>NC_133503.1:60380000-61666250 GCF_049354715.1 Callithrix jacchus | reverse complement strand
TTCTCCTGTGAAAGAGCCAGATAGAAAGATAAAAACACAAGCTACAGACTGGAAGGACATGTTTGCAAAGTACATATTCAAGAAAGCACTGCTATCTAAAATATGTAATAGAGACCTCTCAAAATTTAACAGCATAAAAAAAAAAAAAACAATCAAATTAGAACATAGGCAAGCCAGGTGCCCTGGTGCATGCCTGGAGTTCCAGCAGTTTGGGAGGTCAAAGTGGTAGAATTGATTGAGCCCAGGAGTTCTAGGCTAGCCTGGGCAAAATAGTGAGATCCCATCTCTACCAAAAAAAATTAAAATTAGCCAGTCATAGTGGCACACACCTGCCATCTCAAAGCTACACAGGAGACTGAGCAAGAGGATCACTTGAGTTCAGGAGTTTGAGACCAGCCTGGGCAACATAATGAGATCTGATTTCTGTAAAGAATTAAAAAAAGGCTGGGCACGGTGTCACACACCTGTAATCCCAGCACTTTAGGAGGCTGAGGTGAGCGTATCACAAGGTCAAGAGATCGAGACCATCCTGGCCAACACTGTGAAACCCTGTCTCTACTAAAAATACAAAAATTAGCTGGGTGTGGTGGTGCCTGCCTGTAGACCCAGCTACTCAGGAGGCTGAGGCAATAGAATCACTTGAACCTGGGAGGCAAAGATTGCAGGGAGCCGAGACTACACCACTGCACTCCAGCATGGCAACAGAGCAAGGCCCTGTCTAAAAAACAGTTAACTAACCAACAGACAAGAAAAAGAACATAGGCAAGAGATCTAAAGGCAGAAAGATATTTTACCAAAGAGAATATACAGCAGATGGCAAAAAAGAAACTATGAAAAGATGTACATCATTGCCCAATAGGAAAATGCAAATGAAAACCACAGTAATTCTACTACATGCAGGGACATGGATGAATCTGGAGAATGTCATCCTCAGCAAACTGACACAAGAACAGAAAATGAAACACCGCATATTCTCACTCATAGGCGGGTGATGAAAAATGAGAACACATGGACACAGAAAGGGGAGTACTAAACACTGGGGTCTATTGGGGGGAAAAGGGGAGGGCCAGTGGGAGGGGGAGGTGGGGAGGGATAGCCTAGGGAGAAATGACAAATGTGGGTGAAGGGGAGAAGGAAAGAAAAGCACACTGCCATGTGTGTTCCTACGCAACTGTCTTGCATGCTCTGCTCATGTACCCCAAAACCTAAAATCCAACAAAAAATTAAAAAAAAAAAAAAAGAAATAGAAATTCCATTTGACCCAGCAATCCCATTACTGGATATATATCCAAAGAGCTATAAATCGTTCTACTCTAAGGACACATGTACACGAATGTTCATTGCAGCACTGTTTACAATAGCAAAGACCTGGAATCAACCCAAATGCCCATTGATAATAGACTGGATTGGAAAAATGTGGCACATATACACCATGGAATATTATGCAGCAATCAGAAATGATGAGTTTGTGTCGTTTGTAGGGACATGGATGAATCTGGAGAACGTCATCCTCAGCAAACTGACACAAGAACAGAAAATGAAACACCGCATATTCTCACTCATAGGCGGGTGATGAAAAATTGAGAACACATGGACACAGAGAGGGGAGTACTAAACACTGGGGTCTATTGGGGGGAAAAGGGGAGGGCCAGTGTGAGGGGGAGGTGGGGAGGGATAGCCTGGGGAGAAATGCCAAATGTGGGTGAAGGGGAGAAGGAAAGAAAAGCACACTGCCATGTGTGTTCCTACGCAACTGTCTTGCATGCTCTGCTCATGTACCCCAAAACCTAAAATCCAATAAAAAATTAAAAAAAAATTCTACTACATGCCTATCAGAGTGGCTAAAATAACAAACTGTAGCAACATGAAATGCGGGTGAGGATGCAGAGACACTAGACCACTCATACACTGCTGGTGGGAATGTAAAGGAAGATACAGAGACTCTAGAAAATAGCTTGGCAGTTTCTTCAACATACACACAAACTAAACTAAATACAAAACTACCACATGACTCAGCCACTGTCCTAGGCATTTATCCCCCTAAAATGAGTGTGTCCAGCCATCAACTTTTAATGTGTTTAAATTAAAGCCACCATTTGATGTGTTTCTGCCTTGACAAGGACCATAATGGCACAAGCTATGCAACATTGACTTGTAGAAATCCTGGCTAGTGTGACCCTTTCTCACAGACAGGATTGTGCTTTTGTCTAATAAAAACTAGCATTTCTCTAAAAGACATACAAGTGGCTGGGCACAATGGCTCATACCTGTAACCCCAGCACTTTGGGAGGCTGAGGTGGGCAGATTACTTGAGGTCAGGAGTTCAAGACCTGCTGGCCAACATGGTGAAACCCTCTCACTACTAAAAATACAAAAAATAGCCAGGGGTGGTGGCAGGTGCCTTTAATCTCAGCTACTCAAGAGTCTGAGGCAGGAGAATTGCTTGAACCCAGAAGGAAGAGGTTGCAGTTAGCAGAGATTGAGCCACTTCACTCCAGCCTGGGTGACAGAGTGAGGCTCCATCTAAAATAAATAAATGCAAGTGTGCCCTATCATGGTGACAAAATCTGCTCCTGGGAGACTGATAATTATGCAGAATGTGGGAAGGACAAAAGGGTTTGTTCAGTTTTCCCTTCTTGAGGGCATAAATGCATACTGTGAATGTTGGAAACAGCAGAGTACTGGTTAAGCTACTAATAAATTGCTGTGTCTCCAAAAAACAGGATAAATAACTTCTAGACATAAAAACAGCAGAATGTTTAGAAATGGGGTACAATCTTTATCAGTTTGCAAAGTGACAAGGGTACAATCTAGCAGGTACAGGGTGACGTGGCTTATAAGCACACAGCATCCTTTTGCCCCAATATCGATTGGAACCGGACGGGACAAGGGTCACACTAGCCAGGATTTCTACAAGTCAACTAGTTTGTTTCCTGACTTCCTGGCTCTCTGGTGTTCTACGTTAGCATGAGCTGCTTTTATAAATCAGACAATCACAAAAATTTGTACATGGAAAAGCAGAATCCAAGGAATTTTCATTGAATCTTCCCAGGGATCCAAATGACCTTCTTAAAAGACCAGCAGAAGATGGACACTCTGAGGGCTTAGGGCCTCCCTCTGGTCCAGACAGAACTCAGGGACGGCAGTGGGGCATGGCACAAGGGTAAGGCCTGCAGTCCCTGCCCTGGAGAGGAACCAAGAAGCAAGAGAACCACCCCTCAGAGTGCAGACATACAACAAAGCAGCAAGGTGAATGACATGAACCGGGGAAACGTCAGAGCACAGAATCAAGGTTTGAAACCCTTTTTAAATTTAATTTTATTTTTTTCAAAGAAACAGCTGTTTCCCAGACTGGAATGAAGTGACACAATAATAGCTCACTGTAGCCTCAGACTCCTGGGCTCAATCAATCCTCCTGCCTCAGCCTCCTGAGTAGCTGGGACAATGGGCATACACCTCCATGTGTGGCTTTTTTTCCTTTCCCTTTTTTTTCTTTTTCCCCCAGAGTCTCCAAACTTTCCAAAGTGTACCCTGGGCCTTTTCAACATTTCTTTTCTGTATCAGCTACTCTTAGGCTTCAATGTGCCTGCCATCTTCTGTTGTCTGACCCACCATACCCCGACAGAGCACACTGGCTGGGACTCAGGTCTACACGGGTCTGGCCTCCTGTTCCTGGCCATAGGTGGTGGCTCCTTGCCAAGGATTCCAGTATCTCTCACACTGGGCCAGGTCGGTGCCACGCCATCTTCCTTCTCATTGCTGCGGGTGGCAGTGTCAGCCTTTCAGTCCACATTATTTTTCTGGCCCTTCGAACATAAGGCATTCGTCGAGGCTCCCGGATCCCACAGTGAGCAGAAAGATGGTCGCTGCTACCACGGAGCATCACAGTTTTGTCTGAGCACCAACACTGGTGAGCTGGCACATGTACCAGCACAGAAGAGCAAACACATGGGCAGAGGTGGTGAGGACAAAAACAAGGATTGAAGATCTGTTCTGATGGGAGAGCAGACTTCCACCTGAGGCTCCCAGTTCCCTGCTCACCCCATACATGCCTCTGCAGAACCTGGCCCAGCTTCCTTGCCATGGCCCTGCCTTCACCTGCCTCCCTACTGCACCTCACACAACTCACTCCTCAGCGCAGAAAAACACTTTGGGGTGTGCAATGAAAGCTAAGGTCCAAGCTTGTGGTCAAGTCTTGAAAGTGCTCCCTGGCCATCTCCTCTCTTGCCGGGCTGATTTTACTTGACACACACACTCAGCCACACACACATACACACTCACACACAGGTACATTCAGGGTCACCCACATGTGCTCACGCTCACACATACCACACTCAAGCCTCACAATACACTCACAAAGCACTCTCCATACTGAAGCAACTTTCTCCTGTCCCCACACTCTCACAGCCCTGAGCTCAGACAAGTCACATTCCTTGAAGTCCATCTGATGGACAAAAAAAAAAAAAAAAAAGACTGCTGAAATGACTGGCCGCTCACCTCTCACTACATTCTTAATGCCTGGAAGGTGGAAGGGTTATGTGGTGCCCTCCTGGAAGCAGGCCTTCGGGAAATGTCTGTTGAGGGGATGGGCAGAATTCAGGAGTTGAGGGAGGCATGTGGTAGCTGAATGCAGAGAGGTGTCATCAGCAGGGGAGAGCAGACAGACACAGTTACACAGCTCAGCAGCACTGAGAACAAGCTAGCAAGCCTCCCTGTGCCTCAGTGTTTCCATCTGTAAAGTTGGAATAAGAGCACCTGGCCTGAGAATTCCTGTAAGTCACAAATGAGAATATGCAGGTGAACACACTCTGAATGGGAAGCCATTACTGCATCTCTTATTATGAGTATTATTTTACCATTATTCCTGAGACAGAGGGGCTGGCTGTATTTCCAAGGAATTGTGGTGGCTGAGGAGGGAAGTTAGGCAAGGCTGTGAATCAGTAAGTGTGTTACAGGTGTAAAATCACAGTCCTTATATATCCTACTCTGTCAGATGATCTTTGTCAAACAAGAAAGTATTTCATCAAATATTGGCTATACCACAGAACATATGCTACTTATTTTCTCTATCAACTACTCAGCTAAGCAGCTTCCAACATCTAGAATAGAACAGTATTTCAGGCCAGAAACAGTGGCTCATGCCCATAATCCCAACACTTTGGGAGACCGAGGCAGGAGGGTCCCTTGAAGTCAGGAATTCAAGACCAGCCTGGACAACATAGCAAGACCCGATCTCTACAAAGCTTAAAAATTTAAAAAGTAGGCCAGGCATGGTGTCTCGTGCCTGTAATCTCCGCACTTTGGGAGGCTAAAGGGGGAGGATTACCTGAAGTCAGGAGTTTAAGACCAGCCTGGGCAACATGGTAAAACCTCGTTTCTACAAAATATACAAGAAATTAGCTGGGCATGGTGGTGTGTGCCTGTAGTCCCAGCTATAGCTAGGAGGCTGAGGCAGGAGAATCACTTGCACCCAGAAGGCAGAGGTTACAGTGAGTCAAAACCATGCCACTGCACTCCAGCCTGGTCAACAAGAGTGAAACTCTGTTTAAGAAACAAAACCACAAAAAGAAATTAGTTGGGCATGGTGGTGTGAACCTATAGTCCCAGCTACTCAGGAGGCTGAGACAGGAAGGATGGCTTGAATCCAGGAGTTCAAGGCTGCAGTGAGACATGGTGCCACTGTACTTCAGCCTGGGTGGCAGTGAGACACTGTCTCTAAGAATAAAAAGAGTATTTTAACAATTCTCTTAATCTCAATGTACAATTTTACACCGGCAGGTAGGTACACACCTGTAAAAACCCACTTATGTAATTGTGAATTAAAGGACACTTTCTAGTGACTAAATGTCAACAACAATAAATTAAATCAATAAAATTAACTGACTGAATGTCAATTCAGAGACTGGCCTAAAAGAAAATGCCAACCCATGGCCTGGTATGAGCAAGTAAAATAATAAAATAAGTTGCACCCTGGTGATTAACTACCTCACCGGCCCCATTCAGCAATTGTGGAGCCTGCTTCTCCAGTCTAGAATTCTCTACTGCATAGATGAAGCCTTCAAAGCCAGCAAAGGGGTGTGCTACAGGCACAATGCATTCTGGTTCTTAGGGAAAAAAAAAAAAAACACACTCAAAGAAGGAACGTCTGCAAGAACACTCACCCAGGTCAATCATGTCTAGGACCATCTGACCACAACACTGCCATTTGGAGGGTGCGGGAAAAAATTTAAAAGCCAGTCCGTCCCCAAAACTGTACAGTCCTGGTTAAATATTCTTAATGTGAATACCTCATCGTCAAGGATTTTCCTGTTTCATCTTTCTCCTTGGAAAAGAGTCTAAAATAGGAGAATTTTCTCTTCCACTAAAAACATAAAATTCAAAAGCACATCCTCTTCAGATTAATAAAAGTTGGCTGGGCATGGTGGTTACACCTGCAATCCCAACACTTTAAGAGATTGAGACTGGTGGACTGCTTTGAGCTCAGAAGTTAGAAACCAGCCTGGGCAAAATGGCAAAACTCCATGTCTACTAAAAACACACTACTGACCATGGTAGTGTACATCTGTGGTCCCAGCTACTTGAGAGACTGAGGCTGTAAAACCGCTTGAACCCGGGAGGCAGAGTTTGCAGTGAGCAGAGTTCACACCACTGCATGCCAGCCTGGGCAAAAGACCGAGACCCAGTCTCTAAAAAAAAAAAAGAAAGAAAGAAAGAAAGAAAAACAAAATAAGAAAAGCCAGTTTTCCATGGATCTGCATAATAATGGAGACAACCTTGTTGATGTCACTCATATATGAGAAAAGCCCTTTCCTCAGGAGGATGAGCGGAGATGAGGAAGCAGTGGAACCCCAGCCTTGGTGGTGCCCTAACTGCTGTCATCAACCAGTGTCCTGGGATGGTGGCTCTGGGCCCTAGGCGTGTTCCTCTGCCCAGGAGACAAGATTTCTATCTGCCAGCTACCCTCAAAGGCAGCTGGAAAGGTAGACTGTGTTCCTGGCTGCTGTTCCAAGTACCCAGCCTCCAACCGACAGATGGTTATCACAGGTCCACTATGTGCCAGGAGACCAGATTTCAGGTACTAGGGACACAGCAGGAAGTGGGACAGGCAGAGCTCCTCTTGCCTCCCAGGAGCCCAGGGTGTGCCATCCACAGAACACAATACTGGCTTTGAATCTGATCCAGGTGCCTGTTCTCTCTGGTGGCCTGCCCAATAATTTTACATATTTTTCCACATTTTTCAAATCTAGAAACAAGAACAAAACAAAGATGCCACTGGTGGTTCTACAACACCCCCTTCCTGCTGCATAAGATCTGCACCCCAAATCTCTCCTAATGGCCCAGAGTCACCTGGCCGGGCCCACTCGCTGGTGATGGTGGTCAGGACTAGGGTCCCAGTGCCGCCTGTTCTGTGAGACTAGGTTATCAGAATCAGGGAAGTGGGGCTCTGAGTGGACAGAGTAGGGGACAGGAAACTGTAAAGATGGTGCTGGGAAGAAGGACCCATGAAGAGGGTTGAGGAAGGATGCTGGTTTGAACAGTGTGAGGCCTGTGTGAGAAGCTGCACCCAATTGCTTCCTCCAGTCCTGCTGAAACAGAGCAGGGGGAAAAAGATATAGAAGTCCTCTTCCTCCAGTCCTTTATTTCCAGCCAACTGGAGGTAATTCATCCACCGCTGTGGGTGCCTCCTGACTTTCATGAGTTTGTCACACTGTGTCCTAGTTTTCTGTGTGCCTGGGTGCTCAGCTGCAGTTGAGCTGACCTGGAGGGTCGTACTCAGTTTTATTCATCTCAATCCAAAGACAATAAACATTAGCTCAGCAGAAAAAAATCTAATGGTGCCGCAGCCCCAAAGCTGGACTTCTTTTCAACTACCTAATTTTGGGGTTTCACGTGGTCTGGAGGGTCTCATGCAAAGTGATGTATTTTGCCTCAACTGACACAGCCACGGCTCATTATGCTTCACCCGTTTGGCACTCTCACTGCTGCTGTCCTGGCTCTCTGAAAGCGGCCTCATCCTGCTGGCTACACACATCATGCCTGCTTTTTCCCCCTGTTCCCTCCCTCACCTAGACCCTCACCTGTTCAAACAGCTATTCTATATTCTTCCATCAGCCCCTTCTGCTCATCCTGAAACAATCTCAGGCCAGGTTTCTCTTGATTACTTCATTTCCGTATCACAGAGACCATCTCTGAGCTAGGAACCAGCTCCAAACACTCTCTGTGTAAGCAGCAAGACCATCTAAAGGTGTCTTTCCCCAAAAACCTGCCATAGCTTCTTACAGTCTCTCATAACATAGCCCACCTAATCTACCTTCAACAGTGATTACTCAAGACCTGCCTGTCAGTTGCCACCTGGGAAACAAGGATGAATAAAACAGGCACAGTCTCTGCCCTTGTGGACCTACTATAGGTGGTTAGGAAAGACAGACTACCAATCAAATAACCCCACATAGAAAAAATTACCAAAGGCTAAGTGGAAGAGGTGTCCATCCCTGACAGCGGTAACGGAGAGGTTGAGCCAGTCTGTCACGAAGACTTCTTTGAGTAAGCAATGCCAAAGCTGAGATATGAAAAGGTACAGGAATTCACCAGAGGATGAAGGGTTTTGGAAAAAGCATTCCAGAGAGAGGGAACAGCAGATGCAAAGGCCCTGAGGAAAGATAAAGTATTGTTTGCACAGAAGACAGAAAGAAGAGCCAAGGGGCCACCAGGCAGAGGGAATGGGGAGTGCAGGCCTGGGAGACACAGGGAGTAGGTGTGCTGTCAGCTGCCAGGAGCAACACCTGATCCATCCTGGCTTCCTATCAGAGTGCACAAGAGAAGTGACTTTATGTTAGCCTGACCTACACACAATCAGTAAACAGAATCTGCTATGAAATCTACATTTCATGCCACAGGCAGTGCAGGTGGAAATCAGAGACAAATGTCTGTGGTTATCTGTAACCTCTACTTCCAGCCAACAGCTTGTGGTATAAAGAGCTGAAACTCCTATAAAGGGAAAAGCCCAAATAGGCTTTAAGAGCTAATGGTAGAAACTCCATGTGGAGTGTGACCTTCGAGGTCACCACTGGAATGGCGTTAAAGCCAAGGCCTGTGTAGAGGACAGTAGACAGGTCTCAGTTCCCCTGCTCCCATCATGACCCTTTGTATGTCCATTGCCAGCTTTTGTTCTCCTGTTTTATCACCGTTTCTTTTAATTTTCTGACCGGCCTTTCAAGGTAAATGGTAAGCTGAGAAACTGAGACACTAGAAAATACGGCCTGAAAATACAGACTGCACTTCATTTGCAGTAAGCTGTTTTTGGAAAACAATAGTATTAAAAAGAGCTTCGGTTTGTTGTTGTTGTTGTTTCTCTCTCTCTCTCTCTCTCCTCTCTCCTCTCTCTCTCTCTCTCTCTCTCTTCAAAGCTTTACTTAAAGACAAACAGGATTTCTTTGCTTTGGCCTCAAGCGTGTTTATCTGTATTGGTTTGGGTTACTTGTTCAGGTATGCCTTTAATTTAAAATTTTGGTTATATTTAGAGTGTGATGAAAATTTTTGTTCCATTTTGTTTGTTTAGCCTTCTCTTCTGAACTAAGTAAAACCATATACTGTGGTTTGGAAAAAAAAAATTTACTAAAAAATTTCAAAAACAAAAAGCTTTAAATAGTGATTACCCTCACCTCCAGTAAACAAAAACCTCCCATCTTCAAAATTTCTTTTTGATGTACATTTTAGAAAGAAAAAGACAAATAAATGTCTGCTGTGTACCTGCTGTGTCAGGAAGGGGTCCAGTTTCTGCTTTCTGCACATGGCTAGCCAGTTTTCCCAACACCATTTGTTAAACAGGGAATCCTTTCCCCATTGCTGGTTTTTGTCAGGTTTATCAAAGATTGTATAGTTGTAGATATGTTGTGTTGCCTCCGGTGCCTCTGTTTTGTTCCATTGGTCTATATCGCTGTTTTGGTACCAGTACCATGCTGTTTTGATTACCGTAGCCTTGTAGTATAGTTTGAAATCCGGTAGTGTGATGCCCCCCGCTGTGTTCTTTTTGCTTAGAATTGACTTGGCTATGCGGGCTTTCTTTTGGTTCCATATGAAGTTCATGGTGGTTTTTTCCAGTTCTGTGAAGAAAGTCAATGGTAGCTTGATGGGGATAGCGTTGATTCTGTAAATTACTTTGGGCAGTATAGCCATTTTCACAATATTAATTCTTCCTAACCATGAACATGGAATGTTTCTCCATCTGTTTGTGTCCTCTCTGATTTCGTTGAGCAGTGGTTTGTAGTTCTCCTTGAAGAGGTCTCTTAACGTTCCTTGTGAGTTTTATTCCAAGGTATTTTATTCCTTTTGTAGCAATTGTGAATGGCAGTTCATTCTTGATTTGGCTTTCTTTAAGTCTGTTATTGGTGTAGACGAATGCTTGTGATTTTTGTACATTGATTTTGTATCCTGATACTTTGCTGAAGCTGCTTTTGGGCTGAGTTTTTGGGCTGAGGCGATGGGGTCTTCTAGGTATACTATCATGTCGTCTGCAAATAGAGACCATTTGGCTTCCACCTTTCCTATTTGAATACCCTTTATTTCTTTTACTTGCCTGATTGCTCTGGCTAGAACTTCCAGTATTATATTGAATAGGAGTGGTGAAAGAGGGCATCCTTGTCTAGTGCCAGATTTCTAAGGGAATGCTTTCAGTTTTTGCCCATTCAGTATGATGTTGGCTGTTGGTTCGTCATAAATAGCTTTTATTTATTTATTTTTTTTTAAAAGAGAAAAAGAAGGGGAAAAAAAGAAAAAGAGGCAAAGAGGAATATTACTTCATTCCTAAAATGGGTTTCAATAATGGCCGATCAATATTTTGAGTTTTTAAAGTGGTTAATGCATATTTTATGTGTTTAAAATGGAGACCTCTATTGTGTTTATTTGTTCTGGCTCTGAGTTCAAGTCCTGGATATCGTTATCAATTTGTTGTCTCATTGAATGTAAATCTCATTATGTGTCTTGTGTATCTGGGTGTTAAGATCTCTTATTGTTACATTAATCCTTTTACCCTTGCATCCTTGTAGCTTTGAAATCTATTTTATTAAGTGTGAGAATTGCAACTCCTGCTTTTTATTTATTTATTTTTGCTCTCCATTTGGTTGGTGAGTTTTTTTCCATCCCCTTGTTTTGAGTCTTTGTATATCTTTAGATATATCGTTAGATTTTGTGGATAATGTATATTTTGTGTGTTTAAAATGGAGAGCGCTATTGAGTTTATTTGTTCTGGATCTTAGTTCCAGTCCTGGATATTGTTATCAATTTTCTGTCTTGTTGAATCTAAATCTCATTATGGGTCTTACGTATCTGAGTGTTAAGATCTCTTATTATTACATTAATCCTTTTATCCTTGTATCCTTGTAGCTTTGAAATCTATTCTGTCAAATGTGAAAATTGCAACTCCTGCTTTTTATTTATTTATTTTGCTCTCCATTTGGTTGGTACGTTTTTTTTTCCAACCCTTTATTTTGAGTCTATGTATATCTTTGGATATACCGTTAGATTTTGTCTGTCTCTTTTGATTGGGAGATTTGGTTGATTTAAATTTAGGGTTGCTGCCGTTTGATATTAACTGGCTATTTTGTCCTTTCATTGATAAAAATTCTTCTTTATGTTAATGCTCTTTACTTTTTGGTGTATTTTTAGAAAGGGTCATACTGGTTGTTCCTTTCTGTGTATAGTGCTTCTTTTAGAAGTTCTCGTAAAGCAGGCCTGGTGGTAATAAAATCTCTGAGTACTTGCTTGTTCCTAAAAAATTTTATTGTTCCTTCAGATGTAAAGCTTAAATTGGCAGGATATGAAATTCTGGGCTGAAAGTTCTGTTGATTAAGTATATTGAATATTGGCCCCCACTCTCTTCTAGCTTGTAGGGTTTCCGTTGAGAGATCTGCTGTAAGCCTAATAGGCGTACCTTTATGGGTAACTTGATCTTTCTCTCTGGCTGCCCTTAATATTTTCTCCTTCATTTCGATCTTGGTGAATCTAACGATTATGTGCCTTGGGGTTGGTCTTCTTGAGGAATATCTTTGTGGTGTTCTCTGTATTGCCTGGGGTTGAATAGTGTCCTGTTTTGCTAAATTAGGAAATTTTCCTGGATAATATCCTGGAGAGTATTTTCCAGCTTGAATTCATTCTCTCCGTCACATTCAGGTATACCAATCAAGCGTATATTAGGTCTTTTCACATAGTCCCATATTGCTTGGAGATTTTGCTCATTCCTTTTTATCCTTTTTGCTCTATTCTTGTCTTGTCGTTTTGTTTCATTAAGTTGATCTTCGACCTCTGATACCCTTTCTTCTGCTTGATCCATTCGGCTGTTTAAGCTTGTACATATTTCACTAAGTTCTCGTGTTGTATTTTTCAACTCCATAAGTTCATTTATATTCCTCTTTATATTGTCTATTCTTTTCAACATTTCATCTAACCTTTTTCCAAGTTCTTAGTTTCTTTACATTGGGTTAGAACAAGTTCCTTTAACTCCCAGAAATTTCTTATCATCCACCTTTTAAAGCCTACTTCAGATAATGGAACACAGTGCTTTTCCATCAGGGCTTGTTCCATTACTGATGAGTCCTTTTCCATCAGGGCTTGTTCGGTTGCTAATGAGTCCTTTTCCATCAGGGCTTATTCCGTTGCTGATGGGTTCTGATTTTGAGTATACTCGGCCTTCTTAAGCTGTTTTTTTCCCTTCATTGTAGATGACCCACCTTTCTAATTAGTTTTCTGAGTCGACATCCGACTTATTGATTCCCAGTGCTGGGATCAGAGCAACCCACTGTGGCAGCCCAAATAGCACCGGTAAGACTGATGGTGCTCTTCTGCCCGGGAATCTCTGGTCTGGCTTCCCTCTCGAGTCCACAACAAGCGGCTCTGAGTTCCCGGAGCTCCAAACTCCAGTCAGTAGGGGAAGCAGTCCCGTTGGCTCTGCATGAAGAGCTGCTGCGCCGAGATGCCGGCAAAACCGCTGCGGCAGCCACAAGAGTCGTGCTGGCGACCGTGGGGCTCCTCCACTGGGAATCGGCTGATCGGTGAGTGATGAAAATTCGTCTAAAAGTGTGGCGTCGTCTCGTTCTCTGGGCTTTCACTGGGAGCTACAATCCTGAGCTGTTAGTGGTCGGCCATATTGGATCGATCTCCAAGATCTTGGATTATTACTTTGAGATACGTTCCATCGATACCAAGTTTATTGAGAGTTTTTAGCATAAAGCGCTGTTGAATTTTGTCAAATGCCTTCTCTGCGTCAATTGAGATAATCATGTGGTTTTTGCCCTTGGTTCTGTTTATGTGGTGAATTACGTTGATAGACTTGCGTATGTTGAACCAGCCTTGCATCCCCGCGATGAATCCTACTTGATCATGATGAATACGTTTTTTGATTTGCTGTTGCAATCGGCTTGCCAATATTTTATTGAAGATTTTTGCATCTATGTTCATCATGGATATTGGCCTGAAGTTTTCTTTTCTTCTTGGGTCTCTGCCAGGTTTTGGTATCAGAATGATGTTGGTCTTGTAAAATGATTTGGGAAGGCTTCCCTCTTTTTGGATTGGTTAAAATAGTTTTAGAAGGAATGGTACCAGCTCTTCTTTTTGTGTCTGGTAGAATTCGGCTGTGAATCCGTCTGGACCTGGGCTTTTTTTGAGTGGTAGGCTCTTAATTGCTGCCTCGACTTCTGACCTTGTTATTGGTCTATTCATAGTTTCAGCTTCCTCCTGGTTTAGGCTTGGGAGGACACAGGAGTCCAGGAATTTATCCATTTCTTCCAGGTTTACTAGTTTATGTGTATAGAGTTGTTTATAATATTCTCTGATGATGGTTTGAATTTCTGTGGAGTCTGTGGTGATTTCGCCTTTATCATTTTTTATTGCATCTATTTGGTTGTTCTCTTTTCTTTTTAATCAATCTGGCTAGTGGTCTGTCTATTTTGTTGATCTTTTCAAAAAACCAGCTCTTGGATTTATTGATTTTTTGAAGGGTTTTTCGTGTCTCTATCTCCTTCAGTTCAGCTCTGATCTTAGTTATTTCTTTTCTTCTGCTGGGTTTTGAGTTTTGTTGATCTTGCTCCTCTAGCTCTTTCAATTTTGACGATAGGGTGTCAATTTTGGATCTCTCCATTCTCCTCATATGGGTACTTATTGCTATATACTTTCCTCTAGAGACTGCTTTCCATGTGTCCCAGAGGTTCTGGCATGTTGTGTCTTTGTTCTCATTGGTTTCGAAGAACTTCTTTATTTCCGCCTTCATTTCATTGTTTACCCAGTCAACATTCAAGAGCCAGTTGTTCAGTTTCCATGAAGCTGTGCGGTTCTGAGTTGGTTTCTGTATTCTGAGTTCTATCTTGATTGCACTATGGTCTGAGAGGCTGTTTGTTATGATTTCAGTTGCCTTGTATTTGTTGAGCAGTGCTTTACTTCCAATTATGTGGTCAATTTTTGAGTAGGTGTGATGTGGTGCTGAGAAGAATGTGTATTCTGTGGATTTGGGGTGGAGAGTTCTGTAAATGTCTATCAGGTTTGCTTGCTCCATGTCTGAGTTCAAGCCCTGGATATCCTTGTTGATTTTCTGTCTGGTTGATCTGTCTAATATCGACAGTGGAGTGTTAAAGTCTACCACTATTATTGTGTGGGAGTCTAAGTCTCTTTGTAAGTCATTAAGAACTTGCCTTATGTATCTGGATGCTCCTGCATCGGGTCCATATATGTTTAGGATCCTTAGCTCTTCTTATTGTATCGATCCTTTTACCATTATGTAATGGCCTTCTTTGTCTCTTTTGATCTTTGTTGCTTTAAAGTCTATTTTATCAGAGATGAGAATTGCAACTCCTGCTTTTTTTTTGCTCTGCATTTGCTTGGTAAATCTTTCTCCATCCCTTTATTTTGAGCCTTTGTGTATCCTTGCATGTGAGATGGGTTTCCTGGATATAGCACACTGATCGGTTTTGGATTTTTATCCAATTTGCCAGTCTTTGTCTTTTGATTGGTACATTTAGTCCATTTATATTTAAGGTTAATATTGTTATGTGTGAATTTGATACTGCCATTTTGATGCTAAGTGGCTGTTTTGCCCATTAGTTTTTGTAGATTCTTCATTATGTTGATGCTTTTTAGCATTTAGTGTGATTTTGGAATGGCTGGTACTGGTTGTTTCTTTCTATGTGTAGTGCCTCTTTTAGGAGCTCTTGTAAAGCAGGCCTGGTGGTGACAAAATCTCTGAGTACTTGCTTGTTCGCAAAGGATTTTATTTTTCCTTCACTTCTGAAGCTCAGTTTGGCTGGATATGAAACTCTGGGTTGAAAGTTCTTTTCTTTAAGAATGTTGAATATTGGCCCCCACTCTCTTCTGGCTTGTAGTGTTTCTGCCGAGAGATCTGCTGTGAGTCTGATGGGCTTCCCTTTGTGGGTGAGCCGACCTTTCTCTCTGGCTGCCTTTAGTATCTTCTCCTTTATTTCAACCTTGTTGAATCTGACGAATATGTGCCTTGGGGTTGCTATTCCTGCGGAATATCTTTGTGGTGTTCTCTGTATTTCCTGTATTTGAGTGCTGGCCTGTCTTGCTAGGTGGGGGAAATTCTCCTGGATGATGTCCTGAAGAGTATTTTCCAGCTTGGATTCATTCTCTTTGTCCTCTTCTGGTACACCTATCAAACATAGGTTAGGTCTTTTCACATAGTCCCACATTTCTTGGAGACTTTGTTCATTCCTTTTTGCGCTTTTTTCTCTAATCTTGGTTTCTCATTTTATTTCATTGAGTTGGTCTTCGACTTCAGATATTCTTTCTTCTGCTTGGTCAATTCGGCTATTGAAACTTGTGCATGCTTCATGAAGTTTTCATATTGTGTTTTTCAGCTCCTTTAATTCATTCATATTCCTCTCTAAGTTATCCATTCTTGTTATCATTTCGTCATATATTTTTTTAAGTTCCTTAGTTTCTTTGCAGTGATTTGAAACATGTTCTTTTAGCTCACAAAAGTTTCTCACTATCCACCTTCTGAAGTCTAATTCCGTCATTTCTTCACAGTCATTCTCCATCCAGCTTTGTTCCCTTGCTGGTGAGGAGTTTTGGTCCTTTCTAGGAGGTGAGGTGTTATGATTTCGGGTGTTTTCCTCCTTTTTTCGCTGGTTTCTTCCCATCTTGGTGGATTTATCTGCTTGTTGTCTGCGTAGTTGCTGACCTTTCGATTGGGTCTCTGAGTGGACACCCAGATTGTTGATGATGAAGTATTTCTGTACTTGGTTTTCGTTCTACCAGTCTAGCCCCTTTGCTGTACAACTTCTGAGGTCCACTTCAGGCCCTGCTTGTCTGGGGTGCACCTCTAGCAGCTGTGGCACAGTGAGGGATGCTACCGGTTTCTTTTTCTGCTATCTTTGTCCCAGAATGATGCCTGCCAAATGTCAGTCTTTTGGATATAGAGGGGTCAGGGAGCTGCTTGAGGAGACAGTCTGTACTTTATAGGAGCTCAATTGCTGAGCTGTGATCTCTGTTGTTCATTCAGGGCTGTTAGGCTGCTATGTTTAATTGTGCTGCAACAGAGCTCATTTAAAAAAACCCTTTCTTTCTCATATGCTCTGTGTTGGGGGGTTTGGGCTTTATTTTTGGATGTTCTTTGAGATGTCCTGCCCAGCTAGGAGGCAGACTAGCCACTGTTTGCCTGCCGAGGCTCTGCCCTGCTGTTGTGAGGCTCGCCCTGTTAGGTCAGGCTCTGCTGTTCTGCTGTGGTCTCCGCCACACCCTGAGGCGGAGTCTCTCTGTTGTAGCGGGTTGCCTCGGCAATGGCAGGCTGCATAAGCAGTGGGCGTGTATCTCAGTAGGGACAGGTTGCCTCGGCAATGGCAGGCTGCCTCAACAGTGGGCGTGTAGTTGTGGTGGGTTGCCTCGGTAATGGTGGATGCCCCTCCCCCACAGAGCGTCTCTGACTGACTGCACGGGGATCGCTTGAAATTGCGGTCTTGTTCGTCCCACCGGGCGAGCCCGAACGCTCTGTCCCTGCAATCCCCTGGGCAGGCCCACTGTCCAAGTCTTCCTCAGTCTCAAGTCCAGCCTTCTCAAGTCTCAGGTTGCCGGCTCAACAGGGCACCCGGACAAGCACGTCCTGTGGGAGCGATGGGCAGGGCCAGCCGCCACCACCCCGGCTGCTGGCTTCGCCAGGCAGAGGCACTGCCAGGCATCCAGCGTCTCCCCTATATTTGTGAATCTCCCCAGTCCGTGGGCAACAAAGATCAGTCTGGAAATGCAGCTCCGACTCACCTCTCCGCGAAATCAAAGAGCGTAAATGAAAATTTTTATCCGATGGAATATCAAACAAGATATTCTCTCTGAAATCTATCCCTTTCTTTCCTCTTTGTGTTTTTTTATCTTTTAAGCTCTAATGACAAAATACATTATACAGTTAATAAAAATGGAAATAAGTGAACAAATATATTAAAGATGACAAACACAGGGAGAGGTGGTGCTGAGTGGAACACAAACATATTGGACTCATGTGTCAATCAGTTGAGAGATTCTCCAACCCACATCCTGCTAAGGTACTTGAACACCACGCTCTCAGAAGGCACTGCACTTGCCTCCTGTGTGCCTGATGTGTATTTCCTTTGCAAGTTCATACACTATCTCATTAAGGTGGGTTTTTCTTGCACTTTGGGAGAGTTATTCTCCCTTCACAAGCCTGAGAGAAACCAGAGGACAAGATGCATGTGTGCCTTTTCTCCTTAGTACCAGCACCAAAGTGTCTGCCAGGAAAGGAAGCTGGGACTGAGAGAAAAAAAAATCTTAATATTCAAAACAGTTAGCTTTTTAGAGAAAATGTATATCAGAAAACTGCTCTCTGCAAAAGGGCATCTAGCTGTTTCCCTAAGATGCCCCGCCCCACACCTCAGGCTCTCTACTGGGAGAGAGCTGATACTCACCAGACACTCCAAAAGACAGGGCCACTGTGAGCATCTTGGGTCACCCCCAGACAGTTGTAACACCCAGAACCAGGAAAATACAGAAGAGTGGCTGAGGACACATCACCCTGCAAAGATACCAAAAAGCAACCTCAACCAAAAGAAATTTTGTTAAGGTGTGTGCCTAAGCAAGATAAACAGAGAGGTGCAAAGATTTGTTACAGTATTGTCAGGTAATTATTCTTTACTTTTCTGTCATGTGAAATGTTCACAAACAGAAAAGTAAGAGACAACCACCACCCTATAAAACAAAAATAAACAATTAAAATTTTGTGTTTGTTTTAAAACCAAATAAAGAATTAATAGTTAATAATGTTTCGACTTGGAGAGGGATAATTGGCATTTGGGAAAGTGAGTCATAAATTGGAGATTTAGTTTCCTTTTTTTTTTTTTTTTGAGACAGAGTCTCGCTCTAGTAGAGCCAACTTGGTTTAATGCAATCTCCACCTCCTGGGTTCAAGAGGTCTCATTCTCCTGACCAGGATGATCTCATTCTCCTGACCTCATGATCTACCCGACTCAGTCTCCCAAAGCGCTGGGATTATAGGCATGAGCCACCTCACCTGGCTGGAAATTCAGAATTTTCTAGAGGCCCTAGAACAGCTAGGCTAGGAGAACAAGTATGGACTTGGAGACCCTGCTTGCCATACATTTGAAAAACGCAGGGAAAACCAGCCCCGCTGTGAAGCATTAAAACAATTAAATGGCTCACAATTTGACTAAAATGGCCATAGTGCCCTGGGATTCTACCTGAGGAAAAAGAAATTTCCCGTGAATTATTAACTTAGAGAAAAACAAAACTTACGCTTAACCAATCACAACCTGCCAATAAAGCTCTGACTACATAACCAGGACATTTCCACCTGATGCGTGCAAAGGCAATATATAACTGTACCCAAACCAACATTGACTCTGGTTTGCTTCCTCATGCTTCTTTCTTCCTCATGCCTTTTCTTCCAGGCCCACCTTTGGGCCCACCAACAACAAACCACAGCTGAGTGCTCTCTGATTCATAAATTGCTGTTTGGGCAAATAAATGTTTTGTATTAATTCATTCCAGCATTGCTATAAGGAAATACATCAGACTGGATAATTTATAAGAACATTGCTTTAACTGGTTCATGTTTCCACAGCCTGTACAGGAAAAAAAAAAAAACACCAGCATGTGCTTCTGGGAAGGCCACAGGAAGCTTAAAATCATGGTGGAAGGCAAAGCAGGAGCTTCCAACTAGGGCAAGGGGGATGAGCAGTGGTATACAGCTTTTTTTGGTTTGAAATGGAGTCTGGCTCTGGTTTGCCCAGGTTGGAGTGCAGTGGCCTGATGTCGGCTCACTGCAACCTCCACCTCCCAGGTTCAAGTGATTCTCCTACCTCAGCCTCTTGAGAAGCTGGAACTATAGGTGCATACCACCATGCACGGCTAATTTTTGTATTTCTAATAGAGACCGGGTTTCATCATGTTGGCCAGGATGCTTTCGCTCTCCTGACTTTGTGATAGGGGTGATATACACTTTCAATGACAAAATATCCCGAAAACTTTATTGAAGAGACAATACCAAGAGAAGTGGTGCTAAACTATTCATGATAAATCCACTCCCATTATCCATTCACCTCCCACCAGGTCCAACCTCCAACATTGAGGATTACATTTTAATTTGAGATTTTGGC
The DNA here is from genome assembly GCF_049354715.1 of Callithrix jacchus. Classification (NCBI taxonomy): domain Eukaryota; kingdom Metazoa; phylum Chordata; class Mammalia; order Primates; family Cebidae; genus Callithrix; species Callithrix jacchus. Next base: position 61,646,625 of record NC_133503.1, on the reverse strand, counting down.
TGGGAAACACATTCAAATTATATCACTGCTTAACTTTCTAAAGATGCCTCCACTTAGGCCGGGGCAATGGCTCAGGCCTGTAATCCCAGCACTAAGGAAGGCCCAATGTGGGTGGATCACTTAGGCTCAGGAGTTCCAGAGCCTGAGCAACATAGCAAAACTCCATCTCTATAAAAATTACTAAGCTTAGCCAAGTGTGGTGGCGCACGCTTGCAGTCCCAGCTACTTAGGGTCTGGGATAGAAGAATCACCTGGGCCCAGGAGGTGGAGGCTGCAGTGAGCCCTGATTATGCTACTGCACTCCAGTCTGTGTGACAGCGTGAGACACTGTCTCAAAAGAAAAAATCCTCAATTTAATTTTTAAGAGGAGAAATGTGGGACTGGGGCCCCACGGACCACTACTTCTTCTCCGGTAAAACTCCGGACTCCATGTGGGAACTCCTTTCCCCTTATTCCCTCCAATCGTCCCCACACAATCTGAAAGAGACTTGCGGTGGCACAGAGCTACTCAGAAAGCGCTCTAGGCTGGGGAGTACTTTGCGTTTAAGGAAGCGGGCAAGACGCTCGGGGTTTTGGCTGCTGTTTTAGCCCCGAATCTGCGACGGAGGGGACGGAGGGAACGGAGGGCACGGAGGGAACGGAGGGCCAAGCTATGCCAGCGGCAACTCGGGTCTGCAGACTCCAGAGCTGACCAAGAGGCCCAGATTTCACCGCAGCCGGTTCCCGCCAGATTCAAACAGCCTCCCCCCCTTCTCAGGATGTCCACCCTGTGTACTGACCGTTTTCCAGCCTCTGAAGGTTCCAGGGTCCTCCCTAGGGATCTCCCAGTACCTACAAGGTCACAGGATAACAGGGTCCGTGGTAGCCTCACTTAGGAGTTCTGGAGCAGAGAAGAACGAACAATGGACACAAGAACTGAACCCAGGGGACCACACCCTTCCAGATTGCAAGGCCGCCCCTTCCTCTCTGTCTGTGAACCTGATTGAACAGTTTTCATGCTGCCATCACGGATTAGCTGGGGCACCAGGCTCCACCCCTTCAGGCCCTGAGTGACAGGCGATGTAACCAGAACGTGCGCTGAATGAGCGGAGAGAGGCAGGTTTTTGGCTGCAGCGTTTTCAGAGCTTCCTCCTGGTGCTGGGACCTGGCCCTGCCTGAGGAACATTTGCATTTAACCTTGCACGTATGATTATGTCACTTTTGAATTATATTTGTGTGTGTATGTATACACTTACAGAGTACACATATGTTACTCTCAAATTAAAATAATACAATGGCAACTATTTGAAAGTTTCAGGCCTGGCGTCGTGGCTCACGCCTATAATCCCAGCACTTTGGGAAGCCGAGGCAGGTGGATCAGGAGGTCAAGAGATCGAGACCATCCTGGTCAACGAGGTGAAACCCCGTCACTACTAAAAATACAAAAATTAGCTGGGCATGGTGGCGCGTGCCTGTAATCCCAGCTACTTGGGAGGGTGAGGCAGGAGAACTGCTTGAACCCAAAAGGCAGAGGTTGCGGTGAGCCGAGATCGTGCCATTGCACTCCAGTCTGGGTAACAACAGCGAAACTCCGTCTCAAAAAAAAAAAAAAAAAAAAAAAAAGAAAGTTTCAGATTTTACAACCATCCTGACCTCTGGTCTTCTGAGCGGGAAGCCTGAGCTTTAAAAAAGGTGGCAATGGGATGTGGGGGCGGGCGGCGGGCCAGATTAGGACGGCGCACAGGGCTGCGGGACCGGAGACAGAGACTAAGCCGGTTGGGCACAGTGGAGGGGCTGTGTCCTGTGCTGGCACGCTGGAAGCACTTCCATATCAAAGTGAATCTGGCGGATGAGGCACAGCTGGCGCCGCTAACCATGCGGCCGCAAGAAAAGCTCTGCTACCTACGCGCCCAGCAGGCGGCCTGAGCAGGAGCTCCCGGGAGCGCGCCTTCTACTACCACGCGGAGGCTGGACAACCACTCGATCGTGCGCCCGCACCTGCAGAAAGGCTGATGCTACTGGTGATTAGGGACCCAAGGTTGTCTGGGCTGGAGGAGGGAGAGCTGTGAGCCGGGGACCTGGGTGCTGGCTAAAGGAACAGGAGGGAGTAGGGCGCACTTTTGGAAGGCACCTCTCCCGCCTCTGAGGAGCCTAGATGTCACTCCAGGGTTTTGGGTCCCAGGTGGTCAGGGAACACTGGCCTGCCTGGCGGATGCGCACTGCTTCCCACACTCGACACCGACCTAGAACAATGCTGCTCCTGCCCAGCCTATCAGAATGGAGCCTCGAGCCTTCCAGCTCTACTACTGTGTGACTTACAGGCTATTGCTCCCCTCTTGGGGCCCCGGGAGTCCTGTCTTCAGTGGGAAGCACTATGCCACTTTGGAAGGCTCCCATGGGCAGTCAGAAAGCATCACATACAGAGGGGACGAGAAAGGAACTCTGGGGCACCTTTTCTTTTGCCCAGGACAGTCTCACATCCACACTTTTATACAAGCCGTGCCCCCTGCCTGCAGCACTTTTCAGTCTCTTCTCTGCACCCGCAATTCACCTGGGATTGCAGCCTCTTTCAGGAAGTCTTCTCAATTTTTTTTTTCCCCAGGTTGAGAGCACTTAGCTTTCTTTGAGGCCTTCACAAGGCCTTTGAGCAGGGAACAGCCCTGCCTGGGAGTGCAGCCCGTCCTGCCCAAACTCTCAAATGACTAAGGGTGGCAATATGGTCATCCCAGCGCCTTCTCGACTCACCAACTGTGCCGCATCTCCACCTCCAAATACCTTCACAGGAGGCACTTGCGCTCATCCCCTGGGCAGTTTTCTCCTTCGCCTTAAATCCTGATGCCTCACCGATTGCATGGGATCTTGGGGCCTTGGGAAAAGGAGTCTAAAGGGCACTGGCAAATCGGACATGGATCTGGGAGTGGGGAACTGTGCACAAGTGAGGGAGGTCATCACAGGACCTTGCAGGGGATGTGTTGAGGGAATTCCGGGTGGTGGAGACTTTCAGGGTACTACGCAGGGTCTCTAAGCGCTAAGATTACCGGTGTGAACCACCACATACAGTCTAAGAACTGCTTTTAGTGTTTTCTGTATAATGTCTGTCTGCTGGCAACAAATTGCATCAGTTTTTATTTATCTGAAATGTCTTTATTTCTCCTTTATTTCTAAAAGATACTCTTTTGGGCATAAGATTCTGGTGAGTAGCTTTTTTCCTTTGTACATTGGACAAAGAAGTTATAAAGGGAGTGGAAAGTTTCCAAGAGGACAAGCAAATCAAGACCTAAGAATACTGACTGGATTAAGCAACACGGTCATAGTAATGATGGCTGGTAATAGATTAGAGTTGGTTAGAGATAGCGAAAATTATTACAATTAAAGACAGTAGAAGCAATGAGATACTGTCCTACAACAGTCAGAAGGTCTATTATTAAAATGCCAAAATCTAACAGATGTTGGTAAGGTTGTGGAGAAAAAGGAATGCTTACATACTGCAGATGAGAATGTAAATTAGTTCAGTCACTATTGAAAGCAGTTTGAAGATGTCCCAAAGAACTTAAAACAGAACTACTATTTGATTCGGCAATCTCATTACTGGGTATATATTCAAAGAAAATTAAATTATTCTACCAAAAAGGAACATGCACTGGCACGTTCATTGCGATTGCTATTCACAGTAGCAAATTCTCTCAGCACTTTTCATGTTTATTTTGATTTCTGGCTCTACAGACTGTGGGTGTTTTGATTTTACCTTTCTAAGTTATCTCTCTTGCTCACTTTTAGATTTCCTCTTTCTCTTGCTGTTAGGAAGTTTGAATGTTATTTCTATTAAGTATTTTTTTTATCTTTTTTTGAAACACTGCGATTTTGAATTCAAGGGCTTATGTTTAGTTTGAACCTAGAAATTTGTAAATTACCATTAATATTTTTACTTATATTTTTTATTGTAGTGAAAAAAATAGGCATTATTTAATCCTCCTTATAGTTTTCATCTAGTTAAAACTATATTTATATTTTACAAAATTTTGTCTTTTTTTATAGTAGTTGGCTGTATATATTACACTCAATATTCCAGTTCATTAGTTTTCTTATCATTTCAATTTATAGGTTAACTCACACTCACACACTGTGTATTAACTTGATATTCTTTTTTGCTGTTGTTCAAATATGCTTTTAACTTGAGACAGTCTCACTCTGTTACCCAGGCTGGAGTGCAGTGACGTGATATTGGCTCACTACAACTCCCACCTCCCAGGCTCAAGGGATCCTCCCACCTCACCCTCTCAAGTTGCTGGAACTACAGGTGCATACCACCATGCCTGGCTAATTTTCGCTTTTTTTTTCTTTTTTTTCTTTTTGAGACAGAGTTTTGCTCTTGTTACCCGGGCTGGAGTGCAATGGCGCCATCTCGGCTCACCGCCACCTCCTAGGTTCAGGCAATTCTCCTGCCTCAGCCTCCTGAGTAGCTGGGATTACAGGCACATGCCACCATGCCCAGCTAATTTTTCGTATTTTGTTAGTAGAGACGGGGTTTCACCATGTTGACCAGGATGGTCTCGATCTCTTGACCTCGTGATCCACCCGCCTCGGCCTCCCAAAGTGCTGGGATTACAGGCTTGAGCCACCGCGCCCGGCCCCAGTTTTCACATTTTTTATAGAGCTGTAGCCCAGGCTCTTCTCCAACTCCTGAGCTAAAGCAATTCGCCTTCCTCAGCCTTCCAAAGTGCATGAACCACTACACCTGGCCTTAAATTTTATCGCTTCTTGTTCTTTTCACAAAAATAATATTAATTTTGTAATCTATTTATGTAAATATTTTAAACATAATTTCAATAAGAAAAGTTATTGAATTTTTTTTTTCTGCATACTTCCTCATTTCTTTTTGTCCATCGGTTTCTAATTTGCTTCTTACTTTTGGAAAATATTACAGTTTGGATTTTCGTGGTTCTGTTATTTTTGTGTTTATTTTATTTTCCCTGGGAGCAAGATGAACAACCGCATAGATCTGATATCCTTGTGAACAGTCACTATCCGAATTAGGCACATGCTTCTTAGGTCTACTACTCCTCTGGATTGTTCTCTTGATTTACTTCTGTTCTGTGAGGTTCTTGTATTTTCCTTTAACTCTGTTTTGCACTTTAAGTGTTTTTGTAAATTCTTGAGAATTTTGAATTGTCTACATTAAAATATTTAAGAATATGTAGCATTTTTTCTAAAGTTGCGAATATCCACAACACTTTATGAGATATCCCAAGCTTCTTCACCCAGAATATGCATCTCTCTCAAATATGCCATGTGCTAATAGTAACTGTAAAGGTTAATTTATTTGATACTTTAAAGTTTATCCTGGCCAGGCATGGTGGCTCACACCTGTAAGCCCAGAACTTTGGAAGGCTGAGGTGGGTGGATCACAGGGCAAGAGATCGAGACCATCCTGGCCAACATGGTGAAACACTGTCTCTACTAATAAATATAAAACTTAGCTGGGCGTGGTGGCGTGCACCTGTAGTCCCGGCTACTGGAAGTCTGAGGCAGGAGAATTGCTTGAACCCAGGAGGTAGAGATTGCAGTGAGCTGAGGTCGTGCCACTGCACTCCAGCCTGGCGCCTGGTGATGGAGTGAGACTCTATCTCAAAAAAAAAAAAAAAAAACAAGTTCATCTTATGTTTTACATGTATTTCTGAAAATATAACTTACTGCAGTGAACTAAATTGAACTGGATACAGCCAAAATTACTGTTTTGTTGTTGTTGTTTGTTTCTGTTTTTAAAAAAATCAAGTTATCATGGATAGAAATATTCACTTGAATTCAGATCTTTTCACTCCAGTAACCATGATGCCTTTGTAGCGTATTATTGAATTTTTTTTTTTTTTTTTTACTCTGCCATGTTGACTTCAGAGCCTGACTTTATAAAAATAATTTGTGTCCGGACACAGTGGCTCACACCTTTAATCCCAGCACTTTGGTAGTCCGAGGTGGGCAGATCATGAGGTCAAGAGATTGAGACCAACCTGGCCAAAATGGTGAAACCGCATCTCTAATACAAATACAAAAATTAGCTGGGTGCAGTATTGGGCACCTGTAGTCCCGGTGGCAGCCGCCTGTAGTCCCAGCTACTGGAGGCTGAGGCAGGATAATCGCTTGAACCCAGGAGGCGAACGTTGCAGTGAGCTGAGATTGCACCATTACAGCCTGGCCACAGAGTGAGACTGAGTCTCAAATAATAATAATAATAATAGTAATTTGCTTGCATTTTCTATTTTATAAATTAATGAAAAAGACACATATAATTTGTGTGTGGCTAGATATTTCCAGTGTCATTCAGTTGCCTAGAAAATATAACCTTTTGGATTTCTACTTATAAAGTCAATGACATTGTTAAAATTAAAATCTTAGCATTTATTATTTACCCTCTGGTATTGTTATATAATCTATATCTTCTGTTTCCTAATGAAGAATGCTATCCATCTGTCTCTGTGCCTAATTAGTCAAACTTTCTAATAATGTTATGTAACATTTGTATGTTTATTTAGTTATTGATATCAAAACATTGAGTTTGTTCTTAATGTTACCTAATATTATTGTAAATGTGTTAATCTATCTTTTTTATGTATTTCTGTTTTATACATGTTGAACCCTTAGGTATTGTTTATGTGTGTGAATTACTTAGAATAATCCCTAATACTTTGTAGAGGGTACTACGTACTAACTTCTCTGATTCATTAAATTTCTACTTGTTTATATCATTTTTCATTCAGTAAATTATTTTTATTTGTTCTTATTAAAATTTTACTTTCTATTTTATCTATCTGTAAAAGATGAGATAGGCTAATGTGCCATAAAATTTAATCTCATGTGGCATGCTTAACTGTTTTCTTTTAGAGAGATAGCTTTTCTGACTCAGGCAAAAAATGCAAGTGATAAGTACAGCAGTTATAGTCATTTTCTCAATTCTGTAACACCTGAAGCTTTGGATAATTTATTGATTTTCCAAAAGCTTTATTTTCATATGTTAATCTTTCTTAATCTTTCATTGCAACTGCCTAGAAAATCTAGAAACATAGAATATTACAAATCAAAATAAATACCTTGACAGGCTCAAAATAACAAAGGAAACTCAAGACAAATGGAATATGTGAGTAGACCTATAGCACAATATTTTATTATTATTATTATTATTATTATTATTATTATTATTTGAGATGGAGTTTTGCTCTTGTTGACCAGGCTGGAAAGCAATGGCACGATTTCGGCTCACTGCACCTCCACCTCCTGGGTCCAAACAATTCTTCTACCTCAGTCTGTGGAGTAGCTGAGATTAAAGGCATGAGCTACCATGCCCAGCTAATTTTGAATTTTAAGTAGAGACTGGTTTTCTCCATGTTGGCTAGGCTGATCTCAAACTCCCAACCTCAGGTGATCCACTCGCCTCAGCCTGTTAAAGGCGTGAGCCACTGCACCCAGCCCACGACATTAATTAAGAAAATCTTGTTACAAAAGAGCAAACAAACGCTGAAAGTGAAAATGCTTAATGGTAAATTCTGCCAAACACTTAACAGAAAATTCATACCAATTTTTACAAGCCTTCCCCAAACATTAAAAAGAAGCAAATCATGGCAGGTGATGACCCATGCCTGTAATCCCAGCACTTTGGTAGGCTGAAATGGGCAGGTCACTTGAGGCCAGGGGTTCAAGATCAGCCTGATCAGCATTGTGAAAACTCATCTCTACTAAAATTACAAAAATTAGCTGTGTGTGCCTATAATTCTAGGTGCTCAAGAGGCTGAGGAAAGAGACTTGCTTGACCTGGGAGGTGGAGGTTGCAGTGAGCCAAGATCACACCAGTGCATTATAGCCTTGGTGACAGAGCAAGATTTTGTAAACCAGCAAAAAACAAAACAAAAGAAAAAAAATAACAGATTTTTTGATCACTTTTATTAGGCCTTTGTTATCATTAATTTTTTTATTTTTATTTTTTATGTTTTGAGACAAAGTTTTGCTCTTGTTGCCCAGGCTGGAGTGCAATGGCACAACCTCTGCTTTCCAGGTTCAATGATTCTCCTACCTCAGCCTCCCGAGTAGCTGGGATTACAGGCATGTGTCATCATGCCCGGACACAAATAATTTTGTGTTTATAGTAGACAAGGGGTTTCTCCATATTGTTCAGACTGGTGTCGAACACCTGACCTCAGGTGATTCACCCGCCTTAGCCTCCCAAAGTGCTGGGATTACAGGCCTGAGCCACTGTGTCCTCCAGGAAATTCTTTTTCATGTATCCCTTGCAACTATCACTGTCTGAAGTAGACCAAGGGGGAGGAGATGGAGGCCAGTATTATTACACCAAAATCAGAATAAGGCATCATATGCAAAGAATTATCTCAACAATTATCTCTGATGAATACTAAAAATGTACTAGCAAATTAAATCCAGCAATATACAACAATAATTATATACTACAACTGAAGAAACTATTTCACAAATGCCATGTTTACTTAACATTCAAAGATAAATCAGCGCAATACACAATAGAATAAAGAATGCAAAACTGGGCCGGGCATGGTGGCTCACACCTGTAATCCAAGTACTTTGGATGACCTGAGGTCGGGAGTTCAAGACCAGCCTGACCAGCATGGTGCAACCATGTTGGTAAACCGGTCTTTAAAATAAAAAAAAAAGAATACAAAACTATCTTTACATAGACATGGGGAAGCACTCATGCATTATAAAACCCTTAGAAACTAAGAAACTTTCCAGACCTGCTAACGAGCACCTGTTGAAAAATCTACAGCTAATGTTATACTTAATATTGAAAGACTGGATGTTTATGTATAACTCTGCAAATGAGACAAGAATGTTCACTTTGACTACTTTATTCAACTCAAACTGGTAGTGTTACCCAGAAAAATTATACAAAAATAAATAAATAAAATATTTCTAATTGGAAAAGAAAGATAAACTCCTTTTTATTGCAAATTTCATAAGCTTCTATATAAAAAAATCTGTAAGAAATTAACTAAAATCCAGTAGAACAAATAAATGAGTTCAGTGAGGTAGATAGATACAAGATTAAAATACAAAATTAAATTGCATTTTCACATGCCAGCTATATGTAATCTAAAAATTTAAAAATTCCACTCATAATATTTTCAGAAGATAATACATAGGAATAAAGTTAACAAAAAAGTGCAAGTTTTTTACACTGAAAAAAAATTAATGAAAAAGCCAAGAAAACCTGAAATTAAAAATAACATTTGATGTTCAAAAATATAATGTTGATAATTTCTCATTGCTTCTCAAATTGACCTAGAAATTTAATGCAATTCCTTCAAATTCTGAATTTTTATAAAAACTGACCATTTCACATCAAATTTAAATGAAAATACAAAGGAAACAATAGCAAAAACAATACTGAAAAAAACCTATAATTTGATATTTTACACTTTTCAGTAATAATTCTCATGACAAAGTTAAAGTATTCACGATAATTTACTAGTAGTATAAAGATATATTCATGTAATTCAGTCACCTTGATTTGAAAGTCTGGCAATTTGAAAGTCTGCTATTTATAGAAAAAAAAATCTATATATGCATATATAGATATAACAATATATTGTTTTATATATATTTATAAAATATTATTTTATGTATATAAATATATATAAAGAATACATATATATATATATATATATATTTTTTTTTTTTTCTTGAGAGGGAGTCTTGCCCTGTCACCAGGCTGGTGTGCAGTGGCACAATCTCAACTCACTGCAATCTCCAACTCCCTGATTCAAGCGATTCTCCTCCTGCAGCCTGTGGAGTACCTGGGATTACAGGCACACACCACCATGCACAGATAATTTTTGCATTTTTAGTAGATACTGGGTTTCACCATGTTGGCCAGTACGGTCTCAAGCTCCTGACCTCCTGATTTACCCACCTTGGTCTGCTAAAGTGCTGGAATTACAGGCAAGAGTCAACGTGCCTGGCCAGTAAATAGATCCAATAGATTAGAACCTCTAGTCTCACAGATTCTGTTGTTAATCTTGGTGGGAACATCCATATGGTTTTTATTAGGAAGTCAAATTGTCTTTATATGGTATTATATAATATTACATCTAGAAAATCTAAAGACCACCAAAATACATTTAAATTTGATAAATGAACTTAATAATCTTTCAAGATACAAAAATCAGTGCACTAGAATTAATAGCATTTTTATACACAAAAAATAAGCTGATAACCAAATTAAAAAGTCAACTTCTTTTACAGTAACTACACAAAATGTAAAATTCCTAGGAATATAATTAATCAAATAGGCAAAACCTCTCTCTACAAGGAAAACTACAAAACACTTATACAATAAATTTTATATAACACAAACCAATGAGAAAAACATCCCATGCTCATGAATTGAAAGAATTATTATCATTAAGATGACCACACTGCCACAAACAATCTACATACTAAATGGAATTTTTACCAAAGTGCCAATGTTATTTTTAATGGAATTAGCAAAAAAAAAAAAAAAAATTAAATTTATGTGGAACCATAGAAAAGCCTGAATAGCCAAAGCAAATTTAAGCAAAGAGGGGAAAGTTGAAGATATTATGTTACCTGACTTAAAATTATAGTAGGAGGCTTTAATATTCAAAACAGTGTGGTACTGTTGTAAATAGAGGCATAGATTAGTGAAACAGAATAGAGAATCTAGAAATAAACCCACATACCTACACACAACTGATTCTTTACAAAGTCAACAAAAACATACACTGAAAAAAATGACATTCTATTTAACATATTGTGCAAGAAAACTTATATTGCTATATGCGGAAGTATGAAATGGAACCCCCAACTCTCACCATACACAGAAATCAACTCAATATGGATTAAAAGACTAAAGTGTAAAACCTGAAATGATAAAAATTCTAGAAGAAACCCTGTGATAAACTCTTCTGCACATTGGCCTGGACAAAAAAATGTATAACTACAATCACAAAAGCAGATGCAGCAATAACAACAATAGACAACTGGAACTTAAACAAAAAAGCTCCTGAAAAGAAACTTAATTAACAGGAGAGCAGACAACTTATAGAATATAAAAATTGTTTGTGAACTATGCACGTGACAAAGAAAAAATGTCTGGAATATACAAGGAAATCAAACAGCTCAACAATAATAAAACAAGACACCTCATTAAAAAGTAGGCAAAGAATGAAAACAAATATTTTTCAAAAAGAAGACAATGATGATCAACAAGCTTGTAAAAAGTACTCAACATTGCCAATGGTCAGAAAAATGCCAACTGAAACCCACAATGAAATACCATTTTACACCATTCATAATGGCTAATTACTAAAAAGCGAAAAAATGACAGATATTTGCAAGAATACAGAGAAAAGTGAATACTCAGACATGGTTTCTAGGAATGTAAAGTTTTACAACCTCTATGGTAAAAAGTATGGAGATCTTTTTAAAAATTAGAAATAGCACTTCCATTTGATCCAGCATTCCCATTCCTGGCTATCTATCCAAAGAAAAATGATTTATTACATAAAGAAGATACCCACAGTCACGTTTATTGCAGCACTATTCACAATAACAAAGATATGGAGTCAATTTAAATTTATCAATCAATGACTGAATTAAAAATTGGCTATACATTTATACCACGGAATACTACTCAGACATAAAGAAGAATAAAATCATGTCTTTTGCAGCAACATGAATAGAACTGAGGGGCATTACTGTAAATAAAATAACTTGGAAAATCAAATACTATATTTTCTCACTTATAATTGAGAGCTGAATAATGCATATACTATAGAGACTAAAAACATAGACACTGGAGACTCAGAAAGATGGAAGGTTGGTAGAGGGTTTAGGAATGAGGAAATACCTAATTGTGACAACGTGTGCTGTTCAGATGACTGTCACACCAAAGCTCATATTTCATCACTATGCAACACGTCTATGTAGTGAAATTTGCACTTGTACTAACCTGACTTTTATCAAAAGGGCAGACTGAATAGACCTTATAATTTTCGTATTTCAATTAGGTGGTAAAAATAATATTAATAAAAATAAATTTAAAATTATGTTGTATTTTAAGAATGGTGTAAAAAGATAATTTGATGAATTAGTACTAAGCACATACAATATGTTAGGCAAGATTCTAAGCCATTAGACATTTTGAGACAGAATATCATACGGTACCAAAGAAATAACAAAAAGATTCATTAGCAATGATGAATTGACATATTAGATGATATTAAGACCTTTATAAAATTTACTGTTTTGTTTTATAATAAAGGATCATAATGTTAAATAACTTGATTAAAAAGTCTGATTACTTAGGCATATAGATAAATGGCAGCATGTTGACCAGTAAACAGAATGCACACATTAATTGAAAAGACAAAACAAAATTATTTAATTTCTGTGTATTTATTTAGGTTTGGGGAGCAGCTTTATTAGCTGAGAATGTTGTGGGGTTCTCTCCCTGGGAGGTTGGGTCTTCCACTGGTCACCCCCTGCAGTGGTCTAGGAGACGCCATGCAATTCAGTGCAGGGCTCAGCTGGGGGACGGGCCTTGGAGAAGGCGAACTGTGGCTACACCGGGTCCCTGGTGCTCCTCAGACTCCTGCAGAGCCTGCACCTCTATAGGGCATTGACCCATCCAGCTCAGAACCTTCTGTTCAGAGCCCGGTTTGACACGGGCCAGGCATTTCCGCTTCTTCCCTTTGAGCTTTACTTTACACTCGGGTTCCTTTCAGTCCTTCTTATGACCCCTTGTCTTCTGGAGTTTAAATTCCAGCCTCACAAGTGTTCCAACTTGGAGGGCATGTCCACGGGCGCTATCCACACTGGTCTCCCAAAAGGTGACTGCATGGGAGCGTGGATTCTTCCAGGGCCACCCGCGTTCCCTGCGCTCTGCCACCAGTGTTTGGCCCCGCCCAGCCCCCCGCGCCCACCCACGGGATCAGCAGGATCCGCAGCTGTCGCTTGCTTCCACCGTCACCCCAGACCTGTGAAGCTGGTGTGCGCCCCTCAGCTCTCCCAGCTGGCCAGGAGCCTCCTCCTCCCCTGCCCTGCCCTTGGGGGGCCATGCGCGCAGAACTCTGGGCAAAGGAGAAGGAACCCTGGGAAATGTCCTTTTCTCCAAATTGACCTTGGGATCCACCTGGTCCTCTCTACTCCCTCCCACTCTGCCTGCACTGTTCCTGGGGCTACCAGTTTTAGCAAAGTTCGATGCCTCCTGCCCCAACCGGAAAGCAATCCTGTTGCTCACTGCCACCCTTCACCTTTTTTCTGGCCTTTTCTCTCTCCCCGCTGGGTCTCTGTCAGGAGGCCTCTCCTCCCTAATGTCCCTGGAGCCCCTCTCTTCTTCTCCCGGCCAGCCTCCTCTCCAGCCACTTCTCCCTTCCTAACCGGAATCTCCTGGCTCCCAGGGAGTGCCCCGCACCATCCCGGGGCCCAGAGAAACCCGACAAACTATTTTAAATGGGAACATTTTAATTCCACTGAATTCATGACAACAGAAACCCATCTTATATTTTAAAGAATTATAAAATTATAATAACAACTACAGATCGAAAGCATGACTAGGGTTAAAAATACCCACCGTTTTACCAAAAACAACAGCAGCAACTACACCCTGCTATAGCTAACAAACTAATTCAGTAAAGTTGCAGAATACAATATTAACATGAAAATCAGTTGTATTTTTATACATCAACAACGAAACATCTTTAAAATAGATAAGGAAAATAATTTCAGAAAATAGGAAATATATCCTCTGTTCATGGATTATAAAAAGTAATACTGTTGAAATCTCTAAGCTACACAAAGTCATCTACAGAGTTAAAGACATTTCTGTCAAAACTTTAATGCCATTAAAATAAATGTAGAAAAAATAATTGTAAAATTAGTATGGAGCCACAAAAGACCCCACATAGACAAATACTGAGAAGAACAAAAAGGCTAAAATCCTAAAACCTTCTGATTTCAAACTACATTACAAAGCTATAGTCATCAAAATAGTATACTATCTACATAAAACTCAGTGGAACAGAAGAACTAGAAATGAACTCATACACATACAGTCAACTGATCCCACATAATTAGCAAATGATAAATACATCAAAAAATAGTGTAGAAAAAACTAGATATTCACATACAAAAAGCAAACTCATCTCTTAGAGCGACACAAAAATAAGTTTAAAATAAAGACTTAGACATAAAAACTGAAATTATGGATCTTGTATTACATATATATATGAAAAGCTCTTTGTGGTTGTGGCAGCGATATTTTGGATTTGACATAGAAAACACAAGCAACAAAAGCAAAAAATAAAAATGTGGAACTGTGTCAAAGTAACAAGTTTCTGCACAATAAAGGAAACAACAAAATATAAAGGCAATATATGGGATGAGAAAACACTTGTAAACCATATGTAGGACAATATATTGCTATACAATATATATGTAATAATAATCAAAAAAAAAAAAAAACCTCACAGCAGAACAAAACAAAAAACAATTCTCTGATTAACTGGGCAAAATATCTGAATAGCCGTATTTCCAAAAACATACAAGAAATGTTTCGCCATACACACAGAAATGTATAATGGACCTATGCGAGGAGATACATGTGTAAACTAGCTTAACTGAGATAATTTAAAGATGTATACACATCTCAAAGCACTCTATTGTACACCCTAAATATATGCACTTTTCAATGTGTAAATCATAACTCAACAAATGTGGGAAAAAATTAAGAGTAATCAGCAGGTCATATCTAGCCATATGTAAATTTAACTCTCTTGGCTACTCTTTCTGGTTTAACCTGTGAAAGGCCAGAACACATCTGGCTTCTTGACTTCTTCAACACTCCTCCTGCTGTTTCTGTAGCTGGGGAAGATGTAATAATTCCCAGGAGTTTTCTGGTTTCCAGACCCTGCAGATTGGGCAAGGCTATTACCCCTTCCCTTGCTAGTGGCCCACAGCCCTGCTTGGCTCCAGGCAATGCATTGCTGGGGGATCTCACATTACCAGCACTATGTCAGTGCAGAAGATACTGAAGAGGACAACGAGAAAACAAATTGGCCCTCATATAGTAGAGTAATTGTCATTAGATCATCTGTGTTGCATACAGGATCACTCTTTATTATTACTATTGCAAAACCTGCTACAATTGGATAAGAAAATGATATAGGGCATAGACTTTGAATCCATGAAGTTGGTGTCAGTTTCATGCAGAAATTTACTTTGATCATGACTTACCAAGTTATGTCATTGTAGATCAAGGCAGCCAACGTGGAATTTTCTTCATGGAAAACTGGTAGTTCAGCTGAAAACTAAATGTGACCATGAGCATAGATATAAAGTGAAAATTGGAGAGACTGGTTTTACCCTTTCACATTCATTCACCCTGGCAGTGATACCTGTGATGGCTGTGAGCCACAGCAAGTTTGAGCTTACCTTTGCCTTGCTAAGAAAGATGAATTGTTCTTTGGGAGGCCGAGGCGGGTGGATCACGAGGTCAAGAGATTGAGACCATCTTGATCAACATGGTGAAACCCCGTCTCTATGAAAAATACAAAAAATTAGCTGGGCATGGTGGTGCATGCTTGTAATCCCAGCTACTCAGGAGAATTGCCTGAACCCAGGAGACAAAGATTGCGGTGAGCCGAGATCGCGCCATTGCACTCCAGCCTGGGTAACAAGAGCAAAACTCCATCTCAAAAAAAAAAAAAAGGAAAGAAAAAAAGATGAATTGTTTACTGGTTCAACACTAAGTAAGGAGAAAAGAAAAGTTAAAAAAAGAATTAAAGAAAACATGAGTAAAATATAGTTTAGAGAATATAGACTATGAAGATGATTAGACATTGAATAATCTAAAATGTAAAGATAGAGCTGGAAACATACAGAGAATATTGGCAGTGAAGGAATTTTTAAAAAGATGATGCTTCTGCATCTGTTTATTCTGAAATTACTGACAGCAAGAAAAGTCAAAAGATGTTGGACAAGATACATTGGGGAAAAAAAAGAGAGGGTCTGGGGAAGGATGGTGAAGGATGAAAACTCTGATTCGGCTTCAGCTTTAGCTTCAGTGAACATGCATAGGCTTGAAAAGAGGCAATCCATACCCAATTCAAGATGTTCACCTTTTCCAAAACAAAAACAAATCAACTGTGACAAAGCATAAGATAGGTTTGCTGAAAACTTCCCAGAAATGAAACTTTCAAAGATGACTTAGAAACCATGCCTTGGGTAAAAGGGACTACAGAGTGAATGTTAATCGCAGAAGAAAACTCAAGCTTTTTTAGAAACAGAGTTTGGAAACTCTTATTTTATTTTATTGCATAACTTTTCTCCCCCAAAGAGTCTGTGGCACAGAGGAACTGTGTCACAATTTACCCATTTCTGATTCAGAAATGTCAAATAAAGTTTGGGTTGCAACTTTTTAAAACCATATTTTAAACTAATAAGTAATGACTGAATAAAGTTATGCAGTAAGTGGACTAAAGTTTACAGGGCACAGGTGAGTTTATCAAACTTCATGATTTTATCTTGTCATTTACAATATCCATATAAGCAAAAAGCCATATGAGCAAAACTCATGTAACCACTGATGACTTAAATGTATGTTTGTCATGCACATGTACCCCAAAACCTAAAATGCAATAAAAAATTTAAAAAAATGTATGCTATGTTTGTCTTTGTCTCTATATAGTCACAGTAAAACACACAGCAAAAAAAAAACATCAAAAATTTATAAAAACCAATCTGACTATATTCATCCTTGTTTATGCCTTTTAGAACCTAAACAATTTCTTCTATTTGTAATAGCCTACAAATATTATTAAAGAACTAATGACAAGGTGACATATTGTTGAAAATTAGTCTTTTATTGTTGTTGTTGTTTTCTGTGAATAATCTGTTGATTCGTACTATTTGTTCAACTTTTATATTTGGTTTGTTTCATACCTAATGAGATAGTTACATATGAACAACTGTATACAGTATTGAAATAGTGTGCTGGCATTTGTGGTTTTCCTAATTATTATTGCAGGCAATTGAGGTAGATCAGAGAAATCTGATTTCTAGTACAAAAGAAATACTTAGCCAGGACCTCAAACTCAAGATATTCATTGCAAATGTCCTCAATTGCAATAAAAAATTATAACATTTTGGCCAGGCGCGGTGGCTCAAGCCCGTAATCCCAGCACTTTGGGAGGCTGAGGCGGGTGGATCACAAGGTCAAGAGATCGATACCATCCTAGTCAACATGGTGAAACCCTGTCTCTACTAAAACTACAAAAAAATTAGCTGGGCATGGTGACGCATGCCTGTAATCCCAGCTACTCAGGAGACTGAGGCAGGAGAATTGCCTGAACCCAGGAGGTGGAGGTTGCAGTGAGCCAAGATCACGCCATTGCACTCCAGCCTGGGTAACAAGAGCGAAACTCTGTCTCAAAAACAAACAAACAAAGAAACCATTATAACATTTTTAAAAACATTCTTTAAAAAAATTCTGAATTAAAAAATTCAAATGATATCTTATATGGAGTTAGGGAAGTGCTAATGAGATAGAATGGCAATTGAAGCAGAAAGTTCTGAATTCAGGTAAATATTTTTACCACATTAGTATTAGGTTAAAAGAAACAATGATTCTGACCATCCTACTACCTGCAGCAAAATATTTCAGAAATGTGTGCATAATTTATCATTAATTTTCTAATGGTAAAAAGTTAATCACATTCTACAAATTAGTACAATACTGTCTATATAAGAGAGCGGTATTTGAAATGAAGAAATTTGTAGAAATACCGCTCTCTTATATAGACGGTATTGTACTCATTTTGCAATTTCTCATGAGGAGGTGATCTATGCCATAGAAAATCTCTGTAAAATGTTTTATTTATGTATGCAGCTGTTGATATTTCTGCTTTGCAGGAAAATAACATGCTTTAAAAACTTAATGCAGATAGCTAAAATTATCAAGAAGTTACAGGAATTCAGCCGGGTTTGGTGGCTCACACCTGTAAGATCAGCACCTTGGGAAGCTGAGGCAGGTGGATCACGAAGTCAAGAGTTCAAGAATAGCCTGGCCAAAATGGTGAAATCCTTTCTCTACTAAAAATATGAAAATTAGCCGAGCACATTGTCAGGCACCTGTAATCCCAGCTACTGGGGAGGCTGAGGTTCAAGAATGGCTTGAACCTGGGAGGTGGAGGTTGCAGTGAGCCGAGATTGCGCCATTGCACTCTAGCCTGGGCAACAGAGTGAGACTCCATCTCAAAAATAAATAAATAAGTGACAAAAATTCACAAAATGCCTAGCATAGGTAAAAGAAAACTATGGAATCTTCTCAGGACCGGAAGTAAATAAAGGTATTGATCCAAAGAAGTATTAACCTAGGTGGCCAGTGCTCCATTCAGATGCATCTGGTCACAAAAATGTCAGATCTTTTTAGGTTGTTCAGCTTCTGAAAAGGCACATGGAATATACATAGATAAACCGCCTGCTAAATCCAGAGTATGCTGTCTTCCATATGTGATAACTAAATTGTAAATTATGTTGCACAAAAAGAGATAAGCTACAAGTGTGAACCATTAGATTAAACAACAAGGCACATAAAACTCAGATATGAGGTTTTATATTTAAATGTTTGCAATATAGTGAAAAACAAAAAAATGAAAATAATGTGAAGAAAATCTACGAGCTTAAGTTATATTTGGAAAAGAGGCAAATATAAAATAAACTATTAAAAATGTAGTAAAAGAATTTAATCTGCATCATACAAATTACATAATAAAAGAGACTGAGGGAGAGGACTCAAGATGGCGCTGTGAGAACACCCCAGGATTGAAGCTCTCAGTGAATGCGTGGAGAGGTGGGTCAGAGCTGCATTTCCAGACTGATCTTTGTTGCCCACAGAACGGGGAAATTCCCAGGTATAGAGGAGACGCGGGACGCCAGGCAGAGGTTTTGTCTGGTGGAGCCAGCATCTGGGGTGGCGGCAGCCGGTCCTACACAGCTCTCCGCACAGGGCTCATTTGTCCGGGTGCCCTGTTGAACCAGCAACCTGAGACTTCAGAGGGCTGAACTTGAGACTGAACGGGACTTGGACAGTGGGCCAGCCCAGGGGATTGCAGGGACACAGCGTTTGGGGTAGCGCAGTGGGACGGGCAAAACGGCAATTCCAAACACTCCCAGTAAAGATGTTCCCTGAGACGCTCCGTGGGGGAGGGGCGACCACCATTACAGAGGCAATCCGCCCGTACTGAGATACACGCCCACTGCTGACACAGCCGGCCGTTGCCGAGACAACCCGATACAACAGACTCTGCCGCAGGGCATAGCCCATGGCAGCAGGGCGGAGACCGCAGCAGAAGAACAGAGCCTGCAGCAACAGGGTGAACCTCACAACAGCAGGGCACAGCCTCGGCAGGCAAATAGTGACTAGACTGCCTCCTAGCGGGGCAGGACACCTCAATGGACATCCAAAAATAAAGCCCCAACCCCCCAAGACAGAGCACCTGAGAAAAAAAGGGTTTTCTAATGAGCTCTGTTGCAGCAGAAATAAATGTAGCAGCCTAACAGCCCTGAACGAACAACAGAGCTCACAGCTCAGCAATTGAGCTCCTAAAAAGTACAGACTGTCTCCTTAAGCAGCTCCCTGACCCCTCTATATCCAAAAGACTGACATTTGGCAGGCATCATCCTGGGACAAAGACAGCAAAAAAAGAAACTGGTAGCATCCCTCACTGTTCCGCAGCTGCTATAGGTGCACCCCAGACAAGCAGGGCCTGGAGTGGACCTCAGCAGTCGTACAGCGAAGGGGCTAGACTGGTAGAAGGAAAACCAAGTAACAGAAATACTTCATCACCAACAATCTCGGTGTCCACTCAGAGACCCAATTGAAAAGTCAGCAACTACACAGACGACAGGTGGATAAATTCACAAAGATGGCAAGAAACCAGCGCAAAAAGGAGGAAAACACCTGAAACCAGAACACCTCACCTCCTAGAAAGGACCAAAACTCCTCACCAGCAAGGGAACAAAGCTGGACGGACAATGACTGTGATGAAATGACAGAATTAGACTTCAGAAGGTGGATAATGAGAAACTTTTGTGAGCTAAACGAACATGTATTAAATCAATGCAAAGAAACTAAGAACCTTGAAAAAAGATTCGAGGAAATAACAAGAATGAATAACTTAGAGAGGAAAATGAATAAATGAAAGGAGCTGAAAGACACAATACGAGCACTTCGCGAAGCATGCACAAGTTTCAATAGCCGAATTGACCAAGCAGAAGAAAGAATATCTGAAGTCAAAGATCAACTCAATGAAATAGAACGAGAAACCAAGATCAGAGAAAAAAGCACAAAAAGGAACGAACAAAGTCTCCAAGAAATGTGGGACTATGTGAAAAGACCTAACCTACGTTTGATAGGTGTACCAGAAGGGGACGAAGGGAATGAATCCAAGCTGGAAAATACTCTTCAGGACATCATCCAGGAAAATTTCCCCCACCTAGCAAGACAGGCCAGCACTCAAATGCAGGAAATACAGAGAACACCACAAAGATATTACGCAAGAAGAGCAACCCCGAGGAACATAATCGTCAGATTCAACAAGGTGGAAATAAAGGAGAAAATACTAAGGGCAGCCAGAGAAAGGTCGGCTCACCCACAAAGGGAAGCCCATCGGACTCACAGCAGATCTCTCGGCAGAAACACTACAAGCCAGAAGAGAGTGGGGGCCAATATTCAACATTCTTAAAAAAAAGAGCTTTCAACCCAGAATTTCATATCCAGCCAAACTGCGCTTCAGAAGTGAAGGAAAAATAAAATCCTTTGCGAACAAGCAAGTACTCAGAGATTTTGTCACCACCAGGCCTGCTTCACAAGAGCTCCTGAAAGAGGCACTACACATAGAAAGGAACAACCAGTACCAGCCATTCCAAAATCACACTAAATGCTAAAGAGCATCAACATAATGAAGAATCTACAAAAACTAACGGGCAAAACAGACACTTAGCATCAAAATGGCAGTATCAAATTCACACATAACAATATTAACCCTAAATGTAAATGGACTAAATGCACCAATCAAAAGACACAGACTGGCAATTTGGATAACAATTGAAAACCCATCAGTGTGCTATATCCAGAAAACCCATCTCACATGCAAGGGTACACAAAGGCTCAAAATAAAGGGATGGAGGAAGATTTACCAAGCAAATGGAGAGCAAAAAAAAGCAGGAGTTGCAATTCTCATCTCTGATAAAATAGACTTTAAAGCAACAAAGATCAAAAGAGACAAAGAAGGCCATTACATAATGGTAAAAGGATCGATACAACAAGAAGAGCTAACCATCCTAAACATATATGGACCCCATACAGGAGCAACCAGATACATAAGGCAAGTTCTTAATGACATGCAAAGAGACTTAGACTCCCACACAATAATAGTGGGAGACTTTAACACTCCACTGTCAATATTAGACAGATCAACCAGACAGAAAATCAACAAGGACATCCAGGGCTTGAACTCACACCTGGAGCAAGCAAACCTGATAGACATTTACAGAACTCTCCACCCCAAATCCACAGAATATACATTCTTCTCAGCACCACATCACACCTACTCTAAAATTGACCACATAATTGAAAGTAAAGCACTGCTCAGCAAATGCAAAACAACTGAAATCATAACAAACAGCCTCTCAGACCATAGTGCAATCAAGTTAGAACTCAGAATTCAGAAACCAACCCAGAACTACACAGCTTCATGGAAAATGAACAACTGGCTCTTGAATGTTGACTGGGTAAAAAATGAAATGATGGCAGAAATAAAGAAGTTCTTCGAAACCAATGAGAATGAAGACAAAACATGCCAGAATCTCTGGGAAACACTGAAAGCAGTCTCTAGAGGAAAGTATATAGCAATAAGTGCCCATATGAGGAGAATGGAGAGATCCAAAATTGACACCCTATCGTCAAAATTGAAAGAGCTAGAGGAGCAAGATCAAAAAAACTCAAAACCCAGCAGAAGACAAGAAATAACTAAGATCAGAGCTGAACTGAAGGAGATAGAGACACGAAAACCCTTCAAAAAATCAATAAATCCAAGAGCTGTTTTTTTGAAAAGATCAACAAAATAGACAGACCACTAGCCAGACTGATTAAAAAGAAAAGAGAGAACAACCAAATAGATGCAATAAAAAATGATAAAGGGGAAATCACCACAGATTCCACAGAAATTCAAACCATCATCAGAGAATATTACAAACAACTCTATACACATAAACTAGTAAACCTGGAAGAAATGGATAAATTCCTGGACTCCTGTGTCCTCCCAAGCCTAAACCAGGAGGAAGCTGAAACTATGAATAGAAGAATAACAAGGTCAGAAGTCGAGGCAGCAATTAAGAGCCTACCACTCAAAAAAAGCCCAGGTCCAGATGGGTTCACAGCCGAATTCTACCAGACACACAAAGAGGAGCTGGTACCATTCCTTCTAAAACTATTTCAAACAATCCAAAAAGAGGGAATCCTTCCCAAATCATTTTATGAGACCAACATCATCCTGATACCGAAACCCGGCAGAGACCCAACAAGAAAAGAAAGCTTCAGGCCAATATCCATGATGAACATAGATGCAAAAATCTTCAATAAAACATTGGCAAGCCGATTGCAACAGCACATCAAAAAACGTATTCATCATGATCAAGTAGGATTCATCCCGGGGATGCAAGGCTGATTCAACATACACAAGTCTATAAACGTAATTCACTACATAAACGGAACCGTAAACAAAAACCACACGATTATCTCAATTGACACAGAGAAGGCATTTGACAAAATTCAACAGCCCTTTATGCTAAAAACCCTCAATACACTCGGTATCGATGGAATGTATCTCAAAGTAATAAAAGCTATTTACGGCACACCAACAGCCAATATCATACTAAATGTGCAAAAACTGGAAGCATTCCCTTTGAAATCCGGCACTAGACAAGGATGCCCTCTCTCACCACTCCTATTCAATATAGTACTGGAAGTTCTAGCCAGAGCAATCAGGCAAGAAAACGAAATAAAGGGTATTCAAATAGGAAAGGTGGAAACCAAATTGTCTCTATTTGCAGACGACATGAGAGTATACCTTGAAGACCCCATCGCCTCAGCCCAAAAACTCCTGAAACTGATAAGCAACTTCAGCAAAGTCTCAGGATATAAAATCAATGTGCAAAAATCACAAGCATTTGTCTACACCAATAACAGACTTAAAGAAAGCCAAATCAAGAACGAACTGCCATTCACAATTGCTACAAAAAGAATAAAATACCTTGGAATACAACTCACAAGGAACGTTAAGAGACCTCTTCAAGGAGAACTACAAACCACTGCTCAACGAAATCAGAGAGGACACAAACAGATGGAGAAACATTCCATGTTCATGGTTAGGAAGAATTAATATCGTGAAAATGGCTATACTGCCCAAAGTAATTTACAGAATCAACGCTATCCCCATCAAGCTACCATTGACTTTCTTCACAGAACTGGAAAGAATCACCATGAACTTCATATGGAACCAAAAGAGAGCCCACATAGCCATGTCAATTCTAAGCAAAGAGATCACAGCGGGGGGCATCACACTACCGGGTTTCAAACTATACTGCAAGGCTACAGTAATGAAAACAGCATGGTACTGGTACCAAAACAGAAATATAGACCAATGGAACAAAACAGAGGCACCGGAGGCAACACAACATATCTACAACTATACAGTCTTTGATAAACCTGACAAAAACAAGCAATGGGGAAAGGATTCCCTGTTTAACAAATGGTGTTGGGAAAACTGGCTAGCCATGTGCAGAAAGCAGAAACTGGACCCCTTCCTGACACCTTACACTAAAATTAACTCCAGATGGATTAAAGACTTAAACATAAGACCTGGCACCATAAAAACCCTAGAAGGAAATCTAGGCAAAACTATCCAGGACATAGGAGTAGGCAAGGACTTCATGAACAAAACACCAAAAGCATTGGCAACAAAAGCCAAAATAGACAAATGGGACCTAATGAAACTCCACAGCTTCTGCACGGCAAAAGAAACAGTCACTAGAGTGAATCGGCAACCAACAGAATGGGAAATAATTTTTGCAGTTTACCCATCTGACAAAGGGCTGATATCCAGAATTTACAGAGAACTCAAACAGATTTACAGGAAAAAAACAAACAAGCCCATTCAAACGTGGGCAAAGGATATGAATAGACACTTCACGAAAGAAGACATATATGAGGCCAACAATCATATGAAAAAATGCTCATCGTCACTGGTCATCAGAGAGATACAAATCAAAACCACACTGAGATACCATCTCACACCAGTTAGAATGGCGATCATTAAAAAATCTGGAGACAATAGATGCTGGAGAGGATGTGGAGAAAAAGAAACACTTTTACACTGTTGGTGAGAGTGTAAATTAGTTCAACCATTGTGGAAGACAGTGTGGCGATTCCTCAAGGCCTTAGAAATAGAAATTCCATTTGACCCAGCAATCCCATTACTGGGTATATATCCAAAGGACTATAAATCGTTCTACTATAAGGACACATGCACACGAATGTTCATTGCAGCACTGTTTACAATAGCAAAGGCCTGGAATCAACCCAAATGCCCATTGACGATAGACTGGATTGGAAAAATGTGGCAGATATACACCATGGAATATTTTGCAGCAATCAGAAATGATGAGTTTGTGTCGTTTGTAGGGGCATGGATGAAGCTGGAGAACATCATCCTCAGCAAACTGACACAAGAACAGAAAATGAAACACCGCATATTCTCACTTATAGGCGGGTGATGAAAAATAAGAATACGACTTGAGCTGTGACTGGGGCAATCAAGGAGCTGTGTTAAAATTTGTGTAGCGAGAGGGGACTCAAGATGGCGCTGTGAGAACAACCCAGGATTGGAGCCCGCGTTGAATTCGCAAACGGTGAGTCAGTGCTGCATTTCCAGACTGATCTTTGTTGCCCACAGAATGGGGAAACTCCCAAGTATAAAAAGACACGGGACGCCAGGCAGTAGGTCTGCCTGGCGAAGCCGGCAGCCGGGGCGGCGGCGGCCGGCCCTACCCAGCAATCCCCACAGGGCGCGCTTGTCCGGGTGCCTTGTTGAACCGGCAACCTGAGACTTGAGAGGGCTGGACTTGAGACTGAACGAGACTTGCACAGTAGCCCAGCCCAGGGGATTGCAGGGACAGATCGCTTGGGATACCCAGTGGGACGAACAAAACCGCGATTTCAAACTATCCTGGGCAGACGGTCCGAGACGCTCTGTGGGGGAGGGGCGTCCACCACTACGGAGGCAACCTGCCCCAACTGATATACACGCCCACTGCTGAGGCAGCCAGCTGTTGCCGAGGCAACCCGCCCCAACTGAGATACACGCCCACTGCTGACGCAGCCAGCCGTTGCCGAGGCAACCCGTCCCTACTGAGATACACGCCCACTGCTGACGCAGCCAGCCGTTGCCGAGGCAACCCGTCCCTACTGAGACACACGCCCACTGCTGACGCAGCCTGCCGTTGCTGAGGCAACACGCTACAACGAAGAGACTCCGCCGCAGGGCGTGGCGGAGCCCACAGCAGAGCCGGCAGGAACAGCGCGAATCACACAACAGCAGGGCGGAGCCTCGGCAGCCAAACAGTGGCTAGTCTGCCTTTGAGCTGGGCAGGACACCTGATCGGACATCCAAAAATAAAGCCCAAACCCCTCAACACAGAGCATTTGAGAAAAAAAAAAAGGGTTGTTTAATGAGCTTTGTTGCAGCAGAATCAAACATAGCAGCCTAACAGCCCTGAATAAACAACAGAGTGCACAGCTCAGCAATTAAACCCCTATAAAGTACAAACTGTCTCCTCAAGCAGCTCCCTGACCCCTCTATATCCAAAAGACTGTCATTAGGCAGGCATCATCCTGGGACAAAGAGAGCAGAAAAAGAAACTGGTAGCTTCCCTCGCTGTGCCACGGCTACTAGAGGTGCACCCCAGACAAGCAGGGTCTGGAGCGGACCTCAACAGTCGTACAGCGAAGGGGCTAGACTGGTAGAAGGAAAACCAAGCAACAGAAATACTTCATCATCAACATTCTGGGTGTCCACTCAGAGACCCAAACGAAAAGTCAGCAACTACGCAGACGACCAGCGGACAAATCCACAAAGATGGGAAGAAACCAGCGCAAAAAGGAGGAAAACACCCGAAACCAGAACACATCGCCTCCTAGAAAGGACCAAAACTCCTCACCAGCAAGGGAACAAAGCTGGACGGAGAATGACTGTGACGAAATGACGGAATTAGACTTCAGAAGATGGATAATGAGAAACTTTTGTGAGCTAAAAGATCATGTATTAAATCAATGCAAAGAAACTAAGAACCTTGAAAAAAGATTTAAAAAAAGATTCGAGGAAATGATAACAAGAATGGATACCTTAGAGAGGAATATGAATGAATTAAAGGAGCTGAAAAACACAATACGAGAACTACGCGAAGCAAACGCAAGTTTCAATAGCCGAATTGACCAAGCAGAAGAAAGAATATCTGAAGTCGAAGACCAACTCAATGAAATAAAACGAGAAACCAAGATTAGAGAAAAAAGCACAAAAAGGAATGAACAAAGTCTCCAAGAAATGTGGGACTATGTGAAAAGACCTAACCTACGTTTGATAGGTGTACCAGAAGGGGACGAAGAGAATGAATCCCAGCTGGAAAATACTCTTCAGGACATCATCCAGGAAAATTTCCCCCACCTAGCAAGACAAGCCAACACTCAATTGCAGGAAATACAGAGAACACCACAAAGATATTCCGCAAGAAGAGCAACCCCAAGGCACATAATTGTCAGATTCAACAGGGTTGAAATAAAGGAGAGAATACTAAGGGCAGCCAGAGAGAAAGGTCGGGTCACCCACAAAGGGAAGCCCATCGGACTCACAGCAGATCTCTCGGCAGAAACACTACAAGCCAGAAGAGAGTGGGGGCCAATATTCAACATTCTTAAAGAAAAGAACTTTCAACCCAGAATCTCATATCCAGCCAAACTGAGCTTCAGAAGTGAAGGAAGAATAAAATCCTTTGCGAACAAGCAAGTACTCAGAGATTTTGTCACCACCAGGCCTGCTTTACAAGAGCTCCTAAAAGAGGCACTACACATAGAAAGGATCAATCAGTACCAGCCATTCCAAAATCACACTGAATGCTAAAGAGCTTCAACATAATGAAGAATCTACAACAACTAACAGGAAAAACAGCCACTTAGAATCAAAATGGCAGTATCAAATTCACACATAACAATATTAACCCTAAATGTAAATGGACTAAATGCACCAATCAAAAGACACAGACTGGCAAATTGGATAAAAATCCAAAACCCATCAGTGTGCTGTATCCAGGAAACCCATCTCACATGCAAGGATACACAAAGGCTCAAAATAAAGGGATGGAGGAAGATTTACCAAGCTAATGGAAAGCAAAAAAAAAGCAGGAGTTGCAATTCTCATCTCTGATAAAATAGACTTTAAAGCAACAAAGATCAAAAGAGACAAAGAAGGCCATTACATAATGGTAAAAGGATCGACACAACAAGAAGAGCTAACGATCCTAAACATATATGGACCCAATACAGGAGCACCCAGATACATAAGGCAAGTTCTTAATGACTTACAGAAGGACTTAGACTCCCACACAATAATAGTGGGAGACTTTAACACTCCACTGTCAATACTAGACAGATCAACCAGACAGAAAATCAACAAGGATACCCAGGGCTTGAACTCAGACCTGGAGCAAGCAAACCTGGTGGACATTTACAGAACTCTCCACCCCAAATCCACAGAATACACATTCTTCTCAGCACCACATCACACCTACTCTAAAATTGACCACATAATTGGAAGTAAAGCACTGCTCAACAAATGCAAAACAACTGAAATCATAACAAACAGCCTCTCAGACCATAGTGCAATCAAGTTAGAACTCAGAATTCAGAAACCGACCCAGAACCGCACAGCTTCATGGAAACTGAACAACTGGCTCTTGAATGTTGACTGGGTAAACAACGAAATGAAGGCAGAAATAAAGAAGTTCTTCGAAACCAATGAGAATGAAGACACAACGTGCCAGAACCTCTGGGACACATTTAAAGCAGTCTCTAGAGGAAAGTATATAGCAATAAGTGCCCATATGAGGAGAATGGAGAGATCCAAAATTGACACCCTATCGTCAAAATTGAAAGAGCTAGAGAAGCAAGATCAAAAAAACTCAAAACCCAGCAGAAGACAAGAAATTACTAAGATCAGAGCTGAGCTGAAGGAGATTGAGACACGAAAAACCCTTCAAAAAATCAATAAATCCAAGAGCTGGTTTTTTGAAAAGATCAACAAAATAGACAGACCACTAGCCAGATTGATTAAAAATAAAAGAGAGAACAACCAAATAGATGCAATAAAAAATGATAAAGGGGAAATCACCACAGATTCCACAGAAATTCAAACCATCATCAGAGAATATTACAAACAACTCTATGCACATGAACTAGTAAACCTGGAAGAAATGGATAAATTCCTGGACTCCTGTGTCCTCCCAAGCCTAAACCAGGAGGAAGCTGAAACTATGATTAGACCAATAACAAGGTATGAAGTTGAGGCAGCAATTAAGAGCCTACCTCACAAAAAAAGCCCAGGTCCAGATGGGTTCACAGCCGAATTCTACCAGACACACAAGGAGGAGCTGGTACCATTCCTTCTAAAACTATTTCAAACAATCCAAAAAGAGGGAATCCTTCCCAAATCATTTTATGAGACCAACATCATCCTGATACCAAAACCCGGCAGAGACCCAACGAGAAAAGAAAACTTCAGGCCAATATCCATGATGAACATAGATGCAAAAATCTTCAATAAAATATTGGCAAGCCGATTGCAACAGCAAATCAAAAAACTTATTCATCATGATCAAGTAGGATTCAACCCAGGGATGCAAGGCTGGTTCAACATACGCAAGTCTATCAACGTAATTCACCACATAAACAGAACCAAAAACAAAAACCACATGATTATCTCAATTGACGCAGAGAAGGCATTTGACAAAATTCAACAGCCCTTTATGCTAAAAACCCTCAATAAACTCGGTATCGATGGAATGTATCTCAAAGTAGTAAAAGCTATTTATGACAAACCAACAGCCAATATCATACTGAATGGGCAAAAACTGGAAGCATTCCCTTTGAAATCTGGTACTAGACAAGGATGCCCTCTCTCACCACTCCTATTCAATATAGTACTGGAAGTTCTAGCCAGAGCAATCAGGCAAGAAAAAGAAATAAAGCGTATTCAAATAGGAAAGGTGGAAGCCAAATTGTCTCTATTTGCAGACGACATGAGAGTATACCTAGAAGACCCCATCGCCTCAGCCCAAAAACTCCTGAAACTGATAAACAACTTCAGCAAAGTCTCAGGATATAAAATCAATGTGCAAAAATCACAAGCATTCGTCTACACCAATAACAGACTTAAAGAAAGCCAAATCAAGAGCGAACTGCCATTCGCAATTGCTACAAAAAGAATAAAATACCTTGGAATACAACTCACAAGGAACGTAATGACCTCTTCAAGGAGAACTACAAACCACTGCTCAACGAAATCAGAGAGGACACAAACAGATGGAGAAACATTCCATGTTCATGGTTAGGAAGAATTAATATCGTGAAAATGGCTATACTGCCCAAAGTAATTTACAGAATCAACGCTATCCCCATCAAGCTACCATTGACTTTCTTCACAGAACTGGAAAAAACCACCATGAACTTCATATGGAACCAAAAGAGAGCCCGCATAGCCAAGTCAATTCTAAGCAAAAAGAACACAGCCGGGGGCATCACACTACCGGATTTCAAACTATACTACAAGGCTACAGTAATCAAAACAGCATGGTACTGGTACCAAAACAGAGATATAGACCAATGGAACAAAACAGAGGCACCGGAGGCAACACAACATACATACAACTATACAATCTTTGATAAACCTGACAAAAACAAGCAATGGGGCAAGGATTCCATGTTTAACAAATGGTGTTGGGAAAACTGGCTAGCCATGTGCAGAAAGCAGAAACTGGACCCCTTCCTGACACCTTACACTAAAATTAACTCCAGATGGATTAAAGACGTAAACATAAGACCTGGCACCATAAAAACCCTAGAAGGAAATCTAGGCAAAACTATCCAGGACATAGGAGTAGGCAAGGACTTCATGAACAAAACACCAAGAGCATTGGCAACAAAAGCCAAAATAGACAAATGGGACCTAATGAAACTCCACAGCTTCTGCACGGCAAAAGAAACAGTCACTAGAGTGGATCGGCAACCAACAGAATGGGAAAAAATTTTCGCAGTCTACCCATCTGACAAAGGGCTGATATCCAGAATTTACAAACAACTCAAGCAGATTTACAGGAAAAAAACAAACAAGCCCATTCAAAAGTGGGCAAAGGATATGAACAGATACTTTTCGAAAGAAGACATATATGAGGCCAACAATCATATGAAAAAATGCTCATCGTCACTGGTCATCAGAGAGATGCAAATCAAAACCACATTGAGATACCATCTCACGCCAGTTAGAATGGCGATCATTAAAAAATCTGGAGACAACAGATGCTGGAGAGGATGTGGAGAAAAAGGAACACTTTTACACTGTTGGTGGGAGTGTAAATTAGTTCAACCATTGTGGAAGACAGTGTGGCGATTCCTCAAGGCCTTAGAAATAGAAATTCCATTTGACCCAGAAATCCCATTACTGGGTATATATCCAAAAGACTATAAATCGTTCTACTATAAGGACACATGTACACGAATGTTCATTGCAGCACTGTTTACAATAGCAAAGACCTGGAATCAACCCAAATGCCCATTGATAATAGACTGGATTGGAAAAATGTGGCACATATACACCATGGAATATTATGCAGCAATCAGAAATGATGAGTTCGTGTCGTTTGTAGGGACATGGATGAATCTGGAAAACATCATCCTCAGCAAACTGACACAAGAACAGAAAATGAAACACCGCATATTCTCACTCATAGGTGGGTGATGAAAAATGAGAACACATGGACACAGAAAGGGGAGTACTAAACACTGGGGTCTATTGGGGGGAAAAGGGGAGGGCCCGTGGGAGGGGGAGGTGGGGAGGGATAGCCTGGGGAGAAATGCCAAATGTGGGTGAAGGGGAGAAGAAAAGCAAAGCACACTGCCATGTGTGTACCTACGCAACTGTCTTGCATGCTCTGCTCATGTACCCCAAAACCTATAATCCAATAAAAAATTAAAAAAAAAGAAAAAAAAAAGAAAAATAAGAATACATGAACACAGGAACACAGGGAGGGGAGTACTAAACACTGGGGTCTACTGTGGGGAAAAGGGGAGGGCCAGTGTGAGGGGGAGGTGGGGAGGGATAGCCTGGGGAGAAATGCCAAATATGGGTGAAGGGGAGGAAGGAAGCAAAGCACACTGCCATGTGTGTACCTACGCAACTGTCATGCATGTTCTGCTCATGTACCCCAAAACCTAAAATGCAATAAAAAATAAAAATAAAAAATTAAAAAATAAAACCCAATCTATCCAAAATGTTTTAACATATAATCAGAATTAAATTCTTAAAGATATATATATATATATATACATGTATTTATATATATGTAAAACTAAATCTTTGAAATACTTTCTTGTATTTTTTCTTAGCATATCTCAGATCATACTGTGAACAATGCAGGTGCTCAGCAGCCCCTGTGGCCAGTGGCTGCCACATTGCAAGTGCATCTCTGAGGGCTCTGACTTTTTTGACCTTAGGGAGGTGAAGGGCCTGAATCCTCCCTTCCCACCAGATGGCGGTAAATACCCTTTCTCTGCCAATATGTCTCCTGTTTCAAGAGTAAGAGAGGTGGCGCCCTGAGAGACAAGAGGAACTTATAAGAAACAACTGTTCACAGGTGGACCACTGCTGTCCACTGCTGCTTGGTGTGGACTCATCACTCCTCAAGAGGTCAGACAGTAGTCAAAAAAGACAGGGCCCCAGAAGGGGGAAACCTCATGGTTTTAGATTTTTTCATAGCCTTGACTTTCAGAGTTTAGATGTCACAGGATTGGATTAAAGAAAAAGCTTTTAGCTTATAATTTGGCCTTGACAAATCAAAGTAGAAAGAAATAAAAGCATGTCACCATACAAATAATGTAAACACCAAGAGAGTCATTAATAACAGAAAAGAGGAGAAAATAGCTACAAGAAACAAACAGAATCATTAATAAAATGGAAATAGTTCATTATTTTCAGAATTAAAATGAGCATATACATGAAGTAAAATTTCCAATACAAACATGTAAATTGGCTAAAGAGATTTAAAAAAAACAACAAGATTTATTTTCTTCGCCTATAAGAAGCTCACTTCAGATCTAACACACAAACAGGTTAAAAGTGGCAATATCAAAAAAATACCTTGTAGGGGAATTGCAATCAAATGACAGCAAGAGTGGTCATAATTATGCAAAATACACACTAAGTCAAAACTGAAACAAGAGACAAAGAAAGCTCTGATATAATGACAAAAGTGTTGATTCACTGGGGAAGCTGTATTAATAGTAAAAACATGCACATTTCACAACAGGGTTCCCAAACGTATAAAGATAACATTGACACAGATGAAGAAAGAAATAGCTATGCAAAAATAGTAAGCCACATAATTACTCCACTAATAGTTAAGAATAATCAAGCTAGACCGAATGCTAACATGAGAACAGAGGATTTGAATAACACTGCAAACTGCGTGATTGTAAAAGACGTAGAAAACACTAGTCACAGTGAATAGAAGTGAAAAACAAAACAAAACAAAAGACACTCCACACAACAACATCAGAATATACAATCTTTTCAATGGAACATGAAACATTCTCCTAGGTGAATGAACTATTAGGGCAGAAGACAAGTTTTACTAAATTTTAAAATATTAAAATATGGGCCAGGCATGGTGGCTCATGCCTATAATTCTAGCATTTTGGGAAGCTGAGGTGAGAGAATTAAGTGAGTTTATGAGTTCAAGGCCAGCTTGGACAACATAGGGAGACCCTGTCTCTACAAAATATAAAATTAACAACAACAACAACAACAACAACAACAAAAATAGCTGAGCATGATGGCACATGCCTGTGTGTCTAGCTACTCAGGAGGCTGAGGTGGGAGGATTGCTTGAGTCTGTGAGATTGAGGCTGGCCATGATTGGTTAGCCATGATTGAACCACTGTGCTCCAGCCTGAGCAACAGAGCAAAACCCTGTCTCAAAAAAAAAAAAAAAAATTAAAATATTACAAACTATCATTTTTTGTTAAAAGGGAATAAAAGTAGAAATCAAAAGCTGAAGAAATACTGAAAAATCTACAAATAGCTGGAAATTAACACACTCTTGAGGATGCTCTTGTTCAAGGATTAGAAGACAATATTGTGAAGACATCCACACTCCCCAAACTCAAGTGCAGATTCTTGTACTCTCTATCAAATTTTAACTGTCATTTCATTTTGCAGAAATACAAAAAGTAATTAAATTTACATGGATCTAAAGGGAGTATAAGGAGCCAAACAACCTTCAATAATAAAATAAAATTGGAGGCATCACAACACTTGACTTCATAATATATTACGAAACTATAGTAACCAAACTACTTGATACTGACATAAAGGCAGGCAGACAGACCAATGGAACAGACTAGACCACAGAAATAAACTCACAAATATACGGCCAAATGAAGAGTTATTTGTGTATCCATATTCATTGCGGCATTATTCACAACAGCTAATATGTGGGAGCAACCCAAATGTCCCTGAATGAATGAGTCGATAAAGACGATTTGGAATATACGAAGAATGGAATATTCAGTTTTTTTAAAGCAGGAGATCTGATTATTTTTACACTAAAAATAAATCTTGAAGACATTATGTAAATAAAATAAACCAGTCACAAAAGTACACTCACTGTGTGATTCCAGTTAAATAAGACATCTAAAGTAGTTAAACTCCTAGAAACAGAAAGTAGACTAGTATCCATCAGAGCCTTAGAGGAGGAGATAAAGGGGTAGTTGTTCTTTCATGGACACTGAATTTTAGTTTTGCAACATACAAACATTCTAGAGATATGTTGAAACT
This sequence comes from Callithrix jacchus, assembly GCF_049354715.1. Lineage (NCBI taxonomy): Eukaryota > Metazoa > Chordata > Mammalia > Primates > Cebidae > Callithrix > Callithrix jacchus. Next base: position 61,612,390 of record NC_133503.1, on the reverse strand, counting down.
CTTTCATTCACCGTGAAGCAGGGGAACAAACAGACTCTTCAACAAATAAGGTTACAAAACTAAATATTAATTGGAAGAAAATGAAACTGGACTTTTCTCTTGCACCATATACAAAAATATCTTAAACAAATTAAACATTTAGGCCACGCACAGTAGCTCATGCCTACAATCCCAGCACTTTGGCAGGCTGAGGTGGGTGGATCACCTGAGGTCAGGAGTTCGAGATTATCCTGACCAACATGGAAAAACCCCATCTCTACCAAAAATACAAAATGAGCCAGGCGTGGTGGTGCATGCCTGTAATTCCAGCTACTCAAGAAGCTGAGGCAGGAGAATTACTTGAACCCAGGAAGCATAGGTTGTGGTGAGCCGAGATGGTGCCATTGCACTCCAGCCTGGGTGACAGAGTGATCAAATATATATATGTGTGTGTGTGTGTGTGTGTGTGTGTGTATACATACATATGGTAGAAATGTGTCTTGGTAATTTTTAAAATATCACATTAAAAGCAGAAGTAACAAGGAAAAAGCAGAAAAATGGGACTACCTTAAATCTAAGAAGCTTTTTGGACATCAAAGAAAATATTTAGTGGAGTAAAAATGCCACCTATGAGATATCTTAAGTAATCCAATCATAGAAACCGAGGGTAGAATGTGTTTGTCAAGAGCTCGGGAGAGGGTAAAATGAGCAGTTGTCGTTTATGGGTACTGAGTTTTAGGTTTGCAATGGAAAAGCTCTATATGTCTGTTGCATAACAAAGTGGGTATATGTAATACTAAATTATGCAATTAAAAAGACACAGAATGGTAAATGCTGTTGTGTTTTTATTATAATTAAAATATAAGTCGCCTGGTATGGTGGCTCAGCACTGTAGTCCCAGCAGTTTTGGAGGCCTAGGTGGGCTGATGGCGAGATCAGGAGATAGAGACCATCCTGGCCAACGTGGAGAAGCCTCGTCTCTACTAAAAGTACAAAGGGTATCTGGGCATGGTGGTACACACCTGTAGTCCCAGCTACCTAGGAGACTGAGGCAGGAGAATCACTTGAACCTGGGAGGCGGAGGTTGCAGTAATCTGAGATTGTGCCACTGCGCTCCAGCCTGGCAACAGAGTTAAACTCCGTCTCAAAAAAAGAAAAATACATATACATATATATATATGCATGTATGTATATATATGCATATATGTATATATATAGAGAGAGATAAACAGAGTGCGTAATGTGATACATAAAAGAGATACAGTGTTATAAAATTACCTTCAAATTATAAATGTATTTTTCTCATACAGAGATAATAAAGATTCATTAATAAATACATGTGAATTAAGACTATTTACATGACTACTCTCCTGAACAAGATAAAACAACGTTTGACACCAGCCAAGAAAAGAAATATGCAAGATAAGTTATAAACAAATAGAAGCAAACAGACATGATTTTATTGGTAACAGGTATGGCTGATTCATGTTTTAATTAAACCCCACGTCGACTTAAAGTGTACATAAAGTTGTAGATTTACATCCAAAATCATAATAGGTAGGTAAAACCAAACTCACAAAACACAAATGTCAAAGAACCTACTCTAAAAAAGAAACCCAGTAATACGAAAATTGCAAAACAAGAATGAGAGAAACATTAACCAAAACACTTCTATATAAAACAGATATACAATTAAGAAATAGTCCTCTTAGATAACTAGTTTTCAGCTGTGACTGTGCAACTGTGCTGAACAGGGATTTTGAATCATGACTGCGTTAGGGAGACACTCAGGGGGCAGACAGTGCCACGTCCAAAGAAGCCACTGCTCCTCCTCCTGCCGCTGCTGCTGCCGCCGCTGCTATTCTCTGCACCTACATCCACCCCTGGGCACCCACTCCGTCCTGGAATGCGAAGAAGACCCTGTTCCTTCTGGAGCGACAGACAGCTTTTCTCCCGGCCTCCTCGCTTGTTCACCCAGCAGGTACAGAACCTGAGATCTGAGCTGGTCCTGCGGCTCTGAGCAGCCAGGTGCCGGACTGTGAGAACTGAGAGGCGAGCTGCGGGGAGAAGAGGCGACAGGAACGCCGGGCTGATGCGGCCGATGGCGGAGGCGCGAGCAGGGCTGGCTGCTGCCTGGGCCGGATGGTCAGAAGTACCAGAGGTCGCCACAGTCCCCACGTTTGACCCCCTAGCCGCATTCATACATTCTGCGCTCAAGAAACGGAAGCGGCAGTGGGAGCTGCTGCTCCAGAAGGTGGAATGGCCTGGCAGGGAGCACACAGCTGCCACCGGCTACTGGGCGAGCTGGTCCGCAGCCTGGGCCCGTGAACATCTGCCCGTGTGCAGGACACACGGCCAGCCTTGTTCCGCTTGCTCCTCTGCCTGCTGTGCAAAATGCTCAGGTGCCAGATCTCCGGCATTCTTGGCAAGTGTACTGTGGCGGGGAGGCAGAAGGGAGGAGGGGTTTGTCAGGAGCCCTGAACAGAGGTTCTTGGCATATAGAGGAGAGAGAGGTGGCTGTTTCCAGTTGTAGATATGGGGTGACAAACCCCATAGGACCCTGTCTTTTCAGTGAGACTTCGGTTAAATTGTTATCTGTTCACCTGCTTGAGCCTCTGAGAACAGAGGAGATGGGGCGCTTTTAAATTGGTCTGGTCATAATGGTCTGGACCCTTGCCCCAGGGCAGACCTCCTTCTCTCCTTTGGGGTCTCTTTGCAGCCTGGCGGCTCACACCTGTCCACCCCAGGTGTCATTAATATAGTGTCTAGGTAGATCTGGCTGCCACTGATGCTGAGGTGCAGCACAATCTAGCCAGATCTTCGCCTGTTACAGGACGTTTTAGCCTTCAGCAACCTGGCCCATTTTCCTCAGTCTGGAAGCCCCCTGTGAGCCTCAGTGTTTCCAGGCCTCAGCCCTGACTGACGCTCTACTAGGGTCCCTCTGCATTTACACCACTTAAAGGCACTAGGGCCTCACCCTGCCTTTCCCACTTTCCCACAACAGGCCCCATTCAACACCAACAGAAAATGTCTGGACCATGTGCACCCCTCTTCAGTGTTAAAGCTTGGAAAATATATTTTTTTCACTGAACATGTAACAATTTAACATATAAGGAGGTTAGCTTTATGCACAGACATGCATGTAAATAAGTTCAAAAATTCTTCCTTTTATCTTCCGGTAAAAGGGAGATTAACATTCTTACACTTACTTTGTTCAGTTATTTTACAGTTTTCCTCTCTCACTTGCTCCTCTTTTTTTTGACGGAGTCTTGCTCTGTTGCTCAGGCTGGAGCACAGTAGCAAAATCTCAGCACACTGCAGCCTCCACCTCCTGGGTTCAGGAGATTCTCAAGCTTTAGCCACCCGAGTAGCTGGAATTACAGGCATGCATCACCACACCCAGCTCTTTTTTGTGCTTTTAGTAGAGATGGGGCTTCACCATGTTGCCCAGGCTGGCCTCAAACTTCTGGCCTAAACTGATCTGCCTGACTTGGCTTTATAAAATGCTGGAATTACTGGCATGAGCCACCATGCCCTGCCTGTCACTATCTCTATGTTTATTTGTTCAATAGGAAAATTCTCAGTCAAGACATCTCAGTATGGTGGAGATAAGCTTGCACAATCAATTCTTAATAAATGCAGAGTGGAAAGTTTTCCATTTCCAATTTGCAGCTCTTAGAACTAGGATTAGGGCCGGGCGCGTTGGCTCACACCTGTAATCCCAGCACTTTGGGAGGCCGAGGCGGATGGATCATGAGGTCAAGAGATCGAGACCATCCTGGTCAACATGGTGAAACCCCGTCTCTACTAAAAGTACAAAAAATTAGCTGGGCATGGTGGCGCGTGCTTGTAATCCCAGCTACTCAGGAGGCTGAGGCAGGAGAATTGCCTGAACCCAGGAGGCGGAGGTTGCGGTGAGCCGAGATGGCGCCATTGCACTCCAGCCTGGGTAACAAGAGCGAAACTCTGTCTCAAAAACTCCTGGTCATAAACTCATGTGATGAGAAGTCACAGCATGCCCTCATTTTCTACATATCCACCTGCATTTGCAGATGCCTTTCAAATGTGCTAAAAGAGAAAGAAGTGGGAATGTGTCCCCCTTATAGCTACTCTCTTCCCTTTGGTGAGTTTCCAGTTTGTGCATTGTCTAGATAACCCAGGAGCCAGTGATCAAAGGGAAGAGGTCGTGTTTGTCAGGAGAATGCTTTGCTGCATCAAGATTCAGCGAAGCTGTTCACCGCCTGGAGCCCATGAAGCCCCCAGGGACAACATGAAGCTCAGAAACCATCGCTGAGGTTTGGAAGTGAGGACAGAAGTTAAGGGGTGCCCACAGGAGTGAGCACAAAAATGCTCCCTTTGGATTTCTAAGTGATTGCTGCTGCTTCTTACATCAGTGTTGCTTCTGACCACAATGTGTTCCCGGTCCTTCTTTCTTGGCATTTTGCTGTTTGTGTCCAAGAAAAAAGTCCTGGATGGCAGTGGCGAGAAGGATGCGTGCCTGCTAAAGATGATCTGCTGGTGAGCCCTGCAGCCTGTTTAGCAGAGCCTAAAATTCTTGCTCACTGCGTGGTGATTCAGACCATGGAAGGTTCTTTTGCTGTGGTTCTGAGTTCAGAAATAATTGTGCCTTTTCCTGAATTCCTGGGATTGAGAGGAGGTCTGGTGTAGTTACTCCAGCCAATGAGATAGCTTCTTTGTGGCTTGTGTCTGTTTCTGCCACAGGGGAGACTCAGTGTACGTGGGCTGCTAAGGTGTTCCTGCTCCAGGATGCCATTGAATCATGACATCCTGGGAGTTCTTGCCCAAGACCCACCAGTGCTAAAGGTGAGATGTGTCTTGTTGACCAAGATCCTGAAATGGTGACTAAGGATGACCAGGCTGAGGGTGTCCCCTTTTGTGACATGGTAAAAATCCCCATAAAACTGCATACCTCAACCATACCTCGGCTTTCTGTTGAAACTGCTCTCTATAACCCTAATGTGACAGGCAAGCAGTCCAAACCCACGCTATCTTGGCCCCTGCAACTTGTAATAAGTAACTAAGATGTGTGATTTCCACCCATACCCAGACAATCTGTAAACAAATGCTTATCTTGACTTCTGTAAACCACTTAAGTAACAATCAGAATATCCAAAGTCCCCTGGCCCTCGGAATGTCCAGAGCCCCTCACCCTCATCTCCACCCAGGAGGTAATTTATGGAATCCACTGGCCTTGTCTGAAGCCCCTCACCCCCATCCCCTCCCCTCACCCTCACCCCTGAGGTGGTTTATGAGCATAAAAGGTCTTGACACCCTCCTTTCGGGGCCATGGGTTAGAGAGACTCGAGTCCTCCGTGGCCGTCGGCAATAAAGACCCTGCAATTTGGCATGCTTTTGTCTTGGTGTTGACTTTCTATGCTCACTCCAGTACAACACCTTTAAGGTAGAACTTTCAGGCCAACATCTCATTTTTGTTGTCATCCTAAAATTTTTCTTTTGACAGAGGCCAGAAACAAGTCTGTGTACGGGAGAACCTTTTATCCTAGAGTTGGTAGCATCGACACGTGACTCCTAAGTGCCAGAAGAGGTTGAGAGATCTCTTCCATCTGCATGGCCAATGTGGGCTGAGCATCGTGCAGACCGCAGAGGGATCCAAAAAATTATAGGATGTGGGAGGTGGAAAAGAAGCTGGCAAAAATAGCAGGCGGCTGGTCAAAGAATAGGAGGCAGGAAGAGGACAAGGCCTGCCTGGGGAAGGGCACATGTTTTGTTCCAGCCAAACAGTCACATGAAGTCATGGTCTCGGACCTGGTGACAGGTAATTCTCAAGCCTCCTTGTGCTGTGGCCTGGGAACTGAGGTCTTTGGTTCTGAAATAAAATTTAAATTTCAGACTCTGGAATGCCTGTTTGTTTAGCCAGTTTCTCTCTAATGGTGATTCCAGGAAAGGAATTCTCCTGGAAATTTTTGATAATTCTTTTCAAAGTCTTCAATGAATACACTGATTTGTGATTAAATGATGGATGTTCATTTACTTCTGCCTTCTTATTTGACTCATACAATAAGTATTGACTACGGCAGGAACGGTCATATCATTTTTTACAACAGAGAAAACCTCGAGTCATTCATAGATAAAACCAAAGCCTCATTCTCCTATATTAAACATTCTCCTACATTAAACTTCTTGAATTTTCTACATCAACATTTCAAAACATGAAACACTGCAAATAAAATATAAATACCTCACTGGACACCAATTATTAAGGTAAATACCAGAAGGAATCAAATATATGAATACACATACACCAAATAAAGAGGTTCGATTAATTAAAATTCTTTTTTACAAAAGAGAAGCCCAGAATCATGTGACTTAACTGGTAAATTCTACTAAATTTATGCCAACTCTTCACAATCCCTTTCGGAAAATAGAAGACAGTTATTGGGAACACTTTCCAATTTGTTCTATGAGGCCAGTATTACTCTGATATGAAAGCCAGACAAAAGCATCACAAATAAATGTGGATATAAATAAAATTGTGATGAATACACACATAGAAATTCTCATGAAAAGAGTGAAATGAATGAAGAACATGTCAAAATGATTGTACACCATGAACAAATGGAATTATTTCACAAATGCAATATTGACCTCTCCAATAATTAATCAGTCTTACACAAATAGGATAAAGGAAGGTAACAGAAAGATCCCATCAACAGACACAGAGAGCATTTGACCAATTCAATATTCATTCATGATTAATCTCCCTGGAAAGGAGGACTATAAGCAGACTTTCTAGATCTGCTAAAGGGCATCAATGAAAATCTTATGACTAACCCCATAACAATACAATACTGGTTGTTGTGTCTTGATATTTTAGGACAAGACAAAAATGTTAACATCCAAAAAAATTACGTAAGAAAATAAACAAATCATTCTTGAGGGAAAGTAAGAGGTTGAAATTGTCTATCACTGCAGATGATGTAAACTCGAATAAAAAAGTTTATAAGAAATTCATTAAAACTCACAAAAACCAATAAATGAGTTACGCAAAGTCTCAAGATACAAAATCAATATACAAAGTTCAATACTACTTTTATGTACTAACAATGATCAACCTTAAAATAAAAATAGGAAAACAATTCCATTTGTATATGTATGGAAAAGAAATAGAGAGGACTCAAGATGGCGCTGTGAGAACAACCCAGGATTGGAGCTCTCTTTGAGTCTGCGGAGAGGTGAGTCGGAGCTGCATTTCCAGACTGATCTTTGTTGCCCAGGGAACGGGGAGATTCCCAAGTATAGGGGAGATGCTGGACGCCTGGCAGTGCCTCTGCCTGGCGAAGCCGGCAGCCGGGATGGTGGCGGCCGGCCCTGCCCATCACTCCCCACAGGGCGCGCTTGTCCGGGTGCCCTGTTGAGCCGGCAACCTGAGACTTGAGAGGGCTGGACTTGAGACTGAGCGAGACTTGGACAGTGGGCCCGCCCAGGGGATTGCAGGGACAGAGCGTTTGGGCTAGCCCAGTGGGACGAACAAGACCGCGATTTCAAGTGATCCCCATGCAGTCGGTCTGAGAGGCTCTGTGGGGGAGGGGTGTCCACCATTACCGAGGCAACCCGCCCCAACTGAGATACACGCCCACTGCTGAGGCAGCCTGCCATTGCCGAGGCAACCCGCTACAACAGAGAGACTCCGCCTCAGGGCGTGGCAGACCCACAGCAGAACAGCAGAACCTGCCCCAACAGGGCGGGCCTCACAACAGCAGGGCGGAGCCTCGGCAGGCAAACAGTGGCTAGTCTGCCTCCTAGCTGGGCAGGACACCTCAATGAACATCCAAAAATAAAGCCCGAACCCCCCAACACAGAGCATTTGAGAAAAAAAGGGTTTTTTTAATGAGCTCTGTTGCAGCAGAATCAAACATAGCAGCCTAACAGCCCTGAATGAACAACAGAGATCACAGCTCAGCAACTGAGCTCCTATAAAGTACAGACTGTCTCCTTAAGCAGTTCCCTGACCCCTCTATATCCAAAAGACTGACATTTGGCAGGTATCATCCTGGGACAAAGATAGCAGAAAAAGAAAGGGGTAGCATCCCTCACTGTGCCACAGCTGCTAGAGGTGCACCCCAGACAAGCAGGGCCTGGAGTGGACCTCAGCAGTCGTACAGCGAAGGGGCTAGACTGGTAGAAGGAAAACCAAGTAACAGAAATACTTCATCATCAACAATCTGGGTGTCCACTCAGAGACCCAATCGAAAAGTCAGCAACTACGCAGACGACAAGTGGATAAATCCACAAAGATGAAAAGAAACCAGCGAAAAAAGGAGGAAAACACCCGAAACCAGAACACCTCGCTTCCTAGAAAGGACCAAAACTCCTCACCAGCAAGGGAACAAAGCTGGATGGAGAATGACCGTGACGAAATGACGGAATTAGACTTCAGAAGGTGGATAGTGAGAAACTTTTGTGAGCTAAAAGAACATGTATTAAATCAATGCAAAGAAACTAAGGAACTTGAAAAAAGATATAAAGAAATGATAACAAGAATGGATAACTTAGAGGAATATGAATGAATTAACGGAGATGAAAAACACAATACGAGAACTTCGCGAAGCATGCACAAGTTTCAATAGCCAAATTGACCAAGCAGAAGAAAAAATATCTGAAGTCGAAGACCAACTCAATGAAATAAAACGAGAAACCAAGATTAGAGAAAAAAGCGCAAAAAGGAATGAAGAAAGCCTCCAATAAATGTGGGACTATGTGAAAAGACCTAACTTACGTTTGATAGGTGTACCAGAAGAGGACGAAGAGAATGAATCCAAGCTGGAAAATACTCTTCAGGACATCATCCAGGAAAATTTCCCCCACCTAGCAAGACAGGCCAACACTCAAATACAGGAAATACAGAGAACACCACAAAGATATTCCGCAAGAATAGCAATCCCAAGGCACATAATCGTCAGATTCAACAAGGTTGAAATAAAGGAGAAAATACTAAAGGCAGCCAGAGAAAAAGGTCGGGTCACCCACAAACAGAAGCCCATCGGACTCACAGCAGATCTCTCGGCAGAAACACTACAAGCCAGAAGAGAGTGGGGGCCAATATTCAACATTCTTAAAGAAAAGAACTTTCAACCCAGAATCTCATATCCAGCCAAACTGAGCTTCAGAAGTGAAGGAAGAATAAAATCCTTTGCGAACATGCAAGTACTCAGAGATTTTGTCACCACCAGGCCTGCTTTACAAGAGCTCCTGAAAGAGGCACTACACATAGAGAGAAACAACCAGTACCAGCCATTCCAAAATCACACTAAATGCTAAAGAGCATCAACATAATGAAGAATCTACAACAACTAACAGGAAAAACAGCCACTTAGCATCAAAATGGCAGTATCAAATTCACACATAACAATATTAACCCTAAATGTAAATGGACTAAATGCACCAATCAAAAGACACAGACTGGCAAATTGGATAAAAATCTAATACCCATCAGTGTGCTGTATCCAGGAAACCCATCTCACATGCAAGGATACACAAAGGCTCAAAATAAAGGAATGGAGGAAGATTTACCAAGCAAATGGAGAGCAAAAAAAAAAAAAAAAAGCAGTAGTTGCAATTCTCATCTCTGATAAAATAGACTTTAAAGCAACAAAGATCAAAAGAGACAAAGAAGGCCATTACATAATGGTAAAAGGATCGATACAACAAGAAGAGCTAATGATCCTGAACATATATGGACCCGATGCAGGAGCACCCAGATACATAAGGCAAGTTCTTAATGACTTACAAAGAGACTTAGGCTCCCACGCAATAATAGTGGGAGACTTTAACACTCCACTGTCAATATTAGACAGATCAACCAGACAGAAAATCAACAAGGATATCCAGGGCTTGAACTCAGACCTGGAGCAAGTAAACCTGATAGACATTTACAGAACTCTCCACCCCAAATCCACAGAATACACATTCTTCTCAGCACCACATCACACCTACTCAAAAATTGACCACATAATTGGAAGTAAAGCACTGCTCAACAAATGCAAAACAACTGAAATCATAACAAACAGCCTCTCAGACCATAGTGCAATCAAGTTAGAACTCAGAATTCAGAAACCGACCCAGAACCGCACAGCTTCATGGAAACTGAACAACTGGCTCATGAATGTTGACTGGGTAAACAATGAAATGAAGGCAGAAATAAAGAAGTTCTTTGAAACCAATGAGAATGAAGACACAACATGCCAGAACCTCTGGGACACATTCAAAGCAGTCTCTAGAGGAAAGTATATAGCAATAAGTGCCCATATGAGGAGAATGGAGAGATCCAAAATTGACACCCTATCGTCAAAATTGAAAGAGCTAGAGGAGCAAGATCAAAAAAACTCAAAACCCAGCAGAAGACAAGAAATAACTAAGATCAGAGCTGAACTGAAGGAGATAGAGACACGAAAAACCCTTCAAAAAATCAATAAATCCAAGAGCTGGTTTTTTGAAAAGATCAGCAAAATACACAGACCACTAGCCAGACTGATTAAAAAGAAAAGAGAGAACAACCAAATAGATGCAATAAAAAATGATAAAGGGGAAACCACCACAGACTCCACAGAAATTCAAACCATCATCAGAGAATATTACAAACAACTCTATGCACATAAACTAGTAAACCTGGAAGAAATGGATAAATTCCTGGACTCCTGTGTCCTCCCAAGCCTAAACCAGGAGGATGCTGAAGGTATGAATAGACCAATAACAAGGTCAGAAGTCGAGGCAGCTATTAAGAGCCTACCACTCAAAAAAAGCCCAGGTCCAGACGGATTCACAGCCGAATTCTACCAGACACACAAAGAGGAGCTGGTACCATTCCTTCTAAAACTATTTCAAACAATCCAAAATGAGGGAATCCTTCCCAAATCATTTTACGAGACCAACATCGTTCTGATACCGAAACCCGGCAGAGACCCAACGAGAAAAGAAAACTTCAGGCCAATATCCATGATGAACATAGATGCAAAAATCTTCAATAAAATATTGGCAAGCCGATTGCAACAGCAAATCAAAACACTTATTCATCATGATCAAGTAGGATTCATCCCGGGGATGCAAGGCTGGTTCAACATACGCAAGTCTTTAAGCGTAATTCACCACATAAACAGAACCAAAAACAAAACCACATGATTATCTCAATTGATGCAGAGAAGGCATTTGACAAATTTCAACAGCGCATTATGCTAAAAACCCTCAATAAACTCGGTATCGATGGAACGTATCTCAAAGTAATAAAAGCTATTTATGACAAACCAACAGCCAATATCATACTGAATGGGCAAAAACTGGAAGCATTCCCTTCGAAATCTGGCACTAGACAAGGATGCCCTCTTTCACCACTCCTATTCCATATAGTACTGGAAGGTCTAGCCAGAGCAATCAGGCAAGAAAAAGAAATAAAGCGTATTCAAATAGGAAAGGTGGAAGCCAAATGGTCTCTATTTGCAGACGACATGATAGTATACCTTGAAGACCCCATCGCCTCAGCCCAAAAACTCGGGAAACTGATAAGCAGCTACAGCCAAGTCTCCGGATATAAAATCAATGTGCAAAAATCACAAGCATTCGTCTACACCAATAACAGACTTAAAGAAAGCCAAATCAAGAACGAACTGCCACTCACAATTGCTACAAAAAGAATACAATACCTTGGAATAAAACTCACAAGGAACGTTAAGCGACCTCTTCAAGGAGAACTACAAACCACTGCTCAACGAAATCAGAGAGGACACAAACAGATGGAGAAACATTCCATGTTCACGGTTAGGAAGAATTAATATTGTGAAAATGGCTATACTGCCCAAAGTAATTTACAGAATCAACGCTATCCCCATCAAGCTACCATTGACTTTCTTCACAGAACTGGAAAAAACCACCATGAACTTCATATGGAACCAAAAGAGAGCCCGCATAGCCAAGTCAATTCTAAGCAAAAAGAACACAGCGGGGGGCATCACACTACTGGATTTCAAACTATACTACAAGGCTACAGTAATCAAAACAGCATGGTACTGGTACCAAAACAGAGATATAGACCAATGGAATAAAACAGAGACACCGGAGGCAACACAACATATCTACAACTATACAATCTTTGATAAACCTGACAAAAACCAGCAATGGGGAAAGGATTCCCTGTTTAACAAATGGTGTTGGGAAAACTGGCTAGCCATGTGCAGAAAGCAGAAACTGGACCCCTTCCTGACACCTCACACTAAAATTAACTCCAGATGGATTAAAGACTTAAACATAAGACCTGGCACCATAAAAACCCTAGAAGGAAATCTAGGCAAAACTATCCAGGACACAGGAGTAGGCAAAGACTTCATGAACAAAACACCAAAAGCATTGGCAACAAAAGCCAAAATAGACAAATGGGACCTAATGAAACTCCACAGCTTCTGCACGGCAAAAGAAACAGTCACTAGAGTGAATCGGCAACCAACAGAATGGGAAAAAATGTTTGCAGTTTACCCATCTGACAAAGGGCTGATATCCAGAATTTACAGAGAACTCAAACAGATTTACAGGAAAAAAACAAACAAGCCCATTCAAACGTGGGCAAAGGATATGAACAGACACTTCACGAAAGAAGACATATATGAGGCCAACAATCATATGAAAAAATGCTCATCGTCACTGGTCATCAGAGAGATGCAAATCAAAACCACATTGAGATACCATCTCACGCCAGTTAGAATGGCGATCATTAAAAAATCTGGAGACAACAGATGCTGGAGAGGATGTGGAGAAAAAGGAACACTTTTACACTGTTGGTGGGAGTGTAAATTAGTTCAACCATTGTGGAAGACAGTGTGGCGACTCCTCAAGGCCTTAGAAATAGAAATTCCATTTGACCCAGCAATCCCATTACTGGGTATATATCCAAAAGACTATGGATCGTTCTACTATAAGGACACAGGTACACGAATGTTCATTGCAGCACTGTTTACAATAGCAAAGACCTGGAATCAACCAAAATGCCCATTGATAATAGACTGGATTGGAAAGATGTGGCACATATACACCATGGAATATTATGCAGCAATCAGAAATGATGAGTTTGTGTCGTTTGTAGGGACATGGATGAATCTGGAGAACGTCATCCTCAGCAAACTGACACAAGAACAGAAAATGAAGCACCGCATATTCTCACTCATAGGCGGGTGATGAAAAATGAGAACACATGGACACAGAAAGGGGAGTACTAAACACTGGGGTCTATTGGGGGGGAAGGGGAGGGCCAGTGGGAGGGGGAGGTGGGGAGGGATAGCCTGGGGAGAAATGCCAAATGTGGGTGAAGGGGAGAAGCAAAGCAAAGCACACTGCCATGTGCGTACCTACGCAACGGTCTTGCACGCTCTGCTCATGTACCCCAAAACCTAAAATCCAATTAAAAATTTAAAAAAAAAAAAGAAAAGAGATAAATATTTAGGAGTGGTTCTAATTAAGCGCAATTTTACAGTAAAAATACAAGCTTTTTTAAAATAATTCAGTTAAAAAAACTGAAAAAATAGGCATCAGCATTCAGCTAGTTAATATTATTTCATTATCCTGTGTATCTCTTGAAAATCCACACAATGAAATAAAATATACGTTAGCATTATTTTTAGTGTAATAATCATAGGTTGGTGGAACACTGCTTATTATAAAAGAAACTAATTCTACATGTCTGGAATAGCCCATCCTAACTTTTCTATTTTACATCCAATATAAGTCAAACAGATTTTGTTTTAACAGATCTTGAGTTAAAATCCAAATTGTTAAATATGCAAGATTGATTATAAGGTCACCACAGAGGTGTTTACTCGATGTGGGAATTCAGAAAGCATAAAGTTGCAAAGACAGAAGCAAATGTTTTTGAATGAATTATGAGGGACATTACTCACAGGCGTGATTCCCACTTTTACCGATTGACTCATGTAATCTTACTGTACAAAAAACTACCTCTGATTTTAGACAGACGCTAAATGAACCACCACCAAGTTCGTATCCAGGAGAAGTGCTCACTCTAGAGGATTTTGTCTCCTGGCTGATGACACTATTCTGTCTTTCATATGCTACTCTAAACTTTCTATAATAATGGTAGAGTTTAGTAAAGTGGAGCCCCAGGCCTGCCATCCCCATGCTCCTGTCCAGCAACAGCATCTCCCTTAAACACAGCGGCATAGGGTATGCAATTGACCCCACCTTGCTGCTGTTCACTTCCACATACAAAGTTGCTGTACGCTTTGCAGTGGAATTCCACCTGGCTGCATCTGGTTGGCCAGAAGCCCTGCAGGTAGAATGGGATGGTGAGGAGAGCACATTGAGAGAACAGATGAAAGCTCAGAGGCTGCCCACTTTCCCGCCCCCCTGCCCACAGGCAACAGCACTCACCCAGCTGTCCAGTGTGCATGTCTGCTGAAGGCTGCTGCACTGCTCTCCATCACAGAGATGAAGTGACAGCAGTCTGAGGGCCCCACACTTCATGGCCAGGCTCTGTTGATGGTGCCACAGCTTTAGGTGCAACTAATGTCTGGAATGTATAAGAAAATCCAACAGCTCAGCAAGAATAAAACAAGTAACCTTATCGAAAAGCAGGCAAATATTGGGAACGGATATTGGAAAAAAAAAAAAAAAAAAAAAGACAATGATGACCAGAAAGCATGTAAAAAATGCTCAACATTGCAGATGATCAGAGAAATACCAATTAAAAATCACAATGGAATACCATTTTACACCATTCATAAAGGCTAATTAATAAAAAGAAGAAAAATGACAGACATTGGCAAGGATACAGGGAAAAAAGAAAACTTATACATTGTTTGTGAGAATGTAAAATTCTATCTCTATGGAAAATGGTATGAAGATCTCTCAGAAAAATAAAAATACAAGTTCTATTTGATTTAGCATTCCAACCACTGGGTATTTACCCAAAGGAAAATAATTTATTACATAAAGAAGATACCCACACTCATATATTTATTGCAGCATTATTCACAATAGCAAAGATACGGAGCCAATTTAAATTTATTAATCAACGATTGAATAAAGAAAATGTGCTATACATTTACACCATGGAATACTACTCAGCCATAAAAAGATATAAAATAATATCTTTTGCAGCAATATAAATGGAACTGGAGGTCATTATTGTAAGTGAAATAACTCAGAAACAGAAAATCAAATACTGCATTTTCTCACTTACACATGGGAGCTCAATAATGCGTACGCTTTGATATAGAGACTGGAAAAATAGACATTGGAGACTCAGAAAGATGGGAAGTGGTAGAGGGTTTAGGAATAGAAAATACCCAACTGGGACAATGAGGACTGTTCAGATGATTGTTACACCGAAAGCCCACACTTCGTCACTATGCAACGTATCCATGTAATAAAACTGCATTTGTACTGTCTAACATATTAGTAAAGAGAAAAAAATCTGGCTTTTATCAAGAGGGCAGACTGAATAGACCTCATAATTTTCATAAATATTTAGGCAGTAAAATAATTTTAATAAAAATATATATTTTTTGAGCTGGAGTCTCGCTCTCCTGCCCGGGCTGGAATGCAGTGGCAGGGATCTTGGCTCACTGCAACCTCTGACTCCCCGGTTCAAGCAGTTCTCCTGCCTCAGCCTCCCTAGTAGCTGGAATTAAAGGCAGCCGCCACCATGCCTG
Organism: Callithrix jacchus; assembly: GCF_049354715.1. Taxonomy (NCBI): domain Eukaryota; kingdom Metazoa; phylum Chordata; class Mammalia; order Primates; family Cebidae; genus Callithrix; species Callithrix jacchus. The sequence continues at coordinate 61,596,722 of NC_133503.1, read as the reverse complement.
GCTAATTTTTGTATTTTTAGTAGAGACAGGGTTTCACGATGTTGGCCAGGCTGGTCTCAACCTCCTAACCTCTCAAAGTGATTACAGGCATGCAATCTCTCAAAGGGATTACAGGCATGAACCACTGTACACAGCCAATAATATTGTGTTTTAAGAATGGTATAAAAAGATAATTTGATGAATTAGAGTAGTAGTATGTAGCACAGACAATATGCCAGGCAAGATTCTAAGACATTAGACATTTGTAGGCAGAATATCTAACAGTGTAAAATAAATAACATGAAGATTCACTGGCAATGACAAATTGACATATTTTCAATCATATTAGATGACATCAAAACCATTGTAAAATTTGCTGTTTTGCTTCGTAATAAAGGATTATAATGTTAAACGACTTTATTGAAACGTTTGACTAGGCAGCTTGTTGACCAGTAAACAAAAGAAACACATTATTTTCAGAGACAAAACAAAATTATTTTATTTTTGGTTGGGCTAGCAGCTTTATTCCCCGGGGATATAGTGGCGTCCTCTCCCTGGGAGGTGGGATCTCCTACCGGTCACCCCCAGCAGTGGTCCAGGAGGCGCCATGACATTCAGTGCTGGGCTCAGCTGGGGGCTGGGCCTTGGAGAAGGCGAACTGTGCAGGGAAGCAGTAGCTGTGGGTTCTCATCGCCCGCTCTGCCCCGCTGTCCTGGGTCTCCCGGTGCTCCTCAGCCTCCCACCGAGCCTGCGTCTCTGTAGGGCAGTGGCCATCCAGCCCGGAACCTTCTCCTTAGAGCCCTGTTTGACGCAGGCCGGGCATTTCCGCTTCCTCTCCTTGGGCTGGACTTCACCCTCGGGGTTTCTTCCAGTCCTTCTTCTGTCCGCTGTCTGCCTGAGCTTCAATTTCAGCCTCAAAAATGTTCCAGCTAGAAAGGGCGTGTCAGGGGTGCTGTTCACATTGGTCTCCCGGAAGGTCACTGCATGGGTAGATGAATTCCTCCCGGGCCACCTACAGGCCCCCTCACTGGGCCCCGTAAGCTCGGCCCCACTGGCGACCCCCACGCCCACAAACGGGGCCAGCGGGACCGGCAGCCGTCGCTTGCCTCTGCTGTCACCCGGTCCCTGGTGAAGCGAGTGTGCTCCTCTAAGCTGTCTGAGCCCACCGGGAGCCGCCTCCTCCCCTGCCCTGCCCCTGAGGGACATGCCCACAGAACGGTGGGAAGAGGTGAAGGAACTGGGACATGTCCCTTTCTACAAATTGATCGTGGGGTGCGCCTGGTCCTCTCCACTCCCTCCCATTCTGCCCGCACTGTTCCCTGGGGCCTGGAGATTTTGCAAAGTTTCCTGCCCCCTGCTGGTGCCGGGAAACGGTCCTGTTGCCCACTCCCACCATTCGCCCCTTTTCTGGCTCATTCTTTCTCTCCACTGGGTCTTCGACGTGACCCCTTCTACATTTTACAGTGTTCGGAGCCCCTCTCAGCTTCTCCTGATCAGCCTCCTCCCTGAATGCTTCTCCCTCTCCGTCCTGAATCTCCCGGCTCCCACGGGATGTCCCCCATCCCGGGGCCCAGACAAAACCCACAAAACTACTTTAAATGGGAATATTTGAATTTCACTGAATTTAGGACAACAGAAACCCATCTGGTTAATAATAGCAACTATCAATTTAAAGTGTAACCAGGGTTAAGAATATTCACCATTTTACCAGCGACAACAATGAAACCCTGTTATAGCTAAAGAACTAGTTCAGTAAAGTTGTAGGATACAATAGTAACATGAAAATCAGTTGCATTTTCTTACAGTAATAACAGAATATGTGAAAAAGAAATAAAACAATTTCATTTACAATATCATCAAATAGAAAGAAATATTTAATTCATTAAATAGAATGAGTTTAACCAAGACAATTAAGGATCTGCATGCTGAAAACTATAAAATGTTGATGAAAGACATTGAAGAATACAAAATGGAAACTATATTTTGTGTCCGTGGATTCTACATATTAATACTGTTAAAACATTTATGTGAACAAAGTCGTCAACAGAGTTAAAGACATTTCTATCAAAATTTTAATGCCATTAAAACAAATGTAGAGCAAACAATTGTAAAATTAGTATGGAGCCACAAAAGACCCCAAATAGCCAAGTACCAAGAAGAACAAAAAGGCTGAGAGCCTCAAACTTCCTGATTTCAAACTATATTACAATGCTATAGTTATTAAAATACTGTAGTACTTACATTAGAACCAATGGAACAAAATAGAGAACGCAGAAATCAACGCACACATATACAGTCAACTGATCTCACAGAATTAGGAAAAGACAGACACATCAAGAAATGCTGTAGAAAACACTGGATATGCCTGCACAAAAAGAGAACACTTCTCTTGATCATCACAAAAATGAGTTTAAAATAAAGACTTAAACATAAGAACTAAAATCTTGAATCATCTAATATATATATTTGTATATGAAAAACTCCTTGGTCCTGGTCCTGGCAATGATGTTTTGGATTCTACATAAGGACCACAAGCAACCAAAGCAAAAGTAAAAACATGGAATTATATCAAAATAGGAAGTTTCTGCATGACAAAGGGAAACACCCAACAAAATACAAAGACAATATATGGAATAGGAGAAAATATTTGTAAACCATATGTAGGATAATATGTTACTATTCGAAATATATATATAATACTAATCAATACAGAAAAGCACAACAGAACAAAATAAAAAACAATTCCCTAATTAATTGGGCAAAATATCCATTTTTCCAAAGACATAGAAATGGCCAGCGGGTATATAAAAAGATTCTCAACATGACTAATTATCAGCGCAATTACAATCAAAATCACAATGAGATATCACCTTATCATGGTGTTAGGATAGCTATTATCAAAAAGTTAGAAGAACGGAAAAGAGAATATTTGCACACCATTGCTGAGCATGTCCATTGGTGCAGCCGTTATTAAAAAAAAAAAAAAAAAGTCAATATGGAGTTTTCTTAAAATTTTTAAACTGGAAGTATCATTAATTCCAATTCGGAGTATTTAACCAATGGACATAAAATAAGTATAGCCAAGGGTATCTGCACTTTTCTGATACAAATAAATGAATAAATTTCAAGAGAGAGATAATTTTACAGCTTTAATAAGAAATGAAATAATTTTATTTAAAACAATATTGATGAACTTTGAAGAAATTATACTAAGCGAGATAAGGAAAATACAGAAAGACAAATGCTGCATAGTCTCATTTGTATGTGAAATATTTAGAAAAAAGAAAAAAAGCTGGGTGCGCTGGCTCATGCCTGCAATCCCAGCTCTTTGGGAGGATGAGGCAGGAGAGCCACTGCACTCTAGCCTGGTGACAGTGTGAGACTCCATCTCAAAACAAACAAACAAACAAATAAACCTAGATAAAAGAATCTTTTATATTTGAAATAGCCTAAATAATATGATTGAAGAACTAATAAATACGTTTTGTAGAAAATTAGTCTTTCATTGTTTTTTTTTTGTGAAGAATTTGTTTATTTGTCCTATAAATTCAGCATTTATATTTGTGTTGTTTCATAGCTAATGTGATATTTAGTTAGAAAGAACTGAGTACAGTATTGAAATACTGTGCTGGCATTTGTAGTTATAAATATTACTGCAGGCAATGGAGTTGCACCAGAAAAATCTGATTTTTAGTAAGGAAGGAATACTTAGCCAGGGCCTCAAGTTTAAGGTATTTATTGAAATGCAATACCTGGATTGCAATAAATACATTACAATGTTAAAAAAATCTTTTTAATCCATTTTGAATTAAAAAATTCAACTGATATCTTTTATGAAGTTAGGGAAGTGCTAATGAGGTAAAATGGCGATTGAAGCCAAAAGATCTGAATTCAGGTATATACTTTGACCCATATTAGATGTATGTTAAAGCAAAAAATAATAAACAATAATTCTGACCATACACTATTTACTGCAGTAAAGTATTTCAAAAAATTTGTGCATAATATAGGATTAATTTTCTAATGGTAAAAAAGTAATCACATTCCAGAAATTATTGCAACACGGTCTATTGAAGACAGCAGTTTTGGTGATCTGTGCCATAGAAAATCTAGGTAAAATATTTTACTCACGTACGCAACTGTTGATAGTTCTGTTTTCAGGAAAATAACACGCTTTAAAAACTCAATACAGATAACTAAAATCACCAAGAAGCTACAATAATTCACAGAATGCCTAATATAGTTGAAAGAAAATTATAGAAACATCTCAGGAACAGAAGTGAATAAAGGTAATCATTGAGAGAAATATCAACCTAGGAGACCATCGCTCCATTCACATGCATCTGATCACGAGGATGTCAGATCCATGTGGGTCATTCAGCTTCTGACAAGGCAAATGGAATAAACAAAAAGAAACTGCCTGGAGGCATCCAGAGTGGGATGTATCCCATATGTGAGAACTTAACTACAAAGTATGTTGCACAGAAGAAGATCAGCTACTGGCATGAAGCATTAGATAAATTATATGGCACATAAAACCCAAATATGAGGTTTATATTTAAATGTTTGCCAATGTAATGAAAAAAAAAACAAGAAAACACAATAATGTGGAATAAAATTATGAGCTTGTCAAGCCATATTTGGAAAAGAGGTAAAGAGAAAGTAAATTGTTGAAAATGTAGTAATTTAATGTACAGCATACAAATTATACATTAAAATATACTGAGTTGATATGAGAACTAGTAAACTGAAATGCTGAGCACGATTAATGTAGTCATATACTTTTTAGAAGGCAAATTAATACAAAATGCAAATATAAATGAAGATTAGATGAAAAGAAATAAAAAAGCATTTGATTGCTTTACTAGACTATATAAACAAGAAGGCAATATTCAAATAATTGGTGACATAAGTTTTAGAAATTGAAAACAAGGCAGAATCCTATAAAAAATTTAGAGTGCAATGTGTCAAATAAGATAAATTAAGGAAATACTTAAAAGAAACAATGGTTTCAGTTAATGTGAATACTGCTTCAATAAAAATGGAAATGCAATTATCTTTTTGACATACTGATTTTATTTTCTTTTGAAAATAAAATATATCCAGTGGTGAGATTACTGGGTCATATATATGGTAGTTCTAGTTATAATTTCTTGGAAAACCTCCATGCTGTTTTCCCTATTAGTTGTACCAATTTACATTCTCACCAACAGTGTATAAGTGCCCATTAACAGATGAATGAAGAAAATGTACACACGCACGCGCGCGCACGCGCGCGCACGCGCGCACACACACACACACACACACAGGAATGTTTAGTCATATGACAGAATGAACTTCTGTTTATGTCAACATTGATGAATCAAGAGGACATTATGCTAAGTGAAATAAGTCAGTCACAGAAAGTAAAAGACCACATGATGTGACTCATGTGAAATCTAAAACAGTTGATCCCATAAAAGTAGAGAGTAGAATGGTGATTATCAGAGGCTGTGGAGAGTGGAGGGTCGAAGGAACGGGGAGAGGTTTGTCAAAGTTACAGTGTTACAGTTAAACAGGGAGAATAAATTCTGGTGTTTGATTACACAATAGGGTGACTATAGCTAATATATTGCACTGCTTATTCTAACACAGCTAGAAGAGAGGATTTTTAATTTTATTAGCACAAAGAAATAATACAGGTTTATAGTGTTACATATGCAAATTACCCTGATTGAGTCATTGTACAGTGTAAACATGCATTGAAACATCTCATTGTACCCCATAATATGTATAATTGTTATGTCAATTGTAAATAAAATAAATCTTAAAAAGAATAATGATCAAACTGCACGACATCAAAAAGAAGAAAAACTCCTAAAATCAGTGAGATAGAAGACAGATAACCTATGAAGCTGAGGGCAAACTCTTATCTGTGTATCAAGTCAGAAAACAGAAAAATTATTATCAGTAAAATATTAAAAGCTTCTGGACAGCATAGAAATCTATTAACAGAGTAAAAAGACAACCTATTAAATAAAAGAAAATATGTGCATCTGACAAGGAGTTAATATCCAAAATATACACAGGACTTAATTCAACAGCAATAAAAAACATAAACCCAACTAAAAAGTGAACAAAAGACCTGAACAGACATTTTTCCAAAGAAGACACAAAGAAATGCTCAACATCACTAATCATCTGGAAAATGCAATCCAAAACCACGTGGTATAGTACCTCATCCCATTTAGAATGGCCGTTATCAAGAAGACAAAAGATAACAAAGTTTGATGAGGCTGTGGAGAAAGGGGACACTTGTACACTGTTGGTGTGAATGTAAATTTAGTACATTTTTAGATTTATTTATTTATTAGAAATCTGCGTGGAAAACTATGCAGGTTTCTCAAAACAAAAACAAAACTACCATATATAATCCAGCAATTCCACGATTGAGTATATATCAAAGGAAAATAAAATCAGTATATTGAAGAGATAGCTGCACTCCCATGTTTGTCATAGCTGTATTGACAATATCTAAGATGTAGAATCAATCTTAGTGTTCATCTGGAAGAAATGGATAAAGTGAATATGGTGTACACACACAACGGAATACTATTTAACCACAGAAAGAAAGAAATCCTGCTCTGCACGCTGACATTGGCCTCTGATGTGGTTGCCTTGCGCCGGCGTCTGGCCTGCCGGTGGCCCTGACAGTTGGGCTTCCTGTGCAGTCCCTTCCTCAGGACCCCGCACCCTCCGCCTCCAAATAGCACAGGCTTTTGCGGTCGCCGCTGCTGTTGTTCCTGCTGCCACAGGTTGGAGTTGGAGACACCTCTTTCTTCTCTCAGGACAGAACCAGGAACCCAGCAGCAGCGGCGGTGCGAGATACTCCCACTCCGCCACCTGGCGCCGCCCTGCCGAAAGCCATGCTGGAGAGGACCCGCAGCTCAGCAGCCCCGGGATTCTCCTGCTGGCGGCTGCCAGGGACAGACTGGAGCTGCGGGACGTTTCCGGAAAGCCAACTATGGAGGAACCGCAGCCCTCACTTTCCCCGGGGATGTTCAGAATTACTATGAAATTATGCGAATTACCAATGGGAAAATTGGAGTCTAGAAATTATTGCTGCAGTTTTAGCCCACCGGTTCCCCAATAGCTATATTCGGGTGATGAAGTGCTCCCTAATGAATTTGCAGATTCAGCTGCCATGACAATTTTCTGAAAAGTGACATGTTTGGTTCCCCAGAACACAATACAGACTCTGGAGCTTTTAAGCTCCTTTATATATTGTTAGTTAATGCTTTTAAGTCAGAGTAGTTTATCAAAGAAAAATTTGAATGATTGGAATAAGGACTCCACATCATCTAATTATAAATGTCCAATTCTTCTCACACTACAAATCATTTCCAGGGAGAAGAAGAGAAGACCTGTGAAAAATCTGATGAGTCTGCCGTGAGTTTTTTTTAATCCACCATCACTGAACGATGCATCTTTTCCTTTGACTGGATTCCATAAATGTTGTGTTGTTTTGAATCAGTTTCTTTTTGAATTGAAAGAAGCCAAGAAAGACAAGAACATAGATGGTTTCATTAAAAGCACAAGGACAATGTATTTTCTGGATGGTGGTCATTCCGGAGAAAGCAATACTTGGATTATTTATCCACAGGTCTTGAAAGAATTTGCACAAACAAGGATATTGTTCACACCCATGCAACACTTTACAAGTACATGATCCAATGAGATCTTGGATTGAAAATCCAAGGAGCAAAATCAATTTGTTTAGCTATTTGGGAATATTGGTATGCCAGACTAGCCGAATTCATTTTACAAAGGAAGCTCCCTTCATAGAGAATTACTTCAGAGTTCATGAAGTATTTTGAGACTACAAGTATAGTAATGTACTTATTAAGTGGAAGAGCACTTTGAGTGTTATACATTCAGATAACGAAATATACGTCATAGATGCATTGTCAGTTTGGGGGTATGTGGGGAAGCGCCCATTCCTAAAATATGAGTCCAGTGTGCAATAGTATTTCTTGCTTTGGAATGTGAGCAATTTTTAATTCAGGTTGGGTAAGAATTAATTTAAAAATCTAACAAAGTGGTTTGTGATAATACTGAGGCTATATCAGACACTTAAAAATGAATGTTGCAACTTAGTTCTTGTAAAAGGTAACAAAATTGTTTCTGTTGGAGACAGCTGATTTTCTGAGTCATGTTACTCGTTTTGGTGACATTTTAACAGAATTAGCTATCTTGGCACTTAAAACGTAAGTGGAAACTTTATTTCTCTTCAAACAAAAGCAAACGCACAATGTCATTTTCTATCATTTTTGGATAACTATCGGCCTCTTGTGTTTTGATTCTTTAATGTGCCACCAAGTACTTTTTTGTTGAGAGTCAAAATGTATTTGTTTCCTGATGTCCAAAACTGTGCAGTAGTGTAAAGGTGGTTTTTAAAAACATAGCTTGGTATGGTGACATGTCCTTTAGTCCCAGCTACCCAGGAGACTAAGCCAGGAGGACCCTTTGAGCCCAGTCTGTAATGCAACATGATTGTGTTGGTGACTAGCTACTGCACTCCAGCTGGGGCAATGTAGTAAGACCTCGTCTCTAAAACAAAACAAATTACACTTAAGTGCTATTGCTTAATTTTTAACTGTCAGTCTTTACTTGAATGCTTTGGATAAGACATTCTGGGGCTTTTAAATATTGGTCAAAAACCAGTTGTTTTGGAAAATTATTTTAAATTGAGCATATTTATTTATTTTGGATAAATCAAGAAAATTTCAAATTTGTCATTATATTAATCTTTTTGAAAGAGAACAACTTAGGTAAAATAAATATATAATGCTCTACTTGTTCATTCTCTGTTGAAAAGAAGATATATTTCATATGTCCAAATAAATGTTTCTCCACAATCACTTTTTCTGAAAAAAAAAAAAAAAAAAAAAAAAAAAAAATCTTCGGCCAAAATGGAAAATTACATGGCTGTAAGAAAAGTGACAAGTGAAAGTTTAAACATCATCCAGTCTGTGGCCAGATCCACATATTACATTCACAGTTTCAACTTTGAACTGTATCCATGTGTGAGATTTAGAATCTCAGTAGTGGACTCTGTTTATGTATGACGGTGACGATCCTAATTGTTGGCTAAATGAATTTATGAGAGACACAGGCTCACTGTTTCCTGGGCCCTGTCAGGTAACTCTCTGTACACCCCAAGGGCTTTATAAAATACATGTGAGTATCATAATCTTCTGTGACATTTTTACGATTAGTAGGCCAAAGACCTTAATTATTTCCCTAAGCCTAGCTGTTAGAGTCAAAATTTCTTTTATTGGCCGGGTCCATGTAACAAAGCCATTATTATGACTACTGCCTGGGCCTAGGTATAGGTCACAACCCCACCTGTGAGCAGAATCAGAGAGATAAGTCACATCACCTGAATGCTGGGCCACGGAAATGTCAATATCTCTCTGTGAACAGGACTCACACAGGAAAGTCACATCACCCCTGTGCCAGGCTCAGTGATAGGTCACAATGCCCACTGTAGGCAAAACTCAGTCAAAAGAGTCACATCAGCTGGGCACGGTGGCTCACGCCTGTAATCCCGGCACTTTGGGAGGCTGAGGTGGACGGATCACGAGGTCAAGAGATCGAGACCATCCTGGTGAATATGGTGAAACCCAGTCTCTACCGAAGATACAAAAATTAGCTGGGCATGGTGGCACGCACCTGTAGTCCCAGCTACTCAGGAAGCTGAGGTGAAAGGATCACTTGAACCTGGTAAGCAGAGGTTTCAGTGAGCCGAGACTGTGCCACTGCACTCCAGCCTGGTGACAGAGCAAGACTCCTTCTCAAAAAAAAAAAAAAAAAAAAAAAAAGAGTCACATCATCTAGGTGCTGGGCCCAGCAATCTGTTGCATTTCCCGCTGTTCACAGGCACCAGTCATAAGAGCAGAGTCATACCACCTGGGTAATATGCCCAGATTTCTGTTATTGGAGGCATGGCACAGGCAGGAAAGTAGAGTCTCATCAATGAGGTGACAGGTTCAGAGGCACATTACGATCCCCACCCAGGCAGGACAGCAGCATCACCTAGGTGTTTAAGCCAGGTAGAGGTCACAATCCCAACTGTTGGTGGGGCTCTTGTAAGGGAGCAAAGTCAACCAGGTGCTGAGAAACTATTATATGTCAAAGTCACACCTTCAGGAATGAGATTCACAGTCTCACATATTTCCTAGCTCAAGTTAGGAAAAGACAACACCTTCTGTGAATTGTGTTAAAGTACACAAATCACAATCTCAATGGTAGATGGAATTCATACATGAACGCTCTAACCTCATTGGCAAACACTGTCTAATTAGGGAAGTCGCTGCCTAACTGGTGTGCTGAGTTTTGATATAAAAGTCACCATTCTCCTTGTGAACTGGATTCATGTATGAGAGTCACAATGTCAACTTTCAGCTAGTCTAGGTGTGATATTCAGAATCTCAACAATTGGCTCCGTCCATATAGGAGATGACATTCCTCACTGTATGTTATGCGTGCATAGAAGGGTCACAATGTCACCTGCGCATTGAGTCTTTATAAGACACACTCAGGGCCACTTAAGGGCTTCACATGGCCTACATGACAATAAAACCTGCTCTGAGAACTTCATGATGATTTAAACAGATAATCCTACATGTTGCCCCAGGTTCAGGCATGAGAGTCAACACCAGTCCTATTTGCTGGGTACAGGTATGAGAGTCATCAGTGTGCCTGTAAGCTGGGTCCTGAAATGAGGCACCATCCCATTTGTGTACGGATGCAGATATGACAGTCGCAACTCTACCCGTGAACTGTTTCTGTGAGTGAGATCCAGGACCTCATGAGTGGAGTCTCTTCACATTTAATCCTAACTGTGGGCTGTGTGTGCATGTAAGAGTCACAATTGAGATTCTGAGCTGCGCCCAGTTTTAGCACTTGCTGTACAACCTTAGGGCATTATACAATATGCATGAGTTGTAATTCTCTGAGGTTTCTGTAAAAGTGGAAAGCCCAGCATCTTATCTGTTGCTGGAAGCCTAGATGCAAGAGTCAATATCTCTTCTATAAGCTGGAACCAGGCATGGGAGACACTGAAGTGTTAATAGCTGGGTCCAAAAATGAGTCACCTTCCAACCTGTTGCCAGATGTGATGACAGTCCCAATTCTAACTGTGGACTGTTTGCACACGTGAGATTCAGAACCTCAGCTGTGGGCTTTGTCCGTGTGTGAGAATAATCATCACAAATGTTGGGTAGTGTGCCTATGAGAGGCAAAATTATGCCTCTGTAATGGACTCTGATAAGACCAAAGAATTTATACAAACTTCATGTGGGTCATAATCACCTGTAACCTTTATACAACGAGGAGATTCAGAACATTACTGATTGTCCTAAATAACTTTAGCTGTGAGAGTCCAAGTCTCTTCTTTTAGCTGGGCACTCATATGATAGTCATCATTATTCCTGTGACCTGAACCTAGGTATATGTAACAATCCTGCCTCTGGGCAGAACCAGGCAGGAGAGTTACATCACCTGAATACTGAGCCAAGGATGTATTAGCATCCCCTCTGTGTGTTGAGTGCTTGTAGGATATTCACATCACTATGGTGCTGGGACTAGTGATACGTCACAATGTCCCCTATGAGCAGAATCTAGGCTGAAGGATTACATCACCTGAGTGCTGGGCTCATCAATATATCAAAATCCCCTTTGGGAATGGGTGCCAGGCAAGAGAGGAAAATCACATCACCTGGAAATGAGACCAGAGGTATCTCACAGTCACACCTGTGAGAAGGGACTAGGCAGGAGGGCCACATTACCAATGTTATTGGCTTAGGTATGTGTCACAATCCAAACTGTGGGCTTTATTCAGGCAGTATATTCAAATCAGTCATGTTCTGCCTGGGAAAAATTATATGTCACATTCACACCTGTGGGAAGGTCCAGGAATGGAGTTGACATTCCTGCACATGTTCTGGGTCTAGGCATAAAAGTATGTACCTCATAAACTTTTACACACCTCATGGGTCCAAGTATGAAAGTCATGATTTCAACAGTAAATTGAATCCATTCATGAAAGCTTCAAGCTCAGACAACACACATTAGGAGAGTTAGAGCCTAACATATTTGCTAAATATCGATCAGAGATTCACCACCTGAAGGCTGGATCCACATATAAGAGTAATTATACCAACTTTGGACTGCCTTTGGGTGTGAAACTCAGAACTTCAACAGTGGGCTGTGTCCATGTGGGAGTGTGAACATTTTTACTGTTGTCAGTGAATGCAATGAGAGTCAAACCCTCAACACTGTACTGGGCCTTGTTCTTTGCACCATATCCTGCTTTTTATAATATGTTTGAGACTTGCAATCCACTCTATAGCCTTTGTGCCAATATAAACTCATGATCTTATCTGTTGCTCCAAGCCTAAGGATGAGATTCAACATCTATTCTATTGACTGGTTTAGATATAAGAGTCATTATCACACCTGTGAGCTTGGTCCAGCAATGAGTCACCCGTTTCCCCTATGGCCAGATCCATATGTGATAGCCAAAATTTCAACTGTGGACTTAGTCTGTGAGTGACATTCAGGGCCTATAACAGTGAGCTCTGTCCATGTGTGAGATTAAAACTTTTAACTGTTGGCTGTGTGCTGGGCCCTGTAATGACAGTCTCTTTACCATCAAAGGGCATTATATAATATGCATAAGCTTTGTAATACTTTGTGATCTTTTCAAAAGCAGAAGACTGAGGACACAATACATTGCTGTCAGCCAGCTAGAAGAGTAAAAAATCTCTTCTATTGGTTGTGTCCATGTAGGATAATTATCATTATGCCTATGAACTGGACCCAGGAATATGTGACAATATCACCTCTTGACAGGGATCAGTAATAAAAGCCACATCACCTGAATGCTGAGCCAAAAATATGTCAGTATCCATTCTAAGAGGAGATCCCTGGCAGCAAAGTCATATCACCTGACTCCTGAGCCTACTGATATGTCAGTGATGTGTCAGAGCCAGGGACAAAGGATCAAATTACCAGCGTGCTGGGTATAGCAATATGTCACAGATTAACCTGTGGACAGAGCCCAAGAAAAAAAGAGAAGAGTCATATGCCCTAAGTGATGGGTGCAGAGATATTTCACAATGCCCTTTGAGGAAGGGCTCAGGCAGAAGAGTTACATCACCTAGAAAATATGGCCCAGGTATATTTCATAATTCCAAATATAGCCATTGCTTAGACAGGAGAGCCACATCACCTGGGTGCTTGTTCATTGATTTGTCACACTCCCTTCTGTAGTAATAGTCCAGGCAAAAAAATAAAAGAACACAACATACTTGGTGCTGGGCCCAGTAATACATCACAATTCCCCAGGTAAGCAGGCCAAGGCAAGAGAGGAGATTCATAGCAACTAAGTGATGGGCCCAGGGATATGTCAGAATTCCAAATGGGGGTATGGCCTAGGCAGGAGAGGAGAGTCACATCACCTAGGTGATGGAACCAGTTATATGTCACAATGCCCCTTGGGGGCTGAGTGCAGTCCCGAAAGGAGAGTCACCTCACCTAGACGATGGGCGTATAAATATTTCAATATCTCCTCTGAGAGCACAGCCCATGCAGGAGAGTCATATCATCTATGTGCTTGGCCTAGGCATAGGTCATAATCCCGTGTTTAGACAAAACCAGCGGAAGTCAACACCTTTTGTGAGTTCTGTCCAAGAACATGAGTCACAAAGTCAACAACGGACTGTATCTGTGCATGAGAGCTAAAACCTCATCTGAAAACAGTGTTCTAATAGAGGAGACACAGCCTCACTAGGTGTTTAATCTTGAACCCAAAGTCAGCATCTTACCTGTGGTCTGCAGCCATGTATGAGGGTCACATTTCTAACTTTAAATTGCTCCAGGTGTGAGATTCAGAAACTCAGCAATGGGCTGTTCCCATGTAGGTGGATGATTATCCTTACTGTTAGCTGAGTGTGCAGATAAGAGTCATAATTTCATTTGTGTGAAATAAAACTCTCTTTACTACCTGAGGGCATTGTATGATATGCTCAAGTGTTGTAGGGCTCTGTGACTTTTGTACAAGTAGGAAACCCAGGACATTACCTGTTGTCCTAAGCCTAGTTACTAAGGCAAACTTCTATTTTATTGGCTAGGTCCAGCTATTAGAGTCATTACTAGACCTGTAAGCTGGGTCCAGAAATGAGCCACCACCCCACCTGTGGCCAGATTTGCATATAACAATCACAATTCCAACTGTGGACTTCATCTGCATGTGAGATTCAGGAGCTCACCAGTGTGCTCTGCCCATGTATAAGGGTGGCAATTCTAATTTTCAGCAGGGTGTGCTTATGAGAGTCAGAATATCACCTGTGTTCTGCTTCGTATTATAAAGCTCTGTACCATTCAAAGACTTCATAATGTGTGTGTTTGTGTGTGTGTGTGGTGTGTGTGTGTGCGTGTGTGTGTGTGTGTGTGTGTGTGTCAGAATCTTCTGTAACTTTTTACAAGTAAGAGACTCAGGACCTTACCCTTCTCCCTAAATCTATCTATGAGAGCCAAAATCTCTTCTATTGGGTAGTTCCATATCTGAGAGACATCATGATGCCTTGTGCTAGGCCTAGGCAGAGGTCACAATCCTACCTGTGGGTAAACAGAAGGCAAGACAGTCACATCACCTGCGTGATGGGTCAGAGATATATCCCAATCCCGCCTGTTGACAGGTCCAAAAAAAGGAGTTATATCACCTGGGTGCTAGGCTCGGTGATATGTCATAATGCCCAGTGTAGGAGGGCACAAGCAGGAGAGTCACATCACCTGGGTGCTTGGCTTATAGTATGTCACAGTCCCATATGTAGGGAGGGCACAGGCAGCATAAGTGAGTTGCATTACCTAGATGATGGGTTCCACTGTATGTGACAATTGTTTTTGGTTAGTAGGGTGTAGTCAATAGAGGAGGGTCATATCACACACTAGCGGGTCAGTGATATGTCAAAATCCCCAATGGAGGCAGGTCATAGGCAGGAAAGTAGAGTCACATCACTTCAGTGATGGGCCCAGAGACATGTCACAATGTCTCCTGTGGGCAGAGCCCAGGCAGGAGAGTCACATCACCCAAGGGCTTGGCCCAGGTATATTTCAGAATCTCAACTACCAATTGTTGGTTAGGCTTCCACAAGAGGGTAAAATCATATACTTTCAATGAGTGAAAGTATATGTCACTATTACACCTGCAGGAAGGTCTAAGAATGGGATTCATAATCTCACACACTTCCAGGCTTCAGGTATGAGAGTCACAACCTTCTGTGATTTGTACCCAAGTACATGAGACAGAATCGTAATGGTGTACAAGATCCATAAATAAGAGCCTCAACTGCACCTGTGAACAGTGTCCTAGTAGGGCAGCCATATTCTCAACAATTGTACTAAATCTGGGTTTGATAGCTACCATCCTTACCTGCAGACCAGATCCACAAATGAGAGTCACAATTCCCCATTCCAACTTCCTTCAGATGTGAAATTCAGGACCTCAGCAGTGGACGGTGTTTATGTAAAAGGGCACCAATCCTTACGGTTGGCTGAGTGTACATACAAGCATAACAATCTCACCTTTGTGCTGGGCCCTGTTATTACACTCTTTGCACCGCAGAAACGTTAATAGGTTATTTGTGAGAGTTGCAATCCGCTGGGAGGATTTTGTGGTGGTATAATTGCATGATATTACCCATTGCCTTAAGCCCAGGCACAAGAGTCAATATTTCTCCTATTGGCTGGGTCCAGGTATGAAAGCCTCACCTTGCCTGTAAGCTGGGTTCATAAACAAGTCTCCATCTTATTCGTGGCTGAGTCTACATATAATAAGCAAAATTCCAACTGTAGACTGTGCCTACAAATGAGATTCAAGATCTCATCAGTGAGGTGTGTCCATGTGTGAAGGTGACAATTCTGTCAGCTGGGTGTGCATAGGAGAGTAATAATCTCATCTCTGTGTTGGGTTCTGTTATGACACTCCCTGTACAACCCAAGCATTTCATGTGATATCTGTGAGTGTCATGATCTTCTCCAAATTTTGTACACATAAAAGGCCCTGGACTTACCCGCTGTTCTAGGCTGAGCTACGAGAGTAAATATCTCTCTTCTTGTCTTGTTCCAAGCATGAGAGTCATTGCCTTACCTGTGTTTTGGGCCCAGATATGTGTTACAATTTGAACTCTTGGCAGGACCCAGGAAGAAGGGCCACATCACCTAAGTGCTGAGTCCAGCAGTGTGTTAAAAATCCTTTCTCAGAGGAGGGCCTCACCCTATCAGAAATGTCACATCACCTAACTGACTGGCCCAGGGAGATGTAGCAATCCTGTCTGCACGTATGCTAGGCTCACACATGAGAGTGAAATCACTCACATGTTAGGCAAGGTATGTGTCTCAATCAAACCTTTGGGAAAATCCAAAAGTGAGATTCACAATCCAGCACACGTCTCAGCTCCAGGTATGAAAGTCAACATCTCCTGTGAGTTTAGCTCAAATACATGCGTCACGGTCTTAACAGTGGACTTGATTTGTATATGAGAGCCCAGTCAACCTACACGGTGTGTCTTGGTAGAAAAATCACAGCCTAACAGGTGTGCTTCATCCTGGTCTGAGGACCACCATTCAACATGTGGACTGTATTCACATATGAGAATCACAATTCTAAGTTTTGACTGTCTCCAGTTTGGAGATTCAGAGCGTCAAAAGTGGGCTGTGAACATGTGGAAAGGTGACAATCCTTATTGTCAGCTGGGTGTAAATATGAGGGTCACAATCACACCTGTGTGCTGGGTCCTGTTATGACACTCTCTGTAACACTGGAAGTTTTTATATAATTTGCATGACAGTTGCAGTCAGCTCTGAGACTTTAATTCTTACATGGACGCATGATCTGACCTGATTTTCCCATTTAGAGGCACAAGAGTCAACAGTTTTTAAGTGGCTAGGTCCAGGTATGAGAGTCATTACTGTGCCAGTGAACTGAGTGCAAACACACCTGTGAGCAGTGACAAGATAAGAGACTCACATCGCCGGGGTGCTGGGTCAGGAATATGTAACAATACCCACTGTGGAAAAAGTTTAGATAGGAGAGACACTTCATCATGGTGCCTGAGGTCAACAATATGTAAAATTTTCCCCTTAGGGTGGCAGGGCTCAGTCAGGAGTGTCACATCGTTCAGGTGCTTGGTCCAGACCTATGTCACAATGCCTCCCGTGGGCAGCACCTGGGCACAAGAAGAGAGTTACACCATCTGACGGATGGGCCCAGAAATATGTCACAATGTCTTCTGTGGGCAGGGCCCAGGTAGGAGGGTAACAGCTTGTGGGTCCAGGACCCAGGGATATGTACAATCCCCACTGGGGGCAGGGCCCAGGAAAAAGAGATGGGTCACATCACTAGGTGCTGGCCCAGTGATATATTACAATCCCCTTTGAAGACAGCACCAAGGCAGAAGAGTTACATCACTTAGGTGCTTGTGCCAAGTATATGTTACAATTCTGTCTGTGGGATTCTCCCAAGCTAAAGGGGCAAATCACTAGGAAAATGCATAGGTGAAAATCACACCTGTGGGTGTGGACCAAAAGACATGTTACATCACCTGGATGCCAAACTAGGGATATGTCAATTTTTTTTTTTCTTCCCCCGTTGGCAGGGCCTATGCAGAAGAGTAACATCACCTTGATGCTGGGCTTGGTGATATGTCACAATTACCCTTGTAGGCTGGCCTAGGTGAAAAGGAGAGTACATAACCTAGATATTGAGCCCAGGAATACATCACAGTTCTCCCTGTCAGCAGAGCCCGGTCAGGAGACTTACAGCACTTGGGTGCTGGGCTTACAAATATGTCACATTGCCCTCTGTTGGCAGATCCCAGACAGGAGAGTCACATTACCTGAGTGTTGGGGCCAGCGATGTGTCACAATTACCCATGTGGTCAGGGCCCAGGCAAAAAAAAAAACAGTCACATCACCTTGGTGCTAAGCCTATCGATATGTCACAAGTCCCACTGTAAGCAGGACCCGTGTAGGAAAGGAAAATAGCATCCCCTAGGTGCTGAGTTCAGTGTGATATCACCATCCTTTTGAGAGCAGGGCCTAGACATCAAGTTATATCTCCTGGGTTCTTGGCCCAGCCGTATGTCACAATTTTATTTGTGAACTGGGTCAAGTCTGGAGAGTCAAATCGCTCACATGTTGGACAAAGGTATATTTCACAATGACACTTGTGGAAAGGACAAGTGATAAGAGTCACCATCCCACACATGTCTTGGCTCCAGTTACAGGAGTCATCATTGTGTCTATGATTTGGTCCTGGGTAAATGACACAATACCACCTGTGGGCAGAGAGAGGAGAGTAAAGGTGCATCACCTGGTTGCTGGCCCAGGGACATGTCACAATCCTTCTTCTGAATAGAACCCTGGCTGAAGAGTCACATCACCTGGACGCTGGGTCCAGTGATACCTCAAAATCCCCTTGGAAGGCAGAGCTCAGGCAGGAGAGGAGACTCACTTCACCTAGGTGATTGGCCTAGGTATATGTCACAATGGCCTCAACATGGCAACAGGGTATCATCACCTTGGTGCTGGACCCAGCAATGGGTCACAATCTCCTCAGCAGAAAGGGACCAACCAAGCAAGGAGAATCACATCACCTAGGTGCTGGGCTAAGTGATATGTTACAATACTTCCTGTAGGAAGAATCAGGAAGGAGAGTCACATTCCTGGGTATAGTACTTAGCCAGTTATACATCATAATGTACTGAAAGTGCAGGGTCAAGGCAGTAGAAGAAAGTCACATCACCTATTTGATAGACCCAGAGAAAGTCACAGTGTCCTTTATAGGCAGGGCTCAGGCAGAGTAGACTCATGTCACCTCAGTGGATGCTGATTCCAGTAATATGTAAAAATTCCCTTGGTAGACAGCCCAGGAAGGAGCTTCGCATTACTTAGGTGATGTCCAGGTCTATGTCACATTTTATCTGTGGGTTGGGCCTAGGAAAGAGAGTCAAATCGCTCAGGTTCTGGATAAAGGTATATGTCTCCATCAAACAATTTGGAATGTACAGGAATGAGATTCACAGACCCACACAAGCTCCAGACTTAGGTGTGACAGGCAACTCCTATTGTGAGCTGGGTTCAAGTACAGGAGTCGCAGTCTCAACAATGGGTGAGGTCTGTGCATAAGAACCCCAATCCCACCTGCAGATTGTGTTCCAGTAGGGGAGTCACAGCCTCACAGGTCTGCTGACTCATGGTTCAAGAGTCACCAAGCCACCTGTAGACCAGTTCTGCATATGAGAGTAACAATTCCAACTTGCAACTGTTCTTATGTGTGAGACTTAGTAACTCATTAGTAGGCTGTGTTGTGTGTAAGAATAGAGATTATGTCAGCTGAGTCTGCCTACGAGTGTCACAATCTCACCTGTTAGTTGGGCTTTGTTATAAAACTTTCTGTATCACTCTAGAGCTTTATACAATAGGCCTGAGTTTTGCAAACTTTATAAAATTAGGAGGTCCAGGATGTTACCCGTTGCCCTAAGCCTGGCCATGAGAGTCAAAATATCTCCTGCTGGCTGTGGCTAGATATGAGAGTCATCGATTTTTCCTGTGTGCTGGGCCTAGCTATGTATCACAGTTTCACCTGTGAGCAGAGGTAAGACAGAAGTAACATCACCTGGGTGCTAGGCCCAGTGAAATGTCACAATGCCCACTGCAGGCAGGGGACAGGCAGGAGTCACATCATCTGAATACTTGGTTCCCTGTTAGCAGGGCCAAAAAAGAAAGAAGAAAGAAGAGTCATATTACACAGCTGACTGGCTCAGAGATTTGTCACAATCTTCACTGGGGACAGGGCACAGGAAGAAAAGGAGAGTCATGTTACCTAGATGATGAGTCCAGCCAAATATCACAATCTTTCCTGTAAGCAGGGCCCAGGCAGAAGCACTGCATCACCTATGGACTCACCCCAAGTATATGTCACAATCCCAATGGCAGACTGGACCCAGGCAGGAAAGTAAAATTAGTAACATGCTAGACAAAAGTATATGTCAAAATTGCACCTGCAGGAAGATCCTGGAATAAAATCTCTAATCCTGCACGTGTCCCAGCTTCAGATATGGGACTCAACACCTCCTGTGAGCAGCATCTGTGCATGCAACTCGCAATCTCAACAGTGGACAGGATCCATACATGACAGCCTCAGCTCCACCTGAACACAGTGTTTTGGTAGCACAGTCGCAGCCTATCAGGAGTGCTGAAGTTTTGTCCAGGAGTTATTATTTTACTTGTCAATCAAATCCATGTATCAGAATCACCATTCCAACTTTTGACTGCCACCAGGAATGAGATTCAGAACCTCAGGAGTGGGCTGTCTTCATGTGTGAGGGTAACCGTCCTAGCTGTTGGCTGAGTGTGCTATGAGAGTCACAATCTCACGTGTGTCCTGGCCTGTTACAACATCTCTGTACCACCCCAGGGCTTTATAGGATATGCATGAGTTCCCTAATTTTCTGTGACTTCTCTACTAGCAGGATAAACAGAAGTGTATCTGTTGTTATAAGCCTAACTGCAAGAGTAAAAATCTCTCTTGTTGGCTGGGTTCCCATATGAGAGTTACCATTATGCCTGGGAGCTGAGCCTAAGTATATGTGACCATCCCACCGGTGGGCAGGAGGCAGGAAGGTGAGTCACATCATCTTGGTTCTGGACCAGGGCTATGTCTTGTCTCCACGTCCACTGTAGGCAGAACACAGGCAGGTGAGTAGCATCACGTGGGTGCTTGGCCCATTGATATGTCTGAATCTTTTCTGTGGGCAAGGCCCAAGCAGGAAGAGAGAGTTACATCACCTGGGTGCTGGGCCCAGCAGTTTGTCACAGTCCCCCGTGTAAGCAGAGCCCAGTCAGGAGGAAAGAGTTCTATCATCTAGATAATGGGCCCAGTGATATGTCACAATTCCCACTTGGGGCACAGCAAAAAGAGAAAGGGAGAGTCACATTACCCACATGAAAGGCCCAAAAATATGTTACAATGCTGCCTGTGGATATGTCCCAGGAAGAAAAGGTAAACTTCATTCCTAATTGATTATCCCAGAGGTATGTCATAATCCCCCTTATGGGCAGGGCTCAAGAAAGACAGTCATATCACCTAAGTGCTTGGTCCAGGTATATGTCACAGTCCTAACCACCCTGGGGGTGGTTCTGGAATGAGATTCACACTCCCGTACACATTCCAGCTGCACATATGAGTCCACTCTTTCTGTAAGTTGAGTTCGAGTCTGTGACTCAATGCTGGACCGGATCCGTGCATGAGAGCTTCAACTCTACCTGTGAGCAGTGTCCTGGCAATCTTGAATCTTGGGCCCTGTTATGACACTCTCTGTACCACTTGGAAGCTTCATACAGTATGCGTGAGAGTCGCAGTCTGCTCTGAGACTTTCATGCTGATATAGACCCAATATCTTGGCCTAGGTATGAGAGCCAATATCTCTCCTATTGGCTAGGTACAGGGTCATCAGGGTGCCCGTAAGCTTGGTCTGGAAATGAGTAACCGTCCCATCTGTGCCTGGATTTACGTATGATAGTCACAATTCCAACTGTGGACTGCATATGCATTTGAGATTCAGGACCTCAACAGTGGGCTCTGTCTACGTGTGAGGGTGACAATGTTAATTATCAGCTGTGTGTTCCTATACAATCACAATTTTACTTGTGAGCTTGTCTTCATTATTATATTCTCTGTATTACCCAAGGGATTCATATGATATGTATAAGTATCTTAATCCTATTTGACCTTTTTACCAGCAAGAGACTTAGAACTTTACCCATTGCCTTAGCCTAGGTCAGAGTCAAAATCTTTCCTATTAGTTTGGTCCATGTATGGTAGCCATTATAAGTTGAGCTGCGCCTAAGTATACGTCACCCGTGGGCAGGAACCAGGCAAGAGTCAAATCACATTAATGCTGGGTCAGGAAAATGTCAATAACTTCTATGTGGGCAGGACCCTGACAGTAAAATCGAATAACCTGTGTGCAGGCCTCAGCAGTATGTCACAATTCTTTCTGTGGACACGGCCAACGCAAAAGAGGAGGGTCGCATCACGTAGTTAATGGCCTCAGAAATATGTCACAATGCCCTCTGTAAGCAGGCCCCAGGCAGAAGAGCCATATCGCCTGGGTTTGTGACTCAGTGATATGGTAAAATTCATCCAAGAGGATGAACCTAGGCAGGAGAAGAGAGTCACATCACCTAGGGAACTGGCCCAAAGAAATGTCATAATGACACGAGGTATGAGAGTAAACTCCTGCTGTGGGTCGGGTCCAACTGTGCAAATGGACCCAATCCCGTTGGCTGGCAATGGGTGAGAAAGAAGAGCATAGTCACATTACTGAGGACATTACCTGTTTTTTCTAAGCTTGTCTAGGAGGTCAAAATCTCCTTCATTGGCTGGGTTCATGTGTGAGAGTCATCAGCATACCCGTAAGTTGTGATTAGTTAAATGTCACAATCCCACCTGTGGGCCTGCACCAGGCAGTAGAGTCACATCACATGGGTGTCAGGTCTAAAACATATCATGATTTCTTCTGCTAGCAGGGTTCTTAAAGGAGAGTCACATCATCTGGATGCTAGGCCCAGTGATGCCTCACAATGCCCACTGTAGGCAAGGCCCAGGCAGCAAGGGAGACTGTGCCTGGGTGCTGGGCTCAGGGATACATCACAATACCAAATAGCGGCAAGGCCCAGGGAGGAGAGGAGCGTCATGTAACCAAGATGATGGACCAGTGATATATCACAATCCCCACAGGTGGCAGGGCCAGGGCTGGAAAGTCCACATCACCTAGGTGATGAGCCAACTGATATGCCCAATGTGCCCTGCGGGCAGGGCCCAGGCAGATATATCACATGATCTAGTTTCCTGGCTCAGATAGATGGCACAACAGCAACAATTCACTGGGCCCAGGCAAGAGAGTAAAATCAATCAGGTGGCTAGACAGAATTATACGTAACAATCAAACTTGCAAAGCGGTCCAGGGATGAGATCCATAATCCCGCATATTTCCTGGCTCCAGGAAAGTAAAAGTCAACACCTCAAGTGAGTTGCCTCCACGTCCTCAGATTACAATCCCAGCGGTGGACAGGATCCACGCATGAGAGTGCCACTGCTTTTGTGAATAGCGTGGCAGTAAGTAATCACAGCATCAAAGGTGTGATGAATTTTGTTTTGAGATTCACCACCCTACCTTGGGTTCAGTTTCACATATGAGACTCGCAATGTAAACTTTTGAATGCCTCAGGGTGTGAGATTCAGAACCTCAAAAGTGGGCGGAGCACATATGGGAGGGTGACAATTCTAATTGTCAGCTGCATGTGCTTATGAGAGTCACCATCTCATCTGTGTGCTGGGCCTGTCATGACACTATGTCACTCAGGGGCTTTATACTGCATGCATGAGTGTCATAATCTTCTGTGACTTTTCTACAAGTCGGAGACACAGGACCTTACCCGTTGTCCTAAGCCTATCTATAAGAGTCCAAATCTCTTCTATTACTGAGTCCATGTGCAAGAGTAATTATTATACCTGTGAGCTGGGCTTAGGTATATGGTAAAATCTCACCTGTTGGCAGGGACCAGGCAGGAGAGCCACATCACCTGGGCTCTGGGCAAAGGATATGCCAACATCCATCTTTTCAGCAGGGCCCTGGCAGGAAAGTCACATAACTGGGTGCTGTGCTTAATGATACATCACAATGACCCATGTGGGCAGTGTCCAGACAAAAGAGAATAGTCACATCACCTAAATGGTGGGCCCAGAGATATGTTACAGTGCCCTCTGTGGGCAGGGCTTTAGCTGGGGAGTCACATCATTTGGGTGCAGGGCCCAGCAATATGTAAGAATCTTTCCTGGAAGCAGGACCCAGGTAGGAGAGGAGATTCATGTTATTGAATCTTATTGGCTCATAGATATATCACATATATTCTCCCTTTAAGCAGGGTCCAACTTATTGGCTCATAGATATATTACATATGTTCTCCCTTTAAGCAGGATCCAAGCAGTAGAGGATGGTCACACCAACTAGGTAATTGGTGAAAATATGTCATAATCCACTCCGAGGGCAGAGCCAAGCAAGGAGCATGGCATCACCGAGGTATTTTGCCCAAGTATATTTCACAGTCCCATTTGTGGTCTGTGCCCATTCAGGGAAATAAAATTTCTCAGGTATTCGGCCAAAGTGTATGTCACAATCATACCCTTGAGGAAGCACGGGATGAGATGCACGATCCTGCACATGCTCCAACACGAGGTATGAGAGTAAAGCCCTGCTGTGGGTTGGGTCCAACTGTGCAAATCATAATCTCAATGATGGATTGGAGTTATGCATGGGAGCCTCAAACCCTCCAGTGGATCGTGTTCGTGTAGGTATAGCAGCTACTATTCACAAGGTGCATAATAATGGTTGAATACTGAACCCATAGCTTTGCATGTATTTTAACTCACTTAATGCTCATAACCACGCTTTTCCCACAGTCGGGTACTCAAGGCTCTGAGGGTAGGCAGTTTACCTAAAACCACCAGTTAGAATTGGCAAGCAGGGTCTTTATTTTTATTTATTTATTTAGCGACACAGTCTTTCTCTTTTTTCCAGGCTGGAATGCAGTGGTGTGATCACAGCTCACTGCAGCCTAGAGCTGAGCACAATTGATCCTCCCACTTCAGCCTCCCCAGTAGGTGGAACTATAGGCCTGTGCCACCACGATGGGCTATTACTCTGTAGAGCAAAGGCCTCCTGCTGTTGCCCAGGCTGAACTTGAACTCCTGGGTACAAGGGATCCTCCCATCTCAGCCTCCCAAAGTGCACAGCCTTGCATGTGGAAGGCCAGAGCTTCATTTGGACCGTCCTGATGGGTCAATAGGGAGTGAGCGTGACCCCGAGGTGGGCTTTTCAGGAGAAGAGAGGTTGGGTGTCATTCTGTTTTGGATGCAGGGTCTTGCTCTGTCACCCAGACTGGAGTGCATTGGAGCAACCACGGCTCACTGCAGTCTCGACCTCCCGAGCTCAAGCAATCTTCCCACCCCAGCTTCAGAGTAGCTGGGACTGTAGGCACATATCCCCACATCTGACCAACTTTTTCATATTATGTAGAGAAGGGGGTCTCACTATGTTGCCCAGACTGGTCTCAAACTCCTGGGATGAAGCAATCCTCTCGTCTTGGCCTCCCAAAGTGCTGGGATTACAGGCGAGCGCCACCAAGGCATGCTCGGGTGTCATCTTTAGCAGTCACCCAGAGGTCTCCCATGGCAGAGTGCTCCCTGGTGGGCTGGATAAAAAAGGGTGAAGGAGGAGCAGTGGAGCAGCATGAGCTGGGCTTTAGATTATGCGACAAATACTTTGATGGAAGCACGCACGCTTCGGTTTATGCAGCCTATAGACTCTACCGAACCCGGGGAAAGGGAGATCCTCCCACAGCCTGATGGAAAGAAGAGTTAGGGGGCTGCTGAGGAGTCTGAGGGATGAGGAAGAAGGAGCTGAGGGGCCGGATGAGATCCACCCTTCCTCCTGGAGGCTGGAGAAGGGGACCAGGATCCAGGGACATATTTGTACCTGTCAGCATGGAGAAAAAACGCGATGTTGCCCACTTTATTAGGATCCCCGTTTCTCCCTGGTCTAGAGGCAGAGATAAGGGGCTGGATCAGAGGGAGGTGGAGGAAAAGAGCCCCAGGAGAATGCAGCCTGCCGGGAGCTCCGTGAGAAAGGGGCAGAGGTGTGAAGGGGTCGAAGGTCCCGCCCGTCCTCGGGGAAGGTGGGTCTCTGAAACCGCGAGAGCAAGAAAGGCGGAAACGGCTGCTCTCAGTAGGCAGGCTTTACTGGGCGCCCCAGCAGTCCTTCATTTCACCCCAGGATTTCGCACCAGGAGATGCGGGCCGCCTGCCGCGTGGTGTGCGACCCCTACCGGGTGCAGGGCCGGTCGCCAGCGGGTGGCCAGATGCGCTGAGCAAGCAGAGCAATGCGCCGCCGCCCTCCACGCTGGTGCGGCCCCCTCCCCCCCCCCCCCACCCACCCAGGGGAAGGCGGGCTTCACCGACAAAATGATTCCCCAGCTTCGACCTTTCAGGGACCCGGTCCTCCCAGTCCTTTGGGGCTGCTCATAAAGAAGGGTAAGTCAGGGAAGCCGGACCCTCAGCGGCTGCGGACGCGAGGGTAGCGACGCCACCAGCAAGGCCACCTGCATCACGGTGCTGCGCATCGTCTTCTACCCCAGCTTCAAGAAATCCCACACGAATGTTAAGCGGTGCTCAAGTTTGAAGAGGTCTGTGACAGCACCAGTATGTGGGCAGACCTCTGCAAGATCAACCAGGTAGGCCAGCTGGTGGCATGAGGCTGACCCAAGGTGGAGCATCCACGGTCCAGGGGACAAATGGGCGCACGATCAGTTTGCGGGGTTGCCAGGTGGACACAAGTGGAGAACCCACCACACAGCAGCCCTAACGAGGCATCACCTGCAGGAATGGTCAGAGCTAGCAGGTGTCTCTCCTTGGTCCTCGTGCACCACCAGCTCCAAGACAGAAGCCACTGGGCATCGGTGGCATGGACATGCACTAAATAAACCCATAGAGTCAGAACACAGGGCTCCTAGCGCTGACTAGCCCCTGGGGAGATGATTCAGGCTCAAACCAATGGGCGGTAAGCAGAGGGCAAGGATGAGGCACGGGGTAGAGAGAAACAACCTTGGGGTCTGCAAGGGCCTCCAGGCATGGCGATGCACACAAGTGGAGAAGGTGGGCTGCAGGGAATGTTTAAGGCGCAAAGGCAAGGGGAGCCTGGCGCTCAGAACCTTCCCTACAGTAAGTCTCCTGCCCTTGGGAAGAGCCAGTGGCCTGATCTGTCACGCTTTGCAAAATCTGAAACTGGGGAGCTCCTTTCCACTGTGGCAGAACTAACCCACACAATAAGGTGGCCTGGCGAGGGCAGGGGCACAGGTGTGTGTGTGGGGGGGGGGGCGGTGTTTTTTCTCCAGAGACAAGAGAAGAGATGAAAACTTCGGGTCCTCATGGTCTCTTAGCTCCAATCTTGAGCCCTGGAGTGTGGTGGGATCCTCTCCACTTCCTGTTGCAATTCCAGACACTGGAGCTGCAAGGTGTGGAGCCTGTGTGGACTCTGTGGACACCAGGACCAGTGTGTGTTCCTACTCTCCTTGGGATGGCTGGCCCTGGACTGACCTCCACCCAACCCTGTCCTGGGGCCCAACTTTACCCACCTCTCTTTCCAGTGCTCCCAGCTCAGGGTGGCCTGGGGCCCTGCGGGCATGGTGACATTGAACATTGTCTGGGAAGAAGAGGACCCTGGTCAGAACTGAAGCAGGGCTGGTGGGAGTCAAAAAAGAACCTCATGAGATTGAGCTCGCTCCAAGGCCTTGTTGGAGCCTTTCCCAAACTCAGAGCAGTACTACTCTGAGGCTCTGCTGGCCTTCAGGTCTTGAAGGCTCAGCGCAGAGAGGGAGGTCAGCAGAAAGCCTCCCAGGTGCTTGTAAGTCAGAGCTCTCTTCTCTTTCCCCTGCCTGGCTACTCCGCCCCTCTGATTTCTGCCCCTCCTCTGCCCCTTTTCTATTTCTTTGTTTTTTGTCCTTGTCTCTCATATGTCTGCCTTTTCTGCCTGTCTCTTTCTGGTTTTCTTGCCTCTTTCTTCACCCCAGGTCGAACCCCCTCTTTTCTATTTCTTGTGTGTCTTTTTCACTTATGTCTATCAAACTTCCCCACGTCTCTCTTCTTTCTTGATTCCTGGCTGAGTTGGAGACCCCAGTACCCATCAAGGGCTCATTACGCAGACAGCACCAAGTTTTCCCTTATTAATCACCAATAAGAGATGCAGCAGTGTCACTTTCATCAACAGAATTTCTTTCTTTCCCAAAGAGTTTTGGGCTGGCACAAAGCTGAGACTTCAAGGGGTTGGGGGCTTGCCTGGATAGGGAGGCAGTTGCCAGGCCACTGGTTGGATCTAGACCCTGCTCCATTTCAGGAGGTCCCAGCAGAGTGCCAGAGATGAGGCGAGATGAGACCCCAGCGATGGTGCTTGCTTAGGGGAGGTGCTTGCTTGACACTGGGAGGTGAAACCATCTCAAAAGCCCCTTCTCTTTTCTTCGCCAGGGGAAGGGTATTCATTGGAATTGGGACCACAGGCTAGTAGAAAAGAATGAAGTTGCTCTAATTTGGGATTTCGAAGATCATCTGAGGTCAGGAGTTTAAAACTAAAACCAGCCTGGCCAACGTAATAAAATGCCATCTCTACTAAAAATACAGAACAATTAGCCGGGTGTGGTAGAGTGTGCTTCGAATCCCAGCTACTTGGGAGGCTGAGACAGAAGAACTGCTTGAACCCAGGAGGCAGAGGTTGCAGAGAGCCAATATTGTGCCACTGCACTTCATCCTGGGCAACAGAGTAAGGCTCCTTTTCAAAAAAAGAAAAAAAGAAAAGAAAAAAAATGGAAAGATAAAAGCATAAATGAGCCAGGCTCAGTAGCTCACATCTGTAATCCCAGCACACTGGGAGGTGAAGGTGGGTGGATCGCCTGAGGTCAGAAGTTTGAGACCAACCTGGCCAACATGGTGAAAACCCATCTCTACAAAAATACAAAAATTAGCCCAGTGTAGTGGTGGGCATGAGTGCCTGGGGTCCCAGCTGCTCAGGAGGCTGAGGCAGGAGAATTGCTTGAACCCAGAAGGCAAAGGTTGCAGTGAGTGGAGATCAAACCATTGCACTCCAGTCTGGGCAACAGAGTGAGGCGATGTCTCAAAAAATAAAAAATAAAACAAAAATATTCATAAACATCTGTTAATAAATATACCACATAAAAAGGTGCAGTAAGCAACATCAATTAAAAGTTGAGGATAGATATAATGAGAATAAATGTTTGTATGCCACTGAAGTTAATTAAGATGTTTAATGAAATCTCCAATGCAGAACAAGGAAAGAGCTGTATAGATGCACACACACAAATGAGTCAACTACCAGCACAAGACAAAGATTGATATTATGTACTGTGAAAATGAGCCTGTTCACTAGGAATCTGTAACTATTATATAAATCTATATGTGTATGCATATATAATATCAGGGCTGCAAAATATGTAAAGCAAATATTAATAGAAATAAAGAAAGAAAGAACATAGAAACATAAAATTGTAGACATCAGGATCTCACTTTCAGTAATGAACAATAAAATGAAGATAAAAGATCAAGAAAAATACAAAACCTTAATAACATTATGGACTGTAGAGAATCATTTTGCACTGCTATTTAAAAAATCTGAGATAGGGTATTTTATAAAGAAAAAGATTGATTTGGATTACACTTCAGTGGACTGTACAAGACATACATGCCAGCATCTGCTTCTAGTGAGCATATCAGGAAGCTTACAATCATAGTGGAAGGAAAGGAAAAACCAGACATATCACATGGTGGGAGATGAAGCAAGTGAGAATTAGAGAATCCTGGTTCTTCTAAACAATCAGCACTCATGTGAATTGACAGAGTAGGAACTCTACAATTACCGAGGTAATAATGCCAAGTCATTCATGAGAGATCTGTCCCCATGATTCAAACACCTCTCATCCCCATATCCAACACTGGAGATCAAATTTCAACATGAGATTTGGAGGGCACAAACACCTACACCATATCATAAACCAAGTCGCCTGTAAAGACGTGTACAGAATTGTCCAGTCAAAAGCAAAACGATATATAATACTATTATTTGCATCTGGTGTATTCTGTTGGAATACAAAGCAAGTAGTATTATGTTTAAAAGACCAGTTAGGTGCAGTGGTTTACACCTGTTTATTCGACTCTTCAGATGGTGAAGGTCACAGATTCATTTAGAGTATGGAGTTTGATACAAGCCTGTCCATCATATTGAGATCTTGTCTACACAAATAACTAAAACTTAACTGGGCATGGTGGGGCATGTCTGTAGTGCCGGCTACTCAGGAAGCTAAGATGAAAGGATCACTTGAGGCCACAAGCTTAAGGCAGCAATGAGTCAAAACTGTGTCACTGCTCTAAGACCCTGTCTTGAAATAAAACAAACAAAAATAAATTTAAGAAAAGCAAAATTATACAGTGCATGTTTTCTTTACCTTTTTTTTTTTTCTTTTCTTTTTTTTTTTTTTTGGAGATGGAGTTTCTCTCTTGTTGCCAAGGCTGGAGTGCAATGGCATGATATCAGCTCACTGCAACATCTCTCTCCATTCAAGTGATCCTCCTCCCTCAGCCTCCTGAGTATCTGGGATTACAGGTGTATGCCACCATACCTGGCTAATTTTGTATTTTTAGTAGAGGTGGGGTTTCTCCATGTTGGTCAGGCTGGTGTCAAACTCTTAACCTTAGGTGATCCAGCTGCCTCCACCTCCCAAAGTGCAGACACCCACCGTGCCCGACCTCACTGTATGTTTTCTGATCAAAACTGAATGAAACTAAAAATAAAAAGCAAAAGTAGAACTGGCAAATAAAACAATATAAGGAAATAAACACATTCTCCAACATATTTTTGCTCAAAAGTAAAATAATTTAATTTCGTCAAGATGACGATAACCAGAGTAGTGAACAAATTTAATATGATTTGTATTATATTTTAAAGGTACGTTTTAACTAAAATATTTAAAATTTTCAAATTTTATCATGAACTATGGCCAAACATGAATGAGAAAGAACATACTATGTGGTTTCAAAATATAATAAAATGCTACAGTAACAAAAACTATGTGGTACTGAAACAGACAGATAAAGGGATGAAGCAACAGAATAGAGCGGTGAGAAATGGGCCCTTCTCTGTATAAGCAAATAATCTCTCACAAGGTTGCCATGAGCCCACAATGAAGAAAATATTATCTCTTAATCAAATGATGTTGAAAATTGAATATCTACACTGAAAAAACGAAGCTGGATAATTTTCCTGCACCATATGCAAAAAATATTTTAAATAAAATACTTAGCCATAAAAAATATATCTAATAAACGTTTACGACAGCTTTCTCAGACATAGCATTGAATGCATGAGCAACCAAAAGAAGAACAAAAAAATTTAACTACACTGAAATTCAAGTATTTTGCACATCTAAAAAAACATTTATTAGAGGGACAATGCCCCCCAATAACTGAATGATGATTTTGAAAATCACATGTGTTGAGTTAATATTGAGAATACACAAACAACTTCTAGAACTGGACAGCAATAATTCCATAACTCGATTCAGAAATGAGCAAATGATGAAACTGAATCTTCATCAAAAGATATACAGATTGGGCACTGTGGCTCACGCCTGTAATCCCAGCGCTTTGGGAGACCTAGGGGGTGGATCTATGAGATCAAGAGATGGAGATCATTCTGGCCAACATAATGAAACCCTGTCTCTACTAAAAATACAAATATTATATCCAGGCGTGGTGTACATGCTTGTAATCCCAGCTACTCGAGAGGCTTAGGCAGGAGAATCACTTGAACCCAGGAGGCGGAGGTTGAGGTGAGTTGAGATCATGCCATTACACTGTAGTCTGGGCAACAAGAGTGAAACTCCTTCTCAAGAAAAACAAACAAAAACTACAAATATTAGCTGAGCATGATGGAACACACCTGTAGTCCCAACTACTCAGGAGGCTGAGGCAGAAAGAATCCCTTGAACCTGGAGGCAGAGGTTGCAGTGAGCCAAGATAGAGACATTGCACCCCAGCCTGGTGACAGAGCAAGAGATATTGTGTGTGTGTGTTTGTGTGTGTGTGTGTGTGTGTGTGTGTGTATACACACACTATATATGTATTTTTATATATGCAAATGGAAAAAAGCATTTGAAAGTTTGCACAAACTTATTTATGTGTAGAAAAATGCAAAACAAAATCACAATTCAAAACTAAACTACCTTACACAAACTAAAAGTCTGTATTTTTTTAGCAACACAAAATTTATTGATGATGTAAATATATTAAAACCTATGTAAATTGTTAATAGAAAAAAAGCATGCAGCTACATTGAAAAATATTGTTTGTTGAATAATTAAAAATAAAATTATCACATAATACAGCAATTCCATTTATCAATCTATCTCCAAATTATACAACGCAGAACCCAGAAAACAAATTTGAACATATATATTTGTTGTAGCAATACTCACAAAAGCCAAATGGCTGAACCAATGGAGATGTTTCTTTTTTGGGGGGCCGGGGAGGCTATCATTTATTACTCTTATTTTTTTTTTCTTAAATATTTTTATTGCATTTTAGGTTTTGGGGTACATGTGAAGAACATGCAAGATTGTTGCATAGGTACACACATGCAGTGTGATGTGCTGCCTTCCACCCCATCGCTTGTATCTGGCACTTCTCCCCATGCTATCTCTCCCCAACTCCCCACCGCCCACTGTCCCTCCCCTATTTCCCCCCTGCCAGACCCCAGTGTGTGATGCTCCCCTCCCTGTGTCCATGTGTTCTCATTGTTCAACTCCCACCTACGAGTGAGAACATGCGGTATTTCATTTTCTGTTCTTGTGTCAGTTTGCTGAGAATGATGGTTTCCAGGTTCATCCATGTCCCTACAAAGGACACAAACTCATCGTTTTTTATGACTGCGTAGTATTCCATGGTGTATATGTGCCACATTTTCCCTGTCCAGTCTATCATCGATGGGCATTTGGGTTGGTTCCAGGTCTTTGCTATTGTAAACAGTGCTGCAGTGAACATTCGTGTGCATGTGTCCTTGTAGTAGAATGATTTATAATCCTTTGGGTATAGATCCAGTAATGGGATTGCTGGGTCAAATGGAATTTCTATTTCTAGGTCCTTGAGGAATCGCCACACTGTCTTCCACAGTGGTTGAACTAATATACACTCGCACCAACAGTGTAAAAGTGTTCCTGTTTCTCCACATCCTCTCCAGCATCTGTTGGCTCCAGATTTTTTAATGATCGCCATTCTAACTTGCGTGAGGTGGTATCTCAATGTAGTTTTGATTTGCATTTCTCTAATGACCAGTGATGATGAGCATTTCTTCATATGTTTGTTGGCCTCATGTATATCTTCTTTTGTTAGAACGCCTGATAAGCCGTTTGTCAGATGGGTAGATTGCAAAAATGTTTTCTCCTTCTGTTGGTTGCCGATTCACCCTAAAGACTGTTTCTTTTGCTGTGCAGAAGCTGTGGAGTTTGATTAGGTCCCAGTTTTCTCTTTTGGCTTTTGTTGCCAAGATGTTTCTTGATTAATGAATATATCAAAAAAATGTGACATACACAGACAAAAAAATATTACTCAGCTTTTAGAAGTCTTGTGACATTCTAAGACAAACTATGAGAATATCATGCCTGTTGAAATATGCTGGTAACAAAATGATGGATACTATTGAACTCCAGTTATATGAACTATATTAAGTAGTCACACTCATAGAAACAGAAAGTGGGCTGGGGGGACAGTTTATTATAAAACATACAACCCAGAAACAGTCAAATGCAAGAGATGAATAGGACAAAGGAAAAAGGTGAAAAAAGATAGAGCACATAGATAAAATTCTGTTAAATAGCTGTGATTAACAAGATTCTCCATCCCTTGAGTTCTCCAGGAAGAGCGTAATGGAAAGAAACACTTCTCATTATGTCTTAGACATACTCTATTTTCTTATCACACAGCCAGACACTGACTCTAAAAATTTCTGTTTTCCAAAACATCAGCTGAATAATTTGTCTTCATTGGTCGAAACCAAATACTTCTTCTTCTCCTTCTTCTTTTTTTTTTTTTTTAGAAATGGAGTCTTGCTTTGTTGCCCAGGCTGGAGTGCAGTGGTGCAATCTCAACTCACTGCAACCACTGCCGCCTCCCGGGTTTAAGTTATTCTCCCTGCTAAGCCTCCCGAGTAGTTGGGGCTACAGGTGTGTGCCACCACACCCAGCTCATTTTTGTATTTTTAGTAGAGGCAGGGTTTCACCATATAAGACAGGATGGTCTCAATCTCTTTGCCTCATGATCTGCCTGCCTCAGCCTCCCAAAGTCCAGGGATTACAGATGTAAGTCACCACACCCGGCCCCAAAACTAAATATTTCTTAACTAAACTTTTCTTAATTTTCTCTCTTTCCTCAGGGCTCCTGAACTTTGAGCTACCCTCAGTCTGAGCCAACATACAACACCATTTTCTGTCTCTCTTAAGAACATGCTGACTTCAGGGTAAAACATTCTCTGATCTAGAATCTAAATTTGCACCCCTCTATTTTATCATTCTTCTCCCACCTTCTTTCTAATCACCTTTACTGTTCTTGTAAATGAAGGTTTTTGTTTGCCTAAACTTTGAGATTTTTAATTATATTATACTTTGTACTTTTTCCTGTTTTTTTTTTGTTTGTTCATTTGTTTGTTTGTTTTTGTTTTTGTTTTTCTGAGATGGAGTCTTGCTCTGTCACCCAGGCTGGAGTGCAGTGGCACAATCTCTGCTCACTGCAACCTCAGCCTCCCAGGTGCAAGCAATTCTCCTGCTTCAGCCTTTCGAGTAGCTGAATTCACCTGCCACAATGCTTGGCTAATTTTTGTTGTTGCTGTTTTTAGTAGAGATGAGGTTTCGCCAGGATGGCGGGCGATCCGCCCACCTTGGCCTCCCAAAGTTCTGCGATTGAAGGCGTTAGCCACTGTGCCCAGCCAATGACAATTACTTCTAAATTTTCAATTTTTTGACCTTTCTGGCTGTGGATCCTTTAAGTGGTGATATGGTTTGTCTCTGTGTTCCCAACCAAAATGAATCTGGAATTGTAATTCCCATTTGTCATTGAAGAAACCTGTACCATACAGGTAAATTTTCTTCATTCTGTTCTTGTGATAGTAAGTTCCCATGAGATCTAATGGTTTAAAAGTGTGACACTTCTGCCCTCGTTCTCTCTTACATCACCATGTAAGATGTGCCTTGCTTCCTCTTTACCTTCTGCCATGATTGGAAGTATCTTGAAGCCTCCTCAGCCATGCAGAACTGAGAGTTAATTAAACATTTCTTTAAATAAATTACCTATTCTCAGGTAGTTTTTATAGCACTGTGAAGACAGACTAATCGAAGTGGGCAGCCAGCCCCACACTGTGGCTCATGCCTGTAATCTCGACACTTTGGGAGGCAGAGGCAGGTGGATCACGAGGTCAGGAGTTTGAGACCAGCCTCCTGACCAACATGGTGAAACCCCATCTCTATTTATATATATATATATATATATATATATATATACACATACACACACACACACACACACAAAGAATACATTTGCAAAAACTGATGCACAAAAATCACAATGTGGCATTATAAAAGCAGAACAATGTAAAGATAACTTTCTGTGTGTCAGCATAGAAATCATACACCTTAGCAAGATAGTAGGTTAATCATAAGTTTGTGATTATCAGCAAAAACATAATGGGCTCACAGCTACAGAGGGAACAGGATATGATACAGAACAACCAGCCTGGTCACAAAAATTGCAAGAGGTGGGGGCCTCCATGCAGGCCTGGAGGAGCAGTGGGAGAAGAAAGACTTTTACAACCTTATTTCAACCACAGAGACAGACACCCCTCATGCGTCCATTTACAGGCTTTCCATAAGGGTCGCATTCCCCTTCCAGGGCTGTAATCAATATGCCTTTCCTTGGAAAGGAATCCAGGTAATAAACCTCTCTATTACACATCTGTTTATAGGCTCTCTGCAACGAGAAGCCTGAGACTCAGTATCATCTCTCTTTTACTTTATAGCTCACATACCTTCATGATTGCACCACTCAATTAGCTGCCATAGAACTCTGATGTCTTGGAAAGTGACACGTTTACAATAGAAATTAGATTCCTTCTAGATTTGGGACTATATAGTACCATTTAGCCTTGAAAGTATTTCCCTTTAAAAATCACAGAAGCAGGCCGGGCGTGGTGGCTCACACCTGTAAGCCTGGGAGTCTGAGGCAGCAGATAACTTGAAGTGAAGAGATTGAGACCAGCCTGGCCAACATGGTAAAACCCCATCTCTACTAAACATACAAAAAATTAGCTGGCTGTAGTGGTGCATGCCTGTAATTCCAGCCACTTAGGAGGCTGAGGTGGGAAAATTGCTGGAAACCCGGAGGCAGAGGTTGCAGTGAGCTGAGATAGTCACACTGCACTCCAGCCTGGAAGACAGAGTGAGACTCTCTCTCAAAAAGAAAAAAGAAAAAAGAAGAAGGAGAAGGAGAGAAGAGACAGGAAGTGCTTCACACCTGTAATCCTGGCACTTTGGAAGGCAGAGACAAGGGAATCACTTGACCTGAAGAGTTCAAGAGTAACCTGTACAACATGATGAGACACTGTTTACACACACACACACACATACACACACACACACACACACACACACACACACAATAAATAAATAAATCAGCTGGGCATGGCAGCACATTCCTGTAATCCCAGCTTCTCAAGGTGAGACCGAAAGATTACTTGAGTTCAAGAGGTTGAGGCCGCAGCGAGCTGGGATCAATCATATTGCTGCACTTTAGCCTGGGTGATAGAGTGAAACCCTGTCTTTAAAAAGATTGCAGAAGCATTTTGGAAGCACATGAAATAATGTGGGGAAATGGCTGGGGGCTGAGTTTATAAAGTCAAAGCCCAACAACATGTTATTTATTTTTTATCATAAAATAATTTAAAACTGTTAAAGAACAAGAGAGAGAGAGAAATTAAATTTAGCAGAGTTTAATTGACCAAAGAGTAATTTGCTAACCTAGCAGCTTTTGAATCCAGAGTAGGCTCAAAGAGACTCCAGCATGGCCACAGGTTGGAAGATGTATGGACAGAAAAAGCAAAGTGACATACAGAAACTGGGATGAAGCACAGAAACAGCCAGATTGATGACAGCTCAGAGATTTTTTTTTTATTTTATTTACTTAAAAGGTTAGAGAAACTAAACAGCCAGATTGATGGCAGCTCAGATTTTATTTTTTTATTAAAAAAGAGAAACTATACAGCCAGATTGATGGCAGCTCAGATTTATTTTATTTTATTTTTTTATTTAAAAAGTTAGAGAAATTAAATTTAGCAGAGTTTAATTCAGCAAAGAGTAACTAGCCAATCTAGAAGCTTTTGAATCCAGAGTAGGCTCAAAGAGACTCCAGTATGGCCACACGTTGGAAGGTGTATGGACAGAAAAAGCAAAGTGACATACAGAAACTGGGGTGAAGCACAGAAACAGCCAGATTGATGACAGCTCAGAGTTTTTATTTTATTTGAATATAGTTTGAATAGTTGAATTCATCTGACTGGCAAAAAATGATTAGAACAAGAATGTTTATAGTCTGTTTACACATCCATTTAGGTTTCAGTTTACCGTGTACAAAAAGTACTAACAGTAATTAAACTTAAAACGAGGTAGCTTAGGCCAAACTTAATTTAACAATTTTCCTATTTCAGTCATCCTAAAGTATCCATGTCTGACATAGACCAAAATTTTAGACATCGATATCAGACCATAACTAGGATAAATGTACTTGTTCCATCTCAAATTCCACTGGGAAACAGCAGAACTGTGGGTTTTGTAAAAACAGATGAAAGAACTTCAGGTTATTTTTAAAGAAATAAAAATTAGAGCAGAGAAGACCTTTTTGTGTTAAAATCTGCTGTTTACCAAAGGAAAAAAAAAAAAAGGAAAAAACCTGGTTGTTTTTAGAATCTACCTATTTTCTCAAATTTTCAGTTCGATTACGGCACATTTAGCACGAGTGACTCTTTGTTTTTGTTTTTGTTTTTTGAGATGATGTCTTGCTCTGTCACCAGGCTGGAGTGCAGTGGCGCAATTTCAGCTGACTTCACCCTTCGCCTCCCGGGTTCAAGCAATTCTTTTGCCTCAGCCTCCAGAGAGTAGCTGGGACTACAGGCACATGCCACCAAACCCACCTTGTATTTGTATTTTTAGTAGAGGCGGGGTTTCATCACGTTGGGCAGGATGGTCTTGATCTTTTGACCTTCT
Organism: Callithrix jacchus; assembly: GCF_049354715.1. Lineage (NCBI taxonomy): Eukaryota > Metazoa > Chordata > Mammalia > Primates > Cebidae > Callithrix > Callithrix jacchus. The sequence goes on along the minus strand of NC_133503.1, from coordinate 61,558,715 downwards.
GATCTGCCTGCCTTGACCTCCCAAAGTGCTGGTATTACAGGCGTGAGTCACCGTGCCTGGCCGTTTTGTTTTGTTTTGTCTGCTCTGTTGTACATTGTGCCTAATGTACAAGCTCAGTTCAAAATAATGGCTTTCGGTAATTTTGTTTAAAAAGTATTCTAGCCACCGGCTCACGTAACCATCTCTGGGCCAGCGCGAACCATGGCTGGCTTGGTGGATTTCCAGAATGAGGAAGAGGTGAAGTCCTTTTTGGAGAACATGGAGGTGGAGTGCAACTACCATTGCTACCATGAGAAGGATCCGGACAGTTGCAATCGGCTGGTGGACTATTTGGAAGGGATCCAGAAGAATTTTGATGAGGTTGCCAAGGTGTTGAAGTTTAACTGTGAAGACAACCAGCACAGCAATAGCTGCTACAAACTGGGGGCCTACTATGTGACTGGAAAAGGTGGTCTGACCCAGGACCTGAAAGCTGCTGCCAGTTGCTTTTTGATAGTGTGTGAGAAGCCCAGAAAGAAGTCTTTAGCAGCATGTCACAACGTTGCTTGCCTGGCACATGATGGATGGGTTAATGAGGATGGCCAGCCTGACCTGGGGAAGGCCAGGGACTACTACATAAGGGCCTGTGATGCTGGTTATGCCTCCAGCTGCTTCAACCTCAGTGCCATGTTCCTGCAGGGTGCCCCTGGCTTTCCCAAGGACATGGACCTGGAATGTAAATATTCCATGAAAGCCTGTGGCCTGGGTCATTTCTGGGCCTGTGCCAATGCCAGTCACATGTACAAGCTGGGGGATGGCATCGAAAAGGATGAGGCCAAGGCTGAGGTGCTAAAAATTCAAGCCAAGCAGTTACACAAAGAACGGCAGAAAAGTGTCCAATCCTTAACATTTGTGTAAAGTGGCCCACCTTCCTTCCCAGGCAACAAACAGCTTGAGGCTGGCAGCTCCTGTTTCTGAAGACTGATGCAGCCCTTGAAGGTCAACCTGCTGGAGCAGGAAAACTTGGGACTTGAATTTGTAGCTCCACTCACATAGATCCATTGCCCCAGCTGCTGGGGTGTAGCCTATAATGTTTATGTCAGTCAGTACTCCTTTATCTGGGTGTTCCGTGAAGGCAGTCATGTTTATGGGGGTATTAGTTTTCAAACTCTGGAAATTCTGAAAAACAGGAGCAAACTAGAGAGCCCTAGAGATTGGTGGCGGGGAGGGGAGGATAGCAGGAAGTTGGAAAAATTAGCAGCCCCAGGGCCTAAAGGAATCAGCCATCATCATTATTATTGTGGTTAGGAGGGCTTGAAAATCAGGAAGTATCTTGGTTTACGTAATTGAGGTCTTAAAGAACCAAGAACAGTTAAATAGTCACGACTGCCAGCCTCTGAGTTACACAGTCATTGGTGTGGGCTTCATTTTGCCTTCAGAGTCACATCTTTCAGTAAATTCACAAAGATCAGGAGGGACATGCAACATACAGCTTAAAGGCTGTTACGATTCAGGGTTGCTGAGGAAGATGAAACATCAGCCTGCCATTGGCTACAAGAGACATTGAAGTTGAAAATAAGCACCTCCAGTGTAGTCACATGGCACTGCCCAGATCTTTCCCAAGGCAGCTTCAGTTAGCAGTTTGTAAGCAAGGACTTTGTGACACATTTGTCCCCTGGAACTGAGCCTTTTTAACTGTCCCTGTGAATAAACAATTTGAGTGACCTACAAAAAAAAAAAAAAAATTATTCTAGCTGGGTGAGGTGGCTCACACCTATAATCCCAGCACTTTGGGAGGCTGAAGCAGGTGGATCACCTGAGGTCAGAAGTTCGAGACCAGCCTGACCATTATGGCGAAACCCCATCTTTAAAAAAATAAAAAAATAATTCTATTGGCCAGGCACCGTGGCTCATGCCTGTAATTCCAGCACTTTGGGAGGCTTAGCGGGGCAGATCAGTTGAGGTCAGGAGTTCTAGACCCGCCTGGCCAACATGGTGAAATTTTGTCTCTAGTAAATATACAAAAATTATCCTTGTATAGTGGTGCATGCCTGTAATTCCAGCGACTTCAAAGGCTGAGACAGGAGAATCTCTTGAACCTGGGAGGCAGAGGTTGTGATGAGCAGAAGTCACACCACTGAACTCTAGCCAGGGAGATAGATTGCGACTCTGTCTCAAGTCTTTGAGTTTTGTCATTTCAGTTAAAGAAGAAAAATTTGAAATTCTAGAGATTGCTGTCTGCAAACATTTATAACTTTTGAGAGAATCTATTGAACCAGCAGGACCATTATTTTCACTATCAGGAAGATAATACCAAGAGTTTGGAGTATGCTTTTATTTTATTTTGTTTAGAAGGCACAGTTTTTCTCTCTTCCCCAGGCTGGAGTGCAGTGGTGCAATCTCGGGTCACTGCAACCTCTGCCTTCTGGGTTCAAGTGTTTCTCCTGCCTTAGCCTCCCCAGCAGCTGTGATTACAGGTGCATGCCACCAAGCCCCGCTAATTTATTTTTGTATTTTTAGTAGAGACGTAGTTTCATCATGTTGGCCAGGCCGGTCTCAAACTCCTGACCTCAAGTGATCTGCCTGCCTCAGCCTCCCAGACTGGGAGACTGGGATTACAGGCATGAGCCACCAGGCCTGGTTGCAGTATACTTTTTAACCAGGGCCCCCATGAACCAAACCAACTAAAATAAAATAGATCACAGTAATTACCTGGATAAATGGTTTGTTCATTTCAATCAAGCAGCCTGCTCATTAACCTACAACAGAATATCTGTAATACCTGATACATTACAGAAATTGTTAGCAACTAAACAGATACTTTTCTTTATCCAATAAATAATCTAAAGAAATTAAATTATTTAGCACAATTTTATTAGGGGATTTAAATTTTCTGGGTGCAGTGGATCATGCCTGTAATCCCAGCACTCTGGGAGGCCAAGATGGGCAGATCATGAGGTCAGAAGTTCGAGACCAGCCTGGCCAACATGGCAAAACCCCTTCTTTACTAAAAATACAAAAAACTTAGCCAGGCATAGTGGCAGGTGCCTGTATTCCCAGCTATTGGGGAGGCTGAGGCAGGAAAATTGCTTGAACCCAGGAAACAGACTTTTCAGTGAGCCAGGATCACACCATTGCACTCCAGTCTTGGTGACAGAGTGAGATTCGGTCTCAAAAAAAAAAAAGAGAGAGAGAGAATTTAAATTCATTTTGTATCCACAGCCTTTACTGTAGAATGTGCTATAGAGCCTAATATGGGAAATAAAATTCTAATTATTGTCTAATTTACTCTAAACCATGAGAAAAGAGACCTAGCAAGTCATGCCCACTCAGAAGAGTCAAAGCCTTCTGGCAATGCTGTTTAAAAAATTCTCCTTACTTTATAAAGTAGTTTAAGAACAGTGGGCCAATGTTCTGTTTCTTATATTATGAGACAATGAATATCCCATTAAAATTTCTCCTTCACATTTTTTTCTTTATCTTTTATTTATCAAAACATAAGTTTATCCATATATAAGGTTGGCTGCAAAAATGCTCTAAATATACAAGTATACCCCCTGAATTAATACAAGATAACCCTTTTCTATTTCTATTTTTATAGAGCCATAAGGAAGAAAATAACTGTAAGCTAGGAGTGTCATAGAAGCAGAGATATCTTGATCTTTTATCTAGTGAAAAAAGCTGTCCACGTCAAGATTACCATTTGCTTCTGAGGGGAAACTTTCCTGGTTGGCTTTGCCTTTGCCTTAAGTTCTCCAATGGCTATAAAGTTCCAAAAGTTTGGAGGCACACTTCTGAGTTGAGAAATTATAAATCCGGGGTTCAAGGTCCTGAAGTCTTGCTTCAGGGCATATGGCAAGGGAGGGATCAATTGGTGGTTTCTAGACAGTAAAATGTTTAATTGTCCTCAGTCAGTGGATCAGCAACAGATTTTTATACTTGGTAAAAATGAGCTTTGGTATAATGCATTAAAGTCTTGCTGCATTTAGTCATATTAGATTTTGGTACCCGAAGATACATGCGGTTCTATTATTACGTGCATAGGCCTCCCAATGACATTTTTTTTTTTTTTTTACTCTAAGTGGATCTGATTGTCATTAATCTGAAATTGGAACAGCCATCCAATCAATTTGATTAGATTTGCTTAGTACTATTGTACCTGTGATAACTTACTTAACAGTTTTAAAACTTCTCTAGTAAAATAAGAATTTTTATCATTGGAGATTTTTACAGAAATGTCCCGTTAGAAAAACATATTTTCTAATATCTTTTTAGCTACTTTCATAACATCAGCCTTCTTGCATGAGAAAGCATTTATACAGCTAGAAAACTTATGTTAAAATGACAATTGAATAAAATTTCTGCATAAATGCTTATGCTACCTATCAGGTAGTATACGTACCTGAAGCTTTGACTGTCTTCTCAGGATTAGATGTTTGGCAAACAAAACATTGGTCATAAAATACTTTGGTAATTTAGATAGTCACCACATACACACACACACACACACACACACACATATACACACACACTTAATTTACATTTAATTTAGATTATTTTCTCTCTTCTGTGTTGAGTAATAAAATGTAGAGCTTTTAATAATGAAAGCTATAAGAACTCAGGAAAGACCAAGTGACTCTCTAGGTTTTACATGAGCCCACACTTAACATTGGATTTATTTCTTCTTTGATTGATTAATTAATTGATTGATTGATTGAGATGGAGTCTTACTCTATGGCCCAGTCTTTACTCTGTAAAGTGTAGTGGCACAATCTCAGCTCACTGCAATTTCTGCTTTCTGGGTTAAAGCCATTCTCCTGCCTCAGCCTCTGGAGTAGCTTAGATTACAGGCCTGAGCCATCATGCCCAGCTAATGTTTGTATTTTTAGAAGAGATGGGGTTTCACCATGTTGGTCAGGCTGGTCTTAAACTCCTGATCTCAAGTGATTTCCCTGCCTTAGCCTCCAAAAGTGCTGAAATTGCATGTGTGAAACACCTTACCAGGCCGGAATTTCGGTCCTCTTACATATTAACTTTGTTTCTTCAATTTAGGTGCACAGCCCTAATAACTAATGGGTTATCGTACATAGGTAATTATACTTGGACTATACAGATTATTCAAATTGCACATCTGAAGAATTTCAGTACTGGTTGATTTAGCATAAAAATATGGCAAAGTACTTTTTTGGCCTTTAGTTAATTTCTGTTTCTCCTGGGCTAGCAGTTTTATAAGAGTCAGTCGCTTCATTAAGTTTCTGAGAATTCTCACCCAGTCCAAACAATATAATTCTAAAATGATCAGAAACCTGCATGCAACTTGTCTGGGCACTTTTCATCCTTTTCTTGAACCTCCTTTGAGACACAATACTCCAGGATTTTGTGTGCTTATGAAGCATTAACTGTGGAAATGTCTTAAAATGGTTATAAAGGCACAATCGACAAAAAAAGTTTATAACTACAGCCTACAATAATTTATCATAAAAATTATAATTATGGGTCTGGTGCAGTGGCTTCTGCCTGTAATCCCAGCACTTTGAGAGAACCCAGCCTGATGGATCACCTGAGGTCAGGAGCTTGAGACCAGGCTGACCAACATGGCAAAACTTTGTCTCTACTAAAAATATAAAAATTAGCTGGGTGTGGTAGTGAATGCCTGCAATCCCAGCTACTTAGGAGACTGAGGCAGGTGAATCGCTTGACTCTGGCAGGCGGAGGTGGCAGTGAGCTGAGATCGTGCTGCCAGCCTGGGAAACAGACAAAAATTCTGTGTCCAAAAAAAAAAAAATAATAATAGTTATGATTAATAGCACATACTCAGATGTATTAGAATTTTATAAATCTCATGTAATTTTGAAACATATATAAATTATTTGTTATCATATAAGTTAAAGAACATAAAACATTATTTTTTATTTGACAATTTTACCCATGTAATTTAACATATTAAATCATCTTGTTTATCTCTCTTGGATGTTTCAGGAACCCTCTGTTGTCAAAAATCACAATTTCGAAGCTAAAATTTGGATTTTGGGAAGCCTGTCAAATATGTCAAATGTGGGGCCAGGTGCAGTGGTTTACACCTGTAATCCCAGCACTTTGGGAGGCTGAGGTGGGCAGATCACCTGAGATCAGGAGCTCAAGACCAGCCTGGCCAACATGGTAAAACCCTGTCTCTACTAAAAATACAAAAAATCACTGGGCATGGTGGTGCACGCCTGTACTCCCAACTCCTCCAGAGGCTGAGACAGGAGAATCACTTGAACCCAAAAGGCAGAGGTTGCAGTGACCCAAGATCATGCCACTGCACTCCAGCCTGGGTGACAAAGCAAGTCTGTCGCAAAAACAAATAAACAAACAAAAACTAAAGGTTTACAACAATTGACCAAAATAGGATCACGGGTAATCATGAAATAATAGTCGTTCACATCCCGACGAGGTGGCTCACGCCTGTAATCCCAGAACTTTTGGAGGCCTGAGGTGGGCCCATCACCTCAGGTTGGGAGTTCGAGAACAGCCTGACCAACATGGAGAAACTCTGTCTTTACTAAAAATTCAAAAATTGCCGGAATGGTGGCACATGCCTGTAATCCCACCTGCACTGGAAGCTGAGGAAGTCATTCACTTAGCCAAAGTAATAATTTACAAAAATTGTTAAAACAAAATTCTTTTACTCTTGTATAAAAAAGACTTAGATTTCTAGTCAAAAGGCCTAAGAAATCATGAGTAAAATTATATATCCTCTCTACTTTCTCATTCTTTAAATTTACTCAATAGGTGAACAAAAATGTTATGGTGTTTATTAATACTACATAAAATTTTGTTGAAGAGAAAATCAAATTTTACTTTTATGTTAATGTATTATCAGTACTATTAATGTATTGTCAGTACCAAAGCTAATTTTAATAAAACCTTATAAATAAATATATCAACCAAGATCGTACCACCTCACTCCAGCCTGAGTAACAGAGTGAGACTTCGTCTCAAAAAAAAAACAATGAAAAACAATAACACTATTGAAATTTTTACAAGCTTTCACACATCGACGGTTAATCATTTTAAAGTCCTTATTTTTAAATGCACTCCTTACAGGACAATGTTGTTTATGTGGAACACTTCATTGAAACTTTAAATTACCTTTAGAAAGACTGTGCCATTTCTATAAATGTTTGCTGCTTCTGTGGCAGGCCAGGTCTCCAGATTGCTAAAGCCAGAACAGTCAGCCTTCACCAACACCTTACTGTAACTCTGATGAATGCATGAGTTAAGCATTAAATAACTGGAGAAATGGGTGCCTCAGTTCAAAGACTAGAATGAAAAACAAGTCTATTAATAATTAATTAAAATAATGGAGGCATTCTTGCACACCTTGTACCAGGACCCAGTTTAAGTTAAGTAATTGTTTCTAGGCTCTGAAGTCATTTTCCAGACCAGATCCTACTTAAAAATTAGAAAGAGTGAAACACTTTAGCTTGTAGGTGCACTCCTGCATGTAGCCATATGGTTTGAATGTATATAAGCACCGGCGACGAAGCCTGCAACTTCTAGTGGGCCTAGTGAGTTATTCTGACTGTGTCCCTGTAGCCAGTTGCAGAAATAAACTCTCTTCTTTCTCAGTTTTTTTGGATCTCATTGTTTAACCATGAGAACAAACAGCCAGACCCCTGTTCGGTCTGGGAAATCTTCCAGGGCCTAATAGTTATACATGTAAATGTAGTCATAGCTGAAAGGTAAATTACTCACTTCTTGAAAAATTAAAAATTTTGTTTTACCTTGAATTGCAACTGCCCAAGGGATTCTTTCTGCCTACTTCATAAAGACCACTGGATTGTAGTAGAGAAAGTGCTCACTAGACACCAGGCAGCCAGCCTACATGGGAGATAGACTTTGTACTTAAATCATCTCATCGAGGCTGGGCGCGGTGTCTCACACCTGTAATCCCAGAACTTTGGGGGTGGATCACCTGAGGTCAGGAGTTCGAGACCAGCTGGGCCCACATGAGGAAACCCCATCTCTACTAAAAATACAAAAATCAAATGGGTGTGGTTTTTGTTGCCTATAATCCCAGCTAAATGAAAGGCTAAGGCAGGAGAATCTCTTTAGCCCAGGAGGTGGGGTTGCAGTGAGTTGAGATGGTTGTTGCACTTTCTCTCTCTCTCTCTCTCTCTCTCACTCTCTCTCTCTCTCTCTCTCTCTCTCTCTCTCTCTCTCTCTCTTTGGAGACAAAGTTTCATTCATAACTCCCAGTCTGAAATGCAATGGTGCGATCTCGGCTCACTGGAACCTTCACCTCCTGGGTTAAAGTGATTTTCCTGCCTTAGCCTTCTGAGTAGCTGGGATTACAGGTGCCTACCACCATGCCCGGCCGATTTTTTATTTTGCGTAGACACAGAGTTTCACATGTTGACCAGGCTGTTCTCCAACTCCTGACCTCAGGGGATTGACCTACCTTGGCCTCCCAAAATGTTGGAATTAGAGGCCTGAGCCTGGCCATGAGGGGCCTTTCAAAGGCAGTTTTGATAAGGAGTGAGTTGGTCAGGTAACAGGAGCTGGCTGCTCTTTAGTTGGAGTGGAGATAAAATTATAGGAGGTTAAAAAAAAATTACAAGGAGTCAAAGCTGCCTTTCTGTAGGTTGAAGAGCTTGTGTGTGGGGCCACAGGAGCTGGGTTGGTTAGTCTAGGAGAAAGCATCAGGTCCAGGTGGAGCCATAGGGATAAGACATGCATAAAACTTGTAGAAATATCTCAAATAGGGATAAGACATGCGTAAAACTTGTAGAAATATCTCAAAAGGTCAATTCTAGGTTCTACAGCAGTGACAATGTTGCAGTAGCAATTGGAGATGTTGCAAATTTTATAACCTCCAGGATAATGGCTGGCTTCCTTCAGTTCTGCACTTTGGCAGGACTCAAGCTTCCCTCTCCCCAACCAAGCCTGAAGGCTTTCCATTAGCTTTACAAAAGTTGGATTTGTGGCCAATGCCTATTATCATTTAAATGATACCCTGAATGTTTTCACCAGTTAGCTGGGCCCAATAGCCCAGGAATACTTAAGGGAAAGTTGAGATGGAGGTGAGTTAGCTCAGCTTCCTGTTATAATTGTTCTCACTAATATGATTTTTGCATTGGTAATTTTAGAACCTTGGCTTTGACTCAGATCTTTCTAATCAGCTTAGCCAATAAGGTTTCTCTGCCTAAAAGAACAAAAATAAGAAACAAAGAAGGGAAAAACAAAAAAAATACAAACAAAAATTCCTGCACGTTTTCAGAAGCCAGTGTTTACATCCCTCCAAATACTGCCGTTTATGAAACCACCATTGGAGGACTGATGGCCCCATAGGGACGCGGGGTAACCCTTATGCTGTGCTGAGGCACAGGATCTGAGAAATAAAGAGACAGGACACAGAAGTACAAGGAAAACACAGCTGGGCTCAAGGGGCCACGCCACCTATGAGCGGAGTCAGGCGAGGCCTCGGATGTCCAGATGAGTGAGTATTTATTGTGTATAAGTTAGGGGGCAGGTCAGTGAGTGAAATCATCTTTAAGGATAGTGATAGGATCGTGAGCAATAAAACAAGGGGTCCACCCCCATTAGGTCACCTAAGCTAGGAGGTGGACAGTGTGCAGCAAGGGGCCCATTCCTATCAAGGCAAGGGCCGTGTGCAGTAAGGGGGTCCACCCCCATTAGGTCACCGAGGCATGGAAATGGGCTGTGCGCAGTGAAGAGGGTACAGTGTGCAATACCTCTATCTATGGGCAAACTACTTCTAAGATTTATGAGGGGATGATGCTTGAAGTTACACTGTAGTGACAGAGCTGTCATGGTTACCGCCACCTGCTGGCAGCTTCCAATGAGTTCTAGAGGAAGATGCTTTTTGAGCAGCACAGTAGCAAGAGCTGATAAAGTTCACAGTCACCAAGGTGCGATTGCCAGTCTGGGCAGCCTTCCACAAGAACTGGAGCAAGGTCCTACAACTCCTTTATCAGGAGGGGTAGCTCTTGCCCCAAGCCTGCTACGCAGCAGATACCTTTACGATACTGAACGCTGCTGCCTGGGCCATGGATTCTTGTCCTGGTATAACTGTTTTTTCCTTAATTCATGCTCTGCACTGTGTCTGCTCTAGGCATTCCTCCCATTATAAGCTGCTTATTTCTTAATTCATGCTTTATACTGTGTCTACTCTAGGCATTCCTCCTCTTATGAACTAAGATATAATTATATATATATATGTAGGGAAATATTCTTTAGGCACTCATACTATGAACTATTATATAATTATATATAGAGGATTATGTAAAGGGATTCTTCAAGCCCTAATTCTGTAAACCAATATATGATTGTATAAAGGATTATGTAAAAGGAAATAACTGAGCAGTAATGCTATAAACTGAGATATTCTTCAAGCCCTAATTCTATAAACTTGTATGTGATTATATAAAGGATTATATAAAAGGAAATAACTGAGTAATGACACTATAAACTGAGATATTCTTCAGGCCTTAATTGTGCCAGGGTTCTGCTTAGTTCTCCTTCCTTGGTTAGTTCTCCTTCCTATGAAGGGTTACCCACACACCATTACAGTTATACTTGAGTTGGGGAAATAAATCTAATGTAACCAACTCCATCTTCCTTCTACCTTTTAAGATGTTCTTGTTTACTCCTGGGTGTAGGCTGAACTAACTGTGGGAGAAACTTAGTTTATAGTTCATAGTTGAAAATGAAGACAATAGCAGCCCTTTCCCAACACAAACTTCCCTCTTTGTCGGAGACAAGACTGCCTGTGCAAGACTAACAAATTAGCCGCAAGATTAGAAATTATGGTTTAGGAGTCATGCAGCTGGAGGCTACAAGATTCAGATCCTACACTAATTCCTCCTGGGGATAACGTCACTGTTGTAAAATCTAAGATTAGTGCTTGGAATATTTCTAAGACTCTGAACTTGATAGATCAGCTGGCATCACCCAGATTGATAAACTGGATCGACTGATCTGTGGCCCCCACCCAGCAACTGACTCCGTTCAAGGAAACAGCTTTGAGTTTCTATTATTTTATTTCTGACCCAACGGCTCAGCACTCACTGGCCTTCCCCTATGCACCAAATTATCTTTAAGAACTCAGATTCCCAAATGCCTGGGAAGATTGATTAGAGTAATAATAAAACTCTGGACTCCCATACAGCTGACTCTGGATGAATTACTCTTTCTCTATTGTAATTTCCCTGTCTCGATGAATTGGCTGTCTGTAGTCAGTGGACAAGGTGAACCCATTGCATAGTTACATCACAGCTGATTTCTGCCTGACCCAGTGAGACATAAGAGACTTCTAACTGGCCTTTCTGGCAGTGATGACTTACTCATGAGAACATGCCTTCATCCTTCTCCAGAAGAGGAGAAGGGAAAACACAAAAAGAAATGCCTGGTGCAGAGCCCCAATTCCTACTTCATGAACGTGAAATGACCAGGCTGCTATCAAATCACCACAGTCTTTAGCCATGCACAAACAGTAGTTTTGTTTGTTGACTGCTCCACTGTCCTCCACCAGCCTACAGGAGGAAAAACAAGGCTTACGGAAGGATGTTCTTTCAGGGGGAAGGAGCACTAAAAGCACTCTGAATCAAGATGGTGCAAAACCGTTTCAATAAACACACTTTGGATTAAAAAAATGAGAGACCTCTAACTGGATTCCAATCAGTTAATTATTAGATCCAATCTGATCCTGGAGCCAGTCCAGGTTTTGTCCCAACATTCAAATCAAGTTTGAATTGGAAACTTGCTTACACTAACTCAGAGAGCTCAAAACAAAATTTTGTGACACTTGGGAATCCAAGAGGAAACTTACCAAAATTCCCAGGTACTGCAAAAGAGCCATGAAAACAATAGGTTATTGCTCAGTCACCTGGTGGTGGTCACTGGAGGCCCTATCTCAGATTCCACTGTTGACGCAGTCTGTTAAAATCTAGAAAATCTGCTGGGCACAATGGCTTATGCCTGTAACCCCAGCACTTGGGAGGCCAAGAATCAAACTAGCTGGGTGTGGTGGCAGGTGTCTGTGAAGCAGGAGAATCTCTTGAACCTGGGAGGAGGAGGTTGCAGTGAGCCAAGATCTTGCTACTGCACTCCAGCCCGGGTAGCAGAGTAAGACTCTGTCTCAAAATAAGAAAAAAAAGTTTTAGAAAACCTTAGACAAATTAAATTTAACAGTGTTTAATTGAGCAAAGAGTGATTAAAAAATAGGGCAGTCTCTTGAGCCAGAATAGGGTCAGAGAGACTCTCAAGCAACTACTTTGACAAAGATGTCCAAACCAGAGCAACTCCATCTTGAATACGGGTGAGGTAAAATAAGGCTGAGGCCTGCTGGGTTGCATTCCCAGGAGGTTAGGCATTCCCAATCACAGGAAAAAATAAGAGGTTGGCAGGACCGATATTACACAATACAGAGCATAAGGACTCTGCTGATAAAACAAAATGTAGTAAAGAGGCTGTCCAAAATCCCTCAAAACTAAGATGACAATAAAAGTGACTTCTGGTCATCTTCACTGCACATTATATGGTAATTATAATGCAGAAGCAAGAAAAAAGACACTCCCCAGAGCACCATGACAGTTTACAAATGCCAGGACAATGTCCTGAAGTTACCTTATATAGTCTAAAAGGCAGAGAAAAACCACAGTCCCAAAAATTGCCTACCCATTTCTGGAAAACTCATGAATAATCCTTCTTTTTTTATCAGCATGAAATTAAGAAAGAAGTATATGCACCCAAGCAGTCCAAAGAGTAGCTCTGTTTTTCCTTTCTTTCTTTGCTTCCTCCCTCCCTCCCTCCCTCCCTCCCTCCCTCCCTCCCTTCCTTCCTTCCTTCCTTCCTTCCTTCCTTCCTTTTTTCTTATATGTGAATCTGCTCAACAAAAAAGATGATATCAGACAAATATTCAGCACACATGTGAGGCTGTTACTCTCCTACCAAGAAAGAGTCTGCAGGTGGTCTTGGGGCTCTCATGCATGAGTCCAATTCACCGTTGAGATTCTGACTTGCATGCTTGTACTCAACTCACACGTGTTCACTCTCTTATCTGGTGTTGGGACCAGTGTGGGACTGTAAATCTAATCTCTGGATATTACTGCAGGTGTGATTGTGACAGATCTTTTCCCAGCTCCTGATATTTGACTATTTTTTTGTAAAGCTCAAAATGGGACAGGGACATACATTTGGGCCATAAAAGTTGGCAATGTGACTCTTCTATTTTGGTCCTGTTCCTAGAGAAAATTTTGACATATCTCTGAGCCTATCACCTAGGTGACATTACCATCTTTTTCTACCTGGGCCCTGCCCACAGAAAAAATTGTGATATATCTTTAAGCCCATCACCTAGATTATGTGACTCTTCCCTTCTGCTAGGGCCTTGCTTCCAGTAGGAAGTGTGACACATCACTGGACCCTGCACCCAAATAATGTGACTTTCCTACCTGGGCCCTGCCTACAGTGGACATTGTGACTCTCACAGGTAAATCCAGCCAACAATTGGGATTGTCACCTTTACCTTCAAACATAGACACAGCCCACAGATGAGGTTATACATCTCACATGCGAATGCATACCATGGTTGGAATTGTGACTGTCAGATGTGGATTTGGCCACAGGTTGAAAAGTAAGTCAGGTTTCAACTCAACTCACAAGCTCAGTGTTATCTCTTATACGAAATCCAGCTAATAGAAAAGATGTTGGCTTTCACTGTTAGGCTTAGGGCAATAGTTGTGGTTCTGGGTTTTTTACTTGCACAGAGGTCACAGAAAACTGCAGCACTTATGCATACTATATAATGCCCTAGGGGGAAACAGGGCGTGTCATAACACAGCCCAATTTCATAAGAAACTGAGGTTGTTATTTGCATATGCACAACCAGCTGGCAGAATTGTCACCCACACACATGAACAGATCCCACTGGTGAGGTTCTAAATTTGGGGAGGTGGAGGCAGCTGCCTTCCAGGCATACCTCGATCAAATGTGACATACCTCAATCAAATACTTATGTGATGTAACTCTCCAGCCTGGACCTTCCCAATATAATGCATTTGAAATATCTTTGGGCTTATTGCCTAAGTGATGTGACTCTACTTACCTGCCTGATCCTGGCCTTCATTGAGAATTGTGACATATTGCTGGGCCCAGCGTCTAGGTTATGTGACTCTTCTTTGCTGCTTGTACCTGCATTTAGAAGGGATTGTGACATATTTCTAGGCCAAGAACCTCAGGGATGGGACACTCCTGCCTTGGTCCTGGCTTCAGGAAAAATTGTGACATAACTCTGGGTCTATTACCTAGGTGATGTGACTCTCATGTCTTGTCTGGGCCAACCCAAAGGGGTCACTGTGACATATTTCTAAGAACATCACAGAGATGCTGTGACTCTTCTGTTTCTCCAGGCCCTGGTTCCAGTAGGAATTGTGACATAACACCGGGTCCATACCATAGGTTACTCATGTAGCTCTTCTAACCTGTCTGAGCTCTGCTTACAAGAAAGATTGTGACATACAGCTGGGCCTATCACCTAGTCATTGTGACCCTCCTTTTCTTCCTATGCCCTGTTGTCAGTGAAGATTGTGACAAATCTCTGTGCCAATCAGATGTGTGATATGACTCTTCTCTCTTGCCTGAGCCCTGATAACAGGGAGCATTGTGACATATCACTAGGCTCAGCATCGAGGTAATGTGACTCTTCTTGCTGCCTGGGCCCTACTTACAGAAGGAATTGTGACATACTGCTAAACCAAGAACTCAGATGATGTGACTCTCCTGCCTGTGCCCTGCCTACAGTGGGCATTGTGACATATCACTGGGCCCAGCACCAAGGTGATGTGACTCTCCTGTTTTGTCCCTGCCCACAGGTGAAATTAGAACATATACCTGGGCCCAGATTACAGGCACAATGATGACTCTTATACCTGGACACAGCCAGTAGGAGATATTTTGACTCACAGCCAGGCTTAGGGCCAAAGGCAAAGTCATTCATCTCCTACTTGTATAAAGTTCATAGAGAATTACAAAACTCAGGCCTATTGTATAAAGCCCTAGACTGATACAGAGAATTTTATAATTGGGCTCAGCTAACAGGTAAGATTGTGACTTTCACATGTAGACCCAGCTGACATAATCTTAATACTCACACATGAATAGAGCCTACTGACGAGGCACTTAATCTCAAATACAAAAACAGTTGCAAGTTGGAATTTTCACTCCTATATGTGGATCTGGTCTACAGGTGGCTTGGTGACTCCTGAACCATGACTCAGAAGACCTGTAAAGCTGTGACTCCCCCAGTGGAACACAATCTGCAGGTGGGATTGGGGCTCCTATGCACAGTTCTTGCCCATTGTTGAAATTGTGACTCCTGTATTTGAACCCAACTCACAGGTGGGGTTGCCTCTCTTACCTGAAGCTGGGACTTCTGTGGGACTGTGAAACTCATTTGTGTACATTTCTGAGTGTGATTCAAACATATGCCTTTTCCCAGAACTCAGGTTTGACTTCCTTTCTGAGACCAAGTCCACAGATAAGGTTGTGACATATACATGAATCAATCGCCTAAGTAATGTTAAATTTTCCCTGGCCCTGACCCAGGTTATGTGACTCCCCTGCCTGGACCCTGCCTACATTGGGCATTGTGACTTATCTCTGGGTCCATCACAAAGGTGATGTGACTTCCTTCTACTGCCTTGGTCCTGCACTTAGAGTGCATTGTGACATATAGTTAGGTACTGAACCCAGGTAATGGGACACTCCTGCCTGGGTTCTTTCTACTGGAAGCATTGTAGCATATCACTTAGCACAACACACAGGTGATGTGATTCTGCTCTCTCACCTGGTCTCTGCCCACTGAAGTGATTGTGACCCATCACTGAGCCAAGAACCAAGGTAATGTCACTTTCCTGCCTTGGCCAGGGTGATGGGTCCCTGAGGTGAGATGAATCCATCCATGGCAGTGTGTATGGCAGCTTCAGTCTGATCCCTTAAGGAGGTTGACAGGATGGCCTCCAAGTGCTGGGATTCCCAGAGAACCAACAAAGATAAAGAAAGCTCAGGCTGAGTCCAGGAGAACAAGCAGGGTTTCTCACTTTAGAAGGCTGAGGCAGATGGATCACACAGTCAGGAGTTCAAGACCAGCCTGGCCAAGATGGTAAAACTCCATCTCTACTAAAAATACAACAATTAGCTGGGAATGGTGGTGCATGCCTGTAATCCCAACTACTCAGGATACAGAGGCAGGAGAATCACTTGAACCTGGTAGGCAGAGGTTGCCATGAGCCGAAATCATGCCATTGCACTCTAGTCTGGGCAAGAAGAGCAAAACTCCATTTCAAAAAAAAAGAGAGAGAAATATGTTCTGAGATTCACCAATGTACCTGCATACTGGATCCATGTATGAACATCGCAGTTCCAGCCTTCTAGTGTGAGATTCAGAGCTGCAACTATGATCTCTGTCCATGTTGGAAGGTAACAATTTTTAATGTCTGCTGAGTGTGTATACAAGAGACACATATTTATCAATTCACCAGAGCAGGAGAGTCGCATCAGATGGGTACTAAACCCAGTGATATGTCACAATGACCACTATAGGCAGGGCACTCATAGGACAGCCTGATCATCTAGAGTCTTGGGCCCCATGATGACACTCTCTGTACCACCTGAAAGCTTTATACAATATATGTGAGAGTCACAATCTGTTCCAAGACTTTCATGCTGACATGGACCCAACATCTAATCAGTTATCAGTTGCTCTTAGCCTAGGTATGAGAGTCAGTATATCTTCTATTGGCTAGGTACAGGTATCAGAGTCATTAGGGTGCCTGTAAGTTAGGTCCTGAAATGTGTCAGTATCTCATCTGTGCCTGGATCCACAAAAGACAGTAACAGTTCCGCCCAGCAGTATGTTACAAATCCTTCTGCAGACAGAAACCATGCAGGAAAAGCAGTCACATCTTCTAGGTCCTCAGCCCAGAGGTATGTCACAATCCTGGTGTAAGTAGGTCACAGACAACAGAGGAAAGTCATATAACATAGGTACTGGTTTCAGTAATATGTCACAATACCCATGAAGGCCAGGGTCCAGGCAAGAGAGAAAAGTTACATCACTTTGGTTACATTCTAGGTTCTGAAATACGCCACAGTGCATTTTGTGTGCGTGGCTCAGGCAGGAGAGAAGAATCACATTACCTAGCTGACTGTCTGATACATACATCGAAGTTCCCCTGAGAGCAGCTCCCAGTCAGAAGAGTCATATCACATGAGTGTGTGATCCACATATATGTACACATTTCAACTATGTGCTGGGCTTAGACAGAGCAAAACAAATCAGGTGCTAGGCAAAAGTATAAATCACAATTACCCCTGAGAGAAGAGATGAAGACTTACAATTTTGCAAATGTCCCAAATCCAGATATGAGAGTCAACTCCTGCTGTGAGTGTCCCAACTTCATCTGCAAATATTGGCCTGGTAAGGTAGTCATAGCACCACTGGGGTGCTGAATCTTGGTCCAAGAGTCACTATATTACCTGTGGATCATATGTACGTAAGAGTCAAAATTCCAACTTTCAACTACCTTTGGGTGTGACACTCAGAACCTCAACAGTAGGCTGTGTACATTTGGAGGGTGGGATGACACTCCTTACCATTTATTTGCTGAGTCTGCATATGAGGGTGACAATCTCACCTCTGTGCTGGGCTTCGTTATGACACCTTCTGTTCTACCTGAGGACTTCACATGTTATGCTTGAGCATGTAAATCTTCTCTGAGACCTTTTGTCTATTATGGACCCACGATCTGACCCACTGCCCTAAGCCCAGGCATGAGCATCACCGTTTTTTTATTGGCTGGGTTTAGGAATGACAATCATCACTGTGCCTGTGAACTAAGTCCAGAAATGAGTCACCATCCCATCGGTGACTGGATCCACATATGACAGTCTCAATTTCAACTGTGGACCTCATCTGTGAGTCAGATTCAGAATCTCACCAGTGGGATATGTCCATGTGTTAGGGTAAATTTTCTAACTGTTGGCTGGATGTACATATAAGAGACACAATCTAGACTTTGTGTTGGGTCCTTTTATGACATTCTCTCTACCATTCATGGACATTATATAATATATGTGAGTGCTGTAATCCTCTGTGACTTTAGTACCACTAAAAAGTGGTACTACTTGTTCTTAGCAGGACCTTACTTGTTCTTAGCATAGCTGCAAGAGTTAACAGCTCTCCTGTTGTCTGGGACCAGGTATAAGAGTAAACACCATGACTGTAAGCTGGATCCAACCTGTGGCTAGATCTACATATGACAGACAACTTAAACTAGATTGTCTTCATGTGAGAGCCAGAACCCCATTAGTGGGCTTTTTCTATGTGTGATGGTGACAATCTGTTTTTGTTTTGGAGATGGAGACTCGCTCTGTCACCCAGGCAGGAGTGCAGTGGCGCAATCTTGGCGCACTGCAACCTCTGCTTCCCAGGTTTAAGTAATTCTCCTGCCTCAACTTCCTGAGTAGCTAGGATTATAGAAGCCCACCACCACTCCCAACTAAGTTTTGTATTTTTAGTGAGACAGGGTTTCACCATATTGTTCAGGTTGGTCTTGAACTCCTGAACTCAAGTGATCCACTCTCTTTGGCCTCCCAAAGTTCTGGGATTTCAGGCTTGAGCCACCATGCGCAGCTGAGGGTGACAATGTTAACTATCAGCACAGTGTTCCTATAAGAGGCACAATCTCACCTGTGCTGTGAACCCTGTTATTACAGTCTCTGTACTACCCAAGGGCTCTATATGATATGCATTAAATGTAACAATCCTCTGTTACCATGGTACAAGTTGGACACCCAAAACCTTACCCATGCCCATAAGGCTGTCTATAATCATAAAAATCTCTCTTATTGACTGGGTTTATGTATAAAATTCATCATCATACCTGTGAGCTGGGCAAGGTATATGTAACAATCCACCCTGTGGACAGGCCCCATGAAGAAGAGTCACATTACCTTGACGCTGGACCCAGTGATATGTGACAATCCACCATGTGGACAGGGACAAGGCATCAAAGGAGAGTAACATTAACTAGATAATGGGAACTGAGATATGTCAGAATGCCCTCTGAGGGGGTGACTCAGAGAGAAGAGTCACATTATTTGGGTGCAGAGCCCAGGAATATGTCACAGTGGGCTTTGTCCATGTGACAAAGTGACAATTCTTACTGTTGGCTGTGTGTGCCTATGAAAGTCACAATCTAACCTGTGTGCTGGGCCTTGTTATGACACTTTCTGTACCACCCAAGAAGTTTATGAAATGTGCGAGTGAAAGGCCGAAATGGGTATGCTGGACATTACCCATTTGACTAAGCCTAACTAGGACAGTCAAAATTTCTCCTAATGGGTCATGCATGGTGGCTCACACCTGTAATCCCAGCACTTTGGAAGGCCGAGGTGGGTGGATCATGGGGTCAAGAGATTGAGACCATCCTGGCCACCATGGTGAAACCCCATCTGTACTAAAAATACAAAAATTAGCTGGGTGTGGAGGCATGCACCTGTAGTCCCAGCTACTTGGGAGGCTGAGGCAGGAGAATTGCTTGAACCCAGGAGGTGGAGGTTGCAGTGAGTCAAGATCATGCCACTGCACTCCAGCCTGGCACCTGGCGACAGAGCAAGACTGTCTCAAAAAAAAAAAGTCAGTCTGTAAGAGAGTGTGCCTCTGACCTAACTCGGTCTGATGTCCCTTCCAGGCTTAGAATAAACCTGTTAGCTGTTGAGCCATCCTTTGTGTTTCTCTCCTCTTTGTTTACTTCTTGCAATAGTAAGTCTACAATAAACAAAAAAAATCAGCTAAACATGGTGGCATTGATGACATGCACCTGTGTAGTCCAAGCTAGTCAGGATGCTGAGGTGGGAGGGTCATTTGAGTCCATAAAGTCAAGGCTGTGGGGAGCCAAGATTGCACCAGTGCACACCAGCCTTGGTGGAAAAGAAAGATCCCTGTTAAAAAAAAAAATCTGTACTGCTGTTACCGATATTAGTAGCAGCCTGTTTTGTTTGTTTTCTCAAATGTTTGCTTTTAAAAAATGATACAGGCCAGATGCAGTGGCTCATGCCTGTAATCCCAGCACTTTGGGAAGCCAAGTTAGGTGAATCACCTGAGGTCAGGAGTTCCAGACCAGCCTGGCCAACAAGGTGAATTCGTGTCTTTACTAAAAATACAAAAGCCAGCTGTGGTGGCACATGCCTGTAATCCCAGCTACTCAGGAGGTTGAGGCAGGAGAATAGCTTGAAACCAAGATTACAGTGAGCCAAGATTGTGCCACTGCACTCTAGCCTGGGTAAAAGAGTGAGACTCCATCTCAAAAAAAAAAAAAAAAAAAAATAGAGAATACAATTCAGGTGCGGAGGCTCACCCCTGTAATCCCAACAGTTTGGGAGACCAAGATGGGCAGATCATCTGTGGTCAGGAGTTCGAGACCAGCCTGACCAACATGGAGAAACCCTGTCTCTACTAAAAATACAAAATTAGTTGGTCGTGATGGCGGGCACCTGTAATCCCAGCTACTCTGGAGGCTGAGGCAGAAGAATTACTTGAACCAGGGAGGCTGAGGTTGCACTGAGCTGAGATCGCAATCATTGCACTCCAGCCTGGGTGACAGAATGAAACTTCATCTCAGAAAAAAAAAACCAAAATGCTGGGCGTGATCGGCTCACGCCTGTAATTCAAGCACTTTGGAAGGTTGAGGCAGGTGGATCACAAGGTCAGGAGATCGAGACCATCCTGGCCAACATGGTGAAAACCCATCTCTACCCGGGCATGGTGACATGCAACTGTAGTCCCATCTACTCGGGAGGCTACTGTGGCAGGGGAATCACTTGAACCTGGAGGTGGAGGTTTCAGTGAACAGAGATTGCACCACTGCACTCCAGCCTGTGACAGAGCAAGCCTCCATCTCAAAAAAATAAAAAATAAGAAAAGAGATAGTATGGTGAATTTTGAAATGTTCTATTCAATCTATGTGTAAATGTAATTTGTTTTAATAAATGAAACTAAAAGTTTTTTTATATTTTTAAACATTGTTGTGTACTGAATAACATGTTACTCTACAAAATATTAACCTATTCACCTTGCTCAAAATCTTAAATAGTATATGGCAATGATGAATACTGGACAATGTAGGTTAGTACTGAGAGTGACAGGAGGCAGCCAAATGCCAAGGCGTTTGATTTTATCATACACAGTTTATATTACATGTATTGCTTTTTAAGATCTCCAACAAAATAAAGTATTAAAAAACCCAAATTTTAATTTCTGAAAGCTTTTCCATTAAAATTTGTAAAGTCAGAGGAGAAAATTTAAAACCTGGGTGTTCTTTATTTATTTGCATTATTGGTCTACTTTATTAAAATACAATCTTCAAAAGGCATTGTAGCCAGCTCTGCAGGCTGCTAGCTTTTTTCCAAGGTAAAGAATAGCATATAAGACTACCATAATAGCCGGGACATATTTTTCATACATGCCCTCAACATGACACATCTAAATATTGAAGAATTGTAAAAATTGGTACACATTGTCACTGCAACAAGAATTTTTTAAAACTTTGTACTGACTGTAGAGAATTGTTAATAGTTTTTTTCTTTCTTTTTTTTTTCTGAATCAAAGATTTAATAAAATAACTGGCTTATGAACTCTAAGAGGAGAGCACATATTTAGCCATAGATACCAGCTTCTCATGAAAAAGATTTCATCCTTCTCATTGAAATTTCTCTGAGGGTAGTTTACTGATTTCAGGTAGAATTTAACATTCTTCCTAAAAGCAGAAACAAACAAGACTAAACTGAACAAAACTAATAAAAGTGAACTCAAATTTACTGACAAAATCATGGGTACATCTAAATAGTTAGACTCTACCAGCTTTATGTAAATGAGCAAAAAGTATTACTACAAAGAAGTCTTTACTCTTAGGGAAATAAAAAGCCACTTTTGATCAATTGTTCCCACATACACTCACCCAGGTCCCCCAAGCACCCACCAGAAGGGTCCTGTCCCAGAGTGAAGCTATTGTGGCCTGGGCGGGGTGGGGCCGGGTTTCTGCAACCGCAGGGCCCTGTTGGGTGGCAGCCTGCACTGCGGGTTTCCCAGCCAAGGCCGGGGTGGGTACTGGGCTGGCGGGCATCAAGCCGGGAACCTGCAGCACAAGGTCAGAGATCGGAGAATGGTGAGGCGCACGGAGAGGCGGGGTGTCCGCCACCGGGATTCAGAGCGGTCGGTGCAGTGGGGCAGGGGCGGGTCTCTGGCTTCCCGCTCTGGGAACTTTGCCCTTGCTGCTCAGTCAGGAAGGGACAGCGGCGAGCAGGACGCCACAGCACCACGCTGGCCTGGAGCTCTGTAGCGCAGGCAGGGCAGCTCGAAGTCAGAGAATTCGGGGCGCAGAAGCCGGGCCGCGGCCACTTCCGCACTGAGCGCCCAGGTCAGGAGCCGCCGCCTCCTCCCGCATACTCAGGAGCCGCCACCTTCTCAGGGCGGTGCAGGAGGCAGACTAGGGGTCGCATGAAGACTCCCGGGCCCCGCCCTAGTCCTCAGCCTGGCCTTGGCCTCCTTGGAGCCCGCACTGCCACAGACCCGCCACCGCCGCCCCACCCTGCTTTTAAGCCTGGTGGACTAAGGGATCCAGCTGTCCCTACAGGTGCACATTCAAGGCCAGGCAGATGAGCTGGCAGGTGTGCCGGGGGTGTAGGGCCGCTGGTGGTCAACATCCTGCAAGAGAGAGTGTTCTGGGAGGGGGCCCGAGGCTAGAGAAGGGAAGGGTGCGCCGGGCCACCTTGCAAAGGCACCACGACCCGGAGGTGCAGCACCTGCGGTTTCCAGCCAAGTCTCCAAGCGCTCTGGGTGCTGCCCTCCCCTCACACGGGCTGCCAGACTCCTGGCAGCTACCAGAGCCGGTCTGCCTGGTGGTCGGCTGACAAGAGTTTGCTCCCTGAGAACAGGCAATTGCGATCCTGGACGAGGTGGGCACAAACTCCGCCATCCCCAGCCTGGCAGCATGCACACAGAGGCCTTCATCAGTGGGTGAGCAGGAAGGCTCGGGGAAGACAGGTGGCCCCGCGGGCCTGAGTGATTTACAAGCAAATGAGCTGGGAGTGGAGCCGCCTGGGGCGGGGTGAAGGGGGTTGCCCAGCCAGCCTCCAGGTGTCTTCCTGGAAAGTCAGTTTCCTCACCTATACCAGAGAACAAATATGTCATGGCTGTTTGAAAGATCAGGCCAGATTATTATGGTAAAAGTTTTTCACCTTGCCTAGTCTTCTGGATTTTTTTTTTTTATACTTTAAGATAATTTGCTGCCCAGTGTCTTTTTCCCAAGAGTGAGTTGAGGAGGCAGAAAGGCAGGACTGTCACCCTCCACTTCAGAGTCCCTTCTGGGTGCCCCCTCCCCTTAGGCTCAATTAAAGCACAAAGCTGACAAGAAATCCCTTACCCAAAACCGCTGCAGAGTCTAAAACCAGAAGGTTTTGTTTCCTGCCAGAGGTGGATGACAGTGTCTGTGCTCCTCCCCTCCCATGCTGAGAGTTGCCTGTTCTTGGGGCCTTGTCTCACCCCCAAATCCAAATTCCTTGGGGTGGTCAGCTTCAGACAGAAGTTTAAATTTGATTCTTGTTCTTTGGGATCGACCCAAGACTCTCATGATGGAGCACTGCTCCACCTCCATCCCACCTCTGTCCCTCCCCCAATGTATTGAGGGTCCTCAACTCTAGTGGCCTGGGATTGGAAACAAGGTTCCCCAGACAGGGGATGTGGCCCTTCCCATCAGGCTGGCCTGACTGTTGCCTGATGAACATCAGTCTTAGGGCAAGGAATCCAGGGCAGGGAATCTCTCACCCCTCACATTCACAAGCTGCAGCCATTTAATGAGGTGTAGTGGCCTCTCTTGGACCTCTGACCTGCAGGATGGGATTTTTACCTTGTGCCACAGTGTGGGAAACAAGGAACAGGGTCACAAAATAACAAAGTGAGAAAATCTCTGTGATGGAGAAACATCCCCCAGGCCCAACAAGATTCCTACAGTATTCAGCACCATTTGGGTTGTGCCAGGAATGTGTTTTTGGCATGTGGCACTCTATCCTCATTGACATCCATCAGGTGAGAGTGGGGCTCTGGCAGAAGGTGCTGTGGGAAACCTTGCCCCCTTTCTTTGACATTGAGAACAGTAAGAGTTTTGTTCTTTGGGCCAGGCATGGTGGCTCATACCTGTAATCTCAGCACTTTGGAAGGCCAAGGTGGTTGGATCTCTTGAGGTCAGGAGGTCAGGACCAGCGTGGTGCACATGGTAAGATCCCATCTATACTAAAAATACAAAAATTAGCCGGGCAGTGGTCTTGTGTGCCTGTAATACCAACTACTTGGGAAGCTGAGGCAGGAGAATGGCTTGAATCTGGGAGGTGGAGGTTGCAGTGAGCCCAGATCATGCCAATGTGCTCCAGTCTGGGTGACAGTGAGACCCTGTCTCAAAAACAACCTTTCTGTCGTATATGTGAGGAACAGTTCCCAATGCCTGCATGTGTGGAAGTGGGGTCCCTCTTTTCTTGATTAAGAACTTTTTCTGGGGCTGGTTGGGGGATTTTGGGCCATGTGTGTCTGACAGGTGAGTGGAGCATCTGGGGGCTTAGGTGGCTTGTGCCCCAATGCCCCTCCCCAGGGAGAGCCAGACCCTTCTCTCTTACTGCCCACTCATGCCCAGTGTCACATTGTTTCTCACTCAGGATCCCTCTGCATGACCCTTTTAATTCAGGTTCTGCTGAATCTCCCTGGGGACCCTCTGAGCCCTGGGATAAAACTGCAGAAGGTGGCAACTCTGCTGCCAACTTCTGCCTGAAGTCGGGGTCCCTGGACTATGCTGGCACCTAGTGAACAGGGTGGCTGACCTGATCAATCATTATCTCTTAGCCTAGCTTAGGGCCCTTTCCCACTCCCGGCCTTACACTGGTGGAGGCCTCAGTCATGGCTGGTGTGGGGAGGACTCTGTGTTTCCTCCCAGATTCCAGGGGAAGAGCAGATCCTGAAGAACAATCTAAATTGTTTAGCTCAGCTGACCCCTTGTTCCCTGCTGTTGAACACACACTTTGGTTTTTATGCCCTGAGTCCCTTGATTACCTCTGCTTACCTGGACATACCAGACAGGTGAGTTGTGTTTCTGTCCCAGGTGTGCTTGGACTGTGCTTGAGGGTCACTGGCAGGTACCATGTGGCAGTGGGTAGCATTAGGTCATGGTGCTCTCCCAATTCTAGAAAACAGCCCCTGAATAAATGAACTGTGGTACATTCATACGATAGAATTCTAGTGTGTGAACGAAGAGAAACAAACTACATCACACTATGGATGAGTCAGAAATGCATTTCTCTAAGTGAAGAAAGTCAGATCTAAAGGGCTACATATTATACACTGCAATTGAATGGCATAATAGAAAAAGAAAGTTATAGTGATAGACGAAGAAGAAGGAGGAGAAGGAGGAAGAGAAGGAAGAGTAGGAAGAAGGGGAGGAGGAGAAATGTAGTAGCAAATCAGTGCTGTATGATACAGTGAGGATGAGTATATGAATCTCAACAGTTGTTAAAACCAGTGGAACTATACATTAAAAGAATACATTTTCCTTCTGCATATTTATAAAGCCTAATTTTGAAGAAATTCAGATAAAGAGCAGGCAGTACAAAAAGAGTTTATGCTTACTAGAAATAGATTGCCTAATTCTACTGAAGAAGGTGAGGGCACAAGATTTTGGTGTTAATCACTTTGAAAAAATGGTGTTTTCAATAAATACTGTAAAATTCAAGAACTGAACACTGTGTTCTGGTTAGTGTTGTTTGTCCATAAGACTGTGGATTAGCAATTTTTAAAATTCTATTTGTTAGTATCTATCTAGATAGATACACAGAGGTAGAGATGGGTAATAAGAGAGAGAGAAAGAGAGGGAGGGAGGGAGAGAGAAGATAATTCATGCCTGTTTGTCACTGAAGTTGAAAAAAGAAAATTAAAGGCAGAATTCCAGAATAAGCCCTGTGGTACTGGACTGAAGTTGAAAATATTTGGATAAAGGCATGCCTCTTATATCCATCAATACAAAAAGAGACAAAGAGGGAAATAGAGACTGAAAGAGAGAAATGTGTGCATACATGAGTCTATATTTATACATGCATTTCTAAACTTTGCTGAGAGGGCTCAGAAGTAGTATATACTGATACTCCAGTATTAATGAGCACACCTATCTTTTATGTCATGGGTTCTAAGTACTATTCTACAATAAAAGAGAATGATTCTTCATAAAAATAGATTATTCTGGGACTGAACTGAAAAATACAACTTATGGAAGAGTATCTTGTGGAGCCAGAAAGTTAAAAAGTGCTTTACAAACATCAGAAGATGCCAGGAGTGGCGGTTCATGCTCGTAATCCCAGTACTTTTGGGAGGCTGAGGTGGGCAGATGACCTGATGTTGGGAATTTGAGACCAGCCTGACCAACATGAAGAAACCCTGTCTCTACTAAAAATTCAAAATTAGGCCAGGCGTGGTGGCTCAAGCCTGTAATCCCAGCACTTTGGGAGGCCGAGGCGGATAGATCACGAGGTCAAGAGATCTAGACCATCCTGGTCAACGTGGTGAAACCCCGTCTCTACTAAATATACAAAAAATTATCTGGGCGTGGTGGCACCTGCCTGTAATCCCAGCTGCTCAGGAGGCTGAGGCAGAAGAATTGCCTAAACCCAGGAGGCGGAGGTTGCAGTGAGCCAAGATCGCGCCATTGCACTCCAGCCTGGGTAACAAGAGCGAAACTCTGTCTCAAAAAAAAAAATTCAAAATTAGCCAGGCATGGTGGCACATGCCTGTAATCCCAGCTCTTCAGGAGGCTGAGGCAGGAGAATTACTTGAACCCAGGAGGCAGAGATTTCATTGAGCCGAGATTGTGCCATTGCACTCCAGCCTAGGTAACAAGCAAAACTCCATCTCAAGAAAAAAGAGAAGACATGGCAAAGGAAGTCAACCTCTAAGACCTCCCAGCAGTCAAAGCTGAACCAATGTGAGAAACAAAATAAATAATAACATTGAAGTATAACCCAGAGAATACAAGAAATATCTGAATTTATACAGATATAGAAAAGATTAAATAGGCTGGGTGCAGTGGCTCACTCCTGTAATCACAGCACTTTGGGAGGCCAAGGCAGGTGGATCACGAGGTCAGGAGTTTAAGACCAACCTGGCCAACATAGTAAAGCATCGTCTCTACTAAAAATACAAAAATTATCGAGGTGTAGTGGTGCACACCTGTAATCCCAGCTACCCAGGAGGCTGAGGAAGAAAAACCACTTGAAGCCAGGAGGTGGAGGTTGCAGTGAACAGAGATTCCGCCATAGAATTCCAGCCTGGGTGACAGAGCGAAACTCTGTCTCAAAAACAAAAAAAAAAAAAGAAAGAAAGAAAGAAAAGAAAAGATTAAATAAATAAGAAACAAACAAACAAACAAAAAACAGAGAAAGGAAATCTTATTTATGGAATTCCAAGTACTAATCAATGCAGATGGATAATGCAAAATAGAAAATTACATTAGAACATCACATTAAAAATTACTGTAGACAAGAATGTAGTAAGGAATGTAAAAATTGTGGGTGAAATTTAAAGAAAAAACCGGATATTCACATGGCCCCAAAGTACCTGCCTCCAAATAGTTAAAAATAGCATTTTTTCCCCCCTTTTCTTGTCTGCACTGGAGTGCAGTGGTGTAATCTCAGCTCACTGCAACTTCTATCTCCTGGGCTCAAGTGATTCCCCTGCCTCAGCCTCCCAAGTAACTGGGATTACAGGCACCTGCCACCACGCTTGGCTAATTTTTGTATTTTTTAGTAGACATGGGGTTTTACTATGTTGGCCAGGCTGGTTTTGAACTCCTGACCTTAGGAGATCCATCTATCTTAGCCTCCCAAATTGCTAGGATTACAGGCATAAGCCATCATGTCTGGCCCTATAAATAGCACTTTCTTTTAATTTCTCTATTACTTACAACTATTCTAAAGAAAGATTATACAGTATTGTGACATATGTAATCCTTAGATGTAAAATATATGAGTACCATAAAGAATAGAAAGGGGTAATTAAAACTTCACAGCAACCCCCACACCAGGTGATTTTTACAGGCAGACTGGCATGAAAACAATTGGATAAAGGTGAAGAATGCATTTGCTGTCTGATTTCCACGCGTGCTGCTGAGATTTTTTTCATGGCAGCTTCTGACTTTGGAAGTTAAAAATCAAAACACAACTTCTAGTGTACTCAGCTATTTTGCTAAATTGCAGCAGAAGAAAATGTTTTCTCTGCAGATCTAAATATGTCAGTTATTTTCAAGGTAAGAAGTTATGTTAGGAACAGTGTTTTAGTCAGTGTTGAAAATTATAAATAGCCTACAAATGTCATAAAGGGATGAAAAGTGTTTGCAGACATATGAAATATGTTTTGTTAAATTAAGTTGAGCCTAAATCTGCCTCCATGGTTTAAATTCAGCCTAAAGATTTGTTCATACATGGTAAACTGAAACCTAACTGGAGGTATAAACAGACTAACCTCCTTTTGTGCAAATAACTGAGATCTGGCCAATCAAAGGTGGCCAACTGTTACCCCCATGTTTAAATAAGAAAAATGTCAAGCTGTACTTACTCTAGCTGTTTGTGTACCTCACTTCTGCTCTCTGTACTTCACTTTTCTTTTTCAATACATAAATATTCTTTCATTATGTTGTTACCAGAAAAGGGTCCCAATCTGGACCTCAAAAGAGGGTTCTTGCATCTCACATAAGAATAGTTCAGGGTGACAGGCCAGGCACCGTGGCTCAGGCCTGGAATCTCAGCACTTTGGGAGGCCAAGGCAGGCGGATCACCCGAGGTCAGGAATTTGAGACCAGCCTGGCCAACATGGTGAAACTCCATCTCTACTAAAAATACAAAATTAGCCCAG
Source organism: Callithrix jacchus (assembly GCF_049354715.1). Lineage (NCBI taxonomy): Eukaryota > Metazoa > Chordata > Mammalia > Primates > Cebidae > Callithrix > Callithrix jacchus. The sequence continues at coordinate 61,529,731 of NC_133503.1, read as the reverse complement.
TGTGGTGGCAGGCACCTGTAATCTCAGTTACTTGAGAGGCTGAGGTGGGATCACTTGAACCTGGGAGGCAGAGGTTGGAGTCAGCCAAGATTGCACCACTGCACTCCAGCCTGGGAGACAGAGCAAGACTCTGTCTCAAATGATAATAATAATAATAATAAATCAGGGTGATTCCATAAAGTAAAAGCAAGTGTATTAAGATAGTAAAAGAATTGGTGGGGCACAATGGCTCAAGCCTCTAATCCCAGAATTTTGGGAGGCTGAGGTGCACAGATCATGAGGTCAAGAGACCAAGACCAGCCTGGTCAACGTGATGAAACCCCATCTCTAATAAAAATACAAATATTAGCTGGGTGCTGTGGTGCACACCTGCAGTCCCAGGTACTCAGGAAGCTGAAGCAGGAGAATTGTTTGAACCCCAGAGGTGGAAGTCACGGTGAGCCAGGATTGGACCACTGCGCTCCAGCCTGGCAACAGAATGAGACCACATCTCAAAAAAAAAAAAAAAAAGCGAGAATGAATAAAGGAATTAAAGAAAGGATACTCTCTAGCCCAGCCCAGCAGCTCATGCCTGTAATCCCAAAACTTTCAGAGGTCGAGGCACGTGGATCATGAGGTCAGAAGTATGAGATCAGATTGACCAACATAGTGAACCATCGTCTCTACTGAACATAGAAAAATTTGCTGGGTGTGGTGGTGTGGGCCTGTAATCTCAGCTACTCAGGAGGCTGGGACAGGAGAATTGCTTGAACCCGGAGGTGGACCCAGGAGAATTGCTTAAACCCAGTGAGCCGAGATTGTGCCACTGTACTCCAGCCTGGTCAACATAGTGAGACTCTGTGAAAACAAAACGAAGGAAGGAAAAAAGAAAGGAAGGAAGAATGGAAGGAAGGAAGGGAAAAAGGAAGGAAAGAAGGAAGGAAGGAGGGAGGGAAGGATGGAGGGAGAAAGGGAGGGAGAATAGGAAGGGAGGGAGGGAGGAAGAAAAGGAAGGGAGGGAGGGAGGGAGGGAGGGAGTGAGGGAAGGAAGGAAGGAAGGAAGGAAGGAAGGAAGGAAGGAAGGAAGAAAGGAAGGAAGGAAGCAAAGAAAGAAAGGAAAAACAGAGCTACTCTTTGGACTGCTTGGGTGCATATACTTCTTTCTTAATTTCATGCTGATAAAAAAAGGATTATTCATGAGTTTTCCAGAAATGGGTAGGCAATTTTTGGGACTGTGGTTTTTCTCTGCCTTTTAGACTATATAAGGTAACTTCAGGACATTGTCCTGGCATTTGTAAACTGTCATGGTGCTCTGGGGAGTGTCTTTTTTCTTGCTTCTGCATTATAATTACCATATAATGTGCAGTGAAGATGACCAGAAGTCACTTTTATTGTCATCTTAGTTTTGAGGGATTTTGGACAGCCTCTTTACTACATTTTGTTTTATCAGCAGAGTCCTTATGCTCTGTATTGTGTAATATCGGTCCTGCCAACCTCTTATTTTTTCCTGTGATTGGGAATGCCTAACCTCCTGGGAATGCAACCCAGCAGGCCTCAGCCTTATTTTACCTCACCCGTATTCAAGATGGAGTTGCTCTGGTTTGGACATCTTTGTCAAAGTAGTTGCTTGAGAGTCTCTCTGACCCTATTCTGGCTCAAGAGACTGCCCTATTTTTTAATCACTCTTTGCTCAATTAAACACTGTTAAATTTAATTTGTCTAAGGTTTTCTAAAACTTTTTTTTCTTATTTTGAGACAGAGTCTTACTCTGCTACCCGGGCTGGAGTGCAGTAGCAAGATCTTGGCTCACTGCAACCTCCTCCTCCCAGGTTCAAGAGATTCTCCTGCTTCACAGACACCTGCCACCACACCCAGCTAGTTTGATTCTTGGCCTCCCAAGTGCTGGGGTTACAGGCATAAGCCATTGTGCCCAGCAGATTTTCTAGATTTTAACAGACTGCGTCAACAGTGGAATCTGAGATAGGGCCTCCAGTGACCACCACCAGGTGACTGAGCAATAACCTATTGTTTTCATGGCTCTTTTGCAGTACCTGGGAATTTTGGTAAGTTTCCTCTTGGATTCCCAAGTGTCACAAAATTTTGTTTTGAGCTCTCTGAGTTAGTGTAAGCAAGTTTCCAATTCAAACTTGATTTGAATGTTGGGACAAAACCTGGACTGGCTCCAGGATCAGATTGGATCTAATAATTAACTGATTGGAATCCAGTTAGAGGTCTCTCATTTTTTTAATCCAAAGTGTGTTTATTGAAACGGTTTTGCACCATCTTGATTCAGAGTGCTTTTAGTGCTCCTTCCCCCTGAAAGAACATCCTTCCGTAAGCCTTGTTTTTCCTCCTGTAGGCTGGTGGAGGACAGTGGAGCAGTCAACAAACAAAACTACTGTTTGTGCATGGCTAAAGACTGTGGTGATTTGATAGCAGCCTGGTCATTTCACGTTCATGAAGTAGGAATTGGGGCTCTGCACCAGGCATTTCTTTTTGTGTTTTCCCTTCTCCTCTTCTGGAGAAGGATGAAGGCATGTTCTCATGAGTAAGTCATCACTGCCAGAAAGGCCAGTTAGAAGTCTCTTATGTCTCACTGGGTCAGGCAGAAATCAGCTGTGATGTAACTATGCAATGGGTTCACCTTGTCCACTGACTACAGACAGCCAATTCATCGAGACAGGGAAATTACAATAGAGAAAGAGTAATTCATCCAGAGTCAGCTGTATGGGAGTCCAGAGTTTTATTATTACTCTAATCAATCTTCCCAGGCATTTGGGAATCTGAGTTCTTAAAGATAATTTGGTGCATAGGGGAAGGCCAGTGAGTGCTGAGCCGTTGGGTCAGAAATAAAATAATAGAAACTCAAAGCTGTTTCCTTGAACGGAGTCAGTTGCTGGGTGGGGGCCACAGATCAGTCGATCCAGTTTATCAATCTGGGTGATGCCAGCTGATCTATCAAGTTCAGAGTCTTAGAAATATTCCAAGCACTAATCTTAGATTTTACAACAGTGACGTTATCCCCAGGAGGAATTAGTGTAGGATCTGAATCTTGTAGCCTCCAGCTGCATGACTCCTAAACCATAATTTCTAATCTTGCGGCTAATTTGTTAGTCTTGCACAGGCAGTCTTGTCTCCGACAAAGAGGGAAGTTTGTGTTGGGAAAGGGCTGCTATTGTCTTCATTTTCAACTATGAACTATAAACTAAGTTTCTCCCACAGTTAGTTCAGCCTACACCCAGGAGTAAACAAGAACATCTTAAAAGGTAGAAGGAAGATGGAGTTGGTTACATTAGATTTATTTCCCCAACTCAAGTATAACTGTAATGGTGTGTGGGTAACCCTTCATAGGAAGGAGAACTAACCAAGGAAGGAGAACTAAGCAGAACCCTGGCACAATTAAGGCCTGAAGAATATCTCAGTTTATAGTGTCATTACTCAGTTATTTCCTTTTATATAATCCTTTATATAATCACATACAAGTTTATAGAATTAGGGCTTGAAGAATATCTCAGTTTATAGCATTACTGCTCAGTTATTTCCTTTTACATAATCCTTTATACAATCATATATTGGTTTACAGAATTAGGGCTTGAAGAATCCCTTTACATAATCCTCTATATATAATTATATAATAGTTCATAGTATGAGTGCCTAAAGAATATTTCCCTACATATATATATATAATTATATCTTAGTTCATAAGAGGAGGAATGCCTAGAGTAGACACAGTATAAAGCATGAATTAAGAAATAAGCAGCTTATAATGGGAGGAATGCCTAGAGCAGACACAGTGCAGAGCATGAATTAAGGAAAAAACAGTTATACCAGGACAAGAATCCATGGCCCAGGCAGCAGCGTTCAGTATCGTAAAGGTATCTGCTGCGTAGCAGGCTTGGGGCAAGAGCTACCCCTCCTGATAAAGGAGTTGTAGGACCTTGCTCCAGTTCTTGTGGAAGGCTGCCCAGACTGGCAATCGCACCTTGGTGACTGTGAACTTTATCAGCTCTTGCTACTGTGCTGCTCAAAAAGCATCTTCCTCTAGAACTCATTGGAAGCTGCCAGCAGGTGGCGGTAACCATGACAGCTCTGTCACTACAGTGTAACTTCAAGCATCATCCCCTCATAAATCTTAGAAGTAGTTTGCCCATAGATAGAGGTATTGCACACTGTACCCTCTTCACTGCGCACAGCCCATTTCCATGCCTCGGTGACCTAATGGGGGTGGACCCCCTTACTGCACACGGCCCTTGCCTTGATAGGAATGGGCCCCTTGCTGCACACTGTCCACCTCCTAGCTTAGGTGACCTAATGGGGGTGGACCCCTTGTTTTATTGCTCACGATCCTATCACTATCCTTAAAGATGATTTCACTCACTGACCTGCCCCCTAACTTATACACAATAAATACTCACTCATCTGGACATCCGAGGCCTCGCCTGACTCCGCTCATAGGTGGCGTGGCCCCTTGAGCCCAGCTGTGTTTTCCTTGTACTTCTGTGTCCTGTCTCTTTATTTCTCAGATCCTGTGCCTCAGCACAGCATAAGGGTTACCCCGCGTCCCTATGGGGCCATCAGTCCTCCAATGGTGGTTTCATAAACGGCAGTATTTGGAGGGATGTAAACACTGGCTTCTGAAAACGTGCAGGAATTTTTGTTTGTATTTTTTTTGTTTTTCCCTTCTTTGTTTCTTATTTTTGTTCTTTTAGGCAGAGAAACCTTATTGGCTAAGCTGATTAGAAAGATCTGAGTCAAAGCCAAGGTTCTAAAATTACCAATGCAAAAATCATATTAGTGAGAACAATTATAACAGGAAGCTGAGCTAACTCACCTCCATCTCAACTTTCCCTTAAGTATTCCTGGGCTATTGGGCCCAGCTAACTGGTGAAAACATTCAGGGTATCATTTAAATGATAATAGGCATTGGCCACAAATCCAACTTTTGTAAAGCTAATGGAAAGCCTTCAGGCTTGGTTGGGGAGAGGGAAGCTTGAGTCCTGCCAAAGTGCAGAACTGAAGGAAGCCAGCCATTATCCTGGAGGTTATAAAATTTGCAACATCTCCAATTGCTACTGCAACATTGTCACTGCTGTAGAACCTAGAATTGACCTTTTGAGATATTTCTACAAGTTTTACGCATGTCTTATCCCTATTTGAGATATTTCTACAAGTTTTATGCATGTCTTATCCCTATGGCTCCACCTGGACCTGATGCTTTCTCCTAGACTAACCAACCCAGCTCCTGTGGCCCCACACACAAGCTCTTCAACCTACAGAAAGGCAGCTTTGACTCCTTGTAATTTTTTTTTAACCTCCTATAATTTTATCTCCACTCCAACTAAAGAGCAGCCAGCTCCTGTTACCTGACCAACTCACTCCTTATCAAAACTGCCTTTGAAAGGCCCCTCATGGCCAGGCTCAGGCCTCTAATTCCAACATTTTGGGAGGCCAAGGTAGGTCAATCCCCTGAGGTCAGGAGTTGGAGAACAGCCTGGTCAACATGTGAAACTCTGTGTCTACGCAAAATAAAAAATCGGCCGGGCATGGTGGTAGGCACCTGTAATCCCAGCTACTCAGAAGGCTAAGGCAGGAAAATCACTTTAACCCAGGAGGTGAAGGTTCCAGTGAGCCGAGATCGCACCATTGCATTTCAGACTGGGAGTTATGAATGAAACTTTGTCTCCAAAGAGAGAGAGAGAGAGAGAGAGAGAGAGAGAGAGAGAGAGAGAGTGAGAGAGAGAGAGAGAGAGAGAGAAAGTGCAACAACCATCTCAACTCACTGCAACCCCACCTCCTGGGCTAAAGAGATTCTCCTGCCTTAGCCTTTCATTTAGCTGGGATTATAGGCAACAAAAACCACACCCATTTGATTTTTGTATTTTTAGTAGAGATGGGGTTTCCTCATGTGGGCCCAGCTGGTCTCGAACTCCTGACCTCAGGTGATCCACCCCCAAAGTTCTGGGATTACAGGTGTGAGACACCGCGCCCAGCCTCGATGAGATGATTTAAGTACAAAGTCTATCTCCCATGTAGGCTGGCTGCCTGGTGTCTAGTGAGCACTTTCTCTACTACAATCCAGTGGTCTTTATGAAGTAGGCAGAAAGAATCCCTTGGGCAGTTGCAATTCAAGGTAAAACAAAATTTTTAATTTTTCAAGAAGTGAGTAATTTACCTTTCAGCTATGACTACATTTACATGTATAACTATTAGGCCCTGGAAGATTTCCCAGACCGAACAGGGGTCTGGCTGTTTGTTCTCATGGTTAAACAATGAGATCCAAAAAAACTGAGAAAGAAGAGAGTTTATTTCTGCAACTGGCTACAGGGACACAGTCAGAATAACTCACTAGGCCCACTAGAAGTTGCAGGCTTCGTCGCCGGTGCTTATATACATTCAAACCATATGGCTACATGCAGGAGTGCACCTACAAGCTAAAGTGTTTCACTCTTTCTAATTTTTAAGTAGGATCTGGTCTGGAAAATGACTTCAGAGCCTAGAAACAATTACTTAACTTAAACTGGGTCCTGGTACAAGGTGTGCAAGAATGCCTCCATTATTTTAATTAATTATTAATAGACTTGTTTTTCATTCTAGTCTTTGAACTGAGGCACCCATTTCTCCAGTTATTTAATGCTTAACTCATGCATTCATCAGAGTTACAGTAAGGTGTTGGTGAAGGCTGACTGTTCTGGCTTTAGCAATCTGGAGACCTGGCCTGCCACAGAAGCAGCAAACATTTATAGAAATGGCACAGTCTTTCTAAAGGTAATTTAAAGTTTCAATGAAGTGTTCCACATAAACAACATTGTCCTGTAAGGAGTGCATTTAAAAATAAGGACTTTAAAATGATTAACCGTCGATGTGTGAAAGCTTGTAAAAATTTCAATAGTGTTATTGTTTTTCATTGTTTTTTTTTTGAGACGAAGTCTCACTCTGTTACTCAGGCTGGAGTGAGGTGGTACGATCTTGGTTGATATATTTATTTATAAGGTTTTATTAAAATTAGCTTTGGTACTGACAATACATTAATAGTACTGATAATACATTAACATAAAAGTAAAATTTGATTTTCTCTTCAACAAAATTTTATGTAGTATTAATAAACACCATAACATTTTTGTTCACCTATTGAGTAAATTTAAAGAATGAGAAAGTAGAGAGGATATATAATTTTACTCATGATTTCTTAGGCCTTTTGACTAGAAATCTAAGTCTTTTTTATACAAGAGTAAAAGAATTTTGTTTTAACAATTTTTGTAAATTATTACTTTGGCTAAGTGAATGACTTCCTCAGCTTCCAGTGCAGGTGGGATTACAGGCATGTGCCACCATTCCGGCAATTTTTGAATTTTTAGTAAAGACAGAGTTTCTCCATGTTGGTCAGGCTGTTCTCGAACTCCCAACCTGAGGTGATGGGCCCACCTCAGGCCTCCAAAAGTTCTGGGATTACAGGCGTGAGCCACCTCGTCGGGATGTGAACGACTATTATTTCATGATTACCCGTGATCCTATTTTGGTCAATTGTTGTAAACCTTTAGTTTTTGTTTGTTTATTTGTTTTTGCGACAGACTTGCTTTGTCACCCAGGCTGGAGTGCAGTGGCATGATCTTGGGTCACTGCAACCTCTGCCTTTTGGGTTCAAGTGATTCTCCTGTCTCAGCCTCTGGAGGAGTTGGGAGTACAGGCGTGCACCACCATGCCCAGTGATTTTTTGTATTTTTAGTAGAGACAGGGTTTTACCATGTTGGCCAGGCTGGTCTTGAGCTCCTGATCTCAGGTGATCTGCCCACCTCAGCCTCCCAAAGTGCTGGGATTACAGGTGTAAACCACTGCACCTGGCCCCACATTTGACATATTTGACAGGCTTCCCAAAATCCAAATTTTAGCTTCGAAATTGTGATTTTTGACAACAGAGGGTTCCTGAAACATCCAAGAGAGATAAACAAGATGATTTAATATGTTAAATTACATGGGTAAAATTGTCAAATAAAAAATAATGTTTTATGTTCTTTAACTTATATGATAACAAATAATTTATATATGTTTCAAAATTACATGAGATTTATAAAATTCTAATACATCTGAGTATGTGCTATTAATCATAACTATTATTATTTTTTTTTTTTTGGACACAGAATTTTTGTCTGTTTCCCAGGCTGGCAGCACGATCTCAGCTCACTGCCACCTCCGCCTGCCAGAGTCAAGCGATTCACCTGCCTCAGTCTCCTAAGTAGCTGGGATTGCAGGCATTCACTACCACACCCAGCTAATTTTTATATTTTTAGTAGAGACAAAGTTTTGCCATGTTGGTCAGCCTGGTCTCAAGCTCCTGACCTCAGGTGATCCATCAGGCTGGGTTCTCTCAAAGTGCTGGGATTACAGGCAGAAGCCACTGCACCAGACCCATAATTATAATTTTTATGATAAATTATTGTAGGCTGTAGTTATAAACTTTTTTTGTCGATTGTGCCTTTATAACCATTTTAAGACATTTCCACAGTTAATGCTTCATAAGCACACAAAATCCTGGAGTATTGTGTCTCAAAGGAGGTTCAAGAAAAGGATGAAAAGTGCCCAGACAAGTTGCATGCAGGTTTCTGATCATTTTAGAATTATATTGTTTGGACTGGGTGAGAATTCTCAGAAACTTAATGAAGCGACTGACTCTTATAAAACTGCTAGCCCAGGAGAAACAGAAATTAACTAAAGGCCAAAAAAGTACTTTGCCATATTTTTATGCTAAATCAACCAGTACTGAAATTCTTCAGATGTGCAATTTGAATAATCTGTATAGTCCAAGTATAATTACCTATGTACGATAACCCATTAGTTATTAGGGCTGTGCACCTAAATTGAAGAAACAAAGTTAATATGTAAGAGGACCGAAATTCTGGCCTGGTAAGGTGTTTCACACATGCAATTTCAGCACTTTTGGAGGCTAAGGCAGGGAAATCACTTGAGATCAGGAGTTTAAGACCAGCCTGACCAACATGGTGAAACCCCATCTCTTCTAAAAATACAAACATTAGCTGGGCATGATGGCTCAGGCCTGTAATCTAAGCTACTCCAGAGGCTGAGGCAGGAGAATGGCTTTAACCCAGAAAGCAGAAATTGCAGTGAGCTGAGATTGTGCCACTACACTTTACAGAGTAAAGACTGGGCCATAGAGTAAGACTCCATCTCAATCAATCAATCAATTAATTAATCAATCAAAGAAGAAATAAATCCAATGTTAAGTGTGGGCTCATGTAAAACCTAGAGAGTCACTTGGTCTTTCCTGAGTTCTTATAGCTTTCATTATTAAAAGCTCTACATTTTATTACTCAACACAGAAGAGAGAAAATAATCTAAATTAAATGTAAATTAAGTGTGTGTGTATATGTGTGTGTGTGTGTGTGTGTGTGTGTATGTGGTGACTATCTAAATTACCAAAGTATTTTATGACCAATGTTTTGTTTGCCAAACATCTAATCCTGAGAAGACAGTCAAAGCTTCAGGTACGTATACTACCTGATAGGTAGCATAAGCATTTATGCAGAAATTTTATTCAATTGTCATTTTAACATAAGTTTTCTAGCTGTATAAATGCTTTCTCATGCAAGAAGGCTGATGTTATGAAAGTAGCTAAAAAGATATTAGAAAATATGTTTTTCTAACGGGACATTTCTGTAAAAATCTCCAATGATAAAAATTCTTATTTTACTAGAGAAGTTTTAAAACTGTTAAGTAAGTTATCACAGGTACAATAGTACTAAGCAAATCTAATCAAATTGATTGGATGGCTGTTCCAATTTCAGATTAATGACAATCAGATCCACTTAGAGTAAAAAAAAAAAAAAAATGTCATTGGGAGGCCTATGCACGTAATAATAGAACCGCATGTATCTTCGGGTACCAAAATCTAATATGACTAAATGCAGCAAGACTTTAATGCATTATACCAAAGCTCATTTTTACCAAGTATAAAAATCTGTTGCTGATCCACTGACTGAGGACAATTAAACATTTTACTGTCTAGAAACCACCAATTGATCCCTCCCTTGCCATATGCCCTGAAGCAAGACTTCAGGACCTTGAACCCCGGATTTATAATTTCTCAACTCAGAAGTGTGCCTCCAAACTTTTGGAACTTTATAGCCATTGGAGAACTTAAGGCAAAGGCAAAGCCAACCAGGAAAGTTTCCCCTCAGAAGCAAATGGTAATCTTGACGTGGACAGCTTTTTTCACTAGATAAAAGATCAAGATATCTCTGCTTCTATGACACTCCTAGCTTACAGTTATTTTCTTCCTTATGGCTCTATAAAAATAGAAATAGAAAAGGGTTATCTTGTATTAATTCAGGGGGTATACTTGTATATTTAGAGCATTTTTGCAGCCAACCTTATATATGGATAAACTTATGTTTTGATAAATAAAAGATAAAGAAAAAAATGTGAAGGAGAAATTTTAATGGGATATTCATTGTCTCATAATATAAGAAACAGAACATTGGCCCACTGTTCTTAAACTACTTTATAAAGTAAGGAGAATTTTTTAAACAGCATTGCCAGAAGGCTTTGACTCTTCTGAGTGGGCATGACTTGCTAGGTCTCTTTTCTCATGGTTTAGAGTAAATTAGACAATAATTAGAATTTTATTTCCCATATTAGGCTCTATAGCACATTCTACAGTAAAGGCTGTGGATACAAAATGAATTTAAATTCTCTCTCTCTCTTTTTTTTTTTTGAGACCGAATCTCACTCTGTCACCAAGACTGGAGTGCAATGGTGTGATCCTGGCTCACTGAAAAGTCTGTTTCCTGGGTTCAAGCAATTTTCCTGCCTCAGCCTCCCCAATAGCTGGGAATACAGGCACCTGCCACTATGCCTGGCTAAGTTTTTTGTATTTTTAGTAAAGAAGGGGTTTTGCCATGTTGGCCAGGCTGGTCTCGAACTTCTGACCTCATGATCTGCCCATCTTGGCCTCCCAGAGTGCTGGGATTACAGGCATGATCCACTGCACCCAGAAAATTTAAATCCCCTAATAAAATTGTGCTAAATAATTTAATTTCTTTAGATTATTTATTGGATAAAGAAAAGTATCTGTTTAGTTGCTAACAATTTCTGTAATGTATCAGGTATTACAGATATTCTGTTGTAGGTTAATGAGCAGGCTGCTTGATTGAAATGAACAAACCATTTATCCAGGTAATTACTGTGATCTATTTTATTTTAGTTGGTTTGGTTCATGGGGGCCCTGGTTAAAAAGTATACTGCAACCAGGCCTGGTGGCTCATGCCTGTAATCCCAGTCTCCCAGTCTGGGAGGCTGAGGCAGGCAGATCACTTGAGGTCAGGAGTTTGAGACCGGCCTGGCCAACATGATGAAACTACGTCTCTACTAAAAATACAAAAATAAATTAGCGGGGCTTGGTGGCATGCACCTGTAATCACAGCTGCTGGGGAGGCTAAGGCAGGAGAAACACTTGAACCCAGAAGGCAGAGGTTGCAGTGACCCGAGATTGCACCACTGCACTCCAGCCTGGGGAAGAGAGAAAAACTGTGCCTTCTAAACAAAATAAAATAAAAGCATACTCCAAACTCTTGGTATTATCTTCCTGATAGTGAAAATAATGGTCCTGCTGGTTCAATAGATTCTCTCAAAAGTTATAAATGTTTGCAGACAGCAATCTCTAGAATTTCAAATTTTTCTTCTTTAACTGAAATGACAAAACTCAAAGACTTGAGACAGAGTCGCAATCTATCTCCCTGGCTAGAGTTCAGTGGTGTGACTTCTGCTCATCACAACCTCTGCCTCCCAGGTTCAAGAGATTCTCCTGTCTCAGCCTTTGAAGTCGCTGGAATTACAGGCATGCACCACTATACAAGGATAATTTTTGTATATTTACTAGAGACAAAATTTCACCATGTTGGCCAGGCGGGTCTAGAACTCCTGACCTCAACTGATCTGCCCCGCTAAGCCTCCCAAAGTGCTGGAATTACAGGCATGAGCCACGGTGCCTGGCCAATAGAATTATTTTTTTATTTTTTTAAAGATGGGGTTTCGCCATAATGGTCAGGCTGGTCTCGAACTTCTGACCTCAGGTGATCCACCTGCTTCAGCCTCCCAAAGTGCTGGGATTATAGGTGTGAGCCACCTCACCCAGCTAGAATAATTTTTTTTTTTTTTTTGTAGGTCACTCAAATTGTTTATTCACAGGGACAGTTAAAAAGGCTCAGTTCCAGGGGACAAATGTGTCACAAAGTCCTTGCTTACAAACTGCTAACTGAAGCTGCCTTGGGAAAGATCTGGGCAGTGCCATGTGACTACACTGGAGGTGCTTATTTTCAACTTCAATGTCTCTTGTAGCCAATGGCAGGCTGATGTTTCATCTTCCTCAGCAACCCTGAATCGTAACAGCCTTTAAGCTGTATGTTGCATGTCCCTCCTGATCTTTGTGAATTTACTGAAAGATGTGACTCTGAAGGCAAAATGAAGCCCACACCAATGACTGTGTAACTCAGAGGCTGGCAGTCGTGACTATTTAACTGTTCTTGGTTCTTTAAGACCTCAATTACGTAAACCAAGATACTTCCTGATTTTCAAGCCCTCCTAACCACAATAATAATGATGATGGCTGATTCCTTTAGGCCCTGGGGCTGCTAATTTTTCCAACTTCCTGCTATCCTCCCCTCCCCGCCACCAATCTCTAGGGCTCTCTAGTTTGCTCCTGTTTTTCAGAATTTCCAGAGTTTGAAAACTAATACCCCCATAAACATGACTGCCTTCACGGAACACCCAGATAAAGGAGTACTGACTGACATAAACATTATAGGCTACACCCCAGCAGCTGGGGCAATGGATCTATGTGAGTGGAGCTACAAATTCAAGTCCCAAGTTTTCCTGCTCCAGCAGGTTGACCTTCAAGGGCTGCATCAGTCTTCAGAAACAGGAGCTGCCAGCCTCAAGCTGTTTGTTGCCTGGGAAGGAAGGTGGGCCACTTTACACAAATGTTAAGGATTGGACACTTTTCTGCCGTTCTTTGTGTAACTGCTTGGCTTGAATTTTTAGCACCTCAGCCTTGGCCTCATCCTTTTCGATGCCATCCCCCAGCTTGTACATGTGACTGGCATTGGCACAGGCCCAGAAATGACCCAGGCCACAGGCTTTCATGGAATATTTACATTCCAGGTCCATGTCCTTGGGAAAGCCAGGGGCACCCTGCAGGAACATGGCACTGAGGTTGAAGCAGCTGGAGGCATAACCAGCATCACAGGCCCTTATGTAGTAGTCCCTGGCCTTCCCCAGGTCAGGCTGGCCATCCTCATTAACCCATCCATCATGTGCCAGGCAAGCAACGTTGTGACATGCTGCTAAAGACTTCTTTCTGGGCTTCTCACACACTATCAAAAAGCAACTGGCAGCAGCTTTCAGGTCCTGGGTCAGACCACCTTTTCCAGTCACATAGTAGGCCCCCAGTTTGTAGCAGCTATTGCTGTGCTGGTTGTCTTCACAGTTAAACTTCAACACCTTGGCAACCTCATCAAAATTCTTCTGGATCCCTTCCAAATAGTCCACCAGCCGATTGCAACTGTCCGGATCCTTCTCATGGTAGCAATGGTAGTTGCACTCCACCTCCATGTTCTCCAAAAAGGACTTCACCTCTTCCTCATTCTGGAAATCCACCAAGCCAGCCATGGTTCGCGCTGGCCCAGAGATGGTTACGTGAGCCGGTGGCTAGAATACTTTTTAAACAAAATTACCGAAAGCCATTATTTTGAACTGAGCTTGTACATTAGGCACAATGTACAACAGAGCAGACAAAACAAAACAAAACGGCCAGGCACGGTGACTCACGCCTGTAATACCAGCACTTTGGGAGGTCAAGGCAGGCAGATCAGAAGGTCAAAAGATCAAGACCATCCTGCCCAACGTGATGAAACCCCGCCTCTACTAAAAATACAAATACAAGGTGGGTTTGGTGGCATGTGCCTGTAGTCCCAGCTACTCTCTGGAGGCTGAGGCAAAAGAATTGCTTGAACCCGGGAGGCGAAGGGTGAAGTCAGCTGAAATTGCGCCACTGCACTCCAGCCTGGTGACAGAGCAAGACATCATCTCAAAAAACAAAAACAAAAACAAAGAGTCACTCGTGCTAAATGTGCCGTAATCGAACTGAAAATTTGAGAAAATAGGTAGATTCTAAAAACAACCAGGTTTTTTCCTTTTTTTTTTTTTCCTTTGGTAAACAGCAGATTTTAACACAAAAAGGTCTTCTCTGCTCTAATTTTTATTTCTTTAAAAATAACCTGAAGTTCTTTCATCTGTTTTTACAAAACCCACAGTTCTGCTGTTTCCCAGTGGAATTTGAGATGGAACAAGTACATTTATCCTAGTTATGGTCTGATATCGATGTCTAAAATTTTGGTCTATGTCAGACATGGATACTTTAGGATGACTGAAATAGGAAAATTGTTAAATTAAGTTTGGCCTAAGCTACCTCGTTTTAAGTTTAATTACTGTTAGTACTTTTTGTACACGGTAAACTGAAACCTAAATGGATGTGTAAACAGACTATAAACATTCTTGTTCTAATCATTTTTTGCCAGTCAGATGAATTCAACTATTCAAACTATATTCAAATAAAATAAAAACTCTGAGCTGTCATCAATCTGGCTGTTTCTGTGCTTCACCCCAGTTTCTGTATGTCACTTTGCTTTTTCTGTCCATACACCTTCCAACGTGTGGCCATACTGGAGTCTCTTTGAGCCTACTCTGGATTCAAAAGCTTCTAGATTGGCTAGTTACTCTTTGCTGAATTAAACTCTGCTAAATTTAATTTCTCTAACTTTTTAAATAAAAAAATAAAATAAAATAAATCTGAGCTGCCATCAATCTGGCTGTATAGTTTCTCTTTTTTAATAAAAAAATAAAATCTGAGCTGCCATCAATCTGGCTGTTTAGTTTCTCTAACCTTTTAAGTAAATAAAATAAAAAAAAAATCTCTGAGCTGTCATCAATCTGGCTGTTTCTGTGCTTCATCCCAGTTTCTGTATGTCACTTTGCTTTTTCTGTCCATACATCTTCCAACCTGTGGCCATGCTGGAGTCTCTTTGAGCCTACTCTGGATTCAAAAGCTGCTAGGTTAGCAAATTACTCTTTGGTCAATTAAACTCTGCTAAATTTAATTTCTCTCTCTCTCTTGTTCTTTAACAGTTTTAAATTATTTTATGATAAAAAATAAATAACATGTTGTTGGGCTTTGACTTTATAAACTCAGCCCCCAGCCATTTCCCCACATTATTTCATGTGCTTCCAAAATGCTTCTGCAATCTTTTTAAAGACAGGGTTTCACTCTATCACCCAGGCTAAAGTGCAGCAATATGATTGATCCCAGCTCGCTGCGGCCTCAACCTCTTGAACTCAAGTAATCTTTCGGTCTCACCTTGAGAAGCTGGGATTACAGGAATGTGCTGCCATGCCCAGCTGATTTATTTATTTATTGTGTGTGTGTGTGTGTGTGTGTGTGTGTGTGTATGTGTGTGTGTGTGTGTAAACAGTGTCTCATCATGTTGTACAGGTTACTCTTGAACTCTTCAGGTCAAGTGATTCCCTTGTCTCTGCCTTCCAAAGTGCCAGGATTACAGGTGTGAAGCACTTCCTGTCTCTTCTCTCCTTCTCCTTCTTCTTTTTTCTTTTTTCTTTTTGAGAGAGAGTCTCACTCTGTCTTCCAGGCTGGAGTGCAGTGTGACTATCTCAGCTCACTGCAACCTCTGCCTCCGGGTTTCCAGCAATTTTCCCACCTCAGCCTCCTAAGTGGCTGGAATTACAGGCATGCACCACTACAGCCAGCTAATTTTTTGTATGTTTAGTAGAGATGGGGTTTTACCATGTTGGCCAGGCTGGTCTCAATCTCTTCACTTCAAGTTATCTGCTGCCTCAGACTCCCAGGCTTACAGGTGTGAGCCACCACGCCCGGCCTGCTTCTGTGATTTTTAAAGGGAAATACTTTCAAGGCTAAATGGTACTATATAGTCCCAAATCTAGAAGGAATCTAATTTCTATTGTAAACGTGTCACTTTCCAAGACATCAGAGTTCTATGGCAGCTAATTGAGTGGTGCAATCATGAAGGTATGTGAGCTATAAAGTAAAAGAGAGATG
This sequence comes from Callithrix jacchus, assembly GCF_049354715.1. Classification (NCBI taxonomy): domain Eukaryota; kingdom Metazoa; phylum Chordata; class Mammalia; order Primates; family Cebidae; genus Callithrix; species Callithrix jacchus. The sequence continues at coordinate 61,513,614 of NC_133503.1, read as the reverse complement.
ATACTGAGTCTCAGGCTTCTCGTTGCAGAGAGCCTATAAACAGATGTGTAATAGAGAGGTTTATTACCTGGATTCCTTTCCAAGGAAAGGCATATTGATTACAGCCCTGGAAGGGGAATGCGACCCTTATGGAAAGCCTGTAAATGGACGCATGAGGGGTGTCTGTCTCTGTGGTTGAAATAAGGTTGTAAAAGTCTTTCTTCTCCCACTGCTCCTCCAGGCCTGCATGGAGGCCCCCACCTCTTGCAATTTTTGTGACCAGGCTGGTTGTTCTGTATCATATCCTGTTCCCTCTGTAGCTGTGAGCCCATTATGTTTTTGCTGATAATCACAAACTTATGATTAACCTACTATCTTGCTAAGGTGTATGATTTCTATGCTGACACACAGAAAGTTATCTTTACATTGTTCTGCTTTTATAATGCCACATTGTGATTTTTGTGCATCAGTTTTTGCAAATGTATTCTTTGTGTGTGTGTGTGTGTGTGTATGTGTATATATATATATATATATATATATATATATATATAAATAGAGATGGGGTTTCACCATGTTGGTCAGGAGGCTGGTCTCAAACTCCTGACCTCGTGATCCACCTGCCTCTGCCTCCCAAAGTGTCGAGATTACAGGCATGAGCCACAGTGTGGGGCTGGCTGCCCACTTCGATTAGTCTGTCTTCACAGTGCTATAAAAACTACCTGAGAATAGGTAATTTATTTAAAGAAATGTTTAATTAACTCTCAGTTCTGCATGGCTGAGGAGGCTTCAAGATACTTCCAATCATGGCAGAAGGTAAAGAGGAAGCAAGGCACATCTTACATGGTGATGTAAGAGAGAACGAGGGCAGAAGTGTCACACTTTTAAACCATTAGATCTCATGGGAACTTACTATCACAAGAACAGAATGAAGAAAATTTACCTGTATGGTACAGGTTTCTTCAATGACAAATGGGAATTACAATTCCAGATTCATTTTGGTTGGGAACACAGAGACAAACCATATCACCACTTAAAGGATCCACAGCCAGAAAGGTCAAAAAATTGAAAATTTAGAAGTAATTGTCATTGGCTGGGCACAGTGGCTAACGCCTTCAATCGCAGAACTTTGGGAGGCCAAGGTGGGCGGATCGCCCGCCATCCTGGCGAAACCTCATCTCTACTAAAAACAGCAACAACAAAAATTAGCCAAGCATTGTGGCAGGTGAATTCAGCTACTCGAAAGGCTGAAGCAGGAGAATTGCTTGCACCTGGGAGGCTGAGGTTGCAGTGAGCAGAGATTGTGCCACTGCACTCCAGCCTGGGTGACAGAGCAAGACTCCATCTCAGAAAAACAAAAACAAAAACAAACAAACAAATGAACAAACAAAAAAAAAACAGGAAAAAGTACAAAGTATAATATAATTAAAAATCTCAAAGTTTAGGCAAACAAAAACCTTCATTTACAAGAACAGTAAAGGTGATTAGAAAGAAGGTGGGAGAAGAATGATAAAATAGAGGGGTGCAAATTTAGATTCTAGATCAGAGAATGTTTTACCCTGAAGTCAGCATGTTCTTAAGAGAGACAGAAAATGGTGTTGTATGTTGGCTCAGACTGAGGGTAGCTCAAAGTTCAGGAGCCCTGAGGAAAGAGAGAAAATTAAGAAAAGTTTAGTTAAGAAATATTTAGTTTTGGGGCCGGGTGTGGTGACTTACATCTGTAATCCCTGGACTTTGGGAGGCTGAGGCAGGCAGATCATGAGGCAAAGAGATTGAGACCATCCTGTCTTATATGGTGAAACCCTGCCTCTACTAAAAATACAAAAATGAGCTGGGTGTGGTGGCACACACCTGTAGCCCCAACTACTCGGGAGGCTTAGCAGGGAGAATAACTTAAACCCGGGAGGCGGCAGTGGTTGCAGTGAGTTGAGATTGCACCACTGCACTCCAGCCTGGGCAACAAAGCAAGACTCCATTTCTAAAAAAAAAAAAAAAGAAGAAGGAGAAGAAGAAGTATTTGGTTTCGACCAATGAAGACAAATTATTCAGCTGATGTTTTGGAAAACAGAAATTTTTAGAGTCAGTGTCTGGCTGTGTGATAAGAAAATAGAGTATGTCTAAGACATAATGAGAAGTGTTTCTTTCCATTACGCTCTTCCTGGAGAACTCAAGGGATGGAGAATCTTGTTAATCACAGCTATTTAACAGAATTTTATCTATGTGCTCTATCTTTTTTCACCTTTTTCCTTTGTCCTATTCATCTCTTGCATTTGACTGTTTCTGGGTTGTATGTTTTATAATAAACTGTCCCCCCAGCCCACTTTCTGTTTCTATGAGTGTGACTACTTAATATAGTTCATATAACTGGAGTTCAATAGTATCCATCATTTTGTTACCAGCATATTTCAACAGGCATGATATTCTCATAGTTTGTCTTAGAATGTCACAAGACTTCTAAAAGCTGAGTAATATTTTTTTGTCTGTGTATGTCACATTTTTTTGATATATTCATTAATCAAGAAACATCTTGGCAACAAAAGCCAAAAGAGAAAACTGGGACCTAATCAAACTCCACAGCTTCTGCACAGCAAAAGAAACAGTCTTTAGGGTGAATCGGCAACCAACAGAAGGAGAAAACATTTTTGCAATCTACCCATCTGACAAACGGCTTATCAGGCGTTCTAACAAAAGAAGATATACATGAGGCCAACAAACATATGAAGAAATGCTCATCATCACTGGTCATTAGAGAAATGCAAATCAAAACTACATTGAGATACCACCTCACGCAAGTTAGAATGGCGATCATTAAAAAATCTGGAGCCAACAGATGCTGGAGAGGATGTGGAGAAACAGGAACACTTTTACACTGTTGGTGCGAGTGTATATTAGTTCAACCACTGTGGAAGACAGTGTGGCGATTCCTCAAGGACCTAGAAATAGAAATTCCATTTGACCCAGCAATCCCATTACTGGATCTATACCCAAAGGATTATAAATCATTCTACTACAAGGACACATGCACACGAATGTTCACTGCAGCACTGTTTACAATAGCAAAGACCTGGAACCAACCCAAATGCCCATCGATGATAGACTGGACAGGGAAAATGTGGCACATATACACCATGGAATACTACGCAGTCATAAAAAACGATGAGTTTGTGTCCTTTGTAGGGACATGGATGAACCTGGAAACCATCATTCTCAGCAAACTGACACAAGAACAGAAAATGAAATACCGCATGTTCTCACTCGTAGGTGGGAGTTGAACAATGAGAACACATGGACACAGGGAGGGGAGCATCACACACTGGGGTCTGGCAGGGGGGAAATAGGGGAGGGACAGTGGGCGGTGGGGAGTTGGGGAGAGATAGCATGGGGAGAAGTGCCAGATACAAGCGATGGGGTGGAAGGCAGCACATCACACTGCATGTGTGTACCTATGCAACAATCTTGCATGTTCTTCACATGTACCCCAAAACCTAAAATGCAATAAAAATATTTAAGAAAAAAAAAATAAGAGTAATAAATGATAGCCTCCCCGGCCCCCCAAAAAAGAAACATCTCCATTGGTTCAGCCATTTGGCTTTTGTGAGTATTGCTACAACAAATATATATGTTCAAATTTGTTTTCTGGGTTCTGCGTTGTATAATTTGGAGATAGATTGATAAATGGAATTGCTGTATTATGTGATAATTTTATTTTTAATTATTCAACAAACAATATTTTTCAATGTAGCTGCATGCTTTTTTTCTATTAACAATTTACATAGGTTTTAATATATTTACATCATCAATAAATTTTGTGTTGCTAAAAAAATACAGACTTTTAGTTTGTGTAAGGTAGTTTAGTTTTGAATTGTGATTTTGTTTTGCATTTTTCTACACATAAATAAGTTTGTGCAAACTTTCAAATGCTTTTTTCCATTTGCATATATAAAAATACATATATAGTGTGTGTATACACACACACACACACACACACACACACAAACACACACACACAATATCTCTTGCTCTGTCACCAGGCTGGGGTGCAATGTCTCTATCTTGGCTCACTGCAACCTCTGCCTCCAGGTTCAAGGGATTCTTTCTGCCTCAGCCTCCTGAGTAGTTGGGACTACAGGTGTGTTCCATCATGCTCAGCTAATATTTGTAGTTTTTGTTTGTTTTTCTTGAGAAGGAGTTTCACTCTTGTTGCCCAGACTACAGTGTAATGGCATGATCTCAACTCACCTCAACCTCCGCCTCCTGGGTTCAAGTGATTCTCCTGCCTAAGCCTCTCGAGTAGCTGGGATTACAAGCATGTACACCACGCCTGGATATAATATTTGTATTTTTAGTAGAGACAGGGTTTCATTATGTTGGCCAGAATGATCTCCATCTCTTGATCTCATAGATCCACCCCCTAGGTCTCCCAAAGCGCTGGGATTACAGGCGTGAGCCACAGTGCCCAATCTGTATATCTTTTGATGAAGATTCAGTTTCATCATTTGCTCATTTCTGAATCGAGTTATGGAATTATTGCTGTCCAGTTCTAGAAGTTGTTTGTGTATTCTCAATATTAACTCAACACATGTGATTTTCAAAATCATCATTCAGTTATTGGGGGGCATTGTCCCTCTAATAAATGTTTTTTTAGATGTGCAAAATACTTGAATTTCAGTGTAGTTAAATTTTTTTGTTCTTCTTTTGGTTGCTCATGCATTCAATGCTATGTCTGAGAAAGCTGTCGTAAACGTTTATTAGATATATTTTTTATGGCTAAGTATTTTATTTAAAATATTTTTTGCATATGGTGCAGGAAAATTATCCAGCTTCGTTTTTTCAGTGTAGATATTCAATTTTCAACATCATTTGATTAAGAGATAATATTTTCTTCATTGTGGGCTCATGGCAACCTTGTGAGAGATTATTTGCTTATACAGAGAAGGGCCCATTTCTCACCGCTCTATTCTGTTGCTTCATCCCTTTATCTGTCTGTTTCAGTACCACATAGTTTTTGTTACTGTAGCATTTTATTATATTTTGAAACCACATAGTATGTTCTTTCTCATTCATGTTTGGCCATAGTTCATGATAAAATTTGAAAATTTTAAATATTTTAGTTAAAACGTACCTTTAAAATATAATACAAATCATATTAAATTTGTTCACTACTCTGGTTATCGTCATCTTGACGAAATTAAATTATTTTACTTTTGAGCAAAAATATGTTGGAGAATGTGTTTATTTCCTTATATTGTTTTATTTGCCAGTTCTACTTTTGCTTTTTATTTTTAGTTTCATTCAGTTTTGATCAGAAAACATACAGTGAGGTCGGGCACGGTGGGTGTCTGCACTTTGGGAGGTGGAGGCAGCTGGATCACCTAAGGTTAAGAGTTTGACACCAGCCTGACCAACATGGAGAAACCCCACCTCTACTAAAAATACAAAATTAGCCAGGTATGGTGGCATACACCTGTAATCCCAGATACTCAGGAGGCTGAGGGAGGAGGATCACTTGAATGGAGAGAGATGTTGCAGTGAGCTGATATCATGCCATTGCACTCCAGCCTTGGCAACAAGAGAGAAACTCCATCTCCAAAAAAAAAAAAAAAGAAAAGAAAAAAAAAAAAGGTAAAGAAAACATGCACTGTATAATTTTGCTTTTCTTAAATTTATTTTTGTTTGTTTTATTTCAAGACAGGGTCTTAGAGCAGTGACACAGTTTTGACTCATTGCTGCCTTAAGCTTGTGGCCTCAAGTGATCCTTTCATCTTAGCTTCCTGAGTAGCCGGCACTACAGACATGCCCCACCATGCCCAGTTAAGTTTTAGTTATTTGTGTAGACAAGATCTCAATATGATGGACAGGCTTGTATCAAACTCCATACTCTAAATGAATCTGTGACCTTCACCATCTGAAGAGTCGAATAAACAGGTGTAAACCACTGCACCTAACTGGTCTTTTAAACATAATACTACTTGCTTTGTATTCCAACAGAATACACCAGATGCAAATAATAGTATTATATATCGTTTTGCTTTTGACTGGACAATTCTGTACACGTCTTTACAGGCGACTTGGTTTATGATATGGTGTAGGTGTTTGTGCCCTCCAAATCTCATGTTGAAATTTGATCTCCAGTGTTGGATATGGGGATGAGAGGTGTTTGAATCATGGGGACAGATCTCTCATGAATGACTTGGCATTATTACCTCGGTAATTGTAGAGTTCCTACTCTGTCAATTCACATGAGTGCTGATTGTTTAGAAGAACCAGGATTCTCTAATTCTCACTTGCTTCATCTCCCACCATGTGATATGTCTGGTTTTTCCTTTCCTTCCACTATGATTGTAAGCTTCCTGATATGCTCACTAGAAGCAGATGCTGGCATGTATGTCTTGTACAGTCCACTGAAGTGTAATCCAAATCAATCTTTTTCTTTATAAAATACCCTATCTCAGATTTTTTAAATAGCAGTGCAAAATGATTCTCTACAGTCCATAATGTTATTAAGGTTTTGTATTTTTCTTGATCTTTTATCTTCATTTTATTGTTCATTACTGAAAGTGAGATCCTGATGTCTACAATTTTATGTTTCTATGTTCTTTCTTTCTTTATTTCTATTAATATTTGCTTTACATATTTTGCAGCCCTGATATTATATATGCATACACATATAGATTTATATAATAGTTACAGATTCCTAGTGAACAGGCTCATTTTCACAGTACATAATATCAATCTTTGTCTTGTGCTGGTAGTTGACTCATTTGTGTGTGTGCATCTATACAGCTCTTTCCTTGTTCTGCATTGGAGATTTCATTAAACATCTTAATTAACTTCAGTGGCATACAAACATTTATTCTCATTATATCTATCCTCAACTTTTAATTGATGTTGCTTACTGCACCTTTTTATGTGGTATATTTATTAACAGATGTTTATGAATATTTTTGTTTTATTTTTTATTTTTTGAGACATCGCCTCACTCTGTTGCCCAGACTGGAGTGCAATGGTTTGATCTCCACTCACTGCAACCTTTGCCTTCTGGGTTCAAGCAATTCTCCTGCCTCAGCCTCCTGAGCAGCTGGGACCCCAGGCACTCATGCCCACCACTACACTGGGCTAATTTTTGTATTTTTGTAGAGATGGGTTTTCACCATGTTGGCCAGGTTGGTCTCAAACTTCTGACCTCAGGCGATCCACCCACCTTCACCTCCCAGTGTGCTGGGATTACAGATGTGAGCTACTGAGCCTGGCTCATTTATGCTTTTATCTTTCCATTTTTTTTCTTTTCTTTTTTTCTTTTTTTGAAAAGGAGCCTTACTCTGTTGCCCAGGATGAAGTGCAGTGGCACAATATTGGCTCTCTGCAACCTCTGCCTCCTGGGTTCAAGCAGTTCTTCTGTCTCAGCCTCCCAAGTAGCTGGGATTCGAAGCACACTCTACCACACCCGGCTAATTGTTCTGTATTTTTAGTAGAGATGGCATTTTATTACGTTGGCCAGGCTGGTTTTAGTTTTAAACTCCTGACCTCAGATGATCTTCGAAATCCCAAATTAGAGCAACTTCATTCTTTTCTACTAGCCTGTGGTCCCAATTCCAATGAATACCCTTCCCCTGGCGAAGAAAAGAGAAGGGGCTTTTGAGATGGTTTCACCTCCCAGTGTCAAGCAAGCACCTCCCCTAAGCAAGCACCATCGCTGGGGTCTCATCTCGCCTCATCTCTGGCACTCTGCTGGGACCTCCTGAAATGGAGCAGGGTCTAGATCCAACCAGTGGCCTGGCAACTGCCTCCCTATCCAGGCAAGCCCCCAACCCCTTGAAGTCTCAGCTTTGTGCCAGCCCAAAACTCTTTGGGAAAGAAAGAAATTCTGTTGATGAAAGTGACACTGCTGCATCTCTTATTGGTGATTAATAAGGGAAAACTTGGTGCTGTCTGCGTAATGAGCCCTTGATGGGTACTGGGGTCTCCAACTCAGCCAGGAATCAAGAAAGAAGAGAGACGTGGGGAAGTTTGATAGACATAAGTGAAAAAGACACACAAGAAATAGAAAAGAGGGGGTTCGACCTGGGGTGAAGAAAGAGGCAAGAAAACCAGAAAGAGACAGGCAGAAAAGGCAGACATATGAGAGACAAGGACAAAAAACAAAGAAATAGAAAAGGGGCAGAGGAGGGGCAGAAATCAGAGGGGCGGAGTAGCCAGGCAGGGGAAAGAGAAGAGAGCTCTGACTTACAAGCACCTGGGAGGCTTTCTGCTGACCTCCCTCTCTGCGCTGAGCCTTCAAGACCTGAAGGCCAGCAGAGCCTCAGAGTAGTACTGCTCTGAGTTTGGGAAAGGCTCCAACAAGGCCTTGGAGCGAGCTCAATCTCATGAGGTTCTTTTTTGACTCCCACCAGCCCTGCTTCAGTTCTGACCAGGGTCCTCTTCTTCCCAGACAATGTTCAATGTCACCATGCCCGCAGGGCCCCAGGCCACCCTGAGCTGGGAGCACTGGAAAGAGAGGTGGGTAAAGTTGGGCCCCAGGACAGGGTTGGGTGGAGGTCAGTCCAGGGCCAGCCATCCCAAGGAGAGTAGGAACACACACTGGTCCTGGTGTCCACAGAGTCCACACAGGCTCCACACCTTGCAGCTCCAGTGTCTGGAATTGCAACAGGAAGTGGAGAGGATCCCACCACACTCCAGGGCTCAAGATTGGAGCTAAGAGACCATGAGGACCCGAAGTTTTCATCTCTTCTCTTGTCTCTGGAGAAAAAACACCGCCCCCCCCCCCACACACACACCTGTGCCCCTGCCCTCGCCAGGCCACCTTATTGTGTGGGTTAGTTCTGCCACAGTGGAAAGGAGCTCCCCAGTTTCAGATTTTGCAAAGCGTGACAGATCAGGCCACTGGCTCTTCCCAAGGGCAGGAGACTTACTGTAGGGAAGGTTCTGAGCGCCAGGCTCCCCTTGCCTTTGCGCCTTAAACATTCCCTGCAGCCCACCTTCTCCACTTGTGTGCATCGCCATGCCTGGAGGCCCTTGCAGACCCCAAGGTTGTTTCTCTCTACCCCGTGCCTCATCCTTGCCCTCTGCTTACCGCCCATTGGTTTGAGCCTGAATCATCTCCCCAGGGGCTAGTCAGCGCTAGGAGCCCTGTGTTCTGACTCTATGGGTTTATTTAGTGCATGTCCATGCCACCGATGCCCAGTGGCTTCTGTCTTGGAGCTGGTGGTGCACGAGGACCAAGGAGAGACACCTGCTAGCTCTGACCATTCCTGCAGGTGATGCCTCGTTAGGGCTGCTGTGTGGTGGGTTCTCCACTTGTGTCCACCTGGCAACCCCGCAAACTGATCGTGCGCCCATTTGTCCCCTGGACCGTGGATGCTCCACCTTGGGTCAGCCTCATGCCACCAGCTGGCCTACCTGGTTGATCTTGCAGAGGTCTGCCCACATACTGGTGCTGTCACAGACCTCTTCAAACTTGAGCACCGCTTAACATTCGTGTGGGATTTCTTGAAGCTGGGGTAGAAGACGATGCGCAGCACCGTGATGCAGGTGGCCTTGCTGGTGGCGTCGCTACCCTCGCGTCCGCAGCCGCTGAGGGTCCGGCTTCCCTGACTTACCCTTCTTTATGAGCAGCCCCAAAGGACTGGGAGGACCGGGTCCCTGAAAGGTCGAAGCTGGGGAATCATTTTGTCGGTGAAGCCCGCCTTCCCCTGGGTGGGTGGGGGGGGGGGGGAGGGGGCCGCACCAGCGTGGAGGGCGGCGGCGCATTGCTCTGCTTGCTCAGCGCATCTGGCCACCCGCTGGCGACCGGCCCTGCACCCGGTAGGGGTCGCACACCACGCGGCAGGCGGCCCGCATCTCCTGGTGCGAAATCCTGGGGTGAAATGAAGGACTGCTGGGGCGCCCAGTAAAGCCTGCCTACTGAGAGCAGCCGTTTCCGCCTTTCTTGCTCTCGCGGTTTCAGAGACCCACCTTCCCCGAGGACGGGCGGGACCTTCGACCCCTTCACACCTCTGCCCCTTTCTCACGGAGCTCCCGGCAGGCTGCATTCTCCTGGGGCTCTTTTCCTCCACCTCCCTCTGATCCAGCCCCTTATCTCTGCCTCTAGACCAGGGAGAAACGGGGATCCTAATAAAGTGGGCAACATCGCGTTTTTTCTCCATGCTGACAGGTACAAATATGTCCCTGGATCCTGGTCCCCTTCTCCAGCCTCCAGGAGGAAGGGTGGATCTCATCCGGCCCCTCAGCTCCTTCTTCCTCATCCCTCAGACTCCTCAGCAGCCCCCTAACTCTTCTTTCCATCAGGCTGTGGGAGGATCTCCCTTTCCCCGGGTTCGGTAGAGTCTATAGGCTGCATAAACCGAAGCGTGCGTGCTTCCATCAAAGTATTTGTCGCATAATCTAAAGCCCAGCTCATGCTGCTCCACTGCTCCTCCTTCACCCTTTTTTATCCAGCCCACCAGGGAGCACTCTGCCATGGGAGACCTCTGGGTGACTGCTAAAGATGACACCCGAGCATGCCTTGGTGGCGCTCGCCTGTAATCCCAGCACTTTGGGAGGCCAAGACGAGAGGATTGCTTCATCCCAGGAGTTTGAGACCAGTCTGGGCAACATAGTGAGACCCCCTTCTCTACATAATATGAAAAAGTTGGTCAGATGTGGGGATATGTGCCTACAGTCCCAGCTACTCTGAAGCTGGGGTGGGAAGATTGCTTGAGCTCGGGAGGTCGAGACTGCAGTGAGCCGTGGTTGCTCCAATGCACTCCAGTCTGGGTGACAGAGCAAGACCCTGCATCCAAAACAGAATGACACCCAACCTCTCTTCTCCTGAAAAGCCCACCTCGGGGTCACGCTCACTCCCTATTGACCCATCAGGACGGTCCAAATGAAGCTCTGGCCTTCCACATGCAAGGCTGTGCACTTTGGGAGGCTGAGATGGGAGGATCCCTTGTACCCAGGAGTTCAAGTTCAGCCTGGGCAACAGCAGGAGGCCTTTGCTCTACAGAGTAATAGCCCATCGTGGTGGCACAGGCCTATAGTTCCACCTACTGGGGAGGCTGAAGTGGGAGGATCAATTGTGCTCAGCTCTAGGCTGCAGTGAGCTGTGATCACACCACTGCATTCCAGCCTGGAAAAAAGAGAAAGACTGTGTCGCTAAATAAATAAATAAAAATAAAGACCCTGCTTGCCAATTCTAACTGGTGGTTTTAGGTAAACTGCCTACCCTCAGAGCCTTGAGTACCCGACTGTGGGAAAAGCGTGGTTATGAGCATTAAGTGAGTTAAAATACATGCAAAGCTATGGGTTCAGTATTCAACCATTATTATGCACCTTGTGAATAGTAGCTGCTATACCTACACGAACACGATCCACTGGAGGGTTTGAGGCTCCCATGCATAACTCCAATCCATCATTGAGATTATGATTTGCACAGTTGGACCCAACCCACAGCAGGGCTTTACTCTCATACCTCGTGTTGGAGCATGTGCAGGATCGTGCATCTCATCCCGTGCTTCCTCAAGGGTATGATTGTGACATACACTTTGGCCGAATACCTGAGAAATTTTATTTCCCTGAATGGGCACAGACCACAAATGGGACTGTGAAATATACTTGGGCAAAATACCTCGGTGATGCCATGCTCCTTGCTTGGCTCTGCCCTCGGAGTGGATTATGACATATTTTCACCAATTACCTAGTTGGTGTGACCATCCTCTACTGCTTGGATCCTGCTTAAAGGGAGAACATATGTAATATATCTATGAGCCAATAAGTTGGACCCTGCTTAAAGGGAGAATATATGTGATATATCTATGAGCCAATAAGATTCAATAACATGAATCTCCTCTCCTACCTGGGTCCTGCTTCCAGGAAAGATTCTTACATATTGCTGGGCCCTGCACCCAAATGATGTGACTCCCCAGCTAAAGCCCTGCCCACAGAGGGCACTGTAACATATCTCTGGGCCCACCATTTAGGTGATGTGACTATTCTCTTTTGTCTGGACACTGCCCACATGGGTCATTGTGATGTATCATTAAGCACAGCACCCAGTTATGTGACTTTCCTGCCAGGGCCCTGCTGAAAAGATGGATGTTGGCATATCCTTTGCCCAGAGCCCAGGTGATGTGGCTCTCCTGCCTGGTCCCTGCCAACAGGTGAGATTTTACCATATACCTAAGCCCAGCTCACAGGTATAATAATTACTCTTGCACATGGACTCAGTAATAGAAGAGATTTGGACTCTTATAGATAGGCTTAGGACAACGGGTAAGGTCCTGTGTCTCCGACTTGTAGAAAAGTCACAGAAGATTATGACACTCATGCATGCAGTATAAAGCCCCTGAGTGACATAGTGTCATGACAGGCCCAGCACACAGATGAGATGGTGACTCTCATAAGCACATGCAGCTGACAATTAGAATTGTCACCCTCCCATATGTGCTCCGCCCACTTTTGAGGTTCTGAATCTCACACCCTGAGGCATTCAAAAGTTTACATTGCGAGTCTCATATGTGAAACTGAACCCAAGGTAGGGTGGTGAATCTCAAAACAAAATTCATCACACCTTTGATGCTGTGATTACTTACTGCCACGCTATTCACAAAAGCAGTGGCACTCTCATGCGTGGATCCTGTCCACCGCTGGGATTGTAATCTGAGGACGTGGAGGCAACTCACTTGAGGTGTTGACTTTTACTTTCCTGGAGCCAGGAAATATGCGGGATTATGGATCTCATCCCTGGACCGCTTTGCAAGTTTGATTGTTACGTATAATTCTGTCTAGCCACCTGATTGATTTTACTCTCTTGCCTGGGCCCAGTGAATTGTTGCTGTTGTGCCATCTATCTGAGCCAGGAAACTAGATCATGTGATATATCTGCCTGGGCCCTGCCCGCAGGGCACATTGGGCATATCAGTTGGCTCATCACCTAGGTGATGTGGACTTTCCAGCCCTGGCCCTGCCACCTGTGGGGATTGTGATATATCACTGGTCCATCATCTTGGTTACATGACGCTCCTCTCCTCCCTGGGCCTTGCCGCTATTTGGTATTGTGATGTATCCCTGAGCCCAGCACCCAGGCACAGTCTCCCTTGCTGCCTGGGCCTTGCCTACAGTGGGCATTGTGAGGCATCACTGGGCCTAGCATCCAGATGATGTGACTCTCCTTTAAGAACCCTGCTAGCAGAAGAAATCATGATATGTTTTAGACCTGACACCCATGTGATGTGACTCTACTGCCTGGTGCAGGCCCACAGGTGGGATTGTGACATTTAACTAATCACAACTTACGGGTATGCTGATGACTCTCACACATGAACCCAGCCAATGAAGGAGATTTTGACCTCCTAGACAAGCTTAGAAAAAACAGGTAATGTCCTCAGTAATGTGACTATGCTCTTCTTTCTCACCCATTGCCAGCCAACGGGATTGGGTCCATTTGCACAGTTGGACCCGACCCACAGCAGGAGTTTACTCTCATACCTCGTGTCATTATGACATTTCTTTGGGCCAGTTCCCTAGGTGATGTGACTCTCTTCTCCTGCCTAGGTTCATCCTCTTGGATGAATTTTACCATATCACTGAGTCACAAACCCAGGCGATATGGCTCTTCTGCCTGGGGCCTGCTTACAGAGGGCATTGTGACATATTTCTGAGGCCATTAACTACGTGATGCGACCCTCCTCTTTTGCGTTGGCCGTGTCCACAGAAAGAATTGTGACATACTGCTGAGGCCTGCACACAGGTTATTCGATTTTACTGTCAGGGTCCTGCCCACATAGAAGTTATTGACATTTTCCTGACCCAGCATTAATGTGATTTGACTCTTGCCTGGTTCCTGCCCACGGGTGACGTATACTTAGGCGCAGCTCAACTTATAATGGCTACCATACATGGACCAAACTAATAGGAAAGATTTTGACTCTGACCTAGGCTAAGGCAATGGGTAAAGTTCTAAGTCTCTTGCTGGTAAAAAGGTCAAATAGGATTAAGATACTTATACATATCATATGAATCCCTTGGGTAATACAGAGAATATAATAATGAAGACAAGCTCACAAGTAAAATTGTGATTGTATAGGAACACACAGCTGATAATTAACATTGTCACCCTCACACGTAGACAGAGCCCACTGTTGAGGTCCTGAATCTCAAATGCATATGCAGTCCACAGTTGGAATTGTGACTATCATACGTAAATCCAGGCACAGATGGGACGGTTACTCATTTCCAGACCAAGCTTACGGGCACCCTGATGACCCTGTACCTAGCCAATAGGAGAGATATTGGCTCTCATACCTAGGCCAAGATATTGGGTCTATATCAGCATGAAAGTCTCAGAGCAGACTGCGACTCTCACGCATACTGTATGAAGCTTCCAAGTGGTACAGAGAGTGTCATAACAGGGCCCAAGATTCAAGATTGCCAGGACACTGCTCACAGGTAGAGTTGAAGCTCTCATGCACGGATCCGGTCCAGCATTGAGTCACAGACTCGAACTCAACTTACAGAAAGAGTGGACTCATATGTGCAGCTGGAATGTGTACGGGAGTGTGAATCTCATTCCAGAACCACCCCCAGGGTGGTTAGGACTGTGACATATACCTGGACCAAGCACTTAGGTGATATGACTGTCTTTCTTGAGCCCTGCCCATAAGGGGGATTATGACATACCTCTGGGATAATCAATTAGGAATGAAGTTTACCTTTTCTTCCTGGGACATATCCACAGGCAGCATTGTAACATATTTTTGGGCCTTTCATGTGGGTAATGTGACTCTCCCTTTCTCTTTTTGCTGTGCCCCAAGTGGGAATTGTGACATATCACTGGGCCCATTATCTAGATGATAGAACTCTTTCCTCCTGACTGGGCTCTGCTTACACGGGGGACTGTGACAAACTGCTGGGCCCAGCACCCAGGTGATGTAACTCTCTCTTCCTGCTTGGGCCTTGCCCACAGAAAAGATTCAGACATATCAATGGGCCAAGCACCCACGTGATGCTACTCACCTGCCTGTGTTCTGCCTACAGTGGACGTGGAGACAAGACATAGCCCTGGTCCAGAACCAAGATGATGTGACTCACCTTCCTGCCTCCTGCCCACCGGTGGGATGGTCACATATACTTAGGCTCAGCTCCCAGGCATAATGGTAACTCTCATATGGGAACCCAGCCAACAAGAGAGATTTTTACTCTTGCAGTTAGGCTTATAACAACAGATACACTTCTGTTTATCCTGCTAGTAGAGAAGTCACAGAAAATTAGGGAACTCATGCATATCCTATAAAGCCCTGGGGTGGTACAGAGATGTTGTAACAGGCCAGGACACACGTGAGATTGTGACTCTCATAGCACACTCAGCCAACAGCTAGGACGGTTACCCTCACACATGAAGACAGCCCACTCCTGAGGTTCTGAATCTCATTCCTGGTGGCAGTCAAAAGTTGGAATGGTGATTCTGATACATGGATTTGATTGACAAGTAAAATAATAACTCCTGGACAAAACTTCAGCACTCCTGATAGGCTGCGACTGTGCTACCAAAACACTGTGTTCAGGTGGAGCTGAGGCTGTCATGTATGGATCCTGTCCACTGTTGAGATTGCGAGTTGCATGCACAGATGCTGCTCACAGGAGGTGTTGAGTCCCATATCTGAAGCTGGGACACGTGCAGGATTAGAGATTTTATTCCAGGATCTTCCTGCAGGTGCAATTTTGACATATACTTTTGTCTAGCATGTTACTAATTTTACTTTCCTGCCTGGGTCCAGTCTGCCATTGGGATTGTGACATATACTTGGGGTGAGTCCATAGGTGATGCAGTGCTTCTGCCTGGGCCCTGCTTACAGGAAAGATTGTGATATTTGGCTGGACTCATCATCTAGGTAACATGACTCTCCTTTTCTTCCTGTGCCCTGTCCCCAGTGAAGATTGTGACAAATCTCTGAGCCAGTCAGCTGTGTAATATGACTCTTCTTTCTTCTTTCTTTTTTGGCCCTGCTAACAGGGAACCAAGTATTCAGATGATGTGACTCCTGCCTGTCCCCTGCCTGCAGTGGGCATTGTGACATTTCACTGGGCCTAGCACCCAGGTGATGTTACTTCTGTCTTACCTCTGCTCACAGGTGAAACTGTGATACATAGCTAGGCCCAGCACACAGGAAAAATCGATGACTCTCATATCTAGCCACAGCCAGCAGGAGATATTTTGACTCTCATGGCCAGGCTTAGGGCAACGGGTAACATCCTGGACCTCCTAATTTTATAAAGTTTGCAAAACTCAGGCCTATTGTATAAAGCTCTAGAGTGATACAGAAAGTTTTATAACAAAGCCCAACTAACAGGTGAGATTGTGACACTCGTAGGCAGACTCAGCTGACATAATCTCTATTCTTACACACAACACAGCCTACTAATGAGTTACTAAGTCTCACACATAAGAACAGTTGCAAGTTGGAATTGTTACTCTCATATGCAGAACTGGTCTACAGGTGGCTTGGTGACTCTTGAACCATGAGTCAGCAGACCTGTGAGGCTGTGACTCCCCTACTGGAACACAATCTGCAGGTGGGATTGGGGTTCTTATGCACAGACCTCACCCATTGTTGAGACTGCGACTCCTGTACTTGAACCCAGCTCACAATAGGAGTTGCCTGTCACACCTAAGTCTGGAGCTTGTGTGGGTCTGTGAATCTCATTCCTGTACATTCCAAATTGTTTGATGGAGACATATACCTTTATCCAGAACCTGAGCGATTTGACTCTCTTTCCTAGGCCCAACCCACAGATAAAATGTGACATAGACCTGGACATCACCTAAGTAATGCGAAGCTCCTTCCTGGGCTGTCTACCAAGGGAATTTTTACATATTACTGGAATCAGCATCCACTGAGGTGACATGAGTCTACTCTGCCTGAGCCCTGCCTATAAAGGACACTGTGACTTTCTCTGGGTCTATCAAATAGGTGATGTGACTTTCTTCTACTGCCTTGACCCTGCACTTTCAGTACATTATGATGTATAACTGGCTAAGTACTATACCCAGGAATGTGACTCTCCTTCCTGATTCTTCCTACAGGAAGTATTGTAACATATCACTTAGCCCAGCACCTAGGTGATGTGATTCTCCTTGCTTGGTTGGTCCCTTTCTGCTGAGGAGATTGTGACCCATTGCTGGGTCCAGCACCAAGGTGATGATACCCTGTTGCCATGTTGAGGCCATTGTGACATATACCTAGGCCAATCACCTAGGTGAAGTGAGTCTCCTCTCCTGCCTGAGCTCTGCCTTCCAAGGGGATTTTGAGGTATCACTGGACCCAGCGTCCAGGTGATGTGACTCTTCAGCCAGGGTTCTATTCAGAAGAAGGATTGTGACATGTCCCTGGGCCAGCAACCAGGTGATGCACCTTTACTCTCCTCTCTCTGCCCACAGGTGGTATTGTGTCATTTACCCAGGACCAAATCATAGACACAATGATGACTCCTGTAACTGGAGCCAAGACATGTGTGGGATGGTGACTCTTATCACTTGTCCTTTCCACAAGTGTCATTGTGAAATATACCTTTGTCCAACATGTGAGCGATTTGACTCTCCAGACTTGACCCAGTTCACAAATAAAATTGTGACATACGGCTGGGCCAAGAACCCAGGAGATATAACTTGATGTCTAGGCCCTGCTCTCAAAAGGATGGTGATATCACACTGAACTCAGCACCTAGGGGATGCTATTTTCCTTTCCTACACGGGTCCTGCTTACAGTGGGACTTGTGACATATCGATAGGCTTAGCACCAAGGTGATGTGACTGTTTTTTTTTTTGCCTGGGCCCTGACCACATGGGTAATTGTGACACATCGCTGGCCCCAACACTCAGGTAATGTGACTCTCCTGTCTGGGATCTGCCAACAGAGGGCAATGTGACATATTTGTAAGCCCAGCACCCAAGTGCTGTAAGTCTCCTGACCGGGCTCTGCTGACAGGGAGAACTGTGATGTATTCCTGGGCTCAATATCTAGGTTATGTACTCTCCTTTTCACCTAGGCCAGCCTACAAGGGTAATTGTGACATATCACCAAGCCCAGCATCAAGGTGATGTTACTCTTCTGCATAGGCCCTGCCAACGGGGGAAGAAAAAAAAAAATTGACATATCCCTAGTTTGGCATCCAGGTGATGTAACATGTCTTTTGGTCCACACCCACAGGTGTGATTTTCACCTATGCATTTTCCTAGTGATTTGCCCCTTTAGCTTGGGAGAATCCCACAGACAGAATTGTAACATATACTTGGCACAAGCACCTAAGTGATGTAACTCTTCTGCCTTGGTGCTGTCTTCAAAGGGGATTGTAATATATCACTGGGCCAGCACCTAGTGATGTGACCCATCTCTTTTTCCTGGGCCCTGCCCCCAGTGGGGATTGTACATATCCCTGGGTCCTGGACCCACAAGCTGTTACCCTCCTACCTGGGCCCTGCCCACAGAAGACATTGTGACATATTTCTGGGCCCATCCGTCAGATGGTGTAACTCTCTTCTTGTGCCCAGGTGCTGCCCACGGGAGGCATTGTGACATAGGTCTGGACCAAGCACCTGAACGATGTGACACTCCTGACTGAGCCCTGCCACCCTAAGGGGAAAATTTTACATATTGTTGACCTCAGGCACCATGATGAAGTGTCTCTCCTATCTAAACTTTTTCCACAGTGGGTATTGTTACATATTCCTGACCCAGCACCCCGGCGATGTGAGTCTCTTATCTTGTCACTGCTCACAGGTGTGTTTGCACTCAGTTCACTGGCACAGTAATGACTCTCATACCTGGACCTAGCCACTTAAAAACTGTTGACTCTTGTGCCTCTAAATGGGAAAATCAGGTCAGATCATGCGTCCATGTAAGAATTAAAGTCTCAGAGCTGACTGCAACTGTCATGCAAATTATATAAAAACTTCCAGTGTTACAGAGAGTGTCATAACAGGACCCAGCACACAGGTGTGATTGTGACCCTCATATTTACACCCAGCTGACAATAAGGATTGTCACCTTTCCACATGTTCACAGCCCACTTTTGACGCTCTGAATCTCCAAACTGGAGACAGTCAAAACTTAGAATTGTGATTCTCATATGTGAATACAGTCCACATGTTGAATGGTGGTCCTCAGACCAGGATGAAGCACACCTGTTAGGCTGTGATTTTTCTACCAAGACACACCGTGTAGGTTGACTGGGCTCTCATATACAAATCAAGTCCACTGTTAAGACCGTGACGCATGTATTTGAGCTAAACTCACAGGAGATGTTGACTTTCATACCTGGAGCTGAGACGTGTGCTGGATTGTGAATCTCACTTTTGGATTTTCCCAAAGGTTTGATTGAGACACATACCTTGCCTAACATGTGAGTGATTTCACTCTCATGTGTGAGCCTAGCATACGTGCAGACAGGATTGCTACATCTCCCTGGGCCAGTCAGTTAGGTGATGTGACATTTCTGATAGGGTGAGGCCCTCCTCTGAGAAAGGATTTTTAACACACTGCTGGACTCAGCACTTAGGTGATGTGGCCCTTCTTCCTGGGTCCTGCCAAGAGTTCAAATTGTAACACATATCTGGGCCCAAAACACAGGTAAGGCAATGACTCTCATGCTTGGAACAAGACAAGAAGAGAGATATTTACTCTCGTAGCTCAGCCTAGAACAGCGGGTAAGTCCAGGGCCTTTTATGTGTACAAAATTTGGAGAAGATCATGACACTCACAGATATCACATGAAATGCTTGGGTTGTACAGGGAGTGTCATAACAGAACCCAACACAGAGATGAGATTATTACTCTCCTATGCACACCCAGCTGACAGAATTGTCACCTTCACACATGGACACACCTCACTGATGAGATCTTGAATCTCATTTGTAGGCACAGTCTACAGTTGGAATTTTGCTTATTATATGTAGACTCAGCCACGAATAAGATGGAGACTTGTTTATGAACCCAGCTTACAGGCAAGGTGAGGCTTTCATACCTGGACCCAGCCAATAGGAGAAATATTGACTCTTGTGCCTGGGCTTAAGGCAATGGGTAATATCATGCAATTATACCACCACAAAATCCTCCCAGCGGATTGCAACTCTCACAAATAACCTATTAACGTTTCTGCGGTGCAAAGAGTGTAATAACAGGGCCCAGCACAAAGGTGAGATTGTTATGCTTGTATGTACACTCAGCCAACCGTAAGGATTGGTGCCCTTTTACATAAACACCGTCCACTGCTGAGGTCCTGAATTTCACATCTGAAGGAAGTTGGAATGGGGAATTGTGACTCTCATTTGTGGATCTGGTCTGCAGGTAAGGATGGTAGCTATCAAACCCAGATTTAGTACAATTGTTGAGAATATGGCTGCCCTACTAGGACACTGTTCACAGGTGCAGTTGAGGCTCTTATTTATGGATCTTGTACACCATTACGATTCTGTCTCATGTACTTGGGTACAAATCACAGAAGGTTGTGACTCTCATACCTGAAGCCTGGAAGTGTGTGAGATTATGAATCCCATTCTTAGACCTTCCTGCAGGTGTAATAGTGACATATACTTTCACTCATTGAAAGTATATGATTTTACCCTCTTGTGGAAGCCTAACCAACAATTGGTAGTTGAGATTCTGAAATATACCTGGGCCAAGCCCTTGGGTGATGTGACTCTCCTGCCTGGGCTCTGCCCACAGGAGACATTGTGACATGTCTCTGGGCCCATCACTGAAGTGATGTGACTCTACTTTCCTGCCTATGACCTGCCTCCATTGGGGATTTTGACATATCACTGACCCGCTAGTGTGTGATATGACCCTCCTCTATTGACTACACCCTACTAACCAAAAACAATTGTCACATACAGTGGAACCCATCATCTAGGTAATGCAACTCACTTATGCTGCCTGTGCCCTCCCTACATATGGGACTGTGACATACTATAAGCCAAGCACCCAGGTGATGTGACTCTCCTGCTTGTGCCCTCCTACACTGGGCATTATGACATATCACCGAGCCTAGCACCCAGGTGATATAACTCCTTTTTTTGGACCTGTCAACAGGCGGGATTGGGATATATCTCTGACCCATCACGCAGGTGATGTGACTGTCTTGCCTTCTGTTTACCCACAGGTAGGATTGTGACCTCTGCCTAGGCCTAGCACAAGGCATCATGATGTCTCTCAGATATGGAACTACCCAATAGAAGAGATTTTGGCTCTCATAGATAGATTTAGGGAGAAGGGTAAGGTCCTGAGTCTCTTACTTGTAAAAAGTTACAGAAGATTCTGACACACACACACACACACACACACGCACACACACACACCACACACACACACAAACACACACATTATGAAGTCTTTGAATGGTACAGAGCTTTATAATACGAAGCAGAACACAGGTGATATTCTGACTCTCATAAGCACACCCTGCTGAAAATTAGAATTGCCACCCTTATACATGGGCAGAGCACACTGGTGAGCTCCTGAATCTCACATGCAGATGAAGTCCACAGTTGGAATTGTGATTGTTATATGCAAATCTGGCCACAGGTGGGGTGGTGGCTCATTTCTGGACCCAGCTTACAGGTCTAGTAATGACTCTAATAGCTGGACCTAGCCAATAAAATAGAAGTTTGCCTTAGTAACTAGGCTTAGGACAACAGGTAATGTCCTGGGTTTCCTACTTGTACAAAAGTCACAGAGCCCTACAACACTTGAGCATATCATACAATGCCCTCAGGTAGTAAAGAGAGTTTTATTTCACACAAATGAAATTATGACTCTTATCTGCACACTCAGCTAACAGTAAGGATAATCATCCACCTACATGGGAACAGCCCATTGCTGAGTTTCTGAATCTCACACCTGGAGCAATTTAAAGTTAGAAATGTGACCCTCATACATGGCTGCAGACCACAGGTAAGATGCTGACTTTGGGTTCAAGATTAAACACCTAGTGAGGCTGTGTCTCCTCTATTAGAACACTGTTTTCAGATGAGGTTTTAGCTCTCATGCACAGATACAGTCCGTTGTTGACTTTGTGACTCATGTTCTTGGACAGAACTCACAAAAGGTGTTGACTTCCGCTGGTTTTGTCTAAACACGGGATTATGACCTATGCCTAGGCCAAGCACATAGATGATATGACTCTCCTGCATGGGCTGTGCTCTCAGAGGAGATATTGAAATATTTATACGCCCATCGTCTAGGTGAGGTGACTCTCCTTTCGGGACTGCACTCAGCCCCCAAGGGGCATTGTGACATATAACTGGTTCCATCACCTAGGTGATGTGACTCTCCTCTCCTGCCTAGGCCATACCCCCATTTGGAATTCTGACATATCCCTGGGCCCATCACTTAGTTGCTATGAATCTCCTCTCTTGCCTTGGCCTGCTTACCTGGGGAATTGTGATGTATTACTGGGCCCAGCACCAAGTATGTTGTGTTCTTTTATTTTTTTGCCTGGACTATTACTACAGAAGGGAGTGTGACAAATCAATGAACAAGCACCCAGGTGATGTGGCTCTCCTGTCTAAGCAATGGCTATATTTGGAATTATGAAATATACCTGGGCCATATTTTCTAGGTGATGTAACTCTTCTGCCTGAGCCCTTCCTCAAAGGGCATTGTGAAATATCTCTGCACCCATCACTTAGGGCATATGACTCTTCTCTTTTTTTCTTGGGCTCTGTCCACAGGTTAATCTGTGACATATTGCTATACCCAGCACGCTGGTAATTTGATCCTTTGTCCCTGGCTCTGACACATCACTGACATATCAGTAGGCTCAGGAGTCAGGTGATATGACTTTGCTGCCAGGGATCTCCTCTTAGAATGGATACTGACATATTTTTGGCTCAGCATTCAGGTGATGTGGCTTTTATTACTGATCCCTGTCAAGAGGTGATATTGTCACATATTCCTGGGTCCAGTTCATAGGCATAATGATAATTATCCTACATGGACACAACCAATAGAAGAGATTTTTTACTCTTCTAGCTGGCTGACAGCAATGTATTGTGTCCTCAGTCTTCTGCTTTTGAAAAGATCACAAAGTATTACAAAGCTTATGCATATTATATAATGCCCTTTGATGGTAAAGAGACTGTCATTACAGGGCCCAGCACACAGCCAACAGTTAAAAGTTTTAATCTCACACATGGACAGAGCTCACTGTTATAGGCCCTGAATGTCACTCACAGACTAAGTCCACAGTTGAAATTTTGGCTATCACATATGGATCTGGCCATAGGGGAAACGGGTGACTCATTGCTGGACCAAGCTCACAGGTGTGATAATGACTCTTATATCTAAACCAGTCAATAGAATAGATGTTGAATCTCATCCTTAGGCTTGGAGCAACAGATAAGATCATGAGTTTATATTGGCACAAAGGCTATAGAGTGGATTGCAAGTCTCAAACATATTATAAAAAGCAGGATATGGTGCAAAGAACAAGGCCCAGTACAGTGTTGAGGGTTTGACTCTCATTGCATTCACTGACAACAGTAAAAATGTTCACACTCCCACATGGACACAGCCCACTGTTGAAGTTCTGAGTTTCACACCCAAAGGCAGTCCAAAGTTGGTATAATTACTCTTATATGTGGATCCAGCCTTCAGGTGGTGAATCTCTGATCGATATTTAGCAAATATGTTAGGCTCTAACTCTCCTAATGTGTGTTGTCTGAGCTTGAAGCTTTCATGAATGGATTCAATTTACTGTTGAAATCATGACTTTCATACTTGGACCCATGAGGTGTGTAAAAGTTTATGAGGTACATACTTTTATGCCTAGACCCAGAACATGTGCAGGAATGTCAACTCCATTCCTGGACCTTCCCACAGGTGTGAATGTGACATATAATTTTTCCCAGGCAGAACATGACTGATTTGAATATACTGCCTGAATAAAGCCCACAGTTTGGATTGTGACACATACCTAAGCCAATAACATTGGTAATGTGGCCCTCCTGCCTAGTCCCTTCTCACAGGTGTGACTGTGAGATACCTCTGGTCTCATTTCCAGGTGATGTGATTTTCCTCTCTTGCCTGGCACCCATTCCCAAAGGGGATTTTGATATATTGATGAGCCCAGCACTCAGGTGATGTAATCCTTCAGCCTAGATTCTGCTCATAGGGGACATTGTGACGTATCACTAGTCCCAGCACCATAGTGATGTGAATATCCTACAAGCACTCAACACACAGAGGGGATGCTAATACATCCTTGGCTCAGTATTCAGGTGATGTAACTCTCCTGCCTGGTTCTGCCCAGAGGCAGGATTGTTACATATACCTAGGTTCAGGTCACAGGAATAATGATGACTATCATATGAGTGCCCAGCTAAAAGAAGAGACTTGGACTCTCACAGCTAAAGTTATTTAGGACAATCAGTAATGTTCTGAATCTCCTCGTTGTATAAAGGTTACAGGTGATTATGACCCACATGAAGTTTGTATAAATTCTTTGGTCTTATCAGAGTCCATTACAGAGGCATAATTTTGCCTCTCATAGGCACACTACCCAACATTTGTGATGATTATTCTCACACACGGACAAAGCCCACAGCTGAGGTTCTGAATCTCACGTGTGCAAACAGTCCACAGTTAGAATTGGGACTGTCATCACATCTGGCAACAGGTTGGAAGGTGACTCATTTTTGGACCCAGCTATTAACACTTCAGTGTCTCCCATGCCTGGTTCCAGCTTATAGAAGAGATATTGACTCTTGCATCTAGGCTTCCAGCAACAGATAAGATGCTGGGCTTTCCACTTTTACAGAAACCTCAGAGAATTACAACTCATGCATATTGTATAATGCCCTAAGGTTGTACAGCAAGTGCTAAAACTGGGCGCAGCTCAGAATCTCAATTGTGACTCTTACATGCACACACAGCCCACAGTTAGGATTAAATGTGAAGAGACTCCACTCATGAGGTCCTGGATCTCACTCACAGAAACAGTTCACGGGTAGAGTTGCGACTGTCATATCTGCATCCGTACACAAATGGGATGGTGCCTCATTTCAGGACCCAGCTTACAGGCACACTGATGACTCTCATACCTGTACCCAGCAAATAGGACTGGTGTTGACTCTCATGCCTGAACCTGGGGCAACATGTAGGATTATCTGTTTAAATCATCATGAAGTTCTCAGAGCAGGTTTTATTGTCATGTAGGCCATGTGAAGCCCTTAAGTGGCCCTGAGTGTGTCTTATAAAGACTCAATGCGCAGGTGACATTGTGACCCTTCTATGCACGCATAACATACAGTGAGGAATGTCATCTCCTATATGGACGGAGCCAATTGTTGAGATTCTGAATATCACACCTAGACTAGCTGAAAGTTGACATTGTGACTCTCATACATGAATCCAGTTCACAAGGAGAATGGTGACTTTTATATCAAAACTCAGCACACCAGTTAGGCAGCGACTTCCCTAATTAGACAGTGTTTGCCAATGAGGTTAGAGCGTTCATGTATGAATTCCATCTACCATTGAGATTGTGATTTGTGTACTTTAACACAATTCACAGAAGGTGTTGTCTTTTCCTAACTTGAGCTAGGAAATATGTGAGACTGTGAATCTCATTCCTGAAGGTGTGACTTTGACATATAATAGTTTCTCAGCACCTGGTTGACTTTGCTCCCTTACAAGAGCCCCACCAACAGTTGGGATTGTGACCTCTACCTGGCTTAAACACCTAGGTGATGCTGCTGTCCTGCCTGGGTGGGGATCGTAATGTGCCTCTGAACCTGTCACCTCATTGATGAGACTCTACTTTCCTGCCTGTGCCATGCCTCCAATAACAGAAATCTGGGCATATTACCCAGGTGGTATGACTCTGCTCTTATGACTGGTGCCTGTGAACAGCGGGAAATGCAACAGATTGCTGGGCCCAGCACCTAGATGATGTGACTCTTTTTTTTTTTTTTTTTTTTTTTTGAGAAGGAGTCTTGCTCTGTCACCAGGCTGGAGTGCAGTGGCACAGTCTCGGCTCACTGAAACCTCTGCTTACCAGGTTCAAGTGATCCTTTCACCTCAGCTTCCTGAGTAGCTGGGACTACAGGTGCGTGCCACCATGCCCAGCTAATTTTTGTATCTTCGGTAGAGACTGGGTTTCACCATATTCACCAGGATGGTCTCGATCTCTTGACCTCGTGATCCGTCCACCTCAGCCTCCCAAAGTGCCGGGATTACAGGCGTGAGCCACCGTGCCCAGCTGATGTGACTCTTTTGACTGAGTTTTGCCTACAGTGGGCATTGTGACCTATCACTGAGCCTAGCACAGGGGTGATGTGACTTTCCTGTGTGAGTCCTGTTCACAGAGAGATATTGACATTTCCGTGGCCCAGCATTCAGGTGATGTGACTTATCTCTCTGATTCTGCTCACAGGTGGGGTTGTGACCTATACCTAGGCCCAGGCAGTAGTCATAATAATGGCTTTGTTACATGGACCCGGCCAATAAAAGAAATTTTGACTCTAACAGCTAGGCTTAGGGAAATAATTAAGGTCTTTGGCCTACTAATCGTAAAAATGTCACAGAAGATTATGATACTCACATGTATTTTATAAAGCCCTTGGGGTGTACAGAGAGTTACCTGACAGGGCCCAGGAAACAGTGAGCCTGTGTCTCTCATAAATTCATTTAGCCAACAATTAGGATCGTCACCGTCATACATAAACAGAGTCCACTACTGAGATTCTAAATCTCACACATGGATACAGTTCAAAGTTGAAACTGTGAATGTAATATGTGGATCTGGCCACAGACTGGATGATGTTTAAACTTTCACTTGTCACTTTTCTTACAGCCATGTAATTTTCCATTTTGGCCGAAGATTTTTTTTTTTTTTTTTTTTTTTTTTTTTTTCAGAAAAAGTGATTGTGGAGAAACATTTATTTGGACATATGAAATATATCTTCTTTTCAACAGAGAATGAACAAGTAGAGCATTATATATTTATTTTACCTAAGTTGTTCTCTTTCAAAAAGATTAATATAATGACAAATTTGAAATTTTCTTGATTTATCCAAAATAAATAAATATGCTCAATTTAAAATAATTTTCCAAAACAACTGGTTTTTGACCAATATTTAAAAGCCCCAGAATGTCTTATCCAAAGCATTCAAGTAAAGACTGACAGTTAAAAATTAAGCAATAGCACTTAAGTGTAATTTGTTTTGTTTTAGAGACGAGGTCTTACTACATTGCCCCAGCTGGAGTGCAGTAGCTAGTCACCAACACAATCATGTTGCATTACAGACTGGGCTCAAAGGGTCCTCCTGGCTTAGTCTCCTGGGTAGCTGGGACTAAAGGACATGTCACCATACCAAGCTATGTTTTTAAAAACCACCTTTACACTACTGCACAGTTTTGGACATCAGGAAACAAATACATTTTGACTCTCAACAAAAAAGTACTTGGTGGCACATTAAAGAATCAAAACACAAGAGGCCGATAGTTATCCAAAAATGATAGAAAATGACATTGTGCGTTTGCTTTTGTTTGAAGAGAAATAAAGTTTCCACTTACGTTTTAAGTGCCAAGATAGCTAATTCTGTTAAAATGTCACCAAAACGAGTAACATGACTCAGAAAATCAGCTGTCTCCAACAGAAACAATTTTGTTACCTTTTACAAGAACTAAGTTGCAACATTCATTTTTAAGTGTCTGATATAGCCTCAGTATTATCACAAACCACTTTGTTAGATTTTTAAATTAATTCTTACCCAACCTGAATTAAAAATTGCTCACATTCCAAAGCAAGAAATACTATTGCACACTGGACTCATATTTTAGGAATGGGCGCTTCCCCACATACCCCCAAACTGACAATGCATCTATGACGTATATTTCGTTATCTGAATGTATAACACTCAAAGTGCTCTTCCACTTAATAAGTACATTACTATACTTGTAGTCTCAAAATACTTCATGAACTCTGAAGTAATTCTCTATGAAGGGAGCTTCCTTTGTAAAATGAATTCGGCTAGTCTGGCATACCAATATTCCCAAATAGCTAAACAAATTG
Source organism: Callithrix jacchus (assembly GCF_049354715.1). Taxonomy (NCBI): domain Eukaryota; kingdom Metazoa; phylum Chordata; class Mammalia; order Primates; family Cebidae; genus Callithrix; species Callithrix jacchus. The sequence goes on along the minus strand of NC_133503.1, from coordinate 61,485,591 downwards.
ATTTTGCTCCTTGGATTTTCAATCCAAGATCTCATTGGATCATGTACTTGTAAAGTGTTGCATGGGTGTGAACAATATCCTTGTTTGTGCAAATTCTTTCAAGACCTGTGGATAAATAATCCAAGTATTGCTTTCTCCGGAATGACCACCATCCAGAAAATACATTGTCCTTGTGCTTTTAATGAAACCATCTATGTTCTTGTCTTTCTTGGCTTCTTTCAATTCAAAAAGAAACTGATTCAAAACAACACAACATTTATGGAATCCAGTCAAAGGAAAAGATGCATCGTTCAGTGATGGTGGATTAAAAAAAACTCACGGCAGACTCATCAGATTTTTCACAGGTCTTCTCTTCTTCTCCCTGGAAATGATTTGTAGTGTGAGAAGAATTGGACATTTATAATTAGATGATGTGGAGTCCTTATTCCAATCATTCAAATTTTTCTTTGATAAACTACTCTGACTTAAAAGCATTAACTAACAATATATAAAGGAGCTTAAAAGCTCCAGAGTCTGTATTGTGTTCTGGGGAACCAAACATGTCACTTTTCAGAAAATTGTCATGGCAGCTGAATCTGCAAATTCATTAGGGAGCACTTCATCACCCGAATATAGCTATTGGGGAACCGGTGGGCTAAAACTGCAGCAATAATTTCTAGACTCCAATTTTCCCATTGGTAATTCGCATAATTTCATAGTAATTCTGAACATCCCCGGGGAAAGTGAGGGCTGCGGTTCCTCCATAGTTGGCTTTCCGGAAACGTCCCGCAGCTCCAGTCTGTCCCTGGCAGCCGCCAGCAGGAGAATCCCGGGGCTGCTGAGCTGCGGGTCCTCTCCAGCATGGCTTTCGGCAGGGCGGCGCCAGGTGGCGGAGTGGGAGTATCTCGCACCGCCGCTGCTGCTGGGTTCCTGGTTCTGTCCTGAGAGAAGAAAGAGGTGTCTCCAACTCCAACCTGTGGCAGCAGGAACAACAGCAGCGGCGACCGCAAAAGCCTGTGCTATTTGGAGGCGGAGGGTGCGGGGTCCTGAGGAAGGGACTGCACAGGAAGCCCAACTGTCAGGGCCACCGGCAGGCCAGACGCCGGCGCAAGGCAACCACATCAGAGGCCAATGTCAGCGTGCAGAGCAGGATTTCTTTCTTTCTGTGGTTAAATAGTATTCCGTTGTGTGTGTACACCATATTCACTTTATCCATTTCTTCCAGATGAACACTAAGATTGATTCTACATCTTAGATATTGTCAATACAGCTATGACAAACATGGGAGTGCAGCTATCTCTTCAATATACTGATTTTATTTTCCTTTGATATATACTCAATCGTGGAATTGCTGGATTATATATGGTAGTTTTGTTTTTGTTTTGAGAAACCTGCATAGTTTTCCACGCAGATTTCTAATAAATAAATAAATCTAAAAATGTACTAAATTTACATTCACACCAACAGTGTACAAGTGTCCCCTTTCTCCACAGCCTCATCAAACTTTGTTATCTTTTGTCTTCTTGATAACGGCCATTCTAAATGGGATGAGGTACTATACCACGTGGTTTTGGATTGCATTTTCCAGATGATTAGTGATGTTGAGCATTTCTTTGTGTCTTCTTTGGAAAAATGTCTGTTCAGGTCTTTTGTTCACTTTTTAGTTGGGTTTATGTTTTTTATTGCTGTTGAATTAAGTCCTGTGTATATTTTGGATATTAACTCCTTGTCAGATGCACATATTTTCTTTTATTTAATAGGTTGTCTTTTTACTCTGTTAATAGATTTCTATGCTGTCCAGAAGCTTTTAATATTTTACTGATAATAATTTTTCTGTTTTCTGACTTGATACACAGATAAGAGTTTGCCCTCAGCTTCATAGGTTATCTGTCTTCTATCTCACTGATTTTAGGAGTTTTTCTTCTTTTTGATGTCGTGCAGTTTGATCATTATTCTTTTTAAGATTTATTTTATTTACAATTGACATAACAATTATACATATTATGGGGTACAATGAGATGTTTCAATGCATGTTTACACTGTACAATGACTCAATCAGGGTAATTTGCATATGTAACACTATAAACCTGTATTATTTCTTTGTGCTAATAAAATTAAAAATCCTCTCTTCTAGCTGTGTTAGAATAAGCAGTGCAATATATTAGCTATAGTCACCCTATTGTGTAATCAAACACCAGAATTTATTCTCCCTGTTTAACTGTAACACTGTAACTTTGACAAACCTCTCCCCGTTCCTTCGACCCTCCACTCTCCACAGCCTCTGATAATCACCATTCTACTCTCTACTTTTATGGGATCAACTGTTTTAGATTTCACATGAGTCACATCATGTGGTCTTTTACTTTCTGTGACTGACTTATTTCACTTAGCATAATGTCCTCTTGATTCATCAATGTTGACATAAACAGAAGTTCATTCTGTCATATGACTAAACATTCCTGTGTGTGTGTGTGTGTGTGTGCGCGCGTGCGCGCGCGTGCGCGCGCGTGCGTGTGTACATTTTCTTCATTCATCTGTTAATGGGCACTTATACACTGTTGGTGAGAATGTAAATTGGTACAACTAATAGGGAAAACAGCATGGAGGTTTTCCAAGAAATTATAACTAGAACTACCATATATATGACCCAGTAATCTCACCACTGGATATATTTTATTTTCAAAAGAAAATAAAATCAGTATGTCAAAAAGATAATTGCATTTCCATTTTTATTGAAGCAGTATTCACATTAACTGAAACCATTGTTTCTTTTAAGTATTTCCTTAATTTATCTTATTTGACACATTGCACTCTAAATTTTTTATAGGATTCTGCCTTGTTTTCAATTTCTAAAACTTATGTCACCAATTATTTGAATATTGCCTTCTTGTTTATATAGTCTAGTAAAGCAATCAAATGCTTTTTTATTTCTTTTCATCTAATCTTCATTTATATTTGCATTTTGTATTAATTTGCCTTCTAAAAAGTATATGACTACATTAATCGTGCTCAGCATTTCAGTTTACTAGTTCTCATATCAACTCAGTATATTTTAATGTATAATTTGTATGCTGTACATTAAATTACTACATTTTCAACAATTTACTTTCTCTTTACCTCTTTTCCAAATATGGCTTGACAAGCTCATAATTTTATTCCACATTATTGTGTTTTCTTGTTTTTTTTTTCATTACATTGGCAAACATTTAAATATAAACCTCATATTTGGGTTTTATGTGCCATATAATTTATCTAATGCTTCATGCCAGTAGCTGATCTTCTTCTGTGCAACATACTTTGTAGTTAAGTTCTCACATATGGGATACATCCCACTCTGGATGCCTCCAGGCAGTTTCTTTTTGTTTATTCCATTTGCCTTGTCAGAAGCTGAATGACCCACATGGATCTGACATCCTCGTGATCAGATGCATGTGAATGGAGCGATGGTCTCCTAGGTTGATATTTCTCTCAATGATTACCTTTATTCACTTCTGTTCCTGAGATGTTTCTATAATTTTCTTTCAACTATATTAGGCATTCTGTGAATTATTGTAGCTTCTTGGTGATTTTAGTTATCTGTATTGAGTTTTTAAAGCGTGTTATTTTCCTGAAAACAGAACTATCAACAGTTGCGTACGTGAGTAAAATATTTTACCTAGATTTTCTATGGCACAGATCACCAAAACTGCTGTCTTCAATAGACCGTGTTGCAATAATTTCTGGAATGTGATTACTTTTTTACCATTAGAAAATTAATCCTATATTATGCACAAATTTTTTGAAATACTTTACTGCAGTAAATAGTGTATGGTCAGAATTATTGTTTATTATTTTTTGCTTTAACATACATCTAATATGGGTCAAAGTATATACCTGAATTCAGATCTTTTGGCTTCAATCGCCATTTTACCTCATTAGCACTTCCCTAACTTCATAAAAGATATCAGTTGAATTTTTTAATTCAAAATGGATTAAAAAGATTTTTTTAACATTGTAATGTATTTATTGCAATCCAGGTATTGCATTTCAATAAATACCTTAAACTTGAGGCCCTGGCTAAGTATTCCTTCCTTACTAAAAATCAGATTTTTCTGGTGCAACTCCATTGCCTGCAGTAATATTTATAACTACAAATGCCAGCACAGTATTTCAATACTGTACTCAGTTCTTTCTAACTAAATATCACATTAGCTATGAAACAACACAAATATAAATGCTGAATTTATAGGACAAATAAACAAATTCTTCACAAAAAAAAAACAATGAAAGACTAATTTTCTACAAAACGTATTTATTAGTTCTTCAATCATATTATTTAGGCTATTTCAAATATAAAAGATTCTTTTATCTAGGTTTATTTGTTTGTTTGTTTGTTTTGAGATGGAGTCTCACACTGTCACCAGGCTAGAGTGCAGTGGCTCTCCTGCCTCATCCTCCCAAAGAGCTGGGATTGCAGGCATGAGCCAGCGCACCCAGCTTTTTTTCTTTTTTCTAAATATTTCACATACAAATGAGACTATGCAGCATTTGTCTTTCTGTATTTTCCTTATCTCGCTTAGTATAATTTCTTCAAAGTTCATCAATATTGTTTTAAATAAAATTATTTCATTTCTTATTAAAGCTGTAAAATTATCTCTCTCTTGAAATTTATTCATTTATTTGTATCAGAAAAGTGCAGATACCCTTGGCTATACTTATTTTATGTCCATTGGTTAAATACTCCGAATTGGAATTAATGATACTTCCAGTTTAAAAATTTTAAGAAAACTCCATATTGACTTTTTTTTTTTTTTTTTAATAACGGCTGCACCAATGGACATGCTCAGCAATGGTGTGCAAATATTCTCTTTTCCGTTCTTCTAACTTTTTGATAATAGCTATCCTAACACCATGATAAGGTGATATCTCATTGTGATTTTGATTGTAATTGCGCTGATAATTAGTCATGTTGAGAATCTTTTTATATACCCGCTGGCCATTTCTATGTCTTTGGAAAAATGGATATTTTGCCCAATTAATTAGGGAATTGTTTTTTATTTTGTTCTGTTGTGCTTTTCTGTATTGATTAGTATTATATATATATTTCGAATAGTAACATATTATCCTACATATGGTTTACAAATATTTTCTCCTATTCCATATATTGTCTTTGTATTTTGTTGGGTGTTTCCCTTTGTCATGCAGAAACTTCCTATTTTGATATAATTCCATGTTTTTACTTTTGCTTTGGTTGCTTGTGGTCCTTATGTAGAATCCAAAACATCATTGCCAGGACCAGGACCAAGGAGTTTTTCATATACAAATATATATATTAGATGATTCAAGATTTTAGTTCTTATGTTTAAGTCTTTATTTTAAACTCATTTTTGTGATGATCAAGAGAAGTGTTCTCTTTTTGTGCAGGCATATCCAGTGTTTTCTACAGCATTTCTTGATGTGTCTGTCTTTTCCTAATTCTGTGAGATCAGTTGACTGTATATGTGTGCGTTGATTTCTGCGTTCTCTATTTTGTTCCATTGGTTCTAATGTAAGTACTACAGTATTTTAATAACTATAGCATTGTAATATAGTTTGAAATCAGGAAGTTTGAGGCTCTCAGCCTTTTTGTTCTTCTTGGTACTTGGCTATTTGGGGTCTTTTGTGGCTCCATACTAATTTTACAATTGTTTGCTCTACATTTGTTTTAATGGCATTAAAATTTTGATAGAAATGTCTTTAACTCTGTTGACGACTTTGTTCACATAAATGTTTTAACAGTATTAATATGTAGAATCCACGGACACAAAATATAGTTTCCATTTTGTATTCTTCAATGTCTTTCATCAACATTTTATAGTTTTCAGCATGCAGATCCTTAATTGTCTTGGTTAAACTCATTCTATTTAATGAATTAAATATTTCTTTCTATTTGATGATATTGTAAATGAAATTGTTTTATTTCTTTTTCACATATTCTGTTATTACTGTAAGAAAATGCAACTGATTTTCATGTTACTATTGTATCCTACAACTTTACTGAACTAGTTCTTTAGCTATAACAGGGTTTCATTGTTGTCGCTGGTAAAATGGTGAATATTCTTAACCCTGGTTACACTTTAAATTGATAGTTGCTATTATTAACCAGATGGGTTTCTGTTGTCCTAAATTCAGTGAAATTCAAATATTCCCATTTAAAGTAGTTTTGTGGGTTTTGTCTGGGCCCCGGGATGGGGGACATCCCGTGGGAGCCGGGAGATTCAGGACGGAGAGGGAGAAGCATTCAGGGAGGAGGCTGATCAGGAGAAGCTGAGAGGGGCTCCGAACACTGTAAAATGTAGAAGGGGTCACGTCGAAGACCCAGTGGAGAGAAAGAATGAGCCAGAAAAGGGGCGAATGGTGGGAGTGGGCAACAGGACCGTTTCCCGGCACCAGCAGGGGGCAGGAAACTTTGCAAAATCTCCAGGCCCCAGGGAACAGTGCGGGCAGAATGGGAGGGAGTGGAGAGGACCAGGCGCACCCCACGATCAATTTGTAGAAAGGGACATGTCCCAGTTCCTTCACCTCTTCCCACCGTTCTGTGGGCATGTCCCTCAGGGGCAGGGCAGGGGAGGAGGCGGCTCCCGGTGGGCTCAGACAGCTTAGAGGAGCACACTCGCTTCACCAGGGACCGGGTGACAGCAGAGGCAAGCGACGGCTGCCGGTCCCGCTGGCCCCGTTTGTGGGCGTGGGGGTCGCCAGTGGGGCCGAGCTTACGGGGCCCAGTGAGGGGGCCTGTAGGTGGCCCGGGAGGAATTCATCTACCCATGCAGTGACCTTCCGGGAGACCAATGTGAACAGCACCCCTGACACGCCCTTTCTAGCTGGAACATTTTTGAGGCTGAAATTGAAGCTCAGGCAGACAGCGGACAGAAGAAGGACTGGAAGAAACCCCGAGGGTGAAGTCCAGCCCAAGGAGAGGAAGCGGAAATGCCCGGCCTGCGTCAAACAGGGCTCTAAGGAGAAGGTTCCGGGCTGGATGGCCACTGCCCTACAGAGACGCAGGCTCGGTGGGAGGCTGAGGAGCACCGGGAGACCCAGGACAGCAGGGCAGAGCGGGCGATGAGAACCCACAGCTACTGCTTCCCTGCACAGTTCGCCTTCTCCAAGGCCCAGCCCCCAGCTGAGCCCAGCACTGAATGTCATGGCGCCTCCTGGACCACTGCTGGGGGTGACCGGTAGGAGATCCCACCTCCCAGGGAGAGGACGCCACTATATCCCCGGGGAATAAAGCTGCTAGCCCAACCAAAAATAAAATAATTTTGTTTTGTCTCTGAAAATAATGTGTTTCTTTTGTTTACTGGTCAACAAGCTGCCTAGTCAAACGTTTCAATAAAGTCGTTTAACATTATAATCCTTTATTACGAAGCAAAACAGCAAATTTTACAATGGTTTTGATGTCATCTAATATGATTGAAAATATGTCAATTTGTCATTGCCAGTGAATCTTCATGTTATTTATTTTACACTGTTAGATATTCTGCCTACAAATGTCTAATGTCTTAGAATCTTGCCTGGCATATTGTCTGTGCTACATACTACTACTCTAATTCATCAAATTATCTTTTTATACCATTCTTAAAACACAATATTATTGGCTGTGTACAGTGGTTCATGCCTGTAATCCCTTTGAGAGATTGCATGCCTGTAATCACTTTGAGAGGTTAGGAGGTTGAGACCAGCCTGGCCAACATCGTGAAACCCTGTCTCTACTAAAAATACAAAAATTAGCCAGGCATGGTGGCGGCTGCCTTTAATTCCAGCTACTAGGGAGGCTGAGGCAGGAGAACTGCTTGAACCGGGGAGTCAGAGGTTGCAGTGAGCCAAGATCCCTGCCACTGCATTCCAGCCCGGGCAGGAGAGCGAGACTCCAGCTCAAAAAATATATATTTTTATTAAAATTATTTTACTGCCTAAATATTTATGAAAATTATGAGGTCTATTCAGTCTGCCCTCTTGATAAAAGCCAGATTTTTTTCTCTTTACTAATATGTTAGACAGTACAAATGCAGTTTTATTACATGGATACGTTGCATAGTGACGAAGTGTGGGCTTTCGGTGTAACAATCATCTGAACAGTCCTCATTGTCCCAGTTGGGTATTTTCTATTCCTAAACCCTCTACCACTTCCCATCTTTCTGAGTCTCCAATGTCTATTTTTCCAGTCTCTATATCAAAGCGTACGCATTATTGAGCTCCCATGTGTAAGTGAGAAAATGCAGTATTTGATTTTCTGTTTCTGAGTTATTTCACTTACAATAATGACCTCCAGTTCCATTTATATTGCTGCAAAAGATATTATTTTATATCTTTTTATGGCTGAGTAGTATTCCATGGTGTAAATGTATAGCACATTTTCTTTATTCAATCGTTGATTAATAAATTTAAATTGGCTCCGTATCTTTGCTATTGTGAATAATGCTGCAATAAATATATGAGTGTGGGTATCTTCTTTATGTAATAAATTATTTTCCTTTGGGTAAATACCCAGTGGTTGGAATGCTAAATCAAATAGAACTTGTATTTTTATTTTTCTGAGAGATCTTCATACCATTTTCCATAGAGATAGAATTTTACATTCTCACAAACAATGTATAAGTTTTCTTTTTTCCCTGTATCCTTGCCAATGTCTGTCATTTTTCTTCTTTTTATTAATTAGCCTTTATGAATGGTGTAAAATGGTATTCCATTGTGATTTTTAATTGGTATTTCTCTGATCATCTGCAATGTTGAGCATTTTTTACATGCTTTCTGGTCATCATTGTCTTTTTTTTTTTTTTTTTTTTTCCAATATCCGTTCCCAATATTTGCCTGCTTTTCGATAAGGTTACTTGTTTTATTCTTGCTGAGCTGTTGGATTTTCTTATACATTCCAGACATTAGTTGCACCTAAAGCTGTGGCACCATCAACAGAGCCTGGCCATGAAGTGTGGGGCCCTCAGACTGCTGTCACTTCATCTCTGTGATGGAGAGCAGTGCAGCAGCCTTCAGCAGACATGCACACTGGACAGCTGGGTGAGTGCTGTTGCCTGTGGGCAGGGGGGCGGGAAAGTGGGCAGCCTCTGAGCTTTCATCTGTTCTCTCAATGTGCTCTCCTCACCATCCCATTCTACCTGCAGGGCTTCTGGCCAACCAGATGCAGCCAGGTGGAATTCCACTGCAAAGCGTACAGCAACTTTGTATGTGGAAGTGAACAGCAGCAAGGTGGGGTCAATTGCATACCCTATGCCGCTGTGTTTAAGGGAGATGCTGTTGCTGGACAGGAGCATGGGGATGGCAGGCCTGGGGCTCCACTTTACTAAACTCTACCATTATTATAGAAAGTTTAGAGTAGCATATGAAAGACAGAATAGTGTCATCAGCCAGGAGACAAAATCCTCTAGAGTGAGCACTTCTCCTGGATACGAACTTGGTGGTGGTTCATTTAGCGTCTGTCTAAAATCAGAGGTAGTTTTTTGTACAGTAAGATTACATGAGTCAATCGGTAAAAGTGGGAATCACGCCTGTGAGTAATGTCCCTCATAATTCATTCAAAAACATTTGCTTCTGTCTTTGCAACTTTATGCTTTCTGAATTCCCACATCGAGTAAACACCTCTGTGGTGACCTTATAATCAATCTTGCATATTTAACAATTTGGATTTTAACTCAAGATCTGTTAAAACAAAATCTGTTTGACTTATATTGGATGTAAAATAGAAAAGTTAGGATGGGCTATTCCAGACATGTAGAATTAGTTTCTTTTATAATAAGCAGTGTTCCACCAACCTATGATTATTACACTAAAAATAATGCTAACGTATATTTTATTTCATTGTGTGGATTTTCAAGAGATACACAGGATAATGAAATAATATTAACTAGCTGAATGCTGATGCCTATTTTTTCAGTTTTTTTAACTGAATTATTTTAAAAAAGCTTGTATTTTTACTGTAAAATTGCGCTTAATTAGAACCACTCCTAAATATTTATCTCTTTTCTTTTTTTTTTTAAATTTTTAATTGGATTTTAGGTTTTGGGGTACATGAGCAGAGCGTGCAAGACCGTTGCGTAGGTACGCACATGGCAGTGTGCTTTGCTTTGCTTCTCCCCTTCACCCACATTTGGCATTTCTCCCCAGGCTATCCCTCCCCACCTCCCCCTCCCACTGGCCCTCCCCTTCCCCCCCAATAGACCCCAGTGTTTAGTACTCCCCTTTCTGTGTGCATGTGTTCTCATTTTTCATCACCCGCCTATGAGTGAGAATATGCGGTGCTTCATTTTCTGTTCTTGTGTCAGTTTGCTGAGGATGACGTTCTCCAGATTCATCCATGTCCCTACAAACGACACAAACTCATCATTTCTGATTGCTGCATAATATTCCATGGTGTATATGTGCCACATCTTTCCAATCCAGTCTATTATCAATGGGCATTTTGGTTGATTCCAGGTCTTTGCTATTGTAAACAGTGCTGCAATGAACATTCGTGTACCTGTGTCCTTATAGTAGAACGATCCATAGTCTTTTGGATATATACCCAGTAATGGGATTGCTGGGTCAAATGGAATTTCTATTTCTAAGGCCTTGAGGAGTCGCCACACTGTCTTCCACAATGGTTGAACTAATTTACACTCCCACCAACAGTGTAAAAGTGTTCCTTTTTCTCCACATCCTCTCCAGCATCTGTTGTCTCCAGATTTTTTAATGATCGCCATTCTAACTGGCGTGAGATGGTATCTCAATGTGGTTTTGATTTGCATCTCTCTGATGACCAGTGACGATGAGCATTTTTTCATATGATTGTTGGCCTCATATATGTCTTCTTTCGTGAAGTGTCTGTTCATATCCTTTGCCCACGTTTGAATGGGCTTGTTTGTTTTTTTCCTGTAAATCTGTTTGAGTTCTCTGTAAATTCTGGATATCAGCCCTTTGTCAGATGGGTAAACTGCAAACATTTTTTCCCATTCTGTTGGTTGCCGATTCACTCTAGTGACTGTTTCTTTTGCCGTGCAGAAGCTGTGGAGTTTCATTAGGTCCCATTTGTCTATTTTGGCTTTTGTTGCCAATGCTTTTGGTGTTTTGTTCATGAAGTCTTTGCCTACTCCTGTGTCCTGGATAGTTTTGCCTAGATTTCCTTCTAGGGTTTTTATGGTGCCAGGTCTTATGTTTAAGTCTTTAATCCATCTGGAGTTAATTTTAGTGTGAGGTGTCAGGAAGGGGTCCAGTTTCTGCTTTCTGCACATGGCTAGCCAGTTTTCCCAACACCATTTGTTAAACAGGGAATCCTTTCCCCATTGCTGGTTTTTGTCAGGTTTATCAAAGATTGTATAGTTGTAGATATGTTGTGTTGCCTCCGGTGTCTCTGTTTTATTCCATTGGTCTATATCTCTGTTTTGGTACCAGTACCATGCTGTTTTGATTACTGTAGCCTTGTAGTATAGTTTGAAATCCAGTAGTGTGATGCCCCCCGCTGTGTTCTTTTTGCTTAGAATTGACTTGGCTATGCGGGCTCTCTTTTGGTTCCATATGAAGTTCATGGTGGTTTTTTCCAGTTCTGTGAAGAAAGTCAATGGTAGCTTGATGGGGATAGCGTTGATTCTGTAAATTACTTTGGGCAGTATAGCCATTTTCACAATATTAATTCTTCCTAACCGTGAACATGGAATGTTTCTCCATCTGTTTGTGTCCTCTCTGATTTCGTTGAGCAGTGGTTTGTAGTTCTCCTTGAAGAGGTCGCTTAACGTTCCTTGTGAGTTTTATTCCAAGGTATTGTATTCTTTTTGTAGCAATTGTGAGTGGCAGTTCGTTCTTGATTTGGCTTTCTTTAAGTCTGTTATTGGTGTAGACGAATGCTTGTGATTTTTGCACATTGATTTTATATCCGGAGACTTGGCTGTAGCTGCTTATCAGTTTCCCGAGTTTTTGGGCTGAGGCGATGGGGTCTTCAAGGTATACTATCATGTCGTCTGCAAATAGAGACCATTTGGCTTCCACCTTTCCTATTTGAATACGCTTTATTTCTTTTTCTTGCCTGATTGCTCTGGCTAGACCTTCCAGTACTATATGGAATAGGAGTGGTGAAAGAGGGCATCCTTGTCTAGTGCCAGATTTCGAAGGGAATGCTTCCAGTTTTTGCCCATTCAGTATGATATTGGCTGTTGGTTTGTCATAAATAGCTTTTATTACTTTGAGATACGTTCCATCGATACCGAGTTTATTGAGGGTTTTTAGCATAATGCGCTGTTGAAATTTGTCAAATGCCTTCTCTGCATCAATTGAGATAATCATGTGGTTTTGTTTTTGGTTCTGTTTATGTGGTGAATTACGCTTAAAGACTTGCGTATGTTGAACCAGCCTTGCATCCCCGGGATGAATCCTACTTGATCATGATGAATAAGTGTTTTGATTTGCTGTTGCAATCGGCTTGCCAATATTTTATTGAAGATTTTTGCATCTATGTTCATCATGGATATTGGCCTGAAGTTTTCTTTTCTCGTTGGGTCTCTGCCGGGTTTCGGTATCAGAACGATGTTGGTCTCGTAAAATGATTTGGGAAGGATTCCCTCATTTTGGATTGTTTGAAATAGTTTTAGAAGGAATGGTACCAGCTCCTCTTTGTGTGTCTGGTAGAATTCGGCTGTGAATCCGTCTGGACCTGGGCTTTTTTTGAGTGGTAGGCTCTTAATAGCTGCCTCGACTTCTGACCTTGTTATTGGTCTATTCATACCTTCAGCATCCTCCTGGTTTAGGCTTGGGAGGACACAGGAGTCCAGGAATTTATCCATTTCTTCCAGGTTTACTAGTTTATGTGCATAGAGTTGTTTGTAATATTCTCTGATGATGGTTTGAATTTCTGTGGAGTCTGTGGTGGTTTCCCCTTTATCATTTTTTATTGCATCTATTTGGTTGTTCTCTCTTTTCTTTTTAATCAGTCTGGCTAGTGGTCTGTGTATTTTGCTGATCTTTTCAAAAAACCAGCTCTTGGATTTATTGATTTTTTGAAGGGTTTTTCGTGTCTCTATCTCCTTCAGTTCAGCTCTGATCTTAGTTATTTCTTGTCTTCTGCTGGGTTTTGAGTTTTTTTGATCTTGCTCCTCTAGCTCTTTCAATTTTGACGATAGGGTGTCAATTTTGGATCTCTCCATTCTCCTCATATGGGCACTTATTGCTATATACTTTCCTCTAGAGACTGCTTTGAATGTGTCCCAGAGGTTCTGGCATGTTGTGTCTTCATTCTCATTGGTTTCAAAGAACTTCTTTATTTCTGCCTTCATTTCATTGTTTACCCAGTCAACATTCATGAGCCAGTTGTTCAGTTTCCATGAAGCTGTGCGGTTCTGGGTCGGTTTCTGAATTCTGAGTTCTAACTTGATTGCACTATGGTCTGAGAGGCTGTTTGTTATGATTTCAGTTGTTTTGCATTTGTTGAGCAGTGCTTTACTTCCAATTATGTGGTCAATTTTTGAGTAGGTGTGATGTGGTGCTGAGAAGAATGTGTATTCTGTGGATTTGGGGTGGAGAGTTCTGTAAATGTCTATCAGGTTTACTTGCTCCAGGTCTGAGTTCAAGCCCTGGATATCCTTGTTGATTTTCTGTCTGGTTGATCTGTCTAATATTGACAGTGGAGTGTTAAAGTCTCCCACTATTATTGCGTGGGAGCCTAAGTCTCTTTGTAAGTCATTAAGAACTTGCCTTATGTATCTGGGTGCTCCTGCATTGGGTCCATATATGTTCAGGATCATTAGCTCTTCTTGTTGTATCGATCCTTTTACCATTATGTAATGGCCTTCTTTGTCTCTTTTGATCTTTGTTGCTTTAAAGTCTATTTTATCAGAGATGAGAATTGCAACTACTGCTTTTTTTTTTTTTTTTTGCTCTCCATTTGCTTGGTAAATCTTCCTCCATTCCTTTATTTTGAGCCTTTGTGTATCCTTGCATGTGAGATGGGTTTCCTGGATACAGCACACTGATGGGTATTAGATTTTTATCCAATTTGCCAGTCTGTGTCTTTTGATTGGTGCATTTAGTCCATTTACATTTAGGGTTAATATTGTTATGTGTGAATTTGATACTGCCATTTTGATGCTAAGTGGCTGTTTTTCCTGTTAGTTGTTGTAGATTCTTCATTATGTTGATGCTCTTTAGCATTTAGTGTGATTTTGGAATGGCTGGTACTGGTTGTTTCTCTCTATGTGTAGTGCCTCTTTCAGGAGCTCTTGTAAAGCAGGCCTGGTGGTGACAAAATCTCTGAGTACTTGCATGTTCGCAAAGGATTTTATTCTTCCTTCACTTCTGAAGCTCAGTTTGGCTGGATATGAGATTCTGGGTTGAAAGTTCTTTTCTTTAAGAATGTTGAATATTGGCCCCCACTCTCTTCTGGCTTGTAGTGTTTCTGCCGAGAGATCTGCTGTGAGTCCGATGGGCTTCCGTTTGTGGGTGACCCGACCTTTTTCTCTGGCTGCCTTTAGTATTTTCTCCTTTATTTCAACCTTGTTGAATCTGACGATTATGTGCCTTGGGATTGCTATTCTTGCGGAATATCTTTGTGGTGTTCTCTGTATTTCCTGTATTTGAGTGTTGGCCTGTCTTGCTAGGTGGGGGAAATTTTCCTGGATGATGTCCTGAAGAGTATTTTCCAGCTTGGATTCATTCTCTTCGTCCTCTTCTGGTACACCTATCAAACGTAAGTTAGGTCTTTTCACATAGTCCCACATTTATTGGAGGCTTTCTTCATTCCTTTTTGCGCTTTTTTCTCTAATCTTGGTTTCTCGTTTTATTTCATTGAGTTGGTCTTCGACTTCAGATATTTTTTCTTCTGCTTGGTCAATTTGGCTATTGAAACTTGTGCATGCTTCGCGAAGTTCTCGTATTGTGTTTTTCATCTCCGTTAATTCATTCATATTCCTCTAAGTTATCCATTCTTGTTATCATTTCTTTATATCTTTTTTCAAGTTCCTTAGTTTCTTTGCATTGATTTAATACATGTTCTTTTAGCTCACAAAAGTTTCTCACTATCCACCTTCTGAAGTCTAATTCCGTCATTTCGTCACGGTCATTCTCCATCCAGCTTTGTTCCCTTGCTGGTGAGGAGTTTTGGTCCTTTCTAGGAAGCGAGGTGTTCTGGTTTCGGGTGTTTTCCTCCTTTTTTCGCTGGTTTCTTTTCATCTTTGTGGATTTATCCACTTGTCGTCTGCGTAGTTGCTGACTTTTCGATTGGGTCTCTGAGTGGACACCCAGATTGTTGATGATGAAGTATTTCTGTTACTTGGTTTTCCTTCTACCAGTCTAGCCCCTTCGCTGTACGACTGCTGAGGTCCACTCCAGGCCCTGCTTGTCTGGGGTGCACCTCTAGCAGCTGTGGCACAGTGAGGGATGCTACCCCTTTCTTTTTCTGCTATCTTTGTCCCAGGATGATACCTGCCAAATGTCAGTCTTTTGGATATAGAGGGGTCAGGGAACTGCTTAAGGAGACAGTCTGTACTTTATAGGAGCTCAGTTGCTGAGCTGTGATCTCTGTTGTTCATTCAGGGCTGTTAGGCTGCTATGTTTGATTCTGCTGCAACAGAGCTCATTAAAAAAACCCTTTTTTTCTCAAATGCTCTGTGTTGGGGGGTTCGGGCTTTATTTTTGGATGTTCATTGAGGTGTCCTGCCCAGCTAGGAGGCAGACTAGCCACTGTTTGCCTGCCGAGGCTCCGCCCTGCTGTTGTGAGGCCCGCCCTGTTGGGGCAGGTTCTGCTGTTCTGCTGTGGGTCCGCCACGCCCTGAGGCGGAGTCTCTCTGTTGTAGCGGGTTGCCTCGGCAATGGCAGGCTGCCTCAGCAGTGGGCGTGTATCTCAGTTGGGGCGGGTTGCCTCGGTAATGGTGGACACCCCTCCCCCACAGAGCCTCTCAGACCGACTGCATGGGGATCACTTGAAATCGCGGTCTTGTTCGTCCCACTGGGCTAGCCCAAACGCTCTGTCCCTGCAATCCCCTGGGCGGGCCCACTGTCCAAGTCTCGCTCAGTCTCAAGTCCAGCCCTCTCAAGTCTCAGGTTGCCGGCTCAACAGGGCACCCGGACAAGCGCGCCCTGTGGGGAGTGATGGGCAGGGCCGGCCGCCACCATCCCGGCTGCCGGCTTCGCCAGGCAGAGGCACTGCCAGGCGTCCAGCATCTCCCCTATACTTGGGAATCTCCCCGTTCCCTGGGCAACAAAGATCAGTCTGGAAATGCAGCTCCGACTCACCTCTCCGCAGACTCAAAGAGAGCTCCAATCCTGGGTTGTTCTCACAGCGCCATCTTGAGTCCTCTCTATTTCTTTTCCATACATATACAAATGGAATTGTTTTCCTATTTTTATTTTAAGGTTGATCATTGTTAGTACATAAAAGTAGTATTGAACTTTGTATATTGATTTTGTATCTTGAGACTTTGCGTAACTCATTTATTGGTTTTTGTGAGTTTTAATGAATTTCTTATAAACTTTTTTATTCGAGTTTACATCATCTGCAGTGATAGACAATTTCAACCTCTTACTTTCCCTCAAGAATGATTTGTTTATTTTCTTACGTAATTTTTTTGGATGTTAACATTTTTGTCTTGTCCTAAAATATCAAGACACAACAACCAGTATTGTATTGTTATGGGGTTAGTCATAAGATTTTCATTGATGCCCTTTAGCAGATCTAGAAAGTCTGCTTATAGTCCTCCTTTCCAGGGAGATTAATCATGAATGAATATTGAATTGGTCAAATGCTCTCTGTGTCTGTTGATGGGATCTTTCTGTTACCTTCCTTTATCCTATTTGTGTAAGACTGATTAATTATTGGAGAGGTCAATATTGCATTTGTGAAATAATTCCATTTGTTCATGGTGTACAATCATTTTGACATGTTCTTCATTCATTTCACTCTTTTCATGAGAATTTCTATGTGTGTATTCATCACAATTTTATTTATATCCACATTTATTTGTGATGCTTTTGTCTGGCTTTCATATCAGAGTAATACTGGCCTCATAGAACAAATTGGAAAGTGTTCCCAATAACTGTCTTCTATTTTCCGAAAGGGATTGTGAAGAGTTGGCATAAATTTAGTAGAATTTACCAGTTAAGTCACATGATTCTGGGCTTCTCTTTTGTAAAAAAGAATTTTAATTAATCGAACCTCTTTATTTGGTGTATGTGTATTCATATATTTGGTTCCTTCTGGTATTTACCTTAATAATTGGTGTCCAGTGAGGTATTTATATTTTATTTGCAGTGTTTCATGTTTTGAAATGTTGATGTAGAAAATTCAAGAAGTTTAATGTAGGAGAATGTTTAATATAGGAGAATGAGGCTTTGGTTTTATCTATGAATGACTCGAGGTTTTCTCTGTTGTAAAAAATGATATGACCGTTCCTGCCGTAGTCAATACTTATTGTATGAGTCAAATAAGAAGGCAGAAGTAAATGAACATCCATCATTTAATCACAAATCAGTGTATTCATTGAAGACTTTGAAAAGAATTATCAAAAATTTCCAGGAGAATTCCTTTCCTGGAATCACCATTAGAGAGAAACTGGCTAAACAAACAGGCATTCCAGAGTCTGAAATTTAAATTTTATTTCAGAACCAAAGACCTCAGTTCCCAGGCCACAGCACAAGGAGGCTTGAGAATTACCTGTCACCAGGTCCGAGACCATGACTTCATGTGACTGTTTGGCTGGAACAAAACATGTGCCCTTCCCCAGGCAGGCCTTGTCCTCTTCCTGCCTCCTATTCTTTGACCAGCCGCCTGCTATTTTTGCCAGCTTCTTTTCCACCTCCCACATCCTATAATTTTTTGGATCCCTCTGCGGTCTGCACGATGCTCAGCCCACATTGGCCATGCAGATGGAAGAGATCTCTCAACCTCTTCTGGCACTTAGGAGTCACGTGTCGATGCTACCAACTCTAGGATAAAAGGTTCTCCCGTACACAGACTTGTTTCTGGCCTCTGTCAAAAGAAAAATTTTAGGATGACAACAAAAATGAGATGTTGGCCTGAAAGTTCTACCTTAAAGGTGTTGTACTGGAGTGAGCATAGAAAGTCAACACCAAGACAAAAGCATGCCAAATTGCAGGGTCTTTATTGCCGACGGCCACGGAGGACTCGAGTCTCTCTAACCCATGGCCCCGAAAGGAGGGTGTCAAGACCTTTTATGCTCATAAACCACCTCAGGGGTGAGGGTGAGGGGAGGGGATGGGGGTGAGGGGCTTCAGACAAGGCCAGTGGATTCCATAAATTACCTCCTGGGTGGAGATGAGGGTGAGGGGCTCTGGACATTCCGAGGGCCAGGGGACTTTGGATATTCTGATTGTTACTTAAGTGGTTTACAGAAGTCAAGATAAGCATTTGTTTACAGATTGTCTGGGTATGGGTGGAAATCACACATCTTAGTTACTTATTACAAGTTGCAGGGGCCAAGATAGCGTGGGTTTGGACTGCTTGCCTGTCACATTAGGGTTATAGAGAGCAGTTTCAACAGAAAGCCGAGGTATGGTTGAGGTATGCAGTTTTATGGGGATTTTTACCATGTCACAAAAGGGGACACCCTCAGCCTGGTCATCCTTAGTCACCATTTCAGGATCTTGGTCAACAAGACACATCTCACCTTTAGCACTGGTGGGTCTTGGGCAAGAACTCCCAGGATGTCATGATTCAATGGCATCCTGGAGCAGGAACACCTTAGCAGCCCACGTACACTGAGTCTCCCCTGTGGCAGAAACAGACACAAGCCACAAAGAAGCTATCTCATTGGCTGGAGTAACTACACCAGACCTCCTCTCAATCCCAGGAATTCAGGAAAAGGCACAATTATTTCTGAACTCAGAACCACAGCAAAAGAACCTTCCATGGTCTGAATCACCACGCAGTGAGCAAGAATTTTAGGCTCTGCTAAACAGGCTGCAGGGCTCACCAGCAGATCATCTTTAGCAGGCACGCATCCTTCTCGCCACTGCCATCCAGGACTTTTTTCTTGGACACAAACAGCAAAATGCCAAGAAAGAAGGACCGGGAACACATTGTGGTCAGAAGCAACACTGATGTAAGAAGCAGCAGCAATCACTTAGAAATCCAAAGGGAGCATTTTTGTGCTCACTCCTGTGGGCACCCCTTAACTTCTGTCCTCACTTCCAAACCTCAGCGATGGTTTCTGAGCTTCATGTTGTCCCTGGGGGCTTCATGGGCTCCAGGCGGTGAACAGCTTCGCTGAATCTTGATGCAGCAAAGCATTCTCCTGACAAACACGACCTCTTCCCTTTGATCACTGGCTCCTGGGTTATCTAGACAATGCACAAACTGGAAACTCACCAAAGGGAAGAGAGTAGCTATAAGGGGGACACATTCCCACTTCTTTCTCTTTTAGCACATTTGAAAGGCATCTGCAAATGCAGGTGGATATGTAGAAAATGAGGGCATGCTGTGACTTCTCATCACATGAGTTTATGACCAGGAGTTTTTGAGACAGAGTTTCGCTCTTGTTACCCAGGCTGGAGTGCAATGGCGCCATCTCGGCTCACCGCAACCTCCGCCTCCTGGGTTCAGGCAATTCTCCTGCCTCAGCCTCCTGAGTAGCTGGGATTACAAGCACGCGCCACCATGCCCAGCTAATTTTTTGTACTTTTAGTAGAGACGGGGTTTCACCATGTTGACCAGGATGGTCTCGATCTCTTGACCTCATGATCCATCCGCCTCGGCCTCCCAAAGTGCTGGGATTACAGGTGTGAGCCAACGCGCCCGGCCCTAATCCTAGTTCTAAGAGCTGCAAATTGGAAATGGAAAACTTTCCACTCTGCATTTATTAAGAATTGATTGTGCAAGCTTATCTCCACCATACTGAGATGTCTTGACTGAGAATTTTCCTATTGAACAAATAAACATAGAGATAGTGACAGGCAGGGCATGGTGGCTCATGCCAGTAATTCCAGCATTTTATAAAGCCAAGTCAGGCAGATCAGTTTAGGCCAGAAGTTTGAGGCCAGCCTGGGCAACATGGTGAAGCCCCATCTCTACTAAAAGCACAAAAAAGAGCTGGGTGTGGTGATGCATGCCTGTAATTCCAGCTACTCGGGTGGCTAAAGCTTGAGAATCTCCTGAACCCAGGAGGTGGAGGCTGCAGTGTGCTGAGATTTTGCTACTGTGCTCCAGCCTGAGCAACAGAGCAAGACTCCGTCAAAAAAAAGAGGAGCAAGTGAGAGAGGAAAACTGTAAAATAACTGAACAAAGTAAGTGTAAGAATGTTAATCTCCCTTTTACCGGAAGATAAAAGGAAGAATTTTTGAACTTATTTACATGCATGTCTGTGCATAAAGCTAACCTCCTTATATGTTAAATTGTTACATGTTCAGTGAAAAAAATATATTTTCCAAGCTTTAACACTGAAGAGGGGTGCACATGGTCCAGACATTTTCTGTTGGTGTTGAATGGGGCCTGTTGTGGGAAAGTGGGAAAGGCAGGGTGAGGCCCTAGTGCCTTTAAGTGGTGTAAATGCAGAGGGACCCTAGTAGAGCGTCAGTCAGGGCTGAGGCCTGGAAACACTGAGGCTCACAGGGGGCTTCCAGACTGAGGAAAATGGGCCAGGTTGCTGAAGGCTAAAACGTCCTGTAACAGGCGAAGATCTGGCTAGATTGTGCTGCACCTCAGCATCAGTGGCAGCCAGATCTACCTAGACACTATATTAATGACACCTGGGGTGGACAGGTGTGAGCCGCCAGGCTGCAAAGAGACCCCAAAGGAGAGAAGGAGGTCTGCCCTGGGGCAAGGGTCCAGACCATTATGACCAGACCAATTTAAAAGCGCCCCATCTCCTCTGTTCTCAGAGGCTCAAGCAGGTGAACAGATAACAATTTAACCGAAGTCTCACTGAAAAGACAGGGTCCTATGGGGTTTGTCACCCCATATCTACAACTGGAAACAGCCACCTCTCTCTCCTCTATATGCCAAGAACCTCTGTTCAGGGCTCCTGACAAACCCCTCCTCCCTTCTGCCTCCCCGCCACAGTACACTTGCCAAGAATGCCGGAGATCTGGCACCTGAGCATTTTGCACAGCAGGCAGAGGAGCAAGCGGAACAAGGCTGGCCGTGTGTCCTGCACACGGGCAGATGTTCACGGGCCCAGGCTGCGGACCAGCTCGCCCAGTAGCCGGTGGCAGCTGTGTGCTCCCTGCCAGGCCATTCCACCTTCTGGAGCAGCAGCTCCCACTGCCGCTTCCGTTTCTTGAGCGCAGAATGTATGAATGCGGCTAGGGGGTCAAACGTGGGGACTGTGGCGACCTCTGGTACTTCTGACCATCCGGCCCAGGCAGCAGCCAGCCCTGCTCGCGCCTCCGCCATCGGCCGCATCAGCCCGGCGTTCCTGTCGCCTCTTCTCCCCGCAGCTCGCCTCTCAGTTCTCACAGTCCGGCACCTGGCTGCTCAGAGCCGCAGGACCAGCTCAGATCTCAGGTTCTGTACCTGCTGGGTGAACAAGCGAGGAGGCCGGGAGAAAAGCTGTCTGTCGCTCCAGAAGGAACAGGGTCTTCTTCGCATTCCAGGACGGAGTGGGTGCCCAGGGGTGGATGTAGGTGCAGAGAATAGCAGCGGCGGCAGCAGCAGCGGCAGGAGGAGGAGCAGTGGCTTCTTTGGACGTGGCACTGTCTGCCCCCTGAGTGTCTCCCTAACGCAGTCATGATTCAAAATCCCTGTTCAGCACAGTTGCACAGTCACAGCTGAAAACTAGTTATCTAAGAGGACTATTTCTTAATTGTATATCTGTTTTATATAGAAGTGTTTTGGTTAATGTTTCTCTCATTCTTGTTTTGCAATTTTCGTATTACTGGGTTTCTTTTTTAGAGTAGGTTCTTTGACATTTGTGTTTTGTGAGTTTGGTTTTACCTACCTATTATGATTTTGGATGTAAATCTACAACTTTATGTACACTTTAAGTCGACGTGGGGTTTAATTAAAACATGAATCAGCCATACCTGTTACCAATAAAATCATGTCTGTTTGCTTCTATTTGTTTATAACTTATCTTGCATATTTCTTTTCTTGGCTGGTGTCAAACGTTGTTTTATCTTGTTCAGGAGAGTAGTCATGTAAATAGTCTTAATTCACATGTATTTATTAATGAATCTTTATTATCTCTGTATGAGAAAAATACATTTATAATTTGAAGGTAATTTTATAACACTGTATCTCTTTTATGTATCACATTACGCACTCTGTTTATCTCTCTCTATATATATACATATATGCATATATATACATACATGCATATATATATATGTATATGTATTTTTCTTTTTTTGAGACGGAGTTTAACTCTGTTGCCAGGCTGGAGCGCAGTGGCACAATCTCAGATTACTGCAACCTCCGCCTCCCAGGTTCAAGTGATTCTCCTGCCTCAGTCTCCTAGGTAGCTGGGACTACAGGTGTGTACCACCATGCCCAGATACCCTTTGTACTTTTAGTAGAGACGAGGCTTCTCCACGTTGGCCAGGATGGTCTCTATCTCCTGATCTCGCCATCAGCCCACCTAGGCCTCCAAAACTGCTGGGACTACAGTGCTGAGCCACCATACCAGGCGACTTATATTTTAATTATAATAAAAACACAACAGCATTTACCATTCTGTGTCTTTTTAATTGCATAATTTAGTATTACATATACCCACTTTGTTATGCAACAGACATATAGAGCTTTTCCATTGCAAACCTAAAACTCAGTACCCATAAACGACAACTGCTCATTTTACCCTCTCCCGAGCTCTTGACAAACACATTCTACCCTCGGTTTCTATGATTGGATTACTTAAGATATCTCATAGGTGGCATTTTTACTCCACTAAATATTTTCTTTGATGTCCAAAAAGCTTCTTAGATTTAAGGTAGTCCCATTTTTCTGCTTTTTCCTTGTTACTTCTGCTTTTAATGTGATATTTTAAAAATTACCAAGACACATTTCTACCATATGTATGTATACACACACACACACACACACACACACACATATATATATTTGATCACTCTGTCACCCAGGCTGGAGTGCAATGGCACCATCTCGGCTCACCACAACCTATGCTTCCTGGGTTCAAGTAATTCTCCTGCCTCAGCTTCTTGAGTAGCTGGAATTACAGGCATGCACCACCACGCCTGGCTCATTTTGTATTTTTGGTAGAGATGGGGTTTTTCCATGTTGGTCAGGATAATCTCGAACTCCTGACCTCAGGTGATCCACCCACCTCAGCCTGCCAAAGTGCTGGGATTGTAGGCATGAGCTACTGTGCGTGGCCTAAATGTTTAATTTGTTTAAGATATTTTTGTATATGGTGCAAGAGAAAAGTCCAGTTTCATTTTCTTCCAATTAATATTTAGTTTTGTAACCTTATTTGTTGAAGAGTCTGTTTGTTCCCCTGCTTCACGGTGAATGAAAGAGTTTCAACATATCTCTAGAATGTTTGTATGTTGCAAAACTAAAATTCAGTGTCCATGAAAGAACAACTACCCCTTTATCTCCTCCTCTAAGGCTCTGATGGATACTAGTCTACTTTCTGTTTCTAGGAGTTTAACTACTTTAGATGTCTTATTTAACTGGAATCACACAGTGAGTGTACTTTTGTGACTGGTTTATTTTATTTACATAATGTCTTCAAGATTTATTTTTAGTGTAAAAATAATCAGATCTCCTGCTTTAAAAAAACTGAATATTCCATTCTTCGTATATTCCAAATCGTCTTTATCGACTCATTCATTCAGGGACATTTGGGTTGCTCCCACATATTAGCTGTTGTGAATAATGCCGCAATGAATATGGATACACAAATAACTCTTCATTTGGCCGTATATTTGTGAGTTTATTTCTGTGGTCTAGTCTGTTCCATTGGTCTGTCTGCCTGCCTTTATGTCAGTATCAAGTAGTTTGGTTACTATAGTTTCGTAATATATTATGAAGTCAAGTGTTGTGATGCCTCCAATTTTATTTTATTATTGAAGGTTGTTTGGCTCCTTATACTCCCTTTAGATCCATGTAAATTTAATTACTTTTTGTATTTCTGCAAAATGAAATGACAGTTAAAATTTGATAGAGAGTACAAGAATCTGCACTTGAGTTTGGGGAGTGTGGATGTCTTCACAATATTGTCTTCTAATCCTTGAACAAGAGCATCCTCAAGAGTGTGTTAATTTCCAGCTATTTGTAGATTTTTCAGTATTTCTTCAGCTTTTGATTTCTACTTTTATTCCCTTTTAACAAAAAATGATAGTTTGTAATATTTTAATTTTTTTTTTTTTTTTTGAGACAGGGTTTTGCTCTGTTGCTCAGGCTGGAGCACAGTGGTTCAATCATGGCTAACCAATCATGGCCAGCCTCAATCTCACAGACTCAAGCAATCCTCCCACCTCAGCCTCCTGAGTAGCTAGACACACAGGCATGTGCCATCATGCTCAGCTATTTTTGTTGTTGTTGTTGTTGTTGTTGTTGTTAATTTTATATTTTGTAGAGACAGGGTCTCCCTATGTTGTCCAAGCTGGCCTTGAACTCATAAACTCACTTAATTCTCTCACCTCAGCTTCCCAAAATGCTAGAATTATAGGCATGAGCCACCATGCCTGGCCCATATTTTAATATTTTAAAATTTAGTAAAACTTGTCTTCTGCCCTAATAGTTCATTCACCTAGGAGAATGTTTCATGTTCCATTGAAAAGATTGTATATTCTGATGTTGTTGTGTGGAGTGTCTTTTGTTTTGTTTTGTTTTTCACTTCTATTCACTGTGACTAGTGTTTTCTACGTCTTTTACAATCACGCAGTTTGCAGTGTTATTCAAATCCTCTGTTCTCATGTTAGCATTCGGTCTAGCTTGATTATTCTTAACTATTAGTGGAGTAATTATGTGGCTTACTATTTTTGCATAGCTATTTCTTTCTTCATCTGTGTCAATGTTATCTTTATACGTTTGGGAACCCTGTTGTGAAATGTGCATGTTTTTACTATTAATACAGCTTCCCCAGTGAATCAACACTTTTGTCATTATATCAGAGCTTTCTTTGTCTCTTGTTTCAGTTTTGACTTAGTGTGTATTTTGCATAATTATGACCACTCTTGCTGTCATTTGATTGCAATTCCCCTACAAGGTATTTTTTTGATATTGCCACTTTTAACCTGTTTGTGTGTTAGATCTGAAGTGAGCTTCTTATAGGCGAAGAAAATAAATCTTGTTGTTTTTTTTAAATCTCTTTAGCCAATTTACATGTTTGTATTGGAAATTTTACTTCATGTATATGCTCATTTTAATTCTGAAAATAATGAACTATTTCCATTTTATTAATGATTCTGTTTGTTTCTTGTAGCTATTTTCTCCTCTTTTCTGTTATTAATGACTCTCTTGGTGTTTACATTATTTGTATGGTGACATGCTTTTATTTCTTTCTACTTTGATTTGTCAAGGCCAAATTATAAGCTAAAAGCTTTTTCTTTAATCCAATCCTGTGACATCTAAACTCTGAAAGTCAAGGCTATGAAAAAATCTAAAACCATGAGGTTTCCCCCTTCTGGGGCCCTGTCTTTTTTGACTACTGTCTGACCTCTTGAGGAGTGATGAGTCCACACCAAGCAGCAGTGGACAGCAGTGGTCCACCTGTGAACAGTTGTTTCTTATAAGTTCCTCTTGTCTCTCAGGGCGCCACCTCTCTTACTCTTGAAACAGGAGACATATTGGCAGAGAAAGGGTATTTACCGCCATCTGGTGGGAAGGGAGGATTCAGGCCCTTCACCTCCCTAAGGTCAAAAAAGTCAGAGCCCTCAGAGATGCACTTGCAATGTGGCAGCCACTGGCCACAGGGGCTGCTGAGCACCTGCATTGTTCACAGTATGATCTGAGATATGCTAAGAAAAAATACAAGAAAGTATTTCAAAGATTTAGTTTTACATATATATAAATACATGTATATATATATATATATATCTTTAAGAATTTAATTCTGATTATATGTTAAAACATTTTGGATAGATTGGGTTTTATTTTTTAATTTTTTATTTTTATTTTTTATTGCATTTTAGGTTTTGGGGTACATGAGCAGAACATGCATGACAGTTGCGTAGGTACACACATGGCAGTGTGCTTTGCTTCCTTCCTCCCCTTCACCCATATTTGGCATTTCTCCCCAGGCTATCCCTCCCCACCTCCCCCTCACACTGGCCCTCCCCTTTTCCCCACAGTAGACCCCAGTGTTTAGTACTCCCCTCCCTGTGTTCCTGTGTTCATGTATTCTTATTTTTCTTTTTTTTTTCTTTTTTTTTAATTTTTTATTGGATTATAGGTTTTGGGGTACATGAGCAGAGCATGCAAGACAGTTGCGTAGGTACACACATGGCAGTGTGCTTTGCTTTTCTTCTCCCCTTCACCCACATTTGGCATTTCTCCCCAGGCTATCCCTCCCCACCTCCCCCTCCCACGGGCCCTCCCCTTTTCCCCCCAATAGACCCCAGTGTTTAGTACTCCCCTTTCTGTGTCCATGTGTTCTCATTTTTCATCACCCACCTATGAGTGAGAATATGCGGTGTTTCATTTTCTGTTCTTGTGTCAGTTTGCTGAGGATGATGTTTTCCAGATTCATCCATGTCCCTACAAACGACACGAACTCATCATTTCTGATTGCTGCATAATATTCCATGGTGTATATGTGCCACATTTTTCCAATCCAGTCTATTATCAATGGGCATTTGGGTTGATTCCAGGTCTTTGCTATTGTAAACAGTGCTGCAATGAACATTCGTGTACATGTGTCCTTATAGTAGAACGATTTATAGTCTTTTGGATATATACCCAGTAATGGGATTTCTGGGTCAAATGGAATTTCTATTTCTAAGGCCTTGAGGAATCGCCACACTGTCTTCCACAATGGTTGAACTAATTTACACTCCCACCAACAGTGTAAAAGTGTTCCTTTTTCTCCACATCCTCTCCAGCATCTGTTGTCTCCAGATTTTTTAATGATCGCCATTCTAACTGGCGTGAGATGGTATCTCAATGTGGTTTTGATTTGCATCTCTCTGATGACCAGTGACGATGAGCATTTTTTCATATGATTGTTGGCCTCATATATGTCTTCTTTCGAAAAGTATCTGTTCATATCCTTTGCCCACTTTTGAATGGGCTTGTTTGTTTTTTTCCTGTAAATCTGCTTGAGTTGTTTGTAAATTCTGGATATCAGCCCTTTGTCAGATGGGTAGACTGCGAAAATTTTTTCCCATTCTGTTGGTTGCCGATCCACTCTAGTGACTGTTTCTTTTGCCGTGCAGAAGCTGTGGAGTTTCATTAGGTCCCATTTGTCTATTTTGGCTTTTGTTGCCAATGCTCTTGGTGTTTTGTTCATGAAGTCCTTGCCTACTCCTATGTCCTGGATAGTTTTGCCTAGATTTCCTTCTAGGGTTTTTATGGTGCCAGGTCTTATGTTTACGTCTTTAATCCATCTGGAGTTAATTTTAGTGTAAGGTGTCAGGAAGGGGTCCAGTTTCTGCTTTCTGCACATGGCTAGCCAGTTTTCCCAACACCATTTGTTAAACATGGAATCCTTGCCCCATTGCTTGTTTTTGTCAGGTTTATCAAAGATTGTATAGTTGTATGTATGTTGTGTTGCCTCCGGTGCCTCTGTTTTGTTCCATTGGTCTATATCTCTGTTTTGGTACCAGTACCATGCTGTTTTGATTACTGTAGCCTTGTAGTATAGTTTGAAATCCGGTAGTGTGATGCCCCCGGCTGTGTTCTTTTTGCTTAGAATTGACTTGGCTATGCGGGCTCTCTTTTGGTTCCATATGAAGTTCATGGTGGTTTTTTCCAGTTCTGTGAAGAAAGTCAATGGTAGCTTGATGGGGATAGCGTTGATTCTGTAAATTACTTTGGGCAGTATAGCCATTTTCACGATATTAATTCTTCCTAACCATGAACATGGAATGTTTCTCCATCTGTTTGTGTCCTCTCTGATTTCGTTGAGCAGTGGTTTGTAGTTCTCCTTGAAGAGGTCATTACGTTCCTTGTGAGTTGTATTCCAAGGTATTTTATTCTTTTTGTAGCAATTGCGAATGGCAGTTCGCTCTTGATTTGGCTTTCTTTAAGTCTGTTATTGGTGTAGACGAATGCTTGTGATTTTTGCACATTGATTTTATATCCTGAGACTTTGCTGAAGTTGTTTATCAGTTTCAGGAGTTTTTGGGCTGAGGCGATGGGGTCTTCTAGGTATACTCTCATGTCGTCTGCAAATAGAGACAATTTGGCTTCCACCTTTCCTATTTGAATACGCTTTATTTCTTTTTCTTGCCTGATTGCTCTGGCTAGAACTTCCAGTACTATATTGAATAGGAGTGGTGAGAGAGGGCATCTTTGTCTAGTACCAGATTTCAAAGGGAATGCTTCCAGTTTTTGCCCATTCAGTATGATATTGGCTGTTGGTTTGTCATAAATAGCTTTTACTACTTTGAGATACATTCCATCGATACCGAGTTTATTGAGGGTTTTTAGCATAAAGGGCTGTTGAATTTTGTCAAATGCCTTCTCTGCGTCAATTGAGATAATCATGTGGTTTTTGTTTTTGGTTCTGTTTATGTGGTGAATTACGTTGATAGACTTGCGTATGTTGAACCAGCCTTGCATCCCTGGGTTGAATCCTACTTGATCATGATGAATAAGTTTTTTGATTTGCTGTTGCAATCGGCTTGCCAATATTTTATTGAAGATTTTTGCATCTATGTTCATCATGGATATTGGCCTGAAGTTTTCTTTTCTCGTTGGGTCTCTGCCGGGTTTTGGTATCAGGATGATGTTGGTCTCATAAAATGATTTGGGAAGGATTCCCTCTTTTTGGATTGTTTGAAATAGTTTTAGAAGGAATGGTACCAGCTCCTCCTTGTGTGTCTGGTAGAATTCGGCTGTGAACCCATCTGGACCTGGGCTTTTTTTGTGAGGTAGGCTCTTAATTGCTGCCTCAACTTCATACCTTGTTATTGGTCTAATCATAGTTTCAGCTTCCTCCTGGTTTAGGCTTGGGAGGACACAGGAGTCCAGGAATTTATCCATTTCTTCCAGGTTTACTAGTTCATGTGCATAGAGTTGTTTGTAATATTCTCTGATGATGGTTTGAATTTCTGTGGAATCTGTGGTGATTTCCCCTTTATCATTTTTTATTGCATCTATTTGGTTGTTCTCTCTTTTATTTTTAATCAATCTGGCTAGTGGTCTGTCTATTTTGTTGATCTTTTCAAAAAACCAGCTCTTGGATTTATTGATTTTTTGAAGGGTTTTTCGTGTCTCAATCTCCTTCAGCTCAGCTCTGATCTTAGTAATTTCTTGTCTTCTGCTGGGTTTTGAGTTTTTTTGATCTTGCTTCTCTAGCTCTTTCAATTTTGACGATAGGGTGTCAATTTTGGATCTCTCCATTCTCCTCATATGGGCACTTATTGCTATATACTTTCCTCTAGAGACTGCTTTAAATGTGTCCCAGAGGTTCTGGCACGTTGTGTCTTCATTCTCATTGGTTTCGAAGAACTTCTTTATTTCTGCCTTCATTTCGTTGTTTACCCAGTCAACATTCAAGAGCCAGTTGTTCAGTTTCCATGAAGCTGTGCGGTTCTGGGTCGGTTTCTGAATTCTGAGTTCTAACTTGATTGCACTATGGTCTGAGAGGCTGTTTGTTATGATTTCAGTTGTTTTGCATTTGTTGAGCAGTGCTTTACTTCCAATTATGTGGTCAATTTTAGAGTAGGTGTGATGTGGTGCTGAGAAGAATGTGTATTCTGTGGATTTGGGGTGGAGAGTTCTGTAAATGTCCACCAGGTTTGCTTGCTCCAGGTCTGAGTTCAAGCCCTGGGTATCCTTGTTGATTTTCTGTCTGGTTGATCTGTCTAGTATTGACAGTGGAGTGTTAAAGTCTCCCACTATTATTGTGTGGGAGTCTAAGTCCTTCTGTAAGTCATTAAGAACTTGCCTTATGTATCTGGGTGCTCCTGTATTGGGTCCATATATGTTTAGGATCGTTAGCTCTTCTTGTTGTGTCGATCCTTTTACCATTATGTAATGGCCTTCTTTGTCTCTTTTGATCTTTGTTGCTTTAAAGTCTATTTTATCAGAGATGAGAATTGCAACTCCTGCTTTTTTTTTGCTTTCCATTAGCTTGGTAAATCTTCCTCCATCCCTTTATTTTGAGCCTTTGTGTATCCTTGCATGTGAGATGGGTTTCCTGGATACAGCACACTGATGGGTTTTGGATTTTTATCCAATTTGCCAGTCTGTGTCTTTTGATTGGTGCATTTAGTCCATTTACATTTAGGGTTAATATTGTTATGTGTGAATTTGATACTGCCATTTTGATTCTAAGTGGCTGTTTTTCCTGTTAGTTGTTGTAGATTCTTCATTATGTTGAAGCTCTTTAGCATTCAGTGTGATTTTGGAATGGCTGGTACTGATTGATCCTTTCTATGTGTAGTGCCTCTTTTAGGAGCTCTTGTAAAGCAGGCCTGGTGGTGACAAAATCTCTGAGTACTTGCTTGTTCGCAAAGGATTTTATTCTTCCTTCACTTCTGAAGCTCAGTTTGGCTGGATATGAGATTCTGGGTTGAAAGTTCTTTTCTTTAAGAATGTTGAATATTGGCCCCCACTCTCTTCTGGCTTGTAGTGTTTCTGCCGAGAGATCTGCTGTGAGTCCGATGGGCTTCCCTTTGTGGGTGACCCGACCTTTCTCTCTGGCTGCCCTTAGTATTCTCTCCTTTATTTCAACCCTGTTGAATCTGACAATTATGTGCCTTGGGGTTGCTCTTCTTGCGGAATATCTTTGTGGTGTTCTCTGTATTTCCTGCAATTGAGTGTTGGCTTGTCTTGCTAGGTGGGGGAAATTTTCCTGGATGATGTCCTGAAGAGTATTTTCCAGCTGGGATTCATTCTCTTCGTCCCCTTCTGGTACACCTATCAAACGTAGGTTAGGTCTTTTCACATAGTCCCACATTTCTTGGAGACTTTGTTCATTCCTTTTTGTGCTTTTTTCTCTAATCTTGGTTTCTCGTTTTATTTCATTGAGTTGGTCTTCGACTTCAGATATTCTTTCTTCTGCTTGGTCAATTCGGCTATTGAAACTTGCGTTTGCTTCGCGTAGTTCTCGTATTGTGTTTTTCAGCTCCTTTAATTCATTCATATTCCTCTCTAAGGTATCCATTCTTGTTATCATTTCCTCGAATCTTTTTTTAAATCTTTTTTCAAGGTTCTTAGTTTCTTTGCATTGATTTAATACATGATCTTTTAGCTCACAAAAGTTTCTCATTATCCATCTTCTGAAGTCTAATTCCGTCATTTCGTCACAGTCATTCTCCGTCCAGCTTTGTTCCCTTGCTGGTGAGGAGTTTTGGTCCTTTCTAGGAGGCGATGTGTTCTGGTTTCGGGTGTTTTCCTCCTTTTTGCGCTGGTTTCTTCCCATCTTTGTGGATTTGTCCGCTGGTCGTCTGCGTAGTTGCTGACTTTTCGTTTGGGTCTCTGAGTGGACACCCAGAATGTTGATGATGAAGTATTTCTGTTGCTTGGTTTTCCTTCTACCAGTCTAGCCCCTTCGCTGTACGACTGTTGAGGTCCGCTCCAGACCCTGCTTGTCTGGGGTGCACCTCTAGTAGCCGTGGCACAGCGAGGGAAGCTACCAGTTTCTTTTTCTGCTCTCTTTGTCCCAGGATGATGCCTGCCTAATGACAGTCTTTTGGATATAGAGGGGTCAGGGAGCTGCTTGAGGAGACAGTTTGTACTTTATAGGGGTTTAATTGCTGAGCTGTGCACTCTGTTGTTTATTCAGGGCTGTTAGGCTGCTATGTTTGATTCTGCTGCAACAAAGCTCATTAAACAACCCTTTTTTTTTTTCTCAAATGCTCTGTGTTGAGGGGTTTGGGCTTTATTTTTGGATGTCCGATCAGGTGTCCTGCCCAGCTCAAAGGCAGACTAGCCACTGTTTGGCTGCCGAGGCTCCGCCCTGCTGTTGTGTGATTCGCGCTGTTCCTGCCGGCTCTGCTGTGGGCTCCGCCACGCCCTGCGGCGGAGTCTCTTCGTTGTAGCGTGTTGCCTCAGCAACGGCAGGCTGCGTCAGCAGTGGGCGTGTGTCTCAGTAGGGACGGGTTGCCTCGGCAACGGCTGGCTGCGTCAGCAGTGGGCGTGTATCTCAGTAGGGACGGGTTGCCTCGGCAACGGCTGGCTGCGTCAGCAGTGGGCGTGTATCTCAGTTGGGGCGGGTTGCCTCGGCAACAGCTGGCTGCCTCAGCAGTGGGCGTGTATATCAGTTGGGGCAGGTTGCCTCCGTAGTGGTGGACGCCCCTCCCCCACAGAGCGTCTCGGACCGTCTGCCCAGGATAGTTTGAAATCGCGGTTTTGTTCGTCCCACTGGGTATCCCAAGCGATCTGTCCCTGCAATCCCCTGGGCTGGGCTACTGTGCAAGTCTCGTTCAGTCTCAAGTCCAGCCCTCTCAAGTCTCAGGTTGCCGGTTCAACAAGGCACCCGGACAAGCGCGCCCTGTGGGGATTGCTGGGTAGGGCCGGCCGCCGCCGCCCCGGCTGCCGGCTTCGCCAGGCAGACCTACTGCCTGGCGTCCCGTGTCTTTTTATACTTGGGAGTTTCCCCATTCTGTGGGCAACAAAGATCAGTCTGGAAATGCAGCACTGACTCACCGTTTGCGAATTCAACGCGGGCTCCAATCCTGGGTTGTTCTCACAGCGCCATCTTGAGTCCCCTCTCGCTACACAAATTTTAACACAGCTCCTTGATTGCCCCAGTCACAGCTCAAGTCGTATTCTTATTTTTCATCACCCGCCTATAAGTGAGAATATGCGGTGTTTCATTTTCTGTTCTTGTGTCAGTTTGCTGAGGATGATGTTCTCCAGCTTCATCCATGCCCCTACAAACGACACAAACTCATCATTTCTGATTGCTGCAAAATATTCCATGGTGTATATCTGCCACATTTTTCCAATCCAGTCTATCGTCAATGGGCATTTGGGTTGATTCCAGGCCTTTGCTATTGTAAACAGTGCTGCAATGAACATTCGTGTGCATGTGTCCTTATAGTAGAACGATTTATAGTCCTTTGGATATATACCCAGTAATGGGATTGCTGGGTCAAATGGAATTTCTATTTCTAAGGCCTTGAGGAATCGCCACACTGTCTTCCACAATGGTTGAACTAATGTACACTCTCACCAACAGTGTAAAAGTGTTTCTTTTTCTCCACATCCTCTCCAGCATCTATTGTCTCCAGATTTTTTAATGATCGCCATTCTAACTGGTGTGAGATGGTATCTCAGTGTGGTTTTGATTTGTATCTCTCTGATGACCAGTGACGATGAGCATTTTTTCATATGATTGTTGGCCTCATATATGTCTTCTTTCGTGAAGTGTCTATTCATATCCTTTGCCCACGTTTGAATGGGCTTGTTTGTTTTTTTCCTGTAAATCTGTTTGAGTTCTCTGTAAATTCTGGATATCAGCCCTTTGTCAGATGGGTAAACTGCAAAAATTATTTCCCATTCTGTTGGTTGCCAATTCACTCTAGTGACTGTTTCTTTTGCCGTGCAGAAGCTGTGGAGTTTCATTAGGTCCCATTTGTCTATTTTGGCTTTTGTTGCCAATGCTTTTGGTGTTTTGTTCATGAAGTCCTTGCCTACTCCTATGTCCTGGATAGTTTTGCCTAGATTTCCTTCTAGGGTTTTTATGGTGCCAGGTCTTATGTTTAAGTCTTTAATCCATCTGGAGTTAATTTTAGTGTAAGGTGTCAGGAAGGGGTCCAGTTTCTGCTTTCTGCACATGGCTAGCCAGTTTTCCCAACACCATTTGTTAAACAGGGAATCCTTTCCCCATTGCTTGTTTTTGTCAGGTTTATCAAAGACTGTATAGTTGTAGATATGTTGTGTTGCCTCCGGTGCCTCTGTTTTGTTCCATTGGTCTATATTTCTGTTTTGGTACCAGTACCATGCTGTTTTCATTACTGTAGCCTTGCAGTATAGTTTGAAACCCGGTAGTGTGATGCCCCCCGCTGTGATCTCTTTGCTTAGAATTGACATGGCTATGTGGGCTCTCTTTTGGTTCCATATGAAGTTCATGGTGATTCTTTCCAGTTCTGTGAAGAAAGTCAATGGTAGCTTGATGGGGATAGCGTTGATTCTGTAAATTACTTTGGGCAGTATAGCCATTTTCACGATATTAATTCTTCCTAACCATGAACATGGAATGTTTCTCCATCTGTTTGTGTCCTCTCTGATTTCGTTGAGCAGTGGTTTGTAGTTCTCCTTGAAGAGGTCTCTTAACGTTCCTTGTGAGTTGTATTCCAAGGTATTTTATTCTTTTTGTAGCAATTGTGAATGGCAGTTCGTTCTTGATTTGGCTTTCTTTAAGTCTGTTATTGGTGTAGACAAATGCTTGTGATTTTTGCACATTGATTTTATATCCTGAGACTTTGCTGAAGTTGCTTATCAGTTTCAGGAGTTTTTGGGCTGAGGCGATGGGGTCTTCAAGGTATACTCTCATGTCGTCTGCAAATAGAGACAATTTGGTTTCCACCTTTCCTATTTGAATACCCTTTATTTCGTTTTCTTGCCTGATTGCTCTGGCTAGAACTTCCAGTACTATATTGAATAGGAGTGGTGAGAGAGGGCATCCTTGTCTAGTGCCGGATTTCAAAGGGAATGCTTCCAGTTTTTGCACATTTAGTATGATATTGGCTGTTGGTGTGCCGTAAATAGCTTTTATTACTTTGAGATACATTCCATCGATACCGAGTGTATTGAGGGTTTTTAGCATAAAGGGCTGTTGAATTTTGTCAAATGCCTTCTCTGTGTCAATTGAGATAATCGTGTGGTTTTTGTTTACGGTTCCGTTTATGTAGTGAATTACGTTTATAGACTTGTGTATGTTGAATCAGCCTTGCATCCCCGGGATGAATCCTACTTGATCATGATGAATACGTTTTTTGATGTGCTGTTGCAATCGGCTTGCCAATGTTTTATTGAAGATTTTTGCATCTATGTTCATCATGGATATTGGCCTGAAGCTTTCTTTTCTTGTTGGGTCTCTGCCGGGTTTCGGTATCAGGATGATGTTGGTCTCATAAAATGATTTGGGAAGGATTCCCTCTTTTTGGATTGTTTGAAATAGTTTTAGAAGGAATGGTACCAGCTCCTCTTTGTGTGTCTGGTAGAATTCGGCTGTGAACCCATCTGGACCTGGGCTTTTTTTGAGTGGTAGGCTCTTAATTGCTGCCTCGACTTCTGACCTTGTTATTCTTCTATTCATAGTTTCAGCTTCCTCCTGGTTTAGGCTTGGGAGGACACAGGAGTCCAGGAATTTATCCATTTCTTCCAGGTTTACTAGTTTATGTGTATAGAGTTGTTTGTAATATTCTCTGATGATGGTTTGAATTTCTGTGGAATCTGTGGTGATTTCCCCTTTATCATTTTTTATTGCATCTATTTGGTTGTTCTCTCTTTTCTTTTTAATCAGTCTGGCTAGTGGTCTGTCTATTTTGTTGATCTTTTCAAAAAAACAGCTCTTGGATTTATTGATTTTTTGAAGGGTTTTCGTGTCTCTATCTCCTTCAGTTCAGCTCTGATCTTAGTTATTTCTTGTCTTCTGCTGGGTTTTGAGTTTTTTTTATCTTGCTCCTCTAGCTCTTTCAATTTTGACGATAGGGTGTCAATTTTGGATCTCTCCATTCTCCTCATATGGGCACTTATTGCTATATACTTTCCTCTAGAGACTGCTTTCAGTGTTTCCCAGAGATTCTGGCATGTTTTGTCTTCATTCTCATTGGTTTCGAAGAACTTCTTTATTTCTGCCATCATTTCATTTTTTACCCAGTCAACATTCAAGAGCCAGTTGTTCATTTTCCATGAAGCTGTGTAGTTCTGGGTTGGTTTCTGAATTCTGAGTTCTAACTTGATTGCACTATGGTCTGAGAGGCTGTTTGTTATGATTTCAGTTGTTTTGCATTTGCTGAGCAGTGCTTTACTTTCAATTATGTGGTCAATTTTAGAGTAGGTGTGATGTGGTGCTGAGAAGAATGTATATTCTGTGGATTTGGGGTGGAGAGTTCTGTAAATGTCTATCAGGTTTGCTTGCTCCAGGTGTGAGTTCAAGCCCTGGATGTCCTTGTTGATTTTCTGTCTGGTTGATCTGTCTAATATTGACAGTGGAGTGTTAAAGTCTCCCACTATTATTGTGTGGGAGTCTAAGTCTCTTTGCATGTCATTAAGAACTTGCCTTATGTATCTGGTTGCTCCTGTATGGGGTCCATATATGTTTAGGATGGTTAGCTCTTCTTGTTGTATCGATCCTTTTACCATTATGTAATGGCCTTCTTTGTCTCTTTTGATCTTTGTTGCTTTAAAGTCTATTTTATCAGAGATGAGAATTGCAACTCCTGCTTTTTTTTGCTCTCCATTTGCTTGGTAAATCTTCCTCCATCCCTTTATTTTGAGCCTTTGTGTACCCTTGCATGTGAGATGGGTTTTCTGGATATAGCACACTGATGGGTTTTCAATTGTTATCCAAATTGCCAGTCTGTGTCTTTTGATTGGTGCATTTAGTCCATTTACATTTAGGGTTAATATTGTTATGTGTGAATTTGATACTGCCATTTTGATGCTAAGTGTCTGTTTTGCCCGTTAGTTTTTGTAGATTCTTCATTATGTTGATGCTCTTTAGCATTTAGTGTGATTTTGGAATGGCTGGTACTGGTTGTTCCTTTCTATGTGTAGTGCCTCTTTCAGGAGCTCTTGTGAAGCAGGCCTGGTGGTGACAAAATCTCTGAGTACTTGCTTGTTCGCAAAGGATTTTATTTTTCCTTCACTTCTGAAGCGCAGTTTGGCTGGATATGAAATTCTGGGTTGAAAGCTCTTTTTTTTAAGAATGTTGAATATTGGCCCCCACTCTCTTCTGGCTTGTAGTGTTTCTGCCGAGAGATCTGCTGTGAGTCCGATGGGCTTCCCTTTGTGGGTGAGCCGACCTTTCTCTGGCTGCCCTTAGTATTTTCTCCTTTATTTCCACCTTGTTGAATCTGACGATTATGTTCCTCGGGGTTGCTCTTCTTGCGTAATATCTTTGTGGTGTTCTCTGTATTTCCTGCATTTGAGTGCTGGCCTGTCTTGCTAGGTGGGGGAAATTTTCCTGGATGATGTCCTGAAGAGTATTTTCCAGCTTGGATTCATTCCCTTCGTCCCCTTCTGGTACACCTATCAAACGTAGGTTAGGTCTTTTCACATAGTCCCACATTTCTTGGAGACTTTGTTCGTTCCTTTTTGTGCTTTTTTCTCTGATCTTGGTTTCTCGTTCTATTTCATTGAGTTGATCTTTGACTTCAGATATTCTTTCTTCTGCTTGGTCAATTCGGCTATTGAAACTTGTGCATGCTTCGCGAAGTGCTCGTATTGTGTCTTTCAGCTCCTTTCATTTATTCATTTTCCTCTCTAAGTTATTCATTCTTGTTATTTCCTCGAATCTTTTTTCAAGGTTCTTAGTTTCTTTGCATTGATTTAATACATGTTCGTTTAGCTCACAAAAGTTTCTCATTATCCACCTTCTGAAGTCTAATTCTGTCATTTCATCACAGTCATTGTCCGTCCAGCTTTGTTCCCTTGCTGGTGAGGAGTTTTGGTCCTTTCTAGGAGGTGAGGTGTTCTGGTTTCAGGTGTTTTCCTCCTTTTTGCGCTGGTTTCTTGCCATCTTTGTGAATTTATCCACCTGTCGTCTGTGTAGTTGCTGACTTTTCAATTGGGTCTCTGAGTGGACACCGAGATTGTTGGTGATGAAGTATTTCTGTTACTTGGTTTTCCTTCTACCAGTCTAGCCCCTTCGCTGTACGACTGCTGAGGTCCACTCCAGGCCCTGCTTGTCTGGGGTGCACCTATAGCAGCTGCGGAACAGTGAGGGATGCTACCAGTTTCTTTTTTTGCTGTCTTTGTCCCAGGATGATGCCTGCCAAATGTCAGTCTTTTGGATATAGAGGGGTCAGGGAGCTGCTTAAGGAGACAGTCTGTACTTTTTAGGAGCTCAATTGCTGAGCTGTGAGCTCTGTTGTTCGTTCAGGGCTGTTAGGCTGCTACATTTATTTCTGCTGCAACAGAGCTCATTAGAAAACCCTTTTTTTCTCAGGTGCTCTGTCTTGGGGGGTTGGGGCTTTATTTTTGGATGTCCATTGAGGTGTCCTGCCCCGCTAGGAGGCAGTCTAGTCACTATTTGCCTGCCGAGGCTGTGCCCTGCTGTTGTGAGGTTCACCCTGTTGCTGCAGGCTCTGTTCTTCTGCTGCGGTCTCCGCCCTGCTGCCATGGGCTATGCCCTGCGGCAGAGTCTGTTGTATCGGGTTGTCTCGGCAACGGCCGGCTGTGTCAGCAGTGGGCGTGTATCTCAGTACGGGCGGATTGCCTCTGTAATGGTGGTCGCCCCTCCCCCACGGAGCGTCTCAGGGAACATCTTTACTGGGAGTGTTTGGAATTGCCGTTTTGCCCGTCCCACTGCGCTACCCCAAACGCTGTGTCCCTGCAATCCCCTGGGCTGGCCCACTGTCCAAGTCCCGTTCAGTCTCAAGTTCAGCCCTCTGAAGTCTCAGGTTGCTGGTTCAACAGGGCACCCGGACAAATGAGCCCTGTGCGGAGAGCTGTGTAGGACCGGCTGCCGCCACCCCAGATGCTGGCTCCACCAGACAAAACCTCTGCCTGGCGTCCCGCGTCTCCTCTATACCTGGGAATTTCCCCGTTCTGTGGGCAACAAAGATCAGTCTGGAAATGCAGCTCTGACCCACCTCTCCACGCATTCACTGAGAGCTTCAATCCTGGGGTGTTCTCACAGCGCCATCTTGAGTCCTCTCCCTCAGTCTCTTTTATTATGTAATTTGTATGATGCAGATTAAATTCTTTTACTACATTTTTAATAGTTTATTTTATATTTGCCTCTTTTCCAAATATAACTTAAGCTCGTAGATTTTCTTCACATTATTTTCATTTTTTTGTTTTTCACTATATTGCAAACATTTAAATATAAAACCTCATATCTGAGTTTTATGTGCCTTGTTGTTTAATCTAATGGTTCACACTTGTAGCTTATCTCTTTTTGTGCAACATAATTTACAATTTAGTTATCACATATGGAAGACAGCATACTCTGGATTTAGCAGGCGGTTTATCTATGTATATTCCATGTGCCTTTTCAGAAGCTGAACAACCTAAAAAGATCTGACATTTTTGTGACCAGATGCATCTGAATGGAGCACTGGCCACCTAGGTTAATACTTCTTTGGATCAATACCTTTATTTACTTCCGGTCCTGAGAAGATTCCATAGTTTTCTTTTACCTATGCTAGGCATTTTGTGAATTTTTGTCACTTATTTATTTATTTTTGAGATGGAGTCTCACTCTGTTGCCCAGGCTAGAGTGCAATGGCGCAATCTCGGCTCACTGCAACCTCCACCTCCCAGGTTCAAGCCATTCTTGAACCTCAGCCTCCCCAGTAGCTGGGATTACAGGTGCCTGACAATGTGCTCGGCTAATTTTCATATTTTTAGTAGAGAAAGGATTTCACCATTTTGGCCAGGCTATTCTTGAACTCTTGACTTCGTGATCCACCTGCCTCAGCTTCCCAAGGTGCTGATCTTACAGGTGTGAGCCACCAAACCCGGCTGAATTCCTGTAACTTCTTGATAATTTTAGCTATCTGCATTAAGTTTTTAAAGCATGTTATTTTCCTGCAAAGCAGAAATATCAACAGCTGCATACATAAATAAAACATTTTACAGAGATTTTCTATGGCATAGATCACCTCCTCATGAGAAATTGCAAAATGAGTACAATACCGTCTATATAAGAGAGCGGTATTTCTACAAATTTCTTCATTTCAAATACCGCTCTCTTATATAGACAGTATTGTACTAATTTGTAGAATGTGATTAACTTTTTACCATTAGAAAATTAATGATAAATTATGCACACATTTCTGAAATATTTTGCTGCAGGTAGTAGGATGGTCAGAATCATTGTTTCTTTTAACCTAATACTAATGTGGTAAAAATATTTACCTGAATTCAGAACTTTCTGCTTCAATTGCCATTCTATCTCATTAGCACTTCCCTAACTCCATATAAGATATCATTTGAATTTTTTAATTCAGAATTTTTTTAAAGAATGTTTTTAAAAATGTTATAATGGTTTCTTTGTTTGTTTGTTTTTGAGACAGAGTTTCGCTCTTGTTACCCAGGCTGGAGTGCAATGGCGTGATCTTGGCTCACTGCAACCTCCACCTCCTGGGTTCAGGCAATTCTCCTGCCTCAGTCTCCTGAGTAGCTGGGATTACAGGCATGCGTCACCATGCCCAGCTAATTTTTTTGTAGTTTTAGTAGAGACAGGGTTTCACCATGTTGACTAGGATGGTATCGATCTCTTGACCTTGTGATCCACCCGCCTCAGCCTCCCAAAGTGCTGGGATTACGGGCTT
Source organism: Callithrix jacchus (assembly GCF_049354715.1). Taxonomy (NCBI): domain Eukaryota; kingdom Metazoa; phylum Chordata; class Mammalia; order Primates; family Cebidae; genus Callithrix; species Callithrix jacchus. The sequence continues at coordinate 61,445,145 of NC_133503.1, read as the reverse complement.
GAGCCACCGCGCCTGGCCAAAATGTTATAATTTTTTATTGCAATTGAGGACATTTGCAATGAATATCTTGAGTTTGAGGTCCTGGCTAAGTATTTCTTTTGTACTAGAAATCAGATTTCTCTGATCTACCTCAATTGCCTGCAATAATAATTAGGAAAACCACAAATGCCAGCACACTATTTCAATACTGTATACAGTTGTTCATATGTAACTATCTCATTAGGTATGAAACAAACCAAATATAAAAGTTGAACAAATAGTACGAATCAACAGATTATTCACAGAAAACAACAACAACAATAAAAGACTAATTTTCAACAATATGTCACCTTGTCATTAGTTCTTTAATAATATTTGTAGGCTATTACAAATAGAAGAAATTGTTTAGGTTCTAAAAGGCATAAACAAGGATGAATATAGTCAGATTGGTTTTTATAAATTTTTGATGTTTTTTTTTTGCTGTGTGTTTTACTGTGACTATATAGAGACAAAGACAAACATAGCATACATTTTTTTAAATTTTTTATTGCATTTTAGGTTTTGGGGTACATGTGCATGACAAACATACATTTAAGTCATCAGTGGTTACATGAGTTTTGCTCATATGGCTTTTTGCTTATATGGATATTGTAAATGACAAGATAAAATCATGAAGTTTGATAAACTCACCTGTGCCCTGTAAACTTTAGTCCACTTACTGCATAACTTTATTCAGTCATTACTTATTAGTTTAAAATATGGTTTTAAAAAGTTGCAACCCAAACTTTATTTGACATTTCTGAATCAGAAATGGGTAAATTGTGACACAGTTCCTCTGTGCCACAGACTCTTTGGGGGAGAAAAGTTATGCAATAAAATAAAATAAGAGTTTCCAAACTCTGTTTCTAAAAAAGCTTGAGTTTTCTTCTGCGATTAACATTCACTCTGTAGTCCCTTTTACCCAAGGCATGGTTTCTAAGTCATCTTTGAAAGTTTCATTTCTGGGAAGTTTTCAGCAAACCTATCTTATGCTTTGTCACAGTTGATTTGTTTTTGTTTTGGAAAAGGTGAACATCTTGAATTGGGTATGGATTGCCTCTTTTCAAGCCTATGCATGTTCACTGAAGCTAAAGCTGAAGCCGAATCAGAGTTTTCATCCTTCACCATCCTTCCCCAGACCCTCTCTTTTTTTTCCCCAATGTATCTTGTCCAACATCTTTTGACTTTTCTTGCTGTCAGTAATTTCAGAATAAACAGATGCAGAAGCATCATCTTTTTAAAAATTCCTTCACTGCCAATATTCTCTGTATGTTTCCAGCTCTATCTTTACATTTTAGATTATTCAATGTCTAATCATCTTCATAGTCTATATTCTCTAAACTATATTTTACTCATGTTTTCTTTAATTCTTTTTTTAACTTTTCTTTTCTCCTTACTTAGTGTTGAACCAGTAAACAATTCATCTTTTTTTCTTTCCTTTTTTTTTTTTTTTGAGATGGAGTTTTGCTCTTGTTACCCAGGCTGGAGTGCAATGGCGCGATCTCGGCTCACCGCAATCTTTGTCTCCTGGGTTCAGGCAATTCTCCTGAGTAGCTGGGATTACAAGCATGCACCACCATGCCCAGCTAATTTTTTGTATTTTTCATAGAGACGGGGTTTCACCATGTTGATCAAGATGGTCTCAATCTCTTGACCTCGTGATCCACCCGCCTCGGCCTCCCAAAGAACAATTCATCTTTCTTAGCAAGGCAAAGGTAAGCTCAAACTTGCTGTGGCTCACAGCCATCACAGGTATCACTGCCAGGGTGAATGAATGTGAAAGGGTAAAACCAGTCTCTCCAATTTTCACTTTATATCTATGCTCATGGTCACATTTAGTTTTCAGCTGAACTACCAGTTTTCCATGAAGAAAATTCCACGTTGGCTGCCTTGATCTACAATGACATAACTTGGTAAGTCATGATCAAAGTAAATTTCTGCATGAAACTGACACCAACTTCATGGATTCAAAGTCTATGCCCTATATCATTTTCTTATCCAATTGTAGCAGGTTTTGCAATAGTAATAATAAAGAGTGATCCTGTATGCAACACAGATGATCTAATGACAATTACTCTACTATATGAGGGCCAATTTGTTTTCTCGTTGTCCTCTTCAGTATCTTCTGCACTGACATAGTGCTGGTAATGTGAGATCCCCCAGCAATGCATTGCCTGGAGCCAAGCAGGGCTGTGGGCCACTAGCAAGGGAAGGGGTAATAGCCTTGCCCAATCTGCAGGGTCTGGAAACCAGAAAACTCCTGGGAATTATTACATCTTCCCCAGCTACAGAAACAGCAGGAGGAGTGTTGAAGAAGTCAAGAAGCCAGATGTGTTCTGGCCTTTCACAGGTTAAACCAGAAAGAGTAGCCAAGAGAGTTAAATTTACATATGGCTAGATATGACCTGCTGATTACTCTTAATTTTTTCCCACATTTGTTGAGTTATGATTTACACATTGAAAAGTGCATATATTTAGGGTGTACAATAGAGTGCTTTGAGATGTGTATACATCTTTAAATTATCTCAGTTAAGCTAGTTTACACATGTATCTCCTCGCATAGGTCCATTATACATTTCTGTGTGTATGGCGAAACATTTCTTGTATGTTTTTGGAAATACGGCTATTCAGATATTTTGCCCAGTTAATCAGAGAATTGTTTTTTGTTTTGTTCTGCTGTGAGGTTTTTTTTTTTTTTTGATTATTATTACATATATATTGTATAGCAATATATTGTCCTACATATGGTTTACAAGTGTTTTCTCATCCCATATATTGCCTTTATATTTTGTTGTTTCCTTTATTGTGCAGAAACTTGTTACTTTGACACAGTTCCACATTTTTATTTTTTGCTTTTGTTGCTTGTGTTTTCTATGTCAAATCCAAAATATCGCTGCCACAACCACAAAGAGCTTTTCATATATATATGTAATACAAGATCCATAATTTCAGTTTTTATGTCTAAGTCTTTATTTTAAACTTATTTTTGTGTCGCTCTAAGAGATGAGTTTGCTTTTTGTATGTGAATATCTAGTTTTTTCTACACTATTTTTTGATGTATTTATCATTTGCTAATTATGTGGGATCAGTTGACTGTATGTGTATGAGTTCATTTCTAGTTCTTCTGTTCCACTGAGTTTTATGTAGATAGTATACTATTTTGATGACTATAGCTTTGTAATGTAGTTTGAAATCAGAAGGTTTTAGGATTTTAGCCTTTTTGTTCTTCTCAGTATTTGTCTATGTGGGGTCTTTTGTGGCTCCATACTAATTTTACAATTATTTTTTCTACATTTATTTTAATGGCATTAAAGTTTTGACAGAAATGTCTTTAACTCTGTAGATGACTTTGTGTAGCTTAGAGATTTCAACAGTATTACTTTTTATAATCCATGAACAGAGGATATATTTCCTATTTTCTGAAATTATTTTCCTTATCTATTTTAAAGATGTTTCGTTGTTGATGTATAAAAATACAACTGATTTTCATGTTAATATTGTATTCTGCAACTTTACTGAATTAGTTTGTTAGCTATAGCAGGGTGTAGTTGCTGCTGTTGTTTTTGGTAAAACGGTGGGTATTTTTAACCCTAGTCATGCTTTCGATCTGTAGTTGTTATTATAATTTTATAATTCTTTAAAATATAAGATGGGTTTCTGTTGTCATGAATTCAGTGGAATTAAAATGTTCCCATTTAAAATAGTTTGTCGGGTTTCTCTGGGCCCCGGGATGGTGCGGGGCACTCCCTGGGAGCCAGGAGATTCCGGTTAGGAAGGGAGAAGTGGCTGGAGAGGAGGCTGGCCGGGAGAAGAAGAGAGGGGCTCCAGGGACATTAGGGAGGAGAGGCCTCCTGACAGAGACCCAGCGGGGAGAGAGAAAAGGCCAGAAAAAAGGTGAAGGGTGGCAGTGAGCAACAGGATTGCTTTCCGGTTGGGGCAGGAGGCATCGAACTTTGCTAAAACTGGTAGCCCCAGGAACAGTGCAGGCAGAGTGGGAGGGAGTAGAGAGGACCAGGTGGATCCCAAGGTCAATTTGGAGAAAAGGACATTTCCCAGGGTTCCTTCTCCTTTGCCCAGAGTTCTGCGCGCATGGCCCCCCAAGGGCAGGGCAGGGGAGGAGGAGGCTCCTGGCCAGCTGGGAGAGCTGAGGGGCGCACACCAGCTTCACAGGTCTGGGGTGACGGTGGAAGCAAGCGACAGCTGCGGATCCTGCTGATCCCGTGGGTGGGCGCGGGGGGCTGGGCGGGGCCAAACACTGGTGGCAGAGCGCAGGGAACGCGGGTGGCCCTGGAAGAATCCACGCTCCCATGCAGTCACCTTTTGGGAGACCAGTGTGGATAGCGCCCGTGGACATGCCCTCCAAGTTGGAACACTTGTGAGGCTGGAATTTAAACTCCAGAAGACAAGGGGTCATAAGAAGGACTGAAAGGAACCCGAGTGTAAAGTAAAGCTCAAAGGGAAGAAGCGGAAATGCCTGGCCCGTGTCAAACCGGGCTCTGAACAGAAGGTTCTGAGCTGGATGGGTCAATGCCCTATAGAGGTGCAGGCTCTGCAGGAGTCTGAGGAGCACCAGGGACCCGGTGTAGCCACAGTTCGCCTTCTCCAAGGCCCGTCCCCCAGCTGAGCCCTGCACTGAATTGCATGGCGTCTCCTAGACCACTGCAGGGGGTGACCAGTGGAAGACCCAACCTCCCAGGGAGAGAACCCCACAACATTCTCAGCTAATAAAGCTGCTCCCCAAACCTAAATAAATACACAGAAATTAAATAATTTTGTTTTGTCTTTTCAATTAATGTGTGCATTCTGTTTACTGGTCAACATGCTGCCATTTATCTATATGCCTAAGTAATCAGACTTTTTAATCAAGTTATTTAACATTATGATCCTTTATTATAAAACAAAACAGTAAATTTTATAAAGGTCTTAATATCATCTAATATGTCAATTCATCATTGCTAATGAATCTTTTTGTTATTTCTTTGGTACCGTATGATATTCTGTCTCAAAATGTCTAATGGCTTAGAATCTTGCCTAACATATTGTATGTGCTTAGTACTAATTCATCAAATTATCTTTTTACACCATTCTTAAAATACAACATAATTTTAAATTTATTTTTATTAATATTATTTTTACCACCTAATTGAAATACGAAAATTATAAGGTCTATTCAGTCTGCCCTTTTGATAAAAGTCAGGTTAGTACAAGTGCAAATTTCACTACATAGACGTGTTGCATAGTGATGAAATATGAGCTTTGGTGTGACAGTCATCTGAACAGCACACGTTGTCACAATTAGGTATTTCCTCATTCCTAAACCCTCTACCAACCTTCCATCTTTCTGAGTCTCCAGTGTCTATGTTTTTAGTCTCTATAGTATATGCATTATTCAGCTCTCAATTATAAGTGAGAAAATATAGTATTTGATTTTCCAAGTTATTTTATTTACAGTAATGCCCCTCAGTTCTATTCATGTTGCTGCAAAAGACATGATTTTATTCTTCTTTATGTCTGAGTAGTATTCCGTGGTATAAATGTATAGCCAATTTTTAATTCAGTCATTGATTGATAAATTTAAATTGACTCCATATCTTTGTTATTGTGAATAGTGCTGCAATAAACGTGACTGTGGGTATCTTCTTTATGTAATAAATCATTTTTCTTTGGATAGATAGCCAGGAATGGGAATGCTGGATCAAATGGAAGTGCTATTTCTAATTTTTAAAAAGATCTCCATACTTTTTACCATAGAGGTTGTAAAACTTTACATTCCTAGAAACCATGTCTGAGTATTCACTTTTCTCTGTATTCTTGCAAATATCTGTCATTTTTTCGCTTTTTAGTAATTAGCCATTATGAATGGTGTAAAATGGTATTTCATTGTGGGTTTCAGTTGGCATTTTTCTGACCATTGGCAATGTTGAGTACTTTTTACAAGCTTGTTGATCATCATTGTCTTCTTTTTGAAAAATATTTGTTTTCATTCTTTGCCTACTTTTTAATGAGGTGTCTTGTTTTATTATTGTTGAGCTGTTTGATTTCCTTGTATATTCCAGACATTTTTTCTTTGTCACGTGCATAGTTCACAAACAATTTTTATATTCTATAAGTTGTCTGCTCTCCTGTTAATTAAGTTTCTTTTCAGGAGCTTTTTTGTTTAAGTTCCAGTTGTCTATTGTTGTTATTGCTGCATCTGCTTTTGTGATTGTAGTTATACATTTTTTTGTCCAGGCCAATGTGCAGAAGAGTTTATCACAGGGTTTCTTCTAGAATTTTTATCATTTCAGGTTTTACACTTTAGTCTTTTAATCCATATTGAGTTGATTTCTGTGTATGGTGAGAGTTGGGGGTTCCATTTCATACTTCCGCATATAGCAATATAAGTTTTCTTGCACAATATGTTAAATAGAATGTCATTTTTTTCAGTGTATGTTTTTGTTGACTTTGTAAAGAATCAGTTGTGTGTAGGTATGTGGGTTTATTTCTAGATTCTCTATTCTGTTTCACTAATCTATGCCTCTATTTACAACAGTACCACACTGTTTTGAATATTAAAGCCTCCTACTATAATTTTAAGTCAGGTAACATAATATCTTCAACTTTCCCCTCTTTGCTTAAATTTGCTTTGGCTATTCAGGCTTTTCTATGGTTCCACATAAATTTAATTTTTTTTTTTTTTTTTGCTAATTCCATTAAAAATAACATTGGCACTTTGGTAAAAATTCCATTTAGTATGTAGATTGTTTGTGGCAGTGTGGTCATCTTAATGATAATAATTCTTTCAATTCATGAGCATGGGATGTTTTTCTCATTGGTTTGTGTTATATAAAATTTATTGTATAAGTGTTTTGTAGTTTTCCTTGTAGAGAGAGGTTTTGCCTATTTGATTAATTATATTCCTAGGAATTTTACATTTTGTGTAGTTACTGTAAAAGAAGTTGACTTTTTAATTTGGTTATCAGCTTATTTTTTGTGTATAAAAATGCTATTAATTCTAGTGCACTGATTTTTGTATCTTGAAAGATTATTAAGTTCATTTATCAAATTTAAATGTATTTTGGTGGTCTTTAGATTTTCTAGATGTAATATTATATAATACCATATAAAGACAATTTGACTTCCTAATAAAAACCATATGGATGTTCCCACCAAGATTAACAACAGAATCTGTGAGACTAGAGGTTCTAATCTATTGGATCTATTTACTGGCCAGGCACGTTGACTCTTGCCTGTAATTCCAGCACTTTAGCAGACCAAGGTGGGTAAATCAGGAGGTCAGGAGCTTGAGACCGTACTGGCCAACATGGTGAAACCCAGTATCTACTAAAAATGCAAAAATTATCTGTGCATGGTGGTGTGTGCCTGTAATCCCAGGTACTCCACAGGCTGCAGGAGGAGAATCGCTTGAATCAGGGAGTTGGAGATTGCAGTGAGTTGAGATTGTGCCACTGCACACCAGCCTGGTGACAGGGCAAGACTCCCTCTCAAGAAAAAAAAAAATATATATATATATATATATATATGTATTCTTTATATATATTTATATACATAAAATAATATTTTATAAATATATATAAAACAATATATTGTTATATCTATATATGCATATATAGATTTTTTTTTCTATAAATAGCAGACTTTCAAATTGCCAGACTTTCAAATCAAGGTGACTGAATTACATGAATATATCTTTATACTACTAGTAAATTATCGTGAATACTTTAACTTTGTCATGAGAATTATTACTGAAAAGTGTAAAATATCAAATTATAGGTTTTTTTCAGTATTGTTTTTGCTATTGTTTCCTTTGTATTTTCATTTAAATTTGATGTGAAATGGTCAGTTTTTATAAAAATTCAGAATTTGAAGGAATTGCATTAAATTTCTAGGTCAATTTGAGAAGCAATGAGAAATTATCAACATTATATTTTTGAACATCAAATGTTATTTTTAATTTCAGGTTTTCTTGGCTTTTTCATTAATTTTTTTTCAGTGTAAAAAACTTGCACTTTTTTGTTAACTTTATTCCTATGTATTATCTTCTGAAAATATTATGAGTGGAATTTTTAAATTTTTAGATTACATATAGCTGGCATGTGAAAATGCAATTTAATTTTGTATTTTAATCTTGTATCTATCTACCTCACTGAACTCATTTATTTGTTCTACTGGATTTTAGTTAATTTCTTACAGATTTTTTTATATAGAAGCTTATGAAATTTGCAATAAAAAGGAGTTTATCTTTCTTTTCCAATTAGAAATATTTTATTTATTTATTTTTGTATAATTTTTCTGGGTAACACTACCAGTTTGAGTTGAATAAAGTAGTCAAAGTGAACATTCTTGTCTCATTTGCAGAGTTATACATAAACATCCAGTCTTTCAATATTAAGTATAACATTAGCTGTAGATTTTTCAACAGGTGCTCGTTAGCAGGTCTGGAAAGTTTCTTAGTTTCTAAGGGTTTTATAATGCATGAGTGCTTCCCCATGTCTATGTAAAGATAGTTTTGTATTCTTTTTTTTTTATTTTAAAGACCGGTTTACCAACATGGTTGCACCATGCTGGTCAGGCTGGTCTTGAACTCCCGACCTCAGGTCATCCAAAGTACTTGGATTACAGGTGTGAGCCACCATGCCCGGCCCAGTTTTGCATTCTTTATTCTATTGTGTATTGCGCTGATTTATCTTTGAATGTTAAGTAAACATGGCATTTGTGAAATAGTTTCTTCAGTTGTAGTATATAATTATTGTTGTATATTGCTGGATTTAATTTGCTAGTACATTTTTAGTATTCATCAGAGATAATTGTTGAGATAATTCTTTGCATATGATGCCTTATTCTGATTTTGGTGTAATAATACTGGCCTCCATCTCCTCCCCCTTGGTCTACTTCAGACAGTGATAGTTGCAAGGGATACATGAAAAAGAATTTCCTGGAGGACACAGTGGCTCAGGCCTGTAATCCCAGCACTTTGGGAGGCTAAGGCGGGTGAATCACCTGAGGTCAGGTGTTCGACACCAGTCTGAACAATATGGAGAAACCCCTTGTCTACTATAAACACAAAATTATTTGTGTCCGGGCATGATGACACATGCCTGTAATCCCAGCTACTCGGGAGGCTGAGGTAGGAGAATCATTGAACCTGGAAAGCAGAGGTTGTGCCATTGCACTCCAGCCTGGGCAACAAGAGCAAAACTTTGTCTCAAAACATAAAAAATAAAAATAAAAAAATTAATGATAACAAAGGCCTAATAAAAGTGATCAAAAAATCTGTTATTTTTTTTCTTTTGTTTTGTTTTTTGCTGGTTTACAAAATCTTGCTCTGTCACCAAGGCTATAATGCACTGGTGTGATCTTGGCTCACTGCAACCTCCACCTCCCAGGTCAAGCAAGTCTCTTTCCTCAGCCTCTTGAGCACCTAGAATTATAGGCACACACAGCTAATTTTTGTAATTTTAGTAGAGATGAGTTTTCACAATGCTGATCAGGCTGATCTTGAACCCCTGGCCTCAAGTGACCTGCCCATTTCAGCCTACCAAAGTGCTGGGATTACAGGCATGGGTCATCACCTGCCATGATTTGCTTCTTTTTAATGTTTGGGGAAGGCTTGTAAAAATTGGTATGAATTTTCTGTTAAGTGTTTGGCAGAATTTACCATTAAGCATTTTCACTTTCAGCGTTTGTTTGCTCTTTTGTAACAAGATTTTCTTAATTAATGTCGTGGGCTGGGTGCAGTGGCTCACGCCTTTAACAGGCTGAGGCGAGTGGATCACCTGAGGTTGGGAGTTTGAGATCAGCCTAGCCAACATGGAGAAAACCAGTCTCTACTTAAAATTCAAAATTAGCTGGGCATGGTAGCTCATGCCTTTAATCTCAGCTACTCCACAGACTGAGGTAGAAGAATTGTTTGGACCCAGGAGGTGGAGGTGCAGTGAGCCGAAATCGTGCCATTGCTTTCCAGCCTGGTCAACAAGAGCAAAACTCCATCTCAAATAATAATAATAATAATAATAATAATAATAATAATAATAAAATATTGTGCTATAGGTCTACTCACATATTCCATTTGTCTTGAGTTTCCTTTGTTATTTTGAGCCTGTCAAGGTATTTATTTTGATTTGTAATATTCTATGTTTCTAGATTTTCTAGGCAGTTGCAATGAAAGATTAAGAAAGATTAACATATGAAAATAAAGCTTTTGGAAAATCAATAAATTATCCAAAGCTTCAGGTGTTACAGAATTGAGAAAATGACTATAACTGCTGTACTTATCACTTGCATTTTTTGCCTGAGTCAGAAAAGCTATCTCTCTAAAAGAAAACAGTTAAGCATGCCACATGAGATTAAATTTTATGGCACATTAGCCTATCTCATCTTTTACAGATAGATAAAATAGAAAGTAAAATTTTAATAAGAACAAATAAAAATAATTTACTGAATGAAAAATGATATAAACAAGTAGAAATTTAATGAATCAGAGAAGTTAGTACGTAGTACCCTCTACAAAGTATTAGGGATTATTCTAAGTAATTCACACACATAAACAATACCTAAGGGTTCAACATGTATAAAACAGAAATACATAAAAAAGATAGATTAACACATTTACAATAATATTAGGTAACATTAAGAACAAACTCAATGTTTTGATATCAATAACTAAATAAACATACAAATGTTACATAACATTATTAGAAAGTTTGACTAATTAGGCACAGAGACAGATGGATAGCATTCTTCATTAGGAAACAGAAGATATAGATTATATAACAATACCAGAGGGTAAATAATAAATGCTAAGATTTTAATTTTAACAATGTCATTGACTTTATAAGTAGAAATCCAAAAGGTTATATTTTCTAGGCAACTGAATGACACTGGAAATATCTAGCCACACACAAATTATATGTGTCTTTTTCATTAATTTATAAAATAGAAAATGCAAGCAAATTACTATTATTATTATTATTATTTGAGACTCAGTCTCACTCTGTGGCCAGGCTGTAATGGTGCAATCTCAGCTCACTGCAACGTTCGCCTCCTGGGTTCAAGCGATTATCCTGCCTCAGCCTCCAGTAGCTGGGACTACAGGCGGCTGCCACCGGGACTACAGGTGCCCAATACTGCACCCAGCTAATTTTTGTATTTGTATTAGAGATGCGGTTTCACCATTTTGGCCAGGTTGGTCTCAATCTCTTGACCTCATGATCTGCCCACCTCGGACTACCAAAGTGCTGGGATTAAAGGTGTGAGCCACTGTGTCCGGACACAAATTATTTTTATAAAGTCAGGCTCTGAAGTCAACATGGCAGAGTAAAAAAAAAAAAAAAAAATTCAATAATACGCTACAAAGGCATCATGGTTACTGGAGTGAAAAGATCTGAATTCAAGTGAATATTTCTATCCATGATAACTTGATTTTTTTAAAAACAGAAACAAACAACAACAACAAAACAGTAATTTTGGCTGTATCCAGTTCAATTTAGTTCACTGCAGTAAGTTATATTTTCAGAAATACATGTAAAACATAAGATGAACTTGTTTTTTTTTTTTTTTTTTGAGATAGAGTCTCACTCCATCACCAGGCGCCAGGCTGGAGTGCAGTGGCACGACCTCAGCTCACTGCAATCTCTACCTCCTGGGTTCAAGCAATTCTCCTGCCTCAGACTTCCAGTAGCCGGGACTACAGGTGCACGCCACCACGCCCAGCTAAGTTTTATATTTATTAGTAGAGACAGTGTTTCACCATGTTGGCCAGGATGGTCTCGATCTCTTGCCCTGTGATCCACCCACCTCAGCCTTCCAAAGTTCTGGGCTTACAGGTGTGAGCCACCATGCCTGGCCAGGATAAACTTTAAAGTATCAAATAAATTAACCTTTACAGTTACTATTAGCACATGGCATATTTGAGAGAGATGCATATTCTGGGTGAAGAAGCTTGGGATATCTCATAAAGTGTTGTGGATATTCGCAACTTTAGAAAAAATGCTACATATTCTTAAATATTTTAATGTAGACAATTCAAAATTCTCAAGAATTTACAAAAACACTTAAAGTGCAAAACAGAGTTAAAGGAAAATACAAGAACCTCACAGAACAGAAGTAAATCAAGAGAACAATCCAGAGGAGTAGTAGACCTAAGAAGCATGTGCCTAATTCGGATAGTGACTGTTCACAAGGATATCAGATCTATGCGGTTGTTCATCTTGCTCCCAGGGAAAATAAAATAAACACAAAAATAACAGAACCACGAAAATCCAAACTGTAATATTTTCCAAAAGTAAGAAGCAAATTAGAAACCGATGGACAAAAAGAAATGAGGAAGTATGCAGAAAAAAAAAATTCAATAACTTTTCTTATTGAAATTATGTTTAAAATATTTACATAAATAGATTACAAAATTAATATTATTTTTGTGAAAAGAACAAGAAGCGATAAAATTTAAGGCCAGGTGTAGTGGTTCATGCACTTTGGAAGGCTGAGGAAGGCGAATTGCTTTAGCTCAGGAGTTGGAGAAGAGCCTGGGCTACAGCTCTATAAAAAATGTGAAAACTGGGGCCGGGCGCGGTGGCTCAAGCCTGTAATCCCAGCACTTTGGGAGGCCGAGGCGGGTGGATCACGAGGTCAAGAGATCGAGACCATCCTGGTCAACATGGTGAAACCCCGTCTCTACTAACAAAATACGAAAAATTAGCTGGGCATGGTGGCATGTGCCTGTAATCCCAGCTACTCAGGAGGCTGAGGCAGGAGAATTGCCTGAACCTAGGAGGTGGCGGTGAGCCGAGATGGCGCCATTGCACTCCAGCCCGGGTAACAAGAGCAAAACTCTGTCTCAAAAAGAAAAAAAAGAAAAAAAAAGCGAAAATTAGCCAGGCATGGTGGTATGCACCTGTAGTTCCAGCAACTTGAGAGGGTGAGGTGGGAGGATCCCTTGAGCCTGGGAGGTGGGAGTTGTAGTGAGCCAATATCACGTCACTGCACTCCAGCCTGGGTAACAGAGTGAGACTGTCTCAAGTTAAAAGCATATTTGAACAACAGCAAAAAAGAATATCAAGTTAATACACAGTGTGTGAGTGTGAGTTAACCTATAAATTGAAATGATAAGAAAACTAATGAACTGGAATATTGAGTGTAATATATACAGCCAACTACTATAAAAAAAGACAAAATTTTGTAAAATATAAATATAGTTTTAACTAGATGAAAACTATAAGGAGGATTAAATAATGCCTATTTTTTTCACTACAATAAAAAATATAAGTAAAAATATTAATGGTAATTTACAAATTTCTAGGTTCAAACTAAACATAAGCCCTTGAATTCAAAATCGCAGTGTTTCAAAAAAAGATAAAAAAAATACTTAATAGAAATAACATTCAAACTTCCTAACAGCAAGAGAAAGAGGAAATCTAAAAGTGAGCAAGAGAGATAACTTAGAAAGGTAAAATCAAAACACCCACAGTCTGTAGAGCCAGAAATCAAAATAAACATGAAAAGTGCTGAGAGAATTTGCTACTGTGAATAGCAATCGCAATGAACGTGCCAGTGCATGTTCCTTTTTGGTAGAATAATTTAATTTTCTTTGAATATATACCCAGTAATGAGATTGCCGAATCAAATAGTAGTTCTGTTTTAAGTTCTTTGGGACATCTTCAAACTGCTTTCAATAGTGACTGAACTAATTTACATTCTCATCTGCAGTATGTAAGCATTCCTTTTTCTCCACAACCTTACCAACATCTGTTAGATTTTGGCATTTTAATAATAGACCTTCTGACTGTTGTAGGACAGTATCTCATTGCTTCTACTGTCTTTAATTGTAATAATTTTCGCTATCTCTAACCAACTCTAATCTATTACCAGCCATCATTACTATGACCGTGTTGCTTAATCCAGTCAGTATTCTTAGGTCTTGATTTGCTTGTCCTCTTGGAAACTTTCCACTCCCTTTATAACTTCTTTGTCCAATGTACAAAGGAAAAAAGCTACTCACCAGAATCTTATGCCCAAAAGAGTATCTTTTAGAAATAAAGGAGAAATAAAGACATTTCAGATAAATAAAAACTGATGCAATTTGTTGCCAGCAGACAGACATTATACAGAAAACACTAAAAGCAGTTCTTAGACTGTATGTGGTGGTTCACACCGGTAATCTTAGCGCTTAGAGACCCTGCGTAGTACCCTGAAAGTCTCCACCACCCGGAATTCCCTCAACACATCCCCTGCAAGGTCCTGTGATGACCTCCCTCACTTGTGCACAGTTCCCCACTCCCAGATCCATGTCCGATTTGCCAGTGCCCTTTAGACTCCTTTTCCCAAGGCCCCAAGATCCCATGCAATCGGTGAGGCATCAGGATTTAAGGCGAAGGAGAAAACTGCCCAGGGGATGAGCGCAAGTGCCTCCTGTGAAGGTATTTGGAGGTGGAGATGCGGCACAGTTGGTGAGTCGAGAAGGCGCTGGGATGACCATATTGCCACCCTTAGTCATTTGAGAGTTTGGGCAGGACGGGCTGCACTCCCAGGCAGGGCTGTTCCCTGCTCAAAGGCCTTGTGAAGGCCTCAAAGAAAGCTAAGTGCTCTCAACCTGGGGAAAAAAAAAATTGAGAAGACTTCCTGAAAGAGGCTGCAATCCCAGGTGAATTGCGGGTGCAGAGAAGAGACTGAAAAGTGCTGCAGGCAGGGGGCACGGCTTGTATAAAAGTGTGGATGTGAGACTGTCCTGGGCAAAAGAAAAGGTGCCCCAGAGTTCCTTTCTCGTCCCCTCTGTATGTGATGCTTTCTGACTGCCCATGGGAGCCTTCCAAAGTGGCATAGTGCTTCCCACTGAAGACAGGACTCCCGGGGCCCCAAGAGGGGAGCAATAGCCTGTAAGTCACACAGTAGTAGAGCTGGAAGGCTCGAGGCTCCATTCTGATAGGCTGGGCAGGAGCAGCATTGTTCTAGGTCGGTGTCGAGTGTGGGAAGCAGTGCGCATCCGCCAGGCAGGCCAGTGTTCCCTGACCACCTGGGACCCAAAACCCTGGAGTGACATCTAGGCTCCTCAGAGGCGGGAGAGGTGCCTTCCAAAAGTGCGCCCTACTCCCTCCTGTTCCTTTAGCCAGCACCCAGGTCCCCGGCTCACAGCTCTCCCTCCTCCAGCCCAGACAACCTTGGGTCCCTAATCACCAGTAGCATCAGCCTTTCTGCAGGTGCGGGCGCACGATCGAGTGGTTGTCCAGCCTCCGCGTGGTAGTAGAAGGCGCGCTCCCGGGAGCTCCTGCTCAGGCCGCCTGCTGGGCGCGTAGGTAGCAGAGCTTTTCTTGCGGCCGCATGGTTAGCGGCGCCAGCTGTGCCTCATCCGCCAGATTCACTTTGATATGGAAGTGCTTCCAGCGTGCCAGCACAGGACACAGCCCCTCCACTGTGCCCAACCGGCTTAGTCTCTGTCTCCGGTCCCGCAGCCCTGTGCGCCGTCCTAATCTGGCCCGCCGCCCGCCCCCACATCCCATTGCCACCTTTTTTAAAGCTCAGGCTTCCCGCTCAGAAGACCAGAGGTCAGGATGGTTGTAAAATCTGAAACTTTCTTTTTTTTTTTTTTTTTTTTTTTTTTGAGACGGAGTTTCGCTGTTGTTACCCAGACTGGAGTGCAATGGCACGATCTCGGCTCACCGCAACCTCTGCCTTTTGGGTTCAAGCAGTTCTCCTGCCTCACCCTCCCAAGTAGCTGGGATTACAGGCACGCGCCACCATGCCCAGCTAATTTTTGTATTTTTAGTAGTGACGGGGTTTCACCTCGTTGACCAGGATGGTCTCGATCTCTTGACCTCCTGATCCACCTGCCTCGGCTTCCCAAAGTGCTGGGATTATAGGCGTGAGCCACGACGCCAGGCCTGAAACTTTCAAATAGTTGCCATTGTATTATTTTAATTTGAGAGTAACATATGTGTACTCTGTAAGTGTATACATACACACACAAATATAATTCAAAAGTGACATAATCATACGTGCAAGGTTAAATGCAAATGTTCCTCAGGCAGGGCCAGGTCCCAGCACCAGGAGGAAGCTCTGAAAACGCTGCAGCCAAAAACCTGCCTCTCTCCGCTCATTCAGCGCACGTTCTGGTTACATCGCCTGTCACTCAGGGCCTGAAGGGGTGGAGCCTGGTGCCCCAGCTAATCCGTGATGGCAGCATGAAAACTGTTCAATCAGGTTCACAGACAGAGAGGAAGGGGCGGCCTTGCAATCTGGAAGGGTGTGGTCCCCTGGGTTCAGTTCTTGTGTCCATTGTTCGTTCTTCTCTGCTCCAGAACTCCTAAGTGAGGCTACCACGGACCCTGTTATCCTGTGACCTTGTAGGTACTGGGAGATCCCTAGGGAGGACCCTGGAACCTTCAGAGGCTGGAAAACGGTCAGTACACAGGGTGGACATCCTGAGAAGGGGGGGAGGCTGTTTGAATCTGGCGGGAACCGGCTGCGGTGAAATCTGGGCCTCTTGGTCAGCTCTGGAGTCTGCAGACCCGAGTTGCCGCTGGCATAGCTTGGCCCTCCGTTCCCTCCGTGCCCTCCGTTCCCTCCGTCCCCTCCGTCGCAGATTCGGGGCTAAAACAGCAGCCAAAACCCCGAGCGTCTTGCCCGCTTCCTTAAACGCAAAGTACTCCCCAGCCTAGAGCGCTTTCTGAGTAGCTCTGTGCCACCGCAAGTCTCTTTCAGATTGTGTGGGGACGATTGGAGGGAATAAGGGGAAAGGAGTTCCCACATGGAGTCCGGAGTTTTACCGGAGAAGAAGTAGTGGTCCGTGGGGCCCCAGTCCCACATTTCTCCTCTTAAAAATTAAATTGAGGATTTTTTCTTTTGAGACAGTGTCTCACGCTGTCACACAGACTGGAGTGCAGTAGCATAATCAGGGCTCACTGCAGCCTCCACCTCCTGGGCCCAGGTGATTCTTCTATCCCAGACCCTAAGTAGCTGGGACTGCAAGCGTGCGCCACCACACTTGGCTAAGCTTAGTAATTTTTATAGAGATGGAGTTTTGCTATGTTGCTCAGGCTCTGGAACTCCTGAGCCTAAGTGATCCACCCACATTGGGCCTTCCTTAGTGCTGGGATTACAGGCCTGAGCCATTGCCCCGGCCTAAGTGGAGGCATCTTTAGAAAGTTAAGCAGTGATATAATTTGAATGTGTTTCCCAGCCAAAATCTCAAATTAAAATGTAATCCTCAATGTTGGAGGTTGGACCTGGTGGGAGGTGAATGGATAATGGGAGTGGATTTATCATGAATAGTTTAGCACCACTTCTCTTGGTATTGTCTCTTCAATAAAGTTTTCGGGATATTTTGTCATTGAAAGTGTATATCACCCCTATCACAAAGTCAGGAGAGCGAAAGCATCCTGGCCAACATGATGAAACCCGGTCTCTATTAGAAATACAAAAATTAGCCGTGCATGGTGGTATGCACCTATAGTTCCAGCTTCTCAAGAGGCTGAGGTAGGAGAATCACTTGAACCTGGGAGGTGGAGGTTGCAGTGAGCCGACATCAGGCCACTGCACTCCAACCTGGGCAAACCAGAGCCAGACTCCATTTCAAACCAAAAAAAGCTGTATACCACTGCTCATCCCCCTTGCCCTAGTTGGAAGCTCCTGCTTTGCCTTCCACCATGATTTTAAGCTTCCTGTGGCCTTCCCAGAAGCACATGCTGGTGTTTTTTTTTTTTTCCTGTACAGGCTGTGGAAACATGAACCAGTTAAAGCAATGTTCTTATAAATTATCCAGTCTGATGTATTTCCTTATAGCAATGCTGGAATGAATTAATACAAAACATTTATTTGCCCAAACAGCAATTTATGAATCAGAGAGCACTCAGCTGTGGTTTGTTGTTGGTGGGCCCAAAGGTGGGCCTGGAAGAAAAGGCATGAGGAAGAAAGAAGCATGAGGAAGCAAACCAGAGTCAATGTTGGTTTGGGTACAGTTATATATTGCCTTTGCACGCATCAGGTGGAAATGTCCTGGTTATGTAGTCAGAGCTTTATTGGCAGGTTGTGATTGGTTAAGCGTAAGTTTTGTTTTTCTCTAAGTTAATAATTCACGGGAAATTTCTTTTTCCTCAGGTAGAATCCCAGGGCACTATGGCCATTTTAGTCAAATTGTGAGCCATTTAATTGTTTTAATGCTTCACAGCGGGGCTGGTTTTCCCTGCGTTTTTCAAATGTATGGCAAGCAGGGTCTCCAAGTCCATACTTGTTCTCCTAGCCTAGCTGTTCTAGGGCCTCTAGAAAATTCTGAATTTCCAGCCAGGTGAGGTGGCTCATGCCTATAATCCCAGCGCTTTGGGAGACTGAGTCGGGTAGATCATGAGGTCAGGAGAATGAGATCATCCTGGTCAGGAGAATGAGACCTCTTGAACCCAGGAGGTGGAGATTGCATTAAACCAAGTTGGCTCTACTAGAGCGAGACTCTGTCTCAAAAAAAAAAAAAAAGGAAACTAAATCTCCAATTTATGACTCACTTTCCCAAATGCCAATTATCCCTCTCCAAGTCGAAACATTATTAACTATTAATTCTTTATTTGGTTTTAAAACAAACACAAAATTTTAATTGTTTATTTTTGTTTTATAGGGTGGTGGTTGTCTCTTACTTTTCTGTTTGTGAACATTTCACATGACAGAAAAGTAAAGAATAATTACCTGACAATACTGTAACAAATCTTTGCACCTCTCTGTTTATCTTGCTTAGGCACACACCTTAACAAAATTTCTTTTGGTTGAGGTTGCTTTTTGGTATCTTTGCAGGGTGATGTGTCCTCAGCCACTCTTCTGTATTTTCCTGGTTCTGGGTGTTACAACTGTCTGGGGGTGACCCAAGATGCTCACAGTGGCCCTGTCTTTTGGAGTGTCTGGTGAGTATCAGCTCTCTCCCAGTAGAGAGCCTGAGGTGTGGGGCGGGGCATCTTAGGGAAACAGCTAGATGCCCTTTTGCAGAGAGCAGTTTTCTGATATACATTTTCTCTAAAAAGCTAACTGTTTTGAATATTAAGATTTTTTTTTCTCTCAGTCCCAGCTTCCTTTCCTGGCAGACACTTTGGTGCTGGTACTAAGGAGAAAAGGCACACATGCATCTTGTCCTCTGGTTTCTCTCAGGCTTGTGAAGGGAGAATAACTCTCCCAAAGTGCAAGAAAAACCCACCTTAATGAGATAGTGTATGAACTTGCAAAGGAAATACACATCAGGCACACAGGAGGCAAGTGCAGTGCCTTCTGAGAGCGTGGTGTTCAAGTACCTTAGCAGGATGTGGGTTGGAGAATCTCTCAACTGATTGACACATGAGTCCAATATGTTTGTGTTCCACTCAGCACCACCTCTCCCTGTGTTTGTCATCTTTAATATATTTGTTCACTTATTTCCATTTTTATTAACTGTATAATGTATTTTGTCATTAGAGCTTAAAAGATAAAAAAACACAAAGAGGAAAGAAAGGGATAGATTTCAGAGAGAATATCTTGTTTGATATTCCATCGGATAAAAATTTTCATTTACGCTCTTTGATTTCGCGGAGAGGTGAGTCGGAGCTGCATTTCCAGACTGATCTTTGTTGCCCACGGAATGGGGAGATTCACAAATATAGGGGAGACGCTGGATGCCTGGCAGTGCCTCTGCCTGGCGAAGCCAGCAGCCGGGGTGGTGGCGGCTGGCCCTGCCCATCGCTCCCACAGGACGTGCTTGTCCGGGTGCCCTGTTGAGCCGGCAACCTGAGACTTGAGAAGGCTGGACTTGAGACTGAGGAAGACTTGGACAGTGGGCCTGCCCAGGGGATTGCAGGGACAGAGCGTTCGGGCTCGCCCGGTGGGACGAACAAGACCGCAATTTCAAGCGATCCCCGTGCAGTCAGTCAGAGACGCTCTGTGGGGGAGGGGCATCCACCATTACCGAGGCAACCCACCACAACTACACGCCCACTGTTGAGGCAGCCTGCCATTGCCGAGGCAACCTGTCCCTACTGAGATACACGCCCACTGCTTATGCAGCCTGCCATTGCCGAGGCAACCCGCTACAACAGAGAGACTCCGCCTCAGGGTGTGGCGGAGACCACAGCAGAACAGCAGAGCCTGACCTAACAGGGCGAGCCTCACAACAGCAGGGCAGAGCCTCGGCAGGCAAACAGTGGCTAGTCTGCCTCCTAGCTGGGCAGGACATCTCAAAGAACATCCAAAAATAAAGCCCAAACCCCCCAACACAGAGCATATGAGAAAGAAAGGGTTTTTTTAAATGAGCTCTGTTGCAGCACAATTAAACATAGCAGCCTAACAGCCCTGAATGAACAACAGAGATCACAGCTCAGCAATTGAGCTCCTATAAAGTACAGACTGTCTCCTCAAGCAGCTCCCTGACCCCTCTATATCCAAAAGACTGACATTTGGCAGGCATCATTCTGGGACAAAGATAGCAGAAAAAGAAACCGGTAGCATCCCTCACTGTGCCACAGCTGCTAGAGGTGCACCCCAGAGAAGCAGGGCCTGAAGTGGACCTCAGAAGTTGTACAGCAAAGGGGCTAGACTGGTAGAACGAAAACCAAGTACAGAAATACTTCATCATCAACAATCTGGGTGTCCACTCAGAGACCCAATCGAAAGGTCAGCAACTACGCAGACAACAAGCAGATAAATCCACCAAGATGGGAAGAAACCAGCGAAAAAAGGAGGAAAACACCCGAAATCATAACACCTCACCTCCTAGAAAGGACCAAAACTCCTCACCAGCAAGGGAACAAAGCTGGATGGAGAATGACTGTGAAGAAATGACGGAATTAGACTTCAGAAGGTGGATAGTGAGAAACTTTTGTGAGCTAAAAGAACATGTTTCAAATCAATGCAAAGAAACTAAGGAACTTAAAAAAATATATGAGGAAATGATAACAAGAATGGATAACTTAGAGAGGAATATGAATGAATTAAAGGAGCTGAAAAACACAATATGAAAACTTCATGAAGCATGCACAAGTTTCAATAGCCGAATTGACCAAGCAGAAGAAAGAATATCTGAAGTCGAAGACCAACTCAATGAAATAAAATGAGAAACCAAGATTAGAGAAAAAAGCGCAAAAAGGAATGAACAAAGTCTCCAAGAAATGTGGGACTATGTGAAAAGACCTAACCTATGTTTGATAGGTGTACCAGAAGAGGACAAAGAGAATGAATCCAAGCTGGAAAATACTCTTCAGGACATCATCCAGGAGAATTTCCCCCACCTAGCAAGACAGGCCAGCACTCAAATACAGGAAATACAGAGAACACCACAAAGATATTCCGCAGGAATAGCAACCCCAAGTCACATATTCGTCAGATTCAACAAGGTTGAAATAAAGGAGAAGATACTAAAGGCAGCCAGAGAGAAAGGTCGGCTCACCCACAAAGGGAAGCCCATCAGACTCACAGCAGATCTCTCGGCAGAAACACTACAAGCCAGAAGAGAGTGGGGGCCAATATTCAACATTCTTAAAGAAAAGAACTTTCAACCCAGAGTTTCATATCCAGCCAAACTGAGCTTCAGAAGTGAAGGAAAAATAAAATCCTTTGCGAACAAGCAAGTACTCAGAGATTTTGTCACCACCAGGCCTGCTTTACAAGAGCTCCTAAAAGAGGCACTACACATAGAAAGAAACAACCAGTACCAGCCATTCCAAAATCACACTAAATGCTAAAAAGCATCAACATAATGAAGAATCTACAAAAACTAATGGGCAAAACAGCCACTTAGCATCAAAATGGCAGTATCAAATTCACACATAACAATATTAACCTTAAATATAAATGGACTAAATGTACCAATCAAAAGACAAAGACTGGCAAATTGGATAAAAATCCAAAACCGATCAGTGTGCTATATCCAGGAAACCCATCTCACATGCAAGGATACACAAAGGCTCAAAATAAAGGGATGGAGAAAGATTTACCAAGCAAATGCAGAGCAAAAAAAAGCAGGAGTTGCAATTCTCATCTCTGATAAAATAGACTTTAAAGCAACAAAGATCAAAAGAGACAAAGAAGGCCATTACATAATGGTAAAAGGATCGATACAATAAGAAGAGCTAAGGATCCTAAACATATATGGACCCAATGCAGGAGCATCCAGATACATAAGGCAAGTTCTTAATGACTTACAAAGAGACTTAGACTCCCACACAATAATAGTGGTAGACTTTAACACTCCACTGTCGATATTAGACAGATCAACCAGACAGAAAATCAACAAGGATATCCAGGGCTTGAACTCAGACATGGAGCAAGCAAACCTGATAGACATTTACAGAACTCTCCACCCCAAATCCACAGAATACACATTCTTCTCAGCACCACATCACACCTACTCAACAATTGACCACATAATTGGAAGTAAAGCACTGCTCAACAAATACAAGGCAACTGAAATCATAACAAACAGCCTCTCAGACCATAGTGCAATCAAGATAGAACTCAGAATACAGAAACCAACTCAGAACCGCACAGCTTCATGGAAACTGAACAACTGGCTCTTGAATGTTGACTGGGTAAACAATGAAATGAAGGCAGAAATAAAGAAGTTCTTCGAAACCAATGAGAACAAAGACACAACATGCCAGAACCTCTGGGACACATGGAAAGCAGTCTCTAGAGGAAAGTATATAGCAATAAGTACCCATATGAGGAGAATGGAGAGATCCAAAATTGACACCCTATCGTCAAAATTGAAAGAGCTAGAGGAGCAAGATCAACAAAACTCAAAACCCAGCAGAAGAAAAGAAATAACTAAGATCAGAGCTGAACTGAAGGAGATAGAGACACGAAAAACCCTTCAAAAAATCAATAAATCCAAGAGCTGGTTTTTTGAAAAGATCAACAAAATAGACAGACCACTAGCCAGATTGATTAAAAAGAAAAGAGAACAACCAAATAGATGCAATAAAAAATGATAAAGGCGAAATCACCACAGACTCCACAGAAATTCAAACCATCATCAGAGAATATTATAAACAACTCTATACACATAAACTAGTAAACCTGGAAGAAATGGATAAATTCCTGGACTCCTGTGTCCTCCCAAGCCTAAACCAGGAGGAAGCTGAAACTATGAATAGACCAATAACAAGGTCAGAAGTCGAGGCAGCAATTAAGAGCCTACCACTCAAAAAAAGCCCAGGTCCAGACGGATTCACAGCCGAATTCTACCAGACACAAAAAGAGGAGCTGGTACCATTCCTTCTAAAACTATTTTAACCAATCCAAAAAGAGGGAAGCCTTCCCAAATCATTTTACAAGACCAACATCATTCTGATACCAAAACCTGGCAGAGACCCAAGAAGAAAAGAAAACTTCAGGCCAATATCCATGATGAACATAGATGCAAAAATCTTCAATAAAATATTGGCAAGCCGATTGCAACAGCAAATCAAAAAACGTATTCATCATGATCAAGTAGGATTCATCGCGGGGATGCAAGGCTGGTTCAACATACGCAAGTCTATCAATGTAATTCACCACATAAACAGAACCAAGGGCAAAAACCACATGATTATCTCAATTGACGCAGAGAAGGCATTTGACAAAATTCAACAGCGCTTTATGCTAAAAACTCTCAATAAACTTGGTATCGATGGAACGTATCTCAAAGTAATAATCCAAGATCTTGGAGATCGATCCAATATGGCCGACCACTAACAGCTCAGGATTGTAGCTCCCAGTGAAAGCCCAGAGAACGAGACGACGCCACACTTTTAGACGAATTTTCATCACTCACCGATCAGCCGATTCCCAGTGGAGGAGCCCCACGGTCGCCAGCACGACTCTTGTGGCTGCCGCAGCGGTTTTGCCGGCATCTCGGCGCAGCAGCTCTTCATGCAGAGCCAACGGGACTGCTTCCCCTACTGACTGGAGTTTGGAGCTCCGGGAACTCAGAGCCGCTTGTTGTGGACTCGAGAGGGAAGCCAGACCAGAGATTCCCGGGCAGAAGAGCACCATCAGTCTTACCGGTGCTATTTGGGCTGCCACAGTGGGTTGCTCTGATCCCAGCACTGGGAATCAATAAGTCGGATGTCGACTCAGAAAACTAATTAGAAAGGTGGGTCATCTACAATGAAGGGAAAAAAACAGCTTAAGAAGGCCGAGTATACTCAAAATCAGAACCCATCAGCAACGGAATAAGCCCTGATGGAAAAGGACTCATTAGCAACCGAACAAGCCCTGATGGAAAAGGACTCATCAGTAATGGAACAAGCCCTGATGGAAAAGCACTGTGTTCCATTATCTGAAGTAGGCTTTAAAAGGTGGATGATAAGAAATTTCTGGGAGTTAAAGGAACTTGTTCTAACCCAATGTAAAGAAACTAAGAACTTGGAAAAAGGTTAGATGAAATGTTGAAAAGAATAGACAATATAAAGAGGAATATAAATGAACTTATGGAGTTGAAAAATACAACACGAGAACTTAGTGAAATATGTACAAGCTTAAACAGCCGAATGGATCAAGCAGAAGAAAGGGTATCAGAGGTCGAAGATCAACTTAATGAAACAAAACGACAAGACAAGAATAGAGCAAAAAGGATAAAAAGGAATGAGCAAAATCTCCAAGCAATATGGGACTATGTGAAAAGACCTAATATACGCTTGATTGGTATACCTGAATGTGACGGAGAGAATGAATTCAAGCTGGAAAATACTCTCCAGGATATTATCCAGGAAAATTTCCTAATTTAGCAAAACAGGACACTATTCAACCCCAGGCAATACAGAGAACACCACAAAGATATTCCTCAAGAAGACCAACCCCAAGGCACATAATCGTTAGATTCACCAAGATCGAAATGAAGGAGAAAATATTAAGGGCAGCCAGAGAGAAAGATCAAGTTACCCATAAAGGTACGCCTATTAGGCTTACAGCAGATCTCTCAACGGAAACCCTACAAGCTAGAAGAGAGTGGGGGCCAATATTCAATATACTTAATCAACAGAACTTTCAGCCCAGAATTTCATATCCTGCCAATTTAAGCTTTACATCTGAAGGAACAATAAAATTTTTTAGGAACAAGCAAGTACTCAGAGATTTTATTACCACCAGGCCTGCTTTACGAGAACTTCTAAAAGAAGCACTATACACAGAAAGGAACAACCAGTATGACCCTTTCTAAAAATACACCAAAAAGTAAAGAGCATTAACATAAAGAAGAATTTTTATCAATGAAAGGACAAAATAGCCAGTTAATATCAAACGGCAGCAACCCTAAATTTAAATCAACCAAATCTCCCAATCAAAAGAGACAGACAAAATCTAACGGTATATCCAAAGATATACATAGACTCAAAATAAAGGGTTGGAAAAAAAAACGTACCAACCAAATGGAGAGCAAAATAAATAAATAAAAAGCAGGAGTTGCAATTTTCACATTTGACAGAATAGATTTCAAAGCTACAAGGATACAAGGATAAAAGGATTAATGTAATAATAAGAGATCTTAACACTCAGATACGTAAGACCCATAATGAGATTTAGATTCAACAAGACAGAAAATTGATAACAATATCCAGGACTGGAACTAAGATCCAGAACAAATAAACTCAATAGCGCTCTCCATTTTAAACACACAAAATATACATTATCCACAAAATCTAACGATATATCTAAAGATATACAAAGACTCAAAACAAGGGGATGGAAAAAAACTCACCAACCAAATGGAGAGCAAAAATAAATAAATAAAAAGCAGGAGTTGCAATTCTCACACTTAATAAAATAGATTTCAAAGCTACAAGGATGCAAGGGTAAAAGGATTAATGTAACAATAAGAGATCTTAACACCCAGATACACAAGACACATAATGAGATTTACATTCAATGAGACAACAAATTGATAACGATATCCAGGACTTGAACTCAGAGCCAGAACAAATAAACACAATAGAGGTCTCCATTTTAAACACATAAAATATGCATTAACCACTTTAAAAACTCAAAATATTGATCGGCCATTATTGAAACCCATTTTAGGAATGAAGTAATATTCCTCTTTGCCTCTTTTTCTTTTTTTCCCCTTCTTTTTCTCTTTTAAAAAAAAATAAATAAATAAAAGCTATTTATGACGAACCAACAGCCAACATCATACTGAATGGGCAAAAACTGAAAGCATTCCCTTAGAAATCTGGCACTAGACAAGGATGCCCTCTTTCACCACTCCTATTCAATATAATACTGGAAGTTCTAGCCAGAGCAATCAGGCAAGTAAAAGAAATAAAGGGTATTCAAATAGGAAAGGTGGAAGCCAAATGGTCTCTATTTGCAGACGACATGATAGTATACCTAGAAGACCCCATCGCCTCAGCCCAAAAACTCAGCCCAAAAGCAGCTTCAGCAAAGTATCAGGATACAAAATCAATGTACAAAAATCACAAGCATTCGTCTACACCAATAACAGACTTAAAGAAAGCCAAATCAAGAATGAACTGCCATTCACAATTGCTACAAAAGGAATAAAATACCTTGGAATAAAACTCACAAGGAACGTTAAGAGACCTCTTCAAGGAGAACTACAAACCACTGCTCAACGAAATCAGAGAGGACACAAACAGATGGAGAAACATTCCATGTTCATGGTTAGGAAGAATTAATATTGTGAAAATGGCTATACTGCCCAAAGTAATTTACAGAATCAACGCTATCCCCATCAAGCTACCATTGACTTTCTTCACAGAACTGGAAAAAACCACCATGAACTTCATATGGAACCAAAAGAAAGCCCGCATAGCCAAGTCAATTCTAAGCAAAAAGAACACAGCGGGGGGCATCACACTACCGGATTTCAAACTATACTACAAGGCTACGGTAATCAAAACAGCATGGTACTGGTACCAAAACAGCGATATAGACCAATGGAACAAAACAGAGGCACCGGAGGCAACACAACATATCTACAACTATACAATCTTTGATAAACCTGACAAAAACCAGCAATGGGGAAAGGATTCCCTGTTTAACAAATGGTGTTGGGAAAACTGGCTAGCCATGTGCAGAAAGCAGAAACTGGACCCCTTCCTGACACAGCAGGTACACAGCAGACATTTATTTGTCTTTTTCTTTCTAAAATGTACATCAAAAAGAAATTTTGAAGATGGGAGGTTTTTGTTTACTGGAGGTGAGGGTAATCACTATTTAAAGCTTTTTGTTTTTGAAATTTTTTAGTAAATTTTTTTTTTCCAAACCACAGTATATGGTTTTACTTAGTTCAGAAGAGAAGGCTAAACAAACAAAATGGAACAAAAATTTTCATCACACTCTAAATATAACCAAAATTTTAAATTAAAGGCATACCTGAACAAGTAACCCAAACCAATACAGATAAACACGCTTGAGGCCAAAGCAAAGAAATCCTGTTTGTCTTTAAGTAAAGCTTTGAAGAGAGAGAGAGAGAGAGAGAGAGGAGAGAGGAGAGAGAGAGAGAGAGAGAAACAACAACAACAACAAACCGAAGCTCTTTTTAATACTATTGTTTTCCAAAAACAGCTTACTGCAAATGAAGTGCAGTCTGTATTTTCAGGCCGTATTTTCTAGTGTCTCAGTTTCTCAGCTTACCATTTACCTTGAAAGGCCGGTCAGAAAATTAAAAGAAACGGTGATAAAACAGGAGAACAAAAGCTGGCAATGGACATACAAAGGGTCATGATGGGAGCAGGGGAACTGAGACCTGTCTACTGTCCTCTACACAGGCCTTGGCTTTAACGCCATTCCAGTGGTGACCTCGAAGGTCACACTCCACATGGAGTTTCTACCATTAGCTCTTAAAGCCTATTTGGGCTTTTCCCTTTATAGGAGTTTCAGCTCTTTATACCACAAGCTGTTGGCTGGAAGTAGAGGTTACAGATAACCACAGACATTTGTCTCTGATTTCCACCTGCACTGCCTGTGGCATGAAATGTAGATTTCATAGCAGATTCTGTTTACTGATTGTGTGTAGGTCAGGCTAACATAAAGTCACTTCTCTTGTGCACTCTGATAGGAAGCCAGGATGGATCAGGTGTTGCTCCTGGCAGCTGACAGCACACCTACTCCCTGTGTCTCCCAGGCCTGCACTCCCCATTCCCTCTGCCTGGTGGCCCCTTGGCTCTTCTTTCTGTCTTCTGTGCAAACAATACTTTATCTTTCCTCAGGGCCTTTGCATCTGCTGTTCCCTCTCTCTGGAATGCTTTTTCCAAAACCCTTCATCCTCTGGTGAATTCCTGTACCTTTTCATATCTCAGCTTTGGCATTGCTTACTCAAAGAAGTCTTCGTGACAGACTGGCTCAACCTCTCCGTTACCGCTGTCAGGGATGGACACCTCTTCCACTTAGCCTTTGGTAATTTTTTCTATGTGGGGTTATTTGATTGGTAGTCTGTCTTTCCTAACCACCTATAGTAGGTCCACAAGGGCAGAGACTGTGCCTGTTTTATTCATCCTTGTTTCCCAGGTGGCAACTGACAGGCAGGTCTTGAGTAATCACTGTTGAAGGTAGATTAGGTGGGCTATGTTATGAGAGACTGTAAGAAGCTATGGCAGGTTTTTGGGGAAAGACACCTTTAGATGGTCTTGCTGCTTACACAGAGAGTGTTTGGAGCTGGTTCCTAGCTCAGAGATGGTCTCTGTGATACGGAAATGAAGTAATCAAGAGAAACCTGGCCTGAGATTGTTTCAGGATGAGCAGAAGGGGCTGATGGAAGAATATAGAATAGCTGTTTGAACAGGTGAGGGTCTAGGTGAGGGAGGGAACAGGGGGAAAAAGCAGGCATGATGTGTGTAGCCAGCAGGATGAGGCCGCTTTCAGAGAGCCAGGACAGCAGCAGTGAGAGTGCCAAACGGGTGAAGCATAATGAGCCGTGGCTGTGTCAGTTGAGGCAAAATACATCACTTTGCATGAGACCCTCCAGACCACGTGAAACCCCAAAATTAGGTAGTTGAAAAGAAGTCCAGCTTTGGGGCTGCGGCACCATTAGATTTTTTTCTGCTGAGCTAATGTTTATTGTCTTTGGATTGAGATGAATAAAACTGAGTACGACCCTCCAGGTCAGCTCAACTGCAGCTGAGCACCCAGGCACACAGAAAACTAGGACACAGTGTGACAAACTCATGAAAGTCAGGAGGCACCCACAGCGGTGGATGAATTACCTCCAGTTGGCTGGAAATAAAGGACTGGAGGAAGAGGACTTCTATATCTTTTTCCCCCTGCTCTGTTTCAGCAGGACTGGAGGAAGCAATTGGGTGCAGCTTCTCACACAGGCCTCACACTGTTCAAACCAGCATCCTTCCTCAACCCTCTTCATGGGTCCTTCTTCCCAGCACCATCTTTACAGTTTCCTGTCCCCTACTCTGTCCACTCAGAGCCCCACTTCCCTGATTCTGATAACCTAGTCTCACAGAACAGGCGGCACTGGGACCCTAGTCCTGACCACCATCACCAGCGAGTGGGCCCGGCCAGGTGACTCTGGGCCATTAGGAGAGATTTGGGGTGCAGATCTTATGCAGCAGGAAGGGGGTGTTGTAGAACCACCAGTGGCATCTTTGTTTTGTTCTTGTTTCTAGATTTGAAAAATGTGGAAAAATATGTAAAATTATTGGGCAGGCCACCAGAGAGAACAGGCACCTGGATCAGATTCAAAGCCAGTATTGTGTTCTGTGGATGGCACACCCTGGGCTCCTGGGAGGCAAGAGGAGCTCTGCCTGTCCCACTTCCTGCTGTGTCCCTAGTACCTGAAATCTGGTCTCCTGGCACATAGTGGACCTGTGATAACCATCTGTCGGTTGGAGGCTGGGTACTTGGAACAGCAGCCAGGAACACAGTCTACCTTTCCAGCTGCCTTTGAGGGTAGCTGGCAGATAGAAATCTTGTCTCCTGGGCAGAGGAACACGCCTAGGGCCCAGAGCCACCATCCCAGGACACTGGTTGATGACAGCAGTTAGGGCACCACCAAGGCTGGGGTTCCACTGCTTCCTCATCTCCGCTCATCCTCCTGAGGAAAGGGCTTTTCTCATATATGAGTGACATCAACAAGGTTGTCTCCATTATTATGCAGATCCATGGAAAACTGGCTTTTCTTATTTTGTTTTTCTTTCTTTCTTTCTTTCTTTTTTTTTTTTAGAGACTGGGTCTCGGTCTTTTGCCCAGGCTGGCATGCAGTGGTGTGAACTCTGCTCACTGCAAACTCTGCCTCCCGGGTTCAAGCGGTTTTACAGCCTCAGTCTCTCAAGTAGCTGGGACCACAGATGTACACTACCATGGTCAGTAGTGTGTTTTTAGTAGACATGGAGTTTTGCCATTTTGCCCAGGCTGGTTTCTAACTTCTGAGCTCAAAGCAGTCCACCAGTCTCAATCTCTTAAAGTGTTGGGATTGCAGGTGTAACCACCATGCCCAGCCAACTTTTATTAATCTGAAGAGGATGTGCTTTTGAATTTTATGTTTTTAGTGGAAGAGAAAATTCTCCTATTTTAGACTCTTTTCCAAGGAGAAAGATGAAACAGGAAAATCCTTGACGATGAGGTATTCACATTAAGAATATTTAACCAGGACTGTACAGTTTTGGGGACGGACTGGCTTTTAAATTTTTTCCCGCACCCTCCAAATGGCAGTGTTGTGGTCAGATGGTCCTAGACATGATTGACCTGGGTGAGTGTTCTTGCAGACGTTCCTTCTTTGAGTGTGTTTTTTTTTTTTTTCCCTAAGAACCAGAATGCATTGTGCCTGTAGCACACCCCTTTGCTGGCTTTGAAGGCTTCATCTATGCAGTAGAGAATTCTAGACTGGAGAAGCAGGCTCCACAATTGCTGAATGGGGCCGGTGAGGTAGTTAATCACCAGGGTGCAACTTATTTTATTATTTTACTTGCTCATACCAGGCCATGGGTTGGCATTTTCTTTTAGGCCAGTCTCTGAATTGACATTCAGTCAGTTAATTTTATTGATTTAATTTATTGTTGTTGACATTTAGTCACTAGAAAGTGTCCTTTAATTCACAATTACATAAGTGGGTTTTTACAGGTGTGTACCTACCTGCCGGTGTAAAATTGTACATTGAGATTAAGAGAATTGTTAAAATACTCTTTTTATTCTTAGAGACAGTGTCTCACTGCCACCCAGGCTGAAGTACAGTGGCACCATGTCTCACTGCAGCCTTGAACTCCTGGATTCAAGCCATCCTTCCTGTCTCAGCCTCCTGAGTAGCTGGGACTATAGGTTCACACCACCATGCCCAACTAATTTCTTTTTGTGGTTTTGTTTCTTAAACAGAGTTTCACTCTTGTTGACCAGGCTGGAGTGCAGTGGCATGGTTTTGACTCACTGTAACCTCTGCCTTCTGGGTGCAAGTGATTCTCCTGCCTCAGCCTCCTAGCTATAGCTGGGACTACAGGCACACACCACCATGCCCAGCTAATTTCTTGTATATTTTGTAGAAACGAGGTTTTACCATGTTGCCCAGGCTGGTCTTAAACTCCTGACTTCAGGTAATCCTCCCCCTTTAGCCTCCCAAAGTGCGGAGATTACAGGCACGAGACACCATGCCTGGCCTACTTTTTAAATTTTTAAGCTTTGTAGAGATCGGGTCTTGCTATGTTGTCCAGGCTGGTCTTGAATTCCTGACTTCAAGGGACCCTCCTGCCTCGGTCTCCCAAAGTGTTGGGATTATGGGCATGAGCCACTGTTTCTGGCCTGAAATACTGTTCTATTCTAGATGTTGGAAGCTGCTTAGCTGAGTAGTTGATAGAGAAAATAAGTAGCATATGTTCTGTGGTATAGCCAATATTTGATGAAATACTTTCTTGTTTGACAAAGATCATCTGACAGAGTAGGATATATAAGGACTGTGATTTTACACCTGTAACACACTTACTGATTCACAGCCTTGCCTAACTTCCCTCCTCAGCCACCACAATTCCTTGGAAATACAGCCAGCCCCTCTGTCTCAGGAATAATGGTAAAATAATACTCATAATAAGAGATGCAGTAATGGCTTCCCATTCAGAGTGTGTTCACCTGCATATTCTCATTTGTGACTTACAGGAATTCTCAGGCCAGGTGCTCTTATTCCAACTTTACAGATGGAAACACTGAGGCACAGGGAGGCTTGCTAGCTTGTTCTCAGTGCTGCTGAGCTGTGTAACTGTGTCTGTCTGCTCTCCCCTGCTGATGACACCTCTCTGCATTCAGCTACCACATGCCTCCCTCAACTCCTGAATTCTGCCCATCCCCTCAACAGACATTTCCCGAAGGCCTGCTTCCAGGAGGGCACCACATAACCCTTCCACCTTCCAGGCATTAAGAATGTAGTGAGAGGTGAGCGGCCAGTCATTTCAGCAGTCTTTTTTTTTTTTTTTTTTGTCCATCAGATGGACTTCAAGGAATGTGACTTGTCTGAGCTCAGGGCTGTGAGAGTGTGGGGACAGGAGAAAGTTGCTTCAGTATGGAGAGTGCTTTGTGAGTGTATTGTGAGGCTTGAGTGTGGTATGTGTGAGCGTGAGCACATGTGGGTGACCCTGAATGTACCTGTGTGTGAGTGTGTATGTGTGTGTGGCTGAGTGTGTGTGTCAAGTAAAATCAGCCCGGCAAGAGAGGAGATGGCCAGGGAGCACTTTCAAGACTTGACCACAAGCTTGGACCTTAGCTTTCATTGCACACCCCAAAGTGTTTTTCTGCGCTGAGGAGTGAGTTGTGTGAGGTGCAGTAGGGAGGCAGGTGAAGGCAGGGCCATGGCAAGGAAGCTGGGCCAGGTTCTGCAGAGGCATGTATGGGGTGAGCAGGGAACTGGGAGCCTCAGGTGGAAGTCTGCTCTCCCATCAGAACAGATCTTCAATCCTTGTTTTTGTCCTCACCACCTCTGCCCATGTGTTTGCTCTTCTGTGCTGGTACATGTGCCAGCTCACCAGTGTTGGTGCTCAGACAAAACTGTGATGCTCCGTGGTAGCAGCGACCATCTTTCTGCTCACTGTGGGATCCGGGAGCCTCGACGAATGCCTTATGTTCGAAGGGCCAGAAAAATAATGTGGACTGAAAGGCTGACACTGCCACCCGCAGCAATGAGAAGGAAGATGGCGTGGCACCGACCTGGCCCAGTGTGAGAGATACTGGAATCCTTGGCAAGGAGCCACCACCTATGGCCAGGAACAGGAGGCCAGACCCGTGTAGACCTGAGTCCCAGCCAGTGTGCTCTGTCGGGGTATGGTGGGTCAGACAACAGAAGATGGCAGGCACATTGAAGCCTAAGAGTAGCTGATACAGAAAAGAAATGTTGAAAAGGCCCAGGGTACACTTTGGAAAGTTTGGAGACTCTGGGGGAAAAAGAAAAAAAAGGGAAAGGAAAAAAAGCCACACATGGAGGTGTATGCCCATTGTCCCAGCTACTCAGGAGGCTGAGGCAGGAGGATTGATTGAGCCCAGGAGTCTGAGGCTACAGTGAGCTATTATTGTGTCACTTCATTCCAGTCTGGGAAACAGCTGTTTCTTTGAAAAAAATAAAATTAAATTTAAAAAGGGTTTCAAACCTTGATTCTGTGCTCTGACGTTTCCCCGGTTCATGTCATTCACCTTGCTGCTTTGTTGTATGTCTGCACTCTGAGGGGTGGTTCTCTTGCTTCTTGGTTCCTCTCCAGGGCAGGGACTGCAGGCCTTACCCTTGTGCCATGCCCCACTGCCGTCCCTGAGTTCTGTCTGGACCAGAGGGAGGCCCTAAGCCCTCAGAGTGTCCATCTTCTGCTGGTCTTTTAAGAAGGTCATTTGGATCCCTGGGAAGATTCAATGAAAATTCCTTGGATTCTGCTTTTCCATGTACAAATTTTTGTGATTGTCTGATTTATAAAAGCAGCTCATGCTAACGTAGAACACCAGAGAGCCAGGAAGTCAGGAAACAAACTAGTTGACTTGTAGAAATCCTGGCTAGTGTGACCCTTGTCCCGTCCGGTTCCAATCGATATTGGGGCAAAAGGATGCTGTGTGCTTATAAGCCACGTCACCCTGTACCTGCTAGATTGTACCCTTGTCACTTTGCAAACTGATAAAGATTGTACCCCATTTCTAAACATTCTGCTGTTTTTATGTCTAGAAGTTATTTATCCTGTTTTTTGGAGACACAGCAATTTATTAGTAGCTTAACCAGTACTCTGCTGTTTCCAACATTCACAGTATGCATTTATGCCCTCAAGAAGGGAAAACTGAACAAACCCTTTTGTCCTTCCCACATTCTGCATAATTATCAGTCTCCCAGGAGCAGATTTTGTCACCATGATAGGGCACACTTGCATTTATTTATTTTAGATGGAGCCTCACTCTGTCACCCAGGCTGGAGTGAAGTGGCTCAATCTCTGCTAACTGCAACCTCTTCCTTCTGGGTTCAAGCAATTCTCCTGCCTCAGACTCTTGAGTAGCTGAGATTAAAGGCACCTGCCACCACCCCTGGCTATTTTTTGTATTTTTAGTAGTGAGAGGGTTTCACCATGTTGGCCAGCAGGTCTTGAACTCCTGACCTCAAGTAATCTGCCCACCTCAGCCTCCCAAAGTGCTGGGGTTACAGGTATGAGCCATTGTGCCCAGCCACTTGTATGTCTTTTAGAGAAATGCTAGTTTTTATTAGACAAAAGCACAATCCTGTCTGTGAGAAAGGGTCACACTAGCCAGGATTTCTACAAGTCAATGTTGCATAGCTTGTGCCATTATGGTCCTTGTCAAGGCAGAAACACATCAAATGGTGGCTTTAATTTAAACACATTAAAAGTTGATGGCTGGACACACTCATTTTAGGGGGATAAATGCCTAGGACAGTGGCTGAGTCATGTGGTAGTTTTGTATTTAGTTTAGTTTGTGTGTATGTTGAAGAAACTGCCAAGCTATTTTCTAGAGTCTCTGTATCTTCCTTTACATTCCCACCAGCAGTGTATGAGTGGTCTAGTGTCTCTGCATCCTCACCCGCATTTCATGTTGCTACAGTTTGTTATTTTAGCCACTCTGATAGGCATGTAGTAGAATTTTTTTTTAATTTTTTATTGGATTTTAGGTTTTGGGGTACATGAGCAGAGCATGCAAGACAGTTGCGTAGGAACACACATGGCAGTGTGCTTTTCTTTCCTTCTCCCCTTCACCCACATTTGGCATTTCTCCCCAGGCTATCCCTCCCCACCTCCCCCTCACACTGGCCCTCCCCTTTTCCCCCCAATAGACCCCAGTGTTTAGTACTCCCCTCTCTGTGTCCATGTGTTCTCAATTTTTCATCACCCGCCTATGAGTGAGAATATGCGGTGTTTCATTTTCTGTTCTTGTGTCAGTTTGCTGAGGATGACGTTCTCCAGATTCATCCATGTCCCTACAAACGACACAAACTCATCATTTCTGATTGCTGCATAATATTCCATGGTGTATATGTGCCACATTTTTCCAATCCAGTCTATTATCAATGGGCATTTGGGTTGATTCCAGGTCTTTGCTATTGTAAACAGTGCTGCAATGAACATTCGTGTACATGTGTCCTTAGAGTAGAACGATTTATAGCTCTTTGGATATATATCCAGTAATGGGATTGCTGGGTCAAATGGAATTTCTATTTCTTTTTTTTTTTTTTTAATTTTTTGTTGGATTTTAGGTTTTGGGGTACATGAGCAGAGCATGCAAGACAGTTGCGTAGGAACACACATGGCAGTGTGCTTTTCTTTCCTTCTCCCCTTCACCCACATTTGTCATTTCTCCCTAGGCTATCCCTCCCCACCTCCCCCTCCCACTGGCCCTCCCCTTTTCCCCCCAATAGACCCCAGTGTTTAGTACTCCCCTTTCTGTGTCCATGTGTTCTCATTTTTCATCACCCGCCTATGAGTGAGAATATGCGGTGTTTCATTTTCTGTTCTTGTGTCAGTTTGCTGAGGATGACATTCTCCAGATTCATCCATGTCCCTGCATGTAGTAGAATTACTGTGGTTTTCATTTGCATTTTCCTATTGGGCAATGATGTACATCTTTTCATAGTTTCTTTTTTGCCATCTGCTGTATATTCTCTTTGGTAAAATATCTTTCTGCCTTTAGATCTCTTGCCTATGTTCTTTTTCTTGTCTGTTGGTTAGTTAACTGTTTTTTAGACAGGGCCTTGCTCTGTTGCCATGCTGGAGTGCAGTGGTGTAGTCTCGGCTCCCTGCAATCTTTGCCTCCCAGGTTCAAGTGATTCTATTGCCTCAGCCTCCTGAGTAGCTGGGTCTACAGGCAGGCACCACCACACCCAGCTAATTTTTGTATTTTTAGTAGAGACAGGGTTTCACAGTGTTGGCCAGGATGGTCTCGATCTCTTGACCTTGTGATACGCTCACCTCAGCCTCCTAAAGTGCTGGGATTACAGGTGTGTGACACCGTGCCCAGCCTTTTTTTAATTCTTTACAGAAATCAGATCTCATTATGTTGCCCAGGCTGGTCTCAAACTCCTGAACTCAAGTGATCCTCTTGCTCAGTCTCCTGTGTAGCTTTGAGATGGCAGGTGTGTGCCACTATGACTGGCTAATTTTAATTTTTTTTGGTAGAGATGGGATCTCACTATTTTGCCCAGGCTAGCCTAGAACTCCTGGGCTCAATCAATTCTACCACTTTGACCTCCCAAACTGCTGGAACTCCAGGCATGCACCAGGGCACCTGGCTTGCCTATGTTCTAATTTGATTGTTTTTTTTTTTTTTATGCTGTTAAATTTTGAGAGGTCTCTATTACATATTTTAGATAGCAGTGCTTTCTTGAATATGTACTTTGCAAACATGTCCTTCCAGTCTGTAGCTTGTGTTTTTATCTTTCTATCTGGCTCTTTCACAGGAGAAATATTTTTAATTTTAATGAGGTCCAGTTTGTCTGCCAGTTTTTGCTTTCATGATTCAGTCTTTGGGGTCAAGTCTAAGAGCTCTGCCTTGTTCTAGATCCTGAGGATTATGTTTTATATTTGAATTCATGATCTATTACGAGTTTTATTTTGTATGAAGCATAAAAGACATATAGATAGAGGCCCATTTTTTCCTCTGAATGCTGATTGCTCCAGCACCATTTGTGGAAAAGCTGTCCTTACTCCTGAAGTGCTTTTGCACTTTGTCAGAAAATCCACTGGGCATATCTGTGTGGGTCTTTTTCTTGGATTCTCCATTCGGTTCTGTGCTTTGCTGTCTGTGCCTGCTGCCTGCCAGTACTCTCTTAATTACCCTAGCTATAGAGAAAGTCTTTAAATCTGGTTGACTGATTCCTTCTACTTCTTCTTTTTTGAAACTGTTTTAGCTATTTTTGTTTCCCTGCCTTAATTTTTTTTAACTAAGTATGTTTAATTTTTCTTTTAAAAATACACACTTTTCTCCTCCGCCAGCCGGGTCCCCTCCCCACAGAACCACGGCTTCTCTTCCTCAGCAAGGCGACAGGGGCTTCCCCTTAGCCGCCGCCGCCGGCCAAGCTCCGCCGCGCCCGCGGCCCACGGCCGCCATGCAGTTTATGTTGCTTTTTAGTCGTCAGGGAAAGCTTCGACTGCAAAAATGGTATGTCCCACTATCAGACAAAGAGAAGAAAAAGATCACCAGAGAACTTGTTCAGACCGTTTTAGCACGGAAACCTAAAATGTGCAGCTTCCTTGAGTGGCGAGATCTGAAGATTGTTTACAAAAGATGTGCTAGTCTGTATTTTTGCTGTGCTATTGAGGATCAGGACAATGAACTAATTACCCTGGAAATAATTCATCGTTATGTGAAATTACTTGACAAGTATTTTGGCAGTACCTGTGAACTAGATATCATCTTTAATTTTGAGAAGGCTTATTTTATTTTGGATGAGTTTCTTTTGGGAGGGGAAGTTCAGGAAACATCCAAGAAAAATGTCCTTAAAGCAATTGAGCAGGCCGATCTACTGCAGGAGGAAGCTGAAACCCCACGTAGTGTTCTTGAAGAAATTGGACTGACGTAACTCTCCTCCCTTGATGACTTCTTGTGGCATTTCACACACTGTAGATGGTCACTCCCTTCATGTCCATGTTAGTTAATGGTGTAAGATGATGTCTTGTCAGTGTTACTGTTTTGCTAAGCTGCTTCATTCATGCCTACACAATTTTTTTTAAAGGGAACTTTAGTTGATCAAGTGATAAGGGACTTAAATATGAATTAGAATGGTAGCAGAAAAAGGTACCTTTTCTGGATATTTTAAAGTTTAGAGGTCAGTTTCTCTTAATCTGATTATGTGCACATATGAAAATGGCACATATACATGTAAAACCAGGCAGTATATATTAATTACTGTATTTGACAAAGGAAACAAATTATAATGTGAAACCTGGTTTTATGAAACCAAAGATTAGTGCAGCATTTCGGTATATATATATAAAAAAAAAAAGGGAATTACATGTCACATATCAAATGAATGGAGACTTAACTTTGTTGAACTTTAAAAAGCAAATTTACTCCAAAAACTCCTATTGGAAATCACATACCTTTCAAAAATAAAAGGGAATATTTTCAAAAATAAAGGGAATTATTTTTAATGACTTAATTGGAATGATACTTTTACACTAAAATTATTTCTTAGGCATTCTGAATCTGGGATGAGAAACAGGATTGTTTCATAATAGTAAGCACATAATTTTTAAGGCCAAGGCACATATGACTCCTGAGATGAAATTTTTTGTGGTCATAATGACATATGTAGTTGTTTTTGATGCCCAAAATAAAGTGAGAATGTTAATTTGCCAGGAATTCTTCTTAACAGTGTCTTACAGAAAACATGTTGCTCTCTTCACAGTGTTATGTGTAAAGTCATTGTTTAAAGCACGAATGTTCCTTCTGGGATGCTTGTTAATGCCAAATTTATTTTGCTTCCCTATTTGCTTCCCTCCACTTGGAAGTGCTGCAAACTTTACAGCAGCTTCCTTTCTTTCTGGCACTGCCTAGTTAACAGAAGTCTTATAAAAATTTAAAGACACGTTTCATATAAAAAAGTGAGAGTTGAATGAGGTAAAATGGCATTAGTTGGCCCTATATTTTTTAAAGCTATATAATTGTTCAGCGTCACTTTTCTAAGTACTTATACATATCTAAACATGTCTTCATGGTTTATACTTTCACTTGTATATGCTGGGCTGGATTAAGCTTTGTTGTGATTGTGACCAATATTCAGGCCACGTGAGCACTGTCTTATCACTTTGCCAATTAGTTGTAATAAACGTTCAATGTACAAATAAAAAAAAAATACACACTTTTTTTTTTTTTTGCTGTTCTTATTTAAAAAAAATTAGGCTGTCCATGGTGGCTGACACCTGTAATCCCAGCACTTTTAGAGACTGAGGTGGGTGTATCATGAGATCAGGACTTGAAGACCAGCCAGGCCAATATGGTGAAACCCCGTGTCTACTAAAAAAAAATTACAAAATTAGCCATGTGTGGTGGCATATGCCTGTAGTCTCAGCTATTAGGGAGGCTGAGGCAGAAGAATCACCTGAACCTGCAAGGCAGACGTTACAGTCCACCGAGATCAGGCTACTGCACTCCAGCCTAAGTGGCAGAATGAGACTCCATATCAACAACAAAAAAACTTCACATAAGCATTTTAATGTAACTTTATAGAAGCCATAAATTCAAGTAATGTGTGGCTTTTGCCCTTTAAAATTGAGAGCAGGACTTTATAGCAATTCCCTTCTGAGATGAAGAGAGTTTCTGTAAGGGATATCATATAAAAACTAAGCTGAGAGACTGTGTCTCAACAAATAATTTATTTTGTGTTTTAAAGTATACAATTATTATTTACTATAGTCACCGTATTGTGCTATCAAATCATAGATTTTTTTTCACTGCAAAATGGCAACAATGAATAGTAGGCCTTTTACAATTTTTATTTCATTTTATTTTCTTACTTTCCAAACTTACCAGAATAGTAGCCTTTATTCATTCTATTTTTTTTGTACACTCTCTGCTTTCTATATGAATTTTAGAATAATCTCATCTATATTTGCCAAACATCTTGCTGGAGTTTTTTTTTTTTTTTTTTTTGAATTACGCTAAACCTATGTACAAGGGTTGCACACATTTTAACTCATGTTGTCCCATTTCTTTCCAGAAGGGCTGGACAGGTTGATGTTTTCACCAGCAGGGCCCAGGATGTGTGTGTCCACCTTTGCAAACTCACACAGTGGCTGTCTTTATTTGGCTTTGCCAAGCTGATTGCAGAACACAGCACATTATTTTGTTTTGCCATGCTTAAATTACCGTCGAGGCAGAATGTTTTTCCTCTAACTTTGCTGCAGCTCTTTTTTCTGAATTGCGTTTCGCTTTTTGCTCATTTTTAATTTAGATGTCTTTTTCCTTGTGATTTGTAAAATCTTTTTCTCACTTGCCAAGTCTTCTCCTTCTGTTGGAAACATTTACCCTAGCTCTGGATAAGGAACATCTCATGGCGCTGTTGGAGAGAGCAAACTATCCAGTTCAGGGAGGTAAGACATGTCCCAGAGTTTCCCTGATGCCTTTTTTTTTTTTTTTTTGCTGAAGTGCAATGGTGCAATCTTGGTTCACTGCAAGCTTTGCCCCCCATGTTCAAATGATTCTCCTGCCTTTGCCTACTGAGTAGGTGGGAGTACAGGCATGCATCACCATGCCCGGCTAATTTTTGTATTTTCAGTAGAGACGGTTTCACCATGTTGGCCAGATTGGTCTTGAACTCCTGAACTCAGGTGATCCAACTGCCTCCACCTTCCAAAGTGCTGGGATTACAGGTGTGAGCCACCGTGCCAGGCTTCTGATGCCTTTTGAGTGCTACCAAGTCAATCCCAGTTCTGCCACATCCTTTCCACATGACCAAGCCAGGTTACCTTACCTTCAGCATACGGGCTGGCCTGTCAGGAGGCCTGGGGTACATGTAGGATAATGGTTGTGAAAAGCCTGTGCGGAATCTCTGAGAGGAAGGCAAAAATGCGAGGATTATCAAACGGTCTCTACTTCAGACTATGCTATTGTATCAGCTTGGCTAACATAGTCAAACCCCTGCTCTACTAAAAATAAAAATTGGGCTGATGTGTGGTGGTATGTTCCTGCAATCCCAGCTACTTGGGAGGTTAGGCAAAAGAAGAACTGAGGATGCAGAGGTTGCAGAGAGCTGAGATTGTGCCATTGCCTTACAACCTAGGTGGCAGAGCAAGACTCTGTCTCAAAAAAAAACCTGAACCGAAAACGTATTTCAGATCTGGACCTTTTTGATCATTGGCAGGGAAGGCACCTTTGTCATCCAAAGCAAGGGCCTCTGGAGTCTGTGAACCTGTGGAGGTGATGTGCTGTTTACTGTCTGGACCTGACCACTGTCACCTTTACTGATAGGTGACAAACAGCCTGCCTGACTTGGCCTTGTTTCTGTGGGTCTACTTGGTCTGGGAAAACATATTGTGGAAGCAAGCTAGAGCTTGAACCCAGAAATTGACACAGTTGTGATGGCTGGACACCATCATCTAATGAGATTGTAAGAAGCTAAGAGTAATGGCCCCTCTGGGTACTTCCTGTACCATTCCCATGGAGACAGTGTCACAGACCTCTCAGCATGAGTGGGACAGCCAGTTGGGGGCCGCTGTCGCTATACAGTTACTTCCTAATTCCTTTCTTGTTGTTTTTGTCTTTTTAAAAATGATGACTCCTTAATCTCTGGATTTTCTTTCTTTTTCAAATTATTCTAGTGTTTTTTTTTCTGTCTTTCTGATATTTCCCTTTTTTGCTTTTTCTTTTCGTTCTGACTTTCTCCTCTCCCCTTTCAGATCTTTATTCTATTTTTCTTCTATTTTCACTCTGTCTTAGTATTGATCTCTGTTCTTTTAGTTCTTTATATGTTCACAGGTGTCAGCACCCCCTCACAGAGAAGCTGACTGTAATCTGGGCCTAGTGACTATAACTGGAAGGAGGCTATGCCCCCCAATTTTATTCAGTGTGAGAAATCATACAACAGCAGCCCAGGAATTTGTTGAAAATATACTGTAATTTTGCCCCTCAGACAGTACTGTTTTTCCTCACCAATTGTATTTTATTCAGCTGTTTACACACCGATTCTGTATAACTAGGAGTAGTTGTGCATTCTTCACTTTTATCACTTATTTTTTTTAATATTTATTTTTTTGAAACTGAGTCTCACTCTATCACCCAGGCTGGAATGCAGTGGCACAATCTTAGCTCACTGCAACCTCCGCCTCCTGGGTTCAAGTGATTCTCCTGCCTCACACTCCCAAGCAGCCTGGACTACAGAAGCATGCCACTATGGCCGGCTAATTGTTTGTATTTTTAGTAGAGAGGGGGTTTCACTATGTTATTCAGGAGGGTCTCGATCTCCTGACCTTGTGATCTGCCCACTTTGGCCTTCCAAAATGCTGGGATTATAGGTGTGAGCCACCGTGCCTGGCTTTTGTCACTTCTTAAGTCGGCAGAGGCTCTCTTTGTCTCCCATGCTGGAATGCAGTGGCATGATCTTGCCTCACTGCAACCACTGCCTCCTGGGTCCAAGACATTCTCCTGCCTTAGCCTCCCAAGTAGCTGAAATTACAGGCACATATCACCACACCTGGATAATTTTTGTATCTTTGGTAGAGATGTAGTTTCACCAAGTTGGCCAGGCTGGTCTCAAATTACAGACCTCAGGTGATCCATCTGCCTTGGCCTTCCAAAGCACTGGGATTACAGGTGTAAGCCACCATGCCTGGTCATGTGCTAATTTTTTTTTTTTAACCTCAGTAAAACACCAACACATTTAAGCCTTTAGAGTCAGCATTTTAGTAGCTGCTTAATTGCCCGCTGGGTTGACACACTTATCTGGATACCTCTTCTTTCCCCTAGGAGATGCCTGATTGAGGTCAGGACATGATGAGAGGTGTGTAGACTTGGCCGCTGGCCAGATTGGATCCAGGTATGGCCTCTTGTGGCCCTAATTAGCTGTGTCATCCTAGATGAGTCATTGACCTTCTCTAAACAGTGATGTTTGGGGGCTTTGAGGAAGCCAGAAAGTGGAATGTCTTTAGTACCGAGCTCAGGACTTCACACTTTCTTCTTGCCATGGTGGGAGTAATCATTGGCCAGCTCTCTCTGTGGGGGGGCTTGTATGCATGTCTAACCACTCGGGTAGCTAGAGAAGGATGGATGAGAAGGGTAAGAACCAGACCCAGGGCAAAGAAAACAGTCGCAAGCTTGTGTGCCCAATGATTCATGATGAAGCGTGGAAACTCCTCTTCTGATTCTGAAACCAGGGACCAATCTCAGAGGATAGAGTGTCTTTTCTCTCTGAGCTCTCCAAGGAGTTGCAATCCCTTTGTTCACTTCTTGGAAATTGACACTGGGCTTCTGCTGTGGCTGTTTTCTGGGTGACTGTATTGTTTGCCCTAGAATTATGATTCACTAAAG
Source organism: Callithrix jacchus (assembly GCF_049354715.1). Lineage (NCBI taxonomy): Eukaryota > Metazoa > Chordata > Mammalia > Primates > Cebidae > Callithrix > Callithrix jacchus. The sequence goes on along the minus strand of NC_133503.1, from coordinate 61,401,774 downwards.
AAGATTAAGTTTACTTTTTCTAAATCAACTAATCTTAATAATATCTGTGTCTGAATTCTCTGTTCAGAGTTCTGAACAGAGTTCAGAGAATGTTTAAGATACATACTTTTTGACTCTTAACTGTCGTCATATATGTTGGTCATGACAAAATTGAGGGGTTAACCTTTTTTCTCTCAACTGGATGTGTTTGGTTTTGATCAATATCTGTGTTTTTATTTACAGATTCCCACTGAAAAATTATTGTGTGAACATATTACAAGCAGGTAAGTTTAGCCGAAGTCTTTTATATTGAACCAGAGAGTGACCTGGAAAGCACAGCACAGAGTAGAAGCTCCGCTGAGTGGCCTTTGTCCTTTTCTGTTCTTTATCACCAGCCACTCAGCATGGCAGGTTCTGCTTCACTGCTGCTGCACCCAGGTGAAGCCCCTCTCTTCACCCAGGAGCTCTGGAAGACCCCTGCTTGGGTGGGGTGAGCCAGGTGGGAAGGCGCCTGTGCTGGCCAGGTTGCTGTGTGAGGTAGTGAGTTCCCTGTCGTCAGCGGCTGTGAATCCCTGTTGTGGATGGGGCAAGGCAGGATTTCAGACACTAACTGGTTATCTTTTGCTTCCTTCATTTTTCTCTTTTGAGCCAAAAGAAGTTGGGGGAAAGCAGGGAAGGGGTTTTGGGCAGAAAGAGAGTTCAAGGCTCTGGGGGCTTTCTGGTTGAGGACCCCAGAAGGAACTGCAGCCAGACAGGGTAGCTATCTCGGGTCAGAAGACGGAGTGCCCTCAACACTTACCCTGGGCTCCACTGGAAGATGGTTTCTTCTAGAAACTTCCCTGACCCTTCTTGCGGGGGTCACTCTTTAAATGCCTCTTCCACAAGGACTGGGTTCTTGAGGTGAAAACTTTCAATTGGCTCAGTGCGGTGGTGCACACCTGTAATCTTGGCACTTTGGGAGGCTGAGATGGGAGGATCAGCTGGGCTGAGGAGTTGAAGGTTGCACCGAGCTATGATTGCATCACTGCACTCTAACCTGGGTGACAGAATGAGACCCTGACTCTAAATAAAATAAAATAAACCAAGAAAACAACTTATAGTCATTTTCCCCCCAGCTCCTCAGGCTAAAAGAAAGACGTAAGGGCTTTGTTTATTAAGTAATTAGGTCCAACAACTGAAGGATTAGTAGCGATTTGAAATTTTTTACAGTAGTTAAAATAAATGAATTATATTTTTATTTCATCTTCACATAACTGCAGTCACTCACTTTGTGTTCCAGGTGATGTGACACAGGGCAGCTGACCTGTGAACAACACAGGTGTGCACTGTGTGGGTCACTCACACAGGGATTTCTCCCACCTCCGCCACCCTGTTACCGAGGGACCAAGTCTGCTCCATCTTCCCCCGCAGCCACTCCACAGAGCACCTTCGTGAGGACCCACTGCCGCCTCGTGAACTGTGAATCTGCTTTCTTTTCTGGGTTTTTCTGAGCAGGAGTTTCCTTTCTTCAGCTGAGTGTGTGGAAGGAACACAGTGGATGGCACACGTGGCTTGCATCATATGTCCTGACGGTGCGTGGACTTGGCAAGGCTTCTGGTCAACAGGAAGCTGTTAGTAGTTTCGTTTTCGGGGAGTCAAAAGTTACACTCAAGTTTCTGATTTTGAAGGGGATTGGTACCCCTAACTCCATGTTGTTCAAGACTCAATTGCACTTTCTTTAAAAATATATACATTTTTTGGTAGGGACGGGGGTCTCACTATGGTGCCCAGGCTGGTGGTCTTGAACCTCTGGGCTCCAGTGATCCTCCACCTTCGGCTCCCCAAGAGCTAGGATTACAGGTATGATATTCGGCAACACCCTGGGAATTTGCTGTGGCAACCCAGGGTACCTTAGCACACAGTTTCGGAACTGCAGCTGTAAAGAGAGCAGCCAGGGCTGGGCCTGAGACTTGCAAGTCAGCAGAACAGAGACAAGGAAAATGGCCCGGCCACTCATTTCCCGGAGCTGCTGTGGGCTCCCTGGGACCTGTCTGCCTCCCGTTGTCTGTCTATGTCTGTCCTGTCTTTCTGTTTGTCTCCGTGTGTCTTCTGTGACAGCTGCTGAACCCCGCTGCACAGCTGTGAGCTGTTCTTCCTGTCTGCAGCCCTTCTCTATGTAAGGTCGGTTGCCTTGGTGGGAGCTTGGACATGCCCATCCCTCTCCACGCCTGAAAACTACATCACCAGAATCTGCACTCAACACATTCCCACTTCTGCACTCTCCACCAGAATCTGCACTCAACACTAAACTCTGTACTCGGCACCTAACCCGACATTGGAAAACCCTACCAAAATTTGAAAGAAGCCCTGCCAAAACCTGCCCAATAGCACAGCCTGCTCACCGGAAATCTCACCTACCTTCCAATAGCAGCTAGCCCCGTCCATGTCCTCTCTCTCCACAGCCAATCAAACGCCTTCTCTCCCTATGAAACCCCCACAGGACTTCTCTGGTCCCTTCCTTGGGACCACAGAACCTCGCCTGGGAGTTAAATAAATTGGCATTTAATTGTTCTTATACTGGCCTCAGTTTCCTCATTTTAAACTCAGCAATAACTCTTAATACGCTACACTCCCATTTCTGTTCCTCCACCCTGTCTCCACCTTTGTTGGCGTTGTTCAGCTTGGGCACTGTGGGAGTTACACGTTAACTTCGCCACGAGAGCCCCCATGGACATTCCTGATGCGGGTATGTCCTGGTGGATCTTGGCAGGCGTGGCTGTGAGCTCAGGGCTGTCTGTCTTCCTGCGGGTCACCTGCCCCCTGCGGGAGGCTGTGTGTGGGGTCTGTGTATCTGTGGCTCTGGGTCCCTGCTGTGCATTTATCTGGACAGGGCTCCCCGTGGCCGCTGTCTAGCCTGCAGAGGTTGTTGCTCTGCCCCCATGCTGTGCATACCAGTTGCGGGGGGGCTTCCGGGTTTCCCCCTCACAGCGGCACACCCCTGCACTGCTTGTCTCCTTGAGTGCCTCCCAGCAGCCCAATCTAATTACCTGTCTGCTTCTTACCATTGGCTGTATCTGTCTTTCTGAGCCTGCCATTATATTTATACTTTCAAAACCTCTTCTTTCCAGCCCAGATCTCTTATCAAATTTCCACTTTCCTTCAGTTCTCCAGAAGGTTCTTTTTTGTTTGTTTCTTTGAAACAGGGTCTCACTCTATCACCTAGGCTGGAGTGCAGTGGTGCAATCATAGCTCACTGCAGTTTTTAACCCCTGGGCTCAAACGATCTTCCCGCCTTGGCCTCCCAAAGTGTGGGGTTGCAGAGGTGAGCTCCTGTTCCCGGCCTCCAAAAGGTCCTTATGGTAAAAGTGGGTTGTCGGATAAGATGATTTCTTGAAGGCTCCTGGAGCCGAGCGGCGACAGTGGCTACCATGCCCACTTTACCCAGTGCTGCACCAAGCACCCTCTGGTCAGAGGGGAGGGAATTTCACCATTTTCCAGGAGTGGAAAGGCTGAATGAGGCTGAGTGAGGAGGTACAGCTGCCTGGGCCTCCTGGAGGCAGCACAGCAGGGCTGGGCTCTCTCTGAGGCTCACCATGTGTAGAGTATGTGTTTCTCTCCAAGATTGGAAGACTGACTGCAAGACCCCCAACTCAGAAGGCCATCCCTTCCTTGCTCCAGGGCAGAAGATCATGTCAGGATGGGCAACGTGCTTGGGAGTCCTTTTGGGCAATGAGAGGGTGGATGGATGTGAGCCGGTCTTCATGAACTGGTCTCTGAGCTGCCCTGTGGGATGAGGCCCATCAGCCAGGCTCCCTGGAGTGCATATGTAGGGGCTTGGGGCACCTCTTTGAGAAAAAAATTCAGTCCGTTTCAAGACATCACTCTCTTCCCAGGTGTCACCCCTTCAATACCCCCCTGAGGTTCCATTTTGACCCTTCACCAGATACCACCTGATGAAAGCAACTACAGCCTTAGGTCAGCCCCTCCTTGGACAGAAAGACTGGGCTCAAGGCAAGTGGAAGGGGCGATGGGCCCTCAGGCCAGACCCTGGTCTCCGGGGTCCCAGCCTCCCTGGACCCTTCTGCAAACTCACACTGCTTTTCTTCCAGGAATGTCTTTTGACTCAGAGCCCTTCACACGCTGCGCCATGGATGCCACCTTTGAGAAAAGTGACCCATGATGGTTGCGTGATCATCCCTTACCAAATCAAGCCGTGTGTGTTTTCATGGCAGCTCCTGGAATCCATGGAAGTCAACTCTGGGATCCAGCAAGCATGTCTTTCTCAGTTGACACCCCCAGCCATCCATCTCTCTTAGGGCATGATGTAGGAGACACGTAGCAATCTCGTTCTCATTGCAAGTTGACTTCTGTCCTTGCAGGTGGCCTGGTGATGTGTGCAGAATTGTGGACCTTCCCATGGGGAAGAGACAATGGAATCTGGAAATCATGGAAGTAGGGCCATCGGCCTCTTTCTTTAGCCATGGGGTAAATCCTGACTGATCCCATGAAATGTCCGTGAAGTGCTGGAATTGCCCAAACACAGAATCATAGGACAGAGAAACTGGGTCAGTAGAACTCAAAAAAATCGTGAGATCTTGGAATCTTATGATTCTTCAAGCACAGATCCATAGATGGAGAGTCGTAGAACCATAAGAAAATCAAATTTGGTAATGAAAAGAAAGTCACAGTGGGCCAGATAGGTAGCTCACACCTGTAATTCTAGTGCTTTGGGAGGCAGAGGCCAACAGATCTCTTGAACCCAGGAGTTTTTTTGACCAGCCTGGGCAACATGGTGAGACACCATCTCTATAAAAAATTAGCTGAGTACAGTGGCATGCACCTGCAGTCACAGCTACTCAGGAGGCTGAGGTGGGAGGATAGGTTGAGGTCACAAGTTTGAGGCTGCAGTGAGCCATGACTGTGTCACCGAACTCCAGCCCGGGTGACTGATTGAGACCATGTCTCAAAAAAAAAAAAAAAAAAATCACAGTATCATGGAGTTCTGGAATCCTACAGATTAATTGTCCAGAATCCTGGCTCCCAGGCCTACCTTACTTTCTTGTGAAATGAGGGCATTAGGCTCCCCAGACTTTCCTGTGGGAGGAGTTACCTGTTGCTGCCACAGCGGCTTCTAGGGGCCAGTTGGCTGCCTGCTGGAGTTCGGCTTCTCGGCCAATACTGCCACCAAGTGGAGATGCCAGAGAAGGGCGGCGCTGGAGGGGTGCCTGGGTCCAATTTTTCCCTGGAGGCAGGGCCCCTTCTGGGCAAGGTTTTGGGTGGCATGAGCAGCGCCTCCTCCCCAGCCCTTGGCTGTCCTGCAGCCTGAAGGGATTTTACATTGCAGGTGTGACCTATTTCACGGGAACGGTGGTGACCACAACCCCTGCTTGCTACCTATATACTGAAGCCTGCATGACCCAGCGGATCCCTGAGATCACGGGAGATGTGATGGCAGCATCTTTGGAGCATAAGCCAGAGCCGAGGCTCAGAGGCCAAGAGCAAGAATCGCAGGGCAGCTGTTCACACATGGACCTGGGCCTGGCGGCTTGACAGTCACGGTTTTGCTGTCCACCCCATCACCCAGGCTCACGGGCCTCAGATCCCTCATGACTGGAAACACGCTCCTCCACTCTGATTCACCCCCAGCTTCACCTTTAGTACCTCCCCTTGGCCTTGAAGGTCCTGAGCTCCCGGAATGTGGCGGAAGTTTTAGAACCTGATGCAAGTGCTCTGTGCAGGTGGTTTATGTTGGAACATGTGAAGAGAGTGGGGGAACAGGTGAAGGCAGAAAGCCATTGGGGTATCCATTGGCTGCCATCTTCCCTAGGTCAAACAGGCTGGGGCATCGTGACTGTAAATCCTAAGGTTCATCTGCGGGCCTGCTCTGCCTGGCCAGGCAAGGTGAGATGAAGTGAGATGTGCTGCTGTGAGTGCACAAAGCAGGGCCAGGGTGCCAGGTGGGCTAGGATGCCAGGGTTTCCTCTTTCCATTTCCTTCCACTGTCACCATTCTTTGGGTCAAAGGAGACATAATGGTTTTTTTTTTCCTATAAGGGCATCAACTGCTTTGTGGGCTTCCTCCCTAGCATCCATCTCCTGCTCACCCTTTCCCTCTATCAGTGGCACCCTACTCTCCCATTCTATGAGGGGAAATAGAGATCACCAGCTTCTGTTTATAACCTGCAGTCTTTGCAGAGAGTTTCTGTCTCTCCCTCCACAGAGATGAAATTTCCTAGCTGGTTGTCCTCCAGACCAATGGGTCCAGAAGCTTCGGCAAACTGTTCGTTCCTGTTCTCTCCAGGCTCTTAGACCAGGCTCAGCAGCCACCTTCATCCTCTCCTAACTCTTCCACCTGCCCTCTCCACCTGCAGCTTCCTCTTAGTCCAGAATTGTTAAACTGTTTAAGGTGGTGTTACTTCTTTCCATTTTTGTTTTCGTATTTTGTTGCTAGTGCTGACTTTTAGTACATTGATGTTTCCTGCAACTGTCCTAAGCTCACCAATTAGTTCCCGAGATTTATTCTTTTTTGTAGATTTGTTAGCATTTTCCATATAAACAATTGTGTTACCTGTGAAGAAAGACAGATTACCTCTTCCTTTAAATTCTAGATGACTTCCATTTCTTTTTCTTGCCTTATTGCACTGGCTAGAAACTCCAGGTTACTGTCAAATAAAAGTGGTGAGAATAGATGTGCTTGTTTTGTTCTTGATGTTTAGAGAAGAAACATGCAGTGTTTTATTTATTTAAGTGTGATGTGAGCTGAGGTTTTTCATTTATCAGATTTCAGAAGTTCCCAGCTAGTTCCAATCTGCTGAGAGATTTTATATAAATATTGGAATTTATTGAATGATATTTCTGTGTCTATTGAGACAAATATGTTTTATTTAGCTAACTAATATAGTGAATTACATTAATTCATATTCAAATATTAAATTAACCTTGCATTCCTGGGATAAATCCCATTCGGTTATGGTGTATCCTCTTCTTTATATATTGTTGGGCTGCATATGCTAAAACTTTGTTAAGAAGTTTTGCATATATGTTCCTGAGAAGTACTGATCTAGAATTCTTTTTCCTTATAGCATCTTTATCTGATTTGGGCATTAGGGTAATTCTGGCCTCATAGAGTACTCATGAGTATTTCCAACTCTTTTTTTTTTCTCTCTCTCTCTCTTTTTTTTCTGACCACACCAAAATAGAAGAGTATTTCCAACTCTTTAATTTTCTGAAAGAGTTTGCGAAAATTGTTATTATTTCTTGCTTAAATGTTTGGTAGAATTCACCAATGGAGCCATCTGGCCTTTAAGTTTTCTTTGTAGGAAGCCTTGTAGCTACAAATTCAGTTCTTTAAATAGCTATTGGACTATTTTGGTTATTAATTTCTTGTGTGAGCTTTGGTAGTATCAACTACAAATTTGAGTTTATTGGCATATAGATGTTAATGTTCCTGTTTATTTTTTAGTATCTATAGACTCTGTAGAGATGTCACCTTTCTAATTATTGATATAAGTCATTGTTCTTTCTTTTTTCTTCTGGGTTGTCTGCATAGAGACAGAAAACCCATGGTTTGCGCCTGCCTTTCATGGTCTTCTCTTTCTGAAGTCCTGGCCTATGAATTTTGGACATGCTCAGCCTCCACAAATGCATAAGACACTTTCTTGTGATAACTCTGTCTTGCCTTCAGGGGCTCCAGTTACATTTATGTTGGGCTGCTTGAAGTTTTCTCACAGCTCACTGATTCTCTTTTCATATTTGCAGTCTTATTTTTCTATGCTATGTCTTCAAGTTCACTCATTTTTTTTCTTCTGCAGTGTTAAACTGCCATCAATCCCAGCCAGTGCATGTATCCACTCAGATATCATAGTTTCCATATTTAGAAGTTTGATTTGGTTCTCTTAAATATCTATTCCTTCTCCACACACAAAATGTGTTCATCTTTCCTCTACCTTCTTGAACATGTAGAATCACTAGAGGCACTCTTTTAATGTGTTTGTCTATTAATTTTATCTGTGTCATCGTGTTTGTTTCTATTGGTTGATTGATTTTCCTCCTCATTTGTGAGTCATATTTCTCTGCTTACTCACATGCCTACTAAGTTTTGATTAGATGCCAGACATTGTGAATTTTATCTTTCTTTGTGCAGAATACTTTTGCATTCTTATAAATATTCTTCAGCTTTATTCTGGAATGCAGTAAAATTACTTGAAAACAGTTTAATTCTTCTGAGGCTTGCTTTTTAGCTTTGTTTGCTGGAACCTAAGCAGCATTTACTCTAGGGCTAATTTTTCCCCAGGACTGAGGCAGTAACCTTCTGACAATTCCACCTGATGTCCTATGAGTCACTAGATTTTTCCACTCTGGCTACTGGGAACACAAACTGTTGCTGGTCCTGTGTGAGCTCTGAGGATTGCTTCTAGAATTCTTTGAGGGAGTAGTTTCATCACATATGTGCACTGTTCCGCACTCCGATGGATACATTGAGGAACCCTTCTGCAAGTCTTGGGAGTTCTCTCCATGCAGTTGGTCCTCTTTGGTGCTCTGCCTTGTGAACCCCAGCCAACTTGAACTCCCTGGACTCAGTTCTCCTCCCTGCTGTAGTGTGAACTCTCTCTCTAGAGAGTGTGGCTAATGCAACTGAGGAACCCAGTGTTGAATTTTAAGTTTAATCAATTTCAACTTAAATGTAGGTAGCCACACATAGCCAGTGGCTACTGCCATGGATGGCTCAATCTCTAGTGCAGCTGGTAGAGAGCCTGGGATGAGGGGTCTCTGCTCTTCTTTTGGGAAGTGAGCTCTGCTCTTTCTGCAGTCAGGACATGTGTGAGCTTAGCTGGCTCTGGTCAACCTGGAAAACCACAGTGGAGAGCTCACCTGTTCATCACTTGTCCAAGGTGGGCCTTACATTGGCCTAGTTGAAGCTGGGTGCTATGATTTGAATGTTTGTCTCCTCCAAAACTCATATTGAAATGTAATCCCTAATGTGGCAGTGTTAAGAGGCAGAGCCTTTGAGAGGTGATTGAGTCAGAGGATCCTGCCCTCGTGAATGGATTAATCCATTCATAGATGAATGGATTAATGGGTTGTCATGGAAATAAGACTGATGGCTTTATAGGAAGAGGAAGAGAGACCTGAGCTAGCATGCTTAGTGCCCTCCCCATGGGATGTCTGGTACTTCCTAAGGACTCTGCAGAGTTCCCATCAGCAAGAAGGCCCTCACCAGATACACCCCCTTGTTTGGACTTTCTGTCCTCCAAAACTATAAGAAATATATTTTTAAATATGAATTACCCAGTTTCAGGCATGCTGTTATAAGCAACAGAATATAGACCAAGATACCGAGTTTTGCAGCAGAGTTAGCAGTTTACCCTTCACTGCAGTATGGCAGGTGCTTAGCTGGGCTCTGGTTTCCAAAGAGCCCCCTCTTCTAGCCCAGTTCTGTCAGAGCTTGACTCAGAAAATAGCTGTTTTCAGATCATCATAAACTCAAGAGGAGCCATTGTGACATTGGGAAAATAGACAGTAATGCCACACTTCCAGCCTCCAGGGTCTTACTCTGTCCTAGGCAGTGCCATGGAATAGAAAATCCCAGAATGCCAGCCCAGTCTCATCTCACAGGTGAGCAAACCAGCCCAGAGAGACTACGGACTTGCATCCAGAAATAGCACATAGGGACGTGGCCTTGTCTGGAGCACCCTGTACCTCCAGACCCTTCATCCTGGCCAGCTGGCCCATCCCTCTCTCTCTGCACATTCTCTGATTCTAACTTGCTCTTGCCTCTGCTCCCTCCCTTTCTCATGGGGCTTTCCCTCTTCTCTAGGTACCCATTCTGGTCCTTTCCAGAGAAGACAAAGAAACACAAGGAGAATTCCATCTTGGGTTCACGTGCAAGGGCATGTGCTGGACGTTTCTCTTTTATGTGGCCCATATCCCCATCTGCGTCCTCCCCTCTGGGGTGACTCTGCTTTTGAAAGCCTGTAGACAGAGAGGGTGGAGGGACCCTCTGGGGGAGAGACACTGCAGGCGGGGAGAGAATCTCATTCCTCAGGGAGGCTTGTCGATTGAGTCCTGGTCTGCCTACAGGCAGCTGTGTTCTTCTGTCTCTGAAGGCCTTCTTAGGACAAATTCTTCATAGTGGGACCATTGGCCCCAAGGTGTCATGCACATTGAAGATTTTGCTACATATCATTAAACTGACATTCAGAAAGAACCCTCACCAATGTCATGAGAACAACTGTCCCCACCCCTCCTCTTGACTGTCTGTCTAATCTTTGAGCAGGCTGGTCTCTGAGTCAAAGGACCAAGGAATGAGTTAATGCCCAGGGCCTAGGTGGGAGGTTAGGTCCCTACTGAGGGATGGGTGGGTGCCCACAAGGCAGGGTCTTGGGAACTTTGATACTCACAATGCAACCATTGAAATCAAGACACCACCTTGACCCATTACTGCTGTCTAATTGTCACAGCAGTTTAAGGGTGACCAGTTGTTTCAGTAAAGACCTGCTTGGAAAAAGTGTCTTGGTCAGAATCATGCATTGCATTTAGCTGTCATGTCTCTTTGACCACCTCCAGTGTGGCTTACTGGCCATTTATATACCTTCTTTAGAGAGATGTCTGTTCAAGTCCTTTGCTATTAGGTTTTTGCTGTTGAGTTGTAGGAGTTCTTTATATATTCTGGATATTACTCTCTTATCAGATATATAATATGCAAGTATGCTCTTCCATTTTGTAGGGTGTCTTTGGCCTCTACTAATAGCATCCTTTGGTGCGCATGTGCACAGATGAACCTTGAATAACTTGGGGGTTGGCATGCCAACACCTGCATGGTTGAAAATCCATGTAAAACTTTTGACTCCCCCAAACTTAACCACAGAAGCCTTGCCGATAACATAAACAGCACATATTTTGTATGTGTATTATATACTATATTCTTATGATATAGTGAGCTAGAAAAAAATGTTATTAAGAACTTCATAAGAGAAAACGTATTTACTATTCACGAAGTGGAGGTGGATCATCACAAAGGTCTTCATCCTGGTCGTCTTCACATTGAGTAGGATGAGGAGGAGGAGGAAGAGGAAGGCTTGGTCTTGATGTCTCCAGGGTGGCAGAAGCAGAAGAAAATCTGAGTGTGACTGACGAGGTTCAGATCTATGTTGTTGAAAGACTAACTGTATGTATCTAATTCATATATATACAATATATATTATATATATACACATCACATTTTAATATATGTGTATATATATCACTCTTTTTTTCTTTTTTGAGACGAAGTCTCACTCTGTCACCCAGGCTGGAGGGCAGTGGTGCAACCTCGGCTCACTGCAACCTCCACCTCTCAGATTCCAGCAATTCCACTGCAACCTCCTGACCTTAGGTGATCTGCCCACCTTGGCATCCCAAAGTATTGGAATTTCAGGTGTGAGCCACCGCGCCTGGCCAACATTTGTACACATGTATGTGTCACATTTGTGTATATATATGACATTTGTATATGTACTATATATCATGTGTGTGTGCATGTGGGTGTGTGCCTGTGGGTGTGTGCATGCATGGGAGTCCATTACTATTAACTGATATTTAGGTTGCTTCCACCCTTTGGCTACTGTAATTAATGCTACAATGAACATGGATGTGCAAAAATCTCTTCAAAATCCTGTTTTCAGTTCTCTGGATCTATACCCAGAGTGGGGTTCATAGCTAATATGGTAGGTAATTCTATATTTATTTAATTTAATTTAATTTATTTTTTTTGAGATGGAGTCTCACTGTCATCCAGGCTGGAGTCAGTGGTGTGATCTCAACTCACTGCAACCTCTGCCTCCTGGGTTTCAGCAATTCTCCTGTCTCAGCCTCCCAAGTAGCTGGGACTCCAGGTGCACGCCACCACACCCAGCTAATTTTTGTAGTTTTTAGTAGAGATGGGGTTTCACCATGTTGGCCAGGATGGTCTTGATCTCTTGACCTCATGATCTGCCTGCCTCAGACTCCCAAAGTGCTGGGATTAAAGGGGTGAGCCACTGCGCCCAGCCTATTTTTAATTTTTGAGATGACATTTTGTTCTTGTTGCCCAGGTTGGGGCTAAACGGTGTGATTTTGGCTTGCCACAACCTCTGCCTCCCACGTCCATGTGATTCTCCTGCCTCAGTCTCCCAAGTAACTGGGATTACAGGAATGCCCCACCACACCCAGCTAACTTTGTATTTTTAGTAGAGATGGGTTTTCACCATGTTGATCAAGCTGGTTTTGAACTCCTGTCCTCAGGTGATCTACCCACCTCAGCCTCCCAAAATGCTGGGATTATAGGTGTGAGCCACCATGCCTGGCTCAGTAATTCTATTTTCAATCTTGCAAAAACCTCCATACTATATTCCATAGCAGCTGTGTCATTTTACATGCCCACCAACGCGCATAAGGATTTCACTTTCTCCTCATCTTTGCCTATACTTGCTGTTTTCTTTATGGTGGCCATCCTGAGGAGTGTGAGGTGGTTTCTCGTTGGTCTGGATGTGCGTTTCCCTGATGTTTAGCTGATGTTGAGCATGTCCCTGTTGGCCATTTGTATGTCTTCTTTTGAGAATCATCTATTCAAGTCTTATTCCCATTTTTTCATCAAGTTATTTGGTTGTGCTTCTTGTTGTTGTTGACGAGTTGTAAGAGTTTTTAGATATATTCTTGATATTAATCTTCATCAAGATATATGTTTTACAAATATTCTCTCCCATTCTTCTGTGTCGTAGGTTGTCTTCACTGCTGATTATCTCCTTTGCTGTGCAGATGTTTTAAAGTCTTGTCTAGACCCATTTGCCTATTTTTGCCTTTGTTGCCTGTACTTTTGGTATCATACCCAAGAAACCATTGCAAAATCCAATGTCATGAAATTTTCTATGTTTTCTTCTAGAAATTTCATAGGTTCAGGTCTCAAGTTTAGGTCTCTAATCCATTTTGTGTTAAGTTTTGTTTGTAGTGCAAACTACGAGTGCAACTTCATTCTTTCGCATGTACATATCAATTTTCCCAACACTGTTTATCAAAGAGAGCACTCTTTCTTGATTGCATGGATTTGACAGCCTCATTGGAGGTCATATACATGAGTTTAATTATGGGCTCTCTACTCTGTTTCACTGTTCTATATTTCTGTCTTTATGCTTGTACCATATTGTTTTGATAAGTGTAGTTTTTGGAATTGTTTTACTTTCTTTATTTCTTTTTCCTTTTTTTTTTTTTTTTTTTGAGTTGGTGTCTTGCTCTGTCACCCAGCTGGAGTGCAGTAACATGATCTCAGCTCACTGCAACTTCTGCCTCCTGTGTTCAATCTATTTTCCTGTCTCAACCTCCCATGTAGCTGGGATTATGGGCATAAGCCACCACACCCAGATAATTTTTGTTTTTTGTTTTTTAGTAGAGATAGGGTTTCACCATGTTGGCCATGCTGGTCTCAAACTCCTAACCTGAAGTGATCTGCCCTTCTCAGCCTCCCAAAGTTCTGGGATTACAAGCGTGAACCACCATGCCCAGGCTGAAATTGTTTTCTTAACTTTCTTTTTGGATTGTTCATAACTAGTGTATAGAATGCAACTGATATTTTGCATGTTGATTTTATATCCTGCAGCTTGACTGAGTTTATTTATTATCTCTAACAGTTTCTTCGTGAATCATTTAGGATTTCTTTTGTATAAGATCATATAATCTGTGAAGAGAGATAATTTTACTTTTTCCTTTCCAATGTGCCTTTAACTTTTTTTTTTGAGATGGAGTTTCACTCTTGTTGTTCAGACTGGAGTGCAATGGTGCAATTTCAACTGCCACCTCCTGAGTTCAACTGATTCTTCCCTGGCTCAAATGATCATCCCACCTCAACCTCCCAAGTAGTTGGGACTACAAGATATGTGTCACTATGCCCAACTAATTATTATTATTTGTAGAGACAGGGTCTGACTAAGTTTCCCAGGCTGGTCTCAAACTTCTGGGCTCAATAAATTACAGGCATGAGCTTCCACATCCAGCAAGTTCTTTTCATAAGTGTTTGGTAGAATTCTCCAGTGAAGCCATCTGGCTTTGATTTTATTACTCCTCACTGGTTATAGGCCTGTTCCAATTTTTCTCTTTCTGTATGTGTCAGTTTTAACACATTGTGTGTTTTAGAAATTTTCATTTTAGTTAGGCTATCAAATTTATCAGTATACAATGGCATTTACTCATAATTTTTTGATTTCTGTAAAATCTGTAATAATGTCCACACTTTCATTTCTGATGTTATTAACTTGAGTCTTGTGTTTCTCTTTCTTGGCTGTTCTAGTGAAAGATATGCCATTTTTTGCTGACCTTTTGAAAGAAATAACTTTGGTTTTATTGATTTTATTTTTCTATTATGTTTCTATGTTCTGTTTCATTTATCTTTGATCTGATATCTTGGATGGAAAGCTTTGGGTTTAGTTTGCTCTTTTTTCCCCCCAATTCCTTAAGGGGTACAATTATTGATTTGAGATACTTTTTCTATTTTAATGTAGGTGTTTATAGCTATGCATTTCTCTATTAGCACTGTTTCCACTGTATCTCACAAGTTTTGGTATGTTTCATTTTATTTTCATGCATCTAAAGGTATTTTCTAATTTCCCTTGGTATTTCTTCTTTGACTCTTGGTTGTTTAAGAGTGTTTTGTTTAATTTACACATATTTCTAAAATGTCCAGTTTTCCTTCTGGTATTGATTTCTAGTTTCATTCCATTCTAATCAGAAAATACTTCAGATATTTCAATTTTTTAACATTTATTAAGAATTGTTTTGTGGCTTAGCATATGATTCATCTTGGAGAATGTTCTATGTGCATTTGAAAATAATGTGCATTCTGTTGTTGTTTGGTGGCATTGTTTGTATGTTTTTTAGGTTTAATTGGTTTATAGTATTTTCTAAATCTTTTGTTTTCTTAGTGTTCCTCTGGTTTTTCTGTCCATTATTTAAGTGGGATGTTTAAGTTTACAGCTACTGTTGTATAACTCTTCATCCCTTCAATTCTATCAATGTTTGCTTCATACATTTTTGGTCTCTGTTAAATGTTTATATATTTATAGTTTTACTGTCTTGCTGTATAAAGACTTTACTCGATATATATTGTTTTTCTTTGTCTCTTGTAAAGTATATTTTTCTGACAATAATATAGCCATCTGAAGAACAATCCAAGATGGCTGATCGCTGACATCTCGGGATTGCAGGTCCCAGTTAAAGCAAAGAGAATGAGAGGACGCCACACTTTCATACAAAATTTGGTCACTCATGGAACAAAAGATTCCCAGTGGAGGAGTCACACGAATTGCGAGTGCTACTCTTGTGGCTGGCGCAGCGGTTTTGCCAGCACTTGGACATGGCAGCTCGTGGTGCAGAGTAAATGGGACTGGTCCCCCTTTTGACCGAGGTTTGGGAGGAGCTGCACGGGTCACCAGCGCAACTCTTGTGGCTGGCACAGCAGTTTTGCTGGCATCTTGGCACAGCAGCTCTTGGTGCAGAGTAAACGGGACTGAATCCCCTTCTGACCAAGGTTTGGAGCTCCAGGAAGGCAGCGTTGCCTATTACAAACTCAATAAAGCCAGAATGGAGATTCCTGGGCAGAAAAGCACCATCAGTCTTAACGCCGCTGTTTTGGCCAGTGCAGTGAGTTGCTCATATTTTGGCCCTGGGAATTAACAAGTTGGACGTCCACTCAGAGACCTTATTTGAAAGTTGGTAATTACAAAGACGACAGGTGGATAAATTTACAATGATGGGAAGAAACCAGTGTAAAAATGCTGAGAATACTCAAAATCAGAATGCCTCTCCCTCTAAAGAGGATCACAGTTTCTCACCAACAAGGAAACAAGGCTTGATGGAGAATGAGCACATCCCATTAACAGAATCAGGCTCCAGAAGATGGATAATAAGAAACTTCTGTGAGTTAAAAGAACATGTTGTAGCCCAATGTAAAGAAACTAAGAACTTTGAAAAAAGGTTTGACAAAATCCTAATGAGAATAGACAACTTAGAGAGAAATATAAGTGAATTAATGGAACTGAAGAATACAATACAGGAACTCTGAGAAGTATGCATAGGTTTAAACACTCGATTTGTTCAAGCAGAAGAAAAGATATCAGAGATCGAAGTCCAACTTAATGAAATAAAATGAGAAGATAAGATTAGAGAACAAAGGACAAAAAGGAATGAGCAAAGTCTCCAAGAAATGTGGGACGATGTGAAAAGACCAAATTTACGTTTGATAGGTGTACCTGAATGCGACGGAGAGAAAGAATCCAAGCTGGAATATACTCTTCAGGATATTATTCAGGAAAATTTTTCTAAACTAGCAAAGCAGGACAAGATTCAACCCCAGGTAATACAGAGAACACCACAAAGATATTCCTCAAAAAGAGCAACCCCAAGGCACATAATCATTAGATTCACCAGAGTTAAAATGAAGGAGAAAATACTAAGGGCAGCCAGAGAGAAAGGTCAGGTTACACACAAAGGGAAGCCTATCAGACTTACAACAGATCTCTCAGCAGAAACTCTACAAGCCAGAAGAGAGTGGGGGCCAATTTTCAACATCCTTAAAGAACAGAATCTTCAGCCCAGAATTTTATATCCAGCAAAATTAAGCTTCACAACCGAAGGAAAAATAAAATCTTTTATGAACAAGCAAGTACTCAGAGATTTTATTACCACCAGGCCTGCTTTATAAGAGCTTCTGAAAGAAGCATTACACATAGAGAGAAACAACCAGTATTATTAGCCTTTCTAAAAATATACCAAAAAGTAAAGAGCATCAACATAAAGAAGAATTTACATCAACGAATAAATAAAACAGCCAGTTAACATCAAATGGCAGTAATCCTAAATTTCAATTGACTAAATCCACCAATCAAAAGATACAGCCAAAACCCAATGGTATGCTATATCCAGACCCATTTCACATGCAAGAATATACAAAGACTCAAAACAAAAAGATGGAGAAAGATTTACCAACCAAATGGAAAGCAAAAATAAATAAATAAATAAGAAGCAGGAGTTGCAATTCTTGTATCTGATAAAATAGATTTTAAAGCAACAAAGATGTAATGGAAAAATGATAAATGCAACAATAAGAGCTAATGATCCTAACACCTAGATACATAGAGTCTTAGACTCAATGAGACATAAAATTAATAAGGATATCAAGGACTTCAACTCAGATCTGGAACAAGTCAACTTAATAAATATTTACAGAGCTCTCCACTATAAATACACAAAATATACATTCTTGCCAATACCGCATCACACCTACTCAAATTTAAATAAAATATTGATTGGTCATTATTAATATCCATTTTTTTTAAATAAAGCAATATTTCTGTTCTCTCTCCCACTTCTTCTTCTACTTTATTCCTCTCCTTCCCTCCTTGTTTTCTTTCCTTCTCTCAAAAAAAGAAAAAAGGAAATCAATTTGTAGACCTCTAGACACAGGTCGGCAATGTCTCTATCATTGCCTGATTTCCTTCCTTCGCTTCTCTCCCTCCCTTCCTCCCTCCCTCCCTCCCTTCCTCCATCCCTCCCTTATTCCTTTCCTCCGTTCCTGCTTTCCTCCCTTCCTCCCTAATAATAATAATAATCATCATCATCATCGTCATATAGCCATCCTAGCTCTTTTTCCTTACTATTTACATGGAAAGTCTTTTTCTACTCTTTTATATTAAACTTCTTTACATCCTTCTGTGTAAAGTGAGCCTCTTGTAAACAACATGTAGATAAACATTGATTTTTAAAATTCAATACTCCAATCTGCTCTCTTTTTTTTAAAATTTTTTATTGGATTTTAAGTTTTGGGGTACATGAGCAGTGCATGCAAGACAGTTGCGTAGGTACACACATGGCAGTGTGCTTTGCTTTCCTTCTCCCTTTCAACCACCTTTGGCATTTCTCCCCAGGCTATCCCTCCCCACCTCCCCCTCACACTGGCCCTCCCCTTTTCCCCCCAATAGACCCCAGTGTTTAGTACTCCCCTTTCTGTGTCCATGTGTTCTCCTTTTTCATCACCCGCCTATGAGTGAGAATATGCGGTGTTTCATTTTCTGTTCTTGTGTCAGTTTGCTGAGGATGACGTTCTCCAGATTCATCCATGTCCTTACAAACGACACGAACTCATCATTTCTGATTGCTGCATAATATTCCATGGTGTATATGTGCCACATTTTTCCAATCCAGTCTATTATCAATGGGCATTTGGGTTGATTCCAGGTCTTTGCTATTGTAAACAGTGCTGCAATGAACATTCGTGTACATGTGGCCTTATAGTAGAATGATTTATAGTCTTTTGGATATATACCCAGTAATGGGATTGCTGGGTCAAATGGAATTTCTATATCAAAGGCCTTGAGGAATCGCCACACTGTCTTCCACAATGGTTGAACTAATTTACACTTCCACCAACAGTGTAAAAGTGTTCCTTGTTCTCCACATCCGCTCCAGCATCTGTTGTCTCCAGATTTTTTAATGATCGCCATTCTAACTGGTGTGAGATGGTATCTCAGTGTGGTTTTGATTTGCATCTCTGATGACCAGTGATGATGAGCATTTTTTCATATGATTGTTGGCCTCATATATGTCTTCTTTCGTAAAGTGTCTGTTCATATCCTTTGCCCAATTTTTAATGAGCTTGTTTATTTTTTTCCTATAAATCTGTTTGAGTTCTTTGTAAATTCTGGATATCAGCCCTTTGTCATATGGGTAAACTGCAAAAATTTTTTCCCATTCTGTTGGTTGCCGATTCAGTCTAGTGACTGTTTCTTTTGCCATGCAGAAGCTGTGGAGTTTGTTTAGGTCCCATTTGTCTATTTTGGTTTTTGTTGCCAATGCTTTTGGTGTTTTGTTCATGAAGTCCTTGCCTACTCATATGTCCTGGATAGTTTTGCCTAGATTTCCTTCTAGGGTTTTTATGGTGCCAGGTCTTATGTTTAAGTCTTTAATCCATCTGGAGTTAATTTTAGTGTAAGGTGTCAGGAAGGGGTCCAGTTTCTGCTTTCTGCACATGGCTAGCCAGTTTTCCCAACACCATTTGTTAAACAGGGAATCCTTTCCCCATTGCTGGTTTTTGTCAGGTTTATCAAAGATTGTATAGTTGTAGATATGTTGTGTTGCCTCCGGTGCCTCTGTTTTGTTCCATTGGTCTATATTTCTGTTTTGGTACCAGTACCATGCTCTTTTGATTACTGTAGCCTTGTAGTATAGTTTGAAATCCGGTAGTGTGATGCCCCCCGCTGTGTTCTTTTTGCTTAGAATTGACTTGGCTATGCGGGCTCTCTTTTGGTTCCATATGAAGTTCATGGTGGTTTTTTCCAGTTCTGTGAAGAAAGTCAATGGTACCTTGATGGGGATAGCGTTGATTCTGTAAATTACTTTGGGCAGTATAGCCATTTTCACAATATTAATTCTTCCTAACCTTGAACATGGAATGTTTCTCCATTTGTTTATGTCCTCTCTGATTTTGTTGAGCAGTGGTTTGTAGTTCTCCTTGAAGAGGTCCCTTACGTTCCTTGTGAGTTGTATTCCAAGGTATTTTATTCTATTTGTAGCAATTGTGAGTGCCAGTTCGCTCTTGATTTGGCTTTCTTTAAGTCTGTTATTGGTGTAGACGAATGATTGTGATTTTTGCACATTGATTTTATATCCTGAGACTTTGCTGAACTTGCTTATCAGTTTCAGGAGTTTTTGGGCTGAGGCGATGGGGTCTTCTAGGTATACTATCATGTCGTCTGCAAATAGAGACCATTTGGCTTCCACCTTTCCTATTTGAATACCCTTTATTTCTTTTTCTTGCCTGATTGCTCTGGCTAGAACTTCCAGTACAATATTGAATAGGAGTGGTGAGAGAGGGCATCCTTGTCTAGTACCAGATTTCAAAGGGAATGCTTCCAGTTTTTGCCCATTCAGTATGATATTGGCTGTTGGTTTGTCATAAATAGCTTTTATTACTTTGAGATACTTTCCATCGATACCGAGTTTATTGAGGGTTTTTAGCATAAAGAGCTATTGAATTTTGTCAAATGCCTTCTCTGCATCAATTGAGATAATCATGTGGTTTTTGTGCTTGGTTCTGTTTAGGTGGTGAATTTCGTTGATAGACTTTCATATGTTGAACCAGCCTTGCATCCCCGGGATGAATCCTACTTGATCATGATGAATAAGTTTTTTGATTTGCTGTTGCAATCGGCTTGCCAATATTTTATTGATGATTTTTGCATCTATGTTCATCATGGATATTGGCCTGAAGTTTTGTTTTCTTGTTGGGTCTCTTCCGGGTTTTGGTATCAGGATGATGTTGGTCTCGTAAAATGATTTGGGAAGTATTCCCTCTTTTTGGATTGTTTGAAATAGTTTTAGAAGGTATGGTACCAGCTCCTCTTGTGTGTCTGGTAACATTCGGCTGTGAATCCATCGGGACCTGGGCTTTTTTTGAGTGGTAGGCTCTTAATTGCTGCCTCGACTTCTGACCTTGTTATTGGCCTATTAATAGTTTCAGCTTCCTCCTGGTTTAGGCTTGGGAGGACACAGGAGTCCAGGAATTTGTCCATTTCTTCCAGGTTTACTAGTTTTGTGCATAGAGTTGTTTGTAATATTCTCTGATGATGGTTTGAATTTCTGTGGAATCTGTGGTGATTTCCCCTTTATCATTTTTTATTGCATCTATTTGGTTGTTCTCTCTTTTATTTTTAATCAATCTGGCTAGTGGTCTGTCTATTTTGTTGATCTTTTCAAAAAACCAGCTCTTGGATTTATTGATTTTTTGAAGGGTTTTTCGTGTCTCTATCTCCTTCAGTTCAGCTCTGATCTTAGCTATTTCGTGTCTTCTGCTGGGTTTTGAGTTTTTTTGATCTTGCTCATCTAGCTCTTTCAATTTTGACGATAGGGTGTCAATTTTGGATCTCTCCATTCTCCTCATATGGGCACTTATTGCTATATACTTTCCTCTAGAGACTGCTTTAAATGGGTCCCAGAGGTTCTGGCCTGTTGTGTCTTCGTTCTCTTTGGTTTCGAAGAACTTCTTTATTTCTGTCTTCATTTCGTTGTTTACCCAGTCAACATTTAAGAGTCAGTTGTTCAGTTTCCATGAAGCTGTGCGGTTCTGGATTGGTTTCTGTATTCTGAGTTCTAACTTGATGGCACTATGGTCTGAGAGGCTGTTTGTTATGATTTCAGTTGTTTTGCATTTGTTGAGCAGTGCTTTACTTACAAATATGTGGTCAATTTTAGAGTAGGTGTGATGTGGTGCTGAGAAGAATGTGTATTCTGTGGATTTGGGGTGGAGAGTTCTGTAAATGTCTATCAGTTTTGCTTACTCCATGTCTGAGTTCAAGCCCTGGATATCCTTGTTGATTTTCTGTCTGGTTAATCTGTCTAATATTGACAGTGGAGTGTTAAAATCTCCCACTATTATTGTGTGGGAATCTAAGTCTCTTTGTAAGTCATTAAGAACTTGCCTTATGTATCTGGGTGCTCCTGCATTGGGTCCATATATGTTCAGGATCATTAGCTCTTCTTGTTGTACCAATCCTTTTACCATTATGTAATGACCTTCTTTGTCTCTTTTGATCTTTGTTGCTTTAAAGTCTATTTTATCAGAGATGAGAATTGCAACTCCTGCTTTTTTTTGCTCTCCATTTGCTTGGTAAATCTTCCTCCATTCCTTTATTTTGAGCCTTTGTGTATCCTTGCATGTGAGATGGGTTTCCTGGATACAGCACACTGATGGGTTTTGGATTTTTATCCAATTTGCCAGTCTGTGTCTTTTGATTGGTGCATTTAGTCCATTTCCATTTAGGGTTAATATTGTTATGTGTGAATTTGATACTGCCATTTTGATGCTAAGTGGCTGTTTTGCCTGTTGTTGTTGATTCTTCATTATGTTGATGCTCTTTAGCATTTAGTGTGATTTTGGAATGGCTGGTACTGGTTGTTCCTTTCTATGTGTAGTACCTCTTTTAGGAGCTCTTGTGAAGCAGGCCTGGTAGTGATAAAATCTCTGAGTACTTGCTTGTTCGCAAAGGATTTTATTTTTCCTTCACTTCTGAAGCTCAGTTTGGCTGGATATGAAATTCTGGGTTGAAAGTTCTTTTCTTTAAGAATGTTGAATATTGGCTCCCACTCTCTTCTGGCTTGTAGTGTTTCTGCCGAGAGATCTGCTGTGAGTCTTATGGGCTTCCCTTTGTGGGTGACCCAACCTTTCTCTCTGGCTGCCCTTAGTATTTTCTTTTTTATTTCAACACTGGTGAATCTGATGATTATGTGCCTTGGGGTTGCTCTTCTTTTGGAATATCTTTGTGGTGTTCTCTGTATTTCCTGCATTTTAGTGTTGGCCTGTCTTGCTAGGTGGGGGAAATTTTCCTGGATGATGTCCTGAAGAGTATTTTCCAGCTTGGATTCATTCTCTTCGTCCCCTTTTGTTACACCTATCAAACGTAGATTAGGTCTTTTCACGTAGTCCCACATTTCTTGGAGACTTTGTTCATTCCTTTTTGCGCTTTTTTCTCTAATCTTGGTTTCTCGTCTTATTTCATTGAGTTGGTCTTCGACTTCAGATATTCTTTCTTCTGCTTGGTCAATTCTGCTATTGAAACTTGTCCATGCTTCGCGAAGTTTTCGTATTGTGTTTTTCAGCTCCTGTAATTCATTCATATTCCCCTCTAAGTTATCCATTCTTGTTATCATTTCCTCATATCTTTTTTCAAGTTCCTTAGTTTTTTGCATTGATTTAATACATGTTCTTTTAGCTCACAAAAGTTTGTCATTATCCACCTTCTGAAGTCTAATTCCGTCATTTCTTCACAGTCATTTTCCGTCCAGCTTTGTTCCCTTGCTGGTGAGGAGTTTTGGTCCTTTCTAGGAGGCGAGGTGTTCTGGTTTCAGGTGTTTTCCTCCTTTTTTCGCTGGGTTCTTCCCATCTTTGTGGATTTATCCGCTTGTCGTCGGCGTAGTTGCTGACTTTTCTATTGGGTCTCTGAGTGGACACCCAGATTGTTGATGATGAAGTTTTTCTGTTACTTGGTTTTCCTTCTACCAGTTTAGCCCCTTCGCTGTACGACTGCTGAAATCCACTCCAGGCCCTGCTTTTCTGGGGTGCACCTCTAGCAGCTGTGGCACAGTGAGGGATGCTACCAATTTCTTTTTCTGCTATCTTTGTCCCAGGATGATGCCTGCCAAATGTCAGTCTTTTGGATATAGAGGGGTCAGGGACCTGCTTGAGGAGACAGTCTGTACTTTATAGGAGCTCAATTGCTGAGCTGTGAGCTCTGTTGTTCATTCAGGGCTGTTAGGCTGCTATGTTTAATCCTGCTGCAACAGAGCTCATTAAAAAAACCATGTTTTTTCTCAAATGCTCTGTGTTGGGAGTTTCGGGCTTTATTTTTGGATGTTCGTTGAGGTGTCCTGCCCAGCTAGGAGGCAGACTAGCCACTATTTGCCTGCCGAGGCTCCGCCCTGCTGTTGTGTGGTTTGCCCTGTTGCTGCAGGTTCTCTGGTTTTTTTATTTTTTATTTTTCTATGTGTAGTGCCTCTTTCAGGAGCTCTTATAAAGCAGGCCTGTTGGTGACAAAATCTCTGACTACTTGCCTGTTCACAAGGGATTTTATTTTTCCTTCACTTATAAAGCTCAGTTTGGCTGGATATGAAATTCTCTGTTGAAAGTTCTTTTTTTTAAGGATGTTGAATATTGGCCCCCACTTTCTCTAGCCTGTAGTGTTTCTGCTGAGAGATCTTCTGTGAGTCTGATGGGCTTTCCTTTGTGGGAGACCCGACCTTTCTCTCTGGCTGCCGTTAGTATTTTCTCCTTCATTTCAACCCTGATGAATCTGACAATTATGTGCCTTAGGTTTGCTCTTCTTGTGGAATATCTTTGTGGTGTTCTCTATATTTCCTGGATTTGAGTGTTGGCCTGCCTTGGTAGTTTGGGGATTTTTCCTGGATAATATCCTGAAGGGTATTTTCCAGCTTGGATTCATTCTCTTCGTCACATACTGGTACACCTATCAAACGTAGGTTAGGTCTCCTCACATAGTCCCACATTTCTTGGAGACTTCGTTCATTCCTTTTTGCACTTATTTGTCTAATCTTGGTTTCTCATTTTATTTCATTGAGTTGAACTTCGATTTCTGATATTCTTTCTTCTGCTTGGTCAATTCAGCTGTTGAGACTTGTGCATGCTTCGTGAAGTTCTCGTGTTGTGTTTTTCATCTCCTTTAATTCATTCATATTCCTCTCTAAGTTATCCATTCTTGTTATCATTTCCTCGAATCTTTTTCAAATCTTTTTTCAAGGTTTTTAGTTTCTTTGCATTGATTTAAAACATGTTCTTTTAGCTCACAAAAGTTTCTCATTACCCACCTTCTGAAGTCTAATTCCATCATTTCATCACAGTCATTCTCCGTTCACCTTTGTTCCCTTGCTGGTGAGGAGTTTTGGTTTTTTGTAGGAAACAAGGTGTTCTGGTTTCGGGTGTTTTCCTCCTTTTTTTGCTGGTTTCTTCCCATCTCTCTGGATTTATCCACCTGTCATCTGAGTACTTGCTGACTTTTTGATTGGGTCTCTGAGTGGACGCCCAGATTGTTGATGATGAAGTATTTCTGTTACTTGGTTTTCCTTCTACCATTCTAGCCCCTCCAGTGTACGACTGCTGGGGTTCACTCCAGGCCCTGCTTCTCTGGGGTGCACCTATAGCAGCTGCAGAACAGTGAGGGGTGCTACCAGTTTCTTTTTCTGCTATCTTTGTCCCAGAATGATGCCTGCCAAATTTCAGTCTTTTGGTTATACAGGGGTCAGGGAGCTGCTTGAGGAGACAGTCTACTTTATAGGAGCTCAAGTGCTAAGCTGTGAGCTTTGCTGTTCATTCAGGGCTGTTAGGCTGCTATGTTTAATTCTGCTGCTGCAGAACTCATTTAAAAAAACCTTTTTTTTCTCAGATGCTCTGTCTTGAGTCGTTGGGGCTTTCTTTGCTTTTTTTTTAATTTTTTATTGGATTATAGGTTTTGGGGTACATGAGCAGAGCATGTAAGACAGTTGCGTAGGTACACACATGGCAGTGTGCTTTGCTTTTCTTCTCCCCTTCACCCACATTTGGCATTTCTCCCCAGGCTATCCCTCCCCACCGCCCCCTCCCACTGGCCCTCCCCTTTTCCCCCCAATAGACCCCAGTGTTTAGTACTCCCCTTTCTGTGTCCATGTGTTCTCATTTTTCATCACCCACCTATGAGTGAGAATATGCGGTGTTTCATTTTCTGTTCTTGTGTCAGTTTGCTGAGGATGATGTTTTCCAGATTCAACCATGTCCCTACAAACGACACAAACTCATCATTTCTGATTGCTGCATAATATTCCATGGTGTATATGTGCCACATTTTTCCAATCCAGTCTATTATTAATGGGCATTTGGGTTTCTTTATGAGTGTCTGTTGCGCTGTCCTGCCCAGCTAGGAGGCAGTCTATTCAGTATTTGCCTGTCATGCCTCTGCCCTGCTGGTGTGATGTCCACCCTTTTGCTGCAGGATCTGCCCTGCTGCTGCAGTCTTCACACTGCTGCCACGGGCTATGTTCTCTAGTGGAGTCTCTCTGTTGTGGTGCGTTGCCTCGGCAACAGCAGGCTGCGTCAGCAATGGGAGTGTACCTCAGTAGAAGCAGATTGCCTCGGTAATGGCGGACGCCCCTCCCCCACTGAGCTGCACCGTCCTGGGTTTAGCTGTGCCCACAGTGAACCTCTCCACCCAGAGCATTTGGAATCACCGTTTTGTTTGTCCCACTGCGCTGGCCCAAACATCGTTTCTCTGGAATCTTCTGGCCTGGCTCAGTGTCCAAGTCCCGTTTAGCCAGATGGATATGTCAATCTGCCCTCCCAAGTCTCAGATTGCCGGTTCAAAGGGCACCCGGACCTGTGCACTTTGTGTGGAGTGCCGCTGCGGTGCCGACCATTGGCTGCCCCAGCCAAAACCTTTGCACTGGCGTCACGCGTCTCTCCTATACCTGGGAATTTCCCCGTTCTGTGGGCAACAAAGATCCGTCTGGAAATGCGGCCCTGACTCACCCTCCACCTGTTCACTGAGAGCTTCAATCCTGGGTTGTTCTCACCATGCCATGTTGAGTCGGTCTCCACAGATGGACTTTCTTATAGAGCTAGCTTAGGACCACAGCTTAGTGGCTCCCTAAATTGGACACCTCTCATTAGCCCTATCCTTGATTACCCCACTGTCAGAATGCTGCAGGCCTTATCCATGTCAGGCTACTCCATTCACTGTTTCATCCATACTAAGCACATGCCCCACACACACACATGCACACACACACGTGTGCACACACAGACATACACACACACACACACAGTAACCGCTTTCTACTTCCTCCAGGAAACCCACCTTGACTCTACTCGGAAGCATCATTGCCCTGGGCTTCTGAACATTCCCTCTGACCCTTGACTACAAACCTCTGGGATGGTCTTTTGCTTCTTTGACCAGACCAGGCACTGCCCAAGCTAGGGCCTCTCTCTGCCTTCTAGGCCGCCATCCATGTGTAGCTGTGCAAGAGTTGGGCACCCAAGGGCTTGGTCCAGACTGGCTGGTTGGTTTGTTTCCTGGAACATCTATATCCAGTCTGTTTGCTCCCTGCATGCCCCCTTCCCTTTCAGTTTCCTTCCTTCCTTCCTTCTTTCCTTCTTTCCTTTCTTTCTTTCTTTCTTCTTTCTTTTTTTGAGACAGAGTTTTGCTCTTGTGCCCAGGCTGAAGAGCAATGGTGTGATCTCAGCTCACTGCAAACTCTGCCGTCTGGGTTCAAGCAATTCTCCTGCCCCAACCTCCTGAGTAGCTGGGATTACAGGCATGTGCCACCACACCCAGCTAATTTGGTACTTTTAGTAGAGACAAGGTTTCTCTGTGTTTTTCAGGCTGGTCTTGAGCTCCCTACCTCAGGTGATCCACCCGCCTCTGCCTCCCAAGGTGCTGGGATTGCAGGCATGAGCCACTGCACACAGCCCCCTTCCAGTTTCTTTATCAGGAAGCCTCAGGACAGAAAACATGAGGGCATAGTGCTGGTTCAAGTATTCTTTCTTGGAGGCCTTGTCTCCAGGACAGGACACCCAACAGGAAGCCTATAGTCCCTGATCCCTGTCCAGCCCTACAGAGCAGACCCACGCTGGGGCAGAGGAGAAGGGCAGGACTGTATCTACACTGAACAAAAAGATGAAGTGCCATATATGTATGGATACAACTCCTCGCCACCCCCAGACCTTCTCAGAGGGTCTTGAGCACAGAGTCAACTGTGTGGCCTCTGAGTCAGCAGCTGCCTATGCAGCAGGGTTGTCCAATCTCTTGGCTTCCCTCGGCCACACTGGAGGGAGAAGAATTGTCTTGGGTCACACATAAAATACACTAACACTAATGATAGCTGCTGAGTCAAAAAAAAATCACACACAAAATGTCTCATGATGTTTTAAGAAAGTTTACAAGTTTGTGTTGGGCCACATTCAAAGCTGTCCTGGGCTGCATGTGGTCTGCAGCTGCGGGTTAAACAAGCCTGCTGTAAAGCCTGGGAACAGAGCAAGTTCCTGTCCCAGAGAGAAGGAATTCTGCCTTCTGGAGACCCAGCCAGGGATTTTCAGGGATGGAGGGTTCAAAGGAAGGAATCTTGTATAAAACATCCCTTTCATCCTGACAGGAAGTTTTAAGATGACAATATGACCTAAATTGGATACCCAAGGCCAGGTGCCTTCCTCTCCATTGGGCCACGCAGGTTTCATGCCATCATTTCATCATTCAGTGTTTACAGAGAACTTACTACAAATGAGATGCCAAGCTAGGTGCATTCATTTTCTCATTAGTCTTAGCAATAACTCTTGAGGTGCATATCATCAAGCCTATTTTACACATGAACAAGATTGAGGCATACACAGGCAGTAACTGACAGAGAAGTAGTTAATCCTCCGGTTTTTGTTTTTCAGTCTCATGCTCTGTTGCTTACAACAGGGGTTCCCAGACGTTTGGAACTTACAGACCAATAACATTTCAAAAATGATTTTTTGGAAGAAATGCAGAACCCAGTGCCAACTATTTATTTAGCCAATGACATTGAAAAAACACCATCTTCCAGCACCAGGATTTCATAAAAGGGCATTTTCACACAGAAAATGTGGTAAGGACATAACCTTAGAATAAAGCCAGCCTTCTAAGAAAAGACAGTTGGCAACCTTATCCTAAAATAGCCTACATTGTTCTCTCTCTCCCTCTCTGTTTTTTTTTCTTCATTTCATTTCAAGCATAACTGGACAAAACTTTGGCATTGCAGGGTGTGGGAGCCACTGCCCTACCCCAGAGCTACCTCTTCAAGCAAGAACAATGTCCTCTGCCCATAAGCAAATAAGCTTCCAGAATTTCCCATCCCCCTCTGGCCATCTAGATCCTACCCAAATAAGGCCTGAGGTTGATTTACACAATCAGCTACATTCTCTACTTCTACTCCCAGCAGGTCTTCTACCTTGCCCCAATATCCAGTGTTCCTTCCAGGGAAGGAAACCCATCCTCCCCAATCCCCTTCTCTCTTAGACTCAGATGTTTTCTAGGTTTGCATTCCAGTAATACCCAAGCCCACTGCAGCCCTGCAGCAGCCCATCTGTCTCCAAAGTCCCCTAGTCCTCACCCATGGTCAGAGTAGCAGGTCTTCTCCACATTTTAGTCCTGAGGCAGGGCCTTCCCCTTACTGGGGTCCCCAGGCCCTGGCTACTGTGTTATCAAAGGAACCAGAGCTGACCCCAGGCCTTCTAGGCAGTGCTGGAAAGGAGAGCATCTGAGACCCGGGTGGAGCAATAGGGGGATTACAGAATGTGGGGGTCCTGTTTATTGTCTCTCCATTCTTCACCTTCTCTCTCCTTCTCCCTTCACCTGTGCCTGCTCCCCACCCACCTGCATGAGCAGATGGGAAGTAGAGCAGAGTCTGCCCCCCACCTACCTGCATGAGCAGATGGAAGGTAGAGCACAGCCTGCCCTGTGGAGCCCTTCGTTGGAATTCCAGCTTCACCATTTTCTTGCTATGGGGCATTTGGCAGGTCATTTTACCTCTCATGCTTTAGTTTTCTTGCCTGCAAATGGGAGTAAGAATGTTAGGTTGACCCATGTGAAATTACCAAAATTTGACAATATTGGGCTCACAAAAATCAAAATTTCATGTGGTTTAACAACAATAAAAAGGTGCAAACTGTAGTGCTGGATATATGTCTTTCATCAAGTCTGACCCCCTCCTCCAGGAAGCACTCCCTAGATATTCCATGTCCAGCAATAGCTCCCTCTGAAATCTCACCTGTCTGGGGGCATAACTTAGTACACATTTCTTTCCTGTCTTCAGTTTTCCTTCTCTATTTTCATGCCCTATTCCTGAGAATGAGTCTAGCTTCCTCACAACTTAAAGCCCACCAAAGGCAAGACCTGGGGCTCCTCCTCGTCTGTCCCCTGGAATGCTGGCACACCACCAGTGTCCTCCATTAAGGCTTCCACATAAAGGAGACAGGAGAAGACAGACCTCATTGGAGTTTACCAAGGGCCTGATTTATCTAATATTCGTTGGTGCACCCAGAATTGGTCCTAGATGGTCATGAATGGGTGCCATTAATGAAATTGAGGGTGAGTGAGGTACTGGTGGGGAGAATTTGAAAGACCCTGACCCCCGGCCAACCTGTTGCAACAGTACCCTGGGAAGCAGAATTTTGGTCTTATCCTCCATTTCCTCCAAGCTTCCCCTCCAATGCCATTAACTTCTAGGGTCCCTCACTCATTGGTAGAGTTGGCACTTATTGATCTGCTTTCTGTCCACCCTTGTGTTGGTGAAGAGTTCCCTGAGATAGGGTGGACCTGCTCTACCCTCAGGGTACAGACTGCACTGTGTAATCAGTGCTCAGGGTCACAGGAGCTAATGGGCCATGGGAACCAAAGGCAGGGACGTGACCAAGGTTTTGGTGGTTAGGAGGGTTCCCAAAGGAGGAGATGTCTCTACCATAGGTCATCGGGAAGGCTGTATGGGCTGACTTCCTGAGCGAAGTTAGGGCAGACTAACTCCCAGCTAGACAAAGCCCAAAGAAGTGAGTTCAATGGAGGCCTTCTCTCGTGGCCAGTGGACCAGGGCAGGCTGGGCTCACAGCTCTTTAAGAACACACCTTCTCAAGGAGACCCAAGGACACTCAGGGATTAGGCCTCTAGCATCTGTGCAGAGTACTGTCAGCTCAGAGCTGCTCAAAAGTAAAAATGCCAGCTACCAGTGATATCATCACCCTAGTCATTCCTCCCCCTGTGGTAGGTCCTGTGGTCCAGTGGATGGAGCAGAAGAACCCCCTGCTAGGCTGCCCACCTGGAATCCTGCCTTCCAAATTCCTACTCTGCATGGAGGAGGGGGAAGTGGTCACATTGGGCTAATAATGAGAGTAAAGAAATCACTTGGAAAAAAAACTTGATGTTATTTCTCGGAGAAATGGCAGAACCAGGCGACCTTTTTGCCTCCCTCCTGTGATACTTCGCTGTGGGTCCACTCCAGCATTAATCTCACCTCCAGCCTTTCCTGGACAATCCCCTTCCCTTAATGCCCAATCTATCCTCCTCCCCATTTCTGAACTACTCTGGGGTATCAGGCTGTCCTGGATGTTGGAGAGGGGTAGGGCTATATCTTAGGCTGAGCTAGTAAAATTTGTCCATATGTACACTTGGGAGAGACTGGGAGAGGACATACAGCTGGACCCTTGGCTAGGGGTGGCAGGGCTGGGCTGCAGACTCGAAGGGAGTGGAGGCTGTGCAGCTGCTTGGGGGAGGAGGTGGGGTGTCTGGGTGGAGCAGAAACTCCCAGCGTGGGTCCATATAGGAGGTGTCATAATTTGGATGGGAATACAGGGAGAAGGGGCTCCAAAGCCAGTTACAGAGTGCCCGGGGCGTTCAAGGAGCTGGCCAACCAGCTCCCCGCTGCAGCCAGCTCGTCCCTCTCTGGGAACAGCCCCGGGAGAGGTGCGTGCGGAGATAGGTGTTCGGATCTTGCGTCCGTGACTGTTGCCGGCACATTTCCTCGAAGTCTTACCTCGAAGGGCTGGCTCCCACCCATGCGCCCTGTGCGTGTCTCCCTGTTTCCCCATGACCTCTTTGCCTGGCTGCTGCGAGGCTTTGCAGGGAAAAGACAGGCGCGGGGTTCGCCCCCAGCCCTTATCACTGGAAAACCCTGGGAACCTCCGCGACGCAGTGCATTTCCTGGAAACCCCTTCTCCAAGCGGGTTGCGGGAAGGCCCGGACTCTTCATGCAGACAACCCGGTAGCCTCCCAAGAGGAGGGTCGGGGTACCCAGCGGAGGAGCAAACCTGCCAGTGAAAGGTGAACCCAGAGCTTGGTGATGGAGAAATTGAGAAGCCATCCTGTCCCCTTGGATCTTGGGATGGGGAATTCGCAACTGAAGCCGGAGCTCTAGACTCGGGGCGCGCTCGCAGCTTGGCCCAGGAAAAAGATTTAAGGGCACAGGAGTGAGGACACCTCTCAACCCGGCCCCGAAGGTCTAGCGAGGGTCTAACCTGAGACCCTAGCTGGGCCCGCCC
This sequence comes from Callithrix jacchus, assembly GCF_049354715.1. NCBI lineage: Eukaryota > Metazoa > Chordata > Mammalia > Primates > Cebidae > Callithrix > Callithrix jacchus. The sequence goes on along the minus strand of NC_133503.1, from coordinate 61,370,235 downwards.
CCCGCCCCCTCCCAGTCCTTGGCCCTTGCGCAGCTGCCCCTTTAAGAAGCCCAGGTAGGCAGGCCCACCTGCGGGAGCCGCTCCTATGGCAACCCGCGAGCTGCGGCGGCTTCATGAATATTCCGAGTGCGTGAGCCCGAGCGCAGCCGGAGGGCACACCAAGGGAGGACGCAGCTGATGTAAGCCCGGCGGGTCGCTAGGCTCCGCTTGGCTGCGGCAGTAGCCCCAGCACTGACCAGACGGGCCGGGGCGGAGGACGCGAGGCTAGCTCGCGGGTGGCCGGCCACAAAGCTCGGGCGGCGAGACAGACGGACAGCCAGCTCTCCCGCGGGACGCACGCCCGGGAGCCGCGCGGGCCGTCGGAGAGGTTCACCGAGTGCCGCGGCCACAGCGCCTCTCCAGCCGGCGCACATTGTTCCCCGCGGGGGCGGGGCGTCTGGAGCCGCGCCGCGACCCCTGAACGCAAGAGGGAGGGAGGGAGGGAAGGAAGGAAGGCGAGGTCCTGGCGACCAGCCCGGCCCGGGAGGAGGCGCACTGCGGCGAGCCCGGGAACTTGGAGCAGAACTGGGAGCCTCCCCGCGGCACGCAGCCTGCCGGAGAATGGGCGCCTGAGGTGGCCCCGCGCCGGCGGCGAAGGACGCGTCCCCATGGGCGGACTGACCGGCGGGCGGACCTGGATCCCGTCCGCGGCGCCGCGTCCCTGTCCCCGGCCCGGCCCGGATCCCGGCACCTGGCACCATGGACAAGCTGCCGCCGTCCATGCGGAAGCGACTCGACAGCCTCCCGCAGCAGGTGGGGGCCAAGGCGTGGATCATGGACGAGGAAGAGGATGCCGAGGAGGAGGGGGCCGGGGGAGCCGCCAAGACCCCAGCCGCAGGAGCATCCGGCTACGGCCGCTACCCTCGCCCTCGGCGGCCGCGGGGGGCACGGAGTCCCGGAGCTCGGCCCTCGGGCTAGCGGACAACGAAGGACCGGCCCGCGGCGCGCGCAAGTCCAGCACTAACGGCGACGGCAGGCGCTTCCGCGGGAGCGGGGCCTTGCTGGGCAGCCTGGGCGGCAGCAGTCACGGACACCTTCATGACTCCGCGGAGGAGCGGTGGCTCATCGCCGAGGGCGACGTGTCCCCTGGCGAGGGCAGGACGCCCGAGGCCTGGCAGCCGAGCCCGAGCGCCCTGGCGCCTCGGTGAACCCCGCAGCCTCGTCGCCACCGCCCCAGCAGCCACCGCAGCCGGCCTCCGCCTCCTGCGAGCAGCCCTCAGCAGACACCGCTATCAAAGCGGAGGGAGGCGCTGCCGCCGGCCACCAAATCCTCCCGGAGGCAGAGGTGCGCCTGGCCAGGCCAGTTTCATGCAGTCCCTCTTTAGGACCATGCTCCAACCCTGGGTCAACAAATTCTCCCTAAGGATGTTGGCAGCCAGAAAGCCATGGAGCACTAGCAGGAGAGGGTCAAGTCGGCGGGATTTTGGATCATCCTCCCCTACAGCGATTTCAGGTAAGGGGCCGCAGCGATGATCCAGTGGGTGCCTCCTGCTGACCCTGCCTCCTAGCTGGAGTTAACTTTCCTTCCTTGCGCTGGGAGCTCCAAGAGAAGCAGGGCGCTTCTAGGTTCCGAGACACCCCTAGGCACGCCCTGCACCTCGCTGGGAACTTTGCTCTGTGTTCAGGCACCGGTCTTCTCGTGTCTGGGCTGCATTGGACACAGACTGAAAAGGTGTTCTGAGCCTGGCCTAGCCCTGCCAGCAGCCAGGATAGGGCTCTGCCATCTTAAGCCACTCATTCCTCCTCCCACTTCAAGGCTGCAGTCAGGATGACCATCCTAGAGGCAGCTCCGGGTCATTCAGCCTGCAGAGCAGGGCCATGAAGAGAGACAGACCTCTTAGCAACGGACCAACTCCTTGGGTACTGACAGCAGGCATTAATATCTGCCTTCTGGTGCCCTAGAAAGCTGTGGCCGGATCCCTGGAGGACAGAGGTCGCTGGGGCCTCAGGCCAGGGTGTAAACCCCCTGCACCCACTGTAACCCTGAGCTCAGCCCCTCATGCTAAGTGGTGGGAAAGGAGCAGGCACTCTAGACAGCTGGCATCAGGAACAGCAGGGCGGAATGACCTTGCTTATAGTGATGGGTGAAGATGCCTGGTGTTCTGACTGATGAGCAGCTGTCCTGTGCCCCATGCTTGTTCAGTGGCCTCTCCGTACCCCAGAGACCCAAGCTCCAGCATAAGCTTGGTCTCTCATGGGCTACTGGTCGGTTCCCAAAAAACGTATGACTGCCAGTCAGGGAGAGGAACCCTGCCCCCTTCCACATCATCTGAGTCAGATGCCACTGAACAGCAGACAGCACTGGGAATTTGTGGGCATATTTGTGTAAAAAGAGGGATTGTTGGTTGTCTCTACGGTTGGGATCAGGGATGCTTTTACCTAAGTCAAGGTCCTGAGGTCCCCTAGTGCCCCTCTGGGCTTACCTGATACATAAAACTGAGATGAAGGTCTGGGAAACAGTTTTCAAGCTGGGTTTAATTCTCTCATTCTCTCTCTGGGCCCTGCCCCCTACGTATCTCTATTCCTTGCCTACCTTGCTTGCCTGCCTATAAAAATGAGCATTTTGCCAACCCAGAGCCCTCTTTGCAATCTCCAGGGAAGATGGGTTTGTAATGAGAGCAAAGCCTTTTTTCATCCAATGAGAGAGATTTCTTGTGCCGGGAATGACCAGTCAGACAACACTCGGTGGCTTAAAATAGGTAGTGAGCAGAGCCCCTCCCCCACTTTTTCCTTTTGGAGACTGCTTTTCCTAACCCTAATACCTCCAGGGTTCTCATTCCCAGAGGATTAGGGAGACCATAGGGCAGGCTAAACAGACAGCCATAGTCATCAAATTGTGTGAGCAAATGTGGGACCCTCCCATCAGCAATGGTGACTGGGTTCCCAGTGCCAGCTTCCTAAAGAGTGTACTTGCCTCTGGGTGGTACTGGGCCCTGAGGATCCCAGGCTGAGCTAGGGAGGAGTGAGCAGGAGCTATGTTTCTTTCACCTCCCTGGGTGTCCTTGGCTTTTCCTCCTGTCTCTGAATTTTTCAGTGGTGGTGACAGGGGGTTCCAGTACCAACCACTTGGGTGTTGAAGGGCCCTTGCCTCCATTGCCCAGGTCCCTGAATAGAAAGCATCTGTTCAGGGTTCTCATCACCAAGCCCATTGCCTGGGGAGCCTACAAGAGGCCAACCCCCTGGCATGCCCAGCCTCCCTCAACAGCAGGCAGTGACTGAGGACCTTCTGGATGCTGGGCCTGGCCCTTCCTGTCTCCCTTACCTTGGATGGTGAAGAGTTAGGACTGGGTCAATTTTATCAAATAGGATCCTTTCCCCCTTCCTTGTCTTACTCCTACCCATTCTGGTATGTGTGTCTGCAGTCCCCCTGCTGCAGAATCTCCCACTAACTGCAGGCTGCCTGGGACATGGCTGCAGAAGGTGGTGGGGATGGGGAAGCAGGGATGCAGCAGGATTTTTAAATGGGCAACATGAAAAGGGTTGGAATGGGCTTTGAATTGGGGTTTGTGCAACAAGCAACAGGGACTGGTGGCCACAAGTGCATTTCTTCTTTGCACAACCTTGTAGCTGTCTGGAGCTAGGTTGGGTGTAAAGAAAGAAATCCAACAAAGATCATCTCAGTGTGTCTGGAGGAGCTGTGGCCATGCCGTTCCTGCTTTTAGGCCAGTACAGCTAGTCCCATCCTCAGAAAGTTAAAGAGGCAAGAGCTTAGCTAAGTCTTCTAAGCTTAGAAAACCTACCACTCAACCGCACCTAACCCATCCCACTCCTACCAGCACCCCCAGCTTCGGTCTCTAGAGTTTCAGCCACTGGCCTTGGGCCTCTATGTGTAGCCAATTGCTATTTCCCATCTCAGGCTTCACAAGAGCTTCTGCAAGCATTGCTCAGGCTAGTCGAGGATTTATTCATCATTTTGATGGGCAGGAAGCATTGATCTAGCAGAAATGGTTTAATAAAGAATCACCAGCAAACCATGATAGATGGAGTTTGCGGTTTGGAGTTCAGGGCTGACCGTGATGGGCTGCTTCCAGCATCTCCCATTCCTGGGGGAGGAAGGCTGCATACCTTTTCCAGGGCAAGGGTGGGCTGTGCTTTGAGGGACCAGCATAACCTGGGCCATGGCTAATAAGCTTTTCTGGGCTGCCTCTGCTTCTCTTTACTCTACCTGACCCCGATCCCACCCTCCAACAGAAAAGAAACCATGCCCTGGGTATCCCTGTGGCTCTCCCAGGCTCTCTGGCCTTTCTGGCTTCCCCTCCCCTCCAACTCCCCATTTGCCTTTTGAAACTTGTGTTTGTGGTGTGTTAAGGGAAGAGGCCAGGACGCTGCAGCCCCTGAGGACATGGCTTCCCGGGTTCCTGCCCGAGGCTGGCTGGGCTCTTGGGTCCTGGATGGAGCCTTCCTTCCATAGAAGCTGTGTCCTGGAGAACCTGGAACAAACAAAACATAGTACCTGGATAATCTTGTTTTTCTAAGAGGAGAGAAAGGAAATGGAACCCCAAGTGCAGATATAGCTGGTTGTGTTCCCGGAAGCTGGTCAGGCTCAGGGGTGTGTGTATCTAGGTGTCTGTCTGAGCAGGTGTCTGGGGGCTATGTGGGTGGATGTGGAAGCTGGTGGGGACCAACCTTTGTGGAATGTGAGTTCTGGGATTGCTGCTGCATCCCCGAAGCTGGCTCAGCCTTGAGAATGGAGGCAGGCAGAAGTTTGGCCTTTCTCATCCCCTGTCCCTATCCTGTTCTAGACCGAGCCTCCTGAAGCCTTGAGGAAGGGAAGGTGCATGGGGATGCTTAAAGTATCCTTTCCTTGGGGCAAAACAGCTGGGCTCTGAAATCTTGGAAACTGGGCCAGTGGCCTAGCAGGTCCCAGGGGTAGCCTGAGCTGACTTCCTGCTGCTGGTCACTGGCACCCCATAGCTGCCATTATTCACCTCCCATCACCTCCCCAACCCTGACTGCTATGGAGCCCTGTGTGCATTACAAGCCTTTTTTGAGCCCCAGTTTTCCCATTTAGACAATGGGAATCTTGTCACCTGTTGCCATGCCAAACACAAATGGTACAACTGTGGTAGCCCTGCAGAGGTGAGAAGCTCCAGTGAGCTGTCACGGGGGCAGTGATGCTGTTGTGAACCACACCTCCCCTGCCCTTACTACTACCTCTCCTAGGTTTTGGGAAGATCACATGGGTCTCTGTCCTTGGCCCAAGCAGGGGTTCTGAACCTGCTTGGGGTCTGAAATTTCACTTCATCCAGAAAGATACCTGGGTGTCCAAACACATACAGTGTGGCACTTAATTTCTGGTGTCTGTGGTCCCCTAAGTTGAGGACCATCAGGGGCCTCAAGGTTGTGAACCCCTCTCTAGGCCATCCCAGAAGAGAGCCTGGGCCTGGTGATAGGCAGGCACTCACCTTCTCTGGAGCCTGGTAGTGGGGTCCCTCTGCAGTCTAGGGCTTGGGCCTCCCATTGCCAGCAGAATGGAAATGAAAACAGGGCTCCGAGTTAGATGCCCAAGGAAGGAAAGGGGTTCTGCCTGGGGACTGTTTTTTTTTTTTTTAATTTCTTCAGTCCTTTATCCTCCCACCTCTCTCCTTTTGAGTCCTGGGAAGGACTCTTCCAGCAGGAGGTGGTGAGGAGGAAGAGGTGGCAGCCTATCTCTGGGTCTGGGGGTTCTGAGGCCCCTTCTTTGCTGGGCTTTCCTGGGGCCATTGCCCAGGAATGCTGTTACGACTCTCAGTGTGCAAAGCTAGGCTGAAAGGAGCCACAGGCTGTGCTGGAGGGGGAAGAGTGCCTAGTTGCAGAGGGGAATTCCAAGGTGAGCTGCCTGGGCTGTGCTATCAGCTGGCACAGTGGGCAGCAGGGCTCCCTGGGAATGAGATGTGTCCCACCTGACAAGGCAGGGGCCCCTGGAGCCCAGGACTGAGATGGTCCCAGGATGCTGGGTGCACAGAAACCCAATAGGGTCAGAGGGCTAGGACCCCTATACTGCTTGGCTAGAGGTACCTCAGCACCAGGTTCTCCCTGCTACTCGGCTCAAGTCCCTGGTCTGGTGGCTACATGATAAGGCTGGGGGTTGCCTTCTCCCCATCTTGGCCCTGCGACACTGGTTCCCTTAGCTGCTGTGGGCATTGAGGCTTTTGGGCTGCCAGGTAGCCTGCCTCACATAGGGAGCTTCCAACTGTGTTGATCTGTCTCCCTGTCCATCCACCCTCCTCTCCCATGTTTTAGGGCCTAATGTCCCTAGGGCCTTGTGGGACACCCTTTCAGGCCACACTGGCTGCCATCCATCTCTCCCTAGCTGACCACTTTGTGGCATTTGGACAGAGCTCTCTGTTTGTTACAATGCAGTTTCTCCTGTTATAATGTCATCCGACTCACCTGGGGATCTTGTTAAATACAGATTCTGATTCAGTAGGTCTGGATAGGGTCTGAGATACTGCATTTCTCATAAGTGCCCAAAGTATGCTAATGTGGCTGGTGCCCAGACAAGGATCATGCTTGGAGTATTGAGGTTACCATTCATGTGCTTGTTCCATCCGTAGCCCAAGCTCCCAAACTGAGCTCCCTGAGGGAAGAGCTCCGTTTTAGCTCTTTGGCCTCAGAGCCTGTGGCCTCTATTCCCAAACTCAGCATGGCAGGGTAAAGTCTGTGAGCTAGGCCGAGCCAAGCCACAGAGGTCTGCCTGGCAGTGTGGGGATGTGGGATTCACAGCTTGCTCTTCCACCGTTCCTGTCCTGCTGCTTGGACCCTGCTGGCCTTGCCTGCTGGCTTTTGGGGTAGGTGTGAACAGGAAGAAGCTGGGTGGCCAGAGGACCCTCATTAATCCATCATGTCCTACCACTTTTTGCAGCTCTTTTCCCATTCAAAGGGCCAGAGGGGTGGGCCTGGCTGGGAAGAAGGGGCAGGGAGTACTGTGACTGCTGCATTGCAATGAGATTGCTGGAAAGGAGCAGATGTCAGTATGAGCACAGAGGTGACTGAGCTGGGGAGCCAGTGGCTCTGATGGGGGCCAGCTGAGAAGAGGACAGAGGTATTCAGTAACTGCAGCTGCCTTAGCACCTTAAGCAGGGCCTTCTTCCCAACCTTAGTCCTCCCCTGCCCCAGGCTATGCCCAGCAGTATCCCCTGGGGGCTGGGCTTGCCTGTCACTTTTCCCTGCCCACTCCTACCCTGGAAGGCATTAGCTTTCATAAAAATGTTGGGGCTGACAAGTATCATAGCAGCCTGAGTGGACCTTGTGCCTGCCACAACACTGGCTGCCATGGGGGAATTCACTCAGAGCAGAAGGTCCAGCCCCAGTCCCCTGGGGGCTTGTCATAGAGCTGAGGAGGCTGCTGGCTCCTGCACATGCTCACTTGGCTCAAGGGCTCTTACAAAGCTGCAACTGCCAGTTGCTAATTAATAGAAGGGCTACAGAGGCCAGCCAGACAGTCTTGCTTTTGCCCAGGGGATGATGAAGAATTCACCTTTCCCAGACAGAGAGGGCCATGGGTGGTCAGGGGCACTGCCTTGGCTTTGGAGAGGATGTTCCTTGCCAGCTACACTTCTTTACTGAGAAAGCATTGCCAGGGCCCTAGAAGTCCCAAGGGCTGGGAAGCCACTTGGAGACACTGTACCATCAGCACCCACTCGGATCTGAGGCAGGAGGCAGCACGGAGAGATGGTGAGCTCCCCGTCACCATGGGCATTCAAGGTAAAACTGAGCAATACTTCGATCAGAGGTTGCCAAGCAGCATCCCTTGCACCAAATATAGCACCCAGATATGCTCTGTTTGGCCAGCATAGTGTGTCATAACAAATCTGAGCCAATGTTTTTTTTTTAAATGGAAAGATATAACATAAAAATATGGCTTTTGGGCTTCTCTTGAAAAACTGGAAACTCTGGCAGCCCTGGCCCCATTTTCCCACTCCACAGTGGGGAGCTGAAGGAGACACCAGAGGCTGCTTCCTTTATGTTGGCTTTTGCTCTGCAGTTGTGCATGGTCCCAGCTGTTGATAAGGCCACTGTCTTACACCCAGCCATATCATTCTTGCCATTTAGCTGCCTGGACCCTGTAGGCTTCAGAGTTTACAGCCCTAGAATCAAATCAGCAGAGAATAAAGCCAAGTGGGTTCACAGATTAGTAACCACCATTTACAAAGCATCTACCATGTACCAGGCTGTGCTAGGAGCTCTCTATCTCCCATTTAACTTGTTCTTCACAATGACCCCCAAATAGTTTTATATCCCCAGTTTACAGATAAGGCTCTGATGATGAAAGGAGAGAGAGATATTCCCCAAATCATGCAGTCATGAAGATCAAAACTGGAATTTGACATTCCTCCTCATTTTATGTTAGCTTTTTAAAATTTTAATTACAGGAGAGGGGATTAAAGATGGCACGGTAAGAACAACCCAGGATTGCAGTTCTCAGTGAATGTGCAGAGGGTGAGTCAAAGCCGCATTTCCAGATGGATCTTTGTTGCCCACAGAACGGGGAAATTTCCAGGTGTAGGAGAGACACGGGATGCCAGCGCAGCTGTTTTGGGTGGTGCTGCTGCTTTGGCCGGCACCGCAGCACAGTGGCACTCCACAACACTCTGCCCAAAATGCACTGGTCCAGGTGCCCCACTAAACTGGCAATCTGAGACTTGGGAGGGCAGATTAGCATATCCATCTGATTAAATGGGACTTGGACAGTAAGCCAGACCAGGAGATTCCTGGGAAGTGGCGTTTGAGCCAGCGCAGTGGGTCGCTGCATGGGAAATCACACAGATCCCAGTGCTCTAACAGCAGTAGACTGAAATACCTGGGAGAGAGTCAACCATTCAACTTAAAAAAAAAAAAAGACGCTCTGAGGCAGGGAGCCAGTGAGCAGGCTCGATGGGTTTCACCCCCACAGGGACAAACAAAATGGTGACTCAAAACGCTCTGAGTGGAGAGTTTCACTGCAGGCACAGCTGAACCCAGGACGGTGCAGCGTGGTGGGGGAGGGGCGTCCGCCATTACTGAGGCAATCCTCCGCTACTGAGGTACACTCCCATTGCTGATACAGCCTGCCATTGCCAAGGCAACCTGCCATAACAGAGAGACTCTGCCACAGGGCGGAGCCTGTGGCAGCAGGGCGGATATCACAGCAGAAGAGCAGAGCCCCCAGCAACAGGGCGGGCCCCAGGCCAGCAGCGTGGAGCCTCAGCAGGCAAATAGTGACTAGACTGCCTCCTAGCTGGGCAGGACAGTGCAACAGACACTCATAAAGAAAACCCCAACTCCCCGAGACAGAGCATCTGAGGAAAAAAGGGGTTTTATGAGTTCTGCTGCAGCAGACTTAAATGTAGCAGCCTAACAGCCCTCAATGAACAATGGAGCTCACAGATCAGCACTTGAGCACCTATAAAGTACAGACCATCTCCTTAAGCAGCTCCCTGACCTCTGTATATCCAAAGAGTCACCACAAAAAGACTGATCAGACTGATATTTGGCAGACATCATTCTGGGACAAAGATAGCAGAAGAAGAAACAGGTAGCACCCCTCACTGTTCTACAGCTGCTACAGGTATACCCCAGACAAGCACGGCCTGAAGTGGACCTCAGCAGTTGTACAGCATAGGGGCTAGACTGGTAGAAGGGAAACCAAGTAACAGAAATACTTCATCATCAACAATCTGGGCATCCACTCAGAGACCCAATCGAAAAGTCAGCAACTACTCAGACGACAGGTGGATAAATCCACAAAGATGGGAAGAAACCAGCACAAAAAGGAGGAAAACCCCCAAAACCAGAACCTCTCACCTCCTACAAAGGACCAAAACTCCTCATCAGTAAGGGAACAAAGCTGGACAGAGAATGACTGTGACGAACTGACAGAATTAGACTTCAGAAGGTGGGTAATGAGAAACTTCTGTGAGCTAAAAGAACATGTTTTAAATCAATGCAAAGAAACTAAGAACCTTGAAAAAAGACTTGAAAAAGATTTGAGGAAATGATAACAAGAATGGATAACTTAGAGAGGAATATGAATGAATTGAAGGAGATGAAAAACACAACACGAGAACTTCGCGAAGCATGCACAAGTTTCAACAGCCGAATTGACCAAGCAGAAGAAAGAATATCAGAAGTCGAAGATCAACTCAATGAAATAAAATGAGAAGCCAAGATTAGAGAAAAAAATACAAAAAGGAATGAACAAAGTCTTCAAGAAATGTGGGACTATATGAAGAGACCTAACCTACATTTGATAGGTGTACCAGAATGTGAGAAAGAGAATGAATCCAAGCTGGAAAATACTCTTCAGGATATTACCAGGAAAATTTCCCCTACCTAGCAAGGCAGGCCAACACTCCAATCCAGAAAATACAGAGAACACCACAAAGATATTCCACAAGAAGAGGAACCCCAAGACACATAATCATCAGATTCACCAGGGTTGAAATGAAGGAGAAAATACTAAGGGCAGCCAGAAAGAAAGGTCGGGTCACCCACAAAGGGAAGCTCATCAGACTCACAGCGGATCTCTTGGCAGAAACTCTACAAGCCAGAAGAGAGTGGGGGCCAATATTCAACATCCTTAAAGAAAAGAACTTTCAACCCAGAATTTCATATCCAGCCAAACTGAGCTTTATAAGTGAAGGAAAAATAAAATCCTTTGCGAACAAGCAAGTAATCAGAGATTTTGTCACCACTAGGCCAGCTTTACAAGAGCTCCTAAAAGAGGCACTACACATAGAAAGGAACAACCAGAACCAGCCATTCCAAAAACACACTAAATGCTAAACAGCATCAACAAAATGAAGAATATACATCAACTAACGGGGTAAACAGCCAGCTAGCATCAAAATGGCAGTATCAAATGCACACATAAGAATATTAACCCTAAATGTAAATGGTCTAAATGCACCAATCAAAAGACATAGACTGGCAAATTGGAAAAAAACCAAAACCCATCAGTGTGCTGTATACATGAAATCCATCTCACATACAAGGATACACAAAGGCTCAAAATAAAGGGATGGAGGAAGATTTACCAAGCAAATAGACAGCAAAAGAAAGCAGGAGTTGCAATTCTCATCTCTGATAAAATAGACTTTAAAGCAACAAAGATCAAAAGAGACAAAGAAGGTCATTACATAATGGTAAAAGGATCGATACAACAAGAAGAGCTAACAATACTAAATATATATGGACCCAATACAGGAGCACCCAGATATATAAAGAAAGTTCTTAATGACATACAAAGAGACTTAGACTCCCACACAGTAATAGTGGGAGACTTTAACACTCTACTGTCAATATTAGACAGATCACCCAGACAGAAAATTAACAAGGCTATCCAGGGCTTGAACTCAGACCTGGAACAAGCAAACCTGATAGACATTTACAGAACTCTCCACCCCAAATCCACAGAATATACATTCTTCTCAGCACCACATCACACCTACTCTAAAACTGACCACATAATTGGAAGTAAAGCACTGCTCAGCAAATGCAAAACAACTGAAATCATAACAAACAGCCTCTCAGACCATAGTGCAATCAAGTTAGAACTCAGGATTCAGAAACTAACCCAGAACCGCACAGCTTCATGGAAACTGAACAACTGGCTCTTGAATGTTGACTGGATAAACAATGAAATGAAGGCAGAAATAAAAAAGTTCTTCAAAACCAACAAGAACAAAAACACAACATGCCAGAATCTCTGAGACACATTTAACGCAGTTTCTAGAGGAAAATATATAACAATAAGTGCCCATATGAGAAGAGTGGAGAGATCCAAAATTGACACCCTATCATCAAAACTGAAAGAGCTAGAGGAGCAAGATAAAAAAAACTCAAAACCTAGCAGAAGACAAGAAATAACTAAGAGCAGAGCTGAACTGAAGGAGATAGAGACACGAAAAACCCTTCAAAAAAATCAATAAGTCCAAGAGCTGGTTTTTTGAAAAGATCAACAATAGACCACTAGCCAGACTGATAAAAAAGAAAAGAGAGAACAACCAAATAGATTCAGTAAAAAACGATAAAGGGAAATCACCACAGATACCACAGAAATTCAAACCATCATCAGAGAATATTACAAACAACTCTATGCACATAAACTAGTAAACCTGGAAGAAATGGATAAATTCCTGGACACCTGTGTCCTGCCAAGCCTAAACCAGGAGAAAGCCAAAACTATGAATAGACCAGTAACAAGGTCTGAAGTCAAGGCAGCAATTAAGAGCCTTCCACACAAAAAGAGCCCAGGTCCATAGGGGTTCACAGCTGAATTCTACCAGACACACAAAGAGGAGCTGGTATCATTCCTTCTGAAGCTATTCCAAATCCAAAAAGAGGGAATCCTTCCCAAATCATTTTATGAGACCAACATTATCCCATTACCAAAACCCAGTAGAGAGCCAACAAGAAAGGAAAACTTCTGGCCAATAACCATGATGAACATAGATGAAAAAATCTTCAATAAAATACTGGCAAGCTGATTGCAACAGCACATCAAAAAACTTATTCATCATGATCAAGTAGGATTCATCCTGGGGATGCAAGGCTGGTTCAACATACACAAGTCTATAAACGTAATTCACCACATAAACAGAACCGAAAACAAAAACCACATGATTATCTCAATTGATGCAGAGAAGGCATTTGACAAAATTCAACAAGTCTTTATGCTAAAAGCCCTCAATAAACTCGGTATCGATGGAACGTCTCTCAAAGTAGTAAAAGCTATTTACAACAAATCAACAGCCAATATCATACTGAATGGGCAAAAACTGGAAGCATTCCCTTTGAAATCCGGCACTAGACCAGGATGTGCTCTTTCACCACTCCTATTCAATTAGTACTGGAAGTTCTAGCCAGAGCAATCAGGCAAGCAAAAGAAATAAAAATATTCAAATAGGAAAGGTGGAAGCCAAATGGTCTCTATTTGCAGACGACATGATAGTATACCGAGAAGACCCCATCGCCTCAGCCCAAAAACCCTGAAACTGATAAGCAACTTCAGCAAAGTCTCAGGATATAAAATAAATGTGGAAAACTCACAAGCATTCCTCTACTCCAATAACAGACTTAAAGAGAGCCAAATCAAGAACAAACTACCATTCACAATTGCTACAAAAAGAATAAAATACCTAGGAATGCAACTCACAAGGAACGTAAGGGACCTCTTCAAGGAAAACTACAAATGACTTCTCAACGAAATAAGAGAGGACACAAACAGATGGAGAAACATTCCATGTTCATGGTTAGGAAGAATTAATATCGTGAAAATGGCTATACTGCCCAAATTAATTTACAGAATCAACGCAATCCCCATCAAGCTACCATTGACTTTCTCCACAGAACTGGAAAAAACCACCATGAACTTCATATGGAACCAAAAGAGAGCCCACATAACCAAGTCAATTCTAAGCAAAAAGAACACAGCGGGGGGCATGACACTACTGGATTTCTTTTTTTTTTTAATTTTTTTATTGGATTTTAGGTTTTGGGGTACATGAGCAGAGCATGCAAGACAGTTGCGTAGGTACACACATGGCAGTGTGCTTTTCTTTCCTTCTCCCCTTCACCCACATTTGGCATTTCTCCCCAGGCTATCCCTCCCCACCTCCCCCTCACACTGGCCCTCCCCTTTTCCCCACAGTAGACCCCAGTGTTTAGTACTCCCCTTTCTGTGTCCATGTGTTCTCATTTTTCATCACCCGCCTATGAGTGAGAATTTGCGGTGTTTCATTTTCTGTTCTTGTGTCAGTTTGCTGAGGATGACGTTCTCCAGATTCATCCATGTCCCTACAAACGACACAAACTCATCATTTCTGATTGCTGCATAATATTCCATGGTGTATATGTGCCACATTTTTCCAATCCAGTCTGTTATCAATGGGCATTTGGGTTGATTCCAGTTCTTTGCTATTGGAAACAGTGCTGCAATGAACATTCGTGTACATGTGTCCTTATAGTAGAATGATTTATAGTCTTTTGGATATATACCCAGTAATGGGAATGCTGGGTCAAATGGAATTTCTATTTCTAAGGCCTTGAGGAATCGCCACACTGTCTTCCACAATGGTTGAACTAATTTACACTCCCACCAACAGTGTAAAAGTGTTCCTTTTTCTCCACATCCTCTCCAGCATCTGTTGTCTCCAGATTTTTTAATGATCGCCATTCTAACTGGCGTGAGATGGTATCTCAATGTGGTTTTGATTTGCATCTCTCTGATGACCAGTGACGATGAGCATTTTTTCATATGATTGTTGGCCTCATATATGTCTTCTTTCGGAAAGTGTCTGTTCATATCCTTTGCCCACTTTTGAATGGGCTTGTTTGTTTTTTTCTTGTAAATCCGTTTGAGTTCTTTGTAAATTCTGGATATCAGTTCTTTGTCAGATGGGTAAACTGCAAAAATTTTTTCCCATTCTGTTGGTTGCCAATCCACTCTAGTGACTGTTTCTTTTGCTGTGCAGAAGCTGTGGAGTTTGATTAGGTCCCATTTGTCTATTTTGGCTTTTGTTGCCAAGGCTTTTTGGTATTTTGTTCATGAAGTCCTTGCCTACTCCTATGTCCTGGATAGTTTTGCCTAGATTTCCTTCTAGGGTTTTTATGGTGCCAGGTCTTATGTTTAAGTATTTAAGCCATCTGGAGTTAATTTTAGTGTAAGGTGTCAGGAAGGGGTCCAGTTTCTGCTTTCTGCACATGGCTAGCCAGTTTTCCCAACACCATTTGTTAACCAGGGAATCCTTTCCCCATTGCTTGTTTTTGTCAGGTTTATCAAAGATTGTATAGTTGTAAATATGTTGTGTTGCCTCCGGTGCCTCTGTTTTGTTCCATTGGTCTATATCTCTGTTTTGGTACCAGTACCATGCTGTTTTGATTACTGTAGCCTTGTAGTATAGTTTGAAATCCGGTAGTGTGATGCCCCCCGCTGTGTTCTTTTTGCTTAGAATTGACTTGGCTATGCGGGCTCTCTTTTGGTTCCATATGAAGTTCATGGTGGTTTTTTCCAGTTCTGTGAAGAAAGTCAATGGTAGCTTGATGGAGATAGTGTTGATTCTGTAAATTAATTTGGGCAGTATAGCCATTTTCACGATGTTAATTCTTCCTAAGCATGAACATGGAATGTTTCTCCATCTGTTTGTGTCCTCTCTGATTTCGTTGAGCAGTGGTTTGTAGTTCTCCTTGAAGAGGTCCCTTACGTTCCTTGTGAGTTGTATTCCAAGCTATTTTATTCTTTTTGTAGCAATTGTGAATGGCAGTTTGTTCTTGATTTGGCTTTCTTTAAGTCTGTTATTGGTGTAGACCAATGCTTGTGATTTTTGCACATTGATTTTATATCCTGAGACTTTGCTGAAATTGCTTATCAGTTTCAGGAGTTTTTGGGCTGAGGTGATGGGGTCTTATAGGTATACTATCATGTCATCTGCAAATAGAGACCATTTGGCTTCCACCTTTCCTATTTGAATACCCTTTATTTCTTTTTCTTGCCTGATTGCTCTGGCTAGAACTTCCAGAACTATATTGAATAGGAGTGGTGAAAGAGGGCATCCTTGTCTAGTGCCAGATTTCAAAGGGAATGCTTCCAGTTTTTGCCCATTTAGTATGATATTGGCTGTTGGTTTGTCATAAATAGCTTTTATTACTTTGAGATACATTCCATCGATACCAAGTTTATTGAGGGTTTTTAGCATAAAGGGCTGTTGAATTTTGTCATATGCCTTCTCTGCGTCAATTGAGATGATCATGTGGTTTTTGTTTTTGGTTCTGTTTATGTGGTGAATTACGTTTATAGACTTGCGTATGTTGAACCAGCCTTGCATCCCTGGGATGAATCCTACTTGATCATGGTGAATAAGTTTTTTGATTTGCTGTTGCATTCGGCTTGCCAATATTTTATTGACGATTTTTGCATCTATGTTCATCATGGATATTGGCCGGAAGTTTTCTTGTCTTGTTGGGTCTCTGCTGGGTGTTGGTATCAGGATGATGTTGGTCTCGTAAAATGATTTGGGAAGTATTCCCTCTTTTTGGATTGTTTGAAATAGTTTTAGAAGGAATGGTACCAGCTCCTCTTTGTGTGTCTGGTAGAATTCGGCTGTGAACCCGTCTGGACCTGGACTTTTTTTGTGTGGTAGGCTCTTAATTGCTGCCTCGACTTCTGACCTTGTTATTGGTCTATTCATAGTTTCAGCTTCCTCCTGGTTTAGGCTTGGGAGGACACAGGAGTCCAGGAATTTATCCATTTCTTCCAGGTTTACTAGTTTATGTGCATAGAGTTGTTTGTAATATTCTCTGATGATGGTTTGAATTTCTGTGGAATCTGTGGTGATTTCCCCTTTATCATTTTTTATTGCATCTATTTGGTTGTTCTCTCTTTTCTTTTTAATCAGTCTCGCTAGTGGTGTGTCTATTTTGTTGATCTGTTCAAAAAACAAGCTCTTGGATTTATTGATTTTTTGAAGGGTTTTTCTTATCTCAATCTCCTTCAGTTCAGCTCTGATCTTAGTTATTTCTTGTCTTCTGCTGGGTTTTGAGTTTTTTTGATCTTGCTCCTGTAGCTCTTTCAATTTTGACGATAGGGTGTCAATTTTGGATGTCTCCATTCTCCTCATATGGGCACTTACTGCTATATACTTTCCTATACAGACTGCTTTAAATGTGTCCCAGAGGTTCTGGCATGTTGTGTCTTCGTTCTCATTGGTTTTGAAGAACTTCTTTATTTCTGCCTTCATTTCATTGTTTACCCAGTCAACATTCAAGAGCCAGTTGTTCAGTTTCCATGAAGCTGTGCGGTTCTGGGTTGGTTTCTGTATTCTGATTTCTAACTTGATTGCACTATGGTCTGAGAGGCTGTTTGTTATGCTTTCAGTTGTTTTGCATTTGTTGAGCAGTGCTTTACTTCCAATTATGTGGTCAATTTTTGAGTACGTGTGATGTGGTGCTGAGAAGAATGTATATTCTGTGGATTTTGGGTGGAGAGTTCTGTAAATGTCTATCAGCTTTGCTTGTTCCAGGTCTGAGTTCAAGCCCTGGATATCCTTGTTGATTTTCTGTCTGGTTGATCTGTATAATATTGACAGTGGAGTGTTAAAGTCTCCCACTATTATTGTGTGGGAGTCTAAGTCTCTTTGTAAGTCATTACGAACTTGCCTTATGTATCTGGGTGCTCCTGCATTGGGTCCATATATGTTCAGGATCGTTAGGTCTTCTTGTTTTATCGATCCTTTTACCAGTATGTAATGGCCTTCTTTGTCTCTTTTGATCTTTGTTGCTTTAAAGTCTATTTTATCAGAGATGAGAATTGCAAATCCTGGTTTTTTTTGCTCTCCATTTGCTTGGTAAATCTTCCTCCATCCCTTTACTTTGAGCCTTTGTGTATCCTTGCATGTGAGATGTGTTTCCTGGATACAGCACACTGATGGGTTTTGGATTTTTATCCAATTTGCCAGTCTGTGTCTTTTGATTGGTGCATTTATTCCATTTACATTTAGGGTTAATATTGTTATGTGTGAATTGATACTGCCATTTTGATGCTAATTGGCTGTTTACCCTGTTAGTTGTAGAATCTTCATTATGTTGATGCTCTTTAACTTTTAGTGTGATTTTGGAATGGCTGGTACTGGTTGTTCCTTTCTATGTGTAGTGCCTCTTTTAGGAGCTCTTGTAAAGCTGGCCTGGTGGTGACAAAATCTCTGATTACTTGCTTGTTTGCAAAGGATTTTATTTTTCCTTCACTTCTGAAGCTCAGTTTGGCTGGATATGAAATTCTGGGTTTTAAGTTCTTTTCTTTAAGAATGTTGAATATTGGCTCCCACTCTCTTCTGGCTTGTAGTGTTTCTGTCGAGAGATCTGCTGTGAGTCTGATGGGCTTCCCTTTGTGGGTAACCCGACCTTTCTTTCTGGCTGCCCTTAGTATTTTCTCCTTTATTTCAACCTTGTTTAATCTGACGATTATGTGCCTTGGGGTTGCTCTTCTTGCGGAATATCTTTGTGGTGTTCTCTGTATTTTCTGCATTTGAGTGTTGGCCTGTCTTGCTAGGTGGGGGAAGTTTTCCTGGATGATATCCTGAAGAGTATTTTCCAGCTTGGATTCATTCTCTTCGTCCCCTTCTGGTACACCTATTAAACGTAGATTAGGTCTTTTCACATAGTCCCGCATTTCTTGGAGACTTTGTTCATTCCTTTTTGCACTTTTTTCTCTCTTGGTTTCTCGTTTTATTTCATTGAGTTGGTCTTTGACTTCAGATATTCTTTCTTCTGCTTGGTCAATTCGGCTATTGAAACTTGTGCATGCTTCATGAAGTTCTCGTATTGTGTTTTTCATCTTCTTTAATTCATTCATATTCCTCTCTAAGTTATGCATTCTTGTTATCATTTCCTCATATCTTTTTTTAAGTTCCTTAGTTTCTTTGCATTGATTTAATACATGTTCTTTTAGCTCACAAAAGTTTCTCATCCACCTTCTGAAGTCTAATTCCGTCATTTCATCACAGTCATTCTCCGTCCAGCTTTGTTCCCTTGCTGGTGAGGAGTTTTGGTCCTTTCTAGGAGGCGAGGTGTTCTGGTTTCGGGTGTTTTCCTCCTTTTTTCGCTGGTTTCTTCCTATCTTTGTGGGTTTATCCGCTTGTCGTCTGCATAGTTGCTGACTTTTTGATTGGTTCTCTGAGTGGACACCCAGATTGTTGATGATGAAGTATTTCTGTTATTTGATTTTTCTTCTACCAGCCTAGCCCCTTTGCTGTACGACTGCTGAGGTCCACTCCAGGCCCTGCTTGTCTGGGTTGCACCTCTAGCAGCTGTGGCACAGTGAGGGATGCTACCCGTTTTTTTTCCTGCTATCTTTGTCCCAGAATGATGCCTGCCAAATGTCAGTCCTTTGGATATAGAGGGGTCAGGGAGCTGCTTGAGGAGACAGTCTGTACTTTTTAGGAGCTCAATTGCTGAGCTGTGAGCTCTGTTGTTCATTCAGGGCTGTTAGGCTGCTATGTTTGATTCTGCTGCAACAAGGCTCATTAAGAAAACCCTTTTTTTCTCAAATGCTCTGTGTTGGGGTGTTTGGGTTATATTTTTCGATGTCTGTTGAGGTGTCTTCCCAGCTAGGGGGCAGACTAGCCACTGTTTGCCTGCTGAGGCTCCGCCCTGCTTTTGTGTGATTCACCCTGTTCCTTCAGGCTGTGCTGTGGTCTCCGCCTTGCCTTGGAGTGGAGTCTCTTCATTGTAGCGTGTTGACTCAGCAATGGCAGGCTGCGTCAGCAGTGGGCGTGTATCTCAGTAGGGACGGGTTGCCTTGGCAATGGCTGGCTGCATCAGCAGTGGGCGTGTATCTCAGTTCGAGCGGGTTGCCTCGGTAGTGGTGGACGCCCCTCCCCCACAGAGCATCTCAGACCATCTTCTTGGGATAGTTTGAAATCGTGGTTTTGTTCTTCCCACTGGGTAACCCAAACTCTCTGTCCCTGCAATCCCCCGGGGCGGCCTACTGTCCAAGTCTCGTTCAGTCTCAAGTCCGGCCCTCTCAAATCTCAGGTTGCCAGTTCAACAGGGCACCCGGACAAGCATGCCCTCTGGGGATTGCTGGGTAGGGCCGGCCGCCGCCGCCCCGGCTGCCAGCTTTGCCAGGCAGACCTACTGCCTGGCATCCCGTGTCTTTTTTATACTTGGGAGTTTCCCCGTTCTGTGGGCAACAAAGATCAGTCTGGAAATGCAGCTCCCACTCACCTCTTTGCGGATTCAAAGAGAGCTCCAATCCTGGGTTGTTCTCACAGCGCCATCTTGAGTCCTCCCGACACTACTGGATTTCAAACTATACTACAAGGCTACAGTAATCAAAACAGCATGGTACTGGTACCAAAACAGAGGTATAGACCAATGGAACAAAACAGAGGCATCGGAGGCAACACAACATATCTACAACCATATAATCTTTGATAAACCTGACAAAAACAAGCAATGGAGAATGGGTTCTCTGTTTAATAAATGTTGTTGGCAAAACTGGCTAGCCATGTGCAGAATGCAGAAACTGGACCCCTTCCTGACACCTCACACTAAAATTAACTGTAGATGGAATAAAGACTTAATCATAAGACCTGGCATTATAAAAACCCTAGAAGAAAATCTAGGCAAAACCATCCAGGACATAGGAGTAGGCAAGGACTTCATGAACAAAACACCAAAAGCATTGGCAACAAAAGACAAAATAGACAAATGGGACCTAATGAAACCTCATAGCTTCTGCACAGCAAAAGAAACAGTAACTAGAGTGAATCAGCTACCAACAGAATGGGAAAAAATTTTTGTAGTTTACTTATCTGACAAAGGGCTGATATCCAGAATTTACAAAGAACTCAACCAGATTTACTGGAAAAAAACCAACAAGCCCATTCAAAAATGGGTAAAGGATATGAACAGACACTTTACAAAAGAAAACATACATTAGGCCAAGAAACATATGAAAAAATGCTCATCATCACTGGTCATTAGAGAGATGCAAATCAAAACCACATTGAGATACCCTCTCATGCCAGTTAGAATGGCGATCATTAGAAAATCTGGAGACAACAAATGCTGGAGAGGATGTGGAGAAAAAGGAACACTTTTACACTGTTGGTGGGAGTGTAAATTAGTTCAACCATTGTGGAAGACAGTGTGGCGATTCCTCACGGCCTTAGAAATAGAAATTCCATTTTACTCAGCAATCCCATTACTGGGTATATATTTAAAGGACTATAAATCGTTCTACTATAAGGACACATGCACACAAATGTTCATTGCAGCACTGTTTACAATAGGAAAGACCTGGAACCAACCCAAATGCCCCTCGATGATAGACTAGATTGGGAAAATGTGGCACATATACACCATGGAATATTATGCAGCAATCAGAAATGATGAGTTCGTGTCATTTGTAGGGACATGGATGAATCTGGAGAACATCATTCTTAGCAAACTGACACAAGAACAGAAAATGAAATACCACATATTCTCACTCATAAGTGGGTGATGAAAAATGAGAACACATGGAGACAGGGAAGGGGGTACTAAACACTGGGGTTTATTGGGGGAATAGGGGCGGGGCAGCAGGGGGGGAGCTGGGGTGGGATAGCCTAGGGAGAAATGCCAAATGGGGGTGAAGGGGAGGAAGGCAGCAAAACACACTGGCATGTGTGTACCTATGCAACTATCTTGCATGTTCTGCACATGTACCCCAAAACCTAAAATACAATAAAAAATAAATAAATAAAATAAAATTTTAATTACACAAGTCTTTCAATAAAACATTCTCCTGAGAATTAAAACATTGAGGAGGGGCTCAGAAAGGGATAGTCAGCAGGCACCAGAAATTTTTCAGGTGTGGGAACACAAGATCTGGAGAGGCCTCAGGAGGTTCCTGGCCTGCAGCCTTTGTTTCATAGATGGGGAGCAGAGGAGCAAAGAGGGGGAGCAACTGGCTCAAGTTCACAGAGTAAGTCTGTGCCCAAGGTGAAACCAGAGACCAAGTGGGCTGTGCAGTGTCTGTCTACAAAGGTCTTTCAAGCTTAAGTCCACCCCCAGCTTCCCAGCCAGAGTGTTTATGGGGAAGGCTTTTCCGGAATGGTCCTGTCAGTTGGAGCTTTTTCTTGTCACCATAGCTCCTTACCTGTCTTTCTGGAATGATAGGTATTTTCAGGATTTCATAGTCATTTAGTCTGCTTCCATGAGAAGGGAGTCTCCCCCTTTCTGAAAGTGCAGATTCTGGTGGCTGAGGCTTGCTGTCCTGATGCCAGCTCTGGGGTTGCTGTTCCTGGGGATGCTGGACTGGGATGCCTGCCCACCTCTTCCTGGGGCAGGTCCTGACTGCTAGAGACCTTTGGGGCTTGGGGACTATATCCAGGTGCCATTGATTCTCCTGTTTCTGGGTCAGGGTGATTGGGGTCCAGAGGAGAAGGGGCAAGTGGCCAGTGGTATCTTTCTCTGATCCACCAATAAATGGTCATGTGATGTATTCATTATATACTTCAGAAAAGTCAGGAAGCGGAGTCGATCTGTGGTTTAAGACCCAGCATGTGATGGGAATCAGGGCTCATTCTGTGACCATGGCTAGAACTCAGTTTCTGACAAAGGTTGGGGCACAGTGTGTAACCAGGATTGGGGTTCAGTCTGTGGCTGGGGTCAAGGTTAAGTCTGTGGCCAAGGGAAGGGCTTGGTCTAGGGTCAGGAATCGGCATCCTTGTTCAAAGCCTTTGAGCCAATTTCAGTGCCCTTCCTGAGGTACCAAGGCTCTGGGCTCTATCTTTGTGCCTTGCCTCCCTTTAGGAAGCTCTCCCTAAGTTCCCTGAGCTCCTACACCTCTTAGCATCTGAGCCAGCTGCCTCTGGTCCTCTCTGGGAGATAAGTACAAATTATAAATAAACAACAGTGCCCTGATGCCAACGCCAGAGCCACCAAATCTCACATGTGACTTCTCCCCACCCCACTCTGCTCTCTCATTGTTTGGGGCTAGTGTCTGGTGTTCTCAGCCAGGCAGCAAGCTCAGGCGCCTGCAGGGTCAGGGTTGGACCTAGAGTGGAGCTGGCTGGGTAGAGGGACTCCCACCCACTGTACTCCCAGCTCTGGGCTACCACAAATTGCAGAGTGAGCAGCGGGGACTCCAGGTCTGATCACGGCAGCTGTGGGGGCCTGATAATTGGCTGCTGATGATTTTGTGTCTGTCTAAGCATTTATCTGTGTGGGTGGATGTGTTATGTCTGCGTGAACAAGGCTTTCAGAAATTAATACATAATGGGGGCTGGTTAATACATTATCCTCTGGGCTTGGGGAGGGAAAAACTAAGGGATTAATGCCCTCCAGAATGCGGTATCATCTATTCCAAGACTGCTTTCACCCCCAAGACTGCTGGGGGTGACAAAGTGGAAAGTAGGGTCCCGGTTCTAGTTTATGGGAGGGAAGATGAGCAATAGATCAATATGGATTGATGGTCAGGGAAGGCATCCTGGAGGAAGTGACTCTGAGCTGGATCTGAAGGAAACAGATAACCATTCTGTGTACTTTCTTGGAAGCACACCTCTGGAAGCTTGAGCTAAGGGCTGCTCAGCTGGGGTGGGTGTTGGGAGGCACTGGGGGCTGCTTACTCAGAAGCTAGTTCTTTTAAACTGCATGAGTTAGGCTCTGCCCTTCACCCTCGAGGACTCTGAGCAGGCTATTGCTGCCATCTGATTCTGTGTGGTGTGTTTGCCTGTGTGTGTATGTGTACCCTGGTCCTGGCTGCACAGCCTTTGAGAAGACTCCCTTCTCCTGCAATACTAGGCCCAGAAGGCAGGTGTTGCTTGCAATAATGTCACCGAGTGTATGGCTTGGCGCCCAGAAGTAATTACCCTGCAGTTCCCCATTGGAGGCTGGAGCAGCCCCTGTTAATGATTAATTTAAGTCCCCAGCCACTGTATACCAAAGCCAGCCATGGGCTTCTCCTACCTCCAGTGTCCTCAGAGGATGTGAGGGCACTTGTTCCCTTCCTCAAAGACAGGAAAGACCCTCAGGTCCTCAGGTCCCATCCATGCCATTAGCACCTTTTAGAAGCTTGGTCCAGCTGAGAAGACTGCCCATGTGGCCCAGCTTTCTGCAATGTAGGGGCTTTCCCACCCCAGAGCCCTGAGCCCTCCATCCTGAGCTGGCCTGGGCTGGAACTACCCACCCCTCCCACCCTCGGGTTATTCTCTTGACCCTCATCCTGTTCTGCTGGGTGACCTCAGGAAGCTCCTCTCCTCTCTTGGTGTCCAGGGTCAGGGCTCAGTCTGAGGCTGAGAGGAGAGCAGAGCTAATTAGCCAAATAGGTATTGAGCCCTGAATCCTGACCCCATTAGCACAAATTGAGCCAGCAGGTCAGATATAGCACTGCTGACCAGTAGAGCGTTTGAGAATCTCTCTCCCTCTTTCTGGCTGCATCACTGAGGTCCAGCCAGGCACGATCTTGGAGTTCTTCCACTCCTGGGGGCCAGACACACGTGAGAGATCTCTTACCCAGGGGCCTCACTTTGCGGAGGCTCTACTGGCCCTTGTCCTGAGGAGCAGGGCTGGGGATCTTCCTGGCATGTTGTGTCATATTGGTGAGGCTTTTTGAAGGTCCTCCCTCCCTTAGGTCATGGCCCCCATGGAGTGGAGGTCAGGCTTTCTTTTCTTTGTTTCCGGGGCATCCTTCCCAGGGAGGGATGCAGCAGGAGCTTAATGAAAATGAACTGAAATGCCTGCCTGGAAAGGGCCTCAACCATGCTTTCCTCCCAGCCTCCCCTCCTAGGGAGTAGTCTGCTCCTGGGAGCCCAGACCTGGTCTCAGAAGAGCTCAGGGTGTAAGAACCCTGATGCAGACTATAGGGCACACTAGATGCCTGTGGGGGAGGGGCCCTGTGGGACGGGCCAGCAGGATTATCAACTTTGGGATTGGCAGAGGAAGGAAACAGGAAAAGCTGTTCAATGTGTCCCACAGGCTCTGGGGCATCCTTATCCCATTGGGTTGTTCTGCAGCTGGGGGCAGAGTCTGAGGGACAAGCCTGCAAATTCAGCCAGTAGACTTGTCTCTGTACCGCCCAGCTGTGTGGACTCAACTGAGGCCTCACCTCTCTGGGTCTAGCTTTCCTCCTCTGAAAATGGGACTGGAGGGGGCTGGGTGTTATCAAGATGCCAAAGCCTAAATTGGCAGTCGCTGAAGAGTCACCTGGGTGCTTATGTGATCACGGATGCTTGGGCTCCCTGGGTGGGGCTGGGAATGCAGTTTTAGGAAGCACAACAGCTGCAGTTGTCTGATTGCACTGTATTTGCTTTAGTCCTTCAGTGCCTCCCCAGAGCTTGGGGTAAAATCCTGCCTTCCTAGCCCAACATCCAAGCCCATTGGTGATAGGCCTCCCTCTCCAGGGAGTTTTACCCCCTCTTTTTCCTTGTGGGTTGAAAGGAGTCAGAATCATAAAATTCTGAGGTCAGGAGGGACCTCAGAGAACAAGATCCCCACTCACCTTCTTGTTAGACTGTGTTTTCCTGGAGAGAAAGCAGCGTGTTCCCTCCAGCTGTCTCCCCAGATGCCCCAGTGAATCCTTGTCATTTGACTGGCAGTCAAGCTCCATCCCATCAAAAGGGGGCAGTTAGACCCTCCTGGAGTCAGTGTTTAGCTACCTTTTATGGGAAAGCCTTCCTATGGCCTCCCTCATAGCCCCTTCCATGACCAGTGCTACCTGCCTTAAAAAGTTTTGCCCCAGGCCATGCACTGCATCTCACTCTTGTAATTCCAGCACTTTGGGAGGCTGAGGCAGGAGGATCACTTGAGCCTAGGAGTTCAAGACTAGCCTGGGCAACATGGTAAGACCCTATCTCTACCAAAAATAAAAAAGAAAGAAAAAATTAGCTAAGCATGGTAGTGTGTGCCTGTAGTCCCAGCTACTCCAGAGGCTGAAGCAGGAGGATGGCTTGAGCCCAGGGAGGTTGAGGATGCAGTTAGCCAAAATTGTGCCACCACACTCCAGCCTAGGCTACAGAGTGAGATCCTATCTCAAAAAAAAAAGAAGTTCTGCCCCACATCCATTTCCCCATTTCTCGTGCTGCGTGCTGCCACTCAAGCTCGTTTCCTCCCACTGCTGGCAGTGCCTTCCTGCTTGAGCAGGTGAGCTCTCCCACCTAATTTCCCTAGAGGGTATGTTCCTGTGCTACTCCACAACAATACTTTATTTTTGTTCCAATCTCCTGAGTGGGAGGGCAGAAGGTTCCTGGGGGAGTGGTGTTAGAGCCTTCTTTGATTTTTGTAAGCTAGACTGAGGTCTCCAGCCTCTGGTTCCCTCCCCGATTTTCCCCAGTGTTCTTGTCAGCTGGGTGAAGCACAGAGAGGTTAGGCCCTGGCCTGAGGGAACATGTATCCGGGTGGCTTGGAGCACTATGGAGCAGATGTCCTCTGCTTTGCAGTTTGAGTGTGTATGTGTGCACGTGCATGTACCTGTTCACTGATGTGTCTCTTCATGTACAAGTGTAGGGTCTCCAGAGGAGGAATTAGCCTATCAGATAAACAATGGGTTTCTATCTCAAAGTGTTTCTTTTGCCCAAGCCTGTCTTCACTGTGCTGTTGAGAAGGTGTGGTTGCAGTCCCTTTCTCAAGGAATTCCCTTTCTCTCTAACCTTCCCAGCCCCTCATGTACCCTGGAAGAGCTCTGAGTTCTCAAGCTGGCATGCAGGAGGTCTCCAAAATTTTCTTCAGAGCTGAAAGCTGAGGTGTCAGGGTTCCCTGAGATGCATGTTCTTCCATGAGTGAGCTGTTGATCTGGCCGGCTGCCCTTGGCTGACCTCTTTAGCCTCTGCACTGCAGAGATTCATGGAATGCAGCATATCTTTAGAGATGTCTAGCTCCATCATTGCATTGTGCCAATGGGGAAACTGAGGAAGGGATAGTGAGAGGAAGGGACTTATTCAAGATAGCACAGCAAGTTAGAGAGAGAGATGGGACTAGAACTTGAGACTCTCAGGCCCCTGACCTGGACACCATCTACTGCATAGCATCAGCCTCCTTCCTGTGACCCCTTGGCTGTAGCCACACTGCTGTCTCCTGACCAGCGGACCTACTTGGGCACCTGCCTGCCTCCTCTTTGAGGCTTTAGTACCCAACAGGCCATGCTGTCCCCTGCTTCTTTCTGCAAGCCTGGCTGAATTTCTCCTGCCCTCTGGCCATCCCCAGCCTATGGGACAGAGTCAGAGATTCTGCATCAACCCTCTTATTCCCTTCCTTTGGCTCATGGCTCCATCTGCCCATGGAGCTGGCCTGAATTTTCAGCTCCCCTGTGGGGTGGTTCTGTCCATCCTCTAGACTGAAGGCTTCTTGAGGTGGGATCAATTCATGTCTCTCAGGGTCCTCCTAGCTCTCAGGCCAGGACCTGCATCTTAATGGCTATAGAATAATGATGATGTTGATGATGATGATGATGATGATGATGATGGCCAACTTGAATTGAGTATTTATGCCATATAGCATATTGTAAATATTTATTTATTTATTATTTTGTATTTAGAGAGAAACAGGAGAAGGAGAAAGAAACAGTTAACTCACACTGAGTGAGAGAATCCAGAAGGATGGAATCCAGGAGAGGAAAGCAGCTTCCATGCTGAGTGGAAGGAAATAGAGAGAGATGGAGTTTAGGAGGGGAAGACAGGGTTCCTCGAAGGGAGTGTTCATAGCAGGGGACTCCAGAGGGGAAATTCAGGGAGAGAAAGATGACTTCCATGAAGGGATTGTTCGTAGAAGGGGATTTAAACATGGAGTCCTGCATATCGCAAATACTATCTCATTTGATCCTCCTAGAATTTTATGAGGTGGGGCTTAGCATCCTCATCCTGCATATTAGAAAACAGGCTCAGAGAGATTAAATGATTTGCCCATGGCCTCATAGCAAAGCACCTAACCACTATATTTATGCTATAGCTTGGCCGTGCAGAAATGGGGTTTCTGCACCAGCAACCTCAGCATCACCTGGGGGCTTGTTAACAGTGCAGATGTCGGCCCCACCCCATGTCAACTGAAGTCTACCAAATCTGCAGCTCAGAAAGATCCCCAGGTGATGTGTGTGTACATTCCAGTGTGAGGTGCACTGCGCTGTATGGCTGAAGGATTGCAGATTAAGAAGAGAAGCCCAGGTCAGCTGTAGCCCTCCCACAGCTTGCCTTCTCCTTGGGGAGAGGCTGAGGCCAGCTCTCACTGCATCATGAAGGCAGGACCTCAGCCCAGGGTAAGGAGATACCTTAGAAAAGACAGGGGTAAAGGGTCATCACTGGGTTTTAAGAAAACAAAACAGATAAAACCAACTTTGTTCCTCAAGTTTGATAAACATAGAAAAGTTGGAAAATAAAGGCACACCCAAATCCAAACCACTCACCTGTAACTAAGCCCCAGATGCCCTTGGCTCTGAATTGGACTGTGTCTGAGGCAGCCCTTGGCAGCCAAGGGAGCAGTTACCTGGAAGCCTGTGATTCTGAGTCAGAGATTTTGAGGTGGGTTAAAAATAGAGCCCTGGTGGCCAGGTGGGGTGGGAGGAAGACAGAAATTTTTCTATTGTGGTGGGAAGACCCTGGGGTCAGGGAAGAGCAGTGAGGGGAGGTTGGGCAGGATGGAGGCAGTGGGTGGGGGTGTATTTTTCTCCAGAGACCTGAGCAGCTGAGCACCCATCCTGACTCAAGAAGGCTGTGGGAGGTGATTTCAATACTGAGGGTACGGTGGGGAGACTAAGATGCCAGCCGCAGGACACAGGCAGGGAGAACTCCTGCTCACTCTGTGGCAAAACACTCCCCACCACCACCAGAGAGGCAGCTTCTTCTGGGGTATGGGATGGTGAAGAAGCTAGCAGTGGTTCTGCCTTGGAAAATGTAAAGAGGAGCTAGACAGGTATGGACTGTGGAGGGGGAGTAATAGGTGCTTTCAAACAGTTATCAAGGTGTTTGGAGGGGAGACAGGGAAGGCATCTTCGTGTGTGTCACATGTGTGTGTCATGGGCTGGCACACATGTGATGTTAAGCTAGCCTCCTTTGCCTATTACACTTGCTCTTCAGATTACTGCCCTCTCTCCATCTTCATCACTGACCTCCTCCAGAATGTCTTCTCATCCTGACCTTGCCCCAGTCATGGCAGTGACTGCCACATATTTCTGCTGATGACTTAGGAGCTGTCTGGGGACCAGAGTTGTTTCTGTCTCCTGACACATGTTAGAGGACTCCTCACAGCAAAGGGTGCTGGCCATTGCTTAAAGGTAGATGAATGTTTCTGATTATAAAGGTAATATCTGCCTGTTACGGGGAAGCGGGGGAAAGTAGAAAGGTGGAATGGAAAAACTCAAAGTCACATAATCCCACACTTAGAAATCATCAGTGTTAGTGATTTAGTGAATTCTTTTTTTGTTTTATTTTTGGCAGTCTTTTCTTCCTCTGCCAACAGTCTTCCATCCATCCAACTGTTCATCCATCTGTCCATCCAACCATCCATCCATCCATCCATCCAGCTATTTAACAAAAAGATAATGTTACTGAGACTCCTCCCCACCCCTTGCCCAGCTGTGTGTTTCCATCTTAGAAAAGGGAAGAAAAATCATTTCTGCCGTTGGGGAGCTCAAAGCTGGGAGCTGTAAGACTCATCCTAGGTCTGTCTGGTTGGGGGAATTGAGGGGTACTCCAGAAGAGCAGTGGAGCTGCCTCCTTCATCCCTTCCCCAGGGCTTCTGGGTCTCGGTGCTAGGCCTATTTGGGAAGAAAGGAGAACCTTTAAAATCCCTTGTGGTGGAGGTGGTTTTGGGGGGGTGTCAAGGAGGCATACCCATAATGAGGAGGCTTATTATGGGTGGTTAGTTCTGCCCCCACCACCTGCACAGCTCAGGCTGGAAACTCAGCCTCAGCCGTGGTTGCAGTCTTCAGCCACAAGGTCCCCCCACCAGCTCTCTCTTATCCCATCCTGTCAGAGACCCCAGGCCCCTTGTTTCTTCTGGACTATGTCTGTTCACCTGCCTTATCCCCCACTTTCAATGCCTCCACTCTTTCTCTGTCACTTTTCCACTGTGATTATCAGCACTGGGTGGGGCTGCCTGCTGAGGGCTGTTGCTTTGAGTATTGGGGTTTGGATGTGCTAAGTTCTTGCCTGATCATCGGATGCTTGTGAAAACCTGGTGGGAAGGAGTCTGTTTCAGAGGGCTGCCTTTGTCACGTGGCTTCTGCTGGGCTCCATGCCACTCAGCCTTTGGCACACACTCCTGAGACACACATGGCATGAACTCATCTGTTCACCCCCCCATCCACTCATTTGCATGTTTTCACCCATTCACATTATTTATCAGGACCTATCATATAAAAGGTACTGTGCTGACTTCAGAGAGTCATTGATGGCAAGTTAGTCACACACACAGTTTCATTATAACATGATGAATACTATATGAGGGCAGTGCCTGTGAGGGGCAGCTAACCAGATTTCTAGGATACAAAAGCTTCCCAGGAGAAGTGATGCCTCCTGTGAACCAAGGGGGATAGGTGGGCACAAGTGGGAAGAAAAGTCCCAGGCAGAGATGTCAGCATGTAGGAAAGCCCAGAGGCAAAGAAAGCACCATGCACTGGGGACACCAAAGGCTGCTGAGTCTGTCTGCAGCAGAGCATGCAAGGAGAGGAATGGGGAGCTTCAAGGCAGGAGAAAGAGGCAGAGTCCAGACTGGGAAAGGCCTTGGGGACAACAGTGAGGAATTTGGATTTTGGTTGGGGGGTGGTGGGGAACACAGAAGGATTTGGAGCTTGGCAAAGTGTGGAGAGTGGATTGGAGGAGGGTGCTGGCCCCAGCCCTATCCCTGAGGCATGTGAGGTCCTGGGATGGCCAGGAGCTCAGCTAGGAAGCTGTTGGAATAGTCCCCATGGTGGCTTGATGGGACACTTTGGATCCAATTTGAAGAAGTGTTAGAAGGCAAGGGAGATGGAAGAGTTGAGGATAACTCTGAAGTTTCTATGATATGCTTTTGAGTGCCTGGTGGTACCATTTTCTGGAAGCACATGAGTGTGAAGGAAGCTGTGAAGTTCTGTCTGAATATGGCAGAGGTGAGGTTCCTGTGGGACATCCAGGTGTAGACATAGTCAGCAAGTCAATGCATGACTGTAGAGTTCAAGAGAGAGGTCTGGTTTACAAGGCAGCAGAATAACAAGGCCATGTGGGTCTGTAAAGTCACCTGGGAAGAGTGCATAGATGGGGAAAGAGATGAGGGCCCCAGAGCAAAAACATGGAGTGGCCATGCTGAGGAAAAGGAGGCCATTCAAGGAAAGGGAAAGGAGAGGCAGCAAAGAACAGAGACAAGCCAGTGGAGTGGGCCACCTGGGGAGCCACAGAGGAGACTGTCTGCAGGGCAGAATGATCTATGGGCCAGATGATGCTAAAGGCCAGGGAGGAAATGGACTGGAAAGTGACCATTGGATATAGCAGCAGGGTGCATATTGGTGACGTGCTGAGTAGCGGATGGCAGAATCACTTCTCAGCCTTTGGCTAAGATCAAGTGGAGTGGAGAGGAGCGGTGGGTGAGGGACGTGAAAGTCAGAGTGTGGGGATGGTGACACCTCCTTCAAGGAGCCTTGGAAGAGATAAGACAGCAGGGGTTCAGGGAGGGATTTTTTTTAAGTTTTGAGAGCTTCAAAGGAAATGCTGTTGGGAAAGGATCAGTGGAGAGCGAGAGATGGAAGAGATAGGTGAGAGAGGGAGAGATGGAAAAGATAGGTGAGAGAGGGAATTTTCTGTAGATTAAGGTCCCTGGGGAGGAAAACGGGGATGGTATCAAGAGGGCAGACAGGTAGGAGAGCCACTGAGTCTCTTGTGACTGGGAGGAAGAGATGGGATTGGGGAGATACTGCAAGGTGGCAGAAAGAGGAAAGGGACACTGTGGTGGCTTTTTTTCTCTCTGGTATAGAAAGTGGTGTTACCTGCTGACACTGACAGAAAAAGTGGTGGCTTCAGAGTTTTGGGGAGAGAGGAAATAATTTGAAATGGCAGCTGTGGGGGATGGGCAGGAGCATTTACAAGGGTCTCCTGGAAGGATGGGGGACAGAAGTGAGGGCCGCTAATGAGACTGTGATGAGGATATTGAGGCACGAGGAGCTAAGAAACTTGGATATTAGTAGGACTGCTCTGAGGCTGTGGGATTCTCTACACGGCCCCCATGTGAATGTGCAAAGGGTTGATGGTGGGCTGGGATTTTATAAAGGTGTTGGAAGGAGGGGCATGGAAGTTAAAGGCACTGGTTTTAAAGAGGCAGATGAGCTGGACCATCATGTCTGGGGTAGGGGGTGGTTGGGAGGATGTGGGAGAGTTCTGATGGGAGGATTAGAGGAGTCGGCAGACTAGATATTCCCAGGGCACTGAAGAACAGGCGCAGCACAACTAAATAGAAGAGCCAGGAGGAAAGCAGGGCAAGGAATACTAGAGGATGGCAGAGATGCAGCAGTTGGAGGTGGTGGCATGGTCAAGGGTGCACTTTGGAATGGACCATCAAGGTGGGATTATTAGAGTCAGGGAGGCAAGCTACCAAGAGGCCAGGATGTTGTCTGGGTCGATGATATGGAGTAGAAGTCACCCAGAACAACAGGATTTGGAGTGGAATGGGAGGTTGTGAACCAGGTGCCAGCATTGCCAAGGTCCTTGAGGGTGGCAGATGGATGCTGGAAGGATGGCCAACAGATGACAAAGATACCCAAAATGTCTTGTAGACATTTCTACCACAGGTAAGAGGTAGCAGCAGTAAGGAGAGGGGAGGGTGCTGACTCACCCCTGACCCTGAGGTATGAGGGATTTGGGAGAGTGAAGTCCTTAGGACACAACTAGGGTTCACTTAAGTGGGGAGGCAGAGGGGTCTGGGAGTGAAGAAGTTAAGGATGAAGGTGCCATGGGAGAGAGCACAGGGGAGAGAGCTGGGAGGGAGACAAGGAGTTGGGAGAGGCACAGAGTTAAGGAGTAATAGAATACCACCAGCCAGATTGATGTTTCTGTAGCATGGTTAGAAAGTAGGCCTCTGGAGTCAGGCTTCTTGGGTTTGAATACTTGGCCCACCATATAGAGCAAATCTCTCAACTTCTTGTACCTCAGTCTCCTCATCTGTAAAATGGGCATAATTATAGTATCTACCTCATAGGGTTGTTTATGTGGATTAAATAAAGTAATCCAGATAAGATGCTCAGATTAGTGCCTAGCAAATGGTAAGTGCCCAGCAAGTATTGACTGCCATCTTCCTCCAGGCTCACTGTCTTCACTGTCACCTTGGACAGGATCTTTGCTGTGTCTGGAAAACCTGGGGAATGGGAAACATAAACTAGAGATCATATGAGTTGGAGGGGAATAGAATGGAGGTTGGAGACCAGGAAGGAGATAGGGGCAAAGTTCCAGGTGAGGGACAGATGTAGAAGCCATCACAGATGCAGCTAGACTAGACATGGTGACTTCTGGGGGTGTTGCTGTAGGGGTGAGTAGGAGGTAAGAGGCAGCAGTAAGTGATGGCTGTGAGGTTTTGAGCCTAGATGATTGAAATGCATACTGTGCCATTCAGCTTTGAAGAGGAGGATGCTGAATTCAACCCTGGACTTGTTGGCTGTAGGAGACAGTTGGCCCTCCAGATGGCTGCATTTTGCAGGCAGGTGAGAATGCAGGTCTGGTGCTGGGAGTGGCGCTGAGTGGGAGCCATCCGCAAAATGGCACTGAATGTGCTGCTCACCTGGGAGAAAGCATGGAGACCTACAGGCTATAGTCAGCACTGCAGGGACATGGGTGTCTGAGACAAGGCCCCTGTCCTCCAGGAGCCCATGGTGTTTTAGGAGAGCCAAAACCAAGGCTCAGGCTGTGCAGAGGCTTCAGTGGTCAGAGTTGAAAAGGTAGTTTGAAAGGTGGAAAATATGTTAATGACAAAACAATGACATTCTTCTTCTTCCAGCTGACAGGAGTCCCAATGGATATCATTTGTGCCAAAATGTATGCAAGAAAGTATGCATGTGTGAAAATGGATGCATGTAGGAGGGCAAAAGAGAAGAGTGTGTTTACAAAAAATGTATTCATGGTATTGCATGTCTGTATGTGTGTGCATGTGTGCATGCATGCTCATGTCTGTGTTTGTGCATGTGCACATGTGCAAGCATGTATATATGTGCATATGTCCTCAAAGGCAAGTGTGGGTGTGTGTGTACAAGAAGAGGCTGAAGGAGGTCATCCCTATGTGGGACCTCCACTTTTCCTAATTTTATTCTGTCACTGTTCATTCTGTCCTCTTTGGCCTCCAGGGAAGGAGAGGGCCCTTGATCTGGTCCTTGAGTCCCTAAGTTCAGGGTTAACCCCCTCCTATCATGTCTTCCTTAGATCCCTTGAGGCTATGAACTTCCTCTTACACTAAAACATGAAATTTCCAGATGTCAGTGTAATGAATTGCTTGGCTTTTTGCCATCCCCCATTCTTTCTGCATATGGGACCTGCCCCTCCAGTGTCAGCCTATACTCTGCCTCTTCCTGCTGAGAGGCTACCTGCCTGGGTGGACCCACTGGTCCAAGTAAGGACTGAGAGAAGACAGGTCTGGGAGCCTGGAGCTGAGCCTGGGCTGGGGCTTGCAGAGCCTAGTTGGTGCCTTGCTGCCCAGGACTCCTGTTAATTTAAAAAGCACTGGGCTGGACGATTTGGAGAGACCAGGCCCCTTCTTGTGCCAACTCCAGGATATCTGAGCATGGCTGTGCCTTGCTTCCCTGCCAGGGCATGACACTCACCAGCATGGATTTACACCCTGGATTTTGAGATTTATTCATGAGTGATTCTAGGGGTGGCTGGATGATAAGGCATCATTGGGCATTCAGCTTAAAGCTTTGGAAATGTTGCTCTTCCTTTCTTCGTTTTCTCTTCTATAGGACATGTCCAACCATGACTGACTGCAGATAGCCAGGGTGCCTTTAGCACTTGAGAGGTGTGCTACTTCCTCTACTTCAGGCAGCCCTAACATCAGGAACATAGGGCCCCCAGATCTCTTTGGAGTCTTTTCTTCTCTTTTGTCTCTGGGGCAGGGGCTGCACCTGCCGTGGTAGGCTGCCTTTCTATGGTGATGCAAAACTGTCAGAAAGGCATGTCTGCCTCCCACATACCCCTAGGGTACCCACAACCCCAATAACTCAAACTCTGGAGTCCCAGAGACTTCTCCTAATCTTGCTTGTGTCCCTTACTAGCTGTCTAGCCTAGGGAAGACACTTCTCTCTGAGCCTCAAGATCATCATCTGTAAAATAATAGCAGCCACAGTGCTGGTGTAAAGGATAAATGAGGTAATGCGTGGAAAACACAAAGTACTGTATACATGTGAAGTGTTTTGGGGTCTTTATGAATAAAGTATTTTCAGTCACCAGGAGCTCCCAATAAAAATGCCCAGAGATATCAAGGAATCACTTGAGATGCTTCAGACAGCAGGATTAGAAATAAAGAGAGGCCAGCAAGCTAAGCATGCCAGTGCAAAAGCGGTTGCCAGCTTCCCCTGCCTAAACCCGCTGAACCTAGCTGGCGGGCATGCTGGGCACTGTCTGTGGTGCTGAACGCCACATTTGGCTCTGGCAGGCCTTGGCTTTCGGAGATCTGTGCAAGTATCTGGCAAGGAGTAAGG
This sequence comes from Callithrix jacchus, assembly GCF_049354715.1. NCBI lineage: Eukaryota > Metazoa > Chordata > Mammalia > Primates > Cebidae > Callithrix > Callithrix jacchus. Next base: position 61,335,122 of record NC_133503.1, on the reverse strand, counting down.
AAAGTTGTCCAGGAGGTAAAGGGCAGCCTCCAAAATCCAATTCCTCTCACCTCCTCCAGAAGCACTTTCCTGGGCTCACCTTTCTAAGCTACTGGGTTCCCATTTCTACAGACACCTGGGCTCCTTGGGATGGTTCTTACATCATTGCCCAATTGTCTTCTATCCAAGCCTTGTCCTCTGACCACACCATGAGTCTCTGGAGGTGAGGGCATCTGTGTGCTGAGGAAAATAGATCTGTCATCTGATTGCTATGGGGACTCTGTAAGCTAGCCCTTGCCTCCTGCTATCAGCTCTCCTGGGTCTATTACAGGCTCCTCTGTGATCCCACTCCCAACAGATGTTTTGCTTTGGCTCTTCTCTAGGAGATTTGATCTTCCCCTATCTTACCTCTTTCCTGCAAATTTATGTATTTGAATGATTTTTTTACTCATTTCATAATATAGTTGGGCATAGGTCAGAGTATTTGACAGAAATCAACTGATTTCCTCCTTATGACAGTGCTGCTGGTCAGGTACTGTGGTTATCCTCATTGAGCAGATAAGAAAACTGAGGCATGGCATGGTAAAGTGACTTGCTAGTAAACAATGGAGCAGGAATCAAACCCAGGTTGGCTGGCTCCAGGGCCCTTCTCTCCTCCAACCATGTTATGCTGTCTCTCCAGCAGCTCTCCAATGTTCTGGGGTAGTGGGTTGTGGGGAAGAACGCTCCAGGACCCCGACCCCAGCTGAGATCAAGTGCAGGAAATATCCCTGAGCTTCTGGAAGCTGAAGAATGAAACCATTAGTCAGAGTGCGAGGAAATGGGTATGTTTGCTTTATGCAATTTGGTTTTATGAAGACCACTAAATACAAACATTCTCCTGTTCAGTACTGTCTCATATTTGAACTGTAATTGAGGGAACTAGATCTGGGGAGAGCATAGAAACCCGTTGCAGTGACAGGCCTGTCCAAGTCAGCATTCCCAGAAGCCTTGCACCTGCTCTGTTAATTTTAGAAACTCCTCCAGCCTGGGTGTATTAGCTTTATGTACAGAGGGCTACATGGCCTTCAGTGGCCTTTCTATGCACAGTTTTAAAAATTTGTTTTCTTTTGTTTTTCCCTAGAGATTAAATGAAAAGAGATGACAGCAGAGTGTATAGAGGGGTGTTTGTGCCCTGTGCATGTGAATGGGGATACCTGTGTGTGGTGTCTAATGAGTGTACACAGTTGTCTTTGAGTGAGTTTCATGTGGCTGGGTAGAGTGTGCATGGCTCTAGGGCACCCCATAGATGCTGAAACCATTCTCCTGGGGTCCATGACTCATTAGCAGATGTGCTGTGTTCTTTGTAGTGAAGTGTGAAGCTGAGGGTGGGTCCTCAGGCCTTAGCTGGATTCTCTCAGCTGGCATACAGGTACTGGGACCACAGGAAGGAGTGGTAGGTCAGGGGGTAGAGAGGAGATGAAGTTGGCCTCTTGGCACCCGGCCTTATCCCCCATGAGGCCCTATCTTGAGGCCCTGAAGGGCTTGGCTTTAAGCAGAGCTGCAGGAAGCTGACTCTGTAGAAACTGCCCTTCACCATGCAGGGTGATGTAGGACAGCCATCTCACCTACCTTCAGTGAAAGAAGCCCTACCCACTCCTTGACTCACAGCCCCTACCCCCTCCTTGATTTACAGCCCCTCCTTGACTCACTTTTGAGTCTGGTGAACAAACAGACAATTTACTGTGAAGTAATTTCTTTGCAAACCTGGAACTGTGTAGGCAGGGGCACTTTGGTCTATGGTGGGACCGTATGAAGACTCGAGGAAAGCTTATCTTTTTCTTTCTCACTTCCTTCCTCCTGGCTTCCCTGCAGTAAAGAATCAAAGATGGCGGAAAGGTTATTTCTCCTGGGAGAAGACATGCTTATTTCTGCCTGACTTAATACCTTTATCTGGCATTGTGTAACTGTCTAAATTAACAGCAGAAAGAAACAGCTCTGCAGTGCAAGTTTTTGGTCTTGGGGACAGCCCTAGGATGGGTGGTACCTGGTCCCTGGGAATAATTGGCCAAGCCTTCTGGATTGGGGTCTTGGCTATCCATGGTGTTTTCACACTCCAGAAGGCCCCCTGCTTGGTGAGTTGGGAGAAACCCAGCATAGACCTGTAAGTTGGTGTTGTGCCTCCTTCTCATGCTGCTAAACCTCTCCGAGGCTTTGCCCTGAGGCTCCCTCTGTGAAGGACTTGAAGGTGCCTGAGGCCTTAGGAGAAATGATTCTGGAAGCCCTGGGTTGGTCTCTTTTTATGGCATTGAGTGGTACCTCACTGGTGCCTGAAATCCCCTCATTAATTCTTCTGCTTTTGAAGTTCTCTCTCCCACTTCACACTCCCATGTTGGGATGCAAGCCTCTGAGGGAAGGAGAGGGTTAGACATTTTCTTATTATAGTGGTTGGACTAAAGGAGGTTGCTAGAGAACCAGTGTAGGAGAGGGCCAGATCAGAATGATAGGACTCATTGCACAGTGGGGAAACTGAGACCCAGAGTAGGGAGGCCCTACCGGATGTCACACAGCATGTTGACAAAGCTGGGACTGAAGCCTGGGCCTCATGCCTCCCAGGCACCTGCTTCCTGTCTGCACCTCCCCTGCTCATTCGTCATGGTCTGTGGCATGTCTCCCTGGCAGCCCATCTCAAGCCACAGCTAACCCTCAGGGAGAATGGGGCAGCTTAGCCTGAGCCTGGGGTGGTGTGGGGTGAGCTGCTTCTTTTCCTAAAGCAGCCTCTTGCTTCTCTCTGAGTGTGACTTATTGGCTTTTCAGCCTGACTCTCACTGTGGGGTGGGGACAGCAGGATGAAGCTTGTCATTGGGGGCCTGGGGAACTCACAGAAGGGCAGCACAGAGGGTATCCTTAGTGAATGAAGAGTCTCTTACCATGTCATTCCCTGTGCAAATTTCCACATCTTGCCCTGTTACCCTTGTGCCTATCTTCCTGCCTTGGAACCTCCCAAGACTTCTCTCTCCCAGTTGCTATCCCTCAGACCTTCCTCCCTTAATCTGTTACCTGTCCTCTCTCTCTTGGTGACTGACCCCTGTGTCTCTGGGCAGATTTTACTGGGACCTGACCATGCTTCTGCTGATGGTGGGAAACCTGATCATCATTCCTGTGGTCATCACCTTCTTCAAGGATGAGAACACCACACCCTGGATTGTCTTCAATGTGGTGTCAGATACATTCTTCCTCATTGACTTGGTCCTCAACTTCCACACAGGAATCGTGGTGGAGGACAACACAGAGATCATTCTGGACTCACAGCAGATTAAGATGAAGTACCTGAAAAGCTGGTTCATGGTAGATTTCATTTCCTCCATCCCTGTGGACTACATCTTTCTCATTGTGGAGACATGCATCGACTTGGAGGTCTACAAGACTGACCAGGCCCTTCACATTATCCACTTCTGAAGATCCTCAGCCTCTTACATCTCTTATACCTCTCCCACCTCATTTGATATATTCACCAGTGGGAAGAGGTGAGTGGTCAGTGCACATCTCTTGGGGTATGGGCCATCCCCTCCAGAGGGGTGAGGAACTGGCAGGGAACCTTGGATCATTGGGCATGGGCTGTCAGATTGTGGCAGGCACACCTGCTCCAAGAGGACAAATACTAGTAATTTCTTGACTTTTTATCATGTGCTCTATACTTTACATGCAGTATCTCAATGAAGTTTATAACATCTATAGAGGAAACCATATAGGTACATGTATATACTCATTTTTCACATGAAGAAGCAGAGAGACAGAAAGCTTAAGTGACTTATACAAGGTTGCACAATTAGTAATTTGTGAACCTGGAATGTGAACTTAATCTGATCACCTCCAGAGCCCATTTTGTTAAGCACTGAATAATGTTGTAGGGTTTGTAAACCTATAAGCTTGTTGGGGACAGACAGGGAATGGGGATGGTTTGAAAGGGCCAGTTGGGGGACAGTAGACAGTGTGGTGGATGAGAAGAACTAGAGAACATATACTCCATCTGTATTGGGTGGCCTCTATGCAGCTCCAGCTAATTTTTGTCAAGTAGGAATGGGCCAAGGGTTGCTAGATCTACAGCATTATGAGAAATGGAAGTCTGGGTTTTTGTACAAATTTTGTTGTTAACTATCTTAGTTTGGGGTTTTCCTGAGCAGACCCTGAGACAAAGATTTGAATGAAGGTGATTTTTTGGCAATGTATTCCCAGGAAAAACTGATAAGGGGCTGGCGGAGAGGGACATGGACAGGCAGGAAGCCAAGCAATGGTTGGACATTGTTGGAGGGCAGTTTGGCTCAACCCCATGGGGATCTGGGGATGGTGTGCACCACACCTTGGAGTTGCCCAATCAGGGCAAGGGAGTTGGGATTTTTCTATCCCCTTACCTGTCAGCCATTGATTCAGGGCACCACCCTCCTCAGCACTCACAGCCAAAGCAGTTTCCAGCAGCCTCTGACAAAAGGTGGGGCCGCTGGCTGTAGAGGGTGAAATCATGTGGGCAGCCTGGAGTCTTGTGCTCAGAAACTGTAAAGGATCCTGAGGGCTGTGGACACTGGCTACAGGAGGAAAATAAAACATTGAAAAAGAACTGGGTGGACCAACTCTGTTCTGAACAAATCTCACTAATCCATGGGCTGAAGCAGTTGTCTGCAGCAGAGGAGCTAAGGGCCGCACTGGGAGAAAGAGCACCTGACCTTGCCAGGTGCTTTGGTCTGTGTCTGCCACCCACCCAAGTTACACGACTTGGCAGCAGCAGCAGTAGGCCAGCCCGAAGGCCCCACTCTCTTCATCAGGCAGCCCACCTTGGGGTTGGGTGGTCTGTGGGCTGGACAAGCTTACATGGAGGGCCATTTCCCACCCCATCCCTGTGCCACATGACTGACTTCCCAGCCTCCAAGACCCTAGTTGCCTGGGCAGAAGTTCTCATGCTCAAGACATAAAACCCCCCACCCCCACCCCCAGCAGCAGCCTGGGCCTTGGCTGGCAGTACCCATGGCTGATGGTAGAGGCATGAGCAGATTCAGGTCAGAGGTGTCAAGAACACACATGCCACGGGAAAAGTGTGTGCACTAGTTTGGCAGTGTCGCTCCATGGCAGAAATTCTCTTTGGCTTGGAAAATTTGCATTACTTATGCTGACAGAGCGGGGCCACGACTTCTCCAAGGTTATGCAGTTAGACCTCTGGTAGAACTGGGGCAGAATCCAGCTAGCTCTCTTGGTCCCCAGCATATAGTGTGGGCTGTCCCTGCCCAGTGAGTGGAATAGCACATTTAAGACCCCAGTTAAAATCCCACACTGCCTAGTTTGTAGCTTTGGGTCCACTTTGCCTCAGTCTTTTTATCTGCAAAATGGATATAAGTAGTACTTGATGTTTATAAAGCCTTAGCATGAAGCCTGGTGCAGAACTGTTTAATATATGTCCCTTCTGGCCGGGTGTGGTGGCTCACACCTGTAATTCTAGCACTTTGGGAGGCCAAGATGGGTGGATTGCTTGAGGCCAGGCATTCAAAACCAGTTTGGCCAACATGGTGAAACCCTGTCTCTACTAAAAATACAAAAAATTAGTCAGGCCGGATGTGGGTGCTGTAATCCCAGCTACTCAGAAGGCTGAGGTGTAGGGAATTGCTTGAACCCAGGAGATGGAGGTTGCAGTGAGCTAAGATCGCACCACTGCACTCCAGCCTGGGACACAAGAGTGAAACTCCATCTCAAAAAAAAAAAAAATATATATATATATATTTATATATAATAATAACAAATATATTTATATATATAATAAAAATATATATGTATGTGTGTCTATGTGTGTGTTTGCACGCTTGTGTGTGTGTATATATACATATGTATATATCCCTCCCCACCCAGTTGTCTTAGTAGCATTTCCTTGATTTCTCACACTTAGCTGGCAAGAGAAACAGGGCAAGATTAATTATCCCTATATGTCAAGTGAGGAAACTGAGGATCAGAAAGGCCAGCTGTCCCAGCAATAGGGCTTTTGGCTTAGGCCTCCTGTCTCCCAGTTCCAGGCACTTTCCACTTTCTCAGATGGAAGGGGACTTTGATTTTATTACTGGTCCCTGTCATGGCTGGGTGCCTCCATGGGGACTGGACTTCATTCAGTCCAGCCAGTGCTTGGTGGGCACCCACCTGTGCTGTCCTGGGTGGGCTCTGGAATCAAAGAACGAGGATGACTGCTGGCGGAGAGTGGGAAACAGCGGCCGGGCAAATCTGTGTGACAGGTTGAGTTGGAGATGCCTGTGGGACAGAGAAGTACAGAGATGTGGCAGGTGTTCTGAGGTGAGGGCTGAGAGGAGACAGTGACTCTGGAGGGTAGCAGCTGGATCCACTCTGAGGGGCTGTGAAGGAAGGATTGAGGCATGTTTTTCATCATTCCCTGACACACTTTTCTCCTGGTTTCCATTGCAGGTGAAAATGTAAGACCAGGTTGGCTCCCTTAGACCCTGAGAAACCCCAACCTTCTGCGTGTCTTGGACCCACAGCTAGACTGCCATGAAAACCAGAGGCATGCCAGCCCTTTCTCTCCTTTGGCATCCACTTGTGTCTCCAGGCCTCAACCCATACAGGGACTGACCTTAGTCCTCCAGGGCCTGGGGACTGTGGGCTTTTGTAGGAGTTGGAAAAGATGCCAGTGGCTGGCAGAGTGAGTCCTGGGTGGAGCTAAGCTTGTCTTTCACGTCCCCACATTATGCATCCTGGGAGCTCAGGCCTGGGGCTCTTGTCCCCACTGCCACCCTGGCCTGACAACCCTGTGGGCCACCCAGAACTGGTCAGGCACCCATCCTGGCCTTTCTCTGGGGGAGGCAGAGACCCCAGGAGGCCTTGGGTCAGGCCTCTGAATTGGACGTGCTACCCCATCTTGTGGGCAGGAAGGAGATCCCAGGAGGCCAGATGGATGACTCTTGCCCTTCCACACACAACCTTATCTCTCCTATCAGCTAGGGAGAAAATTGCTTTAAGCTAGTTTCTGATGGGCACACCGCCCCACCTAGGGCTCTCACTGGACTCCTGGGAATGGGCTGGGCCTAGGAACCCTGTCTCCAGGACCATAACAGATCACTCCAGCCCAGGGGCTTCTCCCTCCTCTGCCAGGTCCAGAGGCAGCAGGAGAAAGACCTTTGAAGCCCCAGGTCCACATAAGCACTGGGGAGAGAAGTATTTAGTACAGAAAACCCTGCCCTAATCTCTTCTTTCAAGTCCCTCTGTGAGTCTCTTTCCTCCTTTGGGCCTCAGTTTCCCCACTTGTCAGATACATGCTGATGTTGTTCTCTGAAGCTGTGGCTCCCTGGGGCCCAGTCCCCAGCACCCATCTCCCTTGGCAAGGTTTATGTTAGCTGATCCTGAAGACCTTGTGATAGCTCACAGGGTGGAAGGAGGATGCCCTGGGGTGGGGCTGAGGAGCTTACCTTCCACAGACTGGGGAAAGCTTTCCCTAGTCTGCCTGGTGAAGCTGTGAAAAGCTAGGTTCTGACCCCAGGCTTCCACTGCCTCCCCCAGCCAGGCCTAGACCAGGTAGGACCCTAGGAGATCTCCTAAGTGCTGTTGGCAGTCAGGCAGTCTTGTGAGTCAGCATAGCTGGAGTGGTCTAGGGCAGGTATAGACCACCATCTTGGAGGACGCCAGCCTCTGCCTCCATCCTGGGTGATCTAGGTCAGCAGACTTTCTCAGCCTTTCCAGCTGTGCCTTCTCCTACCCTCTGGGATGTGAGCCTGTTCCATGCACAGAGGCTATTGTTAGAAACCATGGTTACCCCTCTTTGGATGTTACCCTGCAAGGGCTAGCGGACCTTAATTGCCTCATCTCAGAATCTGGTGCTTGGCATCTGAGAGAAGTGGAGATGATGCAGAGGAGTGGTCCTGGGGCCTGGGTACTGGCCCTGTCTCCTGCACCCAGGAAGGGACCCAGCTTGACCCTCAGTGCAGCTGCCTTCAGGCTGCACCCAGGATGCATATGCACCAGCTGCCCTGCCAGGCCTGGGATTGCCATCTTCAATGCAGACACTTGTTCTTGGGACACAGGTGGAAGTTTCTTGTTCTTCCATGAAGAGAAAATTAATCCATAGGAAGGGATTCAACCAGGCCCCAGGAAGAAGCCTTGGTGGAAACAGCAGCAGCCTGATCTCCAATTTCTGGTCTCTCCTCAAGACTGAGAAATCAACTCTTTGTTTGGAGGGTTGGGAAAGACAGGGAAGGAAAGAAACCAACATGTCCTGAATGCCTAACATGTGCCACTGGTGGCTATAATCTCACTTAACCCCCATGATAGCCTTGAGAGCTGGCAATTACTGACCCATTTCACAGATGAGGAAACTGAGGTTTGGGGTGGAAAAGGCAGTATCCACCCACGGTGGAAGATGTGTGGCTCTGTCCTTGCATGGCAGTTGAGAAACTGCAGAAGGACTGAGAGCAGGGCTTCCCCAAGTGCCATGTATGGCAGAGTGACCACCTGCCTGACAAGGCTTGAAGGGACCTGGAAATGAAGGTGCTCAACCCCTGCAGTCAGAACCAATATCATAAGAGGGAGTTTTAATGAAATATAAAGAGCAAGGCAAATCTTTGCCTGTGCAACTGACTTTCAGGTAGCCTGTGGCCTCAGCCAACAGTGACACACCAGTATTTAGCAGCCTCTCCCAGAAACGTCCAGCCTTGTTCTCAGCACCATGTCCTGGGTGCCACAGAGTGGTGCAAGTGAGTTGAGTGTCTTCAAATCTAGGGCACCCCCTCGCCTGAATGGATGTGCCCCCACCAGCTCTTCCCAGGCAGCTCAGATTGTGCTCTAGCTTTGTGATGTCTTAAAACCGTCTGCAACATGCCCCTCCAGCCCTCCCACCTGCACCTACCCAGGGCCCACAGCCCTCCTCACTGCAGTCCCAGGCTTCACCACCACTATGCTCTCAGTAGGACACGGAAGTCTGTGTCCCCTGCAGGAGAAGGCACTTTTCTTCCCACAGAGACAAGGGCAGGTTCCCTGTGGACTACATCTTCCAGAGTGGGTGCCTTTTAGTTCTTCAGATGTCTATGCTAGCAGAAGCCCTGCCTACCACCATTCTCATCACTGTCATCATCAACTTCACCTTCATCATGAAGCCCTTCTCAGTTCCTGAAACCTTACCACATGCTCTGTGCCATGTTCACTGCTGAGATCATGATAAAGGCAAAATTAGACAGGGATCCGATCTTGGAAAAAAGAAGTGATGAAAAGAAAAACAAAGATGATGCAGAAGGAAAGGAGGTCATTGCAGGAAAATGCGCCCCCCTCGATGCTCTGTCTTTAAGGCCCGGGGTGATCTGCCCAAAAGAGCAGTCATTTTGGCCTGTGACAGTCTGGGACTCTTTCTAGCCATGGCCAGAGGCTTTCTTGAGCTCCCGTATAGTACCAACTCATTCATTTAGACATATGTGCATTTATTCAGGCAATCAGCAGATACTTCTGATGCCTGCTTGTGCTAAGTGTGGAGGAACGCAGAAGTGAGAAATAGAGAAGAGCCCTGCTTTGCGCAGCAGCACACAAGTCAGTGAATGTCGTTTCAGATGGTGAGAACTCCAAGAAGGAAATACATCAGGGCAAAGAGTCATGGTGAGAAAGGGAAGGTAGGGCCCTTGGCTGTGTGACACACAGGGATCCAGTTTCCTTCCTTTTCATGGAAGTGGCTTTTGAGCCCAGACAGGATGACCAGAAGGAGCTGGAGGCAACATGCAGGCAGATGGAAGAGCAAGCCCAGTGCTGAGGCCCTGGGGCAAGCGTGAACTGGCCTGAGGCATTAAAGACACAAAAGAAGGCCACTGTGGCCAGAGATGGCCTGAGGCAGAGTCAGGGAGGCCAGTAGTTGGGGACCAGGATTCCAAGGGCCACAATCAGCAGTTGGAGTGTATCCACAGGTGCAGTGGGAAGTCATTGTAAGGTTTGTGGTAAGAGGGTGACATGGTCTGATTTATGTCTCCAAGAGGTCTTTCTAGCTGCTTGGTTGAGAATAACTTGGAGCGGTGGAAAACTTCATCAAGTATTTGGGTCCATTATCTTTGGGGTTTCTAGATTGGAGTCATATTGGGATTGGAGGGAAGTAGATAGCTTTGAGAAGTCCACTTAGGTAGCAGAGCCAAAAGGACCTGGATTGCTGGTGGATGGGATGTGGGGAGGGGTCAGAGACTCATGGCTGACTGGTGGGTTTTTGTTGCTCAGCCTCATGAAAGGCAACACCAGTTGTGAGATGGAACAGGTTTTGGATGATGTGTCCATGTAGAGATAGATTGAGACAGCTGAACATGTGAGCTCATTTGTGTCACTCTTAAAATCTACCTGTGTGCTTCAGGCATGACAGAAGCAAGGAACTGGGGATGTCCCAGGGCTTGAAAGAGGAGCACAGGGAAGATTGCCTTCATCAGAGGAGAAACATTGCCAATCTCCACAGCCCCTTGTGATGGGGCAACACAGTTGCATCCTGGGAGCTCCTCAGCCAAGGGGACCCCACTCAAGGTGCTTCCAGAGATGCCCTAGGCTTTGATACCCTCAGCAGCTAAAGAAACCTTCAGTGAATTTAAATAGAGGGTGGCTATGGAATTTCATGTCCATAGTCAGGTGTGGCACTGTTGTCCCCTCTGTCACCAGGGCCATGGGGAAATGATGGGACAGGCTTAAGCTACCAGACCCCATGAACCTTTAGCTGTCCATTTCATCCTGAAAAGACTCCCAGATTTGCAGCTGGAACATTCAAGGTTATGCCCTTGATGGGGGCCACAGGTGGGTATGACTGCAGGTGATTAGCTGTGGACAAAAAGTGTTCATCTTTGGTCACTAGTATCAGAATATCCTACCACTAGCTACAGGGCTGGAGCTGGAAGACCAGTAGACAGGGGCTGACATATCTAGGCTCTGTCTCTTTGGGCCTAGTTTCTACATCTGAAATGGGCTTAAACTAGGTATCTGTGGCATTTGACTCAAGCCCCCCTCCAAGAGGGCTGTCTTTGCCTGGAAATAGTATGGAGGGATCAGAATGGGGGTTAGGTGGCTAGACCCATTCCAAAGTCTCCCAGGCCACAGAAGCAAGGCCAGAACTTCCAGAGACTTTCCTCTAGACTTGCCTCCACCTCTCCATCCCCCACTGCTCTGATACCAGGGAGACCCCAGCATGGTAGCTTTGGAAGTGGGTGGGGATATGCCTACCTTGGCCCTGCCCAGCTACAATGCAGCCCCCACCTGAAGCTGCAGGAGTGGAGAGGTGCTGGTGACAGCAGCTGGGGTTAAGGGTGCTGTAAAGGAGAGCATTACCCGAAATACATATTAACCAGTCATGAAGATTAATTATTAATCACAACTTAGCAATAAATAATGGTTTGTAATTTATTGAACACTCCTCTTCCCATTACTAAGCACTTTGTTTATATAATTTAATCCTTAGCCCACTCAGATGAGAATTTTTATCACCATATTCCAGATGAGAAAACATGATCAGAGAGGTTCAAGGTTACAGAGCTAGGAACTGGGAAAGACCTGGGCTTGGGATCAAGGTTTGCCTGAACTTGGGACCTGAGCCTGTGCTGCTTCCTCTGCAGTTCCATGGCTGCCCTGTGTGGGTCTTGAGAATTTAGTGATAGATTTAGGGAAATAATCCCTGGCATGTCTGCAGACCTTGGATCCCTGAGGAGCCTCAGGCTGTCAGGTTTTTCTCCCTGGTGTCCTCACACTCCAGGCACACTGAGGAAGTTACTTCTCTGCTCACTTCTGGGCTGCATGGAGCTCTAGGTGTCCTTCCACATGTCCTGAATGGTTAGACCTTCCAGGAAGACCCCCCCTGTCTGTACAGATGTCAGGAGATATCCCTCTGGGACCCTGCAGCCTGCAGTCTTCCTCTTCTGAGGCCTGGACTGATGCCTTCCCACCCCACCCCCAGCCTGGACTTATACCAAGTGGATTCCCTGTGGAGTCCGTGTAGAGCAGTGTCCACCAGCAGCTGCAGGGAAGGGAAAGGGGCCACTGCCCCTCCTGGCTGCTCACCTAACCCGGCCAACTTCTTCTCTGCCAGCAGATCTTCCACATGACATACAACCTGGCCAGCACCGTGGTACACATCATGAAACTCATTGGCATGATTCTCCCACTGTGCCACTAGGATGGCTGCCTGCAGGTCCTGGTGCCCTTGCTGCAGGACTTCCTGATGACTGCTGGTGTTCATCAACAAGGTGGTGAGTGCACCCTGCCTGGCTCTCTCTCTGGGCCATAGATGGGCTCTCCAGAGGCAGGGAGGCAAGATGTGGACTTGGAACTTCTGATTTCCAGCATGCAGGAGCCTGAGTGCTGCCTGGCACTGAGGGGCATGTTGCTGTACCCAGTATAAGCCCAATCATGAGTGGCCATTCCAGGAATCCATTCACAGCTCTGGGTTGGGAGCTGATAACTCCACCTTCTCACAGCCTCCATTGCAACCGGGAGCTTCAATATTTGGCCTTGATTTTACCCAGGGAGACTAAGTCATGGCAGTCTCAGGTTGTACCAAGTGTGCCAATGTTGGGCTGGCAGCTCCTGCCCTCCTGCCTCTGCCCCCTAGAAGATAAGTCCTTAAAAGCTGAGCCTGAGGCTGGGTGCAGTGGCTCATACCAGTAATCCCAGTGCTTTGATTACTCCAGTGCAGGACGATCGCTTGAGCCCAGGAGTTGGAATCCAGCCTGAGCAACATAGGATGTGTGCCTGCTACACAGGAGGATCCCTTGAGCTCACTTGCACTTCAGCCTGGGTGACAGAGCAAGATCCTGTGTCAAAATGAAGTGTCAAAATGAATAAATAAATAAAAATTAAAAAAACAAAAAGTTGAGCCAAAAAAACAGACACCTTCGAGGGTACTATTTGCAGCCCATGCAGACTCCCAGATCATGCGTGGCCACTTGCTACTCCAGCAGCAGAGATGGGATGCTCCCCTTCCCCAGCATATCCTGCTCCCAGGTGGAATCCCACAGGGGACAGCAGGCTGGATGGAGCCTGACCCCACCCTATCCCTGCAACCTTTTGAGTGCATCAGGGTGGGGGAGAGAAGTTGGACTTGGGGCCTCAGAAGCCACAGGGCAGAGTTTCTAGTCCTCCTGTGGATGAGGTGGGCTCCAGGCTGGATGGAAGACCCCCTGGAGCTGTGAGCCTTTCTGGGTCTCTGGTGAACCCCTGCCTATTCCAGGCTCCCTCCCAGTCAGTTTGGTCTGAAGGCAAATTCCCAGGGCCCCAGGGGAGGAAGAATCGGCTTTTAAAGAGGCAAAAGAGATCCTGAAGCATCTTTCAGCATCAAACAGGCCTTTACAAAACAGCCTTTTGATGAGCTAAGTGTAAATAAATCAGCCATATGGATTGAATTCCTTGTTCCCAGAGGCTCAGCTCTAAAGGCCAGGAGTGCTGACTGGAGGCTGCTGGGGGCCTGCCCCTCTTCCCCAAGGCTGTGATCCCAGGCTCCTTCCACTACTGGGGATCAGCCCTACTGGCCCCCATGCCAGTCTAGACTGAGCCACCAGACTGGAGGAGCCAGCTCAGCTCTGCTCAGGGCAGTCTGGTTGACTTTGAATATGGCTTAAGGCTCATGAGCTCCTATGCCTTCCCCAGAGGACTGGGCCTCTGGCAGGTGCTCTATGGGCCTGGGTAGGTTTCTGCACTGTGGCTCAGGCATCTGCCCTGTGAGCAGAAAGACACCAGGAAGGTGGCCAGTGCTGGCATCTGTCTGGTTCAACCTGCCTTCATTTGGGGCAATGTTTTCTCTATGTGAGGGTGGCAGGCCCATATATGAACTAAATTCAAGAGATGGCCCTTCTCATCCCAGTGTTTCTGTACTGAACCTTCCTTGAGACACTGGCTGGCTTTGTAGACAAAAATAGCCAAGAGCTTCCCTCCTCCTGTCTCCACTCCTTGTGTGTTCCAGAGAGTTTGCCTTGGGGGTAGTGGGAGGAGAACTGTTGGCCCCAGCCCTGGCAGAGGCGGACAGGGTTCCTGCAGGAGGCCAGTTAGCTCATAGCTTTAACTTTTGCTCACCCAAAATTAGGACAGTGTTTTTTGGCTGTTTGCCAGAGCTTGTCCCCTCAGGGAAGCATATCTGGTTTTATAATTGAGGTCAGTGGGGAAATGGGCTTCACTTGACAGCTGTATAAGGGGTGAGTGTGGAGCTGTATTAGCAAGAAAAAGACAGCAGTGTGGCTCAGTCCTGGGCCTTTGCTATGCAGCCAGGAAGCAACAAGCTGCCCCACTGGGGCTGGGGATGGGACCAGGGTCTGGCTCCCATACCTTCACTGGGGCTTCCAGTCTGATCCCTGCCCGCACTGCAAGAGGAAGGCTCACGTGGGGGACTAGCTGACAGCACAGGCTGCCTCTGTGGGCCTCCTGCCCCTTACCCAAGGCTTTCAGCCAACAGAAAGTTTGGTGAGCCCTGGGCCCAGCCACTGAGAAAGTTAGATTGAGGGGAGGAGGTGGGAGGGACTTTTGTTGCTAGTGATAATGGCCTTCTCTCTCGTCCATTGCCACCACCCATCTGTCTGTCCATAGAACAACTCCTGGGGGAAGAAGTACCCCTATGTGCTCTTTAAGTCCATGAGCCACATGCTCTACATCAGCTTCGGGCAGCAAGTACCAGTGGACATGTCTGACGTCTGGCTCACCATGCTCAGCATGATCGTGGGTGCCACCTGCTATGCCATGTTAATCGGCCATGCCACTGCCCTCGTGCAGTTCCTGGACTCCTCCTGGTGCAGTACCAGGAAAAGGTACCTCCACCCAGGGAGAACCTGCACATTGGTGTCTTCCAGTCACCACAGCCTGGAGTCCCCAGTGGCCAGGACTCCACCCCAGACCCTCCTTCTGTCTGGGCCCCAGTGCTGTGGTTTCACCACCTGGCCCCACAGGCTCTGTGTCCATCTTTGCAAAGTGGGGTCTGCAAGGCATCAGCAGCCCCACCTCCTCTCTCAGATCCAGGCAGTTTATTTCATGCCTCCCTGTACACTCCACTCGCCTCACACCCAGCCCTCTCCACTCCAAACCTCCGATCTTCCAGATACCCAGGCCAGAGACTAGGAGCCTCTCTGTCATCAATGCCTACGTCAAAGCCACAGCTCCTTCTCTGCATCCTAGCCACCCTCCCCAGTCACCATCTTCCTCTCTCCCTGGGGTCTCAACAACAGCTCCCTCACCACAGAGAATGAATCCAGTGGTCTGGAGTCAGGCCAACTGGGTCCTACCCCAGCTTCTCTGCTGCTAAGCTCTGAGTGTGGGCCTGCGCTTCCACAATGTGGGGCCCCGTTTCCTCATCTGCAGGGCGGGCTGGTGCCTGGCATCAGGCCATGGGGGTTGCGAGTAAGCTCCCCCAGATTTATCAGCTAAGCATGTTCTGCCCTGGCAATTTCCACTGGATGCCTCACACAGCAGTTTGAGTGGCATCTAAAATATATCAGCCTGATCCTATTGCTCCTCTGCTTAAAACTCTTCAGGGACTTCACGTTGCTCTGAAGATGCAGATTAACTCCTAAGCATGTTTTCCCAGCCTGACATCTGAGGGGCATAACCAGGGCTCTGCTCTCATGCTCAGCTCCTGCCCTGGGCCCTGCACCCTTTATTCTAGCCTGGCCAGACCTCTCTCCCCATGCCCACTCCTGCCACAGGGCCCAGACACGGGCTTTCACTCGCAACTCTCCTGCCCACTCTCCACCTGACACCCTCTGTGCATCCAGCCTCACCTCTTGGAGAAGCCTTCTGTGACCCAGCTAGCCCCTCACTCTGGGCCTGGCTCATAGGAAGGGCAGAGGCTGGGAATGGAGAGGGCTGGGCAGGTTTCTCATGTGACCCTATGGCACCCTCTCCTCCTTCACCACACTCAGCACTCCTGTAATGATGTAATTAACCACAGGCAGCCATCTGTTAAAAGTCTGCCTTCCCTCTCTAGGCCATGGCTCCATGAGGGGAGGACCCAGTGTGTCATTCTCCATTTTATGCCCCATGCCTGGCACATAGTAGGGTCAGCATTTGTGGATTCATTGCCTGCCTGCCCCAGGCACTGTCCCTTGGTGGGGTGACTGACAGGTGGTGGCCACCCAGGTGTGGAGGTCCAGGTCCCATGATGCCAAGAAGAGAGCTCAGGAGACCCTACAGAGCTGGAAAGAGAGAAGAGCTCACCCTGGGGAAACAGAGGAAGGAGGTGGTGGAAGGTGGAAGAGAATTCAAGGCCAGATATCAGGACAAGCATGAACACAGGTGTGGTGGCAGAGAAACTAGCCTGGCTAGAACACAGGGTCCTGGGTTAGAAGGAAGCAGATGAGGGGGAGGTAAAGAAGGCATTGAGCTACAAAGGTCAGGGTGTAGCCCAGGTGAAGGATCACTCTGGAGCCAGCACCAGGGCCCAGCCTGTGACTAGGGTGAGGCTCAGCATGTGAGTGGGGTCAGGGCTCTGTGTGTGTGTCACCAAGGCTAGGGTTTAGTCGGATCAGGATCAGGGATTTAGAAAAAGCATCTGGGGCCAGGTGCAGTGGCTCACAGCTGTAATCCCAACACTTTGGGAAGCTGAGGCAGGCAGATCACCTGAGGTCAAGAGTTCAAGACCAGCCTGGTCAACATGGTGAAACCTTGTCTCCACTAAAAGTACAAAAAAAAAAAGAAGAAGAAAAGAAAAAAAATTAGCTGGGCATGGTGGAAAGCACTTGTAGTCACAGCTACTTGAGGAGGCTGAAGCAGGAGAATTGCTTGAAGCCAGGAGGCGGAGGTGCATTGAGCCAAGATCAAGACACTGCACTCCAGCCTGGGTGACAAAGGGAGACTCCATCTCAAAAAAAAAAAGAAGAAAGAAAGAGAGAGAGAAAGAAGAGAGAGAGAGAGAGAGAGAGAGAGAGAGAGAGAGAGAGAGAGAGAGAGAGAGAGAGAGAGAGAGAGGAGAGGGAGAGAGAAAGAAGGAAAGAAAAAGAAAGAAAAGAAAAGAAAGAGGAGAAGGGTCTGGGAGGCTGGGCATGGTGGCTCATGCCTGTAATTCTAGCACTTTGAAAGGCTGAGGTGGGCTGATTTCTTGAGCCCAGGAGTTTGAGACTGGCCTGGGCAACATGGCA
The DNA here is from genome assembly GCF_049354715.1 of Callithrix jacchus. NCBI lineage: Eukaryota > Metazoa > Chordata > Mammalia > Primates > Cebidae > Callithrix > Callithrix jacchus. The sequence continues at coordinate 61,318,074 of NC_133503.1, read as the reverse complement.
AAATCCTGTCTGTACAAAAAATAAAGAAATTAGCCAGGCATGGTGGCATGCACCTATAGTCCTGGCTACTTAGGAGGCTGAGGTGGAAGAATCACTTGAGCCTAGGAGGTTGAGGCTGCAGTGAGCTGTGTTCACTTCACTGTACTCCAGCCTGGGCAACACAGCAAGATCCTGTCTTAACAAAAACAAACAAAAAAAGCATCAGAGTTCATTTTAGGGCCAGAGTCAAGTTGCCTGTGGCTTTTCATTTGAGACTTTAAAATGTTTATTCTTTGGCTAATATCCAAATCTACCTGATAAATTTATCTTAAATGTCCTCCCTCTATCCCCATGTCTGTCTCTCACCTGGACCACTTCAACCTCTTGCCCCATGTTCAGACCCTGCCTCCACACCCCTACCTATTCTCTGGGGATCAGGGGAAGAATTTTCTAAAACACCAGGTATTCTGGCTGCCTCTGCCCCTATAATAAGCCAGGAAGTCACTGTCTCCTGGGACTATGTATAATTTCACATAGAGGCCAGGGTGGCTGGAAGGAGTTTGGGAAATGTCATTTGTCAGCCCTCATTTGCCTGTGGGTATTTCGCTGCAGCAGTTCTGTGTTTCCACCTCTTTGGAGCACACATAGATGCAGAGAGGTCACCCCATTTTGAATTGCTGCTGGGGTTATAGGGACTTCCTCTACTTCACATGCAGAAGGGGTCTCTGTGGTTGCCTAATCAATACCTCCCATCCCTCATCCTTCTCTTGAGAATCCCACTGTCTACTCACAATCTAAGATGGTGGGAGCAACATCCACTCTTCTCAGTGAGGGTAGTCAGGGTAGTTTCTTAATGTTTGAGACCCAGGGACTCACAAACCTTTTATCCCCGAGCCTCTATTTGAAGGTCCCCTCAAATCAGTCTACCCTGCTCTTCCCTTGCCTGGAGTTGCTCTCAATGAAATGACCCAGGGTCTCAGCTGAGGCTGGGTTTGGATTCATAGCATAGAGCAGCCAGGCATCCTTGCTTCTGCCTCTGAGCATTCTGACCATCACAGCCTCGCCTCCTGACTGTGCCAGTCACTGCTGGGAGGAAACAGTTTCCCTCCTCCCAGAGTCGGTGAGACCTCCCTGTCACCAGTGTAACATTCCAAGGAAATGTGATCGACTTCCCTGATGATACAGTTGATGTGTCCTGTCACTGGGCTTTGGGCAATCCCTGCTGCACCCCACCCACCTCCTTAGTATTGAACACAGTGAGGACCAGATGCCAGCAGGGCTTTTGCCTTCATGCCAAGCAGCTGGGAGCTCTGGCAGTTGTTTTGAGCACAGTGAGGTCATATCTACACCATTGACTTCAGGTCTTAAGGAACTAACTTTGGCCAAGAAAGCCCCCAGGGTGGGTTCTGATGTTCTGGCAGAGATCTGCCTGCTTACCAGGGGCCGACACAGAGCTAGCATGAGGGCCAACACCTACTACCACCTCTGTTTGCTGAGCATGGACAACTTCAACGAGGTGCTGGAGGAGTACCCCATGATGTGAAAGGCCTTCGAGACTGTGGTGCTAGACCACCTGGACCACCTGGACCACATCAGTGAGGGAGGTGGGCCACAAGTGGACTGAGGGGGGATTGGGGGTAGTGGGTGGGGCATAGGCAGGGCTTCCTATGCCTAAACTAGGTCTGCACCCCATCTCCTTCCACGCTCTGCTCTGAGTGCCCACTCTCATTCCGTGGCCCAGGCAAGAAGAACTCCATCCTCCTCCACAAAGCACAGCATGACCTCAACTCTGGCATCTTCAACTACCAGGAGAATGAGATCATCAAGCCAATTGTACAGCACGACCAGGAGATGGCCCACTATGCACATTGCATCCAGGCCACAGCCTCTGCCACCCCGACCCCCAGGCCTGTCATCTGGACCCTGCTGATCTAGGCATGGCTGCAGGCCATCGCCCTCACCCACCACCCTCACCTGCCTGCTGCCATCTTCTGCCCTCCCCTAGGATCTGGGCTGGGCAACCTCAGGACTGGGCAGATGCCAAGGCACCTGAGGTGGCTGCAATCCCTGGTCCCTTCTGCGCTGGGCTCTGCCTCACCCACCAGCAGCCCATCCCAGGTGGACATGCCATCTTCATCCTCCTTCCACATCCAACAGCTGGCTGGATTCCCTGCTCCCGCTGGACTGAGCCCACTCCTGCCTTCATCCAGCTCTTCCCCACTCCATGGGGCCTGTAGCCTCCCCCGCTGCTCCCACACCATTAGCTGCTGCAGCTGCAAATCCACCACAGCTGGATTTGGCCACTTCCACAAGGCACTGGGTGGCTGCCTGTCCTCCTCTGACCCTCCCTTGCTCACCCGCTGCAGTCAGGCACCCACTCCCCACAGGCTGCCCAGTCACCTCCTGCACCACCCAGGGCCCAGGGAGGCCTGGGACTCCCAGAGCACTTCCTGCCACCCTCACCCTTCTCCAGGTCCCTGTCATCTAGCCCTGGGCAGCTGGGCCAGCCTCCAGAGAACTTATCCCAAGGTCTGGCTGCTGATCCACCGAGCACACTGTAGACACTCCCAGGCTGCTGTCCCTTGTGGTACGGGCTTCTGGGGGGGCTTCCCCTGTAGCCTTTATTGCCCAAGGAGGTCTCAGCTCCCCCAGCCACAGCCCAGACCCCCCAAGAACTTTCCTGAGTGCCCCACCCTGGGCCTCTGGGTCCCACAGCTCCTTGCTCCTGCCACCCGCATCCAGCCCCCTGCCACCTCAGGTACCCCCCAGCACTGGGACATGCCCTCTGTTAGCCCTGGCAGCCTCACCCAGGACCTCAAGCTCATCTCCACATCTCAGCAAGCCCTGCTTCAGGATGGGGCACATACTCTCTGCAGAGCCTTCCTGTGCTCCTCAGCGGAGTCAATGGCTGCTTTCATGCTCTTCCCCAGGGCCAGGGGTGGCAGCAGGGGCCTCGGTCCCCCTGGGAGGCCCTATGGTGCCATCCCTTTCTGGGCCTAAGCCCCACCCCTGGAACCTGAGAGAAGGGCCTGGAAATGTGCTCCAGTGCTCACTGGGCCAGGAGGGAGTAAAGGCACCAAGGGCTCATCATCTACCCAAGAGATGGGGCAGAAGGTTCACAGATGGGCCAGGTGACAGGGTCCTCTCCTGAGACCAAGGCAGAGTCCCTGAAGCAGGAGATGGTGACCTCCATTTAAGGAGACCACAAGGGAGGAGGAGAAGGGCAAGATGGTAAGTTCTTGACCCCTACGACTAACCCACCCAGGGAGAACTGTGTGCCGGAGCTGGGTGGTTGCTTCTGTGTGCCAAAACCTGGAAGACACAGGTGCTCCGTGTCCCTGCTCAAGTCTGTCCCCACCAGCCACAGTATATGCAGCCAGTCAGCTAAGCCCTACGTAGGGATGGAACCAGGTACCTGGACCTCAGCTACAGCAATGCTCAGCTTAGGGGCTCTAGGTCAGGGCCAGCATCCTCCTCCAGCCTCCCTTGCTCCCTGGCACAGGTCATCAGGGACTTCTGCCTGTGCAGGGACCCACCCAGGTCAGCACTGGTCCTATGTGGGCCTTCCCTGATGGCTCACCATAGTGAGGAAGCCCTTTATAGGACCTCACCCCATGAGGTCTGTGCCTCCCCTGTGGAACTGCCCCGACCTCTCTGAAGTCAGGCTGGCATGCATCCTGTGTGCATGTGGGAGCCTCCCAGGCAGCCTCAGCAGCCTCTGACCAGCAAAAGACTGGGCCCTCCTGCCCCTTTTCTCTGGGGCCACCAGCAGTGTTCTCCTGGCCACATGGAAGTCATAAGTCTGGGAGCTAGTGCTTGCTTGGTAATCTCATGGGGCCCAAAGGTCCAGAGGCACAGCGCTCAGGTATGTGGGTCATGCCCTGTGAGAGGGGGGCTGTGATCCCTCCAGGGACAGCCCCAAGCACTGGACCCTGATATACCCTGACTCAGGGTCACCATCTCTTTCCAATTCATACAAAGGCTCCACAAAGGTGTTGACAGTTCAAGATCATTCCTGGCCAGCCCTACGGAGCCTGTGCATGTTGGGTGAAGCTGTACCCAGGCAAACGGTGCAGGCTCCTCACCCAGAATTCTCCCTAAGGAACCCCTGGCACGCCTGAAATCAACCAGGTTTCCTCCTGCAGTAACCCCCATGGGGCACTCCTGAAAAGGCAACGAGGAGACAAAGCCTAGCTTCTGGCTGCTTCAGCTGCAGCAGAGAAATCCCCCTGAAATTCAGAGACAGAGCCTCACCTCATGCCTTCACAGCCCCTACAGGAATTGGCTGCTGGATCCTGTCCCAGGTCAGTACCCCTGGGGGCACTTCTCTCTTGTTTATCTTTCTTCCATTAGAAAGCTCAAAACTCCACTGCCAAAGCCCTTCATGGCACCCTCTACAGCTTGCTTCATTCCTGGTGGCCTCACCATCCTCACTTTTGTACCCCAGAAAGCCTCAAGTCATCCTTGACTCCTCCTCATTCTTAAATCCATGGGCACCACCAACTTTGCTGGCTGCCCTGCCCACACAGAGAATCCTCTCTCCATCCCTGTTCCTATGGTCTGCCACCACTCAGGTCCTCAAGAGGCCTCCTGCCCCACCTCCCTCCTCCAGTCTTTGGAATCAGTCAGCTTTGAGGATGTCCCCAGCATGGAGGTCCCTTCCCAGGGAAGTGACAGCTCTCCCTGGGCTTGGCAGTAAGCGAGGTCAGGAGTTCCATGCATGACAGCTGGGGGCTGCCTCCCAAGCCCAGTCCTGGTGATTGGCTGCAGGGCCTTGCCACAGAACCCTCCGTACCTCGTTTTCCCTTGATTGTGACAGAGGGACAGCAGGGCCTTGCTGGAAAGGGTACTTGAACTTTAGGGGAGGGAACAGCAGTATTCTCCCACATGCTGCCCTCAGCCTGGTCGAGCACAGCAGGCACTGAACAGAGCTGAAGACCAGCACCATGACAGGTGCAGAGGGGTCTGTGGAAATGGCAGAGCAGGCCTCAGCCTGTGTGTGCTGTGGGCTGAGTGTGTAGCTCCCTGAAATCCACAGGTTGAAATCCTCCCCCATGTGGTGATGGCATTAAGACATGGGGCATTTGGGAGGTGGCAAGGCAACAAGGGCAGTGACCTAGCGAATGGGATTGGTGCCCTCACACAAGAACCTCAGAAAGCTGCTTTGCCCACCACATGAGGACACAGGAGATGGCACCAGGGATGAGCCAGGAGAGGCCTCATGCATAGTGGATCTGCCAGTGATTTGCGTGGCCCTCCAGCCTTTGGAACTGTGAGATGTTTGTTGTTTCAGCCCTGACTCTATGGTACTTTTTAATAGCAGCCCCAGGACTAGGACAGTTGGAGACTTTCTGCTTATAGATATTCTTCCTTCTTGCTGAAGAGCCAAAAAAAAAAAGTCTAAATGCCCTTTTCTTAGGTGCTGGGAGCAAAATGAAAAAACAGAACTGACAGCAATGACCCTTCCCAGTCTCCTTCCCAACTGCAGAAATGAGCAGAGCCACATGGGCTCATAGGTAGGGCAGGCCTGACTGCAGGCATTCCCCTCCTCCTTGTCCTGAGCCAGGTCTGCTCTCTGAGCCTGCTGCTGTCCCCAGGCCAGAGACATGCCTACCAGCAAGAACCAGGTGTAGGGAAGGCCCAGGCCACAGCTGAGTTGCAAGAAACTGCTGTCTGTTGAGCACCGCCAGGTACTTTTTGACTCACGGGTCATTTTGTTCCAAAATGTGTATCCCCTTTAAACTCAGAATAGAGTCAGGTCCTGTTTGCTCTTCCTCTAGGAGCCTGCAAAGGCCCCAGCAAGTTATTCTCCTCAGGCATCCTTAGGGCACTCCTGCTCATGGCTCCCAGTCTGGGGCTCCTCTTTTGGTGCTTATCTCCAGAAAATATGCTTGGACTTATTTCTTATTAGGCTCCCAATTCTCAAAAATGGACGATTCTCCAGGGCAGGACCCTGTTTGTTTTTCCAGTGCTGTGTCCCCAGTACTTGCAACAGTGCCTGGCACACACTGGATGCCAATAAGCATTTATTGCATGGACGGATGCCTAGAAAAGGGTCGGATTCAGCTGTGAAGGGCATTTACTTAGCCATGTGTTAAAAATAAAACTTTAAGTTGACCCAATATAATGATCTAATTCCTTTGGAAGGAAGTGGAGAGGGAAGGATGTATGGGGGGAGGCAGTGGGTGGGGAGGTGGTGGAAGGGGATGTAAGGGAACAGGACTGTCATTTACCCTGGGAAGAAGTCCATCATTCAGTTCACTTCTAAAATGGAAAAACCAATAACTGGCAGTGTGAGCATTTTACTTAGAATCATAAAAGTAAATGTGAGAAGGAACAGCCAACAGACTCACATGGAATGCTTATAGGGATGGGAATTAGGACAGGGGACTGTCATTTTTCTTTATAAACCTTGTAATATGTTGAAATGTTTTAGAAAATGTCTACATATTGCTTGGATAAAGTTTAACAATTAAGTAATAAAAAAAATCTCAGGCAAACATCAATCAAAGGAAAGCATCTGTGAACTCCAAGAGAAGGTATAGGAATTATGTAATCTGAACAACAAAGATACAATAGACTGAAAATGAAAACAAAAAGAACAATCCTTCAGAAACCTGTGATACTGTAACAAACGATCTAATTCATGTTATTGAGTCTCAGAAGGAGAGGAGAAAGAGGTGGGCCCTAAAAAGGACGCAAAGATACAATGGTTGAAATCTCTACATCTGGCAAAAGATATACACTTACAGATTCAAGAAGCTGACTTACTCAAATAGGACAAACCAAATTCACACCATGATGTATCATGGTTAAACTTTTGAAAAATAAAAGCAAAGAAAAAATCTCAAAAGCGTTTGAGAGAGAAAAGACACCTTCCTACCTGTAGGAAAAAAAGTAAGAATGACAACAGATTTCTCATTAGAAAGCACAGAGGTCAAAAGTGGCTCATTTTTCAAATGCCGAAAGAAAATAGCTATCAACTCAGAATTCTACTTTCAGTAAAATATTCTTCAGGAACAAAAGAAATTAAGATATTTTCAAATGAAGCAAAAGTAACAGAATGTGACAATAGCCACTTACCCTAGAATAATTAAAGAAAGTTCTCTAAACAGAAAGAAAATACTAAAATAAGGAATCTCAAAGCATCAGAAAGGAAGAGAAAAACAGTAAGTGTAAAAAATATTGGTCAACATTTCCTTCTGATTGTCAGTTTTCTAATTTTGTTTGACAGTTGTCACAAAAATTACACTGTCTGATGTATTTCTGTATGCATGTTGAAAAAATATTTAAGACAACTGTATTATAAATATAAAAGGGTAAATTAGCATGAAGGGATATGAGTTTACTATACTTAAACTGGTAAAATATTAACCTCAGTACACTAAATTATGTATATATCATGTAATACATCAAACAGCCATTTAAAAAGCGATACAAAAAGATACACTCAGAACACTATAGACAAACTGAGGTCAAGTTCTAAAGAACTTTAAATAACCCATAGGAAGGGGAAAAAAGCCCAGATAAACTAAAAATAGAACAAAATGAAAGCAAAAAATAAAATGGACAACTTAAACCCTAAACATGTCAACAATTACGAAAAATGTAAATAGTCTATACCAATTAAAAGACAAAGTTGGACAGAATGAATTAAAGATATGACCAACCTATATGCTGTCTATAAGAAACTCACTTCAAATATAATGATATGGGCAGGCTGGAAGTAAAATGATGAAAAAAGATGTCTCAGGCAAACATCAATCAATAGAAAGAAAGCAGGAATGATAAGTATATTAATACCAGATAAAGTACATTTTAGTGCAAAGAAATTCACTGGAGACAGAAAGGGACATTATATAAGGATGAATGGGTCACCCACCAAGAAGACATAGCAATTCTAAACTTGCATGCACCAAACAACAGAGATGAAAATTATGTGAAGCAAAATTTGATTGAAACAAAATAAGAAATATATAAATCCACACCTCTTTTAACAATTCATAGAACTACTGTTTCAACACAGAACTACTTTCAGCAATTCACAGAACTACTAACAGAAAATTAGCAAAGATATAGAACACCACCACCAAAGAACACTATCTGTTCAACAGGTGGAGAAAACCCCATGTAACAACAGTAGAATACACATTTTTTTCAAATGCCCATGGAGCCTATTCTAAAATAGACTGTATATAGGCCTTAAAATAAACCTCAAAACTTTAAAAATAATTGAAATTATGTAGAGCGTGTTCTCTGACTGCAATGAAATCCAACTGGAAATGAACAATGAAAAGATAATAGGAAAACCTCTAAACAATTGAAAACAAAAAAGCACATTTCTAAATAAATTATGACTCAAAGAGGAAATCTTAGGGGATATATAAATATATGTTGGACTAAATGAAAATAAAGATGCAAATGAAAATTAGTAGGAAACAGCTAAAATAGTGCTGACAGGATGTTGGTTAGCACTAAATGCTTATATCACAGAAGAGGAAACATCTTAAGTCATTAATCTTTGTTTGCACCTCAAGAATCTAGACAAAGCAATCAAGAGGGAATAATAAAAATAAAGGCAGACATCAATGACATTTAAAACAGAAAAACTATAAGCAAAATAAAATGAATGAAACCAAAAGCAGATTCTTTTAAAAGATAGATAAAATTAACAAACCTTTAGCAAGACTGACAATGGAAAAAGAGAAAACACAAATCATCAGTATTTTGTTAAGAATATATTCATATGCAATATTGGCCTATGGTTTTCTTTTTTAACATGTTCTTAGTCTGTTTCAGATGAATCATGTCATTAGCAAACAAGCATAGTTTAATTATTTCCTTCCCAGTCTGAATGCCTTTTATTTATCAGTCGGTTACAGACTAAGACAGACTTATTTTTGTATCAGAGTAATACTAGCAATAGTATAAAAGCTGAGTGAATTCTGTGGGTCAATCCCCTTAGAGTCTGGGTGATCGCAGGGTCAGGAGCTGGCTTGGGACGTGCTTCATGAGTGTCCCTCCCCCACTGCCATCTCCCCAGGAGACAGGAGTCCCAGAGTGGCATCCTGCCTGCATCCTCCAAAGCTGAAGTGGAGCCTGCACGTGGTGCATGTGTGAACACTTGTCAGTCATGCATTCCAGTAGATGGAGCAATGAATGGGTACAGACCTGCTTGTGAGGGTCTCCTGGTCATTACTTGTTTCTTTTAAAAAAAATTTATTTATCTTACTTAAAGGTGCATACCATATCTAGCATTTCTCCCCATGTTATCCCTACCCACCATCCCCTCTCCCCCTACCCCCCTGCTGTCTCTCCCCTACCCTCTCCAACTGCCCCCAGTGTGTGATGCTCCTCTCCCTGAGTCCACATGTTCTCATTGTTCAACAGCCACCTATGAGTGAGAACATGCAGTGTTTAGCTTTCTGTTCTTACGTCAGTTTGCTGAGAATGATGGTTTTTAGATTCATCCAAGTTCCTACAAAAGACACAAACTCATCTTTTTTATGGCTGCATAGTATTCCATGGTGTATATGTACAACATTTTCTTTGTTCAGTCTCTCATTGATAGTCATTTGGGTTGGTTCCAGGTCTTTGCTGTTGTACACAGGACTGCAATGAACATATTTGTGTATGTGTCTTTATAGTAGAATGATTTATAGTTCTTTGGGTATATATGCACTAATGGGGTTGCTGGATCAAATGGAATTTCTATTTCTAGATCCTTGAGAAATCACCATACTGTCTTCCACAATGGTTGAACTAATTTACACTCCCACTAACTGTGTAAGAGTGTTCTATTTCTCCACATCCTCTCCAGCATCTGTTGCCTCCAAATCTTTTAATGATCACCATTCTAACTGGTGTGAGATGGTATCTCAATGTGGTTTTGATTTGCATTTCTCTAAATGACCGGTGATGATGAGCATTTTTTCATATGTTTGTTGACCTCATATATGTCTTCTTTTGAAAAATGTCTGTTCATATCTTTGCCCACTTTTGAATGGGGTTGTTTGTTTTTTTTCTTGTATATCTGTTTTAGTTCTTTGTAGATTCAGGATATTAGCCCTTTGTCAGTTGGGTAGATTGGAAATTTTTTCCCCCATTTTGTTGGTTGCCAATTCACTCTAATGATGATGGTTTCCTTTGCTGTACAGAAGCTCTGAATTTTAATTAGATCCCATTTGTCTATCTTGGCTTTTGTTGCCATTGCTTTTGGTGTTTTAGTCATGAAGTTCTTGCCTATACCTATGTCCTGGATGGTTTTGCCTACGTTGCCTTCTACTGTTTTTATGGTGTTAGGTTTTATGTCTGAGTCTTTAATCTATCTGGAGTTAACTTTAGTGTAAGGTATCAGGAAGGGGTCTAGTTTCTGCTTCCTGCACACTGCTAGCCAGTTTTCCCAACACCATTCATTAAACATGGAGTCCTTTCCCCATTGCTTGTTTTTGTTGGGTTTGTCAATATTGAGGATCATTTAAGAGTTGATTGATTGGCTGCGTGCAGTGGCTCATGCCTGCAATCCAAGCACTTTGGGAGGCCAAGGTGGGTGGATCACCAGAGGTCAGAATTTCAAGACCAGCCTGGCCAGCATGGCAAAACCCTGTCTCTACTAAAAGTACAAAAATCAGTCAGGCATGGTGACAGGTGCCTATAATCCCAGCTACTCAGGAGACTGAGACAGGAGAATTGCCTGAACCTGGGAGCCAGAGGTTGCAGCGAGCCAAGATTCTGCCACTGCACTGTGCCTTGGCACTTCCTGAATCACACTGTGGCTTCTCATCTCCATGCCTTTACCCATGCCATCTTCTTTATCTGGAATGCCCCCTTTTTCATGCACTTACTTGGTGAACTCCTACTCACCCTTCAATACCCAATGTAAGACATCCTTCCTCCAAGAAACTCATCCTCACAGTTCAAGCTTATGTACCCTGGCTTCTCTCTCACCTGGATGAATATCGTCCTGGATATTGGTCTCCTTGTCCACTCTCTCCCCACATGGTGAGCTCTGTGAGGGCAGAGCACCCACCAGGACTTCCTTAATCTAGTGGTTACCACCTCCTCTTTCTAAACATAAAACAGATTAACACAGTTCACAGAACTGCAGAGAACTTGAAACAGTTCAAAACCAGCTAGCCAACATGTTGAAACCCCATCTTTACTAAAAATACAAAAATTAGCTGAGTGTGGTGGCATGTGCTTGTAGTCCCAGCTACTTGGGAGGCTGAGGCAGAAGAGTCGCTTCAACCCCAGAGGTGAAAGTTGCAGTGATCCAAGATCATACCATTGCACTCCAGACTGGGTGACAGAGCCAGACTCCATCTCAAAAAGAAATTATTCCATTTGTCAGAGGAAGAGACCAAGGGACAGAGTGGCTTTCACAACGAGGCATAGAGTCTTCCCTCTTAATTGCTTTAGTATGATTTTTCCTAAGGCGATTAAGTCTGCAGTGACTGGACTTTGAACTTTGCACTATTTCCATTTTTTGAGGCGCGTGCTGCCTACCTGGGCAGGGGCTTCCATGGGTCATTGTTCAGAAGGTGAGTTGTTGAGTCCAGAGTGTGCGGATATAAATCTGTGATTGGTCCCATCAGGTGCCATTCAGAAAGGCCAGGCCGTTCACATGTCATTACCCCTAGCCTTGCAAAATCAAAGAGGTGGCCAGCCCCATGCTCCAGGCCTTGTCCCTGGACTGTCCAATCTGGAGCTGAGATGAGCTAACTCTAACTCTCCCCCCAGGACCCCTGCAGAGCAGGAAGGAGGCTGACCCTGCAGCCCCAATGCCTGGTGCCTCCTCCCTGAGCTGCTGGGTGCGTACGTGGACAGTGATGATAGCAACAGTAGCAACTGAGCCCTCATAGGACCCCCTCATCAGGTCAGGCTCACAAGACCAGCTTCAATCACATGGAGGCCAGCATTGCTGGTAGTCAGGGCAGGAGGCTTGGGCATTACCAGAGCCCTGAGGGACAAGCACCAGTGTGCTCCAAGGGCATAGGGCCAAGAAGGGTGTCAGCCCCAAGATGTTGCTTCTCTCTGCCCTCACCTACCTCTCAACACCTCGGGGACCCCTGCTCCTCCTGCCACCACCTGTCACTGTGCTCAGGTCTGTGACATCCCTGGGGTCTCAGCTTCCAACACTACCTCAGGGTGGTGGTGTTTGGAGCTTGGGGCAAGCCCACTAGCCTCTAGATGGCCTCATCTCTTCCATCCACAAACTGTCTGGAACCAATAAAAGAAAACCTGCTAACCAGCCTTCCCCTTCTCTCTCCTGGAGTCTGATGAGGAGGCCCCAGGACAAGGCCTCTATTAGCATAATTCAAGGGTTATTCCACAGAGGCTTTCTTTTTTTTTCTTTGAGATGGAGTCTCTCTCACCCAGGCTGGAGTGCAATGGCGCCATCTCAGCAAACTGCAACCTCCATCTCCTGGATTCAAGCGGTTGTTCTGCCTCAGCCTCCCAAGTAGCTGGGACTACAGGTATGTTCCGCCATGCCCAGCTAATTTTTATATTTTTAGTACAGACTGGGTTTCACCGTGTTGGCCAGGATGGTCTTGATCTCCTGACCTAGTGATTCACCTGCCTTGGCCTCCCAAAGTGCTGGGATTACAGGCATGAGCCACCACACCCAGCCCACAGAGGCTTTTTCTTTTTTTGAGACAGGATCTCACTCTGTTGCCCAGGTTGGAGTACAGTAGCACATTCTCTGCTCACTGCAGCCTTGAACTCCCAGGCTCAGGTGATCCTTCCTGGATCTACCTCAGTCTCACGAGTATCTGGGACCTCAGGTATGTGTCACCATTCCTGGCTAAATTTTGTATCTTTAGGAGAGACTGGTTTTCGCCATGTTGTTCAGGGTGATCTTGAACTTATGGGCTCAAGCAATCCTCCTGCCTCAGCCTCACAAAGGGCTTGGCCTCACGCAGGCAGGAGCCACTGGGCCTGACCCAGATTTTTAGGCTTAGTTGTCACCTGAGTGTGCCAAGGCTTATGGTCTAGGCCTTTTTTCTTTTCTCTTCTTTTTTCTATCTTTCTTTAAGAAAAGCAAATTGAGGACCCGTGCAGTGGCTCATGCCTGTAATCCCAACACTTTGGCAGGTCCAGGCGGGTGGATCACGAGGTCAGAAGTTCGAGATGAGCCTGACCAACATGGTGAAACCCTGTCTCTATTAAAAATACAACAAACTAGCTGGGCATGGTGGTGCATACCTGTAGTCACAGCTACTCAGGAGACTGAGGCAGGAGAATCGCTTGAGCCCAGAAGGCTGAGGTTGCAGTGAGCCAAGATCACGCCACTGCACTCCAGCCTGGGCAACAGAGCAAGATTCCACCTCAGAAAAACCAATGCAATTGAGAAACAGGGTCTGCCCATATTACCCTGTCTGGACTCAACATCCTGTCTTCAACCAGCCCTCCTGCTTCAGCCCCCAAAGTCCTGGCATTATAGGCACATGCCACAGTTCCTGTTTTAAATGAGGCTTTTTTTTCCTTTCAGGCAGGATCTTGCTCTCTCACCAAGGCTAGAGTGCAGTGATTCAGTCACAGCTCACTTCAACCTCAATCTCCCAGGCTCAAATGATCCTCCCATCTCAGCCTCCCAAGTAGCTGGGACTAGAGGCAGAACCACCACACCTACCTATTTTTTTTTGGTAGAGTAAGAGTCTTACTATGTTGCTCAGGCTGGTCTCAAACTCCTGGCCTCAAACAATCCTCCTGCCTTGGCCTCCCAAATTGCTGGGATTCCAGGCATGAGCCACCACACCCAGCTGGGATCTGGGCTTTTGAAGCACAGCATATCATTCCATTTATGCCAGAGTTCAGCCTTCCCCTACTGGGACCATTGGGTTCATTCCCCATAATTTTGCTGCTAAACAAAGTGTCACAACAAACCTCCTCATCGGTGTTTCCTTATGAATATGGACCAATACCTCTTCAGAACACACAGCCAGAAATAGAACTGCCTACTCAGAGAAGGTTCATATTGTTCTTTTTAGAACATTCTACAGGCCAGGAACAATGCTTCATGCCTGTAATCCCAGCACTTTGGGAGGCCAAGGTGGGTGGATCACCTAAAGTAAAGAGTTCAGCCTGGCCAACATGGTGAAATCCCATCTCTACTAAAAATACAAAAATTAGTTGTGTGTGGTGGGCCCCTGCAATCCCAGTACTTGGTAGCCTGAGGCAGGAGAATCCCTTGAATCTGGGAGATAGGAGTTACAGCAAGCTGAAATAACACCACTGCATTCCAGCCTGGGCAACAGAGTGAGATTCTATCTCAAAAAATAATTAATTTTTTTTAAAAAAGAGATATTACAATTTGCCTTCAAAGGGACTGAGCTCTACATACTTAACAAGGATGGGACTCAACTGCTTTATCAGTAGAAAGCTCTGGCTGGGAAGTCCCTCCTCAGAAGGGGTAGCACAAGGAGTTGGCAGAGGGAAGGAAGGAATCTGTATTATCAGGTGTTTCCTGAGCACTTGGCAGAAACAAATTTGAGTTCCCACTTCTGACAGTGCCTCTTATTTTAATTTTTTTTTATGACAGAGTCTCACTCTATCACCCAGGCTGAAGTGCATTGGCATGATGATCTTGGCTCTCTGCAACCTCCACCTCCCAGGTTCAAGTGATCTCCTCCCTCGCCTCTAGAGTAGCTGGGATTACAGGCACACACCACCACACCCAGCTAATTTTTGTACTTTTACAGAGTGCTGGGGTGACAGGCAGGAGCCACCAGGCTTGCCTGTGATCGACCCCAGCACTTTGTAAAAGTAAAGAGATGGGGTTTTGCCATGTTGCCAGGCTCGTCTCGAACTCCTGACCTCAAGTGATTCACCCACCTTGGCCTCCCAAAGTGCTGGGATTGCACGTGTGAGCCACTGCATCAGACAAGAAACTTTTATGTACATGAATCTTCAGGTCTTCCAAAAGAAAGAAAGAAAAAAACCTTGTATGTATTAACTTTTACAAATAAAGTTAATGTATACCAAAGGTGGTGATGACTACGATGAAAATAAAGCAGGTAGGTGAGTTCTAAGGAGAGGAGGGGATCCCTTGGGGGGTGTTGATTGCCCATCTCTCCCTCTGTTTTCTGGTGCTGCATAACAAATTATACCAAAATTTAGCAACTTAAAAACAACAGCTCTGGGTGTTGTTTCATCAGGTCTTCTGTTTTAAGGTCCAGCAAGAATGCTATCAAGACAGAGGCCAGGCCAGGTGCAATGGCTCATGGTTGTAATCCCAGCACTTTTGAAGGCCAAGGTGAGCAGATCACTTGAGATCATGAGTTAGAGACCAGCCTGGCCAACATGGCAAAACCCTGTCTCTACAAAAAATACAAAAATAGGCTGGGCTTACACCTGTAATCCCAGCACTTTGGGAGGAAAAGGCAGGTGGGTCACCTAAGGTCAGGAGTTTGAGACCGGCCTGGCCAACATGGAGAAACCTTGTCTTTACTAAAAATACAAAAAATAAACCAGATGTTGTGGTGGTCACTTGTAATCCCAGTTACTCGGGAGGCTGAGTTAAGATAATCGCTTGAACCTGGGAGTCAGAGGTTGCAGTGAGCCGAGATCACACCATTGCACTCCAGCCAGGGTGACAGAGCAAGACTCTGGCTCAAAAAAAAAAATACACAATGTAGCTGGGTGTGGTGGCGTGTGCCTGTAATCCCAGCTACTTGAAAGGCTGAGGCTGAGACTTGGGCTGGGGTGTCTGAAGGCTCAACTGGGGAAGGACCTGCTTCCAAACCTTTATGGTTGTTGACAGAATTCAGTCCCTCACAGCTATTGGCCAGAAGACAACTCGGTTTCTTACCTACAAAGACCTTGCCAGCAGCTTGTGTCTTTGTCCATTTGTGCTGCTTTCACAGAACACCACAGACTGGGTATATTATACACAATAGAAGTGTATTCAGGCCAGGTGTGGTGGCTCATGCCTGTAATCCCAGCATTTTGGGAGGCTGAGGCAGGTGTATCACCTAAGGTCAGGAGTTCAAGACCAGCCTCGCCAACATGGTGAGACTCCATCTCTACTAAAAATACAAAAATTATCCAAGCATGGTAGTGGGCATTTATAATCCCAGCTACTCAGGAGGCTGAGGCAGGAGAATTGCTTGAACCCAGAGGCAGAGGTTGCAGTGAGCCAAGATTGTGCCACTGTATCCCATCCAGCTTGGGTGACAGAGTAAGACTCCATCTCAAAAAGATTGGTGCCTCCATCCCAGCACCCTAAAACCATCTGGCATATTGTGGGTGCTAACAAATGGGCTGAGTGGTCATCACTCCATTCCCTATTGAGGAAACAGGCTCAGGGAACCCCAGGTTCCACCTCCTCCCCCAGACACACACCCACTCTTTCATATGCCACTTCTTTTTTTTTCCACCCTGGGAAGCTTTGTTTTCTCACCCTGTGTTTCACCAGCAGTTCTGCTCTGGGTCCCGAGTTCCCTCGTGGGGGTTCCCAGGGCTGAGGGAGTAGAGGAGCATGCATCAAGCTCTGTCCCTGCTGATCAGCAAGGGGACCCCTCCCTTCCCTGCCCCACCACCCCGGGCCCCCTTCTCTCATCCTCTGAAGCCTGCCGTTGCCCCATCCTGCTGACAGTACCTGTTCCCCACCAGCCTGCGTCCGTCATCCTGTCTTGGGAGCTGTCAGCCCTCATCCCAGCTCTCCTCCATCAACTCCTCCCGGGCTGCCTGGCTGCTGGACCACATCAGAGGGACGGGGAGGAGGGGTGATGGGGGCACCTCTTGCTGGAGCCAGCTGCTTGCTCCAGCCTGGGCTTACAGGAGAAAAGGGGCCACACCATTTCCCCAGCTTTTGTCAGTTCCAGCATGAGGGTAGGGTTCCCTGAGCCTGTTTCCTTATCTGGTAATGGGGTGACACCAACTAGGTCCACAAACACCCCTGAGGCATATGCTCTGTTGCTGCCCCATCTACAGATAAGGGAGACTCCCCAACCTCCAGGGTGAGGGAAGGACAGGGCTTGGGTTTGAATCTCAAGGCTCCAAGGATACACCTTTGGTTACTAGGCTCCGCTGCAACTCCAAGAGCTGGGCTGGGCCTGCATGTCAGACTGGAGTCAGTGAAGGGTTGGATTGTGCCTCCCGCATTGGATAGGGGTCCTTAAAAGGAAGGCTCATGTCTCCTCCAGCAGACTGGGACCTTGTAAGTTAGTGCCATGCCTCCTGTGTTGGACTGGGCACCTTGAAATTTAGACCATGCCTCCCCATCAGACTGGGGACCCCTGAAGTTTGGACTATGCCTCCCTCATTAGACTGGGGATGCTTGAAGGCAGGCCTATGTCTCTTCCATTCTTCTGGGACCCTTGAAATCAAAGTTATGTCTCCTCCATTAGACAGGGGGCCTTTGAAGGTTGAACCTTTCCTCCCCCATCAGACTGGAGACTCTTGAAGATAGGTTTGTGTCTCCTTCATCAGACTGGGAACCCCTCAAGGTAGGGGCATATCTCTCCCATCAAATGGAAGCCCCTGAAGTCAGAGCCACAACTCCTCCATCAGACTGGGGTCTTCTGTGGGTGAGGCCATGTCTCTGCCATCAGACTGTGAGTTAAGGAAGGCAGAGCTGTCTGGGCACAGTGGCTCATGCCTGTAATCCCAGCCCTTCAGGAGGCCAAGGCAGGAGGATTGCTTGAGCCCAGGAACAGGAGACCAGCTTGGGCAACATGGAGAAACCCTGACTCTACAAAAACTACAAAAATTGCCAGGCACGGTGCCTCACACCTGTAATCCTAGCACTTTGGGAAGACAAGGTGAGTGAATCACGAGGTCAGGAGTTCAAGACCAACCTGAGCAACATGGTGAAATCCTGTTTCTACTAAAAATACAAAAAATTAGCAGGGTATGGTGGTGGGTGATTGTAATCCCAGCTGCTTGGGAGGCTGAGGCAGGTTCACTTGAACCTGGGAGGCAGAGGTTGCAGTGAGCCGAGATCGTGCCATTGCACTCCAGCCTGGGCAACAAGAGCAAAACTCTTGTCTCAGGGTGGGAAAAAAATGCACGGCAAGGTGGCTTATGTGTATAATCCCAGCACTTTGGGAGACTGGTGGATCATGAGGTCAGGAATTCAAAGACTAGCCTGGACAAAATGGTGAAACCTTGTCTCTACTAAAACTGCAATAATTAGCCAGTCACAGTGGCAAACACGTGTATTTCCAGCTACTCTGGAGGCTGAGGCAGGAGAATCACTGGAACCCGGGCAGCATAGGTTGCAGTGAGCCAAGATCATGCCACTGCACACCAGGCAGGTGAAAGAGTGAGACTCTGTCTCAAAATAAAAAAAAAAACTATAAAAACTAGCTGGGCATGGTGGTGTGCAGCTGTAACTCCAGCTACTTGGGAGGCTGAGGCAGGAGAATTGCTTGAACCCAAGAGGCAGAGGTTGCAATGAGCTGAGATCTTGCCAATGTATTCCATTGCACTCTGGCCTGGACAACAAGAGAGAAACTCTGTTTCAAAAAAAAAAAAAAACCCAGCGTGAACGAATGTATCTTGAGGACATCAAGCTCAGTGAGAGACGCCAGACACAGAAGGCCACACAGTGTATGATCCTATCCCTATGAATGTCCAGGACAGGCTCATCCATAGAGACAGGAAGTGGACTTGTGGTTACCAGGAGCAGGGGATTTGGAAAGATGGAGAGTGACAGCTAATTGGGTTTGAGGTTTCCTTGAGGGGTGTGGAAAATGTTCAGGAATTAGATAGCGGTGATGGTTGCACAACCTTGTGGACACACTAAAAACCTTAAATTTTACACTCTGAATGGGTGAATGATAGGATCTGTGAATTACATTTTTTGGGTTTTTTTTGAAAAGAAGTCTGGCTGTCTTGCCCAGGCTGTAGTGCAGTGGCACAATTGCAGCTCACTGCAACCTCCACTTCCTGGGTTCAGGTGATTTTCCTGCCTCAGCCTCCTGAGTAGCTGGGATTACAGGAGCTCAGCACCACGCCTGGTTAAGTTTTGTATTTTTAGTAGAGATGAAGTTTCACCATGATAGCCAGACTGGTCTCGAGCTCCTGACCTCAGGTCATCTGCCCATCTCGGACTTCCAAAGTGCTGGGATTATAGGCATGAGTCACTGCGCCCAGCCAATGTGAATTATATCTCAAAAATAAAGCAATGAAGCCAGGCATGGTGGTTCAAGTCTCTAATCCCAGCACTTTATGGGGCTGATGCAGGAGGATCACAAGGTTAGGAGTTCAAGACCAACCTAGCCAACATGGAGAAACCCTGTATTACCTAAAAATATAAAAATTAGCCAGGCAGTGTGGCACACACCCGTAATCCCAGTTATCAGGGAGGCTGAGGCAGGAGATTCACTTGAACCCGAGATGCAGATGTTGCAGTGAGCCTAGATCATGCCTCCGCTCTCCAGCCTGGGTGACAGAGCTAGCTAGACTCAGCCTCAAAACCAAACAAAAAGCAACAAAACAAAACAAAAAGAACCAAAATCAGTGCCTGGCTATAAGCGCTTAACAGGAGTGAGCTCTTATTCTTTCATGTACCAGGTGAGAAAACATCCTCGTCATCAGCCATTATCTGACAGGCTGGGATTCTGGAAGCCAGAAGAATCTCTGGAGGATAGTTCCCTGGGCCCCACCCACCCTGGAGGAGCCCCCCCCATCAGTTGCCTCTCAGACTGTGAATGCTGGGGAAGGAGGGTCACGCTGCCCAGCCCACCTCCTTGTTATTGCCCACTCCATGACCACCTCTTGGTAGCCCTCCCTGGTTTCCCTCCTCTCCTGGTCAGAAATCCAAAGCTCACAGTCAGGTGCAGTGGCTCAGGCCTGTAATCCCAGCACTTTGGCATCCCAGAGTGCTGGGACTACACTTCCAACACTTAGGGAGGCAGGAGGATCTCTTGAAGACAAGAGTTCAAGAATAGCTCAGGAAACATGGAGAGACCCTGTCTCTATAAAAAAAAAAATTAGCTGGGTGCAATGGTGTGCACCTGTAGTCCTAGTTACCAGGAAGCCGAGATGGGAGGATTGCTTAAAACCAGGATGTTGAGGCTGCAGTGGTCTGTGATTGCAACACTACACTCCAGTCTGGGCAAAATAGCAAGACACTGTTTTTATAAAAAAAAAATTACCGGGGTGTGGTGGTATGCACCTGTAGTCCTAGTCCTACTGGGAGGCTGAGATGGAAGGATTGCTTGAGCCCAGGATGTTGAGGCTGTAGCGAGCTATGATTGCAATGCTGCACCCCAGTCTGGGCAATAGAGTGAGACCTTTCTCAAAAATAAAGGAAAAGAAAAGAAAAAGAGAAAACCCAAGCTCACAAGTTTATACAGCTGATTTAAGGTCACAGGGCAAGGTGATCGGACCTCCAGCCTGGATCTCTTTCTCCTTTACCTCCTTCTGCCCCTCCCCACAAACCTCTCCCCACTCCCCTCCTTCGGGTAGGGTGAGGGGGAAGCCCCAGGAGAAGCCAGCTCCAAAGTACAGGAAAGTCAAATGTTCGATTCTGGTCCCAGAGCCTCTAATTGCTATTCCTAACACATCCTGTAATTAGAAGGCCCCTTTCAACTATTTATACCTCAGATATCTAGTTCAATCTGGCAGGGAGATGAGTCGGATTTGATGAGGTCTGTCAACAGCTCATCCTCCTGCCCTGGAATTGCCTTGCAGCTGACAGAAAGCAGGACAATTACCCACTGTGCTCCCTGGCTGCCCCAAGGGTACTCTGCCTTGTCAGGGATGATGACTGATCAGAAAGGGTGGGGCTGAAGTGGGGGTGGCTGTGCACTTCTGGAAAGAGAAAGGAGTTCAACAGGTTTGTGTTGGAGGATGCAGTCAGTGTGGGGAAGGGAGGAACAGAAGGGTCTAGATGCCTGCAGTCTTCAGGGGCTTTGCCTTGTTGGCTCCAGGTCTGTTTCCCCATCTGGAAAATGGAGCTCATCATGGAGAGAAGTTGCAGAGCTGATTCCCTAAAGAGACACTGGGCTGGGCGTGGTGGCTCATGCCTGTAATCCCGGCACTTTGGGAGGTTGAGGTGGGTGGATCACCTGAGGTCAGGAGTTAGAGACCAGCCTGGCCAACATGGTAAAACCCTGTCTCTACTAAAAATACAAAAATTAGCTGGGTGTGGTGGTGGGTGCCTGTAATCCCAGCTACTCAGGAGGCTGAGGCAGGAGAATTGCTTGAATCTGGGAGATCGGAGGTTGCAGTGAGCAGAGATGGATCGGGCCACTGCACTCCAGTGTGGGTGACAGAGCGAGACTCCATCTCAAAAAAAAAAAAAAAAGAGAGAGAGAGACTCCAGTGCCACCTAGGCCAGTCCCCCCATGGCGTTGTCCAGGCAGAATGAACTGTGGAGTAGCTCTGAATAAGTCCCTCCCGGCTCTATGCCTCAGTTTCCCCATCAGTAAAATGAGAAAGCTGGGTGATAACTTGCTCTCTGCTGGGATCCTTCCTCAAGCTGTCTGGGTTTTCCTGGTAGAAACCACATCTTTCAAATAAGGAAACCAAGACTCGGCGAGTGACAGACCCTGCCCCCAGCCCCGGGTCCTGCCAGAAGGCCCAGTCATAGCAGCGTTGGTTCTGACTTCTTTCTTGTCCTCCAACTGTCTCCTCCAAGCTAAACTTGTACCCAACCAGGGAGATGGGAATGGCCACAAGACCAGAGAATCTGGGGTCCCATCCTTCCTGACCACCTCTCTCTCACTCCAGCCATTAGGAGGAACTGGGCAAGCCCCCTTATGCGGAAGGTAAAAAAAAAAAATAGTTCTACCTTGGAAAATTTGCCAGTGGCCCCCTTTTTCTCTCCCACCCCCAAAACCTCTCACTCTCACCCTCAGACAACGGCGGCTGACAACAGGCAGCCAGGACAGGACAGACCCCTCTCACTTCTGCCCCTCTTCACCCCCTCCCAGAAGCCACAAAGGGACAGATGTCCAGGACAGGCTCCAGACCCAGATATCATCTCCCTTCCCCAGGCCAGCTGTCCCAAACCCTCCCCCTGCCCACAATTAGTCCCAGGGTGGGTGGGTGGGGGTGCAGAGCAGAGCCCTTTTAGAAGAGGGGAAGCCCGATCCCCATCATCCCTTCCTTTGCCCCCCTTTTCCTTCTCGCTGAGTCAATATCAGTTCAGCCAGTGATCTCTCCACCAATTTCCACAACCCCACTCTTCTGGTCAGTTTAATCCCAGACATCGGTTCCATTTTGACCTTCCGTGTTGGCCATTCCCACCCCCCTCTGCTGGCTGTCACCCCTTCTGGCTGTCAAGTCCAGTCCTCCATTTCCCGGTCAATTTCCCCCTCCCCTTCTTGTACCCCTCCCTAGTTGTGTCCCTCCCAGCAGGTCCCCACCTCCGGCGCTCCGAGCTCGCCGCCTCCAGTCTTGGGCGTCCGGGTCTGTGTCCAGCTGGCTTAGCCTTGGCCCCGGAACTGCCGCCCCCCGGCCCTCCTTCCCTCCGTGGGCAGCGGCTCTCTCCCTCCCCAGAACAGCTGAAGGTCTCAGTCACCTGCGAGGGGAGCGCAGGGGGAGGGGAGAGGCGGGGGACGCGGCGGAGGGGAGGAGGGGGAACCTTGATGCTGCTGCGCCGACCCGGCCCGCGGCTGGTGGGAACCTGGCCTTGCCCCCGCGCGCCTCCTCCCCAGCGTTCCACTTCCCGGCCGCGCGCCAGCGGCGGCGAGGAAAGTCTCTCAGAGAGCGTGAAGGGGGATTGAAGGCGGTTTTATTTCTCTTTGTGCGGGTGGCTGGGACTGGATAGAGGCGGCCCAGCCGGTGGCCACGGGATTGGGACTCCCCGCTGAGCCGAGAGGCTCGCGACAAAAGATGCTTCCCGCTGGGGTCGCTGTCTCGGCGCCCCGACTTTGCACGCGGCGCCCACACCCCTGGGGAGCCCGCCCGCTGCGCTGAGATTCCCCGGCGTCCAGGCTGGGCAAGGGGCCGGGAGCGTATGTAGGCGGCGCTGACCCTGACCTTCGGAACCTAGGAAGGGATCCTGGAGCTTCGCGGAGGCGGCGAGCGGCCGAGCCGCGCCAGGGAACCATGCTGCCCTTGGAAACTCCGCGCACCTCCGCGGATGCCCCTCACCCTGGCCCCCAGCGTTCAGGGCCCTGTGGAGAGCCCCGTTTCCCCGCGGTGCTTCCCCAACCGGAGTAAGGTGGGTTTGTCCTCCTCCCTCCTCCGTCACCTCCTTTTTCTCCCCCTCGTTCACCTTCTCCTTCCCTCTATCCATCCAGAGCCCGGCCAAAGTGCGCACCTGACCTTTCTCCTCTTTCCCTGCTCTTCCTCTCCTCCTCCTCTTCCTCCTCCTCCCTGGAGAAAGGGTCCCAGAGAAGCGCAGGTGGGGGTCCCTCTGACAGTGGCTGGATTGGGAGTGACAGGCGCCCAAATGGCCAAGTGGCTACTGGACAACCTGAGCTTTGGCGGTCGGAGGCCCCCTTGGCAGTCACCCACCCGGGACTATACCGAGAGCGACATCCTGAGGGCCTACCAGGAGCAGAAGAACCTGGACTTCGAGGACCCCTATGAGGACGGTGGAGAGCCGCCTGGAGCTGGACCCTATGGGCCCAGGGGACTCCAAGAAGCCCGGAGATTCCAAGTATGGCTTTCCCAAACACTGACTCATCAAGGTGGAGGCTGCGGATATGATCAGAGCCAAGGCCCTTCTGGGAGGCCCCAGGGAGGAGGTGCATGACTGGGTGGAGAGGAGGCTCAGGTTGGGCTCCCTGTATAGAGGAGATCTTGTTTTATGTGTGATCACAGAGGGGACAGAGGCACCAGACAGGCCCTTCCCAGTCCTCCAGACCTCCACCTGCTTGGGCAGGGCTGTTCCTTTTTTTTTTTTTTTTTTTTTTTTTTTTTTTTTTGAGACACAGCAGGGTCTTCCTCTGTCACCCAGGCTGGAGTACAGTGGTGGGATCTTGGCTCACTGCAACCTCTGCCTCTCAGGTTTAAGTGAATTCTCTCACCTCAGTCTCCCAAGTAGCTGGGATTACAGGTGTGCACCACCACGACTGGCTAAGTTTTGTATTTTCAGCAGAGCCGGGATTTGATGGTGTTGGCCAGGATCATCTTAACTCCTGACCTCAGATGATCCTCCTGCCTGGGCCTCCCAAAGTGATGGGATTACAGGTGTGAGCCACCACGCCTGGCCGATATCTGTCCTCCTGCCTCTCTGACCACCCTGCTTGGTCTCCAGGTCCTCCTCCTCCATGGCCATCCCCATGGCCCTCCAGTTCTCTCGACTTAGCACCCCTTCCTCTTCAAACCTGGTGGGACCTTCCTAAAACACATCTGAGTGAGTGGCTCCCCCGTTGGGCATGTAAACATCCTTTCTGTGACTCTGCCCTTCTGACCACTATGTTCCCATTTTGCAGAAGTGGAAACTGAGGCTCTCAGAAGAGCAGTGAATTCCCCAAGGTCTCATAGGTTTCTAGCTTAACAAGATTTGAACTCAGGCCACCAGGAGCAGTAGCTGATGACTGTAATCCCAGAAGTTTGGGAGGTTGAGGTGGGAGGATTGCTTGACTCCATGAGTTCAAGACCAGTCCAGGCTAACAGAGTGAGACCTTGTGTCTCCCCACCAAAAAAAAAAAAAAATTAGCCAATTGTGGTGGTGCACAGTTGTAATCCCAGCTACTCAGGAGGTGCAGGCTTGAGGATCACTGGAGCTTAGGAGGTCAAGGCTGCAGTGAGTCATGATTGAGCCACTCCACTCCAGCCTGGGTGACAGAGCAAGACCCTGCATCAAAAAAAAAAAAAATTCCAGGCATGGTGACTCTCACCTGTAATCCCAGCACTTTGGGAGGCAGAGGTGGGCAGATCACATGAGGTCATGAGTTCAAGACTAGCCTGGCCAACATGGCGAAACCCCTTCTCTCCTAAAAATACAAAAATTAGTCAGGTGTAGTGGTACAAACCTGTAATCCCTGTTACTTTGGAGAATTGCTTGAACCTGGGTGATGGAGGACAATAGGTGCATCCCATTGAGCCTGGCTAATCTTTGTATGTTTAGTAGAGACAGGGTTTTGCCATGTTGGCCAGGCTGGTCTCAAACTCCTGGCCTCAAGAGATCTACCTATCTTGGCCTCCCAAAGTGCTGGAATTATAGGCAGGTATGGGTCACCACACCTGGCCTCTTATTATTACTTTTTTTTTGAGACGGAGTCTCCATCACCCAGGTGGGGTTCAGTGGCACAATATCAGTTCACTGCAGACTTTGCCTCCCAGGTTCAAGGGATTCTCATACCTCAGCCTCCCAAGTACCTGGGACCACAGGCACCCACCACCACGCCTGGCTAATTGTTGTATTGTTAGTGGAGACAGGGTTTCACTATATTGGCCAGGCTGGTCTTGAACTCCTAACCTCAGGTGATCCACCTTCCTCAGCCTCCCAAAGTGCTGGGATTACAGATATGAGCCATGACACCTGGCCTTATTTATATTTTTTGAGATGGGGTCACCTAGGCTGGAGTGCAGTGGCACAATTATGGCTCACTGCAGCCTCCACTTCCCAGGCTCAAGCAATCTTCCTGCCTCAGTCTCACAAGTACCTTGGATTACAGGTGTGTACCAGCACATCTGGCTAATTTTTGCATTTTAGGTAGAGACAGGGTTCTACTATATAGTCCATGCTGGTCTCAATCTCCTAGGCTCAAGCAGTTTATCCACCTCAGCTTCCCAAGGTGCTGGGACTACAGGTATGAGCCACCATGACTGGCCCTGGCTAATTAAAAAAAAAATTTTTTTTGAAACAGAATCTCGCTCAGCTGCTCAGGCTGGAGTGCAGTGGCTCAATCTTGGCTCACTGCAACTCCCAGGTCAAGCAATTATCCCATCTCAGCCTCCTGAGTAACTGGGATTACAGGTGAACACCCCCATGCCCAGCTAATTTTTTTTCTTGCTCTGTCACCCAGCTGAAGTACAGTGGTGTGATCTTGGCTCACCACAACCTTCGACACCCAGTTTCAAGCAATTCTCCTGCCTCAACCCTCCGAATAGGTGGAACGACAGGCACACGCCACCAAGCTTGGCTAATTTTTTGTATTTTAGTAGAAACGTGGTTTCATCATGTTGGCCAGGTTGGTCTTGATATCTGACCTTGTGATCTGCCTGCCTTGGCCTCCAATAGTACTGGGATTATAGGCGTGAGCCACCACACCTGGCCTAATTTTTAAACGTTTTTCTGTGGGGATGGGGGTCTCACTTGTTGCCCAGGCTGGTCTCGAACTCCTGGCCTGGAATGATTCTAGAGCCTCAGCCTCCCAAATCACTGGGATTACAGGTATAAGCAACTACACCAGCCACCGCACTGCTATTTACTGGATTTTGGTGACACAGGAGCATCAGGCCCTGGGCACTGTGAGAGGTGGCTTTGGGGATGGTGGCTTTCTGGGTGGTGGTCTGGGTGCTCAGGAGGCCCTTTCTCCCTCATCCCCCAGGAGCAGCCAGGGGTTCCTGCACCTGAAATCCTCAAGGACCCCAGAGAACCAAGTGGTGCTGGGAAAACACACTAGGCCCTTTCCCAGCATGCTGGAGCTGGTTCAGGCCCCCTGCCAGTATCTGGCTGTGCTGTGCCTCATAGTCATGCAGACCCCCTGACAGTGACACTCAGCCCCCTTTTGAGTCATTGGGCCCAGAATTGTATCCCAAAGCCCTCCCCTGGCCTAGAAAATAAATAAGTTATTGTTTGTCTTAGTGTCCTTTCTGGGCTGCAGAGGGAAGGAGGGATCGCTGACTTCCAGGGGGAAAGCCCTAAGGGGTCCTGGAGAGGGGGATGATAGGGTAATAGAAACCCTGGAGAAGGCTGGGTGCGGTGGCTCATGCCTGTAATCCCAGCACTTTGGGAGGCTGAGGTGGGTGGATCACCTGAGGTCGGAGTTTGAGGCCAGCCTGACCAAATGGAGAAACTTCAACTCTACTAAAAATACAAAATTAGCCAGGTGTATGGTGCATGCCTATAATCCCAGCTACTCTGGAGGTTGAGGCAGGAGAATAGCTTGAACCCAGGAGGCATAGGTTGTAGTAAGCCGAGATTGCACCATTGCACCCCAGCCTGAGTGACAAGAGCAAAACTCCCTCTCAAAAAACAATGCTGCAGGCAGGTGGCTCTGTAATCCCAGCACTTTGGGAGGCCTAGGCTGGCAGATTGCCTTTGCTCAGGAGTTCCAGACGAGCCTGGGCAACACGATGAAAACCCATCTCTACTAAAATACAAAAAATTAGCCAGGTACGGTGGCATGCAAGTAGTCTCAGCTACTCGGAAGCCTGAGGCAGGAAAATTGCTTGAATCTGAGAGGCACAGGTTGCAATGAGCTGAGATCACACCACTACACTCCAGCCTGGGGGACAGAGTAAGACTTCACGTCAAAAAAAAAAAAGATTAAAAGAAAAGGAGAGAGAGAGAGAGAAAAGAAAGAACTAAAAGAAAGGAAGAAAGAAAGAAAGGAAAAAATAGAAAAAAAGAAAGAAAGAAGAAAAGAAAGAGAAAGAAGGAAGGAAGGAGAAAGAAAAGAAAGAGAGAGAGAAAGCCTCAAGGGCCAAGGACATCCCCAGCTCTTTGTTTTGGGGACAGAGTTGGGGTTGGAGCCTGAATCTCCCATAGGGAGGGACCAGAACACAGCAAGAGACAGAGGGGGGGTCAAGCAGATAAAAACCACATACCATCTGGGCACAGTATGTGATCACCCCTGTAATCCCAGCACTTTGGGAGGCTGAGGCGGGCAGATCACAAGGTCAAGAGATTGAGACCATCCTGGCCAACATGATGAAACCCTGTCTCTACTAAAAATAAAAAAAAAATTCGCTAGTCGTGGTGGTGCCTGCTTGCAGTCCCAGCTACTAGGGAGGCTGAGGTGGAAGAATCACTTGAACAGGGAGGCAGAGGTTGCAGTGAGCTGAGACTGAGCCAACACACTCCAGCCTGGTGTCAGAGTGAGACTGTCTAAAAAACTAAACTAAACTAAACAAAAACAAAAACAAACAAACAAACAAAAAAACCCAGCACACACCATAGAAACCGGCAGATACAAATATGTAGAAACTGAGTGGTGCCAGGCTCTCAGGCCAGCTCTGCTCCCTCCTCTGGGCTGCAGGGGCTTGATCTGCAGAAAGGATATCTGTCTGCAGAAGCAGGGGAGGGGAGCCGGGTCTAGCTGGTGACAGTTGGGCAGAAGCATGGGGAGGGGGTCTTGTAAACACCAAGAAGCCCCTGACCTCCCCTCTTCCCCTCTTCTCCCCCTAGCTCCAGGCCTGCCTGGGGGTGATGCCAGCTGTAGAGGGTGTCTTTCAGGGCAGGGTGCTGTTTGGAAACCAGAGCACCATATTCACTTTCTGCTCCTTGGATTTGTCTCTACAAGTATAAGGTGGAAAGGAGGTTTTGAGTTGTCACAAAGTCGCTTGGCCACAGTGGGCCTCTCCAGCCACCCCCGGGAGCTCTGGGACCCCCAGATGACCCCTTAAATCTTTTTTCTTTTTTTCTGAGATGGAGTGTCGCTCTGTGCCCAGGTTGGAGTGCAATGGCACAATCTTGGCTCACTGCAATCTCCACTTCCTGAGTTCCAGCAATTCCCCTGCCTCAGCCTCCCAAGTAGCTGGGACTTCAGGTGCCTGCCACCACATCCAGCTAATATTTTTTGGTACTTTTAGTAGAGACAGGGTTTCACCATGTTGGCCAGGATGGTCTCCATCTCCTGACATCACGATCCACCCACCTCAGCCTCCCAAAGTGCTGGGATTACAGGCCTGAATCACTATGCCCAGCCCCCTTAAATCTTTTTGATTTAAAAAAGCCTCCTGAAAAAAAAAAGCCAGTCGTGGTGGCTCAGGCCTGTAATCTTAGCACTTTGGGAGGCTGAGGCGGGTGAATCACCTGAGGTTAGGAGTTCAAGACCAGCCTGGTAAACATGGTGAAACCCTGTCTTAAAAAAAGTAATAAAAATAAAAAATAAAATAAATTAAAAAGCCTCCTGGGTTCCAGCAATTCTCCTGCCTCAGGCTTCTGAGTAGCTGAGATTACAGGTGTGTGCCTCCACGCCTAGCTAATTTTTTTATTTTTATTTTTAGTAGAGATGGGGTTTCACCATGTTCGTCAGGCTGGTCTTAAACTCCTGACATGATTCGCCCACCTTGGCCTCCCAAAGTGTTGGGATTACAGGTGTAAGTAATCTTGCCCATTTTTTTTTTTGGATTACGGGTGTAAGTAACCTTGCCCATTTTTTTTTTTTTTTTTTGGATTACGGGTGTAAGTAACCTTGCCCATTTTTTTTTTGAAATAGGATCTTTCTCTGTCATCCCGACTAGAGTGTACTCTCTGTTACCTAAGCTGGAGTGCAGAGGGGAAGTCATAGCTCACTGCAGCTTCCACCTCCTGGGTTCAAGCAATCTTCCCACCTCAGCCTCCTGAGTTGCTGGGACCATAGGCGTGTGTCAGCGAACCTGGCTAATTTTATTTTTGTTGAGATGGAGTCTCGCTGTGTCACCCAGGCTGGAGTGCAGTGAGGCAGTCTCAGCTCACTTAAATCTCTACCTCCCCAGTTCTAGTGATTCTCCTGCCTTGACCTCCCTAGCAGCTGGGACTACAGGCACAGGCCACCAAGTCTGGTTTATATTTGTATTTTTAGTAGAGATGGTTTTGCCATGTTACCCAGGCTGGTCTCTAACTCCTGAGCTCAAATAATCCTCCCACCTCTGAGTCCCAAAGAGCTAGTATTACAGGCGTGAGCCACCATGCACAGCCTAATTTTTTTATTTTTTGTAGAGATGGGATCTTGCTAGGTTGCCCAAGCTAAGAGCTTTGGCTCTATTTCTGAAAAATATGGGTATAGGACATAGGAGCCAGCCTTCTACTGCCTTCATCCCTCCTCCCACCTTCCCGGAAGCTGAAGCAGGAGTGCAGATGCAGTGGGTCTTTGTCAAGCAGATGCAGTTCCCACAGCCTTCACCCCACCCCACTTTACCTGGGCTGTTACCTGAGTCTCTGCTGGCAGCAGCAGTGGCTACAGAACGAGGCACCCAGCACCATTGAGGCCACACCAACGCTCTCCACCCCCAGCAGCACAAAGAGGAGTCCTGGGTTGGGGGAAAAGGGATGGTCTAAGCAGGAGGGTGGGGGCAGTGATGGGGGAGGAAATCACTGCAGGAGGAAGATGCTGGGGGAGGAACACAGGTCAAGGCCCATCTGGGAAGTTTGGGGTTGGGTTTCGTTTCTGTGGGGGGTCATCTACAGACAAGAAATCTATGTTCTAGGAGGGTGTAAGTGTTCAAAGGGGGATGTAAGTGTTCCTCCTTCTGCCAGGCTTTGTGGTTTCAGGCAGGTGTTTACTCTGAACCTGTTTCCTCTTCTGAAAAATGAGGCTCAGCAGGGCACGGTGACTCACGCCTACAATCTGAGCACTTTGGGAGGCCGAGGCAAGAGGATCACTTGAGGTCAGGAGTTCGAGACCAGCCTAGGCAACATGGTGAAACCCTGTCTCTACTAAAAAGATAAAAATTAGCTGGGAGTAGTGGTGTGCACCTGTAATCCCAGCTATTCAGAAGGCTGAGGCAAGAGAATCGCTGGAATCCAGGAGGCAGAGGCTGTAGTGAGCCAAGATTGTGCCACTGCACTCCAGCCTGGGTAACAGAGTAAGACTCTGTCTCAAAAAAAAAGGCAAGGGGGGTTGGGAGTTGGGGAGAGATAACATGGGGAGAAGTGCCAGATATAGGTGATGGGGAGGAAAGCAGCAAATCACACTGCCATGTGTGTACCTATGCAACAATCTTGCATGTTCTTCACATGTACCCTAAAACGTAATATGCAATTAAAAAAAGAAAGAAAAATGAGGCTTACTGTTCCTGTCTGGTTGGGTAATTGTGGAAAACTGCCAGCTCGGACTTGTTATCATGAGCTCCGCCATCTTTGTCCTGGGGCTCCTGTTCAGTTGTTGTTTTGTTTGAGCATGAACTCTGAGCCACACCATTTTACAGATGGGGAAACTGAGGCTCAAAGTGCCTAAGTCTCTTGGGGAGGTTCCCCTACCCAGGAGGCAGACAAGACCAACTTTGAACAAAACCCTTTCTCACTTGAGCTCAGAGAAGGTAACACTTAGGTTACTTGAGCACTTACTATGTCCAGGCCCTGTGCTAAGCACTGCTTTGTTGTTGCTGTGTGTTTTTCTGGAGACAGGGTCTCTCTGTATCACCCAGGCTGGAGTGCAGTAGCAAAATCATAGCTCACTGCAGTCAACAAATCCTGGGCTTAAGCAATCCTCCCACCTCAGCTACTCGAGTAGCTGGGACTATGGGTGCATGCCACCATGCCTGGGTAATTTTAGAATTTTTTGTAGAGATAGGATCTTGCTGTGTTGGCCAAGCTGGTCTTGAACTCCTGGCCTCAAGCAATCCTCCTGCCTTGGCCTCCCAAAGTACTGAGATAGCAGGCATCAGCCACTGCACTTGGATTATAGTACTTTAGCTATAACCCCTCTAAAGTCACTTAGCCTGATGAGGAAACACTATTCACTGTATTTTGACAGCAGAGGGAACAGGCACAGAGAGGTCAAGTCACTTGCTCAAGGTCACACAGCAAGTAAATGAAACAGAGGCTTGAATCTAGGTTTGTATAATTTACAGGAACCCCAGCCTAAAGGCTGCAAATGCCCCAATTAAGATAAGGTCCAGGACCCCAACCCCCTCCTGTTACAGCTTCTGAGGTTAGGAGTTGATCTCTGGGGGCTACCAAGCTTCTGTTCAGGGTTGGAGGGGGTGGGGAAGTCAGCTGTGTGAGGCTGAACCCATGCAGGCTACCCGCTCTCTCAAGCTGCCAATGCACAGCCTGACGCCTCCACCACCCTGCCTCCTCTAATTGCTAATTGGCCCCTTTGACATTGGAGGGGTGGGGGAAGGTAGGTAAGACATCCATAACACACCCCTTCCTTGAGGCAGGCACTTGTCCCTGCCAGCAGGCTGGTCCTACCAGCTGGAGAGGAATGGGCATCCTAGGAGCTGGGAGCTGGGAGCTCCCTTCTGCCAGAGGGGGCTGGGCAAATGCCCAGGGCCCACAGGAACCCCTCACAGAGCAGGAGGGAAAGGCTGGATCCCCTTGGGTTTGTTAATTCTGCCCAGGGTGAGTCTATAAGTGGTGACAAGGCAAAGTGAGGAGTGCATAGGCTGCAGCCCTGCCTAGTGAATAGTACTAGACATGTCTTGGCTCTCTTTGGCCTCACCTGCCTCATCTGTAAAATGAGTAAACTGCCTTTGCTGATATGGAGTTTCTTCCAACTTTGAGAGTCCATGGCTTCTTTGTAAGAGGGAGTCTAACTCTGTGGCCCAGGCTGGAGTGCACTGCTGTGATCTCAGCTCACTGCAACCTCCACCTCCCAGGTTCAAGCAATACTCCTGCCTTAACTTCCCGAGTAACTTGGATTATAGTCTCGCACCACCACACCAGGCTAATTTTTGTGTTTTTAGTAGAGAGGGGGGTTTCATCATGTTGGCTAGGCTGGTCTTGAACCCCAGACCTCAGGTGATTCACCCACCTTGGCCTTCCAAAGTGCTGGAATTACAGGCATGAGCTACTGCACCCAGCCAATGGCTTGTCTAGAGACAAGATATCGCTCTGTTGCCCAGGCTGGAGTGCAGTGGTGTGCTCATAGCTGACTGCAGCCACCAACTCCTGGGCTCAAGTGATCCTATTCCCTTAGCCTCCCAAAGTGCTGGGACTACAAGCAACAGCCACTGTGCCTGGCTGATGACTTTCACATTCTGGATTCTATAATTCTAGAATTCTGTTTATTTGTTCGTTTGTTTGTTTACTGGAGACAGTCTCACTCTCTCACCAGGCTGCAGTGCAGTTGCATGATCTTCGCTTACTGCAATCTCTGCCTTTCAGGTTCAAGTGATTCTGCCTCAGCCTTCCAGAGTAGCTGGGACTACAGGTGCACACCACCACACCCAGCTAATTATTTTATTTGTAGTAGAGACAGTTTCACCATGTTTGCCAGGATGGTCTCAGTCTCCTGACCTCGTGATCTGCCCATCTTGGCCTCCCAAATTGTTGGGATTACAGGTGTGTGCCACCGTGCCCAGCCAGGATTCTGTTTTTAAACAGTCTAAAATTCCAAAATTCTGGCCAGGCATGGTGGTGCATGCCTGTAATCCCAGCCCTTTGGGAGGACAAATCAGGCAGATCACCTGAGGTCAGGAGTTCAAGGCCATCCTGGCCAACATGGTGAAACCCCATATCTACTAGAAGTACAGAAAAATTGGCCAGGCATGGTGGCTCATGCCTATAATCCCAGCATTTTGGGGGCCGAGGTGGGCAGATCACTTGAGGTTGGGAGTTCCAGACCAGACTGATCAACATGGTGAAACCCTGTCTCAAAATAGATAAATGAATGAAGGAATGAATGAAAGAATGAAGAAATAAATAAAAAATTAGCTGGGCATGGTGGCCAAACCTGTAATCCCA
The DNA here is from genome assembly GCF_049354715.1 of Callithrix jacchus. Lineage (NCBI taxonomy): Eukaryota > Metazoa > Chordata > Mammalia > Primates > Cebidae > Callithrix > Callithrix jacchus. The sequence continues at coordinate 61,284,683 of NC_133503.1, read as the reverse complement.
GCTACTTGAGAGGCTGAGGCAGGAGAATTGCTTGAACCTGGGAGGCAGAGGTTGCGTGAGCCAAGATCATGCCATTGCACTCCAGCCTGGACAACAAGAGTGAAACTCCATCTAAAAAAAATTGATATGATGAATTAAGGCTTTTATGTTTCTTGGAGTTACAGATTCAAGAGTCTTAAGATTCTTGTCAGGCAATGTTGCTCACATCTGTAATCCCATCACTTTGGGAGGCCAAACCATGTGGATTACCTAAGATCAGAAGTTTGAGACCAGCCTGGCCAACACGGTGACACTCCATCTCTATGAAAAATACAAAAATTATCAGGCATGGTGGTGAGCACTTGGAATCCCAGCTACTTGAGAGGCTGAGGCAAGAGAATCTCTTGAACGTGGAGGTGGAGTTGCTGTGAGCCAAGATAGTGCCACTGTACTCCAAAGCCTGAATGAAAGAACAAGACTCTGTCTTAAAAAAAAATTTGGTACGTGCTTCTTGGACACCATGTCTCACCTGCCGATGAAACTCCTGCGCAGGAAGATCAAGAAGCGGAACCTCAAATTGCGGCAGCAGAACCTAAAGTTGCAGCAGTGGAACCTGAAGTTGCAGGGGGCCTCAAATCTGACCCTATCGGAAACTGAAAATGGAGATGTGTCTGAAGAAACAATGGGAGGTAGAAAGGTTAAAAAATCAAAACATTCTATGAATGTGGGCTTCTCAGAAGCCCAAAATGGAGATGTGTCTCAAGAAGCAGTGGAAAATATAAAAGTTAAAAAATCTTCCCAGAAATCCACCGTCTTAACCAATGGGGAAGGAGCAATGCAGTCTCCCAATTCAGTATTGAAAAAGAAAAAGAAGAAGAAAAAGAGAAAACTGGTGAATGATGCTGGGCCTGATACAAAAAAAGCAAAAACCAGAAACAAAGGGGAATCTGAAGATGAAAGTGCTGAGATTCCTAAAGAAACAGAAAATAATGTGGAGAAGCCAAATAATGATGAAGATGACAGTGAGGTGCCCAGCCTGCCCCTGGGACTGACAGGAGCTTTTGAGGATACTTCATTTGCTTCTCTATCTAATCTTGTCAATGAAAACACTCTGAAGGCAATAAAAGAAATGGGTTTTACAAACATGACTGAAATTCAGCATAAAAGTATAAGACCACTTCTGGAAGGCAGGGATCTTCTAGCAGCTGCAAAAACAGGAAGTGGTAAAACCCTAGCTTTTCTCATCCCTGCAGTTGAACACATTGTTAAGTTAAAGTTCATGCCCAGGAATGGAACAGGAGTCCTTATTCTCTCACCTACTAGAGAACTAGCCATGCAAACTTTTGGTGTACTTAAGGAGCTAATGACTCACCACGTGCATACCTATGGGTTGATAATGGGTGGTAGTAACAGATCTGTGGAAGCACAGAATCTTGTTAATGGGATCAACATCATTGTGGCCACACCAGGCCGTCTGCTGGACCATATGCAGAATACCCCAGGGTTTATGTATAAGAACCTGCAGTGTCTCGTTATTGATGAAGCTGATCGTATCTTGGATGTTGGGTTTGAAGAGGAATTAAAGCAAATTATTAAACTTTTGCCAACACGTAGACAGACTATGCTCTTTTCTGCCACCCAAACTTGAAAAGTTGAAGATCTGGCAAGGATTTCTCTGAAAAAGGAGCCATTGTATGTTGGTGTTGATGATGATAAAGCTAATGCAACAGTGGATGGTCTTGAACAGGGGTATGTTGTTTGTCCTTCTGAAAAGAGATTCCTTCTGCTCTTTACATTCCTTAAGAAGAACCGAAAGAAGAAACTTATGGTCTTCTTTTCATCTTGTATGTCCGTGAAATACCACTATGAGTTGCTGAATTACATTGATTTACCCGTCTTGGCCATTCATGGAAAGCAGAAGCAAAACAAGCATACAACCACATTCTTCCAGTTCTGCAATGCAGATTCAGGAACACTGTTGTGTACAGATGTGGCAACAAGAGGGCTGGACATTCCCGAAGTCGACTGGATTGTTCAGTATGACCCCCCCCCCGATGATCCTAAGGAATATATTCATTGTGTAGGTAGAACAGCCAGAGGCCTAAATGGGAGAGGGCATGCCTTGCTCATTTTGCGTCCAGAAGAATTGGGTTTTCTTCACTATTTGAAACAATCCAAGGTTCCATTAAGTGAATTTGAATTTTCCTGGTCTAAAATTTCTGACATTCAGTCCCAGCTTGAGAAATTGATTGAAAAGAACTACTTTCTTCATAGGTCAGCCCAGGAAGCATATAAGTCGTACATACGTGCCTATGATTCCCATTCTCTGAAGCAGAACTTTAATGTTAATAACTTAAATTTGCCTCAGGATGCTCTGTCATTTGGTTTCAAGGTGCCTCCCTTTGTTGATTTGAATGTCAACAGCAATGAAGGCAAGCAGAAAAAGCGAGGAGGCAGTGGCGGATTTGGCTACCAGAAAACCAAAAAAGTTGAAAAATCCAAAATCTTTAAACATATTAGCAAGAAATCGTCCGACAGCAGGCAGTTTTCTCACTGAAGACATGCCTTTCTTTCATCTTGAATAACTTTGTCCTAAATTAAATTTTTTTTACCACTTGATTTAACAGAATTTTTGTAGCCTTTAGAATTTGGACTTCGTTAACAAGAGTATAAATTGACTTGGGTTGCAAGCACTGAGCACTGTTCCTTCTATCAAGTCTCTCTTTTATTTTTGAGATACAAAACAGGCATTGTTTTCTTGGTTGCCCAAGGGCAGAGCAAAGAATATCTGGTCTTTCTTATGAAAAGATCAACAAAATAGACCACTAGCCAGATTGATTAAAAATAAAAGAGAGAACAACCAAATAGATGCAATAAAAGATGATAAAGGGGAAATCACAACAGATTCCACAGAAATTCAAACCATCATCAGAGAATATTACGAACAACTCTATGCACACAAACTAGTAAACCTGGAAGAAATGGATAATTTCCTGGACTCCTGTGTCCTCATAAGCCTAAACCAGGAGGAAGCTGAAACTATGAATAGACCAATAACAAGGTCAGAAGTCGAGGCAGCAATTAAGAGCCTACCACTCAAAAAAATCCCAGGTTCAGACAGGTTCACAGCCGAATTATACCAGACACACAAAAAGGAGTTGGTACCATTCTTTCTAAAACTATTTCAAACAATCCAAAAAGAGGGAATCCTTCCCAAATCATTTTACAAGACCAACATCATTCTGATACCAAAACCCGGCAGAGACCCAACAAGAAAAGAAAACTTCAGGCCAATATCCATGATGAACATAGATGCAAAAATCTTCAATAAAATATTGGCAAGCCGATTGCAATAGCAAATCAAAAAACTTATCCAACATGATCAAGTAGGATTCATCCCGGGGATGCAAGGCTGGTTCAGCATACGCAAGTCTATAAACGTAATTCACCACATAAACAGAACCAAAAACAAAAACCACATGATTATCTCAATTGACGCAGAGAAGGCATTCGACAAAATTCAACAGCCCTTTATGCTAAAAACCCTCAATAAACTCGGGATCGATGGAACGTATCTCAAAGTAATAAAAGCTATTTATGAAAAACCAACAGCCAATATCATACCGAATGAACAAAAACTAGAAGCGTTCCCTTTGAAATCCGGCACTAGACAAGGATGCCCTCTTTCACCACTCCTATTCAATATAATACTGGAAGATCTAGCCAGAGCAATCAGGCAAGAAAAAGAAATAAAGGGTATTCAAATAGGAAAGGTGGAAGCCAAATGGTCTCTATTTGCAGACGACATGATAGTATACCTAGAAGACCCCATCGCCTCAGCCCAAAAACTCCTGAAACTGATAAGCAACTTCAGCAAAGTCTCAGGATATAAAATCAATGTGCAAAAATTACAAGCATTCGTCTACACCAATAACAGACTTAAAGAAAGCCAAATCAAGAATGAACTGCCATTCAAAATTGCTACAAAAAGAATAAAATACCTTGGAATACAACTCACAAGGAACATAAGGGACCTCTTCAAGGAGAACTACAAACCACTGCTCAACGAAATCAGAGAGGACACAAACAGATGGAGAAACATTCCATGTTCATGGTTAGGAAGAATTAATATCGTGAAAATGGCTATACTGCCCAAATTAATTTACAGAATCAACGCTATCCCCATCAAGCTACCATTGACTTTCTTCACAGAACTGGAAAAAACCACCATGAACTTCATATGGAACCAAAAGAGAGCCCGCATAGCCAAGTCAATTCTAAGCAAAAAGAACACAGCGTGGGGCATCACACTACCGGATTTCAAACTATAATACAAGGCTACAGTAGTCAAAACAGCATGGTACTGGTACCAAAACAGCGATATAGACCAATGGAACAAAACAGAGGCACCGGAGGCAACACAACATATCTACAACTATACAATCTTTGATAAACCTGACAAAAACAAGCAATGGGGAAGGGATTCCCTGTTTAACAAATGGTGTTGGGAAAACTGGCTAGCCATGTGCAGAAAGCAGAAACTGGACCCCTTCCTGACACCTTACACTAAAATTAACTCCAGATGGATTAAAGACTTAAACATAAGACCTGGCACGATAAAAACCCTAGGAGGAAATCTAGGCAAAACTATCCAGGACATAGGAGTAGGCAAGGACTTCATGAACAAAACACCAAAAGCATTGGCAACAAAGGCCAAAATAGACAAATGGGACCTAATGAAACTCCACAGCTTCTGCACGGCAAAAGAAACAGTCACTAGAGTGGATTGGCAACCAACAGAATGGGAAAAAATTTTTGCAGTTTACCCATCTGAAAAAGGGCTGATATCCAGAATTTACAAAGAACTCAAACAGATTTACAGGAAACAAATAAACAAGCCCATTCAAAAGTGGGCAAAGAATATTGAACAGACACTTTCCGAAAGAAGACATAGATGAGGCCAAAAATCATATGAAAAAATGCTCATCGTCACTGGTCATCAGAGAGATGCAAATCAAAACCACATTGAGATACCATCTCACGCCAGTTAGAATGGCGATCATTAAAAAATCTGGAGACAACAGATGCTGGAGAGGATGTGGAGAAAAAGGAACACTTTTACACTGTTGGTGGGAGTGTAAATTAGTTCAACCATTGTGGAAGACAGTTTGGCGATTCCTCAAGGCCTTAGAAATAGAAATTCCATTTGACCCAGCAATCCCATTACTGGGTATATATCCAAAAGACTATAAATCGTTCTACTATAAGGACACATGTACACGAATATTCATTGCAGCACTGTTTACAATAGCAAAGGCCTGGAATCAACCCAAATGCCCATTGATAATAGACTGGATTGGAAAAATGTGGCACCTATACACCATGGAATATTATGCAGCAATCAGAAATGATGAGTTTGTGTCGTTTGTAGGGACATGGATGAATCTGGAGAACATCATCCTCAGCAAACTGACACAAGAACAGAAAATGAAACACCGCATATTCTCACTCATTGGCAGGTGATGAAAAATGAGAACACATGGACACAGAAAGGGGAGTACTAAACACTGGGGTCTATTGGGGGGAAAAGGGGAGGGCCAGTGGGAGGGGGAGGTGAGGAGGGATAGCCTGGGGAGAAATGCCAAATGTCGGTGAAGGGGAAAAGGAAAGCAAAGCACACTGCCATGAGTGTACCTACGCAACTGTCTTGCATGCTCTGCTCATGTACCCCAAAACCTAAAATCCAATAAAAAATTTAAAAAAAAAGTTTGATATGAAGAATTTAGTTTTTGTTTCTAGGAGCTTGAGATTCAAAAGTCTTAAGAGTCTAGGATCTGGCCACGTGTGGTGGCTCACTCTTGTAATCCCAGCAATTTGGGAGGCTGAGGCACCTGGATCACCTGAGGTCAGGAGTTCTCAACCAGCCTGAACAATACGGTGAAACTCCATCTCTACTAAAACACAAAAAATTAGCTGAGCATGGTGGTGTGTGCCTGTAATCCAGCTACTCAGAAGGCTGAGATGGGAGAATCACTTGAGTCTAGGAGGGGGAGGTTGCAGTGAGCTGAGATTGTGCCTGGGTGACAGAGTGAGACTCAGCCTCAGAAGCAAACAAAAATTAGCCAGGCATGGTGGTCAGCACCTGTAATCGCAGCTACTCGGAAGGCTGAGGCAACATAATCTCTGGGAGGTGGAGGTTGCTGTGAGCCAAGATATTACCACTGCACTCCAAGATCTGGATGACAGAGCAAGGCTCTGTCTCAAACAAAAAAAAATATTTGATATAAAGAATTGAGAGTTTTTTGTTTCTAGGAGTCTGAGATTCAAAAGTCTTAAGATTCTGAGATCCGGCCAGGCAAGGTGGCTCACACATGTAATCCCAGCACTTTGGGAGGCCCAGGCAGGTAGATCAGGAGGTCGGGAGATTGAGGGCATCCTGGCTAACACAGTGAAACCGCATGTGTACTAAAAAAATACAAAAAAATAGCCAGGTGTGGTGGTGTGTGCCTGTAATCCCAGCTACTTGGAAGGCTGAGGCAGGAGAATCACATGGACCCAGGAGGTGGAGGTTGTGTGCTATACCGGGCCTAGAGTTAGAACCTGAGCAAAGCCATTTTATAAGACAAAGCTGTTTTCTCAAAAATAAGTTGTAACGGCTGCCCCATTCTCCTCACAATAACTGCTGACCTTGGCTTCTGTAAACAAAACTGCTAGCTTGCTCTAAAGAATGCCCACCATGAAAAGTTGCTTGCCTTTTTCTTATCAGTAACTGTCTGGCCTTTGTTTATCAGTAGTTACCAAAATAAGCCTCTGTAAGGTTGCTTGCTCTGTATCCACTCAATCCTAAAACCAGGATGTGGTTTTTCAGCTTAAATACCCTGATGCCCCTGAGTTCAGGGCGACGTGTTGGAGAGACGTGAGTACTCCGTGGTCGCCGGCAATAAAGACCCTGCAATTTGGCATACTTTTGTCTTGGTTGATAATTTTATACTCAACCAAAATACTTCATTTGGAGTACCCAACAAGATCTATTCTTTTTGTTTATCACCAGATAAAAGCCATCTCTCAGTCTCACCCAGGTGGCCACTCCAACCTCAAGGGCCTCTAGGGGAGGGACCCACTGGGTTGCCCCAGGGCCCCAGAGTGTCACCCTAAAGGGTAAGTGACCACCTGGCCGACAGTCACCCGAAATTCTTCAGGGTCCTAAAAACCTCTGGAGGTAAGTTTGGTCTGTAATCTGGTCTGGAATCTGGGAACTAGTTCAAGGAAGGCCTGAGTCAGGAGACTGGACGCAGTCATAGCAACCCTAACTGGGCAAGCCCCACTGAGACATCACTTGAGGCTTCTGGTAGCTGGCACAGTGGGCATCAGCATCAGGTAGCTGGTATAGTGGGTACCAGCATTCGATTGTTTCCATAAACTCTGTGTGAATGAGAGAGTGAACGTGTATATATGTAGTCCCATGGCTGGAAAGCTATGGCGCTTGTGTGGGCCTTCACCCGTGGTTTCATGGGAGCATCTTAAGGCATAATGGTAATTCACTCCAGGGTCAAGCCCGACTTCCTTCCTGAAGTGACCAGGCCCGGGGGTTATACGGGTACACCTTAGCCAAGATGCACCTGAAATACCCCTCTGGGGGCATAGCCGGGCAGGCATCAGATTGGTCTCCTATCTAGGGGACACCCATCCTTTGTTTGTCACTCTTGTATGGGATGTGTCTCACCTGTACATTTGTCAGTTTTATTAGATTCATAATAGCAGACATACACTGGTTCAGGCCATCTTCCCTTGAGGTAGGGGATATCTTACAGTGGTTGACAGACCACTGGATGCAGGAAATTTTATTGATTACACCCCAGCAGAAATTACCCTTTTCTCTTTCTTCCTCATCTTTTTTTTTTTAATTTTTATTGCATTATAGGTTTTGGGGTACACGTGCAGAACATGCAAGACAGTTGCATAGGTACACGCATGGCAGTGTGTTTTGCTTCATTTCTCCTCTTCACCCACATTTGGCATTTCTCCCCAGGCTATCCCTCCCCAGCTCCCCCCCTGCTGGCCCTCCCCTTTCCCCCAATAGACCCCAGTGTTTAGTACTGCCCTCCCTGTGTCCATGTGTTCTCATTATTCATCAGCTGCCTATGAGTGAGAATATGCAGTGTTTCATTTTCTGTTCTTGTGTCAGTTTGCTGAGAGTGATGTTCTCCAGATTCATCCATGTCCCCAAAAACAACACAAACTCATCATTTCTGATTGCTGCATAACATTCCATGGTGTATATGTGCCACATTTTCCCAATCAAGTCTATCATTGATGGGCATTTGGGTTGGTTCCAGGTCTTTCCTATTGTAAACAGTGTTGCAATGAACACTCATGTGCATGTATCCTTATAGTAGAACGATTTATAGTCCTTTGGATATATACCCAATAATGGGATTGCTGGGTCAAATGGAATTTCTATTTCTAAGGCCTTGAGGAATCGCCACACTGTCTTCCACAATGGTTGAACTAATTTACACTTTCACCAACAGTGTAAAAGTGTTCCTTTTTCTCCACATCCTCTCCAGCATCTGTTGTCTCCAGATTTTTAATGATCGCCATTCTAACTGACATAGAGATGGTATCTCAATGTGGTTTTGATTTGCATCTCTCTGATGACCAGTGATGATGAGCATTTTTTCATATGATTTTTGGCCTCATATATGTCTTCTTTCGTAAAGTGTCTGTTCATATCCTTTGCCCAGTTTTGAATGGGCTTGTTTGTTTTTTTCCTGTAAATCTGTTTCAGTTCTTTGTAAATTCTGGATATTAGCCCTTTGTCAGATGGGTAAACTGCAAAAATTTTTTCCCATTCTATTGGTTGCCGATCCACTCTAGTGACTGTTTCTTTTGCCGTGCAGAAGCTGTGGAGTTTAATTAGGTCCCATTTGTCTATTTTTGCTTTTGTTGCCAATGCTTTTGGTGTTTTGTTCATGAAGTCCTTGCCTACTCCTATGTCCTGGATGGTTTTGCCTAGATTTCCTTCTAGAGTTTTTATGGTGCCAGGTCTTATGTTTAAGTCTTTAATCCATCTGGAGTTAATTTTAGTGTAAGGTGTCAGGAAGGGGTCCAGTTTCTTCTTTCTGCACATGGCTAGCCAGTTTTCCCAACACCATGTTAAACAGGGAATCCCTTCCCCATTAATTGCTTTTGTCAGGTTTATCAAAGATTGTATGGTTGTAGATATGTTGTGTTGCCTCTGATGCCTCTGTTTTGTTCCATTGGTCTATGTCTCTGTTTTGGTACCAGTACCATGCTGTTTTGATTACGGTAGCCTTGTAGTATAGGTTAAAGTTCAGTAGTGTGATGCCTCTTGCTGTGTTCTTTTTGCTTAGACTTGACTTGGCTATGCAGGATTTCTTTTGGTTCCATATGAAGTGCATGGTGTTTTTTTCCAGTTCTGTGAAGAAATTCAATGGTAGCTTGATGGGGATAGCGTTGATTCTGTAAATTACTTTGGGCAGTATAGCCATTTTCACGATGTTAATTCTTCCTAACCATGAACATGGAATGTTTCTCCATCTGTTTGTGTCCTCTCTGATTTCGTTGAGCAGTGGTTTGTAGTTTTCCTTGAAGAGGTCCCTTACATTCCTTGTGAGTTGTATTCCAAGGTATTTTATTCTTTTTGTAGCAATTGTGAATGGCAGTTCGTTCTTGAGTTGGCTTTCTTTAAGTCTGTTATTGGTGTAGAGGAAGGCTTGTGATTTTTGCACATTGAGTTTATATCCTGAGACTTTGCTGAAGTTGCTTATCAGTTTCAGGAGTTTTTGGGCTGAGGCGATGGGGTCTTCTAGGTATACTATCATGTCGTCTGCAAATAGAGACAATTTGGCTTCCTCCTTTCCTATTTGAATACCCTTTATTTCTTTTTCTTGCCTGATTGCTCAGGCTAGAACTTCCAGTATTATATTGAATAGGAGTGGTGAAAGAGGGCATCCTTGTCTAGTGCCGGATTTCAAAGGGAACACTTCCAGTTTTTGTTCATTCGGTATGATATTGGCTGTTGGTTTTTCATAAATAGCTTTTATTACTTTGAGATACGTTCCATCGATCCCGAGTTTATTGAGGGTTTTTAGCATAAAGGGCTGTTGAATTTTGTCGAATGTCTTCTCTGCATCAATTGAGATAATCATGTGGTTTTTGTTTGTGGTTTAGTTTTTGGGGTGAATTACGTTTATAGACTTGCGTATGTTGAACCAGCCTTGCATCCCCGGGATGGATCCTACTTGATCATGATGGATAAGTTTTTTGATTTGCTGTTGCAATCGGCTTGCCAATATTTTATTGAAGATTTTTGCATCTATGTTCATCATGGATATTGGCCTGAAGTTTTCTTTTCTCGTTGGGTCTCTGCCGGGTTTTGGTATCAGGATGATATTGGTCTCATAAAATGATTTGGGAAGGATTCCCTCTTTTTGGATTACTTGGAATAGTTTCAGAAGGAATAGTACCAGCTCCTCTTTGTGTGTCTGGTAGAATTAGGCTGTGGACCCATCTGGACCTGGGCATTTTTGTGTGGTAGGCTCTTAATTGCTGCCTCGACTTCTGACCTTGTTATTGGTCTATTCATAGTTTCAGCTTCCTCCTGGTTTAGGCTTGGGAGGATGCAGGAGTCCAGGAAATTATCCATTTCTTCCAGGTTTACTAGTTTATGTGCATAGAGTTGTTTGTAATATTCTGTGATGATGGTTTGAATTTCTGTGGAGTCTGTGGTGATTTCCCCTTTATCATTTTTTATTGCATCTATTTGGTTGTTCTCTTTTTTATTTTCAATCAGTCTGGCTAGTGGTCTCTCTATTTTGTTGATCCTTTCAAAAAACTAGCTGTTGGATTTATTGATTTTTTGAAGGGTTTTTCGTGTCTCTATCTCCTTCAGTTCAGCTCTGATCTTAGTTATTTTTTGTCTTCTGCTGGGTTTTGAGGTTTTTGGATGTTGCTCCTCTAGCTCTTTTAATTTTGACGATAGAGTGTCAATTTTAGATCTCTCCATTCTCCTCATATGGGCACTTATGGCTATATACTTTCCTCTAGAGACTGCTTTAAATGTGTCCCAGAGATTCTGGCATGCTGCATCTTTGTTCTCATTGGTTTCGAAGAACTTCTTTATTTCTGCCTTCATTTCATTGTTTACCCAGTCAACATTCAAGAGCCAGTTGTTCAGGTTCCATGAAGCTGTGTGGTTCTGGGTTGGTTTCTGAATTCTGAGTTCTAACTTGATAGCACTATGATCTGAGAGACTGTTTGTTATGATTTCAGTTGTTTTGCATTTGCTGAGGAATGCTTTACTTCCAATTATGTGGTCAATTTTAGAGTAGGTGTGATGTGGTGCTGAGATGTATGTATATTCTGTGGATTTGGTGTGGAGAGTTCTTTAAATGTCTATCAGGTTTTCTTGCTCCAGGTCTGAGTTCAAGCCCTGGATATCCTTGTTGATTTTCTGTCTGGTTGATCTGTCTAATATTGGCAGTGGAGTGTTAAAGTCTCCCACTATTATTGTGTTGGACTCCAAGTCTCTTTGTAAGTCATTAAGAACTTGCCTTATGTATCTGGGTGCTCCTGTATTGGGTCCATATATGTTTAGGATCATTAGCTCTTCTTGTTGTATCAATCCTGTTACCATTATGTAATGGCCTTCTTTGTCTCTTTTGATCTTTGTTGCTTTAAAGTCTATTTCATCAGAGACGAGAATTGCAACTCCTGCTTTTTTTTTTTTTTGCTCTCTATTTGCTTGGTAAATCTTCCTCTATCTCTTTATTTTGAGCCTTTGTGTATCCTTGCATGTGAGATGGGTTTCCTGGATATAGCACACTGATGGGTTTTGGATTTTTATCCAATTTGCCAGTCTGTGTCTTTTGATTGGTGCATTTAGTCCATTTATATTTAGGGTCCATATTGTTATGTTTGAATTTGATTCTGCCATTTTGATGCTAGCTGGCTGTTTTGATCGTTAGTTGTTGTAGATTCTTCATTATGTTGATGCTCTTTAGCATTTAGTGTGATTTTGGAATGGCTGGTACTGGTTGTTTTTTTCTATGTGTAGTGCCTCTTTCAGGAGCTTTTTCAAAGCAGGCCTGGTGGTGACAAAATCTCTGAGTACTTGCTTGTTCACAAAGGATTTTATTTTTCCTTCACTTCTGAAGCTCAGTTTGGCTGGAAATGAAATTCTGGGTTGAAAGTTCTTTTGTGTAAGGATGTTGAATATTGGCACCCACTCTCTTTTGGCTTGTAGTGTTTCTGCTGAGAGATCTGCTGTGAGTCTGATGGGCTTCCCTTTGTGGGTGACAGGACCTTTCTTTCTTACTGCCCTTAGTATTTTCTCCTTTATTTCAACCTTGTTGAATCTGACGGTTATGTGCCTTGGGGTTGCTCTTCTTGCGGAATGTCTTTGTGCTGTTCTCTGTATTTCCTGCATTTGAGTGTTGGCCTGTCTTGCTAGGTGGGGGAAATTTTCCTGGATAATGTCCTGAAGAGTATTTTCCAGCTTGGATTTATTCTCTTCATCCCATTCTGGTACACCTATCAAATGTAGGTTAGGTCTCTTCACATAGTCCCACATTTCTTGGAGACTTTGTTTATTTCTTTTTGTGTTTTTTTCTCTGATCTTGGTTTCTCATTATGTTTCATTGAATTGATCTTTGACTTCTGATATTCTTTCTTCTGCTTGGTCAATTCGGCTGTTGAAACTTTTGCATACTTCGCGAAATTCTCATATTGTGTTTTTCAGCTCCTTTCATTCATTCATATTCCTCTCTAAATTATCCATTGTTGGTATCATTTCCTCGAATCTTTTTTCAAGGTTTTTAGTTTCTTTGCATTGATTTAAAACATGTTCTTTTACCTCACAAAAGTTTCTCATTATCCACCTTCTGAAGTCTAATTCTTTCATTTCGTCACAGTCATTCTTCGTCCAGCTTTGTTCTTTTGCTGGTGAGGAGTTTTGGTCCTTTGTAGGAGTCACGGTGTTCTGGTTTCAGGTATTTTTCTTCTTTTGGCACTGGTTGCTTCCCATCTTTGTGGATTTATCCACTTGTCATCTACGTAGTTGCTGACTTTTCGATTGGTTCTCTGAGTGGACACCCAGCCTGTTGATGATGACGTATTTCTGTTACTTGGTTTTCATTCTACCATTCTAGCCCCTCCATTGTATGACTTTTCAGGTCCACTCCAGGTTCTGCTTGTCTTGGGTACACCTATAGCAGCTGCAGAACAGTGAGGGATGCTACCAGTTTCTCTTTCTGCTGTCTTTGTCCCAGAATGATGCCTGCCAAATGTCAGTTTTTTGGAAATAGAGAGATCAGGGAGCTGCTTGAGGAGACAGTCTGTACTTTATAGGAGTTCAAGTGCTGAGCTCTGTGCTCTGTTGTTCATTCATGGCTGTTAGACTGCTACGTTTTATTCTGCTGCTGCAGAGGTCATAAAAAAGAAACCCTTTTTTTCTCAGGTGCTGTGTCTTGGGGGGTTGGGGCTTTCTTTGTGAGTGTCTGTTGTGCTGTCCTGCCCAGCTAGGAGGCAGTCTAGTTACTATTTGCCTGCCAAGGCTCCGCCCTGCTGGTGTGAGGTTCGCCCTGTTGCTGCAGGCTCTGCTCTGCTGTTGTGGTTTCCATTTTGCTGCCACGGGCTATGCCCTGCAGCAGAGTCTCTCTGTTGTAGCGGGTTTCCTATGCAATGGCAGGCTGTGTCAGCAATTGGCGTGTACCTCAGTAGGGGCGGATTGCCTCAGTAATGGTGGACACCCCTTTCCCACGGAGCTGCACCGTCCTGGGTTTGCCTGTGCCTGCACTCAGAGCGTTTGGAATCGCCATTTTGTTTCTTCCACTGCACTACCCCAAACGCGGTTTCCCTGGAATCTCCTGGCCTGGCTCACTGTCCAAGTCCAGTTCAGTCTCAAGTTCAGCCCTCTCAAGTTTCAGATTGCCGGTTCAACAGGGCATTCGGTGCAGTGCACTTTGTTCAGAGCCCTTTGGAACGCCGGCTGCACTGGCTGCCGGCTGCAGCAGCCAAAACCTCTGCCTGGCATCCCGTGTCTCTTTTATACCTGGGAATTTTTCCGTTTTGTGGGCAAGAAAGGTCCATCTGGAAATGCGGCCCTGACTCACCCTCTGCGCATTCACTGAGAGCTTCAATCCTGGGTTGTTTTCGCCATGCCATCTTGAGTCCCTCTTCACAGCCCTCTTTATAAATGGCACCATGCACATGGGCCGTAGCAAACGCATATCAGCTATCTGTATAGATGTTGACAGCTTTTTTTCCCACCCAGTCCAAGGCCTTTATCAGAGCTATGAGTTCTGCCTTTTGGGCTGAAGTTCCGTGTGGGAGAGCCTGGACCCAGATAAAAAACTCTAGGTTGACCACAGCTGCCCTGGCATACCTGACTCCGTCGACCATGAAACTGCTGCCATCTGTATACAGTACCTCTTCTGGGTTCTGCAGGAAGACGTCAGTGAGATCTAGTCGCACAATGTGGAGGACATCTATTGTCTGTTGGCAGTCATGTATGGGCTCCTCTAGCTCGCTGTCAGGTAGCAATGTGGTGGGGTTTAGAACTGTGGTTTCTGAAAACTTTATGCAGGGCTGGTCCAAAAGTAAGGCCTGGTATTGGACTTTGCAGACATTAGACATCCATTTTTCTGGAGCTCCACGGAGTAGTGACTCAACCTCATGGGGTGCCACTAAGTTTAACTCCTGCCCCTAAGTCAGCTTATCTGCCTCTTTGACTAATAGGGCTGTGGCCGCCACCACTCCTAGGCAAGCCAGCCATCTGGAGGCTACAGGATCAAGTCTTTTAGAGAGATAGGCAACTGACTGGGACCAGGGTCCCAGAGTCTGGGTGAGTACCCCCTTAGCTACCCCCTGTTTTGCATGTATGAATAACTGGAAGGGCTTAGAGATGTCAGGCAAGACCAAGACCAGGACTGTGGTCAAGGCTTTTTATAGCCTGTCAAAAGCCTGCCGTTCCATTACTGTCCAAGTCAACGTCTGGTCCCCTCAGGTACAAGCGTACAAGGGCTTCACTATTTCAGCAAATCCCAAAATCCATAGCCTACAGTACCCTACTGCCCTGAGGAATTCCCAAACTTGGCATTTGGTGGTAGAAGTGGGTATCTGCAGTACAGCTTGGACTTGGCTGGGTGCCAGTGCTTGGTTTCCCTTTTCTACAATATAACCCAGATAAGTGACTCTTGACTGCCATATTTGGGCTTTCTTGGCTGAGACCCGGTAGCCCAAAGTCTGTAGGGTCCTTAGTAGGGACAATGTGGTCTCCTTACAGTCGTCTTGGGTTTTTGTGGCCAAGAGTAAGTCATCCACATATTGGAGGAGGGTACACCTTGGGTCTTTGGCTTGGAAGGCTGAGAGATTTTGGCTCAGCACCTCAACAAACAGAGTGGGGGAATTTTTGAAACCCTGTGGCAATCTTATCCAAGTGAGTTGCCCAGAGACTTTTGTATCAGGGTCAGCCCATTCAAAAGCAAATATGGCTGGCTGACTGGGGCCAGCAGTATACAGAAGAATGCATCTTTCAGGTCCAAGACAGTATAGTGGAGGTGGTCCAGGGGCAATAGACTCAGGAGGGTGTACGTGTTTGGGACTGTGGGATGAACAGTTTCTACCCATTTATTTACCTCCCTTAAGTCCTGCACAGGTCGATAGTCCTGTGTGCCTGATTTTAGCATGGGGAGCAGGGGGGTATTTTAGGGAGACTTACAGGTAGTGAGGATTCCTCCCTTTAAGAGCTTGGTGATGTGTGGAGCAATTCCTTGTCTGGCTTCCTGGCTCATAGGGTATTGTTTCACCCAGACTGGAGTTGCCGTTGCCAAGAGTTGGACCACGACTTGGGTGTGATGACTTGCCAAACCTGGGGGACTTGTCTCAGCCCATACTCCCAGTACATTCTCTTGGAACTGGCGGAGGAGGTCTGGTGTTGGTGGTTGGTCTATCTCTGTGGATAGCACTTCCTGCAAGAGATACTCATCTAACAGAGCACAGGAGATGAGGATCTGCTTAGGTGGCCCCATGGCTAGGGGAGGAGGAATTGAGAGGCAAGCCTGACCTTTGCTGAAATAAATACTTGCTTGTAGTTTGTGAAGTAAGTCCCGTCCTAGGAGTGGGTACAGACACTCAGGAATGACTAAGAATTAGTGGGTGACTGTGCCATTCCCCAGATCAACGAACAGACTGGTGGTCCAGGGGCTAGATGTGCTTCTTCATGTGGCCCCCTGAATAATTGTTTTTCTGCTGGGTAGTGGTCCCAGAGGCTGAGTGAGGACTGAGTGGGCTGCTACAGTGTTGACCAGAAAACTGACAGGGGTGCCCCCAACTTTTAAAGTGACCCTGGGCTCCTAAGGGCTTAGTTGATAAGAGCCCAGGCTCTGTCAGTCCTGAGTTTCTAAGCTGAAAATGGCCCTTGGCTGTTTCTCCTGTGTTACCCCTTGCCTCTTTCTCTCTGGACATTTGTTCATTCATTTTTCCAATGTCCCTTTTGTCAGCAGAATGCACATTGGTTGTGCCCTAAGTTGGGCCTCTGTCCCCCTGGGCCTCTTTGCTGAATTCCTGGTCCCCATGAGATAACTTGGGTTACCTGGAGTGCTACTATAACTGCCTTAGTAACTCTCATATTTTGCTTGGCCTCTATGGTGTCTCTATTGTTAAAGACTTTTTGGGCAATCTCCGACAACTGAGTTAAATTCATTCCCTGGAACCCTTCTAATTTTTGCAATTTTATTTTTATGTCTGGAGCAGCCTGGAAAATAAAAGCCAGATTGATGGCCCGCTGATTTTCCGGGGCCTTGGGGTCAATAGGAGTGTAGGTTCAGTAGGCATCCTGTAGGCACTCAATAAAAGTTGCTAGGGACTTCTGTGGACCTTGGGTCATGGTCCTTACCTTGAAAAGGTTGGTAGGTTTTCGGGATGCCCCCCTAACTCCTTCTAACAAGTACTGGTGAAAATTGTTCAAAGCCTGTAGGCCCACTGAGGTGTTTGGGTCCCACTTGGGCCTGGTGGAAGGGAAATTTTTATTAATTTGTTCCTGGCGGTCTTCTACTGATCCTCCCCCCATCCCAATTATTGCTTTATGGGCTTCTTGTCTAATTCTGCTTCTCTCCTCTGTGGTGAACAACACCAGGAGTAGCTGCTGGCAATTGTCCCAGGTAGGATGGTGGGTTCGTAAAACTGACTCCAGGAGTCCTGTGAGTGCCTGGGGCTTTTCAGAAAATGGAGGATGTTGAGCCTTCCAGTTATACAAATCACTAGAGGAAAAAGGGATATGAACAAGGAAGGGGCGGCCCCAGCTGCTGCCATCTGTGGGAGGTGCTTCCCAGAGGGGCAGCAGCTTTGGCGGGTGTGGGGCCCTGCTTCGAGTGTGGAGAGAAGATAAGGGCTGATCATTTGTACTGTCCAGAGAAAGGTGTCTGGACCCCACCAAGGGCCAAGAGTACAGTGGAGGAAATTCCTGGTCCTCAGTAGGGGCTGGGAGAATAGCCAGTGCTGAGGGGCTCTTCCTTGGGCCTGCTAGCATAACCTGAAGTCCTGCCCACTTTATGCATTTTTCAAGCCAAGGAGGAGGGTGCCAGATCAATTTTAGCCATTGATCAATGTATGGAAATTGATCAGGGTGGCCCAGGGACCCTGTCATGATGTCACAGACAGCCTGAGTTATCTTGAGATTGTATGTCCCCGTATCTGGCCAGCCCACTCCAAAGGTTGGCCAATCTACCTTACAGAGGGTCTGAAGCCTTTGTGGGGTTAGTTTAATACCATATTGGCCAAAGAACCCTGTTGCTTGACACAGGGACCCTGAAAAGCATTAAATTGCTGTCTCTCTATCTCTTTCTCCTTGTTTCTCTTTTTTTGTCTCCTCACTCCTCTCTTTTCTGTCTCCTCTCTTCTTCCCCCTCTCTTAA
This sequence comes from Callithrix jacchus, assembly GCF_049354715.1. Classification (NCBI taxonomy): domain Eukaryota; kingdom Metazoa; phylum Chordata; class Mammalia; order Primates; family Cebidae; genus Callithrix; species Callithrix jacchus. Next base: position 61,266,768 of record NC_133503.1, on the reverse strand, counting down.
TTTCTTTTCCTCTCTCCTCTTTTCTTCCCTGTTTGCTTTCTCTCTTTCTCTCTTCTTCCCCTACTTTCTCTTTTTCTCTCTTTTTCCCCTACTTTCTTGTCCTCTCTCCTCTTTCCTTCCCTGTTTCTGCTGTCTCCTTTTTGGCCCCTTGCTTGCTACTTGTGTCTTCCTCTTTCTGTGGTATAGCCAATTTTGGAAACCCTAAAATTCAAATTTGGCCCTCTTTAAAGCAGGTTTTAGCAGGGCTTCTGCATCCAGGTCCTGCAAGGACTAGACAATTGAATTGGTGGATCTGTCTCTAGTCCTAGTCAAAGGAACAGGAGGCAAGGGCCAGGGAAAGGTGGTGGCCTCTCCCCTTGCATACCACAATTGGTGAGAATAAGCTCTTATGGAGGTTTAGAACTGCTCGGGCATAATCCTCTCGATTATAGGCTCTCCTATCCAAGGCCTGTGGAAAAGTAGGGATGTGGCAAAAAAGATGAATTAATAGATCAACTGGGTGTGTGTTTTGTACCCACCACAATTTGTAGAGTGAGCAAAAGAGTTGCCAATCTGTCTTTAGTGGTTTATGCACTGGAGTTCCCAACAATTGAGATAGTGCCCATATGCCTCCCTGTGATACACTGCCGGACACTGCCCATAACAACATTGGACACTTTCCTGGCAGAATAGGCAGTTACCAATTTTCCATCCCAGCCTGAAAAAGAGCACTCATAGACCCTGATCTAGGACTCTGTTTCCTACAACCCCAAAGAAACTACTTCTGAGGTGTCAAAGGACAATTGCCTCCCTGACATGGAATCAGACTCAGCATAGGCAAAAGTACTCTTTTCCAGGTGGAGGTGGCTGGGAGAATTTACAGGCCACAATGGTCATAAAAAGAAAGAGAATAAAGACAACTAGAGTTAAGACTATCTGCCACATGGCAAAAGAAGAAAGAGTGAGGCCTAAATGATAGAAGAAGAAGAAAAGAGATGGACTCAAGATGGCATGGTGAGAACAACCCAGGATTGAAGCTCTCAGAGAATGGAAGAGAGGGTGAGTCAGGGCTGCATTTCCAGATGGACCATTGTTGCCCACAGAACAAGGAAATTCCCAGGTATAAAAGAGACACTGGACGCCAGGCAGAGGTTTTGGCTGGTGCAGCTGGCAGCCGGTGCAACCGGTGGCTGGTGCTGTAGTGCAGTGGCGCTACACAGCACTCCACACAAAGTGCACTGGACCGGGTGCCCTGTTGAACCGGCAATCTGAGACTTGAGAGGGCTGACCTTGAGACTGAATGGAACTTGGACAGTGAGCCAGGCCAGGAGATTCCAGGGAAACAGCGTTTGGGGTAGCGCAGTGGGACAAACAAAATGGCGATTACAAATGCTCCAGGTACGGGCACAGCCAAACCCAGGATGGTGCAGTTCCGTGGGGAAGGGGCATCTGCCATTACTGAGGCAATCCGCCCCTACTGAGGTACATGCCCATTGCTGACACGGCCTGCCATTGCCAAGACAACCTGCCACAACAGAGAGACTCTGCCACAGAACATAGCCCGTGGCAGCAGGGCGGAGACCGCAGCAGAAGGGCAGAGCCTGCAGCAACAGATCAAACCTCACACCAGTAGGGCGGAGCCTCGGCAGGCAAATAGTGACTAGACTGCCTCCAAGCTGGGCAGGACAGCACAACGAACACTCACAAAGAAATCCGCAACCCCCTGAGACAAAGCATATGAGAAAAAAGGGTTTTTTTTAATGAGTTCTGCTGCAGCAGAATAAAACGTAGCAGTCTAAAAGCCCTGAATGAACAACAGAGTTCACAGCTCAGCACTTGAGCTCCTATAAAGTACAGACTGTCTCCTCAAGCAGCTCCCTGACCCCTCTATATTCTAAAGACTGACATTTGGCAGGCATCATTCTAGGACAAAGACAGCAGAAAAAGAAACTGGTAGCATCCCTCACTGTTCTGCAGCTGCTATACGTGTACACCAGACAAGCAGGGCCTGGAGTGGACCTCAACAGTCGTACAGTGAAGGGGCTAGAGTGGTAAAAGTAAAACCAAATAACAGAAATACTTCATCATCAACAATCTGGGCGTCCACTCAGAGACCCAATCAAAAAGTCAGCAACTATGCAGACGACAGGTGAATAAATCCACAAAGATGGGAAGAAACCAGCGCAAAAAAGAGAAAAACACCCAAAACCAGAACACCGCGACTCCTACAAAGGACCAAAACTCCTCACCAGGAAGAAAACAAAGCTGGACGGAGAATGACTGTGCTGAAATAACGGAATTAGACCTCAGAAGGTGGATAATGAGGAACTTTTGTGAGCTAAAAGAACATGTTTTAAATCAATGCAAAGAAACTACGAACCTTGAAAAAAGATTTGAGGAAATGATACTAAGAATTGATGACTTAGAGAGGAATATGAATGAATTAAAGGACCTGAAAAACACAATACGAGAACGTCGTGAAGTATGCACAAGTTTCAACAGCCGAATTGACCAAGCAGAAGAAAGAATATCAGAAGTCAAAGATCAACTCAATAAAATATAATGAGAAACCAAGATCAGAAAAAAAAAGCGCAAAAAGGAATGAACAAAGTCTTCAAGAAATGTGGGATTATGTGAAGAGACCTAACCTACATTTGTTAGGTGTACCAGAATGGGACGAAGAGAATAAATCCAAGCTGGAAAATACTCTTCAGGACATTATCCAGAAAATTTTCCCCAACCGAGCAAGACAGGCCAACACTCAAACGCAGGAAATACAGAGAACACCACAAAGATATTCCGCAAGAAGAGCAACCCCAAGGCACATAATCATCAGATTCAACAAGGTTGAAATAAAGGAAAAAATACTAAGGGCAGCCAGAGAGAGAGGTCGGATGACCCACAAAGGGAAGCCCATCAGACTCACAGCAGATCTCTCAGCAGAAACACTACAAGCCAGAGGAGAGTGGGGGCCAATATTCAGCATCCTTACACAAAAGAACTTTCAACCCAGAATTTCATTTCCAGCCAAACTGAGCTTCAGAAGTGAAGAAAAAATAAAATCCATTGCGAACAAGCAAGTACTCAGAGATTTTGTCACCACCAGGCCTGCTTTACAAAAGCTCCTGAAAGATGCGCTAAACATAGAAAGGAACAGCCAGTACCAGCCATTCCAAAACCACACTAAATACTAAAGAGCATCAACATAATGAAGAATCTACAACAACTAACGGAAAAAACAGCCAGCTAGCATCAAAATGGCAGTATCAAATTCACACATAACAATATTAACCCTAAATGTAAATGGACTAAATGCAACAATCAAAAGACACAGACTGGCAAATTGAATAAAAATTCAAAACCCATCAGTGTGCTGTATCAAGGAAACCCATCACACATGCAAGGATACACAAAGGCTCAAAATAAAGGAATGGAGGAAGATTTACCAAGCAAATGGAGAGCAAAATAAAGCAGGAGTTGCAATTCTTATCTCTGATAAAATAGACTTTAAAGTAACAAAGATCAAAAGAGACAAAGAAGGCCATTACATAATGGTAAAAGGATCGACACAACAAGAAAAGCTAACGATCCTAAATATATATGGACCCAATACAGGAGCACCCAAATAAATAAGGCAAGTTCTTAATGACTTACAAAGAGACTTGGAGTCCAACACAATAATAGTGGGAGACTTTAACACTCCACTGTCAATATTAGACAGATCAACCAGACAGAAAATCAACAAGGATATCCAGGGCTTGAACTCAGACCTGGAGCAAGAAAACCTGATAGACATTTACAGAACTCTCCACCCAAAATCCACAGAATATACATTCTTCTCAGCACCACATCACACCTACTCTACAACTGACAACATAATTGAAAGTAAAGCACTGCTCAGCAAATGCAAAACAACTGAAATCATAACAAACAGTCTCTCAGATCATAGTGCAATCAAGATAGAACTCAGAATTCAGAAACCAACCAAGAACCGCACAGCTTCGTGGAACCTGAACAACTGGCTCTTGAATGTTGGCTGGGTAAACAATGAAATGAAGGCAGAAATAAAGAAGTTCTTTGAAACCAATGAGAACAAAGACGAAGCATGCCAGAATCTCTGGGACAAATTTAAAGCAGTCTCTAGAGGAAAGTATATAGAAATAAGTGCCCATATGAGGAGAATGGAGAGATCCAAAATTGACACCCTATCATCAAAATTGAAAGAGCTAGAGAAGCAAAATCAAAAAACCTCAAAACCCAGCAGAAGACAAGAAATAACTAGGATCAGAGCTGAACTGAAGGAGATTGAGACAAAAAAAAACCTTCAAAAAATCAATAAATCCAAGAGCTGGTTTTTCAAAAGATCAACAAAATAGACCAGTAGCCAGATTGATTAAAAATAAAAGAGAGAACAACCAAATAGATGCAATAAAAAATGATAAAGGGGAAATCACCACAGACTCCACAGAAATTCAAACCATCATCAGAGAATATTACAAACAACTCTATGCACATAAACTGGTAAACCTGGAAGAAATGGATAAATTCCTGGACTCCTGTGTCCTCCCAAGCCTAAACCAGGAGGAAGCTGAAACTATGAATAGACCAATAACAAGGTCAGAAGTCGAGGCAGCAATTATGAGCCTACCACATAAAAAAAGCCCAGGTCCAGATGGGTTCACAGCCGAATTCTACCAGACACACAAAGAGGAGCTGGTACCATTCCTTCTAAAACTATTACAAATAATCCAAAAAGAGGGAATCCTTCCCAAATCATTTTACAAGACCCACATCATTCTGATACCAAAACCCGGCACAGACCAACAAGAAAAGAAAACTTCAGGCCAATATCCATGATAAACATAGATGCAAAAATCTTCAATAAAATATTGGTAAGCCGATTGCAACAGCAAATCAAAAAACTTATTCATCATGATCAAGTAGGATTCATCCCGGGGATGCAAGGCTGGTTCAACATACGCAAGTCTATCAATGTAGTTCACCACATAAACAGAACCAAAAACAAAAACCACATGATTATCTCAATTGATGCAGAGAAGGCATTCGACAAAATTCAACAGCCCTTTATGCTAATAACCCTCAATAAACTCGGGATCGATGGAATGTATCTCAAAGTAATAAAAGCTACTTATGAAAAACCAACAGCCAATATCATACTGAATGGGCAAAAACTGGAAGCATTCCCTTTGAAATCTGGCACTAGACAAGGATGCCCTCTTTCACCACTCCTATTCAATATAATACTGGAAGTCCTAGCCAGAGCAATCAGGCAAGAAATAGAAATAAAGGGTATTCAAATAGGAAAGGTGGAAGCCAAATGGTCTCTATTTGCAGACGACATGATAGTATACCTAGAAGACCCCATCGCCTCAGCCCAAAAACTCCTGAAACTGATAAGCAACTTCAGCAAAGTCTCAGGATATAAACTCAATGTGCAAAAATCACAAGCCTTCCTCTACACCAATAACAGACTTAAAGAAAGCCAACTCAAGAACGAACTGCCAATAACAATTGCTACAAAAAGAATAAAACACCTTGCAATACAACTCACAAGGAACATAAGGGACCTCTTCAAGGAGAACTATAAACCACTGCTCAACGAAATAAGAGAGGACACACACAGATGGAGAAACATTCCATGTTCATGGTTAGGAAGAATTAATATCGTGAAAATGGTTATACTGCTCAAAGTAATTTACAGAATCAACGCTATCCCCATCAAGCTACCATTGACTTTCTTCACAGAACTGGAAAAAACCACCATGAACTTCATATGGAACCAATAGAGAGCCCGCATAGCCAAATAAATTCTAAGCAAAAAGAACACAGCGGGGGGCATCACACTACCGGATTTCAAATTATACTACAAGGCTACAGTAATCAAAACAGCATGGTACTTGTACCAAAACAGCGATATAGACCAATGGAACAAAACAGAGGCACCGGAGGCAACACAACATATCTACAACTATACAATCTTTGATAAACCTGACAAAAACAAGCAATGGGAAAAGGATTCCCTATTTAACAAATGGTGTTGGGAAAACTGGCTAGCCATGTGCAGAAAGCAGAAACTGGACCCCTTCCTGACACCTTACACTAAAATTAACTCCAGATGGATTAAAGACTTAAACATAAACCTGGCACGATAAAAACCCTAGAAGGAAATCTAGGCAAAACTATCCAGGACATAGGAGTAGGCAAGGACTTCATGAACAAAACACCAAAAGCATTGGCAACAAAAGCCAAAATAGACAAATGGGACCTAATGAAACTCCACAGCTTCTGCACGGCAAAAGAAACAGTCACTAGAGTGAATCGGCAACCAACAGAATGGGAAAAAAGTTTTGCAGTGTACGCATCTGACAAAGGGCTGATATCCAGAATTTACAAAGAACTGAAACAGATTTACAGGAAAAAACAAACAAGCCCATTCAAAAGTGGGCAAAGGATATGAACAGACACTTTCCGAAAGAAGACATATATGAGGCCAACAATCATATGAAAAAATGCTCATTGTCACTGGTCATCAGAGAGATGCAAATCAAAACCACATTGAGATACCATCTCACACCAGTTAGAATGGCGATCATTAAAAAATCTGGAGACAACAGATGCTGGAGAGGATGTGGAGAAAATAAAACACTTTTACACTGTTGGTGGGAGTGTAAATTAGTTCAACCATTGTGGAAGACAGTGTGGCGATTCCTCAAGGCCTTAGAAATAGAAATTCCATTTGACCCAGCAATCCCATTACTTGGTATATACCCACAAAACTATAAATCGTTCTACTATAAGGACACATGCACATGAATGTTCATTGCAGCACTGTTTACAATAGCAAAGACCTGGAATTAACCCAAGTGCCCATTGATGATAAACTGGATTGGGAAAATGTGGCACATATACACCATGGAATATTATGCAGCAATCAGAAATGATGAGTTCGTGTCGTTTGTAGGGACATGGATGAATCTGGAGAACATCATTCACAGCAAACTGACACAAGAACAGAAAATGAAACACCGCATATTCTCACTCATAGGCAGGTGATGAAAAATGAGATCACATGGACACAGAGAGGGGAGTACTAAACACTGGGGTCTATTAGGGGGAAAAGGGGAGGGCCAGTGTGAGGGGGAGGTGGGGAGGGATAGCCTGGGGAGAAATGCCAAATGTGGGTGAAGGGGAGAAAGGAAACAAAACACACTGCCTTGTGTGTGCCTATGCAACTGTATTTCATGTTCTGCACATGTACCCCAAAACCTAAAATGCAATAAAAAAAATACAAAACAAAAAAATTTAGCCAGTCATGGTGGCTCACCTGTAATCCCAGCTATTCAGGAGGCTGAGGCAGGAGAATTGCTTGAACCCAGGAGGCACAGGTTGCAGTGAGCTGAGATCACACCATTGCATTCCAGCCTGGGTAACAAGAGCGAGACTTGGTCTTGAAAAAAAGTGTTTTTTGAGTGTTGGTTTGGTTTGGTTTTGGCTGCAAATAACAGAAATCCATGTGTGCTGGCCTCAGCCAAACTCAGAGGGGCTGGTACCAGGGACCACGGGCCCATTGCTTGGAAACAAAGCTGAAAGAGGGCAGCCCTGTCCCTAATGACTGAAACCAGTCCTAGAAAACTGCCACAGAGGCAGGGTAACCAAAGGAAATGGAGAAGGTGGCTTTTGTTTCTCTGTCTCCTCTTCCCTGCTCCAAGCCTGAGTCTGTTTCTCTCCCCAGTTCCTCCTCCTCTCCTGGTTTCTCTGTCTCTTTCTCTCCCCGCTCCTCCTCATGTTAAGGAAGAAAGGCAGCAACTCCAAGTTCCATCTTCTCTGTTGAGACAGCCAGCAGTTTGGCACTAAGGTTTTCCCCGTGCCTTCCAAGTGCCAAACTCACAGCAGGAAGAGTCACCAACAGGACTTCACTTAGTCCCATCATAGGCCAGAAGGAAAGCTCTGGTTTCATCCTTCTCACTTCCAGAGAAGGAAATGAAAGCCACGCAAGAGCTTCACAGAGAGGTGCAAGAAGCTGCCTGAGCCCAAGACACTGAGTGCCTCAGTCCCAAGCCAGGCTTGAAATCATGTCCTGCGCATCACCTTCCAGCATCAAAGACTGAAGGCCAGGCACAGTGGCTCACGTCTATAATCCCAGGACTTTAGAGGCCGAGGTGTGTGGATCACTTGGGCCCAGGAGTTTGAGAGACCAGCCTGAGCAACATAGAGAGACCCTGTCACTACGAAAAAATACAAAAATTAGCCAGGTGTGGTGGTGGGTGCCTGTGGTCCCAGCTACTCAGGAGGCTGAAGTAGGAAGATCACTTGCGCCCAGGAGATTGAGGCTGCAGTGAGCCATTATTATGCCGCTGCACTCCAGCCTGGGCAATAGAGTGAGACCCTGTCTCAAAAACAAGGAAAAAAGACTCAAGAACACACACATTCTTGGAAGGGAAATAGAATTGGCTTAGCTTGAGTTAGGTGAGCTGTTTTTGGACCAATCAGCTGTGGCCAAGGAGGTGGGTCTCGTAGAAAGACCATGAGAACCCCAGGCCCAGCGGTATGGGGCGGTGGGCCTGGCACCCAGTCCCAAAAGCCTTGCTCCCTTCCTTTCTCCTGAATGAACCTACCCTGCCTGCCACAGACACCCAAAGCCTTGCTGCCTCCATCTACCCACTCATGCAGTTAGATGAGGCCTGAGCTCCAATCCGGCCCCTTCCATTTCTCTAAGGATCGGCTCTTGGTGAAGTGACTTCACCTCCCTGGGCCTCAGAGTCTCCATTTGTGAATGTGGTCATAATTCCAACCTCTCCAGCATGTGGGGAGAGTCAAGTGACATAATGGCCCAGGTGAAACTTACAGCGTCTCCACATCATTTTCAGGGATGAAGGAAAAAAATAGCTGGGTGTAGTCTGAGCTTCGTGGGGTGTGCAGAATTCATCAGGCCTGGAGAGACAAGACTGGGACCTCAGCCATGCCCTGCCCCCAGGCCTACGGGCAGCTGTCTAAAGGCATTTTGTTCCTGACTCGCTGCCTCACACACTATCTTCATGTTCTGGGAATTTGTGACACAAAGAACAATGCCTAGCCAAGCAACAGCTTCTGTTACTTTAATATAAATTCTCAGTAAACAGCATGGGAACCGCCTCTCCTTTTTTCCTTTAAAAACCTCCTTATAACAGCTGCTGAGTGGAGTACATATTCAGAGCAGCTTGAATCCATGCTCTCAGGTCGGAATCCTCAAGACTGGCCCAAATAAACTCTCTACTGAATTCTACTAAGTCATTAAGTACATTTTTGCCTCCATTTTTTCCCTTTAGATTAACAGGGTCAAGTTCAAACTCAGGACATGAACTGGCTGGCAGCTGCTTAGCTTTCTAGCCCTACTTCCTCTCACTCTCGGGTGCCCCCTTTCCCTGGCCATGCCCACCTGCTTCGAGGTCCTTTAATTTCTCTGCTTTGTGCCTTTGCCAATACTCTTTCCTCTTCCTGGAATGCCTTCCCTCCTCTTCCCTCTCCTGACCTAGCCACATGTTCCCTGCAGTGGGTTCAATGGTGTCTCCCCAGAATGTCCATGTCCTAACTCCCTGATCCTGTGCATGTGACCTTATTTGAAAACATGGTCTTTGCAGATGGGATGAAGTTGAAGGTCTCAAGATGAGATCATCCTGGACTTAGCGGGGGCCCTAAATTTAATAATAGATTTCTTCAAGGAGAAACCAGAGGGAAATCTGAGATACAGAGACAGAGACAAAGGCCACAGGGAGATGCTGCAGAAATGGGAGGGACGCATCCTCAAGGCAGGGAGCACCAAAACAGCCGGCTGCCATCGGAAGCCAGGAGACAGGCACAGGGAGGAATTTCCCTCCAAGCCCAGAGAGAGGGATGGGGTGGATTCTCCCTCAGATCCTCTGGAAGGAGCCGGGGTTGTTGACACCTTGGTTTTGACTCTGGCCTCTAGAACTGTGAGAGAATGCATTATTGTTGTTTCAAATCACTTGGTTTGTGGGCATTTGTTGCAGCAGCTACAGAAACTCATATTCAGAAACTTCACTCAGACATCACCTCCTCTGGGAAGCCCTCCCTGACTCCCCACCTCGACTAGATGCCCAGAGCCCAGTGTGATCCTCTCCTACCTCTTGCCTCAGCAGCCGTGATCAGCAACACAACCATGTGGCTCCACTCAGAACGTAAAGTGAAGGGCAGGACTCCCTAATGGCTTAGATTACAGCAGCCTCTCCCAGAGAAGTCCACAGTTTAACAGGCTAGCAGCTGTCAACAAAAGATGGTTCTGTAATGGTGGAACTTCAGGCAGCTCACAGGTGCCTGCAAGAAGGATCTGTTTTGGGGGCTGGGCTCCTTCTCACCTTCTCACCCAGGCTTCTACTCCAGGTGTTAGGACAGGAAGGCCCTGTGTGGGGGCTGTAAGATATGGTTTGTCCTGAAAGACACCTGAAATGGACCCAGCTGCCTTCTCTTTGGACCAACTTACTGATCTCTATGAGAATGTTCTAGAAAAAAAGCTCAGGGTAGAAACTTATACTGGCAGCTCAGATGGAAAACAACCCAGGAAGGAATGTGGCCACATTCGAATAACCAAGGTCCAAAGGGATCATTATTATTATTAGTATTCTGAGACAGGTTTTGCTTTGTTTTCCAGTGGCACAATCATGGCTCACTGCAGCCTCGACCTCCTGGGCTCCAGTGATTCTCCCACCTCAGCTGCCTGTGTATCTGGGACATACAGTGTCCACCACCATGTCTATTTTTTTTTTGTAGAGACAGAGCCTCACTTTGTTGCCCAGGCTGGCATTGAATTCCTGGGCTCAAGCAATCCTCCCACCTTGGCTTCCCAAAGTGCTGGGATTATAAGCATGAACCATCATGCCCGGCCCAAAGGGATGATTTAGTTAAGTTTGCCCTTATGGAAAAATCTGCTTTCTCGGGCCTTGGATGGCCCGAGGTGGTTTGTCTCCAGCAGGGCTGGAGCAGCCCATGGGCTTGCCCATGAGTTGCCAGCATCCTGGTGCCCCATCTAGCAGTGGGGACCCATTGCACCCAGGGTCCCACCTGCAGCCATGCTTTAAGGCCCTGTTTGCTGTCCAGAGGGACAAATTCCTCTCAGCCCCTGGTCACCCCTGCTCCCTGTGGCTGTGGAACAATCCCCAGGTGGTTACAGAGGTGGCTGCAACTGAGAAGTTGCCACTTCAATACAGGAGAACTTGTGCCACAAAAGAGAAAACTCCAGACAGGGATTCAGAGAAGTGGGCTGGCCTCCTGTTCCTGGAAGAGTGGGCACATGGGAGGTGTGGCTCTGATATACCAGCAAACTGCCGGCCCAGTTTCCAGCTGTGACACCTTGGGGAGATTGCCACATACTCCCCTCTTCCTCACACTCCATCCACACATGGGTAATGAAACCACCTAGTGAGGAGGTGGTGATAGTGAAGTCAGGACCTTTCAGTGGTGACAGATGCTTGTGCAGCAGGATCACATAGCTACACATACATGCAAACAACACACACACACACACACACACACCCATGCAGAACAGGACACAGATGAGTATGCTCCATGGAGAGTGCCAGCATCACCTTCCAGGTTTTGATGTCATGCCACAGCTGTGAGAGATGTTATCGTGGGGGAGGAGAACTTGAGGGGCTGGGACCTCCCTGTATATTTCTTTGCATGTCTTGTAAATTTATGAGAATTTCAAAGCAAGAAGTTTTTTTTGTTTTTCTTTTTTTGCCAAGATGGAGTCTCGCCCTGTTGCTCAGGCTGGAGTACAGTGGCACAATCTCAGCTCACTGCAACTCTGCCTCCTGGGTTCAAGTGATTCTCCTGCCTCCTGCCTCAGCCTCCCAAGTAGCTGGGACTACAGGTACATGCCACCATGCCTGGCCAACTTTTTGTATTTTTAATAGAGATTTGGTTTCACTACATTAGCCAGGATGATCTCGATCTCCTGACCTCGTGACCCACCTGCCTGAGCCCCCTAAAGTGCTGGGATTACAGGTATGAGCCACTGTGCCTGGCCAAGTTATTTTTTAATGATTTTAAAGAAAAATATCTGGTGAAATGACCTTAGTATAAAACATAGTTTGACTTTGACAATTAATGGCAAAAAAGGGAATAAAGTTGTTCTTTCAGAGCCAGTTCTTGAACCCCATCAGCCCAACACCACAGCCCCTCGCTACCCTTGCACATGGCCCATCCCGTGGTCCTGTCTGCCCCTGCCCGTTCTGGCTGGGTTTCAGTCATTGTCACCCAAGTCTGTGGTCATCCAGCCCCTAAGGGCCCTTGAGTCCCCAGCTGGGGTCTTCAGTAACCTTTCTGAATTTCTTTGCCTCCCAGCCTTGAAATTTCCTGACTGTTTTCACACCCTCATCTCATACGGTCCTATGAAAGCCAGGGCAGATGTTATCCCCATTTCAAAGCAGTGGAAACTGAGGCTCAGGGTGGCTAAGCTCTTTGTGCAGGGATATGCAGCTAAGGACCAGCAGGGCCACCATGGAACTCAGCTCCAGTCCAGAGTGCTCCAACATCCTGAGGCAGCCGTGTGTCTGCTCAGATTTCAGCTTGGGAGAGAGGCACTGTCACCTGTCTCCACACCAGGTCCAAGGGAGGCTCTCAGGGGGAAAATGTTTTAGGTTCAAAGCCCAGAAATACAGCTGCTTCCCAGATGGGTCAGGCACAAACCACCTGCCTGCGATCACTGATCCATCTGTCTCTCTCCTCCTGGGCCGGGAGGAAGAAGGAAAGGGCAGAGAGGATGGAAGGGAGGCTTTTCAGCCATCCCAGAGGCAGTGTGATGAAGGGGAGAGCCCCTAGGAATCAGCAGGCCGTGGTTCAATCCCTGCTTCCCCATGTACCATGTCCCTCATGCATAGAATTTGAAAACAGAAATTCAAAGCAAGAAGTTAAAAAAATTTTTTTAGAGAAAAAGATCCAGTGAAATGACCTTAGTGTAACATATAATTTGACTTTTAATTACAATGAATGGCAGAAAAGCAAACAAATTTGTTCTTTCAAAGCCAGGTCTTGAACCCCATTAGCCCAGCACCACAGTCCCTCACCACCCCAGAATTCAGCTTCCCAGATGGGCCAGACACACACCACCACGGGCACATTGCAGCAGGGACTGTTTCTAGACTGTTCCAGGCTGGAACAGCGACAGGCAGTAGATACCACAACTCAGTGCAACATTTTACACAATTAAAAGAGAAAGCACCACTAACCAGGCTGATAGAATGCTTTCACCTCTACAAAAGTTAGTTAATTTTTATATTCTCTTCAATTGGTCTATATGTCTGTCTTTATGCCAGTACCATGTTGTTTTGGTGACTATAGCTCTATAGTCTGATAAGAAGTCAGGTAAAATCATTCTTCAAGATTTTTCTTTTAGCTCAGGATAGCTTCGGCTATTCTGGGTCTTTTGTGATTCCAGATAATTTTAGATTTTTTTTTTTTAATTTCTGTGAAGAATATCATTGGTATTTTGAGAGGAATTGCATAAATCTGTAGATTGGACATTTTAACATTTAACATTTTAACATTGATTCTTCCAGTCCATGAACATAGACTGTCTTACCCTTTTTGGTGTGTGTGTCCTGTTCAATTTCTTGCATCAATGATTTACGGTTTTCACTGTAGAGATCTTTCACTTCTTTGGTTAACTCCTAGGGTTTTTTTGTTTTTGTTTTGTGTTTCTTCCTGAGATGGAGTCTTGCTCTGTCCCCCAAGCTGGAGTGCAGTGGTGCAATCTCAACTCACTGCAACCTCTGCCTCCCGGGTTCCAACAATTCTCCTGCCTCAGCCTCCGGAGTAGCTAGGATTATTAGAGATATTAGCTGATAGTTTTTTTTTTTAATGTATCTTTGTCTGGTTCTGTTATTGAGGTAATACTAGCCTTGTAGAATGAGTTTGGAAGTATTGCTGACTCTGTTTTTCACCACAGTTTGAGTAGAATTTGAATTAGTTCTTCAAAGGTTTGGTAGAATTCAGCAGTGAAGCCATCAGGTCCTGTGCTTTTCCTAACTGGGGGACTTTTTACTATGGCTTCATCATGTTACTTGTTATTTGTCTGCTCAGGTTTTAGATTTTTTTTTGACAGAGTCTCACTCTGTCACCCAGGCTGGAGGGCAGCAGCACAATCTTGGCTCACTGCAATCTCCATCTCCCAGGTTCAAGCAATTCTCTTGTTCGAGCTTCCTGAGTAGCTCGAATTTCAGGTGTGCAGCACTGTGCCCAGCTAATTTTTTTTGGAGGGGTTGATTGTTTGTTTGTTTTTGAGACAGTCTTGCTCTGTTGTCCAGGCTGGAGTGCAGTAGCACAATCTGGGATCAATGCAACCTCCACCTCCTGAGTTCAAGCAATTCTCATGTCTCAGCCTTCTAAGCAGATGAAATTACAGGCACCTGCAATCATCCCAGCTATTTTTTTTTTATTTTTGTAGAGATGGGGTTTCACCTTGTTGGCCAGGCTGGTTTTGAACTCCTGGCCTCAGGTCATCCCCCTAGCCTCAGCCTCCTAAACTGCTGGGATTATAGGCATTAGCCACTGCACCCAGCCTAATCTTTGTATTTTTAGTAGAGACAGCGTTTTACCATGTTGGTCAGACTGATCTTGAACTCCTGACCTTAAATGATCTGTTTGCCTTGGCCTCCCAAAATGCTAGAATTAATGCAGGAGCCACTACACCTGGCCAGGTTTTTAATTTTTTCATGGTTCAGCTTTGATTTTTTTTTTTTGAAACAGAGTCTCACTCTGTCACCCAGGCAAGACTGCAATGGCATGATCTTGGCTTACTGCAACCTCCACCTCCCAGTTCAAGTAATTCTTGTGCCTCAGCCTCCCTAGTAGCTAAGATTATAGGCACACACCACCACGCCTGGCTAATTTTGGTATTTTTAGTAGAGACAGGTTTCACCATTTTGCCCAGGCTGGTGTTGAACTCCTAAACTCAGGTGATCCACCCACCTTGGCCTCCCAAAGTGCTGAGATTACAGATGTGAGCCACCATGCCAAGCTCACGGTTCAGTCTTGGTAGCTTCTATATGTGGAGAAATTTATCCATTTCCTCTAGATTTTCCAATTTGTTGGCATACAGTTGCTCATAGTAGCCACTAATGAGCCTCTGGATTTCTGCAGTATCAGCTGAATGCCTCCTTTTAAATCCTCTCATTTTATTTATTTGGGTCTTCTATTTCTTTTTATTAGTCTGGCTAAAGGCTTGCCAATTTTATTTGTTTTTCAAAAAATGAACTTTTTGCTTTGTTGATATTTTATATTGTTGTCTTCATTTCAAATTCATTTATTTCTGCTCTGACTTTTGTGATTTCTTTGGGGTTTGGTTTTCTCTTGCTTTTCTAGTTCTTTAAGATCCATCGTTATGTTATTTATTTGGAGTTTTCCATCTTCTTTGATGTAGGCACTTACAGCTATAAAACTTCTGCTTAGTACTATTTCGGTTGTATCCCCTAGGTTTTGGTATGTTTTATTTTCATTCGTTTCAAGAAATGTTTAAATTTCCTTTTTAATTTCGTCATTGACCCACTGGTCATTCAGGAACATATTGTTTAATTTGCACGTGTTTGTAGAGTTTCCAAAATTCCTCTTACTGATTTCTAGTTTTGTTCCATCGTGATCAGAAAACATGCTTGATATTATTTCAATTTTTTAAAATGTTTTAAGGCTTGTTTTGTGAACTAACATATGGTCTATCCTTGATGATGATCCATGTGCTGAGGAGAAGAATGTGTATTCTGCAGCTATTGGATGAATGTTTTGTGAATAACTATTAGGTCCATTTTAAAGACAGGCTATTTGAAAATACATGGTCAGAAGAGACAGAAGAAAAAGAATGAAACATGGCCTACAGGATCTAGGCAATAGTCACAAAAGGGCAAATCTATATTGCAGATTAAGTTTGATGTTTCTTTGTTGATTTTCTGTCTGGAAGATCTGTCCAGTGCTGCAAGTGGGGTGTTGAAGTCTCCAGCTATTATCATATTGAGGTCTATCTCTCTCTTTAGCTCTAATAATAATTGTTTTATATATCTGGTCCAGTGTTGGGTGCATATATGTTTACAATTGTTGTATTCTCTTGCAGAATTGACCCCTTTATCATTATATAATGATCTGCTTTGTCTCTTCTTACAGTTTTTAGCTTGAAATCTATTTTGTCTGATGTGAGTATAGTTATTCCTGTTTTTGTTTATTTCCATTGGCATGGCATATCTTTTACCATCCCTTTACTTTGTCTATGTGTGTCTTTGAAGGTGAAGCATGTTCCTTGTAGGCAACACATCACGGGATCTTGCTTTTTTATCCATTCAACCACTCCATGTTTTTTAATCGCATAGATTAGTCCATTTACATTCAATGTTATTATTGACAAGTAAAGACTTACTCATGCCATTTTATTTGTTTTCTGATTGTTTTGTAGTCTTGTCTTTCTTCTCTCCTTCCTTCCTGTATTCCTTTCATAAAGGCAATTTTCTTTGGTGGTGTGACTTAATTTCTTGCTTTTTATTTTTTGAGTATCTGCTTTTTGATTTGAGGTTACCATGAGGCTTGCAAATACTATCTTACAGTTCACTATTTTTAATTGATAACAGTTTAACTCTGATTGCATAAACAAATGAAGAAACAAGCAAAAAAAGATGGATAAAAGATAAAAACTCTATACTTTAACTTCATCCCCCTGCTTTTTTGCTTTTTGTTGTCTCTCTTTTTGTCTTATTGTACTATGTCTTAAAATTGTTGTAGTTATTTTTATTGCTTCATTGTTTAGTCTTTCTGTTTAAGAGTAGCTTACATACCACCAATACATTGTTATACTATTCTGTGGTTTTCTGTGTGCTATTACCAGAGCACTTTCAGATGATTTCTTATTGCTCATTAATGTCCTTTTCTTTCAGATTGAAGAACTCCTTTTAGCATTTTTTGTAGGACAGGTCTGGTGTTGACAAAATAACTCAGCTTTTGTTTGTCTGGAGAGGCCTTTATTTCTCCTTCATGCTTGAAAGATATTTTTGCTGGATATACTATTTTAGGGTAAAGGGGTATTTTTCCTCAGCACTTTAAATATATTGTGTCACTCTCTCCTGGCCTGTAAGTTTTCTGCTGAAACGTCTGCTGCAGATGTATTGGAGCTCCATTTTGTCTTATTTGCTTCTTTTCTCTTGCTGATTTTGGAATCCTTCCTTTATCTTTGACCTTTGGGAGTTTGATTACTAATGCCTTGAGGTAGTCTTCTTTGGGGTATAGCCTTCTTGTGCTTGAATATCTTTTCTGTGTCTTTGGGAGGTTCTCTTCTCCTATCTCTTTCTCTTACCTCCTGTTTAAGGCCAATTACTCTTAGATTTGCCCTTTTGTGACTATTACCTAGATCCTGTAGGCCATGTTTCATTCTTTTTCTTCTGTCTCTTCTGACCATGTATTTTCAAATAGCCTGTCTTTAAGCTCATGAATTCTTTCTTATGCTTGATCAATTCTGCTATTAAGAGACTCTGATGCATTCTTCAGTATGTCAATTGCATTTTTCAACTCTAGAATTTCTGCTTGATTCTTTTTAATAATTTTAATCTCTTTGTTAAACTTATCTGATAGAATTCCAAATTCCTCCTCTGCATTATCCTGAATTTATTTGAGTTTCCTCAACACAGCTATTTTGAATTCATAGTCTGAAGGAGATCACATGCCTCTGTTTATCCAGAATTGGTCCCTTTTGCATTATTTGTGGTGAGGTGCCAAAATTGGTCATTTGTGCCTTATTATGGTTCATTGAAGAGGTCATGTTTTCCTGGGTGGTGTTGATTCTTATAGATGTTTTCTGGTGTCTAGGCATTGGAGAATTTAGTATTTATTATAGTCTTCACAGTCTTGGCTTGTTTGCTCCTGTCTTTCCTCTTCTTCTTCGTCCTTTTTTTTTTTGGCAACAGGGTCTCACTCTGCTGCCCAGGCTGGAGTACAGTGGTGCAATTACAGCCCATTGTAGCCTTGACCTCCAGGATCAAGCCTTCTTCCTGCCTCAGGCTCCTGAGTAGCTGGGATTACAGGCACCTGCCCCTACACCCAGCTATTTTTTTTTTTTATTTAATAAGACAGGGTTTCACCATGTTGGCTGGGATGGTCTCAAACTCCTAACCTCATGATTTGCCTGCCACGGTCTCCCAAAGTGCTGGAATTACAGGAGTGAGCCACTGCGCCTCGTAGTCTTTAGGCTGAACTCTCCTCTCCTCGAGCAGAAGGAAGAAGTCACTTTCATTGCTGCCAACTCTGCTGCCTGGATTTGGAGGAGGGGTGATGCCAGCACCCCCTTAGCCTCAAAGCCTGGTGTCATGCTTGGTCACATGTGATACAGGTTCTCTGGCTCCAAGCCTAGCCCAGTACTAGGAGTTGCCTAGGAATTCCAGACTTTGTGTCCTACACAGCTTTTCCGGTCTACCCAGTACCCCAGAACACTTTAGTCCATGGTGGCAAGGCTTGCTGAGAAACTCAGGTTCTAACCACTGGGATGGGTGATTCCCCACCAGCTAGGTTTGGTCCAAATGCTCCCTATGTACATGGGCACCAGCTGAACTCACCTTGGCTCTGCTCTCTGCTGTGACAGGGCTGCCCTGAGTTCAATGTGAAGTCCCCCAGTTCCTACACTCTTCCTCTCCCGAGTGCATAGATTTCTCCCTGCTGTGTGGCGGCTGCTGAGGGATGTAGGAGGGGTGGCAATTCAAGACCATCTTTCCTAGCCTCTTCCATGCTTCCTTCTGCACCATGAAGTTAAAACCAGGTACTGTGATTGCTCACCTGATTTTTTGTTCTTACGATGGTGCTCTCTGTGTGTAGTTAGTGCTAAGGTTTGGTGTTCCTTCAGGGGAGATGAATGGAGTGGGCTTTCATTTGGCCATCTTGCTCTTTCCCTTTTGATTTCAAGGTCATTAGAGGCCTCTCTTAGACTTATATAGACATAGGTTTTCATCATGCATCATTCTTTTTTTTTTCTGAGACAGAGTCTTGCTCTGTCCCCAGGCTGGAGTATAGTGACACAATCTCAGCTCACTGCACCCTCTGTCTCCTGGGTTCAAGTGATTCTTGTGCCTCAGCCTCTAAGAAGCTGAGATTACAGGAGTGCACCAGCACACCTGGCTGATTTTTGTATTTTTAATAGAGATAAGGTTTCGCCATGTTGGCCAAGCTGTTCTCAAACTCCTCGCCTCAAATTATCTGCCCACCTCGGCCTCCCAAAGTGCTGGAATTACAGGTATGAGACACCGTGCCTGGCCTCATCAGGTATCATTCTTATGTGTGCCTCAATAAAAAATATAAATGCAATAAATGAGATATCATATTTCATAGAACATCTTTCTGAGAGCACTGGTGACACAGAATTTTTTATTCCTCTGTTATTTCAGGAAGTTTCCACCAAGCTGCTGACACCCAACCTGCATGTTTTGATATTCACATGTGCAGGAAATGATGCCTCTACCATGCCTGAGTCGGGAGAACAGCAGCCAAAGGACAAGCCCTCACTTCAGGAATTCAAAAGGAAAACAAAGTGGTGCCTCAGATTGGATTAACAAAAAGGTGGTTAGGGCCTGGGAATATTACTTGATAGAATGAGTGTGTGAATCAGTGAATGAATAAGTGATGAGTGAGCAGAAAAGTTAATTACCCTGAACCTAAGGGAAAGTGCCCCAGGAGAACTCACTGATGGATGAAATGGTACAAAGTCAAGCTTCATTATTTTGGGCTTAAACCAGAAGTTCTCACTGGGTAACTGTACCCCAGGGGTCTTTGGCAAAGTCACAATTCTGTGGTCCCAGCTTTGGGGAGGGTGCTTCTGGCATTGGGATGCGTAGAGGCTGGTGTGCTTCTCAACATCCTCCACCACAAGGGATGGCCCCCACCACAAAGAATGACCCTGCACAAAACACCAGTCGTGCCAAGGTTGAGAACCTCTGCCTTAAACCAAACAGGGACAGCGTTTCCCCTTGAAATGCACAAGTTCCCAGAACTGTTCAGGTATCCGTTATGACCAACTTGTACATCAACATCTCCAGGATGTCTTCCCTGGTTGCCCTTTCTGCCTCTGGCCTGAGCTTGGCATCCTTCACTGGGCTCCCTTGGCACTTCCAGCCCCCTCTCCTACCTGTGCCTCCCCTGCCCAGCATCTTAACTCTCTCATTTCTTTGACTCCCTCAAGGACTGTGGGCTCCTTGAGAGAAGAAGGCAGGTCTTATTTTTCACTGCTTGGCAGCACACAGCCACCTTCCTGCCTTGGTATTTGTGTCTTAATTGACAGTTCAGTCCCAGTCGTATGATGATGATTGGGTCCACAGATAATCGAAATGACCTGGAGCTCTCATTTGCGCTTCAGAAACATGGACTCCGAGGCTGGGGCATGGTCAGTAACCTGTGAGGGCCACCCAGCTGGTGGCTGGGACTCAACACAAAGCAGGACCAGCCCGTCTAGACTTGTGCATGGGCAGCTCTGGGCTCAAAGCCCAGCACTGCCATTTGCTTTCTGTGTGGCCCTAGGCAGCTTGCCTGACTTCTCTGAGGTCAAATTTCCACAGCTGGAAAATGTGGATGTGCAGGCTCTTTTCATGAGGCTTTGTGAATATTAAGAGAACTGGTGTGTATCGTGCCAGGCTAGTGAAAATGATTACAACCATCCTTGTGTGCTGACCACTTACTCCATAGCATCTCATTCCATACCTCCAGCAACCTTGAAAGGCAGCTACTTTTATTACATGCAGTTCAGAGAAAGATTGAGGCTCCCACAGGGCAAGTGCCTTGCCTAGGACTGGAACTCAGGCTGAGCAGGCTCTACCCCATCTACTGAGCAGCACCCCAGGCAGTGGAGACGAGCTCAGCACAGTCCCTTCACTTCAGAGTCCTCTGCAGGGCAGCACATGGTCAGGGGTCCCTTCTACACTTTACTGACAGGAGGGAGTCAGTTTTGACAGGCCAGGCTAGCAACAGAGCAGGGTCTATGGAGCCTGAGTGTGGGGTGGGACTGCCTGCTCAGAAGCCTGGTTCTGGCTCTTATTGACATCACAACTTTGTGTCTTTCAGATATCCCAGACCCACTGTTTCCTCATCTGAGAGATGCACAGAAATTGCCAGTCCCCCCGGAGTCTCTGCTAGTTGTAATTATTTGCTTCCACCGTATGTGGTTAGTTGGTGGTGGACAGTTTGTCAGTTTGTCCTCAGCTCTGATGAGCCTTGGGAACTGCAGCCCACCCCAGGACGGTGAGAGCAGGCTATCTAGTACAGGTGGGGTGCCCATAATTTAATGGGTGACCCTGGCTGTGACCCCTGGCTTACCCCAAAGAGCTCATGTGCATAAATTTCACAAAGTGACCCATGCCTGGAATCCACATGAACCTCACCCTCCACAATGGAAATGGTATTTGTTTCCTTGTATTGTATCTGTTAAGCTTGCCATTCTTGGGGGCTGTCACCTTTCTTTTTCATCAAAGTAACAGTTAAAACCTGTCCTGGCAGTGTGACAAATGCCCACTTTATATGACTTTTACACAAGTCACTTGAACACACACATACAAAAGGCAAGAGAAAATAGTTCTTGAATGATATGAACACCCTGGTGCTCAGAAATGACAAAGATGGACAGGATATTAGTCACCCATCCCCACTTGAAACTGGACCTGAAGTGTTTACAAGAGAAGGTGGATATAACGGGGAGAAAGAGTGTGAGTGGGGGTGCACCAGCCAGGCTTTTCATTTTTTTTTTACATGTACCACCTGAATCTAAAATAAAAGTTGATATTATTTTAAAAAGAAAAAAAATAATAATGGGGATCACCAATTCTAAAACACTGCCAGGTAACCCAAAATTTTCCTGGGAGATAGTAGAAAATTCAATATATACTGTGTGCCATTACATATGAAGTCTAAATTAGTGCATATATGTATATCTAAGAATATATATTCCTGCTCACTTGATCCCTGCTATGATTCTGGAAATAATACATGATATCACACTACAGAGGACAGAAACAACCTAGAATCAGCTTTACCAAGATGAAAGAAAAAGGCACTTGATATTGTCTGGAAGATTCACTAGCCTCAAATGGAAAGACTTCGGAGGCCTCCCAAACATGAGTTTGAACCCTGTCTTTTCCATTTCCCAGCTGAGAGGCCCTGACCAGAGGGAAAAAAAAGTGATTTTAGGGAAGGATGCCCAGAGTTACTGTGATATTTGAGAAGAGCAGGACACAGAATATCTGTTCAAAATAAATGTGCATAACACCTGGCAGTAAAATTCACTGGGGAGTAAAATCCCTTTAGTAAAATTTAGCAATGTGTCATGTATGAGCTGGCTTTTCAAATACAGACACTTGGGTGTGGTCTCCACGCAAACGAATTTTAGAATCAAAAAGGTTGAATCCTGTCAACGAATTGACTAGTACCAATTTCCATGAGGTTGCTTTGGACAGAATGGTTGTTGGCTGAATTTAATCATTTCTCACATGAGCCTGTGTATATATGTGTGTACATTCTGTGCAGACACCATTGGAATTTGGATTGTGTAATAGATGACCCAGGGGCTCTGCCCACATCCCCTTGGGTTCCTTTGTGCCTCTCCCTCCCTGACAGCAGGTGGGCTGCCTCCTCCCTTAGTGGGAGGGGCAGCCTCACTGCTCATTGATGAGTACCAGAAGTGTTATGGATACTTGGGTTCCAGCATCGTCACCCAGCCCCAGTGGGGCCAGCTCCATAGTGTGGCTCAGGGCTACCGACATCATTTACAAAGTGAACAAGCAAACCCCTTGATCAGCAATGACTAAGAGTCTTTAAACGGTGACAGCAGATCATTAAACCAAGCACAGGGTCCTTCTGAATGACAGCGTAGGCTGCACAGCTCTGGAATCAGCCCTGGTTGGACTCAGGTTTTCTCCAAGACCCCCAGAGGGAACACACCAATGGAGGCCCCCATAGGCGCTGGACACCTTGCCCTCATTTGTCTCCCTCCTCTTGTTCCACTTCCCACTCCCCTGCCAGTTATTCCCAGGAAACTTCCTAATGAATCACTTTCAACAAACCCCCTCCCAGGGTCTGCTTCAGGTGCTCTGGCTAACACAGGGAGGAAGCATGTTGCCCGGATGCTCCTGGATTCCAGGAGAAGAGCCGAGCTGACACCTCATCTCAGTGACACCCGAGCTGCCTCCTGCCCCTGAATTAAACAGTGACAAAGTATCACCAAACACTAGAGACCCACCATCTCATTTGGCTGTTTCTATTGTTGCATGGCCTCCTCCCACCTTCTGCTAACATGTGGGCCTCACCACATCCAACTGAAGATCATCAGGTGCTAAAACTAGGAATCACACATCTATGCACATGAGTAGCTTCTGGAATTTGAAACGAGTTCATTTCCATTTCCTCATGGATGCATTTATTTTGGAAACATTTGGGATGTGTACATACCTCCCAGAGCCAGACTTGGGAGAAATCTGCCAAAATACCAAGAAGCTGAAACCTGTCTTAGAAAGGGGCTTCAAAAATGCGTGCATGGGCGGTGGCTTCTTCCCTGGGCAAAAGTCTCCTGGAACTGCAGGGCTTTGCTCCCAGGATGGCAAAACAGGGACCTAGAGCTGTGAAGTGCCTCCCACAGAGTCGCCCAGCCAGGCTGGCCCAAGCTGGGATTGACGGCCATGTGTCCTGTCGCTAAGCATCTCTGGGGTCTTGCTCTGCTGAGCTGAATGTGAACGTTGAGGGTCAAACTACTTTTCCCAACTATTTCCAAGGCTTAGCAGAAAGTGTGGATAAATGTTCTTGCAACCCAGCTGGAAAAGAAGCAAAGAAGAATGAGAATGAACCGCTGCAGGGCAGACCACAGAGTTGCAAATCTGTCATCCCCTACCACCGCCGCCACCATTGCCACCAGTAACACCAGGCAGATGCCAGTTTCTGAGAAGACCCAATTCTTAGCTCACGTGAAGTCTTTCGTGGGCATCATTTTATGTAGTTCCTAACTCCTCCCTTACCATCAGTCCCATTTTATAGATTAGGAAACTGAGGCTCAGAGAGTTGGAATTATTTGCTTAAGGGCACACAGTGGTGGAGCAAGAACTGATCCCCAGGCCTAGTTTGCTCCAAAGGCTGAACTTTATTTTCTCTTGAGACAGGATCTTACTCTGTCACCCAGGCTGGAGTGTAATGGTGCAAACATGGCTCACTGCAGCCTTGACCTCCCTCGGCTCAGGTGATCCTCCCATCACAGCCTCCCAAGTAGCTGGGACCACAGGTGCACGCAAATATGCCTGGGTAATTTTGTATTTCTTGCAGAGATGGCATTTCACCATGTTGGCCAGGTCAGGCTGGACTTGAACCCCTAGGGTCATACCATCTGCCCACCTCAGCATCCCAAAATATTGGGATTACAGACGTGAGCTACTGTGCCCAGCCAAAAGCCTCGACTTCTAAACCATCCTAAACTGTCTCTCAATGTCTCATCCTCATCTGCCAGTCTCCTTTTTCCCTGTTAGAAGCTCAGTCCTCAGCTGCATCTGACCCACTCCAGGGACGGCTCCTGTCATCAGCAGATAATAGACATGCTGGCATCAATCCCTACGGGCTCCAGATTTTCCTGGAGGACTCTGGAATCTGAAATCTGACCTGCGCTTTTCAAGGACGTCCTGGGAGGTTGTCACCTGCCTCTGAGGGCTCCTCTCTGCTCTCTGTGGCTATTCAGCTCTCACAGGGCCTGAGTGGATTTTTGGGTTTAAGGGGCTGCACTCCATAGCCCTTTGCATGTACCTGCATCTCACCTTTGAGGGCACCTGAGAGCAAGCCTGTGCCTCACCTGCAGCCCCCTCTGCATCTTCCTGTCTCCACCCCAGGGGCCTTCCTTCAGCTCCCCAAAGCCAGCATCCCTCCCATCTTGGGACTTTCATTCTTCCAACTCCTTCCTTCAGGGCACCTATCCTCCAGGACTTCCCCATGCAGCACCTTCTTACCTCGAAACTTGACTCAGACTCAACCCCTACAGGGCCTTCCCTGACCCCAAATGAAGCAGCCACTGCCCCCCCCCCCGCCCCTGCTCAGGGACTCTGCCTCACGTTACCTGTTTACTTATTCTCCACACGTTTAAATTGATTGATCTGTTGACTCGTGTAGCCTTATCCTACCAGGATGTGGCCTCCCTGAGAGCAGGGGCTCTGTTGGATTTGTGCACCAGACCACCCTGGCATGTACCACCACTGAGAAACTGAGAGGCCGGAGCCCTCCCTATCAGATAGTTGGCACTCAATGGAATTGTCTGACAGAAGTGAGAAGAGACAGACAAGACTTTCTGGAGACATGGAGACAAAGGAATGGAAAGGAGAGTTGTGACCTGGTCTAGTCTTGGGTTTGGATCCAGAGGGATACAGAATCACTTCCACTGATGATCACACACAAGGTTCTCCTATGTTCCTGCCTTGAAATTGCAATAGGTCCTCATTTAACATCATGGATAGCTTCTTGGAAACTGCAACTTTAAGCAAAATGATCTACTATGTGACAAAAACAATTTTACCACAAGCTAACTGACATAAACAAGAGTTAAGGTCAGGCACAGTGACTCATGCTTGCAATCCCAGCACTTTGGGAGGCCAAAGTGGGAGGACTACTTGAGGCCAAGAGTTCAAGACCAGCCTGGGTAAAATAGTGAGAACCTGTCTCTACAAAAAATCCAAAATATTAGCTAGGCAACAGTGGTGTATGTCTGCAGTCCCAGCTACTGGGGCTGAGGCTGAGGTGGAAGATGACTTGAGCCCACGAGTCTGAGGCCACAGTGAACTATGACTGTGCTTGTGCACACCCACCTGGGTGACAAAGTGAGTCCCTCTCTTTTAAACAGACAAACAAATGAGTTAAGCTCCTATGGCATACAGTACATACAGTACATCGTCGCATTCAAAGTCCATTTCCAAAAACCTATTGACGTTAGATGAGAACTTACTGCAGAAGGGAATTTCAATTCTACCAGTAGGGAATGCCTTACTCTCACCCTTCTGCTACTCAATCTTGTGGTGACAGCTGCCAGGACACCTGGCCACCACCTTTACCCTGGCCACTGATTCTTGCTCTCCTCCCACTCACCTGCCTGTTGTTGCTTTATTGAAAGTGCATCTGTTGTCCCCTTCCAGGTTGTGCCACATTCTTTGAGTCACCTTCTGTGAAAAGAACATGTCTTTTCAGGGCAGATGTGTCTATTCTTGCCCCAATGCCACCCAGTGGCTCACCAGCAACTGCCAAATGAAGCCTGGTAACCTGGCCCTCTCCTCCCTTTCCCAACTGAGGTCACTCAGGTGCACCTGCAATGCCTCTCCTCCCTCTCCAGGCCCCCCAGCTTCTGTCACCAGCTCTGTCTATGTTTCTGGCCTCACCTCCCACCATTCTATGGCTCACCACACACTCCAGCTTTGGGGATGGCCAAATTACTTCTGACCTGAAGAGCTTCACATGTGCCATTCTGCCAGTCACTACATTATTCCTTAGGCTGGGCTTTCATGTTGGATGGATGGGAGAATGACTAGATGGGTGGGTGAATGGATAAATGAGGGATGGATGGATGGATGGATGGATGGATGGATGGATGGATGGATGACTGGTTCCATAACTGGCTGGATGCATGGATATATGGGTGGGTGGATAGATGGATACATGGGAAGATAAATGGATTAATAAATGGGTAGGTGGGTAGATAAATAAATGGATGGGTGGATGGATGGTGGATAGATGGATAGATGGCTGGCTGGATGGCTGAATAGATAGATGAATATATGGGTGGATGGATGAATGGTTAGAGGGGTAGATGGGTGAATGGATAGATGGGTGAATGGATGAATGAATAGATGGATGGGTGGATGGATGGATAGATGGATGAAAGAAGAGATAGATGAATGAATGCAAGGATATGTGCATGAATGGATGAATGGACAGATGGATAGATGGATGGTTGGGTGAATGAATGGATAGGTGAATAGATAAGTAGATGAAAGGATGGTTGGATGAAGGAATAAAGGAATAGAGGGGTGAATAAAAGACTAAGCAGATGGGTAGATGAAAAGATAGATGACTATATAGATGGATAGATAAATGGATAAATAGGTGGATAGAAGAATGAATAGATGGATAAATTGATATAGGAATGGATGGATAGATGAAAAAATAGATAAATGGATGAAAGAATAGATGAATATGTAAATGGATAAATGAGTAAATGAATAGATGGATGGATGGATGGTGGGTGAGTGGATAGATAGATGGGTGGGTAGATGGATGGGTGGATAGTTAGATGAATAGACAGACAGATGAGTAGATGGGCTGAGTGTGGTGGCTCATGCCTGTAATCCCAGCACTTTGGGAGGCTGAGGCAGGTGGATTAGCTAAGGTGAGGAGTTTGAGACAAGCCTGGCCAACATGGTGAAACTTTGTCTCTACTAAAAATACAAAAATTAGCCAGGTGTGGTAGTGGGTACCTGTAATTCCAGCCACTCAGGAAACTCAGAAAAGAGAATCGCTTGAACCTGGGAGGTGGAGGTTGCAGTAAGCCAATATTGCTCCACTGCACTCCAACCTGGGCAACAGAGTGACAATCAATATATATATATATATATACACACACACATATATGGGTGGATGGATGAATGGATGGATGAAAGAACAGGTAGATGAATGGATGAAAGGATGTATATATGAATGGATGAATGTATATATGAATGGATGGATGTATATATGAATGGATGGATGGATAGATGAATGGATGAATGGGTAGATGAATGGATGGATGGATGGATGGATGATGGGTAGATAGATGACTCAATGAAAGGATGGATGGATGAAGGAATAACGAGGTAGGTAAAAGAATATATGGATGGATAAAAGGACAGATGAATATGTGGATGGATGGACAGAATGAATAGACTGATAGAGAGAGGAATGGATGAAAGAATAGAGGGATATATGAATCGATGAATGAGTGGATGGATGATGGGTAGATGGATGGAGGGATGAAAGTATGAATGGATGAATGAAAGAATAGGTGGAAAGACGAATGGATGGATGGATGGATGATTAGACATGAATGAAAGAGTGGTATCAGCCATGTTTTCCAATTCTCTGAATTAAAGAAGCAGAGGCTTAAATATGAGCAGTTTCAGGCTCTGCTCTTCAGCATGAGGTTATGTTTTCCATAAGCCCCTCTGTGACTCACAGCTCTGTGCCCACCGTCAGACCACAGGTCTTCTACTTTATTTACTTCTTTTTTTTTTCTTTTCTCTTTTTTTGACAGAGTCTTGCTGTGTCGCCCAGGCTGGAGTGCAGTGGTGCAATCTCAGTTCACTGCAACCTCCACTTCCCAGATTCAAGCAATTCTCCTGCCTCAGCCTCCTGAGTAGCTGGGATTACAGGTGCATGCCACCATGCCCGGATAATTTTTTGTATTTTTAGTAGAGATGGGGTTTCACTGTGTTTGCCAGGATGGTCTTGAACTCCTGACCTCATGATCCACCCATCTCAGCCTCCCAAGGTGCTGAAATTACAGGCGTGAGCCACCGCAGCTGGCCTTACTTTATTTCTTAATCCCAGGTCCCATTTTGTTTCCTATATCTCAGCCCTAGGCTTTTATCCTTTTCTTCACATAAGACACATTCATGACCGAGCGTGGGGGCTCACGCCTGTAATCCCAGCACTTTGGGAGGCTGAGGCAGGTGAATCACGAGGTCAAGAGATCAAAACCATCCTGGTCAACATGGTGAAACCCCGTCTCTACTAAAAATACAAAAAATTAGCTGGGCACAGTGGCGTGTGCCTGTAATCCCAGCTATTCAGGAGGCTGAGGAAGGAGAATTGCCTGAACCCAGGAGGCAGAGGTTGTGGTGAGCCGAGATCGCGCCGTTGCACTCCAGCCTGGGTAACAAAAGCGAAACTCCGTCTCAAAAAGAAAAGAAACATTCACTTCCTCTTTTTGTGCCCCCTGCAAAGAAAGAACAGTTTCTTCTTTTACCTGGATATTCTTTGTAAAATTTGTGTCTCAGGATTCGCCCACCTGGAAAACAAGTGAGAGGAAAAAACTTTTTCCAGGAGTTTAGAAGGCCAAAGCTGTTTTCATAATAATACTGAGGACTTACCTGTGTTTTTCACTCTCACCATCTCACCAGTGTGCAATGGAATTGTTCAGAGGCTACATGAGCATTTTTCATGTCTCAGCTCTAGTTTCTAATAATACCCAGAGCCCCCAACCCATAAAGGAAAGCCCTGTGAGGTCTCCTCAACATCTGCGAGTGTAAAGAGGACTTGAGAGCAAAAAGTTTCAGAACAGCTGCCTTTTTTTATTTTAATGAAGTCTTGCTTTGTCGCCCAGGATGAAGTGCAGTTGTGCAACCTCAGCTCACTGCAACCTCTGCCTCCTGGGTTCAAGCTATTCTCCTGCCTCAGCCTCCCAAGTAGCTGGGATTACAGGCATGCACCACCGCACCTGGCTAATTTTGTATTTTTAGTGGAGATGGCGTTTCACCGTATGTTGACCAGGCTGGTCTTGCACTCCTGACCTCAGGTGATCCACTCGCCTCAGCCTCCCAAAGTGCTGGGATTACAGGCGTGAGTCACCACGCCCAGCTAGAACCACTGTCTTAACAGATGAACTGGAAGCCAAATTTCAACACACTGTTGAGTAGATGTCATTACAGAATACCTTCACATGGGGAAGAGATGGCACTCTTTTGAGTCTGCCCAAGAGAGACTCAGATTTCATTACTGCAAATGACAAAGTAACCTGAGTATGAATCCTCACTCATCATCTTTGAGCCTCAGTTTTCTCACCTGAAAATAGGCATAATATTAGTATCTCTTAAAGTTATTGTGAGGATTAAAAGAAACCATTTCATTTAAAACATATGTATGAAGTATGAGGAGGAGCCATCTGAAAATGCTATCTTTGTGTGTAGACGGTGGTTAACTGCTGGCAAATTCATACACGAAGAGCTGTGAATCCTCACTTCATAACTGCCACTGCTGTATATCACTGACCTCCACCTCTTTCCACGGTAGCAGGAAAGGATTTGTCGACAAGAATGTGGCCAGGACATGTGGATGTTTTAACGTGGCAATCTCTCCCAGTTTAGCTCACTTCTCCATCCTGGTGATCAGCCCTGTCTTCTCTGCTATAAGGTCAATTAATCACATGTATGTAGTAGCCAGCCAATTTCTTTTTCTTTTGTCCTACAGTTATACTAAAAGCCATCAGGGTGTTTGGGACCAGCACGGACATTTATTGGTCAAGGTGATAACACCCCACAGAGATGCTCGAGGCCCTCCAGTGGGCAGCTGATCAGCAGCTGCATTAGTACCTATTTTCCAAAGCAAACGGCTAGGGTTTTTGTAGGCTGGGGGAGCTCCGTGAAACATCCCTGCTCCCCTTTAACCTGGAGATGAATTCTGGTCCATAACATCACAAGGAGACAGATGTAAATGTGGACCCTGGCCCCCTTCCTCAAGCCAAATATAATTATTTATAGTTTATTACCAAAAGTAATTACCCATCACTTGTCTCAGGTTTCCTCCCACTCAAGGATAGACGAGCCCCACTTCGTTCTTCTAAAGTAGTATCTTGACCAGGACAAGCAGGGGCCAGGCCCCACAGCTCAGCTTCTGTGTGACCTCAAACCTACTCAGAAAAAGGCACCAATTTTCCCTGACCCCACTCTGAAAAACCAGATTTACTATATGTGTCAATGTTCGTTTTTCTCTTTCATAAAATATGAACCCCTCAAATGCCTGGTTCCAGCTGCTGGACAGTCAAACTTGAAGGACTTCTGGTACCCTCTAGAAGCCTCTCTCAGGAGAGACTGGCATCTTAGGTGTGGGCACAGGATCTGTCACTTACTCTCAAATGATCCAGAAAAATACATACATAGATTTATAAATGGGGAGAGAGCATTAAAGCAAATGTAACAGTAGTTATTTAACACTTGGTAAATCTGGGTAGAGGGTTCAAGGTATTACTTTTGCAACATTTTTGTAAATCTAAAATTATCTCTAATATGCAATAAAAAGCTTTTTCCTTTGTTAGGGCTGGGATGAGAGGGGCCCACTCCTCCCCTGAGATTTTTGCTCCAAGGGAAGTTGCTGGAATTCAAAATGTTTTCGAGCATATGTATAATTACAATAAGTTGCCAGAAATTATTGCCAAGTGTCAGCCCCCTGAGAACAAGGCTGGGGGAATCCCACTTACATTACCACTTTGAAGGCTCAAATCTTCCTTTGGGAGGGGAAGCATGTACACACACACACACACACACACACACACACACACACAGGCTCTGAGGCTGGTGGACAGGCTTGAAATTCCAGCTCTGCATCTTTTGGGTGAATTCCTGAACTCATAGCCTCCCTTTCCTAAGACAGATTGATGGTGGCACACATTCACTGAAGACCTACTGTGGGCCAGGTGCTATTCTATGCACTTCATAGGTGTTTTATCTCACTCAAGCTCCGTAAGTACCCCATGAAGTAGACACTATGGTTACCATCACCATCTCTATTTTACAGATGAAGAAACTGAGGCTAGGAGAGGTTGGGTGACCTGCTCAAGGCCACCGAGGAAGACAGTTACAGGCTTTGACTTCTCTCTATGCAGCGCTGCCTCCTGGTTCTACTCCTTTTGCAGACTTGCAGAAAAGCTTAATTTAAAGAGAACACACAAAAGGCACACTTAAGCAGGAAGCATCGTTGGTGGGCTCATCATGGAATGACTGGCTCTCTTTGCTTACCTCTGTCTTGAAATGGGAATTTTTTGAATTGGTTTGAACCCTTAAGAACTAGTTTGACTTGGTTTGACCTTGGTCTTAGAGATCATAGGGTAGGATGAAAAGATCAGGGGATGCAAAAGACAAGTGCCCACAGCTTTCCTACTATGCTATCATTATTATAAACGGCAGCATAGTCCAAAGAACTCAGAACTCGTAACTCACCCCACAGCTCCCTTTTAGAAAAGGCTATCCCTGGCCGGGTGCAGTGGCTTACACCTGTAATCCCAGCACTTTGGGAGGCCAAGACACTAGGATCACAAGGTCAGGAGATCAAGAGAGCCTGGCCAATATGGTGAAATGCTGCCTTTACTAAAAATACAAAAATCAGCTGGGTGTGGTGGTGGGCACCTATACTCCCAGCTACTTGGGAGGCTTAGGCAGAAGAATTGCTTGAACCTGAGAAGTGGAGGTTGCAGTGAGCCAAGATCACACCACTGCACTCCAGCCTGGGTGACAAAGCGAGACTCTGTCTCAAAAGCAAAAAAAAAAAAAAAAAGAAAAAGAAAAAAGAAAATGAAAAGGCTATTCGCTGGGCATGGTGGCTCACGCCTGTAATCCCAGCACTTTTGGAGGCCAAGGAGGGTGGATCACAAGGTCAGGAGATGGAGACCATCCTGGCCAACAGGGTGAAACCCCATCTCTACTAAAAATACAAAAAGCTAGCCAGGCATGGTGGCACATGCCTGTAGTCCCAGCTTGGGAGGCTGAGGCATGGAAATTGCTTGAATGCAGGAGGCAGAGGTTGCAGTCAGCTGAGATTGTGCCATTGCACCCCAACCTGGGTGACAGAGTAAGACTCTATCTCAAAATAAGAAAAAAAGCAATCCCTTGCACACTCCAGCAACCTCAGACAGGCTGGCCAGCCATTGAGGTTTTTATATCCAAAGGACCACACACCCCATCCACCCACCATGGGATCCAGTGTCTAGAGACAAGCAGTGATGAAACAGTGAGGATTGTGTTCTGTGCTTGTGAAGCAACAGACACCGTCTACACGGATTAACTCACTCCTCAAAGAGTGCTGTGAAACAGCTCAAGTCTTATTAACCCATTTGACAGATAAAACAAATGAGGCCTGAGAAGGTTATGATATTTCCTGCCCACAGCAGTAAGAGGACGAGTAGCCATGGGAACTCAGGCTATCTGACTGGAGAAGCCAGCCTGTAACCCCAAACAAAGCCCTGCAAATAGCAAGTGGAACGCAGAGCAAACCAAAAAGCCATCTCTTTGTTTCAAAGCCTTTTGTAGATAATTTCTTCAAAGTTCAGAATTCCAGGATTCTCAACATTTTAAGTTTTTTGTCTATGCCTCTCTTGAAACACTTCAGGTAAATAAATTCTCAAATCAGAAAAAAGGGGGGTTTATACTGGGGGTTTTGTACCCCCAGTACACTTTTGGCAAACAGGGTCACTGTCATTATCACCAACCTTGTCTGAGGGTCCTGTCCTTATCTAGGAGGGCAATGAGATGTGGAAGTGGTGTGGTCTCATCTGATTGACCTTGACTTTGATAAGGTGAACCTGAGCACCCTGAAGGCCCAGATTCCTGTTTGCCACACGTTTCATCCAAACTGCATGTCAAAAGCACACTGAAGCCTTTCATCTTTATTGTCTTGCGTGGGGTTGGAGAGGATTTTAGATGCCACCAGGAATCACTGCTCCACTGTCCCTCCTTTTCTTAGGAAAATTATGCCAATGAAAACAATGCCATTCACTCATCGATTTATTGCCTTTGTGTCCAAGGATGAACACAAATCAAGTCAAACTGAAGAGTCAGTCCTGGGAAGTTAAGGATTCTCAGACAATTCTAATTCTATGCGGTTTTCACATACATATACGCCTTTAAAATAGACTCAGATGCTTCCTGACTTAAAATAAAGGCAAGCACTGATAAGCCCCCTGCAAGCTGAAACCAGCTTAAGTCAAAATGCACTGAACACAGCTAACCTACAGAACACCATACCTTAGCTGAGACTACCTTAAATGTGCTCAGAACACTTACATTAGCCTGGAGTTGGGCAAAATCATCTAACACAAAGCCTATATCATGATAAAATATTGACTGTCTCGTGTAATTATTGATTGCCATACTGAAAGTAAAAAGCAGCATGGCTGGATGGGAACCTGAAGTATGGTTTTACTGAATGCATGTCGCTTCTGCACCAGCGTAAAGTCAAACAGTCATAAGTCAGCCATCAAAAGCTGGGGTCCATCTATACATACATGGATATAAAACATCCAGTGTTGACTGACCACCCACCATTGCCTAGGGCTGCCCCGACAGCTTTGGATTCATGATTTCAATTACTCCCCACAACAGCATGAAGTAGCCCCATTTTACACATGAGGAAATTGAGGCTTAGAGATAGGAAGAAATTAACCCCAGTGTCACCCAGCTGGGAGGTGCGGAGCTGGTGTCTGCAGCCAGTCCACTGGCTCAAGAGCTTCTGTTGCATGCTGGTGTGGCAGCGAAAGAGTGGAGGTCATGAGAGAAGGAGCTGGGCAGTGGGAAGATGTGACGAGCTCTTGTCAGGCCCGGCTGCTGGGGCTGCTTCCTGGGGCAGGTCGCCCATGGGAGTGGGAGGTGCTTACAGGGAGACGGGGACCAGGGCAGAGGCTGGGAATGGGGCAGGGAGTGCCACACTCACCTGCTTGCTGGCTTTGCTTGATGCACTGCCTACGGTTGGGGATTCCCTCAGTCATGTCACCTGGGCTCAGGATGTGGCACTCATAGCCCGAGGGACAGAGCAGCAGTTCCGCCCCAACCTTCCCTGGTACTGCCCACCTCTGCTGTGGGAGAGACACACACTGGGGTCTAGCAGGCAGACCCCTGGTGCACATGCAGGGAACACACCCCACCCAGAAAGGCCGTTTTGCCTCTGTACCCCAGGTTCCAGGCTAGGCCTTCGGTCTCGCTCAGAGCCATGTGATACACACTCACACCCGCACGCACAAACACGCACACAAACACAGGCAGTCCAAGGTCACCTGATCCCACTCTCATGAGCACAGTGACATCCATATAGACATGTTCACCTATCCACCCTGAAACACACACCCCTACAGCCGCACAGGTATGCACATATTTATACATGTAAGTTAGAAACACAAATATATACAAGCATATGAACACATTCATCCCCACACACAAATACTGTACACACATATCCACACACATACACACACATTCACCCACCCCTGCACACTCTGGTGGACACAGTTGCACACAGATAGGTGTGGGGTCAGAAGCACAGCCTCACGTGTGTAAGGGCACATGCTCTCAGCTCTTCAGGCCTCCAGGACCCTGACTGGCATGCTGTTCCTTTCAGAAACTGCCCTCTGCCTCCTGACACCTCCCCCACCCCAAAGGGAGACCTCATCATTAGACAGCAGTGAACTCCCTATAATTCTAGGAATTTGAAAACTAACCCCAAAAGCCCTCCCCTTCAATTCTCCATCCAGGAGGAGGTCCCAGGCTTGCCAAGAGTCAAAGCCCTTATTCTATACCGAACTTTGATTCTGGATAAGCCTCCAGATATCAGCTCTTCCATGCTGGGGTGGGGAGCATCAAAGAGGGCTGAGTGTTTGACTGAAGGGCCTGCCATGACAGCCAGCCAGCCTGGTGCTGCCAGCTTTCTGTAAGTGGCTGGGAAGCAGGGATTGAGGCTTGAAAGTAGGGTCTGGGCTTTACCCAGTAGGTACCTTGCAACACCTCCTCAGGGCCATCCAGGAACCAGCCATTTCCACCAAGCCATCGAGGTTTTGGCTGCACCAGCCAGTCTGGGGCTAACACAAACACAGGGCCAAATCAAGGCCTTCCTCAGGTACCTGAGAAATGCCCAGGCTTGGTGGATGGAAGTGCCCCTTTAGATCATGTCACAGAGGCTCCCTGTGGGAGAAATAACTATGGTTCCTGGCACACCTTCACCCCTTGCAAAAGCAAAAAGTGATAGAACCTTTCACTGTGGGCTAGGCACAGGGCCACCAAGCTGGGGACTAGCCTTCCCTGCCTCCCTTGCAGCTACATGTGGCCATACGGCAGGGTTCTGGCTACAAGGATGTCAGCAGCAGCGAGCATGCAACTTCCCATCTTGCCCTTCCTGCTCTCTGCTCCCCTCCCTCCCTCATTCCATTTCCTGCAGGCTGGGAGCCATTCTGACCATGTGGACAAGGCCATCACTCAGACTGCAGAGTGGCAAGAAGGAAGGAAGCCAGGTCGCTAGATGGCTTTGCGAGCAGAGCTACCTGCCTGCTGCAGCGTCACCTCTGCACTAATCCCTGAGAGAGAAGCAAACGCCTCGCAGGTTGGGTCCTTGTATTTATGGGTCTTTGTATGCAGCAGCAGAGCCTGCTCTGCAGGTTTCTTGCCCGGATAAATTCCCTGTCACTGAAGTTTGGTGTATGGGTGATCCCATCACCCAGGTAGAGCTAATATATTTTTAGCAGAAAGAGTCACCCATACAGTTTACAGGAAGGCCTTCCAAACGCAGGAGTTGAAAACTCAAATGCTTCTAGGGGATAGGTAGATGACATTAAACAGGAAAGTAGATCAGGCAGGGCCACCACAAAGCAGAGAGTGCCTCCTGCCTGGATGAATTAGCCGCTGTTAGCCCTGACCAGCCATTTCCAATGCTCCCAGACTGATTTTCTTTCTTACTGTCAGTTCTTATTCTATTCTATTTCTTTATTTACTTATTTATTTATTTTGAGACAGAGTCTTGCTCCGTCACCCAGGATGGAGTGCAATGTTGTGATTTTGGCTCACGGCAACCTTGCATTCCGGATTCAAGTGATTCTCCTGCCTTAGCCTCCCAAGTAGCTGGGATTACAGGCATGTGCCACCATGACTGGCTGACTTTTGTATTTTTTGTAAAGGTGGGGTTTCCCCATGTTGCCCAGGCTGGTTTTGAACTCCTGGCCCCAAGAGATCTGCTCCTTGGCCTCCCAAAGGGCTAAGATTACAGGAGTGAGCCACTGTGCCTGGACTATAAGTCTGTATTTTTAAAAACAGAATTCTTTTGTTTTTTAAGTATCAACAAGTAATTTTAAAACTTTTTACATGAATGATTATGATTATTATTACTAATATTATTTTTTTGTAGAGATGGAGGTGGTGGGTCTGCCTATGTTCCCCAGGCTGGGCCTGAACTCCTGGCCTCACACAATCCTCCCTCTTTGGCCTCCCAAAGTGCTGGGATTACAGGTGTAAGCCACCATGCCTAGGCAGAAAACTTGAAGCCTGTTAGAGATAAAAACAGTTCTGGAATCACATTTGCTTGTGACCTCTGCATTCATTTGACTCCAAAATAAGACAAAAACAAAAACTACTACTATTTATCTTTATAAAGAGAATAGAGAAATAATTATCTCACGTCTTTTAAAGTACATCGATGTGTACCACTAAAAATGCTGGTTAGCTTTTTCTGTAAAGGAGAACTTGCTGATTATAAAGACAGTGGAAGCCACAACAGCGGAGAAAGGAGCCAGCAGTCAGTAACCTCCAAAAGAGGACACAATGGCTCTGCAGCCTCTGTGTCCAACATTTCAGTTCCTCCCCCTTCCCATCACATCCAACCATGTGTTAGGAAACATTTTCAGATAGGAAACATAGTCACACGTGCTGTTCATATTCTCTTTTGCATTGATCAAACGCTTCTGAGCAGCAGAGAACTAGACAAATGTTTGGAATCGTGAAACTTGGTCCAGACTTCCCGTCACTCTAGACAAAGACCCTTAAATGCCTGGTGGTCCCGGGGTGTCAGCTCTTCATACCCTTGCTAGAACTACCTGGGATCACCTCCCAGATAAATGACCTGTTCTCAAGTCCTCGTCGCTGGGTCTTCTTTGGAGGGACCCAGATGCAAATGGCAATGAAGCAGTAAGGCACCTGGAACAGGGCCTGTTGTGTTCCCCGTCCTCTTATGTTAGACCAGTGGTTCTCAATACAGAGCGATTTTGTTCCCCAGAGAGCATTGAGAAAGGTTTAGAGACATATTTTGTTGTTACAACTTGGGGTAGGGCTGATCCGGCAGGATCAGTGGAGAGGGGCCAGGGAGGCTGCTGAGCACCCTACAGTATGCAAGACAGTGCCCCTCCCCTGGCCAGCAAGGAGATTCATCCAACCCCAAATGTCAATATGCCAAGATCGTGAAGTCTGGTATTAGATATCATGGTTCTTGTTCTTACTAGTGATATAATTGCTTTTCTTGCTGGCCAGTGAATGAATGAATGATTCAGAATTTACTGAGGACTTCTTATGTGCCCAGAGACCATTTTAGATGCTGGGGTTACAGCAGTGCATGTTTAACAGACAAAACTCTGTGCCCTGTGTGGCTGACCTTCAAGTGGGGAGAGAACTGTCACTGAACAAACAAGAAAAACACAGTCTTCCAGATTATGCTATGAAGAAAAAGTAAACAGGGGTGGAGGGTAAGGAATGGCCAAGGAGGGACTGTCATTTAGAGAGGGAAATCTTCCCTGTGAAGTGGCCTCTGGAAAAAGGGCTGAAGGGGCGAGGAAGTGAGCCATGTGGGTGTCTGGGGGAGGATATTCCTGGGAATGAAGGACCCCACACATGGGCAAAGGTGCTAGAGCAGGGGCCCCACATCCCCACATTCATGGCCCACGGCAATGAACACTTCTCTACAGTCAGACCACTGGATGGGAAACTGCCACTCTGCCTGCTGTGTTACCTTGGGAAAATGATTCAGCTTCTCTGGGCTTCACCTGTGGCAGAGGGCGAATAACAGCCATCAAGCTGTGTGAGCATGAAATGAGATGAGGTATGGAAGGCTATTAGGAATTCCATGTACAGTTGCATCATCTGTGCACTGCTCAAAAGCACCTGGTCTAGGCAGCAAGTAAGGCTAGAATCCCTATGCCA
Source organism: Callithrix jacchus (assembly GCF_049354715.1). Lineage (NCBI taxonomy): Eukaryota > Metazoa > Chordata > Mammalia > Primates > Cebidae > Callithrix > Callithrix jacchus. Next base: position 61,228,078 of record NC_133503.1, on the reverse strand, counting down.
GGTCACATTCCTGAGGAAAGGGGACCTTTTTTGATTTGCCTTTATGCGCTTGTCCACCATGAGGAGAGACATTCAGTTTTTCTTATGAAGGCTGAGTAGGAGGCTGCCTGGCCTGGAGCAGTGGCCAGGTCCTCCAAGAGCCAGTACTCAAACAGTTGCCATTTTATGATCAGTATCAGACCGTATTTATGAGCATGATTAAGTGTGCTGAGTCCCTTGTCATCGCTGTGACCTCACCCCAAAGAAAACAAAGTGTGGTCATTCTTGTCATCTCTGACTTTTTTCTTGGCCTTGGGAGGAGGGGCTGGGCCACCTTCTCAGAGCCATCCTCCCTAATTAAGGCCCATGGGAACCAGGCCTCCTGCAGAAGGTACAGTCCAAACAGCTGTTATCACCCTGAGCAGAGCTGAGGGTGGAGAAAACTTCCTTGCCCCAAATCCTACCCACTTAGGGGCATATTTGCCCTATCTAGGAAATAACTACCTGTCCACCCCACCCCCCACTTACCATCCCCCATGGGGTCGCCTACTTACCTGCCCAAACCTTCTCTCTGAAAGGGATCTGAAACTCTGTCCTGCCAAGGAAGAATCCCTGAACAATGCTTCTCCCGCAAGATGCCACCACGCCCAGCTAATTTTTGAATTTTCAGTAGAGACAGGGTTTCACCATGTTGCCCAGGCTGGTCTCGAACTCCTGACTTCAGGTGATCCATCCCATTGCACAGGAGAGGAGACTCAAGAAATGACAGGTGGCCAGTGGATCTGAAGCCACGTACCCACTCCTGTCTGTGGCATACTCCATGTGGATAGCTAAGCACCCGGTCTCCACCTCAACTACCCCAGGGCCAGGCGTGAGCATTGCAGCAGGCCGGTGGGGTGAGTAGGAAGCTAGAGGAAACCACCTCATTCAGGGGCATCTGAGGTTCCAGCTGGTGGCAGCCCAGAGAACAAGGTCCAACATTTTAAAGAAAAGCCTCAAATCTGGATCTTTTAAATGAGAAATCCCACTGCACTCCCATCCTCCTATCAGGGGGCAATTTCCTGGGAATGGGTGTCTGCAGACTGTAACTCCCTGGAGGCAGCTGGGGTCCCTGCCCCCACCCCATTTTCATAGGAGGTGACATTTTCTCTGGAAGGGTGTCTCCTGCAATGCAGGTTTCCAGGGGCAGTGGGACACACAGCAGGTGCACAGCAGCACTATGTCTGCTCAAGGAGCACCCCTCTCATCTCACAGGTGCGCAGTGGATGCGCCAGAGGCCCGCCCAGGTGGCCCAGCTTTAAACCCAGCTCCTTTTTAATCCCTCCGCCGAGTCGGGCTCTCCCCTACGCTAGACAGTTCGGTTTACTGGTCGGTTCCCCCCGCCCAACCCCCTCCCTCTGGCCCAGGACCTACCTGGTGGGGGCGGCACGGCTTCCAGGCAGGTGTAGGCGCATCCGTTGTAGCAGCAGCGCCGGTGCCGCCTCGGAGTCCGCCTGGCAGCGTGCTGCCTGGCAAGCACCAGGGGGTAGCGTCTGTGGGGGCGGCGGGCAACGGTCTGCTCGGGGCAGCCAGGGGCCGCTGGGTGTGCCCGCTTCCTCGGCCTGTGGGGAGAGAACAGCGTCAGTGGCTCTGGGGCCCACGTTCGAGTCCTGGCGCCACCTGGAGCTGTGCACCCGGGACAGCGTGCCAGGCCTCTGTGAGCCTGCGTTTCCTCACGTGAGAAACAGCGATCAGGCAGACCCAGACTTGGAGGGCGGCCCAGAGGGTCAGAAGATACCGTGTTTCTCTTTATAACAGCACATGAAGTAAGTGAAAGCCCAAAGAAAAGGATAAGCCAATCTTGGTATGTGTGCTGGAGAACATTCACTTAAGCATCTACCCTGAGTGAGAGAGAGATTATATATAATACATAATATATATGGTACATATGTATAAATACATGCACACACATATGTGTGGATTTCTTATCATCCATATGTTTATATAGAGCTTTGAGAATTTACAAATTATACACAGAATGATTAAATCCATGCAACAACTTCAATACATCCCACAAACAAAATAATAAAGGAGAAAAAACACCAGATCAAAGAGAGCATCACAGTGGGATTCCACTTATATTTATAACTCAAAACAGGCCAGGCTGATGTCTGGTGTTAGAAGTCAGGAACTCGATGGGCAGTGACTGGCTGGGAACACAGGGACTCTGGGGGCTGGCCCTGTTCTGTTTCTTGGTCTGAATGCTGGTTACATAGTGTGTTTACTTTGTGGGAATGCATGGAGCTGAACACTTAGAATTTATGTACTTTGAAGTATTAGCTTTTAATTAAAAGTTTAAAAATAAGATATAGGAGCCAGGTGCTGTGGCAGACACACCTATAATCCCAGCACTTTCAGAAGTCGAGTTGGGTGAATCACTTGAGCTCAGAAGTTTGAGATCAGCCTGGCCAACATAGTGAAACCCCTTCTCTACTAAAAAAGAAAAAAATAAAAAAATTAGTCAGGCATGGTCATGCACTCCTGTAGTTCCTGCTATTTAGGAGGCTGAGGCAGGAGGATGGCTTGATCCTGGGAGGTGGAGGCTGCAGTGAGCTATGATCAAGCCATGACACTCCAGCCTTGGCAATAGATTAAGACCCTGTCTCAAAAAAAATACACACACACACACACACACACACACACAGTACTCTAACATATAGAAATATGGGTGAGTGACCAATGAGATCAATATTTTAAAGGTGAGACAGAAAATTTAAGCTACCAGGCAAGCTGTCCTGGGTCCCCTGACACCAGACCCCATCCACGCCAGTAAACACTGTTCTGCTTCTATGAAAATGGGATGTGTTGTGAGCAGATTGTGTGCATTCAAGCACACACACAAAGTTAGAGACAAGATAGATTAATACAGAAGAAAACACCCTGGCTTGGGCTACCTCCTAGCCTTTGCCTAAACTATTCCTTTAATCTAAAACCTACTTATGTCCCCCCTTGTCCTCCCCCAACATATTCAAAATCTAGCCCTCTCATGCCAGCCAAGTACAAAGGGCATATCTGCAGACTGGAATAGTATACAGCCATGATAAACTGTCCCTAAGGTGTTGGCAGAAAATGAAATAAGACTCAATGTGCCATATATGAAGGATTGCCAGGATGTGGTGGCTCATGAACAAAGCTACAGTGAGGAACAGCCTGTCAGCTCTGTCCCATCTGTTTTTAAAAATGCATGCAGGTGGAATATGTATATGTTTGCATAGGCTTTTTTGGAACTTTTTGGAAAGATACACAAGGTAAAAACCATTAGGAAAGTTGCTTTTGGAGAGAAGAAGAGGTGTAAAAGCTGAGGGAGCTTTCTTCCTATTGTATATTCTTCTGCACTGGTTCAATTTTTTTTTACCATGTTTTCAATTTAAGGCAAGGCATCTGAAAACATGTAAACGTATCTACAGGATACTAAAGGCAGGCTTTGACTTGCCCTGCCTTTAGAGGCTTTTACATGCCTCTAGATGCCTTGCCTTGCCTTTAGATGCCTTTATATGTTTTCAGATGCCTTGCCTTGCCTTGCCTGTAGATGCCTTCACATGCATTTAGATGCCTTGCCTTGCCTAGCCTTTTCTCTCCTTGCCTTTCCTTGCCTTTAGGTGCCCTTATATGCCTTTAGATGCCTTGCCTGCCATGCTTTGCCTTGCCTTACCTTGCTGTTAGATGCCTTTACATGCCTTTAGAAGCCTTTCTTTGCCTTGTCTTGCCGGTTTTTTAGATGCCTTTATATGCCTTTAGATGCCTTGCCTTGCCTTACCTTGACTTAACTTGCCTTGCCTTGTCTTTAGATTTCTTTACATGCCTTGTCTTGCCTTGTCTTTAGATTTCTTTACATCCCTTGTCTTGCCTTGCCTTGCTTTTTCTTGCCCTGCCTTGCCCTTCCTTTAGATGCCTTTACGTGACTCTAGATGCCTTACCTTGCCTTGTCTTTAGATGCCTTTGCATGCCTTTAGATGCCTTGCCATACCTTGCCTTGCCTTGTTTTTAGATGGCTTTGCATGCCTTTAGATGCCTTGCCTTGCCTTGCCTTGCCTTCAGATGCCTTTACAAGTCTTGAGATGCCTTGCCTTGCCTTGCCTTGTTTTTAGATAGCTTTGCATGCCTTTAGACGGTTTGCCTTGCCTTGCCTTGCCTTGCCTTCAGATGCCTTTACAAGCCTTGAGATGCCTTACCTTGCCTTGCCTTTAGATGTCTTTACACGCCTTAAATGCCTTGCCTTGTTTTGCCTTGCTTTGCTTTTAGATGACTTTACATGCCATTAGATGCCTTTCCTTGCCTTGCTGTGACTTGCCTTTAGATGCCTTGCCTTGCCCTTAGATGCCTTTATATGTCTTTAGAGACATTGCCTTGTCTTGCTCTGCCTTGCCTTTAGATGGTTTTACATGCCTTTAGATGCCTTGCCTTGACGTGCCTTGACTTTAGATGCCTTACATGCCTTTAGATGACTTGCCTTGCCTTACCTTGAGTTCAGATGATTTTACATGCCTTTAGGTGCCTTTAGATGCCTTGCCTCGCCTTGCCTTTAGATACCATTACATGTCTTTAGATTCCTTGCCTTGACTTCCTTGCCTTTAGAAGCTTTACATGCCTTAAGATGCATTGACTTGCCTTGCCTTGCTTTTAGATGCCTCTATATGCCTTATATTACCTTGCCTTGCCTTTAGCTGCCTTTACATGCCTGTAGATGCCAGGCGTTGCCTTGCCTTTAGATACGTTTACATGCCTTTACAGGCCTTGCCTTGACTAGCCTTGCCTTGCCTTGCCTTTAGATGCCTTTACATTCCTCTAGAATGGCTTGCCTTGACTAGCCTTACCTTGCCTTGCCTTGCCTTGCCTTCACTTAAGATGCCTTTAGATGCCTTGCCTTGCTTTGCCTTGCCTTGCTGTGCCTTGCCTTGCCTTGATTCAGATGCCTTTACATGCCTAGCCATGCCTTGCCTTGCCTTTAGATGCCTTTAAATATCTTTAGATGCCTTGTCTTGCCTTTTTTGCTTTGCCTTCAGATGCCTTTACATGCCTTCAGATGACTTTTCTTGCCTTTCCATGCCCTTAGACCTTTACATGCCTTTAGATGCCTTGCCTTGTCTTGCCTTGCCTTTAGATGCCTTTACATACCTTTATAAGTTTTGTCTTGCCTTGTCTTGCCTTTAGATTCCTTTACCTGCCTTTAGATGCCTTGCCTGGCCTTGTCTTGATTTGACTTGCCCTGCCTCTAGATGCTTTACATGACTTTAGAAGCCTTGCCTTGCCTTTAGATGCCTTTTTATGCCTTTACATCCTTTAGATGCCTTTCCTTGCCTTACCTTACCTTTAGATGCCTTTACATGCCTTTAGATGCCATGCCTTGCCTTGCCTTGCCTTTAGATGCCTTGCCTTGCCTTGATTTTAGATGTCTTTTCATGTCTTTAGATGCCATGCCTTGCCTTGCTTTGCCTTTAGATGCTTTTATATGCTTTTAGATTCCTTGCCTTGCCTTGACTGGTTTTGACTTGTCCTGCCTTTAGATGCCTTTACAGGTCTTTAGATGCCTTGCCTTGCCTTGCCTAGTCTTGCCTTGGCTTGCCTTGCCTTTAGATGCCTTTAAATTTTTTTAGATGTTTTACCTTGCCTTAAGATGCCTTTGCATGCTTTTACATGCACTTCTTTGCCTTGTCCTGCCTTTCCTGTAGATCCCTTTACATGTCTTTAGATGCCTGGCATTTCCTTGCCTTGCTGTGACTTGCCTTGACTTGCTTTACCTTTAGTTGCCTTTACATGCTTTTAGATGTCTTGCTTTGCCTTTTCTTGCTTTGACTTGCCCTGCCTTCACATGTTTTTGAATGCCTTGCCTTGCCTTGCCTTTAGATTCTTTTACATGTGTTTAGATGCTTTGCCTTGCCTTGCTGTGACTTGCCTTGCCCTACCTTGCCTTTAGATGCCTTTACATGTCTTGCCTTGCCTTGCCTTTAGATGCCTTTTCATGCCTTTAGATGCCTTGTCTTGCCATGTTTTTTAGATGCCTTTATATGCCTGTAGACGCCTTGCCTTGCATTGACTTGACTTAACTTGCCTTGCCTTGTCTTTAGATTTCTTTACATGCCTTGCCTTACCTTGCCTTGCTTTGCCTTGCCCTGCCTTGCCCTTTCATTAGATGTCTTTACGTGCCTTTAGATGCCTTACATTGCCTTGCCTTGTCTTTAGATGCCTTTGCATACCTTTAGATGTCTTGCCTTGTCTTTAGATGCCTTTACATGCCTTTAGATGGTTTGCCTTGCCTTGCCTTCAGATGCCTTTACATGCCTTCAGATACCTTGCCTTGCCTTGCCTTGCCTTTAGATGCCTTTGCACACCTTTAGATACCTTGCCTTATTTTCCCTTGCTTTGCTTTTAGATGCCTTTACATGCCATTAGATGCCTTTCATTTCATTGCTGTGACTTGCCTTTAGATGCCTTTAAATTCCTTTATATGCCTTGCCTTGCTCTTAAATGCCTTTACATGTCTTTAGAGGCATTGCCTTTTCTTGATCTGCCTTGCCTTTAGATGCCTTACATGCCTTTAGATGCCTTGTCTTGCCTTGCCTTGTCTTGCCTTGACTTTAGATAACTTACATGCCTTTAGACGCCTTGCCTTGCCTTACCTTGCGTTCAGATGCTTTTACATGCCTTTAGATGCCTTGCCTCGCCTTGCCTTTAGATGCCTTTACATGTCTTTAGATTCCTTGCCTTGCCTTTCCTTGCCTTTAGAAGTATTACATGCCGTCAAATGCCTTGACATGCCTTGGCTTGCTTTTAGATGCCTCTAGATGCCTTACATTGCCTTGCCTTGCCTTTACATGCCTTTAGATGAGTTTCTCTGCCTTGCCTTACCTTCAGTTGCCTTTACATGACTTTAGATGCCTTGCCTTTTCTAGCCTTTCAATGCCTTTACACACCTTTAGATGCCTTGCCTTGCCTTGCTTTGTTTCTAGATGCCTTTACATGCCTTTAGATGCCTTTCCTTGCCTTGCCTTGCCATTAGATGCCTTTACATAATTTTAGATTCCTTGCCTTGCCTTGCCTTGCCTTGCATTGCCTTTAGATACCTTTACATTCCTTTATATGCCTTGCCTTGCCTTGCCTTTAAATGCCTTTGCATGCCTTTATATGACTTGCCTTGTGTTGTCTTGACTTGCCTTGCATTTAGATGACATTACATACCTTCAGATTTTTTGCATTTCCTTGCCTTGCCTTTAGGTGCCTTTACCTGCTTTTAAATATCTTGCCTTGCCTTGCCTTGCATTGCCTTTAGATACATTTACATGCATTTATATGCCTTGCCTTGCCTTGTCTTGACATGCCTTGCCTTTAGATGCCTTTACATGCCCTTAGATGTCTTGCCTTTCCTTGCCTTTGGATGCCTTTACATGCCTTAATATGCCTTGCTTTTCCTTACCTGTAGATGCCTTTACATGCCTTTAGATGACTTGCTATACCTTGCATTGAGTTACCTTTAGGTTTCTTTACATGCCTTTATATGCCTTGCCTTGCCTTGCCTAGCTTGCCTTGCCTTCAGATGCCTTTACATGCCTGTAGATGCCTTACTTTGCCTTGCCTTGCCTTTACTTAGATGCATTTACATGCCTTTAGATGTCTTGCTATGCCTTGCATTGAGTTCCCATTAGGTTCCTATACATGCCTTTAGATGCCTTGCCTTGCCTTGCATTTAGATGTCTTTCAATGCCTTTAGATACCTTGTCTTGCCTTCCCTAATCTTGCCTTGCTTGCCTTGCCTTTAGATGCCTTTACATGCCTCTAGATGCCTTACGTTGCCTTGCCTTGCCTTTACTTTAGATGGGTTTACATGCCTTGCTTTGCTTTGCCTTGCCTAGCCCTGACTTGCTTGCCTTGCCTTTAGATGCCTTTACATGCCTTTAGATGCCTTGCCTTGCCTTGCATTTAGATGCTTTTTCATGCCTTTAGATGCATTGTTTTGCCTTGCCTTGCCTTTTGATGCCTTTAGAAGCCTTGCCTTGCCTTTCCGTGCCTTGCTTTGCCTTGATTCATATGCCTTTACATGCTTATGCATGCCTTGCCTTCCCTTGCTTTTAGATGCCTTTAAATGCCTTACCTTGTGTTGCCTTGCCTTTTTTTGCTTTGCCTTCAGATGCCTTTACATGCCTTTGGATGCCTTGCCTTGCCTTGTCTTGCTTTGACTTTCCCTGCCTTTAGATGCTTTTACATGCCTCTAGATGCCTTGCCTTGCCTTTAGATACCTTTAAATGTTTTCAAATGCCTTGACTTGCCTTGCATTGCCTTTAGATGCCTTTACATCTTTTATAGATTCCTTGCCTTGCCTTTAGATGTCCTTAAATTCCATTAGATGTCTTGCATTCTGTTTTCTAACCTTGCCTTGCCTGTAGATGCCTTAACATGCATTTAGATGCCTTGCCTAGCTTAGCCTATTCTTTCCTTGCTTTTCCTTGCCTTTAGATGCCTTTACATGTCTTTAGATGCCTTGCCTTGCCTGCCATGCTTTTTCTTGCCTTGCCTCGCCATTAGATGCCTTTACATGCCTTTAGATGCCTTGCCTTGACTTAACATGCATTGCCTTGTCTTTAGATTTGTTTACATGCCTTGCATTGTCTTGCTTTGCCTTGCCCTGCCTTGCCCTTCCTTTAAATGCCTTTAGGTACCTTTAGATGCCTTACCTTGCCTTGCCTTGTCTTTAGATGCCTTTACATGCCTGTAGATGGTTTGCCTTGCCTTGCCTTTAGATACCTTTACATACCTTTAGGTGCCTTGCCTTGCCTTTTCTAGCCTATAGATGTCTTTATGCACCTTTAGATGACTTGCTTTGCCTTGCCTTGTATTTAGATGCCTTTGCATGCCCATAGATGCCTTGCCTCAACTTGTCTTGCCTTTAGATATCTTTACGGGCCTTTAGATACATTTGCGGGTCTTTAGATGCCTTGCTTTGCCTTGACTTGCCCTTAAATGCCATTTCATGCCTTTAGGTGTTATTTCTTGCCTTGCCTTGCCTTGCCTTACCTTTAGATGCCTTGCCTTGCCTTCAGATGCATTTACATAGTTTTAGATTCCTTGCCTTGCCTTCTCTTACCTTGCGTTGCCTTTAGATGCCTTTACACATTTTTATATTTTTTGCCTTGCCTTGCCTTTAGATGCGTTAACATGCCTTTAGATGTCTTGCCTTGCCTTTACATGCTTTTGGATTTTTTACCTTGCTTTGCCTTCCCTTCTGTTGCCTTTAGATACCTTTACATGCTTTATATGCCTTGCCTTGCCTTGTCTTTAAATGCCTTTACATGCCTTTAGGTGCCTTGCCTTGCTTTGCCTTTAGATGCCTTTACATGCCTTGCCTTTAGATGCTTTTACATACTTTTAGATTCCTTGCCTTGCCTTTAGATACCTTTCCATGCCTTTATTTGCCTTACCTTGCCTTGTCTTCACTTGCGTTGCCTTTAGATGCCTTACATGCCTTTAGATGCCTTGCCTTGCTTTTAAATACCTTTACATGCCTTTATATGACTTGCCTTGCCTTGTCTTGTTGTGACTTGCCTTGCCTTGACTTGCATTTAGATGGCTTTGCATTCCTTTGGATGCCTTGCCTTGCCTTGTCTTGCCTTGACTTGCCTTACTTTTAGTTGCCTTTACGTGCCTTTAGATGTCTTGCCTTGCCTTGCCTTGCATTGACTTGCTTTGCCTTTATATGCCTTTTACATGTTTTTGGATGCGCTGCCTTGCCTTGTCCTCCCTTGCCTTTAGATTCCTTTACATGCGTTTATATGACTTGCCTTGCCTTGCCTTGCTGTGACTTGCCTTGCCTTTAGATGCCTTTACATGCCTTGTCTTGCCTTGCCTTGCCTTGCGTTGCCTCTCCTTGCCTTGCTTATCTTCAGATGCCTTTTCATGCCTTTAGATGCCTTACCTTGCCTTGCTTTGCCTTTAGATGTGCTTTTAGATTCCTTGCCTTACCTTTAGATGTCTTTACATGCTTTTAGATGCCTTATCTTGCTTTGTCTTGTTTTGACTTGTCCTGCCTTTAGATTCCTTTACAGGCCTTTAGATGCCTTGTCTTGCCTTGGCTAGTCTTGCCTTGCCTTGCCTTTAGATGCCTTAAAAAATTTTTAGATGTTTTGCCTTGCCTTACCTTGCATTTAGATGCCTTTACAAACTTTTAGATGCATTTCCTTGCCTTGCCCTGCCTTTCCTGTAGATCCCTTTACATGTCTTTAGATGCCTTGCCCCCCTTGCCTTGTTGTGACTTGCATTACCTTGACTTGCTTTTAGATGGCTTTGCATTTTTTTGGATGCCTTGACTTGCCTTGACTTGCCTTACCTTTAATTGCCTTTACATGCCTTTAGATGTCTTGCCATGCCTTGTCTTGCTTTGACTTGCCCTGCCTTTAGATGCCTTTATGTTTTTGGATGCATTGCCTTGCTTTTCCCTGCCTTGCCTTTAGATTTCTTTACATGCGTTTATATGCCTTGCCTTGTTGTGATGTGCCTTGCCTTGCCTTGCTTTAGATTCCTTGCCTTCCCTTGCCTTTAGATGCTTTTATATGCTTTTAGATTATTTGCCTTACCTTTAGATGCCTTTACATGCCTTTAGATGCCTTGTCTTGACTTGTCTTGTTTTGACTTGTCCTGCCTCTAGATGTCTTTACAGGCCTTTAGATGTTTTGCCTTGCCATGCCTAGTCTTGCCTTGCCTTGCCTTTAGATGCCTTTAAATATTTTTAGATGTTTTTCCTTGCCTTACCTTGCCTTTAGATGCCTTTACATGCTTTTAGATGCATTTCCTTGCCTTTCCCTGTCTTTCCTGTAGATCCCTTTACATGTATTTAGATACCTTGCATTTCCTTGCCTTGCTGTGACTTGCCTTGCCTTGACTGGCCTTTAGATGGCTTTGCATTCCTTTGGATGCCTTGATTTGCCTTGACTTGCCTTACCTTTATTTGCCTTTACATGCCTTTAGATTTCTTGCCATGCCTTGTCTTGCTTTGACTTGCCCTGCCTTTAGATGTCTTTACATGTTTTTGGATGCATTGCTTTGCCTGTCCTTGCCTTGTCTTTAGATTCTTTTACATGCGTTTATATGCCTTGCCTTGCTTTGCTGCGACTTGCCTTGCCCTGCCTTTAGATGCATTTTTATGCCTTTAGATACCTTGCCTTGCCTTTAGATGCATTTATATTCTTTTAGATTTATTGCCTTACCTTTAGATGCCTTTACATGTATTTAGATAACTTGTCTTGCCTTGCCTTTAGATGTCTTTTCATTCCTTTAGAGGCTTTGCCTTGCCTTGCATTTAGATGCCTTTTCATGCCTTTAAATGCCTTGCCTTGCTTTGCCTTGATTTGCCTTGTCTTTTGATACCTTTGCATGCCTCTAGATGCCTTACCTTGCCTTGCCTTGTCTTTACTTTAGATGCCTTTACATGCCTTTAGATGCCTTGCCTTGCTGTGCCTTGCCTTGCCTTGATTCAGATGCCTTTACATGCCCACCCATGCCTTGCCTTGCCATTAGATGCTTTTAAATATCTTTAGATGCCTTGCCTTGCATTTTTTCTTTGCCTTCGGATGCATTCACATACCTTCAGATGCCTTTTCTTCATTTCCCTTGCCCTTAGATAAATTTACATGCTTTTAGATGCCTTGCCTTGTCTTGCCTTGCCTTTAGATACCTTTATATGCCTTCACAGGCCTTGCATTACCTAGCCTTGCCTTGCCTTGCGTTGCCTTTAGATGCCTTTACTATGCCTTAACATGCCTCTAGATGCCTTAACTTGCCTTGCTTTGACTTTAGATGCCTTTATGTGCCATTATATGCGTTGCCTTGCCTTAACTTGCCTTGACTTTAGATGCCTTTACATGCCTTTAGATGACTTGCATTTCCTTGCCTTGACTTGCCTTACCTTTATTTGCCTTTACATCCCTTTAGACGTCTTGCCTTGCCTTGTCTTGCTTGTCCTGTCTTTAGATGCCTTTACATGTTTTTGGATGCATTGCCTTGCCTTGCCCTGCCTTGCCTTTAGATTCATTTCCATGCATTCAGATGCCTTACCTTGCTGTGACTTGCCTTGCCTTCCCATGCCTTTAAATGCCTTTACATACCTTGCCTTGCCTTACCTTACCTTGCCTTTAGATGCCTTTTTACACCTTTAGATGCCTAGCCATGCCTTGCCTTTAGATGCATTTATATGCTTTTAGATTCCTTGCCTTACCTTTAGATGCCTTTACATGACTGTAGATGCCTTGCCTTACCTTTAGATGTCTTTAGATGCCTTTAGAGGCCATGACTTGCCTTGCCTTTAGATGCTTTCCCATGCCTTTGAATGCTGTGCCTTGCTTTGCCTTGGCTTGCCTTGCCTTTACTTGACTTTAGATGCCTTGCCTTGCCTTGCCTTGCTTTGCCTTGCATTTAGATGCTTTAACATACTTTTGGATGCATTGTTTTGCCTTGCCTTGACGTTTTTTTTTTAATATTTTATTGCATTTTAGGTTTTGGGGTACATACGCAGAACAGGCAAGACAGTTGCATAGGTACACACATGGCAGTGTGTTTTGCTTCCTTTCTCCCCTTCACCCACATTTGGCATTTCTCCCCAGGCTATCCCTCCCCACCTCCCCCTCCCACTGGCCCTCCCATATTCCCCCCAATAAACCCCAGGGTTTAGTACTCCCCTCCTTGTGTCCATGTGTTCTCATTTTTCATCACCCGCCTGAGTGAGAATATGCGGTGTTTCATTTTCTGTTCTTGTGTCAGGTTGCTGTGAATGATGTTCTCCAGATTCATTCATGTCCCTACAAACAACAAAAACTCATCATTTCTGATTGCTGCATAATATTCCATGGTGTATATGTGCCACATTTTCCCAATCCAGTCTGTCATCAATGGGCATTTGGGTTGATTCCAGGTCTTTGCTATTGTAAACAGTGCTGCAATGAACATTCGTGTGCATGTGTCCTTATAGTAGAACAATTTATACTCCTTTGTATATATATCCAGCAATGGGATTGCTGGGTCAAATGGAATTTCTATTTCTAAGGCCTTGAGGAATCGCCACACTGTCTTCCACAATGGTTGAACTATTTTACACTCCCACCAACAGTGTAAAAGTGTTCCTTTTTCTCCGCATCCTCTCAAGCATCTGTTGTCTCCAGATTTTTTAATAATCGCCATTCTAACTGGCATGAGATGGTATCTCAATGTGGTTTTGATTTGCATCTCTCTGATGACCAGTGACAATGAGCATTTTTTCATATGATTGTTGGCCTCATATATGTCTTCTTTCATAAAGTGTCTGTTCATATCCCTTGCCCTTTTTGAATGGGCTTGTTTGCTTTTTTCCTGTAAATCTGTTTGAGTTCCTTGTAAATTCTGGATATCAGCGCTTTGTCTGATGGGTAAACTGCAAAAATTTTTTCCCATTCTGTTGGTTGGCGATTCACTCTAGTGACTGTTTCTTTTGCTGTGCAGAAGCTATGGAGTTTCATTAGGTCCCATTTGTCTATTTTGGTTTTGTTGCCAATGCTTTTGGTGTTTTGTTCATGAAGTCCTTGCCTACTCCTATGTCCTGGATGGTTTTGCCTAGATTTCCTTCTAGGGTTTTTATCGTGCCAGGTTTATGTTTAAGTCTTTAATCCATCTGGAGTTAATTTTAGTGTAAGGTGTCAGGAAAGGGTCCAGTTTCTGCTTTCTGCACATGGCTAGCCAGTTTTCCCAAAACCATTTGCTAAATAGGGAATCATTTCCCCATTGCTTGTTTTTGTCAGGTTTATCAAAGATTGTATGGTTGTAGATATGCTGTGTTGCCTCCGATGCCTCTGTTTCGTTCCATTGGTCTATATCTCTGTTTTGGTACCAGTATCATGCTGTTTTGATTACTGTAGCCTTGTAGTATAGTTTGAAATCCAGTAGTGTGATGCCCCCTGCTGTGTTCTTTTTGCTTACAATTGACTTGGCTATGCGGGCTCTCTTTTGGTTCCATATGAAGTTCATGGTGGTTTTTTCCAGTTCTGTGAAGAAAGTCAATGGTAGCTTGATGGGGATACCGTTTATTCTGTAAATTACTTTGGGCAGTATAGCCATTTTCACGATATTAATTTTTCGTAACCATGAACATGGAATGTTTCTCCATCTGTTTGTGTCCTCTCTGATTTCGATGAGCAGTGGTTTGTAGTTTTCCTTGAAGACGTCCCTTGCGTTCCTTGTGAGTTTTATTCCAAGGTATTTTATTCTTTTTGTAGCAATTGTGAATGGCAGTTCATTCTTGATTTGGCTTTCTTTAAGACTGTTTTGGTGTATAGGAGTGCTTGTGATTTTTGCACATTGATTTTACATCCTGAGATTTCACTGAAGTTGCTTATCAGTTTCAGGAGTTTTTGGGCTGAGGCGATGGGGTCTTCTAGGTATACTATCATGTCGTCTGCAAATAGAAACAATTTGGCTTCCTCCTTTCCTATTTGAATACCCTTTATTTCTTTCTGTTGCCTGATTGCTCTGGCTAGAATTTCCAGAACTATATTGAATAGGAGTGGTGAAAGAGGGCATCCTTGTCTAGTGCCAGATTTCAAAGGGAATGCTTCCAGTTTTTGCCCATTCAGTATGATATTGGCTATTGGTTTGTCAAAAATAGCTTTTATTACTTTGAGATACGTTCCATCGATACCGAGTTTATTGAGGGATTTTAGCATAAAGGGCTGTTGAATTTTGTCAAATGCCTTCTCTGTGTCGATTGAGATAATCATGTGGTTTTTGTTTTTGGTTCTGTTTATGTGGTGAATTACGTTGATAGACTTGCGTATGTTGAACCAGCTTTGCCTCCCCGGGATGAATCCTACGTGATCATGATGAATAAGTTTTTAAATTTGATGTTGCATTCGGCTTGCCGATATTTTATTGAAGATTTTTGCATCTATGTTCATCATGGATATTGGCCAGAAGTTTTCTTTTCTTGCTGGGTCTCTGCCAGGTTTTGGTATCAGAATGATATTGGTCTCATAAAATGATTTGGGAAGGATTCCCTCGCTTTGGATTGTTTGAAATAGTTTTAGAAGGAATGGTACCAGCTCCTCTTTGTGTGTCTGGTAGAATTCGGCTGTGAACCCGTCTGGACCTGGGCTTTCTTTGTGTGGTAGGCTCTTAATGGCTGCCTCGACTTCTGACCTTGTTATTGGTCTATTCATAGTTTCAGCTTCCTCCTGGTTTAGGCTTGGGAGGACACAGGGGTCCAGGAAATTACCCATTTCTTCCAGGTTTACTAGTTTATGCGCATAGAGTTGTTTGTAATATTCTCTGATGATGGTTTGAATTTCTGTGGAATCTGTGGTGATTTCCCCTTTATCATTTTTTATTGCATCTATTTGGTTGTTCTCTCTTTTATTTTTAATCAATCTGGCTAGTGGTCTGTCTATTTTGTTGATCTTTTCAAAAAGCCAGCTCTTGGATTTATTGATTTTTTGAAGGGTTTTTTGTGTCTCAAAAACCCTTCCTTCAGTTAAGCTCTGATCTTAGTTATTTCTTGTGTTCTGCTGGGTTTTGAGTTTTGTTGATCTTGCTCCTCTAGCTCCTTCAATTTTGACAATAGGGTGTCAATTTTGGATCTCTCCATTCTCCTCATATGGGCACTTATTGCTATATACTTTCCTCTAGAGACTGCTTTCAATGTGTCCCAGAGGTTCTGGCATGTTCTGTCTTCGTTCTCATTGGTTTCAAAGAACTTCTTTATTTCTGTCTTCATTTCACTGTTTACCTAGTCAACATTCAAGAGCCAGTTGTTCAGTTTCCATGAAGCTGTGCGGTTCTGGGTTGGTTTCTGTATTCTGAGTTCTACCTTGATTGAACTATGGTCTGAGAGGCTGTTTGTTATGATTTCAGTTGTTTTGCATTTGTTGAGCAGTGCTTTACTTCCAATTATGTGGTCAATTTTAGAGTAGATGTGATGTGGTGCTGAGAAGAATGTGTGTTCTGTGGATTTGGGGTGGAGAGTTCTGTAAATGTGTATCAGGTTTACTTGCTCCAGGTCTGAGTTCAAGCCCTGGATATCCTTGTTGATTTTCTGTCTGGTTGATCTGTCTAATATTGACAGTGGAGTATTAAAGTCTCCCACTATTATTGTGTGGGAGGCTAAGTCTCTTTGTAAGTCATTAAGAACTTGCCTTATGTATCTGGGTGCTCCTGCATTGGGTCCATATATGTTCAGGATCGTTAACTCTTCTTGTTTTATCGATCCTTTTACCATTATGTAATGGCCTTCTTTGTCTCTTTTGATCTTTGTTGCTTTAAAGTCTATTTTATCAGAGATGAGAATTGCAACTCCTGCTTTTTTTTTGCTCACCATTTGCTTGGTAAATCTTCCTCCATCCCTTTATTTTGAGCCTTTGTGTATCCTTGCATGTGAGATGGGTTTCCTGGATACAGCACACTGATGGGTTTTGGATTTTTATCCAATTTGCCAGTCTGTGTCTTTTCATTCGTGCATTTAGTCCATTTACGTTTAGGGTTAATATTGTTATGTGTGAATTTGATACTGCCATTTTGATGCTAACTGGCTGTTTTGCCTGTTAGTTGTTGTAGATTCTTCATTATGTTGATGCTCTTTAACATTTAGTGTGATTTTGGAATGGCTGGTACTGGTTGTTCCTTTCTATGTGTAGTGCCTCTTTCAGGAGCCCTTGTGAAGCAGGCCTGGTGATGACAAAATCTCTGTGTACTTGCTTGTTCGCAAAGGATTTTATTTTTCCTTCACATCTGAATCTCAGTTTGGCTGGATATGAAATTCTGGGTTGAAAGTTCTTTTCTTTAAGAATGTTGAATATTGGCCCCCACTCTCTTCTGGCTTGTAGTGTTTCTGCCAAGAGATCTGCTGTGAGTCTGATGGGCTTCCCTTTGCGGGTGACCCAACCTTTCTCTCTGGCTGCCCTTAGTATATTCTCCTTTATTTCAACCTTGTTGAATCTGACGATTATGTGCCTTGGGGTTGCTCTTCTTGCGGAATATCTTTGTGGTGTTCTCTGTATTTCCTGCATTTGAGTTTTGGCCTGTCTTGCTAGGTCGGGGAAATTTTCCTTGATGATGTCCTGAAGAGTATTTTCCAGCTTGGATTCATTCTCTTCGTCTCCTTCTGGTACACCTATCAAACGTATGTTAGGTCTTTTCACATAGTCCCACATTTCTTGGAGACTTTGTTCATTCCTTTTTGTGCTTTTTCTCTAATCTTGGTTTCTCGTTTTATTTCATTCAGTTGGTCTTCGACTTCAGATATTCTTTCTTCTGCCTGGTCAATTCAGCTATTGAAACTTGTGCATGCTTCACGAAGTTCTCCTATTTTGTGTTTCAGCTCCTTTAATTCATTCATATTCCTCTCTAAGTTTTCCATTCTTGTTATCATTTCCCCATATCTTTTTTCAAGTTCCTTAGTTTTTTTTGCATTGATTTAATACATGTTCTTTTTGCTCACAAAAGATTCTTATTATCCACATTCTGAAGTGTAATTCCGTCTTTTTGTCACAGTCATTCTCCGTCCAGCTTTGTTCCCTTGCTGGTGAGGAGTTTTGGTCCTTTCTAGGAGGTGAGGTGTTCTGGTTTCAGGTGTTTTCCTCCTTTTTTCGCTGGTTTCTTCCCATCTTTGTGGATTTATCTGCTTGTCATCTGCGTAGTTGCTGACTTTTCGATTAGGTCTCTGAGTGGACACCCAGATTGTTGATGATGAAGTATTTCTGTTACTTGGTTTTCCTTCTACCTGTCTAGCCCCTTCACTGTACGACTGCTGAAGTCCACTCTAGGCCCTGCTTCTCTGGGGTGCACCTCTAGCAGCTGTTGCACAGTGAGGGATGCTACCAGTTTCTTTTTCTGCTATCTTTGTCTTAGGATGATGCCTGCCAAATGTCAGTCTTTTGGATATAGAGGGGTCAGGGAGCTTTTTGAGGAGACAGTCTGTACTTTATAGGAGTTCAATTGCTGAGCTGTGAGCTCTGTTGTTCATTCAGGGCTGTTAGGCTGCTATGTTTGATTCTGCTGCAACAGAGCTCATTAAAAAAACCCTTTTTTTCTCAAATGCTCTGTGTAGAGGGGTTCGGGCTTTATTTTTGGATGTCCGCTGAGGTGTTCTGCCCAGCTAGGAGGCAGACTAGCCAGTGTTTTCCTGTCGAGGCTCCGCCCTGCTGTTGTGTGGTTCTCCCTGGTGCTGCAGGCTCTGCTGTTCTTCTGTGGTCTCCGCCACGCCCTGTGGCGGAGTCTCTCTGTTGTAGCAGGTTGCCTCGGCAACGGCAGGCTGCGTCAGCAGTGGCCGTTTATCTCAGTAGGGACGGGTTGCCTCAGCAATGGCTGGCTGTGTCGGCAGTTGGCGTGTATCTCACTTGGGGTGGGTTGCCTCAGTAATGGTGGACTCCCCTCCTTCACAGAGCGTCTTGGACCACCTGCCCGGCTTTGTTTGAAATTGCAGTTTTGTTCGTTCCACTGGGCTACCCCGAACGCTCTGTGCCTGCAATTTCCTGGGCTGACACCCTGTCCAAATCTCGTTCAGTCTCAAGTCCAGCCCTCTCAAGTCTCAGGTTGCCAGTTCAACAGGGCACCCGGACAAGCGCACCCTGTGGGGAGCACTGGGGTGGCCGGCCGCCACCACACCGGCTGCCAGCTTCACCAGGCAGCTGCCTGGCGTCCCGCATCTCCTTTATCATTGGGAGTTTCCCCATTCCGTGGGCAACAAAGATCAGTCTGGAAATGCAGCTCTGACTCACCTCTCCGCGGATTCAAGGAGAGCTCCAAACCTGGGTTGTTCTCACAGCGCCATCTTGAGTCCTCCCCTTCTCTCTTTTATTTTTAATCAATGTGGCTATTGGTCTGTTTATTTTGTTGATCTTTTCAAAAAACAGTTCTTGGATTTAATGATTTTTTGAAGGGTTTTTCGTGTCTCAATCTCCTTCAGTTCAGCTCTGATCTTAGTTATTTCTTGGCTTCTGCTGGGTTTTGAGTTTTTTCGATCTTGCTCCTCTAGCTCTTTCAATTTTGACGATAGGGTGTCAATTTTGGATCTCTCCATTCTCCTCATATGGACACTTATTGCTATATACTTTCCTCTAGAGACTGCTTTCAATGTGTCCCAGAGATTCTGGCATGTTGTGTCTTCGTTCTCATTGGTTTCAAAGAACTTCTTTATTTCTGCCTTCATTTCATTGTTTACCCAGTCAACATTCAAGAGCCAGTTGTTCAGTTTCCATGAAGCTGTGCGGTTCTGGGTTGGTTCTAGAATTCTGAGTTCTAACTTGATTGCACTATGGTCTGAGAGGCTGTTTGTTATGATTTCAGTTGTTTTGCATTTGCTGAGCAGTGCTTTACTTTCAATTATGTGGTCAATTTTAGAGTAGGTGTGATGTGGTGCTGAGAAGAATGTGTATTCTGTGGATTTGGGGTGGAGAGTTCTGTAAATGTCTATCAGGTTTGCTTGCTCCAGGTCTGAGTTCAAGCACTGGATATCCTTGTTGATTTTCTGTCTGGTTGATCTGTCTAATATTGACAGTGGAGTATTAAAGTCTCCCACTATTATTGTGTGGGAGTCTACGTCTCTTTTTAAGTCATTAAGAACTTGCCTTATGTATCTGTGTGCTTCTGTATTGGGTCCATATATGTTTAGGATTGTTAGCTCTTTTTGTTGTATCGATCCTTTTACCATTATGTAATGGCCTTCTTTGTCTCTTTTGATCTGTGTTGCTTTAAAGTCTATTTTATCAGAGAGGAGAATTGCAACTTCTGCTTTTTTTTGCTCTCCATTTGCTTGGTAAATCTTCCTCCATCCCTTTATGTTGAGCCTTTGTGTATCCTTGCATGTGAGATGGGTTTCCTGGATGCAGCACACTGATGGGTTTTGGATTTTTATTCAATTTGCCAGTCTGTGTGTTTTGATTGGTGCATTTCGTCCATTTACAGTTAGGGTTCATATTGTTATGAGTGAATTTCATACTTCCCTTTTGATGCTAGCTGACTGTTTTGCTGTTAGTTGTTGTAGATTATTCATTACATTGATGTTCTTCAGCATTACTGTGATTTTGGAATGGCTGGTACTGGTTGCTCCTTTCTATGCATAGTGCCTCTTTCAGGAGCTCTTTTAAAGCAGGCCTGGTGGTGACAAAATCTCTGAGTACTTGCTTGTTCACAAAGGATTTTATTTTTCCTTCACTTCTGAAGCTCAGCTTGGCTGGATATGAAATTCTGGGTTGAAAGTTCTTTTCTTTAAGAATGTTGAATATTGGCCCCCACTCTCTTCTGGCTTGTAGTGTTTCTGCCGAGAGATCTGCTGTGAGTCTGATGTCCTTCCCTTTGTGGGTGACCGGACCTTTCTTTCTGGCTGCCCTTAGTATTTTCTCTTTTATTTCAACCTTGTTGAATCTGATTATTATGTGCCTTGGGGTTGCTCTTTTTGCGGAATATCTTCGTGCTGTTCTCTGTATTTCCTGCAATTGAGTGTTGGCCTGTCTTGCTAGGTGGGGGAAATTTTCCTGGATAATGTCCTGAAGAGTATTTTCCAGCTTGGATTCATTCTCTTCGTCCCCTTCTGGTATGCCTATCAAACGTACGTTAGGTCTCTTCACTTTGTCCCACATTTCTTGGAGACTTTGTTCATTCCTTTTTGTGCTTTTTTCTCTGATCTCGGTTTCTCATTGACCGTGAGCTTCAATCCTGGATTGTTCTCACAGCGCCATCTTGAGTCCTCAACTTTTGATGCCTTTAGAAGCCTTGCCTTGCCTTCAGTTATGTGCCTTTACATGCCTATACATGTGTTGCCTTCTCTTACCTTTAGATGCCTTTAATCGCCTTTAAATGCCTTTGCGTGCCTTGATTTGCCTTGCCACCTTCAGATGCCTTTACATGCCTTTGGATGCCTTGCCTTGCCTTGTCTTGCTTTGACTTGCCCTGCCTTTAGATGCTTTTACATGTCTCTAGATGCCTTCCCTTGCCTTTAGATGCCCTTACATGTTTTTAGATGCCTTGCCTTGCCTTTAGTTGATTTTACATTTTTTTGGATGCCTTGAATTGCCTTTAGATGCCTTTAAATGTCTTCACTTTTGTTTTCTTGCCTTGCCTGTAGATGCCTTCACATGCATTTAGATGCCTTGCCTTGCCTAGCCTTTTCTTTCCTTGCTTTTCCTTGCCTTTAGGTGCCTTTTCGTGCCTTTAGATGCCTTGCCTTGCCTGCCATGCTTTGCCTTGCCTTGCCTCACCGTTAGATGCCTTTACATGCCTTTAGATGCCTTGCCTTGCCTTTCCGTGTTTTTAGATGCCTTTATATGCCTTTAGACGCCTTTCCTTGCCTTAACTTGCCTTGCCTTGTCTTTATATTTCTTTACATGTCTTGCCTTGCCTTGCCTTGCTTTGCCTTGCCCTGCCTTGCCCTTTTTTTAGATACCTTTATACGCCTTTAGATGCCTTACCTTTCCTTTCCTTGTCTTTAGATGCAGGTGCTGGAGAAGCAGGAGAGTGGGTGGTGGTACGTGAAGTTTGGGGAGCTGGTGGGCTGGGCCCCTTCCCACTATTTTGTGCTGGATGAAAACAAACAACCTGACCCTTCAGACAAAGAGTCAGATGCAGTGCCCACCAAGAACAGGCAGAACGAAGGCAAGTCAGACAGCCTGGAGAAGATTGAGAGGCAGGTCCTTGCCCTGAACACCCTCAACCAGAGCAAGAGGACCATGCCCCCCTTCCCTTCAAAACCCCCTGGGGGCTTCAGCAAGACCTCCAGCACCCCAGCAGTGAAGATGAGGAATGGCATGTGGCAGGTGGCAGTCATATCCCAGTCGGTGTTTGTGTCTCCACCACCCAAGTACAAAAACCTGTCCTGCGCCCTGTGGAGGAATGAGTCACTCATAGCCACTGATGGCCTCTGAGGTGTCCAACGGAACTCCTCCTTTAGCACAGCTCACTCCACTGCCACCCCCGAGGTCAAGGGCCCCTTGGCCAAACGGGCCACCAGCCAGGGTTTAGACTCACCCCTGCTGCCCACCCAGCGCCATGGCATCCCAGTGTCCCCCGTGCACCCCAAGCCCATTGAGAAGTCTCAGTTCATCCACAATAACCTCAAAGACATGTACGTCTCTATTGCAGATTACAAGAGGGATGAGGAGACAGCAGGCTTCCAGGAGGGAGTGTCCATGGAGGTTCTGGAGAGAAACCCTAATGGCTGGTGGTACTGCCAGATCCTGGATGATATGAAGCCCTTCAAAGGCTGGATGCCCTCCAACTACCTTGAGAAAAAGAACTAGCTGAGGGCCTGGGATCTTCCAGCCTCATTATGCCTCTCTGACCACCCACTGGATGAGTGGTGAGATGAAAAAAAGGAAAATAAAAAAAGGGACGGGTGGGGGATGGACAACATTCAATCCTGAAGAATGGGTGACCTCAAAGATACCCCACATCCAAGCTGTCCTACAGCTGGAAGGTAGGATATGGGGGAGCCCACACTGAGTGAGGAAGGGAATGGACCAGGGAGTCCCAGGCCTGGGACCCAGGGCCAAGAAAGCTGAGGCACCCTGTACACTGTGGGGACTTCACCAGTGGATTACATGCCATCTGGGACAGGCCATGTGGGAGACCCCAGTTGTGCCTTTGCTACAGATCTGGAAAAGATGTGGTCGTGGGGGCTTCCAATGTCCTGTCCCTGCTTGGCCCAGTTTTGGTTGCTGGCATCTTGCCACCCTGGGTAGCCCTGGTATTGTCCTTATCTGTGTTTGTGAATTGTGCTGGTTTTTTAGGCATTGCTAAAGGTGGGTACATTAGAAGCCACCTCTGGCTTTAGGGCTTGGAAGTGTCTTATGAGCTCAAGCCTGCCTGGGCAGGCCACTGTCAGTTGAAGAAAAAGCAGTTCCCAGGTGCCAGCAAGGACCTTCTTTCATAGCTGTCACTGTCCTGGCCTTGATAAGAGAGCCCACTCTCCTAAGGGCATCCCCTGGATGACACTGTACCAGACTTTACAAAGAGGGTGGGCGAAGCCACCAGTCTCTTCATAATCTGCACAGACTATTTGTGTATTTCCAGGCGGGCAGATTTTTTGCGTGTTTCAGGAGAGGTCTATTGATTTTGGGCTTATATGTCAGGTCTTTGCATCTTATTTTAGGGGTTGTTTGGGGGCCTGGGTGGTTGGCCTCACATGGGAAAGGGATAGTTAGTGGATGGGGTTTCTGTTGTATCTTGTGGGTGGGTGATTTTGCTTTTGCTTTTATTTCACATTCTTCCCCTACACAAGCCAAAGAAAAGAAAAAGAATGCCTTTTAGATGCCTTTGTATGCCTTCAGATGCCTTTCCTTGCTTTACCTTGCCTTGCTTTGTCTTTAGATGCCTTTACATGCCTTTAGATGGTTTGAGTTGCCTTGCCTTGCCTTCAGATGCATTTACATGCCTTGAGATGCCTTGTTTTGCCTTGCCTTGACTTTAGATGCCTTTCCACGCCTTTAGATGCCTTGCCTTGTTTTGCCTTGCTTTGCTATTAGTTGCCTTTACATGCCATTAGATGCCTTTCCTTGCCTTGCTGTGACTTGCCTTTAGATGCCTTTAAACTCCTTTAGATGCCTTGCCTTGCCCTTAGATGCCTTTACATGCCTTTATAGGCATTGCCTTGTCTTTCTGTGACTTGCCTTTAGATATCTTTAAATGCCTTTAGATGCCTTGCCTTGCCTTTAGATGCCTTACATGGCTTTAGACTCCTTGCCATGTCTTACCTTGCCTTCAGATGCTTTTATATGCCTTTATATGCCTTGCCTTGCCTTGCATTTAGATGCCTTTACATGTCTTTAGATTCCTTGCCTTTCTTTTCCTTGCCTTTAGAAGGTTTACATGCCTTCAGAAGCCCTGACTTACCTTGCTTTCAGATGCTTCTAGATGCCTTACATTGCCTTGCCTTGCCTTTAGATGCCTTTACGTGACTTTAGATGTCTTGCTCTGCCTTGCATTGAGTTCCCGTTAGGTTTCTTTACATGTCTTTAGATGCCTTGCCTTACCTTGCCTTTTCTAGCCTTTAGATGCCTTTATACACCTTTGGATGCCTTGTCTTACCTTACCTTGTTTTAGATGCCTTTACATGCCTATAGATGCCTTGCCTCAACTTGCCTTGCCTTTAGATACCTTTGTGGGTCTTTAGATGCCTTGCCTTGCCTTTCTTTGCCATTATATGACATTTCATGCCTTTAGGTGTTTTTCCTTGCCTTGCCTGGCCTTACCTTTATATGCCTTGGCATGCCTTTAGATGCCTTGCCTTGCCTTGCCTTCAGATGCCTTTACATGCCTTTAGATATCTTGCCTTGCCTTTAGTTGCATTTACATGCTTTTAGATTTTGTACCTTGCTTTGCCTTTCTTACGTTGCCTTTAGATACTTATACTGCCTTTATATGCCTTGCCTTGCCTTGTCTTGCCTTGCCTTGCCTTTAGATACCTTTATATGTCTTTATATGCCTTGCCTTGCCTTGCTTTTGGATGCCTTTACATCCTTTTAGATTCCTTGCCTTGCCTTGCCTTGTGTTGCCTTTAGATACCTTTACATGCCTTTATATGAGTTGCCTTGCCTTGTCTTAACTTGCCTTGCTTTAAATGCCTTTATATGCCTCCAGATCTTTTGAATTGCCTTGCCTTGCCATTAGGTGTCTTTACCTACTTTTAAAACTTTTGCCTTGACTTGCCTTGCCTTGCGTTGCCTTTAGATACTTTTACATGCATTTATATGCCTTGCCTTGTCTTGTCTTGACTTGCCTTGCCTTTAGAGGCCTTTAGATGCCTGGCCTTTTCTTGCCTTTAGATGCCTTTACATGCTTTAAAATGCCTTTCTTTTCCTTACGTTTAGATGTCTTTACATGCCTGTAGATGTCTTACTTTGCATTGAGTTCCCGTCAGGTTCATTTACATGCCTTTAAATACATTGCCTTGCCTTGCATTTAGATGCCTTTACATGCCTTTAGATGCCTTGCCTTGCCATGCCAAGCCTTGCCTTGCTTGTCTTGCCTTTACATGCCTCTAGATGCCTTCCTTGCCTTGCCTTTACTTTAGATGCATTTACATGACTTTAGATGCCTTGTTTTGCTTTGCCTAGCCTTGCCTTGCCTTTAGATGCCTTTACATGCCATTAAATGCCTTACCTTGCCTTGACTTTAGATGCCTTTACATGGCTTTAGATGCCTTGACTTGCCTTGCCTTCCCTTTAGAGACCTTTACATGCCTTTAGATGCCTCTTCTTAAATTGCCTGGCCTTTACTTTAGATGCCTTTACATGCCTTTAGATATCAGTTGTTGCCTTGCCTTTACATGACTTTATATGCCTTCACAGGTCTTGCCTTGACTAGCCTTGCCTTGCCTTGTCTTACCTTGCCTTGCCTTTATATGACTTTACATGCCTCTAGATGCCTTACCTTGCCTTGCCGTTACTTTAGATGCCTTTACGTGCCTTTAGATGCCTTGCCTTGCCTTTAGATGCTTTTACATGCCTTTAGATGCCTTGCCCTACCTTGCCTTGACTTGCTTTACCTTTACTTGCCTTTACCTGACTTTAGATGTCTTTCCTTGCCTTGTCTTGCTTTGACTCGCCCTGCCTTTAGATGCCTTTACATGTTTTTGGATGCATTGCCTTGCCTTCCCCTACCTTGCCTTTAGATTCATTTCCATGAGTTCAGATACCTTACTTTGCTGTGGCTTGCTTTGCCTTCCCTTGCCTTTAGATGCCTTTAAATGCCTTGCCTTTAGATGCCTTTTCATGCCTTTACATGGCTTGCCTCACCTTACTGTGCCTTTAGATGCATTTATATGCTTTTAGATTCCTTGCCTTACCTTTAGATGCCTTTACATGACTTCAGATGCCTTGCCTTGCCTTGCTTTTAGATGTTTTTACATGACTTCAGAGGCCATGACTTGCATTGCCTTGCCTTTAGGTGCTTTTCCATGCCTTTGAATGCCTTGCCTTACTTTGCCTTGGCTTACCTTGCCTTTACATGCCTTTAGATGCCTTTCGTTTCCTTCCCTTGCCTTGCATGTAGTTGCTTTTATATGCCTTTAGATGCATTGCTTTGCCTTGCCTTGCCTTTTGATGCCTTTAGAAGCCTTGCCTTGCCTTTCTGTGCCTTGCCTTCATTTATATACCTTTACATGCCTATACATGCATTGCCTTCCCTTGCCTTTAGATGCCTTTAAATGCCTTTGTATGCCTTGAGTTTCCTTGCCTTCTTTTGCTTTGCCTTCAGATGCCTTTACATGCCTTTGGATGCCTTGCCTTGCCTTGCTTTGACTTGCCCTGCCTTTAGATGCCTTGCCTTGTTTTGCCTTGCTTTGCTTTTAGTGGCCTTTACATGTCGTTAGATGCCTTTCCTTGCCTTGCTGTGACTTGCCTTCAGATGTCTTTAAATTCCTTTCGATGCCTTGCCTTGCTGTTAGGTGTCTTTACATGCCTTTAGAGGCATTGCCTTGTGTTCCTCTGCTTTGCCTTTAGATGCTTTTACATGCCTTTAGATGCCTTGCCTTGCCTTAACTTGCCTTGACTTTAGATGCCTTACATGCTTTTGACAGATTGCCATGTCTTACCTTGACTTCAGATGATTTTACATGCCTTTAAATAACTTTTCTTGCCTTGCCTTGCCTTTAGATGCCTTTACATGTCTTTCGATTCCTTGCCTTGCCTTGTCTTTATATGCCTTTACATGCCTTTAGATGACTTGCTCTGCCTGGCCTTGCCTTTAGATACCTCTACATGCCTTTAGATGCCTTGCCTTGCCTTGTGTTTTCTAGCTGTTAGATGCCTTTACACAACTTTAGATGCCTTGCCTTTAGATGCCTTTACATGCCTATAGATGCCTTGCCTCGATTTGTCTTGCCTTTAGATACCTTTGTGGGTATTTAGATGCCTTACCTTGTCTTGCCTTGCTTTGCCCTTAGATGACATTTCATGCCTTTAGGTGATTTTTGTTGCCTTGCCTTGCCTTTAGATGTCTTGGCATGCCTTTAAATGCCCTGCCCTGCCCTGCCCTGCCCTGCCCTGCCCTGCCCTGCCCTGCCCTGCCCTGCCCTGCCTTGCCTTGCCTTGCCTTGCCTTGCCTTGCCTTCAGATGCCTTTACATACTTTTAGATTCCTTGCCTTGTCTTGCCTTACCTTCCATTGTCTTTAGATACCTTTACACGTTTTTATATGCCTTGCCTTGCCTGTCTTGCCTTGCCTTACCTTTAGATGCTTTTACATGCCTTTAGATGTCTTGCCTTGCCTTTAGGTGCCTTTACATGCTTTTAGAGTTTTTACCTTGCGTTGTCTTCCCTTATGTTGCCTTTAGATACCTTTACATGCCTTTATATGTCTTTCCTTGCCTTGTCTTGCCTTGCCTTGCCTTTAAATGCCTTTACATGCCTTGCCTTGCCTTTAGATGCCTTTACGTGCCTTTAGATGTTTGCTTTGCCTTTCCCTTAGATTCCTTGACATAATTTTTAGATTCCTTGCTTTGCCTTGCCTTGCCTTTAGATACCTTTACATGCCTTTATATCCCTTGCCTTGCCTTGTGTTGCCTTTAGATGCCTTTACATGCCTTTAGACGCCTTGGCTTTCCTTACCTTTAAATATCTTTACATGCCTTTATATGACTTTCCTTGCCTTGTCTTGACTTGCCTTGCATTTAGATGCCTTTATATGCCTTCAGATCTTTTGCATTGCCTTGCCTTGCCTTTAGGTGCCTTTACCTGCTTTGAAATTTTTGCCTGGCCTTGCCTTGCGTTGTTTTTAGATACTTTTACATGCATTTATATGCCTTGCCTTGTCTTGACTTACTTGCATTTAGATGCCTTTACAGGCCTTTAGATGCCTTTCCTTGCCTTGCCTTTAGATGCCTTTACATGCCTTTATATGTTTTCTCTTGCCTTGCCTTGCCTTGCCTTGCCTTTAGATACATTTACATGCCTCTGGATGCCTTGCCTCGTCTTTCCCTTGAATGCTTTTACATGCCTTTAGATGCCTTGCCTTGCCTTGCTTTGACTTGCCCTGCCTCTAGATGCCTTTACATAACGTTATATGTCTTGCCTAGCCTTTTGATGCCTTTATTGCCTTTACATCCTTTAGATGCCTTGCCTTGCCTTACCTTGCCTTTAGATGCCTTTGCGTGCCTTTAGATCACTTGACTTGACTTGCCTTTAGATGCCTTTATATGCCTTTCCTTTCCTTGACTTTAGATGTCTTTTCATGCCTTTAAATACCTTGCCTTGCCTAGCTATGCCTTTAAATGCTTTTATATGCTTTTAGATTCCTTGCCTTGCCTTTAGATGACTTTACATGTCTTTAGGTGCCTCGCCTTTCCTTGTCATGTTTTGACTCGTCCTGCCTTTAGATGCCTTTCCATGCTTTTGTTGCCTTACATGCCTTTAGATGTCTTGTCTTGCCTTGTCTTGCTTTGACTTGCCCTGCCTTTAGATGCCTCGCCTTGCCTTGCCTAGTCTTGCCTTGCCATTGCCTTGCCTTTGCCTTGCCTTTAGATGCCTTTAAATTTTTTTACATGTTTTGCCTTTCCTTGCCTTACCTTGCCTTTAGATGCCTTTACATGCTTTTAGATGCATTTTCTTGCCTTTCCCTGCCTTTCCTGTAGATCTCTTTATATGTCTTTAGATTCCTTGACTTGCTTTGCCTTGCCTTATCTTTCTGTGACTTGCCTTGCCTTGACTTGCCTTGCCTCGCCTTTAGATGGCTTTGCATGCCTCTCCTTGCCTTGCCTTGCCTTACCTTTTGTTGCCTTACATGCCTTTAGATGTCTTGTCTTGCCTTGTCTTGCTTTGACTTGCCCTGCCTTTAGATGCCTTTACATGTTTTGGGGTGCATTGCCTTGCCTTGCACTGCCTTGCATTTAGATGCGTTTCCATGCATTCAGATGCCTTACCTTGCTGTGCCTTGCCTTGCCTTGCCTTTAGATGCCTTTACATGCCTTTCCTTGCATTGCCTTGTCTTGCCTTTATATGCCTTTTCATGCCTTTACATGGCTTGCCTCACCTTGCCTTGCCTTTAGATGCGTTTATGTGCTTTTAGATTCCTTGCCTTGCCTTTAGATGCCTTGCCTTGCCTTGCTTTACCTTTAGATGTTTTCACATGCTTTTAGAGGCCATGACTTGCCTTGCCTTGCTTTACCTTACATTTAGATGCCTTTCCATGCCTTTGAATGCCTTACCTTGCTTTGGCTTGGCTTTCCTTGCCTTTACATACTTTCTCTTGCCTTGCCTTGCCTTTTGATGCCTTTAGAAGCCTTTCCTTGCCTTGACTTTTTGTGCCCTGCCTTTTCTTCACTTATATGCCTTTACATGCCTATACATGTATTGCCTTCCCTTGCTTTTAGATGCCTTTAAGTGCCTTTAAATGCCTTTGCATGCCTTGAGTTGCCTTGCCGGCTTCTGATGCCTTTACATGCCTTTGGATGCCTTGCCTTGCCTTGTCTTACTTTGACCTGCCCTGCCTTTAGATGCTTTTACATACCTCTAGATGCCTTGCCTTGCCTTAGATGCCTTTAAGTGTTTTCAGATGCCTTACCTTACTTGCCTTTAGATGCCTTTACATCTTTTTAGATGCCTTTCCTTGCCTTTAGATGCTTTTAAATGTCTTGACTTCTGGTCCCTTGCCTTGCCTTGCCTGTAGATGCTTTCACATGCATTTAGATGCCTTGCCTTGGCTAGCCTTTTCTTTCCTTGCTTTTCCTTGCCTTTAGGTGCCTTTCTATGCCTTTAGATGCTTTGTCTTGCCTGCCATGCTTTGTCTTGCCTTGCCTCACAGTTAGATGCCTTTACATGCCTTTATATGCCTTGCCTTTTTCTTCTGTGATTTTTGATGCCTTTATATGCTTTTAGACGCCTTGCCTTGCCTTGCCCTGACTTAACTTGCCTTGCCTTGTCTTTAGATTTCTTCACATGCCTTGCCTTGCTTTGCTTTGTCCTGTCTTGCCCTTTCTTTAGATGCCTTTACATGGCTTTAAATGCCTTACCTTGCCTTTTCTTGTCTTTAGATGCCTTTGTGTGCCTTTAGATGCCTTGCCTTGCCTTACCTTGCCTTGCCTTGTTGTTAGATGCCTTTACATGCCTTTAGATGGTTTGTCTTGCTTTGCCTTGACTTTCCTTGACTTTAGATGCCTTACATGCCTTTAGAAGCCTTGCCTTCCCCTATGTTGCCTTCAGATGTTTTTACATGCCTTTAGATGACTTGCCTTGCCTTTAGATGCCTTTACATGTCTTTAGATTTCTTGCCTTTAGAAGCTTTACATGGTTTCAGATGCCTTGACGTTTTTTGCCTTGCCTTGCTTTTAGATGCCTCTAGATACCTTACATTTTCTTGCCTTGCCTTTAGATGTCTTTACGTGCTTTTAGATAACTTTCTCTGCCTTGCCTTGTCTTTAGATTTCTTTACATGCCTTTAGATGCCTTGCCTTGCCTTGCCTTTTGTAGCCTTGTTTTGCCTTACTTTTCCTTTAGATGCTTTTATATGTTTTTAGGTTTTTTGCCTTGCCTTTAGATGTCTTTACATGCCTTTAGATGTCTTTTCTTGTCTTGTCTTGGTTTGACTCGTCCTGCCTTTAGATGTCTTTACAGGCCTTTAGATGTCTCGCCTTGCCTTGGCTAGTCTTGTCTTGCATTGCCTTGCCTTGCCTTGCCTTTAGATGTCTTTAAATACTTTTAGATGTTTTGCCTTTCCTTACAGTGTTTTTAGATGCCTTTACATTCTTTTAGATTCATTTTCTTGCCTTGCCCTGCCTTTCTTGTGGATCCCTTTACATGTCTCTAGATGCCTTGCCTTGCCTTGCCTTGTTTTAACTTGCATTGCTTTGACTTTCCTTTAGATGCCTTTGCATTCCTTTGGATGCCTTGACTTGCATTGCCTTGCCTTGACTTGCCTTTCCTTTTGTTGCATTTACATGCCTTTAGATGTCTTGCCTTGACTTGTCTTGCTTTGACTTGCCCTGCCTTTAGATGCCTTTACATGTTTTTGGATGCATTGCCTTGCCTTGCCCTGCCCTGCCTTGCCTTTAGATTCCTTTCCATGCATTTAGTTGTCTTGCCTTGCCTTGCAGTGACTTGCCTTGCCTTTAGATGCTTTTACATGCCTTGCCTTGCCTTTAGATGTGTTGCCTTGCATTGTCTTTCCTTGCCTTTAGATGCTTTTATATGCTTTTAGATTTCTTGCCTTACCTTTAGATACCTTTACATGACTTTAGATGTCTTACCTTGCCTTTAGATATTTTTACATGCCTTTAGAGGCCTTGCCTTGCCTTACTTTACCTTGCCTTGCATTTAGATGCCTTTCCATGCCTGTAAATGCCTTGTCTTGTTTTGACTTGGCTTGCCTTGCTGTTACATGCCTTTAGATGCCTTGCCTTGCCTTGCATTTAGATGATTTTACATGCCTTTAGATGCATTGTTTTGCTTTGCCTTGCCTTTTGATGCCTTTACATGCCTTTCTGTGCCTTGCCTTGCCTGATTTTTATGCTTTTGCATGCCTATACTTGAATTGCCTTCCCTTGCCTTTAGATGCCTTTAAATGCCTTAACTCGAGTTGTGCTACCTTGCTTTGCTTTGCCTTCAGATACCTTTACATGCTTTTGAATGCCTTGCCTTGCCTTGTCTTGCTTTGACTTGCCCTGCCTTTAGATGCATTAACATGCTTCTAGATGCCGTGCTTTGCCTTTAGAGGCCTTTAAATGTTTTTAGATGCCCTGCCTTTATATGCCATTATATATTTTAGATGCCTTAAACTGCCTTTTAATGCCTTTACATGCTTGTAGATGCCTTTCCTTGCCTTGCCTTTGAATGCCTTTACATGCCTTTATATGACTTGCCTTGCCTTGTCTTCACTTGCCTTGCATTTAGATGCCTTTATATGCCTTCAGATTTTTTGCATTTCCTTGCCTTGTTTTTAGGTGCCTTTACCTGCTTTTAAATTTTTTGCCTTGCCTTACCTTGCCTTGCGTTGCCTTTACTTTTACATGCATTTATATGCCTTGCCTTGCCTTGCCTTGTCTTGATTTGCCTTGCCTTTAGATGCCTTTACGTGCCTTTAGGTGCCTTGGCTTTCCTTGCCATTAGATGCCTTTACATGCGTTTAGATGTCTTGCTTTGCCTTGCATTGAGTTCTCATTAGGTTCTTTTACATGCCTTTAGATGCCTTGCCTTGCATTGCATTTAGATGCTTTACATGCCTTTAGATGCCTTGCCTTGCCTAGCCTTGCCTTACTTGCCTTGCTTTTAGAGGCCTTTACCTGCTTTGGTTGCCTTGCCTTGCCTTTAGGTGCCTTCACATGCCTCTAAATGCCTTGTCTTGTCTTGTCTTGCTTTGACTTGCCCTGCCTCTGGATGCCTTTACATGCCTTTAGATGCCTTGCATTGCATTGCATTTAGATGCTTTACATGCCTTTAGATGCCTTGCCTTGCCTTTAGATGCCTTTATATGCCTTGACAACCTTTAGATTGCCTTACCTTACCTTGCCTTTAGATGCCTTTGCATGCCTTTTGATGACTTTCCTTGCCTTGCCTTGCCTTTAGATGCCTTTACATGCCTTACCTTGCTTTGCCTTGCCGTTAGATGTCTTTTCATGCCTTTAGATGTCTTGCCTTGCTTGCCTTGCTTTTAGATGCCTTTACATGCTTTGGTTGCCTTGCATTTAAATGCCTTGCCTTGCCTTTAGGTGCCTTTGCATGCCTTTAAATGCCTTGTTTTGCCTTGTCTTGCTTTGACTTGCCCTACCTTTAGATGCCTTTACATGACTTTATATGCCTTGCCTTGCCTTTAGATGCCTTTATATGCCTTGACAACCTTTAGATGCCTTGCCTTACCTTACCTTGCCTTTAGATACCTTTGCATGCCTTTTGATGACTTTCCTTGCCTTGCCTTCTCTTTAGATGCCTTTACATGCCTTGCCTTGCCTATAGATGTCTTTTCATGCCTTTAGATGCCTTGCCTTGCTTTTCCTTTAGATGCTTTTATATGCTTTTAAATATTTTGCCTTGCCTTTAGATGCCTTTACATGCCTTTAGAAGTTTTGCCTTGCCTTGTTTTGTTTTGACTTTTCCTGCCTTTAGATGCCTTTAGTCTTTTAGATGCCTTGTTTTGCCTTGCCTAGACTTGTCTTGCCTTGCCTTTAGATGACTTTAAATTTTTTAGATGTTTTGCCTTGCCTTACCTTGCCTTTGTATGCCTTTACCTGCTTTTAGATGCATTTTCTTGCCTTGCCCTTCCTTTCCTGTAGATCCCTTTACATGTCTTTAGATGCCTTGCCTTGTTGTAACTTGCCTTCCATTGACTTGCCTTTAGATGGCTTTGCATTCCTTTGGATGCCTTGCCTTGCCTTATCTTTAGTTGCCGTTACATGCCTTTAGATGTCTTGCCTTGCCTTGTCTTTTCTTGCTTTGACTTGCCCTGCTTTTAGATGCCTTTACATGTTTTTGGATGCATTGCCTTGCCATGCCCTGCCTTGCCTTTAGATTTGTTTCTATGAGTTTAGATGCCCTGCCTTGCTGTGACTTGCCTTGCCTTGCATTTAGATTTCTTTACATGCCTTGCCTTGTTTTGTCTTGCCCTGAGTTGCCCTTCATTTGGATGCTTTTACCTGCCTTTAGATGCCTTACCCTGCCTTGCCTTGTCTTTAGATGCCTTTACATGCCTGTAGATGATTTGCCTTGCCTTGCCAGTTTTGCCTTGCCTTCAGATGGCTTTACATGCCTTCAGATGTCTTGCCTTGCCTTTGGATGCCCTTACACGCTTTTAGATGCCTTGCCCTGTTTTGCCTTGCTTTGCTTTTAGATGCCTTTACATGCTGTCAGATGCCTTTTCTTGCCTTG
The DNA here is from genome assembly GCF_049354715.1 of Callithrix jacchus. Classification (NCBI taxonomy): domain Eukaryota; kingdom Metazoa; phylum Chordata; class Mammalia; order Primates; family Cebidae; genus Callithrix; species Callithrix jacchus. The sequence continues at coordinate 61,194,279 of NC_133503.1, read as the reverse complement.
ATGTGACTGGCCTTCAGACGCCTTTAAATTCCTTTAGATGCCTTGCCTTGCCCTTAGATGCCTTTACATGCTGTCAGATGCCTTTTCTTGCCTTGATGTGACTGGCCTTCAGACGCCTTTAAATTCCTTTAGATGCCTTGCCTTGCCCTTAGATGCCTTTACATGCCTTTAGAGGCATTGCCTTGCCTTGCTCTGCCTTGCCTTTAGATGCCTTTACATGCATTTGGATGCCTTGCCTTGTCTTGACTTGCCTTGACGTTAGATGCCTTTCATGCTATTATATGTCTTGCCTTGCCTTACCTTGCTTTCAGATGCTTTTGCATGCCTTTAGATTCCTTGCCTTGCCTTTTCCTGCTTTTAGATGCCTCCAGATGCCTTACATTGCCCTGCCTTGCCTTGTCTTTAGATGCCTTTACACGCCTTTAGATGCCTTGCCTTGCTTTTTCTAGCCTTTAGATGCCTTTACACACCTTTAGACGCCTTGCCTTGCCTTGTTGTTTGATGCCTTTACATGCCTAGATATGCCTTGCCTCGTCTTGCCATGCCTTTAGATACCTTTATGAGCTTTTTGATGCCTTGCCTTTCGTTGCCTCACCGTTAAATGCCTTTACATGCCTTTAGGTGCCTTGCCATTTTTAGCCTTTAGATGCCTTTACACACCTTTAGAGGCCTTGCCTTGTTGTTTTATGCCTATATATGCCTTGCATCAACTTGCCATGCCTTTAAATACCCTTATGGGCTTTAGATGCCTTGCCTTGCCTTGCCTCACCGTTAGATGCCTTTACATGTCTTTAGATGCCTTGCCTTGCTGTGTTTTTTAGATGTTTTTATATGCCTTTAGACGCCTTGCCTTGCCTTGACTTAACTTGCCTTGCCTTTACATTCTTTATGTGCCTTGCCTTGCCTTGCTTTACCTTACCCTGCTTTGCCCTTCCTTTAGATGCCTTTACATACCTTTAGATGCCTTCACTTGCCTTATCTTGCCTTGCCTTGTCTTTAGATGCCTTTACATACCTATAGATGGTTTGCCTTGCATTGCCTTTTCTTCCCTTGCCTTGTCTTTAGATGCCTTTACATACCTATAGATGGTTTGCCTTGCATTGCCTTTTCTTCCCTTGCCTTCAGATGCCTTTAAGTGCTTTGAGATGTTTTGCCTTGCCTTGGCTTCTGATACGTTTACATGCTTTCAGATGCCTTGCCTGTCTTGCATTGCATTTAGATGCCTTTACACGCCTTTAGATGCCTTGCCTTATTTTGCCTTGCTTTGATTTTAGATGCCTTTACACGCCTTTAGATGCCTTGCCTTGTTTTGCCTTGCTTTGCTTTTAGATGCCTTTACATGCCGTTAGATACCTTTCCTTGCCTTGTTGTGACTTGCTTTTAGATGCCTTTAAATTCTTTTGGATGCCTTGCCTTGCCTTAGATGCCTTTACATGCCTTTTGATGCATTGCCTTGTCTTGCTCTGCCTCGCCTTTAGATGCCTTTACATGCCTTTAGATGCCTTGTCTTGCCTTACCTTGCCTTCAGATGTTTTTACATGCCTTTAGATGTCTTGCCTGGCCTTGCCTTGCTTTAGATGCCTTTACATGCCTTTAGATTTCTTGCCTTTAGAAGCTTTACATGCCTTCAGATGCCTTGCCTTGCCTTGCCTTGCTTTTGGATGCCTCTAGATGCCTTACATTTCCTTGCCTTGCCTGGCCTTTAGATGCCTTTATATGCCTTTAGATGACTTGCTTTGCCTTGGCTTGCTTTTAGTTACCTTTATATGCCTTGCCTTCCCTTGCCTTTTCTAGCCTTTAGATGCCTTTCCACACCTTTAGATGCCTTGCCTTGCCTTGCCTTGCCTTGTTTTTAGATGTTCTTACATGCCTATAGATGCCTTGCCTCGACTTGCATTGCCTTTAGATACCTTTGCGGTCTTTAGATGCCTTGTGTTGTCTTGCCTTGCCCTTAGATGCCATTTCATGCCTTTACGTGTTTTTCCTTGCCTTGCCTTGCCTTGCCTTACCATTAGATGCCTTCGCATGCCTTTAGATGCCTTGCCTTGCCTTGCCTTGCCTTGCCTCTCCTTCAGATGCCTTTGCATACTTTTAGATTCCTTGCCTGCCTTGCCTTACCTTGCGTTGCCTTTAGATACATTTAAGGGTTTTTATATGCCTTGCCTTGCCTTTAGATGCTTTTCCATGCCTTTAGATGTCTTGAATTGCCTTTAGATGCCTTTACATTCTTTTAGATTTATTACTTTGATTTGCCTTCCCTTACGTTTCTTTTAGATACATTTACATGCCTTTATATTCCTTGCCTTGCGTTGTCTTTCCTTGCCTTGCTTTTAGATCCCTTTACATGTCTTTATATGCCTTGTCTTACCTTGCATTGTTGTGACTTGCCTTCTGTTGACTTGCCTTTAGATGGCTTTGCATTCCTTTGCATGTCTTGCCTTGCCTTGCCTTATCTTTAGTTGCCTTTACATGCCTTTAGATGCCTTGCCTTGCCTTGTCTTGCTTTGACTTGCCCTGCCTTTAGATGGCTTTACATGGTTTTGGATGCATTGCCTTGCCTTGCCCCACTTTGCCTTTAGATGCCTTTACATGCCTTGTTTTGCTTTGCCTTGCCGTTAGGTGCCTTTTCATGCCTTTAGATGCCTTTCCTTACCTTTAGATGCCTTTACATGCCTTTAGATGGCTTGTGTTGCCTTTCCTTGACTTGCCTTTAGATGTTTTTATAATCCTTTCGAGGCCGTGACTTGCCTTGCCTTGTCTTGCCTGGCATTTAGATGTCTTTCCATGCCCTTAAATGCCTTACCTTGCTTTGCCTTGGCTTGCCTTGTTTTTAGATGCCTTTACATGCCTTTAGAGGCCTTGCCTTGCTTTGCCTTACCTTGCCTTTCCTTGCATTTAGATGCTTTCACATGCTTTTAGATGCATTGTTTTGCCTTGCCTTTCATTTTGATGCATTAGGAAGCCAAGCCTTTGCCTTGCCTTTCTGTGCCTTGCCTTGCCTTCATTTATATGCCTTTACATGCCTATACATGCATTGCCTTCCTTTGTCTTTAGATGCGTTTAAATGCCTTTGCATGCCTTGAGTTGCCTTGCATTTTTTTTTGCTTTGCCTTCGATGCATTTTTATGCCTTTGAATGCCTTGCCTTGTCTTGCTTTGACATGCCCTGCCTTTAAATGCTTTTACATGCCTCTAGATGCCTTGACTTGCCTTTATATGCCTTTAAATGCTTTTAGATGTCTTGACTTCGATTCCCTTCCCTTGCTTTGCCTGTAGATGCCTTCAAATGCATGTAGATGCCTTGCCTTGCCTAGCCGTTTCTTTCCTTCCTTTTCCTTGCCTTTATGTGCTTTTACATGCCGTTAGATGCCTTGCCTTGCCTTTCATGCTTTGCCTTTCCTTGCCTCGCCGTTAGATGCCTTTATATGGCTTTAGATACCTTGCCTTGCCTTGCGGTTTTTTTTAGATGTCTTTATATGCCTTCAGACGCCTTGCCTTGCCTTGCCTTGACTTAACTTGCCTTGCCTTGTTTTTAGATTTCTTTCCATGCTTTGCCTTGCCTTTCCTTGTTTTGCCTTGCCGTGCCTTTAGATGCCTTACCTTGCCTTGCCTTGCCTTGTCTTTAGATGATTTTACATGCCTTTAGATGATTTGACTTGCCTTGCCTTCAGATGCCTTTACATACCTTCATATGCCTTATCTTGCCTTGCCTTTAGATGTCCTTACATGCCTTTAGATGTCTAGCCTTGTTTTTCCTTGCTTTGCTTTTAGATGCCTTTAAATGCCTTGCTGTGACTGGTCTTTAGATGCCTTTAATTTGCTTTAACGTGTCTTCAGATTCATTGCCTTGCCTTTTCCTGCTTTTAGATGCCTCTAGATGCCTTACATTGCCCTGCCTTGCCTTGCCTTTAGATGCCTTTACGTGCCTTTAGATGCCTTGCCTTGCCTTTTCTAGCCTTCAGATGCCTTTACACACCTTTAGGTGCCTTTCATTGCCTTGCCTTGTTTTTTTTATTTTTTTTTGTAGAAAAAAACATTTTATTTTTTTTCTAACAGATTATCTTCAGAGCAATTTTGCTTTTAACATTGGGTACATACATAATATTTTTTTTTCTTATTTTTTAATTGCATTTTAGGTTTTGGGGTACATGTGCAGAGCATGCAATAGAGTGGCATAGGTACACACATGGCAGTGTGTTCTGTTTGCTTTCACCCTTTCACCCACATTTGGCGTTTCTCCCCAGGCTATCCCTCCCCACCTCCCCCTCCCACTGGCCCTCCCCTTTTCCCCCAATAGACCCCAGTGTATAGTACTCCCCTCTCTGTGTCCATGTGTTCTCATTTTTCATCACCCGCCTATGAGTGAGAATATGCGGTGTTTCATTTTCTGTTCTTGTGTCAGTTTGCTGAGAATGATGTCCTCCAGATTAATCCATGTCCCTACAAACGACACGAACTCATCATTACTGATTGCTGCATAATATTTCATGGTGTATACGTGCCACATTTTCCCAATCCAGTCTATCATCAATGGGCATTTGGGTTGACTCCAGGCCTTTGCTATTGTAAACAGTGCTCCAATAAACATTCGTGTGCATGTGCCCTTATATAAGAAGGATTTATAGTCCTTTGGGTATATAGCCAGTAATGGGATTGCTGGGTCAAATGGAATTTCTATTTCTAAGGCCTTGAGGAATCGCCACACTGTCTTCCACAATGGTTGAACTAATTTACACTCCCACCAACAGTGTAAAAGTGTTCCTTTTTCTCCTCATCCTCTCCAGCATCTGTTGTCTCCAGATTTTTTTAATGATCGCCATTCTAACTGGCGTGAGATGGTATCTCAATGTGGTTTTGATTTGCATCTCTCTGATGAACAGTGATGATAAGCATTTTTTCATGATTGTTGGCCTCATATATGTCTTCTTTCGTAAAGTGTCTATTCATATCCTTTGCCCACTTTGGAATGGGCTTGTTTGTCTTTTTCCTGTAAATCTGTTTCAGTTCTTTGTAAATTCTAGATATCAGCCCTTTGTCAGATGGGTAAACTGCAAAAAATTTTTCCCATTCTGTTGGTTGCCGATTCACTCTAGTGACTGTTTCTTTTGCCGTGCAGAAGCTGTGGAGTTTGATTAGGTCCCATTTGTCTATTTTGGCTTTTGTTGCCAATGCTTTTGATGTTTTGTTCATGAAGTCCTTGCCTACTCCTATGTCCTGGATAGTTTTGCCTAGATTTCTTTCTAGGGTTTTTATGGTGCCAGGTCTTATGTTTAAGTCTTTAATCCATCTGGAGTTAATGTTAGTGTAAGGTGTCAGGAAAGGGTCCAGTTTCTGCTTTCCGCACATGGCTAGCCAGTTTTCCCAACACCATTTGGTAAATAGGGAATCTTTTTCCCATTGCTTGTTTTTGTCAGGTTTATCAAAGATTGTATAGCTGTAGATATGTTGTGTTGCCTCCGGTGCCTCTGTTTTGTTCCATTGGTCTATATCTCTGTTTTGGTACCAGTACCATGCTGTTTTGATTACTGTAGCCTTGTAGTAGAGTTTGAAATCCGGTAGTGTGATGCCCCCCGCTGTGTTCTTTTTCCTTAGAATTGATTTCGCTATGCGGGCTCTCTTTTGGTTCCATATGAAGTTCATGGTGGTTTTCTCCAGTTCTGTGAAGAAAGTCAATGGTAGCTTGATGGGGATAGCGTTGATTCTGTAAATTACTTTGGGCAATATAGCTATTTTCATGATATTAATTCTTCCTAACCATGAACATGGAATGTTTCTCCATCTGTTTGTGTCCCCTCTGATTTCGTTGAGCAGTGGCTTGTAGTTCTTTTTGAAGAGGTCTCTTACGTTCATTGTGAGTTGTATTCCAAGGTATTTTATTCTTTTTGTAGCAATTGTGAATGGCAGTTCGTTCTTGATTTGGCTTTCTTTAAGTCTGTAATTGGTGTAGACGAATGCTTGTGATTTTTGCACATTGATTTTATATCCTGAGACTTTGCTGAAGTTGCTTATCAGTTTCAGGAGTTTTTGGGCTGAGGCGATGGGGCCTTCTAGGTATACTATCATGTCGTCTGCAAATAGAGACAATTTGGCTGTCACCTTTTCTATTTGAATACCCTTTATTTCTTTTTCTTGCCTGATTGCTCTGGCTAGAACTTCCAGTACTATATTGAATAGGAGTGATGAGAGAGGGCATCCTTGTCTAGTGCTGGATTTCAAAGGGAATGCTTCCAGTTTTTGCCCATTCAGTATGATATTGGCTGTTGGTTTGTCATAAATAGCTCTTATTACTTTGAGAAACGTTCCATCGATACCGAGTTTATTGAGGGTTTTTAGCATAAAGGCTGTTGTATTTTGTCAAATGCCTTCTCTGTGTCAATTGAGATAATCATGTGCTTTTTGTTTTTGGTTCTGTTTATGTGGTGAATTACATTTACAGACTTGCGTATGTTGAACCAGCCTTGCATCCCCGGGATGAATTCTACTTGATCATGATGAATAAGTTTCTTAATTTGCTGTTTCAATCGGCTTGCCAAAATTTTATTGAAGATTTTTGCATCTATGTTCATCATGGATATTGGCCGGAAGTTTTCTTTTCTTGTTGGGTCTCTGCCGGGTTTTGGTATCAGGACGATGTTGGTCCTATAAAATGATTTGGGAAGGATTCTCTCTTTTTTTTGATTATTTGAAATAGTTTTAGCAGGAATGGTACCAGCTCCTCTTTGTGTGTCTGGTAGAATTCGGCTGTGAACCCGTCTGGACCTGGGCTTTTTTTGTGTGGTAGGCTCTTAATTGCTGCCTCAACTTCTGACCTTGTTATTGGTCTATTCATAGTTTCAGCTTCCTCCTGGTTTAGGCTTGGGAGGACACAGCAGTCCAGGAATTTATCCATTTCTTCCAGGTTTACTAGTTTATGTGTATAGAATTGTTTGTAATATTCTCTGATGATGGTTTGAATTTCTGTGGAGTCTGTGGTGATTTCCCCTTTATCCTTTTTTATTGCATCTATTTCGTTGTTCTCTCTTTTCTTTTTAATCAATCTGCCTAGTGGTCTGTCTATTTTGTGGATCTTTACAAAAAACCAGCTCTTGGATTTATTGATTTTTTGAAGGGTTTTTCGTGTCTCAATCTCCTTCAGTTCAGCTCTGATCTTAGTTATTTCTTGTCTTCTGCTGGGTTTTGAGTTTTTTTGATCTTGCTCCTCTAGCTCTTTCAATTTTGACGATAGGGTGTCAATTTTGGATCTCTCCATTCTCCTCATATGGGCACTTATTGCTATATACTTTCCTCTAGAGACTGCTTTCAATGTGTCCCAGAGATTCTGGCATGTTGTGTCTTCGTTCTCATTGGTTTCGAAGAACTTCTTTATTTCTGCCTTCATTTCATTGTTTACCCAGTCAACATTCAAGAGCCAGTTGTTCAGTTTCCATGAAGCTGTGCGGTTCTGGGTTGGTTTCTGAATTCTGAGTTCTAACTTGATGGCACTATGGTCTGAGAGGCTGTTTGTTATGATTTCAGTTGTTTTGCACTTGCTGAGCACTACTTTACTTCCAATTATGTGGTCAATTTTAGAATAGGTGTGATCTGGTGCTGAGAAGAATATGTATTCTGTGGATTTGGGGTGGAGAGTTCTGTAAATGTCTATCAGGTTTGCTTGCTCCAGGTCTGAGTTCAAGCACTGAATATCCTTGTTGATTTTCTGTCTGGTTGATCTGTCTAATATTGACAGTGGAGTGTTAAAGTCTCCCACTATTATTGTGTGGGAGGCCAAGTCTCTTTGTAAGTCATTAAGAACTTGCCTTATATATCTGGGTGCTCCTGTATTGGGTCCATATATGTTTAGGATTGTTAGCTCTTTTTGTTGTATCGATCCTTTTACCATTATGTAATGGCCTTCTTTGTCTCTTTTGATCTTTGTTGCTTTAAAGTCTATTTTATCAGAGATGAGAATTGCAACTCCTGCTTTTTTTTGCTCTCCATTTGCTTGGTAAATCTTCCTCCATCCCTTTATTTTGAGTCTTTGTGTATCCTTGCATGTGAGATGGGTTTCCTGAATACAGCACACTGATGGGTTTTGGATTTTTATCCAATTTGCCAGTCTGTGTCTTTTGATTGGTGCATTTATTCCATTTACATTTAGGGTTAATATTGTTATGTGTGAATTTGATACTGCCATTTTGATGCTAGCTGGCTGTTTTGCCCGTTAGTTGTTGTAGATTCTTCATTATGTTGATGCTCTTTACCATTTAGTGTGATTTTGGAATGGCTGGTACTGGTTGTTCCTTTCTATGTGTAGTGCCTCTTTCAGGAGCTCTTGTAAAGCAGGCCTGGTGGTGACAAAATCTCTGAGTACTTGCTTGTTCGCAAAGGATTTTATTTTTCCTTCACTTCTGAAGCTCAGTTTGGCTGGATATGAAATTCTGGGTTGAAAGTTATTTTCTTTAAGAATGTTGAATAATGGCCCCCACTCTCTTCTGGCTTGTAGTGATTCTGCCGAGAGATTTGCTGTGAGTCTGATGGGCTTCCCTTTGTGGGTGACCCGACCTTTCTCTTTGGCTGCCCTTAGTATTTTCTCCTTCACTTCAACCTTGTTGAATATGACGATTATGTTCCTTGGGGTTGCTCTTCTTTGGGAATATCTTTGTGGTGTTCTCTGTATTTCCTGCATTTGAGTGTTGACCTGTCTTGCTAGGTGGGGGAAATTTTCCTGGATGATGTCCTGAAGAATATTTTCCAGCTTGGATTCATTCTCTTCGTCTTTTTCTGGTACACCTATCAAATGTAGGTTAGGTCTCTTCACATAGTCCCACATTTCTTGGAGACTTTGTTCATTACTTTTTGCGCTTTTTTCTCTGATCTTGGTTTCTCGTTTTATTTCATTGAGTTGATCTTCGACTTCAGATATTCTTTCTTCTGCTTGGTCAGTTCGGCTATTGAAACTTGTGCATGCTTCGCAAAGTTCTCATATTGTGTTTTTCAGCTCCTTTAGTTCATTCATATTCCTCTCTATGTTATCCATTCTTGTCATCATTTCCTCAAATCTTTTTTCATATCTTTTTTCAAGTTTCTTAGTTTCTTTGCATTTATTTAATACATGTTTTTTTAGCTCACAAACGTTTCTCATTATCCATCTTCTGAAGTATAATTTCGTCATTTCATCACAGTCCTTCTCCATCCAGCTTTGTTCCCTTGTTGGTGAGGAGTTTTGGTCCTTTCTAGGAGGCGAGGTGTTCTGGCTTCGGGTGTTTTCCTCCTTTTTGCACTGGTTTCTTTCCATCTTTGTGGATTTATCCACTTGTCGTCTGCGTAGTTGCTGACTTTTCTATTGGGTCTCTGAGTGGACAACCAGATTGTTGGTGATGAAGTATTTCTGTTACTTGGTTTTTCTTCTACCAGTCTAGCCCCTTCGCTGTACGACTTCTGAGGTCCACTCCAGGCCCTTCTTGTCTGGGCTACACCTATAGCAGCTGCGGAACAGTGAGGGATGCTACCAGTTTCTTTTTCTGCTATCTTTGTTCCAGGATGATGCCTGCCAAATGTCAGTCTTTTGGATATAGAGCGGTCAGGGAGCTGCTTGAGGAGACAGTCTGTACTTTATAGGAGCTCAATTGCTGAGCTGTGACCTCTGTTTTTCATTCAGGGCTGTTAGGCTGCTATATTTGATTCTGCTGCAACAGAGCTCATTAAAAAACCCTTTTTTTCTCAAATGCTGTGTCTTGGGGGGTTGGGGCTTTGTTTTTGGATGTCTGTTGAAGTGTCCTGCCCAGCTAGGAGGCAATCTAATCATTATTTGCCTGCCGAGGCTCCGCCCTGCTGTTGTGAGGCTCGCCCTGTTACTGCAGGCTCTTGCTCTTCTTCTGTTTTCTCCACCACGGGCTACATCCTGCAGCGGAGTCTCTCTGTTGTAGAGGGTTGCCTCGGCAACGGCAGGCTGTGTCAGCATTGGGCGTGTGTCTCAGTCGGGGTGGGTTGCCTCAGTAATGGTGGACACCCCTCCCCCAAGGAGTGCCTCAGAGACGGTCTCCATGGCGAGCATTTGGAATCGCCATTTTGTCTGTCCCACTGCGCTATCCCACACGCTGTGTCCCTTCAATCCCCTGGGCTGGCCCACTGCCTAAGTCCCTTTCAGTCTCGAGTTCAGTCCTCTCAAGTCTCAGGTTGCCATTTCTAGAGGGCACCCGGACAAGCGCGCCCTGCAGGGATCGCTGGGTAAGGCCGGCCACCGCCACCCCGGCTGCCGGCTTCTCCAGGCAGAGCCTCTGCCTGGTGTCCCGCGTCTCCTTTATACTTGGGAATTTCCCCGTTCTGTGGGCAACAAAGATCGGTCTGAAAATGCAGCTTTGACTCACCGCTCCACGGTTTAACCAAGAGCTTAAATCCTGGGTTGTTGTCACAGTGCCATCTTGAGTTCCTCCCCCGCCTTTCCTTGTTTTTTTATGCCTTTACATGCCTATATATGACTTGCCTCTGCTTACCTTGCCTTTACATATCTTTACAGGCCTTTAGATGCCTTGCCTTGCCTCATCATTAGATGCCTTTATATGCCTTGTCTTGCCGTGTTCTTTAGATGCCTTTATATTACTTTAGACTCCTTGCCTTGCCTTACCTTGACTTATCTTTACCTTTCTTCACGTGCCTTGCCTTGTCTTTCTTTACCTTGCCGTGCCTTGCCCTTCCTTTAGATGCCTTTACTTGACTTTAGATGCCTTACCTTGCTTGCCTTGACTTTAGATGCCTTGCTTTGCCTTACCTTGCCTTGCCTTGATTGCCTTGGTTTCAAATGTCTTTACATACTTTCAGATGCCTTGCCTGCTTTGCATTGCATTTAGATGCCGTTAGATGTCTTTCCTTGCTTTGTTGTGACTTGCTTTTAGATACATTTAAATTCTTTTTGATGCCTTGCCTTGCCTTTAGGTGCCCTTACACGCCTTTAGATGCCTAGCCTTGTTTTGCCTTGCTTTGCTTTTAGATGCCTTTACATGCCATCAGATGCCTTTCCTTGCCTTTCTGTGACTGGCCTTTAGAGGCCTTTAAATTCCTTTAGATGCCTTGCCTTGCCCTTAGATGCCTTTACATGCCTTTAGAGGCATTGCCTTGTCCTGCTCTGCCTTGCCTTTAGATGTCTTTCAATGCATTTAAATGCCTTTCCATGCATTTAGATGCCTTGCCTTGCCTTGACTTGCCTTGACTTTAGAGGCATTGCATGCTATTAGGCGCCTTGCCTTGCCTTGACTTGCCTTGACTTTAGATGCATTGCATGCTATTAGACGTCTTGCCTTTCCTTACCTTGCTTTCAGATGCTTTCACATGCCTTTAGATTCTTTGCCTTGCCTTTTCTTGCTTTTAGATGATTTGTCTTGCTCTGCCTCACCTTTAAATGCCTTTACATGCCTTTAGATGCCTTGCCTTGCCTTGCCTTGCTTTGACTTTAGATGTCTTCCATGCCTATAGACACCTTGCCTTGCTTGACCCTGCCTTCAGATGTTTTTACATGCCTTCAGTTGCCTTGCCTTGCCTTGCCTTAGATGCCTTTACATGTCTTTAGATTCCTTGCCTTGCCTTTTCTTACCATTAGAAGCTTTACATGCCTTCAGATGCCTTGACTTGCCTTTCCTTGCCTTGCTTTTGGATGCCTTAAATACCTTATATTACCTTGCGTTGCCTTGCATTTAGATGCCTTTATATGCCTTTAGATGACTTGCTCTGCCTTGTGTTGCCTTTATATTTCTTTACATGCCTTTGGATCCCTTGCCTTGCTTTTTCTATCCTTTATATGGCTTGCCTTGCCTTATTTTTAGATGTTTTTACATGCCCATAGATGCCTTGCCTTGACTTGCCTTGCCCTTAGATGCCATGTCATGCCTTTAGGTGTTTTCCCTTGCCTTGCCTTGCCTTTTCTTAACTTTAGATGCCTTGGCATGCTTTAGATTCCTTGACTTGCCTTGCCTCGCCTTCAGATGCCTTTACATACTTTTAGATTTCTTGCCTGCCTTTAGATACCTTGAAAAATTTTTATAAGTTTTGCCTTGCCTGACTTGCCTTGCCTTTAGATGCTTTTCCATGTTTTTAGATGTCTTGACTTGCCTTTAGATGCCTTTACATGCCTTTAGATGCCTTTATATGCCTTTAGACTTATTACCTTGCTTTGCCTTCCCTTACATTGCCTTTAGATACTTTTACATGCCTGTATATTCCTCGCCTTGCCTTGCCTTTAAATGCCTTTATATGCCTTTCCTTGCCTTTAGATGCCTTTACATTCCTTTAGATGCCTTGCCTTGCCATTAGATGCCTTATATACGTTTAGATTTTTTGCTTTGCCTTGCCTTGCGTTGCCTTTAGATACATTACATGCCTTTATATACCTTGCCTTGCCTTGTCATGACTGGTGTTGCCTTTAGATGCCTTCTCATGCCTTTAGATGCCTTGTTTTGCCTTGCCTTTAAATGCCTTTACGTGCCTTTATATGACTTGTCTTGCCTTGTCTTTCCTGTCCTTCAGATGCATTTACATGCCTTCAGATGCCTTGAATTCATAGCCTCAGTGAATAATCCACACCTGGGGATAGTCAGCAATCTATTTCATAGGGATACACTTTCAGAACCTCCCTTAATAATGTACACACGGGGGATATTCAGACGTCTATTTCACATGGCCACTGATTCACAGGCTCTGTGAATAATGCATACCTGGGGAGTACTCAGCAATCTACTTCAAAGGGCCACCCATTCAGCACCTCAGTGAATAATGCACACCTGGGGAAAAGTCAGGATTCTATTTCTTATGGTCACTCATTTAGACCTTCATTGAATAATGCACACGTTTGGAATAGTCAGGATTCTCTTACAATTGGCCACTCATTCAGAGCTTCACTGAATGGTACACACCTGTGGAATAGTCAGAGCTGCAGTGAATAATGCAAACCAGGGGAGTACAGAGGATTCTATTCCAAATGAACACTCATTCAGAGCCTCAGTGAATACTACACATTGGGGAATATTCAAGGCTCTATATCATATGGCCACTCATTCGGAGCCTCACTGAATGATACACACCTGTGGAATTGTCAAGAGTCTATTTCATATTACACTCATTCAGACCCTCAGTGAATAATGCACACCTGGGAAGTACTGAGGATTCTATTGTAAATAATAGACACTTGGGGAATAGTCAATGGTCTATTTTATATGGTCACTCATTCAGAGCCTTACTGAATGATACCCACCTGGGGAATAGTCACGATTCTATTTCATATGGCCACTCATTGAGAGCCTCACTGAATGTACAAACCTAGGAAATATTCAGGATTCTGTTTTATCTCCTTATTCAGAGTCTCACTGAATAATGAACACCTGTGAAATAGTCAGGAGTCTTTTTCAGGTGGCCTCTCATTTGGAGTGTCACTGAATAATGTGGAGTAGTCAGGAGTCTATTTCATGTAGCCACATATTCAGAGCCTCAGTGAATAATATACACCTGGGAGATAGTTAGGAATCTAGTTAATATGGCCAATTATTCTGAGCCTCACTGAATAATACACACCTGGAGAATAATTTGGAGTCTAGTTCCAATGAAAATTCATTCAGCACCTCAGTGAATAATGCACACCTGTGGAGTAACCAGGAGTCTATTTCATTTGAACACTCATTCATAGCCTCAGTGGATAATATGCACCTGTGGAATAGTCAGGAGTCTATTTCATATGGCCACTCATTCAGAGCCTCAGTGAATAATACACCCTTGGGGAATAGTCAAGAGTCTATTTTATATGGCCACTCTTTCAGCGCCTCACTGAGTGATACACACCCGAGGAATAGTCAGGAAAGTTTCATATGAACACTCATTGAGGGCCTCACTGAATAATGCACACCTGTGGAGTTGTCAGGAATTTATTTCATTTGGTCACTCTTTCAGAGCCTCGGTGAATTATACACACCTGGAGAACAGTGAGGAGTCTATTTTATGTGGACACTCATTCAGAGCCTCACGGAATAGTGCACACCTGGAGAATTCTCAGAGTGTATTTGGAATGGCAGTGCATTTGGAGACTCTGTGAATAACACACACCTAGGGAATAGTGAGGAATCTATTCCAAATGGCCACATATTCAGAGCCTCAGTGAATAATGCACACCTGTGGAATAATCAGGAGCCTATTGCTTCTGCCCACTCATTCAGCCCCTTAGTGAATAATGCACATCTGTCGAGTACTGAGAAATCTGTTTCATATGGCCACTCATTTCGAGCCTCACAGAATAGTACACACCTGGGAAAAAGTCAGGAGTGTATTTCACGTGGCCACTCATTCAGAGGCTCAGTGAATAATTCACACCTGTTGAGTACTCAGGAGTCTTGTTCATATGGCGAATCATTCAGAGCCTAGCTGAATAATAAACACTGGGAATAGTCAGGATTCTGTTTAATATGACCACTCATTATCCGCCTCAGTGAATAATGCATGTTGTGAAGTATTGAGGAGACTAATTCATATCGCCCCCCATTCTGAGATTCCCTGAATAATACACACCTGTGGAATAATGAGAAGTCTATTTCATATGGCCACTCATTAGGACCCCCAAGAAATAATACACAACTGGGGAACAGTCAGGGGTCTATTTCATATGGCCACTCAGAGCCTCAGTGAATAATGCACACCACCATAATAGTTAGGAGCCTCTTTCATATGACCACTCATTCAGTATCTCACTGAATGATACACACCTGGGAAATCGTCAGGATTCTATTGCATATGACCCCTCATTCAGAGCCTTACTGAATAATGCACAATGGGGCAATAGTCAGGAGTCTATTTCATATGGCCTCTCATTCAGAGATTCAGTGAATAATAAACACCTGTGGAGTAGTCAGGACCCTATTTAAAATGGCCACAAATTAGGCACCTCCCTGAATAATACACACCTGTGTGATAGTCAGGAGTCTATTTGGTATGGACACTCATACAGAACCTCTTTGAATAATGCACATGTGGGGAATAATCACCAGTCTATTTCATATAGTGATTCAGTTAGAGAATCAATGAATAACACACACCTGTGGATTAAAATGGAGTCTATTTCATATGGCCACTCTTTCAGTGTTTCAGTGGATAGTATATATGTATCTCTCTCTGAAATAGCCAGGAATCTCTTTCATATGGCCACTCATTCAGGGCCTCAGTGAATCATACATCCCTGTGAAATAGTCAAGAGTCTACTTCAAATGGCTACACATTAAGAGTCTCTGTAAATAAAGCGTGAGAAGAGCAGCACGTCTGCCAGGGGCTCTTGGCCAGCAAGAGGGTCCCAACCTGGATAGTGGTGTGCATGGAAGATAAAAGATTACAGACAGAAGGGGTCTGGAGGGTTGAGAAACTATGCTTCACCAACAACTTTATTGCACTCCGGGTCTGGTTATATATGTTACAAGTAGAGTTGCCTACATAAAACACAAAAGTTATTTCCATGAGATAAAGGGGAACACAAAGTTTTACCGTAAAATCACAAGTCTCCTTTCATCAGATAAGTATAATGGAATACTTAAGTCACAAGGTAAGTAAGTTACACCCAGTTGTAAATACTTAACAATTGTAAATACTTGTTAAGTCACAAGGTAAGTAAGTTATGCCCAGTAAATACTTCACAATTGTAAATACTTAAGTCACAAGGTAAGTAAGTTATGCCCAGTTGTGAATACTTAACAATTGTCAATACTTAAGTCACAAGGTAAGTAAGTTATGCCCAGTAAATACTTAAGTTATTATTTTACAACTATTGTAGCAAGGATCCAAAAATAAACAAAATGAAGCAATAAACCATAAGGAACTGAAAGTGGACACAATGCCTCCCATGTCCTCATATCCATGAAGTAATGTCTGTTAATTATTTTGAATAGTGTAGTCCCTCTCTTGGTTCCTGGTTTCACTCAGCTCGACTTCCCCCAACCGGGGATCTGTGTCTGGGCTCAAGCTCACCGTATGTCGAGGCCCATTTCCTAGGGGCCTCACACGGGAGCATTCCCCACAGTTTCTTCCCCCTTTTTTAAATGCAACTCAAAAAGCTTGAGCCACAATTGTTGAAGGGAGGAGAACACAAGGTGAAAGAGTACCAGGAGCAGAATTATAAGGAGTAAAGCCACTCCAATACCAATTAAAGAGGAAAAATATGGGAGATGAACTCCATGTACCCAGGAAGACAAGGTATCCACAATATCCTTAGCCACATATGTATCCTGAGGCAAATCCTTGCTAGAAAAGTCAATAGCATGAATTTCTTGCTGTAATTTTATAACATCCAAGGATAGATTATTATGAGACCATATACCTTGCAGATGAACCTTAACAAGAGGCCACTGCCAGGCAGTGTTATTATAAGGAGCATTGTTCACACATATGTATTTATAGTCTACATGGCAACGAAGAGCCATGCAATTTTTCATGTTATAAATCTTATCCCCTAAAATGTTAACAGTCTCCTCTAAGGCGTTTAATTTAGCTTCAATTTTTTTATCAATATCCATTTGAGTTCCCATAGAAACCGAGATTTTTTGGCGAGATGATTAACATAAGCAGCAGTTTGAACATTGTGTGCAAGACTAACAGCAGCTGTAGCTGCCGTCGCAACAACAGTCACAATGGCCAAAATGCTGGCAATTAAAACTCATATGAAACGTTTAGGTCGGACCATCAGATCCCTGACTTGGTGTAAAATTTGAAGTCCTCTCTCATCATGCCAGTCACCAGAAATATCAACAGGGAGCATCACATATGGTGG
Source organism: Callithrix jacchus (assembly GCF_049354715.1). NCBI lineage: Eukaryota > Metazoa > Chordata > Mammalia > Primates > Cebidae > Callithrix > Callithrix jacchus. Next base: position 61,177,518 of record NC_133503.1, on the reverse strand, counting down.
TTGATGCACAGCAAGAATAGTGGGAGTAGGAAACATAGAGGAATCAAGACAATTGTTAAGAGTACAATTTTCACGAGAGATAATATAATGCCCCCCTTTTTCTGAGATAGTCACATTACCAAAGATAATAGTGTATGGAGATGTGACACAAGCTTGCACAAAGATATGTTGTTTAGGAGGGTAAGAGGAGCTTCTAGAACTGGCCCTTACAAAACTGGGAGTCAGTGCAACAAACAGTTACAAAGAGAAGTATATGCCTTCCCCTTAGCAGTAGTAAAAATCGGGGTGCTCCACCCCCAGGCATTTCATAGCGTGTAATATCAGTTGCCAAAGGGAGAGGGATAGACCAGTCATATAGAGTAATCATCCCATATCTTGGAGGCATAAAAACACATGGAAGGCACCACAGCTTGTGTGGAATAAGTATAATTAGCTATTTGTGGAGTAATATGAGTAGAAGAGGGAAACTCAAGTACAGAAGTATCATTAATATAAACTGGGAAGGTTGGGTCATCCCAGGTCACAGGCCTAAGCACTGGAAGATCAGGAACATATGTCCACAACTTCTGAGAAGTCAGGTATGAATGACCTCCAGGAATTTGACAAGACAGAATAGCCATCATAGCAATAAACATAACTGTAGGCGTACGAGGAGTGTTCTGAACGTCCACTAAATGAGCAGCTTCCATACTAAGCTTCTTCATCTGGCTCCAAGTTGGTAGCAGACTCCGATGGAAGGAGATTGTTGTCCGTTTGTTCCTCCAGCGGCGACACAGTGGGGGGTTTGTCAGGTGCAGATGGCAAAAGCGAGGAATCAGAGTGTTTGGCCTGCCCATTGGTGGAAAATCCGTGCTTCACCAAGTGTCCAGGAACCCACACCGGGGCGTCAGCTGATCTAGGAAAAACACAGACGTGTCCTCGTCCCCATATGAGGACTGGATTGGGTCCATTCCAAGTATTAGTTAACACATCTTTCCACAGCACCTCTGGGTGGTTGGAGGCTTTTGTGTGCCAAAAGCTGTCAGCAGCTGAACGTGCTTCAGAATCAAAAGTTAAAAAATTGAGAACATATAAAGCATGTCGAAGCCAATTATGAGGTGTTTTATGTAAGTACCCACCGGAGTCTCCCTTTTTCAACTTATGGAGCATAAGTTTTAGTGTAGCATGGGCACGTTCAACAATACCTTGGCCCTGTGGATTATAGGGAATACCTGTACGATGTTGAATCTGAAATTGAGAACAAAAGGTTGAAAAACTCTTACTAATGTAGGCTGGGCCATTATCTGTTTTGAGGATTTTAGGAGCACCTAAAATGGAGAAAACATTAAGACAGTGAGAAACTACATCCTTTGTGACCTCGCTGGTATGAGAAGAAGTTACAAGAAAATGGGAAAAGGTGTCAATGGTGACATGAATATATTGGAGCTTCCGAAAAGGAGAGAAGTGTGTAACATCCATTTGATAAATATGTCCGCTCTCTAAACCACGAGGGTTAATCCCAAATGAACTGGGGGAAGGCAAATGAGGAAGGCAAGCAGTGCATTGTTTCACAATTTGGTGAGCCTGTTCTCTAGTGATTTTAAATTGTAAACGAAGACTGCGGGTGTTCTGATGATGTAAAGCATGCGACGCCTCAGCCTGTTGAAGGGAATTTAAAACAGGAAAAGCAAACTGAGTCAGTTGGTCAGCACGATGATTTCCTTCAGCAAGAGGTCCAGGTAACATAGAATGAGCTCTAATATGTCCAATAAAAAAGGGTTGTAATCTTTGCCTGATAGTTTGCTGGAAGGGACACAAAAGGTGGATGATCAGAGAGGAATCAGAATATGTTAATGGAGAGGTTTCTAAATCTTGAACCAGACGGACAACATACTGGCTGTCAGAGTAGATGTTTAAAGGAATATCTCAATTAGAGAGAACATGTTGAACAGCTACAAGTTCCACAGTCTGGGCCGAAGATTCTGTTGTTTTAAGATAAAACGGTTTAGCATCAACCGTGCCTGTAGCTATACTGAAGGAAGAGCCATCAGTGAAAGCTAAATAGGCATGTAACAAAGGAGCTCTTACACAAGTCTGAGGAAAAACAAGAGAGCATTGGGAATAAAAACGAAGAACTTTATCAGGTGGGAAATGACATTTAACATTACCAGAGTAACTGGCAAAAGCAACTTGCCAGTTATCTGAAAATTGCCAAAGCCAGGTTTGTTGAGGGGTATTATAAGGGATAATAATTTCAGGTGGTTCAGTTCCAAATAATGCCAGGGCCCGAATAGAACCCTTGGCCACCGAAGTGGCAACTAAGTCATAATATGGAGAAATTACTTTACCAAGGCTTGCGGGAAGATGAAGTCACACTAATATACCTTGTTGCCAGAAAACACCTGTGGGAGTGTAAGAGGTATGGAGAATACAAAGACACCATGGAATATTAAGTTGAATTCTAGTTAATTTTTGACCTAAAAGGGCTTGATGTACTAGTTGCAATGCCTGCTTTGCAGAGTCAGTCAATTTTCTGGGAGATAATGGATTAGGAGAACCTTTTAAAATATCAAATAAAGGGTTTAATTGTCCAGTAGTAAGTTTCAAACTGGGTCTAATCCAATTAATATTACCGATAAATTTTTGAAAATCATTTAAGGAGGTTAACTTTGCAGTAGACAATTTAGGAGTTACAAATGAAACTCATTGAGACTCAATAATATGGCACAAATAATGATAAGGAGAAACAGTTTGAACTTTATCTGGGGCTATAATCAGGTAAGCTTGCTCCAAACGGTGCTTAAGGGAATCAAAAGCAGCAAACAACAAAAAGTCAGTAGCAGCAGCTAACAATAAATCATCCATATAATGTAAAAGCAGAACATCAAGAAATTGACGCCAAACAGAAAAAATTGCCTTAGCAACAAAAGCTTGACATAAGGTGGGACTATTGGCCATTCCTTGAGACAGGACCACCCATTCATACCTGTTGTAAGGCTTGCCAAAATTGGTAGATGGAATGCTAACAGCAAATCGTTTACAATCTTGTGGAGCCAAGGGAATGGTAAAAAAACAATCCTTTAAGTCAATAATTAACATTTTTCAATTTTGTGGAACAGCCACAGGGGAAGGCAACTGTTTCCAGGCTCTTGTAGTGAGCATATTAATCTGGATATATGCTTCTGATGGCAAGGTAGCCTGAGCTGCCAAAGGTTCACAATGCCCTTTTTCTACAAGCATATCAGCAGTAATAGGTACATTGTCATGGCGATTTCTTTCAGCCTGCTCATAGGCAGCATCCTCATAATTAGCTCTCCAAAGTAAATAATCACCACCAGATAAACATGCTTTAGTCAAACGTCCCCAAACACAAGGGGGGAGAGCAGAGATAGTCAAATTTTCTATAAGAGAAATAGTATATGGAGCGGTAGGTCCATATTGTGCAACTGCCTCTTTTATTTCCTTTAGTGTCTTAGGAGGAATAGGATCATAATTTCTAACTGGATTGCCTTGATTATCCACCACCTCAATAACAGGATAAAGAGCAGGAAATATATTGTCATACTCAGTAAAACCTCTATGTAAAGACATTAAATCATGAGTCAACGGTGTTATTGGAGTGGCAGTGGTAGACTGTAAGGCCATCAGCAAGGCACCAGAAGGTGAGGCTGCTTGCTGAACTACAGGATATAACTGCTGCTGGTTAGTAAGCGCTCATGAGCAAAGTGAAAGCAAATCCTGAAACTGACGAGAAAGATCTGGAGGCAAAGTAAAAGTTACTGGCCCAGGGTCCCACTGACTTGCAGTCCCCAGAGTAGATACCACAGGATCCGGTTGAGTCACAGTAACTTCAGTCAATGGAGCATCAAGCAAATTAGGATCATACTCACTAGGATGACTGCAAGACCCTGGTTCAACAAGCTCCTCACAATCTGGAGAGACAGGGAGAAGGTCAGCACCTGCAATGCTCAGTGGCATTGGGAAATGAGGATCTCTCTGTTTAGTGAAGTGGACGAAGAATAGGGTGGTGCAGAAGGGTGAGAAGGGCAAACACATTTGCGGAACTTACCCCAGACAGTTAAAAATACAGAAGCTTGCAGCACATCCTTATTATAAAAGCAAAAGTGGTCAATTTTCATTTGCAGAACTTACCCCAGACAGTTAAAAATACAGATGCTTGCAGCACATCCTTATTATAAAAGCAAAAGTGGTCAATTTTTTCTCCTGTCACAGCCCATGTAGATTAATCCAGCACACCTCGTTCAGGAACCCAAGGGCAAATTTCACTCATAATCTGCAAAAATTTCTCTACTTGTTTTAAATTAATATTATGACCCTGAAACTTTATCATAGAATACAACAATTGTACAAGCAACTTATGTTCCTTTGACTCTATATGCCCCATGTTTCACACCAGATTCTATTTACTGAATCTTCTACAAATGATTTTTCAAGGATTATACATACAAAAGAGGCTAGAAAAGTGGAAAAATGATTATATGGGTTGAATACAAAATCAAGGATAGAAAGTCTAAATGGATAAAAAATCAAACCCTTTAACTTCATTTACCACCGCAGCCTCTCACTCTTTATGCATCACCGGTGTCCCCAATGTCCAAGTCCCTTCGTTGGTCACCACCTGAGAAGAGTAGCACGTCTGCGGGAGGCTCTTGGCCAGCAAGAGGGTCCAACCTGGATAGGGGTGTGCACAGAAGATAAAAGATGACAGACAGAAGGGGTTTGAAGGGTTGAGAAACTATGCTTTGCCAAAAACTTTATTGTGCCCAGCGTCTGGTTATATATGTTACAAGTAGAGTTGCTTGCATAAAACACAAAAGTTATTTCCATGAGATAAAGGAGAACACAAAGTTTTACCATAAAATCACAAGTCTCCTTACATCAGATAAGTATAATGGAATACTTAAGTCACAAGGTAAGTAAGTTATGCCCAGTTGTAAATACTTAATACTTGTAAATACTTAAGTCACAAGGTAGGTAAGTTATGCCCAGTAAATACTTAACAATTATAAATACTTGAGTTAAATCACAAGGTAAGTAAGTTATGCCCAGTAAATACTTAACAATTGTAAATACTTAAGTCAAAGGTAAGTTACGCCCAGTAAATACTTAACAATTGCAAATACTTAAGTCACAAGGTAAGTAAGTTACGCCCAGTAAATACTTAACAATTGCAAATACTTAAGTCACAAGGTAAGTAAGTTATGCCCAATAAATACTTATGTTATTATTTTACAACTATTGTGGCAAGAATCCAAAAATGAATACAATAAAGCAATAAACCATAAGGAGCCAAAAGTGGACACAATGTCTCCCATGTCCTCATATCCATAAAGTAATGTTTGTTAATTATTCTGAATAGCATAGTCCCTCTCTCGGTTCCTGCTTTATCTCAGCTCGACTTCACCCAACTGGGGATCTGTGTCCAGCCTCAAGCTCACCATATGGCAAGGCCCATTTCCTAGGAGCCTCACAGGGGATCATTCCGCACGAATGCGCACCTGGGGAATAGTCAGGAGTCTCTTTATTATACCCACGTATTCAGAGTCTCATTCAATAATACACACCTGGGGAAGTTAAGAGTGTACTTCATATAGCCACTCATTTAGAGCCTCAGTGAATAATGCACACCTGAAGAATAGACACTAGTCTATTTTATATGGCCACAAAATCAAAGCCTGAGTGAGTAATGCAAAACTTTAGAATAGACAGTAGTCTTTTCCATATGCCAACTTATTCAGAGTCTCAGTCAATAATACACACCTGGGGAATAGTCAGGAGTCTATTTCGTATGGTCACTAACTCAAAGCCTCATTAAATAATACACACCTGTGGACTAGTCAGGAGTCTATTTTATATGCCCAAACTTTCAGAGCCTCAGTGAATAATGCATACCTGGGGAATACTCAGGATGCTATTACATATGGCCTCTCATTTAGAGCTTCACTGAATAAGGAACACCTGTAGAGTAGTCAGAAGTCTATTTCTTATAGCCACATATTCGGATCCTCACTGAATAATATACACCTGGGGGAAAGTCAAGATTTTATTTCGTATAGCCACTCATTCAGAGACCAGCTTAAAATGCACACCTGGGGGGTATTCAGGAGTCCCTTTTTTATGGCCACTCATTCAGAGTCTCACTGAATAATGCACACCTATGAAAAGTCCGGAGTGTATTTCACATGGCCACTCATTCCGAGCCTCAGTGAAGAATCCTGGGGAATATTCAGGAGTCTATTTCACATAGCCACTTATTCAGAGACTCACTGAATAATGCACTCCAGACTGGTGAATAGTCTGGAGTCTATTTGATATGACCGTTCACCCAGTGCCTCAGTGGAAAATGCACACCTGAGGAATAGTCAAGAGGCTATAGATGAGAGTCTATTCCATATGGTCACTCGTTCAGAAACTCCCTGAATGATACACACCTTGGGAATAGTCAGAGTCCATGCCATATTGCCACTCAATCAGAGCATTACTGAATTATGCACACCTGGGAAATAGGATTCTATTTCGTATGACCACTGATTGAGAGTTTCATTGAATAATGCACACCCGGACATTAATAAGGAGGCTATGTCATATGAACACTCCTTTAGAGCCTCAGTGAATAATACACACCTAGGGAATACTCAGGAGTCTATTACAAAGGCCCTCTCATTCAAAGCCTCACTGAACAATGCACACCTGTTGGGTACTAAGGAGTGTATTTCATTTGGCCATTCATTCAGCACCTTAATGAATAATACACACGTGGGGAATAGTCAGGATTCTATTTAATATGAACACCCGTTATGAGTCTTGCTGAATTATGTATGCCCTGGAATCCTGAGGAGTCTGTTTCCTATCAACCCCTTTTCCGAGTCTAACAGAAAAATTAACAAATGCGGAATTATAAGGAGTGAATTTCGTATGGCCCTTTCTTCAGAGCCTCATTGAATAATGTATACCTGGAGAAAAATTTGGAGTCTCTTTCATATGGCCATTCTTTCAGAGCATCAGTAAAGAATGCACACCTGTGGAGTTGCCAGGTGTCTATTTGCTTTAGCCACACATTCAGAACATCAGTGAATAATACACACCTGTGGTATAGTCAGGACTCTCTTTCATAAGGCCCCTCATTCAGAGGCTGAGTGAATAATACACACCTGGAAAATAGAAATCTATTATATATTGCCACTTATTCAGACCCTCAGTAAATAATGCGCACCTGGAAAATAGGAGTCTATTTTATATGGACACCTTTTCAGAGCCTTTCTGAATAATACACATATTGGGGAGAGTCAGGAATCTGTTTCTTATGGCCTCTCACTGAGACTCCCAGGGGATAGTGCACACTTGGGGAATTGTCAGGAGTGTATTTTATATGGGAACTCATACAGAACCTCAGTGAATAAGACACACCAGGGGAATAGTCAGGATTCTATTCCTTATGGACGCTCATTCAGAATTTCACTGAATAATGCACACATTTGGAATAGTGAGGATTCTGTTTCATATGGCCACTCATTCAGAGCCTCACTGAATAGTACACACCTATGGAATAGTCAGGAGACTGTTTTATATAGCCACTCATTCAAAGCCACAGTGAATCCTGCACGCCTGAGGAGTACTGAGGAGTTTATTTCTAATGACTCTTCATTCAAAGTCTCAGTGAATAATACACACCTGGGAAATAGTCAAGGGTCTATTTTATATGGCCACTCATTCAGATCCTAAGTGAATGACACACACTTGGGGAATAATCGGATTCTATTTCATACAACCAGTATTGAGAGCCAAACTGAAAAAATGCACACCTTGGGAATAGTGAGGAGTCTGATAGGAACACTCTTTCGGTGCCTCAGTGAATAATACACCAGGGGAATACTGAAGAGTCTTTTGAATAATGCCCCTCTTTCACAGCCTCTCGAAGTAGTGCAAGTTTGAGGAACTGTCAGTTTATTTAGAATGGGCACTCATTCAGAGACTCAGTGAGAAATACACACCTAGGGATTAGTGGGGATTCAATTTCCGATGGCCACACATTCACAGCCTCAGTGAATAATGTAGACCTGAGGAATAGTCAGGAGTCTATTTCCTATGCCCACTCTTTCAGAGTCTCACTGAATAACTCACCCCTGTAGAGTACTGAAAGGTCTCTTTAGTATGGCCACTCATTTTGAGCCTCACTGCATCATACACACCTGGGTAATAACCAGGAGTTTATTTCTTCAGGCAAATCATTCAGAGGCTCAGCGAATTACACACAGCTGGGAAATAGTCAGAAATCTTCTTTATATTGCTCCTCATTCAAAGCCTAAGCCAACAATGAACACCTGATGAGTCCTCAGGAATGTATATCATATGGCCACTCATTCAGCACCTCACTGAATGACACACACGTTGGGAATAGTCAGGATTCCATTTAATATGGAACCTATTTTGAGACTCACTGAATAACCTATACCTGTAGAATAGTGAGGAGTCTATTTCATATCGTCCTTTCTTCTGAGTCTCACTGAGTAATACACACCTGGGAAATTGTCAGGAGTCTATTTTGTATGGCCTGCATTCAGAGTCTCATTGAATAATGCATACCTGGAGAAAAATTTGAAGTCTCTTTCATATGGCCATTCATTCAGAGCGTCGGTGAATAATGTACCCATGTGGGGTAGCCAGGTGTTTATTTCCTTTGGCCACACATTGAGAATCTCAGCGAATCATACACAGTTGTGGAATACACAGGAGTCTATTTCACACAGCCCCTCATTCAGTTCCCGTGTGAGTAAAACCCACCTGGAAAATAATCAGGAGTCTATTTCACATTGCCTCCCATTCATAGCCTCAGTCAATAATCCACACCTGGGGAATAGTCAGCAATCTATTTAATAGGGCTACCTTTTTCAGAACCTCCCTTAATAATGCACACATGGGGGATATTCAGAGGTCTATTTCACATGGACACTGATTCACAGCCTCCGTGAGTAATGCATATTTCGGGAGTACTCAGCAATCTATTTAATGTGGACACTCATTCAGCACCTCAGTGAATAATGCACACCTGGGGAATAGTCAGGATTCTTTCTTATGGTCACTCATTTAGATCTTCACTGAATAATGCACACATTTGGAATAGTCAGGATTCTCTTACATATGGCCACTCATTCAGAGCCTCACTGAATGGTACATAACTGTGGAATAGTAAGGAGTCTATTTCATATTGCCACTCATTCAGAGCCCCAGTGAATAATGCACGCCTGAAGAGTACTGAGGATTCTATTTCAAATGACCCCTCATTCAGAGTCTTAGTGAATAATACAAACATGGGGAATATTCAAGGCTCTGTATCATATGGCCACTCATTCAGAACCTCAGTGAATGATACACACCTGGAGAATAATCAGTATCTTATTCCATATGACCTGTGATTCAGAGCCAAACTGAATAATGCACACCTTGGGAATAGACAGGTTTCTCTTTCATATGGACACTCTTTTAGAGGCTCAGTAAATAATACACACCAGGGGAATATTGATTAGGTTATTTCGTATTGCCACTCATTCAGAGCCCTCCGAATAGTGCAAGTTTGGGGAATTGTCTGCAGTTTATTTACAGTGTCCTCTCATTCAGAGCCTCATTGAATAATGCATACATGAAAAAATCTTGGAGTCTCTTTCACATGGCCATTCATTCAGAGCATCAGTGAAGAATGCACACTTATGGAGTAGCCATGTGTCTATTTTCTTTGGTGACACATTCAGAACATCAGTGAATAATATACACCTGTGGAATAGTCAGGAGTCTATTTCATACGGCCCCTCATTCAGAGCCCGTGTGAATAAAACACACCTGGGGAATAGACAGCAGTGTATTTCATATGGACCCTCTTTCAGAGCCTCTATGAATTATGTACTCATGGGGTAGAGTCAGGAGTCTATTTCATATGGCCACTCAGTGAGAGCCTCAGGGAGTAGTGCACACCTGGGGAATTGTCAGGAGTCTATTTGGTATGGCAACTCATAAAGAACCTCAGTGAATAACACACACCTAGGGAATAGTAAGGAGTGTATTTTAATTGGCCATATATTCGGAAGCTCAGTGAATAATACACACCTAGGGAATTGCCAGGAAACAATTTCATCTGGCCTCTCATGCAGAGCTTCACTGAATAATGCACTCCTGTGGAGTAGTCAGCAGCCTAATTGATATAGCCATTCATTCAGAGCCTCTCTGAGTAATAAGTTCCCTGTGAATATTCAGGAATCTCTTTACCATGGCCACTCAGAGCCTCACTGAATGGTACACAACTGTGGGATTGTCATATGGCCACTAATTCAGAATCCCATGGAGTAATGCACACCAGTGGATAAGTGAGGATTCTCTTTCATATGACCACTCAATCAGAGCCGGACTGATTGAGTGTATCATTTTTGAATGATACACACCTGTGGAATTGTCAAGAGTCTATTTCATATTGCCACTCATTCAGAGCCTTAGTGAATAATGCCCATCTAGGGAGTACTGAGGATTCTATTCTAAATAATAGACACTTGGGGAATAGTCAATGGTCTATTTTTTTATTGCATTTTAGGTTTTGTGGTACATGTGCAGAACATGCAAGATAGTTGCATATATGCACACCTGGCAGTGTGATTGCTGTCTTTCTCCCCTTCACCCACATCTGGCATTTCTCCGCATGCTATCCTCCTTCAGTTCCTCCCCTCACTGTCCCTCCCCTGTTTCCCCTAACAGACCCCAGTGTGTAGTGCTCCCCTCCCTGTGTCCATGTGTTCTCATTTTTCATCACCCATCTATGAGTGAGAATATGCAGTATTTCATTTTCTGTTCTTGTGTCAGTTTGCTGAGAATGATGTTCTTCAGATTTATCCATTTCCCCACAAAAGACGTGAACTCATCGTTTTCGATTGCTGCATAATATTCCATGGTGTATATATTCCACATTTTCCCAGTCAAGTCTATCATCACTGGGCATTTGGGTTGGTTCCAGGTCTTTGCTATTATAAACCATGCTGCAATGAACATTCGTGTGCATGTGTCCTTATAGTAGAACTATTTATAGTCCTTTGGATACATACCCAGTAATGGGATTGCTGGGTCAAATGGAATTTCTATTTCTAGGTCCTTGAGGAATCGCCACACTGTCTTCCACAATGGTTGAACTCATTTACACTTTCACCAGCAGTGTAAAAGTGTTCCTATTTCTCCACATCCTCTCCAGTATCTGTTGTCTCCAGATTTTTAAATGATTGCCATTCTAGCTCTGTGATTGCCGTTCTGGCATGAGAGGGTATCTCAATGTAGTTTTAATTTGCACTTCTCAGAGGATCAGTGATGATGAACATTTTCTCATATGTTTGTTGGCCTCATATATGTCTTCTTTTGTAAAGTGTCTGTTCATATCCTTTGCCCATTTTTGAATGGGTTTGTTTATTTTTTTCTTGTAAATCTGTTTGGGTTCTTTGTCAATTCTGGACATCAGCCCTTTGTCAGATAGGTAAACTGCAAAAATTTTTTCGCATTCTGTTGGTTGCCGATTCACTCTAGTGACTGTTTTTTTTTTTGCCGTGCAGAAGCTGTGGAGTTTCATTAGGTCCCATTTGTCTATTTTGGCTTTTGCTGCCAATGCTTTTTGTGTTTTGATCATGAAGTCCTTGCCTACTTCTGTGTCCTGGATGGTTTTGCCTAAATTTTCCTCTAGGGTTTTTATGGTGCCAGGTCTTATATTTAAGTCTTTAATCCATCTGGAGCTAATTTTAGTGTAAGGTGTCAGGAAGGGGTCCAGTTTCTCCTTTCTGCACATGACTAGCCAGTTTTCCCAACACCATTTATTAAACAGGGAATCCTTTCCCCATTGCTTGTTTTTGTCATGTTTATCAAATATTGTATGGCTGTAGATATGTTGTGTTGCCTCCGATGCCTCTGTTCTGTTCCATTGGCCTATATCTCTGTTTTGGTACCAGTACCATGCTGTTTTGATTACTGTAGCCTTGTATTATAGTTTGAAGTCCGGTAGTGTGATGCCTCCTGCTGTGTGCTTTTTGCTTAGAATTGACTTGGCTATGTGGGCTCTCTTTTGGTTTCATATGAAGTTCATGGTGGTTTTTTCCAGTTCTGTGAAGAAAGTCAATGGTAGCTTGATGGGGATAGCATTGATTCTGTAAATTACCTTGGGCAATATAGCCATTTTCACGAAATTGATTCTTCCTAACAGTGAACATGGAATGGTTCTCCATCTGTTTGTGTCCTCCTATTTCGTTGAGCAGTGGTTTGTAGTTCTCCTTGAAGAGGTCCTTTACATTCCTTGTGAGTTGTATTTCTAGGCATTCTATTCTCTTTGTAGCAATTGTGAATGGCAGTTTGTTTTTGATTTGTCTCTCTTTAAGTCTGTTATTGGTGTATAGAAATGCTTGTAATTTTTGCACATTGATTTTACATCCTGAGACTTTGCTGAAGTTGCTTATCAATTTCAGGATTTTTGGGCTGAGACAATGAGGTCTTCTAGATATACTATAATGTCATGTGCAAAGAGAGAAAATTTTGCTTCCTCTTTTCCTATTTGAATACCCTTTATTTCTTTTTCTTGCCTGATTGCTCTGGCTAGAACTTCCAGTACTATGTTGAATATGAGTGGTGAGAGAGGGCATCCTTGTCTAGTGCCAGATTTCAAAGGGAATGCTTCCACTTTTTGCCCATTCAATATGATATTGGCTGTTGGTTTGTTGTAAATAGCTTTTATTATTTTGAGATACGTTCCATCAACACCGAGTTTATTGAGGGTTTTTAGCATAAAGGGCTGTTGAATTTTGTCAAATGCCTTCTCTGCATCAATTGAGATAATTATGTGTTTTTTGTTTTTGGTTCTGTTTATGTGGTGAATTACGTTTATAGACTTGCATATGTTGAACCAGCCTTGCATCCCTGGGATGAATCCTATTTTATCATGGTGGATAAGGTTTTTGATTTGCTGTTGCAATCGGCTTGCCAGGATTTTATTGAAGATTTTTGCATCTATGTTCATCATGGATATTGGCCTGAAGTTTTCTTGTTGAGTCTCTGCCAGGTTTTGGTATCAGGATGAAGTTGGTCTCATAAAATGATTTGGGAAGGATTCCCTCTTTTCGGATTATTTGGAATAATTTCAGAAGAAATGGTACCAGCTCCTGTTTGTGTGTCTGGCAGAATTTGGCTGAACCCATCTGGACCTGGGCTTTTCTTGTGTGGTAGGCTCTTAATTGCTGCCTCGACTTCAGACCTTGTTATTGGTCTATTCCTAGTTTTGGCTTCCTCTTGGTTTAGGCTTGGGAGGACACAAGTGTTCAGGAATTTATCCATCTCTTCCAGGTTTACTAGTTTATGTGCATAGAGTTGTTTGTAATATTATCTGATGACGGTTTGAATTTCTGTGGAATCTGTGGTGATTTCATCTTTATCGTTTTTTATCACATCTATTTGATTATTCTCTCTTTTCTTTGTTATCAATCTGGCTAGTGATCTCTCTATTTTGTTGATCATTAAAAAAACAGCTCTTGGATTTATTGATTTTTTGAAGGGTTTTCGTGTCTCTATCTCCTTCAGTTCTGCTCTGATCTTAGTTATTTCTTGTCTTCTGCTCAGTTTTGAGTTTTCTTGATCTTGCTCCTCTAGCTCTTTCAATTTTGACGATAGGATGTCAATTTTGGATCTCTCCATTCTCCTCATATGGGCACTTATTGCTATATATTTCCCTCTAGAGACTGCTTTCAATGTGTCCCCGAGATTCTGGCATGTTGTGTCTTTGTTCTCATTGGTTTTGAAGAAGTTCTTTACTTCTGTTTCATTTCATTGTTTATCTAGTCAATATTTAAAAGCCAGTTGTTCTGTTTCCATGAAGCTGTGCAGTTATGGGTTGATTTCTGAATTCTGAGTTCTAACTTGATTGCACTATGGTCTGAGACTGTTTGTTATGATTTAGTTGTTTTGCATTTGCTGAGCAGTGCTTTACTTCCAATTATGTGGTCAATTTTAGAGTAGGTGTGATGTGGTGCTGAGAAGAATGTATATTCTGTGGATTTGGGGTGGAGAGTCTATAAATGTCTATCAGGTTTGCTTGTTTCAGGTCTGAGTTCAAGTCTTGGATATCCTTATTAATTTTGTGTCGATTGATCTGTCTAATATTTACAGTGGAGTGTTAAAGTCTCCCACTATTATTGTGTGGGAGTCTAAGTCTCTTTATAAGTCATTAAGAACTTGCCTTATGTATCTGGGTGCTCCTGTATTGGGTCTATATATATTTAGGATCGTTAGCTTTTCTTGTTGTATCGATCCTCTTACCATTATGTAATGTCCTTTTTTGTCTCTTTTAATCTTTGTTGCTTTTACGTCTATGGTATCAGAGACGAGAATTGCAACTCCTACTTTTTTTTGTTCTCCATTTTCTTGGTAAATCTTCATTCATTCCTTTATTTTGAGCCTTTGTGTATTTTTGCATGTAAGATGGGTTTCCTGGATACAGCACACTGATGGGTTTTGGCTTTTTATCTAATTTGCCAGTCTGTGTCTTTTTATTGGTGCCTTTAGGCCATTTATATTTAGGGTTAATATTGTTATGTGTGAATTTGATACTGTTATTTTGATGCTAGCTGACTGTTTTGCCCATTAGTTGATGCAGATTCTTTATATAGTTGATACTTTTTATTATTTGGTATGTGTTTGGAATGGCTGGTACTGTTTTTTCCTTTCTCTGTTTAGTGCCTCTTCCAGGAGCTCTTGTAAAGTAGGCCTGGTGGTGACAAAATCTCTGGATACTTGCTTGTTCGCAAAGGATTTTATTTTTCCTTCACTTATAAAATTCAGTTTGGCTGGATATGAAATTCTGGGTTGAAAGTTCTTTTCTTTAAGGATGTTGAATATTGGTCCTCACTCTCTTTTGTCTTGTAGGGTTTCTGCCGAGAGATCTGCTGTGAGTCTAATGGGCTTCCCTTTGTGGGTGACCCGACCTTTCTCTCTGGCTGCCTTTAGCATTTTCTTCTTCATTTCAACCCTGGTGAATCCGACGATTATGTGCGTTGGGGTTCCTCTTCTTGCAGAATATCTTTTTGGTATTCTCTCTATTTCCTGGACTTGAATATTGGCCTGCCTTGCTAGGTTGCAGAAATTTTCCTGGATAATATTCTGAAGAGTACTTTCCATCTTGGATTCATTCTGTTCTTCACATTCAGGTACACCTAACCTGTAGATTAGGTCACTTCACATAGTCCCACAATTCTTGGAGACTTTCTTCATTCTGTTTTGCATTTTTTTTCTCTAATCTTGGTTTCTCGTTTTATTTCATTGAGTTGATATTCGACTTCTGATATTTTTTCTTCTGCTTGGTTAATTCAGCTGTTGAAACTTGTACATGCTTCGTGAAGTTCTCATGTTGTGTTCTTCAGCTCCTTCAATTCACTCATATTTCTACGTTGTTCATTATTGTTATCATTTTCTCAAATCTTTTTTCAAGGTTTCTTAGTTTCTTTGCATTGAGTTAGAACATGTTCTTTTAGCTCATGGTGGTTTCTCATTACCCACCTTCTGACATCTGATTCTTTCATTTCATCACACTCATTCTCCATCCAGATTTGTTTCCTCACTGTTGAGGAGTCTTGGTTTCTTGTAGCAGGCGAGGTGTTCTGGTTTTGGTGTTTTTCTCCTTTTTGCAGTGGTTTCTTCCCATCTTTGTGGATTTATCCACCTGTCATCTGAGTAGTTGCTGATTTTCCGATTGGGTCTCCGAGTGGTCGTCCAGATTGTTGATAATGAAGAATTTCTTTTTCTTAGTTTTTCTTCTAACAGTCTGGCTCCTCTGCTGTAGGAACACTGAGGTCCACTCCAGGTCCTGCTTTCCTTGGGTACACCTTTAGCAGCTGCAAAACTGTGAGGGTTGCTACCAGTTTCTTCTTTTGCTATCTTTGTCCCTGAATGATGCCCGCCAAATTTCAGTTCGATTAGTCCTTTGTGAGGTGACTCTTTGGATATACGAGGGTCAGTGAGCTGCTTGAGGAAACTGTCTGTACTTTATACTTGAGGAGACAGTCTGTACTTTATCGGAGCTCAAGTGCTGAGATGTGAGCTCCATTGTTCATTCAGGGCTGCTAGGCAGGTACATTTGAGTCTGCTGTAGCAGAACTTATAAAGTCCCCTTTTTTCCTCAGGTGCTTTGTCCCAGGGAGTTATGGCTTTATTTATTAGTATCTGTGGCACTTTCCTGCCCAGCAAGGAGGCAGTCTAATTACTGCCTGCCTGTAGTGGCTGTGCTAAGCTTCCATGGGCTCCGCCCTGCTGTCATGGGCTCTGCCCTGCTGCCATGTGTAATTTCTTGTAGTCCTGTTTATATGGGTGTGGTTACAGCTGCCATAGTGATGGTGGCTCATCTCTGTAGTGGCGGACTCTCTCTGTTTTGGCGGGTTGACTCAGCAACAGCGGGGTGCCTCGGCAACAGCAGGCTGTGTCAGCAATGGCAGAATACCTCTGTATGAATCGAGTGTCTTGGTAATGGTGGACGCCCCTACCCCTCCGAGCTGCACCTTCCTGGGTTCAGGTCTGTTTGCCATGAAACTCTCAACCCCGAGTGTTTCCAATTGCTGTTTTGTTTGTTTCTTTAGCAGTGGGATCCGCTGAGCCTGATCACCTGGCTCCCTGCCTCGGAGCCATTTTTTTTAAGTTGAACGGTTGACTCTCTCCCAGGTGTTCCAGTTGCCTGCCAAAAGGGCACTGGTATCTGTGTGATTTCCCATGCAGTGACCCCACTGGGCTGGCTGGAACAGTGTTGCTTCCCAGGAATCTCCTTGCCTGGCTTTCTGTTTAAGTCCCATTTAATGAGATGAATGTGCTAATCTGCCTTTTAAAATCCCAAATTGCCGGTTTAACAGGGCAACCAAACCATTGTATTTTCTACAGAGTGCCACTGTGCTGTGGCCCCAGTCCAAATACCTGCGTCGGACCAAACAGCTGCAATGCTGGCCCATGGGGCTCCTACACCTGGAAATCTCCTGGTCTGTGGGAAATAAAGATCTGTCAGGAATGCAGCATCCAGTCACCAGCTGCGCTTTCACTGGGAGCTGCAATCCTGAGTAGGTCCTACAGTGCCATCTTCTCCCAATCTGTCAATCGTCTATTTTATATGGTCACTCATTCAGAGCCTCACTGAATGATACACACCTGGGGAATAGTCAGGATTCTATTTCATATGACCAGTCATTGAGAGCAAAGCTAAAAAATGCACACCTTGGGAATAGTCAGGAGTCTGTTTAACGTGACCACTGATTACGAGCCTCAGTGAATAATGCATGTATGTGAAGTACTGAGGAGACTAATTCATAGCACCCCTGATTCTGAGACTCCCTGAATAATGCACACATGGGGAACAGTTAGAAGTCTATTTGATATGGTCACTCAGTAGGACCCCCATGAAAAAATTCACAACTGGGGAATAGTCAGGAGTCTATTTTATATGGCCACACAGAGAATCAGTGAAAAATGTGGACTTGGGGAAAACTCAGGAGTCTATTTCACATGGCCAATACTTCAGAGCCACAGTGAATAATGCACACCAGTGTAATAGTAAGAAGCCTCTTCCATATGGCCACTCATTTAGTGCCTAACTGAATGATACACACCTGGGGAATCGTCAGGATACTATTCCATACTGTCACTCATTCAGAGCCTTATTGAATAATTCGCAAGGGGGCAATAGTCAGGAGTCTATTTTATATGGCCTCTCAATCAAAGCTTCAGTGAATAATGAATCCCTATGGAGCACTCAGAACGCTGTTTAAGATAGCCACGAATTAAGTGCCTCCCTAAATGATACACACCTGGGTGATAGTCAGAAATCTATTTTATGTGACCTCTGATTCTGGGCCTCACTGAAGAATACATACCTGGAGGAGTGTCAGGAGTCTATTTGGTATGGACACTCATACAGAACCTCTTTGAATAACGCACACATAGATAATAATTAGGAGTTTACATCATATGGCTATTATTCAGATAATCAGTGAATAACACACACATGTGGAGTAATAAGGCGTCTGTTTCATATGGCGACTCTTTCACAGCCTCACTGAATATTACACACTTGTGGTATAGTCTGGAGTCTATTTCTTATGGCCACTCATTCAGAGCCTCACTGAATAATGCACACCAGGTAAAAGGAGACTATTTCATATGGAAACTCATTCAGAACCTCACTGAATATTACATACCTGGGAATTGTCAGGAGTCTACTTCATATGGCCACTCTTTCACAGCCTCATAGAATAATGCACACCTGTGGAATAGTCAGAAGTCTCTTTCATATAGCCACTAATTGAGAGCCTCACTAAGTGAACACATCTAGAAAAATAGTCAGGATTCTGTTTTATCCCCTCATTCAGAGTCTCACTGAATAATGCACACCTGTGGAATAGACAGGAGTCTATTTCACATGGACCCTCATTCAGTGCCCGTGTGAATAAAACCCGCCCAGAAAATAATCAGGAGTCTATTTCACATTGCCTCCCATTCAAAGCCTCAGTGAATAATCCACACCTGAGGAATAGTCAGCAATCTATTTAATAGGGCTACTTTTTCAGAACCTCCATTAATAATGCACACATTGGGGATATTCAGAAGTCTATTTCACATGGACACTGATTCACAGCCTCCGTGAATAATGCATACTTGGGGAGTACTCCACAATCTATTTCATATGGCCACTCATTCAGCACCTCAGTGAATAATGCACACCTGGGGAACAGTCAGGATTCTCTTTCATATGGCCACTCATTCAGAGCCTCACTGAATGGTACCCACCTGTGAAATAGTCAGGAGTTATTTCATATTTTCACTCATTCAGAGACGCAGTGAATAATGCACATCTGGGGAATAGGCAGGAGTCTGTTTAACATGACCACTCATTCCGAGCCTCAGTGCATAATGCACATCTGTGGAGTACTAAGGAGACTAATTCATATCATCTTCGACTCTGAGACTCCCTGAATAATGCACACATGGGGAACAGTCAAAATTCTATCTCATATGGTCACTCAGAAGGACCCCCAAAGAATAATACACAACTGGGGAATAGTAAGGAGTCTGTTTTATATGGCCACTTAGAGAATCACTGAATAATGCAGTCTTGGGGAAAACTCAGGAGTGTATTTCACATGGCCAGTAATTCAGAGCTACAGTAAAAATGCACACCAGCTTATTAGTCAGGGGTCTCTTTCATATGGCCACTCAATCAGTGCCTCACTATGATACACACCTGGGGAATCGTCAGGAATCTATTCAATACTACCACTCATTCAGAGCCTTATTGAATAATTCACAACGGGGCAATAGTCAGGAGTCTACTTTACATGGCCTCTCATTCAGTGCTTCAGTGACTAATGAACCCCTATGGAGTGGTCAGAATGCTGTTTAAGATAGCCACGAATGAAGTGCCTCCTTGAATGATACACACCTGGGTGATAGTCAGGAGTCTTTCATATGACCTCTCATTCTGGGCCTCACTGAAGAATACACACCTGGGGGAGGGTCAGGGGTCTATTTGGTATGGACACTCATACAGAACCCCTTTGAATAATGCACACATGGAGAATAATTAGGAGTCTATGTCATATGGCTACTCATTCAGACAATCAGTGAATAATGCACACATGTGGAGTAATAAGGAGTCTGTTTCATATTGCCACTCTTTCACAGCCTCACTGAATATTTCACACTTGTGATATAGTCTGGAGTCTATTTCTTATGGCCACTCATTGAGAGTCTCACTAAACGTACACACCTGGGGAAATAGGATTCTGTTTTAACCCCTCATTCAAAGGCTCACTGAATAATGCACACCTGTGGAATAGTCAGGAGTTTTGTTCAGGTGGCCTCTCATTCGGAGTGTTACTGAATAATGTGCAGTAGTTAGGAGTCTATTTCATGTCGCCACATATTCAGAGCCTCAGTGAATAATACACACCTGTGGGATAGTAAGGAATCCAATTAATATGGCCACTTATACTGAGTCTCACTGAATAATACACACCTGGAGAATAATTTTGAGTCTATTTTCATGGACATTCATTCAGAGCCTCAGTGAATAATGCACAGCAGTGGAGTAGCCAGGAGTCTATTTCATTTGGACACTCATTCATAGCCTCAGTGGATAATATGCACCTGTGGAATAGTCAGGAGTCTATTTCATATGGCCACTCATTCAGAGCCTCAGTGAATAATACACCCTTGGGGAATAGTCAAGAGTCTTTTTTATATGGCCATCTTTCTGTGCCTTACTGAGTATTACACACCTGGGGAATAATCAGGACAGTTTCATATGAACACTCATTGAGGGCCTCACTGAATAATGCACACCTGTGGAGTTGTCAGGAATCTATTTCATTTGGTCACTCTTTCAGAGTCTCAGTGAATAACACACACCTGAAGTACAGTGAGGAGTCTATTTTATGTGGACACTCATTCAGAGCCTCACGAAATAGTGCACACCTGGAGAATTCTCAAGAGTCTATTTGGAATGGCAGTGCATTCGGAGACTCTGTGAATAACACACACCTAGTTAATAGTGAGGAATCTATTCCAAATGGCCACATATTCAGAGCCTCAGTGAATAATGCACACCTGAGAATAATCAGGAGTCTATTGGTTATGCCCACTCATTCAGCCCCTCAGTGAATAATGCACGTCTGTCGAGTACTGAGGTGTCCGTTTCCTGTGGCCACTCATGTCGAGCCTCACTGAATAGTACACACCTGGGAAAGTCAGGAGTGTATTTCACATGGCCACTCATTCAGAGGCTCAGTAAATAATTCACACCGGTTGAGTACTCAGGAGTCTTTTTCATATGGCGAATCATTCAGAGCCTAGCTGAATAATAAACACTGGGAATAGTCAGGATTCTGTTTAATATGACAATTCATTATCAGCCTCAGTGAATAACGCATGTCTGTGGAGTACTGAGGAGACTAATTCATATCGCCCCTCATTCTGAAATTCCCTTAATAATACACACCTGTGGAATAAACAGAAGTCTATTTCATATGGCTACTCAGAGAATCAGTGAATTATGCACACATAAGGAATATTCAGTGAATATTAGGAGTCTATTTCATATGGCCAGTCAGAGCCTCAGTGAATAATGCACACCATGGTAATAGGAGCCTCTTTTATATGACCACTCATTCAGTATCTCACTGAATGATACACACCTGGGAAATTGTCAGGATTCTATTGCATATGACCCCTCATTCAGAGCCTTACTGAATAATGCACAATGGGGCAGTAGTCAGGAGTCTATTTCATATGGCCTCTCATTTAGAGCTTCAGTGAATAATGAACATCTGTGGAGTAGTCAGGACCCTATTTAAGATAGCCACAAATTAAGCACCTCCCTGAATGATACACACCTGTGTGATAGGAGTCTATTTGGTATGGACACTCATAGGGAACCTTTTTGAATAATGCACATGTGGGGATTAATCACTAGTCTATTTCATATGGTGATTCATTTAGAGAATCAATGAATAACGCACACCTGTGGAGTAAAATGGAGTCTATTTCCTATGGCCACTCTTTCAGTGTTTCAGTGAATAATATACATATCTGGAATAGTCAGAAATCTCTTTCATATGGCCACTCGTTCAGAGCCTCAGTGAATAACACAGCCCTGGGAAATAGTCAAGGGTCAACTTCAAATGGCTACACATTCAGAGTCTCTGTAAGTAATGCACACCTGGGGAATAGTCAGTAATCTGTTACATATTGCCACTTATTTAGAGCCTCAGTGAATAATGCACACCTCGGAAATAGTCAGGAGTCGATTTCATATGGACACTTATTCAGAGCCTCCCTGAATAATACACACATTGGGGAGAGTCAGGAATCTGTTTCTTATGGCCACTCACTGAGACTCCCAGGGAATAGTGCACACTTGGGGAATTGTCAGGGGTCTATTTCATATGGCAACTCATACAGAACCTCAGTGAATAAGACACACCTGGGGAATAGTCAGGAGTGTATTTCATTAAGCACACACTAAGAGCTCAGTGAATTATACACAACACGGGAAAGATCAGGAGTCAATTTCATCTGGTTTCTCACTCAGAGCTTCATTGAGTAATGCACTCCTATGGAATAGTCAGGAACCTAATTGATATAGCCACTCATTCAAAGCCTCAGTGAAGACCCAGACTCAAGATGGCGCTGTGAGAACAACCCAGGATTGGAGCTCTCGTTGAATCCGCAAACGGTGAGTTGGAGCTGCATTTCCAGACTGATCTTTGTTGCCCACAGAACGGGGAAACTCCCAAGTATAAAAAAGACACGGGACACCAGGCAGTAGGTCTGCCTGGAGAAGCCAGCAGCCGGGGCGGCGGCAGCCGGCCCTACCCAGCAATCCCCACAGGGCGCGCTTGTCCGGGTGCCCTGTTGAACCGGCAACCTGAGACTTGAGAGGGCTGGACTTGAGACTGAACGAGACTTGGACAGTAGGCCAGCCCAGGGGATTGCAGGGACAGATCGTTTGGGACACCCAGTGGGACGAACAAAACCGCGATTTCAAACTATCCCGAGCAGACTGTCCAAGACGCTCTGTGGGGGAGGGGCGTCCACCACTACCGAGGCAAACCGCCCCAACTGAGTTACAAGCCCACTGCTGACGCAGCCAGCCATTGCCGAGGCAACCCGTCCCTACTAAGATACACGCCCACTGCTGATGCAGCCTGCCGTTGCTGAGGCAACACGCTACAATGAAGAGACTCCACCGCAGGGCGTGGCGGAGACCACAGCAGACCCTGCAGGAACAGGGCAAATCACACAACAGCAGGGCGGAGCCTTGGCAGCCAAACAGTGCCTAGTCGGCCTTCTAGCTGGGCAGGACACCTCATCGGACATCGAAAAATAAAGCCCGAACCCCCCAACACAGAGCATTTGAGAAAAAAGGGTTTTTTTAATGAGCTCTGTTGCAGCAGAATCAAACATAGCAGCCTAACAGCCCTGAATGAACAACAGAGCTCACAGCTCAGCAATTGAGCTCCTATAAAGTACAGACTGTCTCCTCAAGCAGCTCCCTGACCCCTCTATATCCAAAGACTGACATTTGGCAGGCATCATCCTGGGACAAAGATAGCAGAAAAAGAAACGGGTAGCATCCCTCACTGTGCCACAGCTGCTAGAGGTGCACCCCAGACAAGCAGGGCCTGGAGTGGACCTCAGCAGTTGTACAGCGAAGGGGCTAGGCTGGTAGAAGGAAAACCAAGTAACAGAAATAGTTCATCATCAACAATCTGGGTGTCGACTCAGAGACCCAATGGAAAAGTCAGCAACTACGCAGACGACGAGCGGAAAAATCCACAAAGATGGGAAGAAACCAGCGCAGAAAGGAGGAAAACACCCAAAACCAGAACACCTCGCCTCCTAGAAAGGACCAAAACTCCTCACCAGCAAGGGAGCAAAGCTGGACGGAGAATGACTGTGACGAAATGACAGAATTAGACTTCAGAAGGTGGATAATGAGAAACTTTTGTGAGCTAAAAGAACATGTATTAAATCAATGCAAAGAAACTAAGGAACTTAAAAAAAGATATGAGGAAATGATAACAAGAATGGATAACTTAGAGAGGAATATGAATGAATTAAAGAAGCTGAAAAACAAAATACGAGAACTTCGCAAAGCATGCACAAGTTTCAATAGCCTAATTGACCAAGCAGAAGAAAGAATATCTGAAGTCGAAGACCAACTCAATGAAATAAAACGAGAAACGAAGATTAGAGAAAAAAGCACAAAAAGGAATGAACGAAGTCTCCAAGAAATGTGGAACTATGTGAAAAGACCTAATCTACGTTTGATAGGTGTACCAGAAGGGGACGAAGAAAATGAATCCAAGCTGGAAAATACTCTTCAGGACATCATCCAGGAAAACTTCCCCCACCTAGCAAGACAGGCCAACACTCAAATGCAGGAAATACAGAGAACACCACAAAGATATTCCGCAAGAAGAGCAACCCCAAGGCACATAATCGTCAGATTCAACAAGGTTGAAATAGAGGAGAATATACTAAGGGCAGCCAGAGAGAAAGGTTGGGTCACCCGCAAAGGGAAGCCCATCAGACTCACAGCAGATCTCTTGGCAGAAACACTACAAGCCAGAAGAGAGTGGGGGCCAATATTCAACATTCTTAAAGAAAAGAACTTTCAACCCAGAATTTCATATCCAGCCAAACTGAGCTTCAGATGTGAAGGAAAAATAAAATCCTTTGTGAACAAGCAAGTACGCAGAGATTTTGTCACCACCAGGCCTGCTTCACAAGGGCTCCTGAA
Source organism: Callithrix jacchus (assembly GCF_049354715.1). Taxonomy (NCBI): domain Eukaryota; kingdom Metazoa; phylum Chordata; class Mammalia; order Primates; family Cebidae; genus Callithrix; species Callithrix jacchus. The sequence goes on along the minus strand of NC_133503.1, from coordinate 61,153,187 downwards.
AGAGGCACTACACATAGAAAGGAACAACCAGTACCAGCCATTCCAAAATCACACTAAAAGTTATAGAGCATCAACATAATGAAGATTCTACAACAACTAACAGGCAAAACAGCCACTTAGCATCAAAATGGCAGTATCAAATTCACACATAACAATATTAACCCTAAATGTAAATGGACTAAATGCACCAATCAAAAGACACAGACTGGCAAATTGGATAAAAATCCAAAACCCATCAGTGTGCTGTGTCCAGGAAACCCATTTCACATGCAAGGATACACAAAGGCTCAAAATAAAGGGATGGAGGAAGATTTACCAAGCAAATGGTGAGAAAAAAAAAGCAGGAGTTGCAATTCTCATCTCTGATAAAATAGACTTTAAAGCAACAAAGATCGAAAGAGACAAAGAAGGCCATTACATATGGTAAAAGGATCGATAAAACAAGAAGAGCTAACGACCCTAAACATATATGGACCCAATGCAGGAGCATCCAGATACATAAGGCAAGTTTTTAATGACTTACCAGGAGACTTAGACTCCCACACAATAATAGTGGGAGACTTTAACACTCCACTGTCAATATTAGACAGATCAACCAGACAGAAAATCAACAAGGATATCCAGGGCTTGAACTCAGACCTGGAGCAAGCAAAACTGATAGACATTTACAGAACTCTCCACCCCAAATCCACAGAATACACATTCTTCTCAGCACCACATCACACCTACTCTAAAATTGACCACATAATTGGAAGTAAAGCACTGCTCAGCAAATGCAAAACAACTGAAATCATAACAAACAGCCTCTCAGACCATAGTGCCATCAAGATAGAACTCAGAATACAGAAACCAACCCAGAACCGCACAGCTTCATAGAAACTGAACAACTGGCTCATGAATGTTGACTGGGTAAACAATGAAATGAAGACAGAAATAAAGAAGTTCTTCGAAACCAATAAGAACGAAAACACAACATGCCAGAACCTCTGGGACACATTGAAAGCAGTCTCTAGAGGAAAGTATATAGCAATAAGTGCCCATATGAGGAGAATGGAGAGATCCAAAATTGACACCCTATCGTCAAAATTGAAAGAGCTAGAGGAGCAAGATCAAAAAATCTCAAAACCCAGCAGAAGACAAGAAATAACTAAGATCAGAGCTGAAATGAAGGAGATTGAGATACGAAAAACCCTTCAAAAAAATCAATAAATCCAAGAGCTGGTTTTTTGAAAAGATCAACAAAATAGACAGACCACTAGCCAGATTGATTAAAAATAAAATAGAGAACAACCAAATAGATGCAATAAAAAATGATAAAGGAGAAATCACCACAGATTCCACAGAAATTCAAACCATCATCAGAGAATATTACAAACAACTCTATGCACATAAACTAGTAAACCTGGAAGAAATGGATAAATTCCTGGACCCCTGTGTCCTCCCAAGCCTAAACCAGGAGGAAGCTGAAACTATGAATAGACCAATAACAAGGTCAGAGGTCGAGGCAGCAATTAAGAGCCTACCACACAAAAAAAGCCCAGGTCCAGACGGGTTCACAGCCGAATTCTACCAGACACACAAAGAGGAGCTGGTACCATTCCTTCTAAAACTATTTCAAACAATCCAAAGCGAGGGAATCCTTCCCAAATCATTTTACGAGACCAACATCATCCTGATACCAAAACCCGGCAGAGACCCAACAAGAAAACAAAACTTCAGGCCAATATCCATGATGAACATAGATGCAAAAATCTTCAATAAAATATTGGCAAGCCGAATGCAACAGCAAATCAAAAAACTTATTCACCATGATCAAGTAGGATTCATCCCGGGGATGCAAGGCTGGTTCTACATACGCAAGTCTATCAACGAAATTCACCACATAAACAGAACCAAAAACAAAAACCACATGATTATCTCAATTGACGCAGAGAAGGCATTTGACAAAATTCAACAGCCCTTTATGCTAAAAACCCTCAATAAACTTGGTATCAATGAAACATATCTCAAAGTAATAAAAGCTATTTATGACAAACCAACAGCCAATATCATACTGAATGGGCAAAAACTGGAAGCATTCCCTTTGAAATCTGGCACTAGACAAGGATGCCCTCTTTCACCACTCCTATTCAATATAGTTCTGGAAGTTCTAGCCAGAGCAATCAGGCAAGAAAAAGAAATAAAGGGTATTTAAATAGGAAAGGTGGAAGCCAAATTTTCTCTATTTGCAGACGACATGATAGTATACCTAGAAGACCCCATCACCTCAGCCCAAAAACTCCTGAAACTGATAAGCAACTTCAGCAACGTCTCAGGATATAAAATCAATGTGCAAAAATCACAAGCATTCGTCTACACCAATTACAGACTTAAAGAAAGCCAAATCAAGAACGAACTGCCATTCACAATTGCTACAAAAAGAATAAAATACCTTGGAATACAACTCACAAGGAACGTAAGGGACCTCTTCAAGGAGAACTACAAACCACTGCTCAACGAAATCAGAGAGGACACAAACAGATGGAGAAACATTCCATGTTCATGGTTAGGAAGAATTAATATCGTGAAAATGGCTATACTGCCCAAAGTAATTTACAGAATCAATGCTATCCCCATCAAGCTACCATTGACTTTCTTCACAGAACTGGAAAAAACCACCATGAACTTCATATGGAACCAAAAGAGAGCCCGCATAGCCAAGTCAATTCTAAGCAAAAAGGACACAGCGGGGGGCATCACACTACCGGATTTCAAACTATACTACAAGGCTACAGTAATCAAAACAGCATGGTACTGGTACCAAAACAGAGATATAGACCAATGGAACAAAACAGAGGCACCGGAGGCAACACAACATATTTACAACTATACAATCTTTGATAAACCTGACAAAAACAAGGGGGAAAGGATTCCCTGTTTAACAAATGGTGTTGGGAAAACTGGCTAGCCATGTACAGAAAGCAGAAACTGGACCCCTTCCTGACACCTTACACTAACATTAACTCCAGATGGATTAAAGACTTAAGCATAACACCTGGCACCATAAAAACCCTAGAAGGAAATGTAGGCAAAACTATCCAGGACATAGGAGTAGGCAAGGACTTCATGAACAAAACACCAAAAGCATTGGCAACAAAAGCCAAAATAGACAAATGGGACCTAATGAAACTCCACAGCTTCTGCACGGCAAAAGAAACAGTCACTAGAGTGGATCGGCAACCAACAGAATGGGAAAAATTTTTGCAGTTTACCCATCTGACAAAGGGCTGATATCCAGAATTTACAAAGAACTCAAACGGATTTACAGGATAAAAACAAACAAGCCCATTCAAAAGTGGGCAAAGGATATGGACAGACACTTTACGAAAGAAGACATATATGAGGCCAACAATCATATGAAAAAATGCTCATCGTCACTTGTCATCAGAGAGATGCAAATCAAAACCACATTGAGATACCATCTCATGCCAGTTAGAATGGCGATCATTAAAAAATCTGGAGACAACAGATGCTGGAGAGGATGTGGAGAAAAAGGAACACTTTTACACTGTTGGTGGGAGTGTAAATTAGTTCAACCATTGTGGAAGACAGTGTGGCGATTCCTCAAGGCCTTAGAAATAGAAATTCCATTTGGCCCAGCAATCCCATTACTGGGTATATACCCAAAGGACTATAAATCGTTCTACTATAAGGACACATGTACACGAATGTTCATTGCAGCACTGTTTACAATAGCAAAGACCTGGAATCAACCAAAACGCCCATTAATAATAGACTGGATTTGAAAGATGTGGCACATATACACCATGGAATATTATGCAGCTTTCAGAAATGATGAGTTTGTTTCGTTTGTAGGGACATGGATGAATCTGGAGAACGTCATCCTCAGCAAACTGACACAAGAACAGAAAATGAAACACCGCATATTCTCACTTATAGGTGGGTGATGGAAAATGAGAACACATGGACACATAAAGGGGAGTAGTAAACACTGGGATCTATTTGGGGGAATGGGGGAGGGCCAGTGGTAGGGGGAGATGGGGAGGGATAGCCTGGGGAGAAATGCCAAATATGGGTGAAGGGGAGAAGCAAAGAAAGGCACACTGCCATGTGTGTTTCTACGCAACTGTCTTGCATGCTCTGCTCATGTACCCCAAAACCTAAAATCCAATTAAAAAAAAAAGAAAAAACAAAAAACTGAGATATCCACTTTTGCAGAAAGAAAAAAAAGCCTCAGTGAATAAGGCACACCTGTGGGATAGTCAGGATTCAATTTCATATGGTCTCTCACTCATAGCCTCAGTGAATAATGCACAAATGTACAGTACTCACTAGTCTATTTCATATAGCCACTCATTCAGAGATTCACTGAATAATACAAACACGGGGAATAGTCAGCATCCTATTTCATATGACCACTCATGCACAGCCTTATTAGGTAATACACACCTGGGGAAGAGTTAGAAGTCTATTTCTTGTAGTCACTCATTTACAGTCTCAGTGAGTAATGCACACCTGGGGAATAGACACTAGTCTATTTTATATTGCCACAAAATCAAAGCCTGAGGGAGTAATGCACAACTTTGGAATAGTCAGTAGTCTTTTCCATATGTCCACTTATTCAGAGTCTCAGTCAATAATACACACCTGGGGAATAGTCAGGAATCTATTTTATATGGTCACTAACTCAAAGCCTCATTAAATAATACACACCTGTGGACTAGTCAGGAGACTATTTCATATGGCCAAACTTTCGGAGCCTCAGTGAGTAATGCATACCTGGGGAATACTCAGGACGCTATTGCATATGGCCTCTCATTCAGAGCTTCAGTGAATAAGTAACACCTGTAGAGTAGTCAGAAGTCCATTTTATATAGCCACACATTCTGAGCCTCACTGAATAATATATACCTGGAGGAAAGTCAGCATTCTCTTTTTTATGGCCACTGATCCAGAGCCCAACCTAAAAGTGCACGCCTGGGGAGTACTCAGGAGTCTCTTTCCTATGGCCACTCATTCAGAGCCTCACTGAATAATACACACCTATGAAAAATCAGGAATGTATTTTACATGGCCACTCATTCAGAGCCTCAGTGAATAATCATATATACCTGTGAATACTAAGGAGTCTATTTCGTACAGCTATTTATTTAGGGACTCACTGCGTAATGCACACCTGGGGAATAGTCGAGTCCATTTGACATGACCGTTCACCCAGTGCCTCAGCGGAAAATGCACACATGAGGAATAGTCAAGAGGCTATAGTCAGCAGTCTATTTCATATGGTCACTTGTTCAGGAATTCACTAAATAATACACAGATGTGGAATAGTCAGGAGTCTATTACATAAGGCCTCTTATTCAGAGCCCGTTTGAATTCACTAAATAATACACACCTGGAGAATAGTCAGGAGTGTATTTTATATTGAAATTCATTCAGAGCCTCAGTGAATATTGCACACCTGGGGAATAGACAGGAATGTATTTCATATGGACACACTTTCAGAGCCTCTCTGAAAGCCTCACACATGGGGTAGAGTCAGGAGTCTATTTTACATGGCCACTCAGTGAGAGCCTCAGGGAGTAGTGCATACCTGGAGAATTGTCAGGAGTCTATTTGGTATGGCAACTCATACAGAACCTCAGTGAATAACACACACCTGGGGAATAGTCAGGAATGTATTTCAATTGGCCACATATTCAGAAGCTCACTGAAAAATACACACCTAGTGAATTGTCGGGAGGCAATTTCATCTGGCCCCTCATGCAGAGCTTCACTGAATAATGCACTCCTGTGGAGTAGTCAGCAACCTAATTGATATAGCCATTCATTCAGAGCCTCTCTGAGTAATAAATTCCTTGCAGATATTCAGGAATCTCTTTAATATGGCCACTCAGAGCCTCACTGGATGGACACACCAGTGGAATTGTCATATGGCCACTAATTCAGAATCTCATGGAGTAATGCACACCGGTGAATAAGTGAGGATTCTCTTTCATATGGCCACTCATTCAGAGCCTTCCTGAATGATACACACTTGTGGAATTATCAAGAGTCTATTTCATATTGCCACTCATTCAGAGCCTCAGTGAATAATGCACACCTGGGGAGTACTGAGGATTCTATTGTAAATAATAGACACTTGGGGGATAGTCAATGGTCTATTTTATATGGTCACTTATTCAGACCCTCACTGAATGTTACACACCCTGTGAATAGTCAGGATTTTATTTCATATGACCAGTCATTGAGAGCCAACCTGAATAATGCACACCTTGGGAATAGTCAGGTGTCTATTTCATAGGGACACTGTTTCAGAGCCTATTCAGGCTCATTATTTAGAGTGAATAATGCACACCTGGGGAATAGTCAGGAGTCTGTTTAACATGACTACTCATTATGAGCCTCAGTGAATAATGCACATCTGTGGAGTACTGAGGAGACTAATTCATATCATCCCTTATTCTGAGACTCCCTGAATAATGCACATATGGGGAACAGTCAGAAATCTATTTTATTCAGTCACTCAGTAGGAACCCCACGGAATAATACACAACTGGGGAATAGTCAGGAGTCTATTTTATATTGTCACTCAGGGAATCAGTGAATAATGCAGACTTGTGGAATACTTAGGAGTCTATTTCACATGACCAACACTTCAGAACCACAGTATATAATGCATACCAACGTAATAGTCAGGAGACTCTTTCATATGGACACTCATTCAGTGCCTCACTGCATGATACACACCTGGGGAATCGTCAGGATTCTATTCCATACTACCACTCATTCAGAGCCTTATTGAATAATTTACAATGGGGCAATAGTCAGAAGTCTATTTTATATAGCCTTTTATTCAGAGATTCAGTGAATAATGAAACCCTTCGGAGTAGTCAGGACACTGTTTAAGATAACAAAGAATTAAGTATGGTTTTGCCTTGCCTGGTCTTGCCTTGCCTTGCCTTGCCATGCCTGGGTTTGCCTTTCTAAATTTGCCTTTCCTTTCCTTGCCTTGCCTGGATTTGCCTTGCTAGGATTTCCCTTGCTTTGCCTTGCATTGAATTGAATTGATTTGCCTTGCCTGGATTTGCCTTGTCTAGACTTCCATTGCGTGGATTTGCATTGCCTGTCCTTGCCTGGATTTGCCTAGCCTGGATTTCACATGCATTGCAATGCCTTGCCTGGATTAACCTTGCCTGCATTAGCTTTGCCTTGCCTTGCCTTGCCTTGCCTGACCTTACCAGGATTTGTCTGCCCTAAATTTGCATTGATTTACGTTGCCAGGATTGTCTTGCTTGTATTTGCCTTCGCTTGCCTTGCGTGAATTTGCCTTGTCTTGATTTTCTGTGCCTTGTCTTGCCTGGATTTGCCTTTATTTGCCTTGCCTGAATTTAACTTGCCTGGATTTGCCTTGCCTTGTTTTGCCTTGCCTTGCCTGGATTTGCCTTGCCTTGCCTTACCTTGTCTGGATTTGTCTTGCCTGAATTTGACATTTTTGCCTTGCCTTGCCTGGATTTTTCTTGCCTCGCCTGGATTTTTCTTCCCTCGCCTGGATTTTTCTTGCCTCAATTTGCTTTGCCTTACCTTGCCTTCCCTTGCCTGGATTTGCCTTGCCTTACCTGGATTTGCCTTTTCTGAATATGCCTTGCCTTGCCTTGCTTGAATTCATTTGCCTTGCCTTTCTTTGCCTTTCCTTTCCTTGCCTTGCCTGGATTTGCCTTGCCTTGTCTTGCCTTGCCTTGACTGGATTTGCCTTGCCTTGCCTTCCCTTCCCTTGCCTTGCCTTGCCTAAATTTGCCTTTCCTGGATTTGCCTTGCCTGCCCTTGCCTGGATTTGCCTTGACTGGATTAGCCTTGCCTTGCCTTCCCTGGTTTGCCTTGCCTGGATTTGCATTACCTTGCCAGGCCTGAACTTGCCTTGCCCAGATTGGCCTTGCCTTGCCTGAATTTGCCTTGCCTTGCCTTGTCTTGCCTGAATTTCCCTTGCCTTGCCTTGACTTGCCTTGATTTGCATTGCCTTGATTTGCCTTTCCTTGCCTTGCCTTGCAAGGATTTGCCTTGCCTTGCCAAAATTTTTTTCCTTGCCTTGCATTGCCTGGTTCTGTCTTTTCTTGCCTTCCCTTGCCTTGCCTGGATTTACCTTGCCTCGATTTGCCTTTCCCTGCCTTTCCTTGCCTGGTTTTGCCTTGCCTTGCCTGAATTTGCCTTCAACGGATTTGCCTTGCCTTGCCATGGCTGGATTTGCCTTGCCATTCGTTGCTTGGATTTGCCTTGCCTGAATTTGCCTTGCCTTGACATGCCTGGATTTGCCTTGAGTTTCCTTGTTTGGATTTGCCTTGCCTGGTTTTGTTTTGCCTTGTCTTGCCCTGCCTTTTCTTGCCTTAACTTGTCTGGATTTGCCTTTCTTAAATTTTCCTTGCTTTGCCTGGATTTGCCTTTCCTTTCCTTACCTTAACTGGATTTTCCTTGCCTGGATTTGCCTTGCCTTGCCTTTACGTGCCTGGATTTTCCTTGCTGGAATTTACCTTGGCTGGATTTGCCTTTCCTGGATTTGCCTTGCCTTGAATTGCCTGGATTTTCCTTGTCTTGCCTTGCTTTGCGTTGCCTGAAATTACCTTGCTTGGATTTGTTTGGCCTTGCTTTGCCTGGATTTACCTTGCCTGGATTTGTCTTCCTTGCTTTGCCTGGATTTCTTTTGCCTGGATTTGTCTTGCCTGGATTGACCTTCCCTAAATTTGCCTTGTTTTGCCTTGCCTTTCCTGAATTTTTTTTGCCTTGCTTTGCCTTGCCTGAATTTGCATTGCTCTGACTTGACTTGCCTAGATATGCTTTGCTGTGCCTTGCCTGGATTTGCCTGGCTTGGATTTGACTTGCCTTGCATTGTCTTGCCTGGATTTGCCTTGCCTTGCCTTGCCTTCTGTGGATTTGAATTGACTGGATTTGCCTTGCCTTGCCTTGCCTGGATTTGTCTTGCCTGAATTTGCCTTATCTTGTTTTGCCTGGATATGCCTTGCCTGGATTTTCCTTGCATGGCCTTGTCTGGATTTGCCTTGCTTTGATATGCCTTGCCTTGTCTTAACTTTCCTGGATTAGCCTTGCCTTTCGTTTCCTTGCCTGGATTTGCCTTGTCTGGATGTACCTTTCCTTGCCTTGCATTGCCTGGATTTGCCTTGTCTGGATGTGCCTTTCCTTGCCTTGCCTTGCATTGTCTGGATTTGCCTCGCCTTGCGTTGCCTTGCCTGGATTTTTCTTTCCCGGATTTGCCTTGTGTTGCCTTGCGTGGATTTGTCCTGCCTTGCCTTGCCTTGCCTGGGTTTGCCTTGCTTTGCATTGCCTGGATTTGCTTTGCCAAGATATAACTTGCCTTGCCTTGCCTGGATTTGCCTTGCCTGGATTTGCCTTGCTTTGTCTTGCCTGAATTTCCCTTGCCTGGATTTGCCTAGATTTGCCTTGTCTGAATTTGTCTTATTTTGCCTTTCCTGGATTTGCCTTGCCTGGGTTTGCCTTGCCTTGCCTTGCCTGGATTTGCCTTGCCTTGCATTGCCTAAATTTGCTTTGCCAGGATATGACTTGCCTTGACTTGTCTGAATTTGCCTTGCTTTGCCTTGCCTGGATTTGTCTAGATTTGCCTTGTGTGGATTTGCCTTTCTTTTGCCTTGTCTGGGTTTTCCTTGCCTGGGTTTGCATTGGCTTGCCTTGCCGGGAATTGCCTACCCTGGATTTGCCTTGTCTTGCCTTCCCTGGATATGCCTTGCCTTGTGTTGCCTTGCCTTGCCTGGATTTGCCTTGCCCGGATTTGCCTTCACTTGCTTTGCCTTGCCTGAATTTGCCTTCCCTAGATTTAACTTGCCTTGCCTTGCCTGGATTTGCCTTGCCTTGCATTGACTGGATTTGTCTTGCCTTGCATTGCCTGGATTAGCCTTGCCCAACTTAGCGTTGCCTTGCCTTGCCTTGTTTTGCCTGAATTGGTCTTGCCAGGATTTGCCTTAACTTACCTTGCCTGCATTTGCCTTATCTGGATTTGCCTTCCCTTACCTTGCCTGGATTTGCCTTGTCTGGATTTGCCTTACGTTGACTTGCCTGGATTTGATTTGCGTGGATTTGCCTTTTCTTGCCTTGCCTTGGCTTGGCTGGACTTGTCTTGCTCGAATTTTCCTTGCCTTGCCAGGTTTTGCTTTGCTATGCCATACCTTACCTGGATTTGCCTTTCCTTTATTTTCCTTGCCTTACCTTACCTTGCCTGTATTTGCGTTGCCTCTATTTGTCTTGCCTTGCCTAGCCTAGATTTGCCTGGCTTGGATTTGCCTTGCGTTGCCTTGCCTGGAGTTGCTTTGCCAGGATATGTCTTTCCTCGACTTGCCTGGATTTGCCTTGCCTTTGCTGGATTTACCTTACCTGGATTTGTTTTGCCTTGCTTTACCTAGATTTGCCTTGACTGGATTTGCCATGCCTTACCTTGCCTGGATTTGCCTTACTTGAATTTGCCTTGCCTTACCTTGCCTGCATTTGCATAGCCTGTATTTGCCTTGCCTTTCATTGCCTAAATTTGACTTGTGGATTTTCTATGCCTTGCCTGGAATTGGCTGGAATTGCCTTGCCTGGATTTGCCTTGCCTTGCCTGGATTTGCATTGCCTTGCCTCCTTTGAATTTGCATTGCCTGGATTTGCCTTGCCTTGCCTTGACTGAATTTGCCTTGCCTAGATTTGCCTTGCCTTGCCTTGCCTGGGTTTCTTTTGCCTAGATTTTCCTTGCCTTGCCTTGCCTGGATTTTCCTTGCCTTGCATTGCCTGGATTTCCCTACCTGGATTTGACTTTCCTTACTTTGCCTTGCCTGGATTTGCCTTGTCTGGGCTTGCCTGGATTTTTCTTGCTTGGAATTGCCTTGCCTAACATTGCCTTAATTTGCCTTGCCTGGATTTGCCTTGCCTTGTTTTGCCTTGCCTGTATTTCCCTTGCCTGTATTTATCTTGCCTTGCCTTGCCTGTATTTGCCTTGCATTGCGTTGCCTGGATTTGCCTTGCCTGGATTTGCATTGCCTTGCCTTGCCTTGCCTTGCCTGAATTGTCCTTGCTGGGATTTGCCTTAACTTGCCTTGTCTGTATTTGCCTTATGTTGACTTGCCTGGATTTGATTTGCCTGGATTTGCCTTGCCTTGCTTTCTTTTGGCTGGACTTGCCTTGCTTGGATTTGCCTTGCCTTGCCAGGATTTGCTTTGCTATGTAGTACCTTGGCTGGATTTGCCTTTCTGGATTTTCTTTGCCATGCCTTGGCTGGATTATTTTTGCCTTGCCTTGCCTTGCCTGGATTTGCCTTGCCTGGATTGGACTTTCCTTGCTTTGCCTTGCCTAAATTTGCCTTGCTTGGATTTGTCTTGCCTGGATTTGCTTTGCCATCCCTTGCCTGGATTTGCCTTGCCTTGTCTTCCATACGTTTACCTTGCCTGGATTTGCCTTGAATAGATTTGGCTGGATTTGCCTTGCCTGGATTTGGCTTTCCTTGCCTTGCCTAAATATATCTTGACTTGCCTTTTCTTGCCTGGAATTGCCTTCGCTGGATTTGTTTTGCCTTGCCTTGCCTGGATTTGCCTTGTTTTGCCTTTCCTGGATTTGCCTGGCCTGGATTTGCCTTGCCTTGCCTTGCCTTGCCTAAATTTGCCTTGCTTGGATTTACCTTGCCTTGTCTTGCCTTCACTTGCTTGCATTTGCCTTGCCTGGATATTCCTTGCCTGGCCTTGCCTTGCCTCGTTTTGCCTTGTCTTGCCTTGCCGTGAATTACCTGGATTTGCCTTGCCTGGATTTGGATGCGTTGCTTTGTCTTGCCTGGATTTTTCTTGCGTGGATTTGCCTTGCCTTGGCTTGCCTTGTTTTTCCTGGATTTTTCTTGACTTTATTGGCATTGCCTTGCCTTGTCTTGACTGGATTTGTCTTGCCTGGATTTGCCTTGCGTGAATTTGTTTTGTCTTGCTTTGACTGCATTTGCCTTACCTGAATTTGCCTTGCCTTGCCTTGGCTGGATTTGCCTTTCCTTGCCTTTCCATACCAGAATTTTTCTCGCCTGGATTTTCCTTGCCTTGCCTTGCCTTGGCTTACCTGGATTTGCCTTGCCTTTTCTTGCTTTGATTTACCTTGCCTGGATTTGTCTTGCCTTGCTTTGCCTGGGTTTACATTGTCTGGATTTGTCTTGCCTTTCTTTGCCTAGATTTGCCTTGACTGGATTTGCCTTGCCTTACCTTGCTTGGATTTGTCTTGCTTGGATTTTCCTTGCCTTACCTTGCCTAAATTTGCCTTTTTTGGATTTGCAGAGCATGAATTTTCCTTGCCTGATCTTGGCTGGAGTTGCCTTGCCTGGCTTTGCCTTGCTTACCTTGTCTAGCCTGGATTTGCCTTGCTTGGATTTGCCTTGCCTTGGCTTGCCTCTTTCCCTAGATTAGGCTTGCCTTGCCTTGTTTTGCCTGGATTTGCCTTCCCTGGATTTGCCTTGCTTTGCCTTGCCTTACCTGGATTTACCTTTCCTGGATTTGCCTTAACTTTCTTTACCTGGATTTGCCTTGTCTGGATTTTCTTTGCCCTGACTTTCCTGAATTTGACTTGCCTGGATTTGCCTTGCCTTCCCTTGCCTTGTCTGGATTTACCTTTCCTGGATTTGTCTTAACTTGCCTTACCTGTATTTGCCTTGCTGGTATTTGCCTTCCTTTGTCTTACCTAGATTTGCCTTGTCTTGATTTTCTTTGGCCTGACTTGCCTGGATTTTATTTGCCTGGATTTTCATTGCGTTGTCTTGCCTTGCCTTTATTTGCCATGCCTGGATTTGCATTGCATTGTCTTGCCTTGCCTTTATTTGCCATGCTGAATTTATCTGGTCTTGTCATGCATGGATTTGCTTTGCCTTGTTTTGCCTAAATTTGCCTTTTATAAATTTGCCTTGCCTAGCCTAGCCTGGATTTGCCTGCCTTGCCTTCCCTTGCCTTGTCTGGATTTGCCTTGCTTAAATTTGGTTTCCCTTGCTTTGCCATGCCTGAATTTGCCTTGCCTTGGTTTGCATTGCCTTGACTTGCCTTGCCTTGCCTGAATTTTTCTTCTCAGGATTTGCCTTGCCTTACCTTGCCTTTCCTGAATTTGCCTTGCCTTGCCTGGATTTGCCTTGATTTGCCTTGCTTTTGTTTGACTTGACTGAATTTGCCTTGTTTTGCCTTGCCTGGGTTTGTCTTGCCTTGCCTGAATATGCCTTGCCTTGTTTTGCCTGGATTTGCCTTGCACAAATTTTTCTTGCCTAGCCTTGCCTTGCCTAAATTTGCCTTGGCTGGATTTGCCTTGCCTTGCCTTGCCTGAATTTGACTTGCCTGCATTTGCCTTTCCTTCCCTGGATTTGCGTTACCTGGATTTGACTTGGATTTCTTTGCCTGGATTTACCATGCCTAAATTTGCCTTGCCTGGATTTGCCTTTCTGTGTGTGGATTTGCTTTTCCTGAATTTGCCTTGCCTTGCCTGGCCTTGCCTTGCCTGCATTTGCCTTGCCTGGATTTCCCTTGTCTTGCTTTCCCTTGCCTTACCTGGATTTGCCTTGCCTGGATTTGCCTTTCCTTGCCTTTTTTTGCATGAAATTGCATTGCCTGGAATTGCCCTGCCTTGCATAATTTACTTGGATTTGCTTTGAATGTATTGGCCTTACCTTGCCTCGCATTGCCTGGATTTTCCTTGCCTGGATTTACCTTGTCTTGCCTTGCCTTGCATAGATTTCCCTTGCCTGAATTTGCTTGCCTTGCCTTGCCTTGCTTTGCCTTGCCTTGCCTTGCCTTGCCAGAATTTGCCTTGTCTGGATGTTCCTTGTCTTGCCTTGCCTTGCCTGGATTTGCCTTGCCTGAATTTGCCTTGCATGAATTTGCATTGCCTTACCTTGCCTTGTCTTGCCTGAATTTGCATTCCCTTGCCTTGCCTGGATTTGCCTTGTCCGGATTTTCCCTGCCTTGGCTTGCCTGGATTTGATTTGCCTGGTTTTGCGTTGCCTTGCCTTGCCTTGCCTGAATTTTCCATGGTTGGATTTAAAATGCCTTACTGTGCATGGATTTGCCTTGCCTTGCCTTGGCTGGATTTGCCTGGATTTGGTTGCCTGGATTTATATTGGCTTGCCTTTCCGTGACTGGATTTGCCTTGCCTTGCTTTGCCTTGCCAGAATATTCCTTGTATGGATTTGCCTTGCTTTGCTTTGCTTTGCCTACATTTGCCTTACCTTGCCTTGGCTTTCCTCTTTTTCTGCATTTGCCTTGCCTTGCCTTGTTTTGCCTGGATTTGTCTTGAATTAATTGGCCTTGCCTTGCCTTGCCTAGCCTGGATTTGCCTTGCCTGGATTTGCCTTGTCTGAATGTGCCTTCCCTTGCCTTGCCTTAAATAGATTTGCCTTGATTTGCGTTGCCTAGCCTGGATTTGCCTTGCCTTGCCTTGCCTTTTCTTAATTTGCTTTGCCTTGCCTTGCCTGTATTTAGCTTGCCTTGCATTGTCTGGATTGGCCTTGACTGGATTTCTCTTGTTATACCCTCCTGGATTTGTCTTGCCTTTGCTTGCCTTGCCTGAATTTGCCATGCCTTGCCTTGCCTTGCCTTGTCTTCTCTTCTGGATTTGCCTTGCCATGCGTTGTTTTGCCTGAATTTGCCTTGGATGAATTGGCAGTACCTTGCCTTGCTTGGCCTGGATGTGTCTTGCCTGGATTTGCCTTGTCTGGGTTTGCCTTTTCTTGCCTTGCCTTGCATTGCCTAAATTTGCCTTGCCTTGCTTTTATTTGCATTGTCTGGATTTGCCTTGCCTTGCCTTGCCTTGCCTTGCCTGGATTTGCCTTTTCTTTCCTGGATTTACCTTGACTGAATTTGCCTTGCCTGGATTTTCCTTGCCTTGTCTTTACTTGCCTTGCCTGCATTTACCTTGCATTGCCTTTTCTTACCTTGCGTGGATTTGCTTTGCATGGAGTTGCCTTGTCTTCCCTTGCCTTACCGTGCCTGTATTTGCCTTGCATGTATTTGACTTGCCTTGCTTTGCCTTTCCTGGATTTACCTTGCCTGGATTTGTCTTGCCATTTCTAGATTTGCCTTGCCTTGATTTGCTTTGCCTTTCCTTGTCTTGCCTGTACTGGATTTTTGTTGCCTGGATTTGGCTTGCCTGAATTTGCCTTTTTTTAACTTGCCTGGATTTGATTTGTGTTGCCTTGCCTTTTCTGGATTTGCTTTGCCTTGATTTGCCTTGCCTGGATTTGCCTTGTGTGGATGTGCCTTGCCTTGCCTTGCCTTGCTTTGCGTTGCCTTGCCTGGATTTGTCTTGTCTGGATTTGCCTTGCCTTTCCTTGCCTGGATTTGTCTTGTTTTGTCTTGCATAACTTTGCCTTTCCTGGGTTTGCCTTGCCTTCCTTAGCCTGGACTTGCTCTGCCTGGATGAGCCTTCCATTGCCTTGCCACTATTTGCCTTGCATGGATTTTTCTTTCCTAGACTTGCCCTGCCTGGATTTTCCTTGCCTGGATTTACTTTGCCTTTCCTTGCCTGAATTTACCTTTCCTGAAATTGCCTTGTCTGGATTTTTCTTTCCCTGACCTGCCTTGCCTGCATTTGCCGTGTTTGGATTTCACTTGTCTTGCCTTTCCTTGCCTGGGTTTGGTTTGCCTGCATTTGCCTCGCCATGCCTTGCGTAAATTTGCCTTTCCTTCCCTTGTCTTAGCTGGATTTTTTTGCCTGCATTTGCCTCGCCTTGCCTTGCCTGGATTTTTTTGGCCTGGATTTACCCGGTGTTGTCTTGCCTTGCCAATATTTGCTTTGCATGGGTTTGCCTTAACTTGCCTTTCCTGGATTTGCCTTGCCTGGATTTTACTTCCCTTCTTTTTTTTTTTTGGATTTGCCTTGACTGAATTTGATTTTCCTTGCCTTGCCTGAATTTGCCTTGCCTTGACTTGAATGGATTTGTTTGTCTGAATTTATATTGGCTTGCCTTGCCTTGACTGGATTTGAATTGCCTGAATTTGCCCTTTCTTGCTTTGCCTTTTCAGAATTTTCTTTGCATGAATTTGCCTTGCTTTGGCTTGCCTGGATTTGCCTTTCCTTGCCTTTCCTTGCCTTGCCTTGCCTTGCCTCCTTTTCTGGATTTGCTTTGCCTTGAATGGATTGGCCTTGCCTTGCCTTGCCTTGCCTGTATTCGCCTTGCCTGGGTTTTGACTTGTGTGGATTTGCCTTGTCTGGATGTTCCTTGCCTTGCTTGCCTTTCCTGGAATTGCCTTTCCTTGCATCACCTTGCCTAAATTTGCCTTGTCTGGATTTGCCTTGCCTTTCCTTGCCTGGATTTGCCTTGCCTAGCCCTACGTGGATCTGCCTTGACTGGATTTCTTTTGTTTTTCCTTGCCTGGATTTACCTTGCCTGAGTTTGCCTTGCTTTTTTTTGCCTGGACGTGCCCTGCCTGGATGTGACTTTCCTTTTCTTGCCTCTATTTGCCTTGCATGGAGTTCTCTTTTCTACACTTGCCGTGCCTGGATTTGCCTTGCCTGGATTTACTTTGCCTTCCCTTGCCTGGATTTACCTTTCCTGGAATTGCCTTGTCTGGATTTACCTTGCCCTGACTTCCCTTTTCTGGATTTGCCTGTTTAGGATTTCACTTGTCTTGCCTTGCCTTGTGTGGCTTTGCTTTGCCTATATTTGCCTCGCCATGCCTTGCCTAAATTTATTTTGCCTTCCCTTGCCTTGCCTGGATTTGCCTTGCCTGCATTTGTTTTGCCTTGCCTTGCTTGAATTTTCCTTGCTTGGATTTGCCTTGCGTTGCCAGCCTTGCCTATATTTGCCTTGCATGGATTTGCTTTACCTTGCCTTGTCTGTATTTGCCTTGCCTGGACTTTCCTTCCCTTTTCTTACCTGGATTTGTCTTGTCTGGATTATCCATGCCTCAACTTCTCTGGATTTGATGTGCCTAAATTAGCATTGCGTTGCCTTGCCTTGTCTGAATGTTCCATGCCTTGATTGGACTTGCCTTGTTGTGCATGAATTTACCTTGCCTTCCCTTAACTGGATTTGCCTTCTCTGGATTAGTTTTGCCTTGTCTTGCCTGGATTAGTTTCCCCTTCCTTTCCCTTGCGTTTCCTGGATTTGCCTTCCCATGCCTTTCCTGGAATTGCTTACTCTGGATTTTCCTTGCTTTGACTTGCCTGGATTTGATTTGCCTTGATTTTCGTTGCATTGCCTTGCCTTTCCTTGCCTTGAATAAATTAGGTTGCCTGGATTTATATTGGCTTGCCTTGCCTGGACTAGATTTGAATAGCCTGGATTTGTTCTTTCTTGCTTTGCCTTCCCAAAATTTTTCTTGCATGGTTTTGGCTTGCCTTACCTTGCCTGGATTTCCCTTGCCTTGCCTTGCCTTCCCTCCTTTTCTGGACTTGCCTTGCCTTGAATGGATTGGCCTTGCCTTGTTTTGCCTTGCCTGTATTTGCCTTACCTGAATGTGACTTGCCTGGATTTGCCTTGTGTGGATGTTCCTTGCCTTTCCTTTCCTTTCCTGGATTTGCCTTGCCTTGTGACGCCTTGCCTGGATTTACCTGTCTGGATTTGCCTTGCCTTTCCTTGCCTGGACTTGCCCTCCCTGTATGTGACTTTTTTTGCCTTTCCTCTATTTGCCTTCATGGATATCTATTTCATAGAGCCTTTCCTGGATTTGCCTTGCCTGGATTTATTTGAATTTTTTTGTCTGGATTTACGTTTCCTGGAATTGCCTTGCCTGTATTTGCCTTGCCCTGACTTGTCTTGCCTGGTTGGGATTTCAGGTGTCTTGCCTTGCCTTTCCTGAGTTTGCTTTGCCTGCATTTGCCTCTTCATGCCTTGCCTAAATTTACCTTTCCTTCCCTTGCCTTGCTTAAATTTTTCTTGCCTTAATTTGCCTTGCCTGCATTTGCCTTGCTTTGCCTGGATTTGCCTTACATTGCCTAGCCTTGCCTATATTTGCCTTGCATGGATTTGCCTTAACTTGCCTTGCCTGGATTTGCCTTGCCTAGATTTTTGTTCCCTTCCCTTGCCAGGATTTGCCTTTTCTGAATTTGCCTTTTTTTGACTTGCCTCGATTTGTTATTCCTGGATTTGCATTGTGTTGCCTTGCCTTGCCTTGACTGGATTCGCTTGCCTGGATGTTCATTGCTTTGCCATGCCTGGATTTGCTGTTCCTTGCCTTGCCTGGATTTGCCTTCCCTGGATTTACCTTGCATTTCTTGCCTGATTTTACTTTGCCTGTAATTCCCTTGCCTTGCCTTGCCTGGATTTGCCTTGCCTGGATTAGTCTTGCGTTGTCTTGCCTTGCCTATATTTGACTTGCATGGATTTTCCTAAACTTGCCTTGCCTGGATTTGTCTTGCCTGGATCTTCTTTTTCTTCCCTTGCCTGGATTTGCTTTGCCTGAATTTTCCGTTCTTTGCCCTTCCTGGATTTGCCTTTCTTTGCCTTTCCTTGCCTGAATTTGCCTAGACTGGATTTGCCTTGTTTTTCCTTGCCTGGATTTTTCTTACCTGTGTATTTTTCTTGCCTTTTCTTGCCTGTATTTGCCTTGCCTTGATGTCTTTTTTCTTGGCTTGCCTGGATTTGACTTGCATGAATTTCTCTTGCCTAGCTTTGCCTTGCCCTGATGTGCCTTGCCTAGGTTTACCTTGCTTGGAATTGCCTTTCCTGGATTTGTCTTCTCCTGCTTTGCCTTGCATTGATTTTCCTGGCCTGGATTTGACTAATCTTGCCTTCCCTTGCCTGGATTTTCCGTGCCTGCATTTGCCTTCCTATGCCTTGCGTGAATTTGCCTTGTCTGGGTTTGCCTTGTCTAGACTGGATTTGCCTTGCCAAAATTTGCCTTACCTGAATCTGCCTTGCCTTTCCTTGCCTTGCCTGGGTTGGTCTTGCCTTCCCTTGCCTTGCCCTGACTTGTCTTGCCTGAATTTGCCTGCTTTGGATATTACTTGACTTTTTCTGCCTTGCCTGGGTTTGCTTTGCCTGCGTTTGCCTCGCCATACCTTGCATGAATTTGCCTTTTTTCCCCTTGCCTTACCTAGATTTTCCTTGCCTGCATTTGCCTTGCCTTGCCTTGTCTGGATTTTTTTTCCAGGATTTGCCTTGTGTTGTCTTGCCTTGCCAATATTTGCCGTGCATGGGTTTGCTTTAACTTTCCTTGCATGGATTTGCCTTGCCTGGATTTGACTTCCCATCTTTTGATTGAATTTGCCTTTCCTTTACTTGCCTGGATTTGTTTTGCTTAGATTTTCGTTGTGTAGCCTTGGCTTGACAGGATTTGCTTGCCTGGATGTGCATCGCCTTGCCATGCCTGGATTTGCTTTGCCTTGCCTTGCCTGGATTTGCCTTGCCTTTTCTTGCCTTGAATGGATTTGGTTGCCTGAATTTATATTGGCTTGCCTTGCCTTGCCTGGATTTGCTTTACCTGGATTTGCCTTATCTTCCATAGCCTTGCCTTGCCTGGATTTACTGGGCCTTGCCTTTCCCTGCCTGTATTTGCATTGCCTAGTTTTGAATTGCCTTGCTTGTGTTGTCTTGCCTGGATTTCTCTTTCCTGAAGTTGTCTTGCCTGGCCTTGCTTTGCCTGGATTTGGCTTGCCTTGCCTTGCCTTCTTCCCTGCAGTAGCATTGCCTTGCCTTTGTGTTGCCTAGATTTGCCTTTACATTATTTGCCTTGCCTTGCCTGGATTTGCCTTGCCAGAATTTGATATGCCTGGATTTGCTTTGTCTGGATGTTCCTTGTCTTGTTTTGCCCTTCCTGGATTTTCCTTGCCTTGCCTTGCCGTGCCTGGATTTGCCTTGCCATGACTTGACTTGCCTATATTTGCCTTGCATGGATTTGCCTTAACTTGCCTTGCCTGAATTTGTCTTTCCTTCCCTTACCTATATTTGCCTTGTCTGAATTTACCTTTCCTTGACTTACCTGGATTTGATTTACCTATATTTGTGTTGTATTTTTTTGCCTTGACTGGATTTGCCTTGCCTGAATTTGCTTTGCCTTGCGTGCCTGCATTTACCTTGACTTGTTTTCCCTGGATTTGAATTTTCTTGGCTTGCCCTGCCTTACCTGTATTTGCGTTGCCTGGATTTGCCTTGCCTTGCCTGGATTTGCTTTGTCTGGATTTGCCTTGCCTTGCCTGAAATTGCCTTGCTTAAATTTGCCTTGTGTTGCCTTGCCTTGCCTGGATTTGACTTGCCTTTCCTTGCCTTGAATGAATTTGGTTGTTTGGATTTATATTGGCTTTTCTTTTCCTGACTGGATTTTATTTGCCTGGATTTACTCTTTCCAGCTTTGCCTTTTCAGAATTTACTTTGCATGGATTTACCTTGCCTTGCCTTGCCTAGATTTGCCTTGCCTTGCCTTACTTTCTTTTCTGGATTGGCCTTGCCTTGCCTGGACTTGCCTAGCGTGGATGTGCCTTGTATTGCCTTGCCTTGCCTGGATTTGCCTGGACTGGATTTGTCTTGCATTTTCTTTCCTGATTTTGCCTTGCCTCTATTTTTCTTGCCTTGCCTTGACTGGATTTTCCTTGCCTGGATGTGCGAAGCATTTTCTTGCCTTGCCTGGATTTGCCTGGACTGGATTTGTCTTGCATTTTCTTCCCTGATTTTGCCTTGCCTCTATTTTTCTGGCCTTGCTTTGACTGGATTTGCCTTGCCTTGCTTTGCCTTGCCTTGCTTTGCCTTGCCTGGATTTACCTTGTCTGGATTTGCCTTGTTGACCCTAGATTTGCCTTGCCTGATTTAATTTGCCTGGCTTTACTTTACCTTGCCTTGCGTTGCTTGCCTGGATTTGCTTTGCCTGGATTAGTGTTGCCTTGCTTTGCCATGCCTGGATTCACCTTGCCTAAATTTGCCTTGCCGTTTCTAGATTTGTCTTGCCTGGATTTCACTTGCTTTGCCTTGCCTTGTCTTGCCTGGTCTGGCCTGGATTTGCATTGCCTGGATTTGCCTTGTTTTGCCTTGCCTTTTCCTGCCTGGATATGGTTGCCTGTATTTGCCCTGGCGTGCCTTGCATTGCCTCGCTATGCATTGCTTTGCCTTGCCTTCCCTGGATATGCCTGGCCTTGCCTTGCCTTGCCTTTTCTGGATTTGTCTTGTTTGAATTTCCCATGCCTTGCCTTGTGTTGCCTGGATTTGACTTGTGTAACTTTGTCTTTTCTTGCCTTACCTTGCCTGAAATTCCCTTGCCGTGCTGTGCCTTGCCTGGATTTTCCTTGCCTGCCTTTGCTGTGCTTTGCCTTGCCTGGATTTTTTTTGCATAGATTTCCTTTGCGTTGTCTTGCCTTGCCTATATTTGCCTTGCATGGATTTGCCTTATCTTGCCTTGCCCGGATTTGCCTTGCCTGGAATTTTTTCCTTCACTTGCCTGGATTTGCCTTGTCTGAATTTGCCTTTCATTG
The DNA here is from genome assembly GCF_049354715.1 of Callithrix jacchus. Taxonomy (NCBI): domain Eukaryota; kingdom Metazoa; phylum Chordata; class Mammalia; order Primates; family Cebidae; genus Callithrix; species Callithrix jacchus. The sequence goes on along the minus strand of NC_133503.1, from coordinate 61,131,785 downwards.
ACTTGCCTAAATTTGTTTTGCCTGGATTTGCGTTGCCTTGCCTTGCCTTGACTGGATTTGCCTTGCCTTGCCTCGACTTGCCTGAATTTTCATTGTCTGGATTTGCCTTGCCTTTCTTTGGCTGGACGTGCTCTGCCTGGTTGTGACTTTCCTTGTGTTGCCTCTATTTGCCTTGCATTGATTTCCCTTTTCTAAACTTGCCTTGCCTGGGTTCACTTTGCCTGGGTTTACTTTGCCTTTCCTTGCCTGGATTTACCTTTCCTGGAATTGCCTTGCCTGGATTTGCCTTGGCCTGGCTTGCCTTGCCTGAATTTGCCTGGTTTGGATTTCACTTGTATTGCCTTGCCTTGCCTGGGTTTGCTTTGTCTGCATTTGCCTCGCCATGTTTTGCCTAAATTTACCTTGCCTTCCCTTGCCTTGTTTGGATTTGCCTTGCCTGCATTTGCTTTGCTTTGCCTTGCCTTGCCTGGATTTTTTTTTTTTTTTTTGCCTGGATTTGCCGTGTGTTTCATAGCCTTGCCTATACTTGCCTTGCATGGATTTGCCTTATCCTGCCTTGCCCGGATTTGCCTTGCCTGAATTTCTTTTCCTTCCCTTGCCTGGATTTGCCTTGTCTGAATTTGCCTTTCATTGACTTGCCTAGATTTGTTTTGCCTGGATTTGCGTTGCCTTGCCTTGCCTTGACTGGATTTGCTTGCCTGGATGTGCATTACCTTGCCGTGCCTGAATTTGCTTTGCCTTGCCTTGCCTGTATTTGCTTTGCCTTGCCTTGTCTTGAATGTATTTGTTTGCCTGGATTTATTTATTTATTTATTTATTTATATTTGGTGTCATCTTTTTTTTTATTGCGTTTTAGGTTTTGGGGTACATGTGCAGAGCATGCAATAGAGTTGCATAGGTACACACATGGCAGTGTGTTTTGTTTGCTTTCTCCCCTTCACCCACATTTGGCATTTCTCCCCAGGCTATCCCTCCCAACCTCCTCCACCCACTGGCCCTCCGTTTTTCCCGCTAATAGACCCCAGTGTTTAGTACTCCCCTCTCTGTGTCCATGTGTTCTCATTTTTCATCACCCGCCTATGAGTGAGAATATGCGGTGTTTCATTTTCTGTTCTTGTGTCAGTTTGCTGAGAATGATGTCCTCCAGATTCATCCATGTCCGTAAAAACGACACAAACTCATCATTTCTGATTGCTGCATAATATTCAATGGTGTATACGTGCCACATTTTCCCAATCCAGTCTATCATCAATGGGCATTTGGATTGATTCCAGGTCTTTGCTATTGTAAACAGTGCTGCAATGAACATTATTGTGCATGTGTCCTTATAGTAGAACGATTTATAGACCTTTGGATATATACCCAGTAATGGGATTGCTGGGTCAAATGGAATTTCTATTTCTAAGGCCTTGAGGAATCACCACACTGTCTTCCACAATGGTTGAACTAATTTACACTCCCACCAACAGTGTAAAAGTGCTCCTTTTTCTCCACATCCTCTCCAGCATCTGTTGTCTCCAGAATTTTTAATGATCGCCATTCTAACTGGCGTGAGATGGTATCTCAATGTGGTTTTGATTTGCATCTCTCTGATGACCAGTGACGATGAGCATCTGTTCATATGATTGTTGGCCTCATATATGTCTTCTGTCATTAAGTGTCTGTTCATATCCTTTGCCCAATTTTGAATGGGGTTGTTTATTTTTTTCTTGCAAATCTGTCTGAGTTCTTTGTAAATTCTGGATATCAGCCCTTTGTCAGATGGGTAAACTGCAAACATTTTTTCCCATTCTGTTGGTTGCCGATCCACTCTAGTGACTGTTTCTTTTGCCGTGCAGAAGCTGTGGAGTTTCATTAGGTCCCATTTGTCTATTTTGGCTTTTGTTGCCAATGCTTTTGGTGTTTTGTTCATGAAGTCCTTGCCTACTCCTATGTCCTGGATAGTTTTGCCTAGATTTCCTTCTAGGGTTTTTATGATGCCAGGTCTTATGTTTAAGTCTTTAATCCATCTGGAGTTAATTTTAGTGTGAGGTGTCAGGAAGGGGTCCAGTTTCTGCTTTCTGCACATGGCTAGCCAGTTTTCCCAACACCATTTTTTAAATAGGAAATCCTTTCCCCCTTGCTTGTTTTTGTCAGGTTTATCAAAGATTGTATGGTTGTAGATATGTTGTGTTGCCTCCAGTGCCTCTGTTTTGTTCCACTGGTCTATATCTCTGTTTTGGTACCAGTACCATGCTGCTTTGATTACTGTAGCCTTGTAGTATAGTTTGAAATCCGGTAGTGTGATGCCCCCCGCTGTGTTCTTTTTGCTTAGAATTGACTTGGCTATGCGGGCTCTCCTTTGGTTCCATATGAAGTTCATGGTGGATTTTTCCAGTTCTGTGAAGAAAGTCAATGGTAGCTTGATGGGGATAGCGTTGATTCTGTAAATTACTTAGGGCAGTATAGCCATTTTTACGATATTAATTCTTCCTAACCATGAACATGGAATGTTTCTCCATCTGTTTGTGTCCTCTCTGATTTTGATGAGCAGTGGTTTGTAGTTCTCCTTGAAGAGGTCCCTTACGTTCCTTGTGAGTTGTATTCCAAGGTATTTTATTCTATTTGTAGCAATTGTGAATGGCAGTTCGTTCTTGATTTGGCTTTCTTTAAGTCTGTTATTGGTGTAGACGAATGTCTGTGATTTTTGCACATTGATTTTATATCCTGAGACTTTGCTGAAGTTGCTTATCAGTTTCAGGAGTTTTTGGGCTGAGGCGATGGGGTCTTCAAGGTAAACTATCATGTCATCTGCAAATAGAGACAATTTGGCTTCCACCTTTCCTATTTGAATACCCTTTATTTCTTTTTCTTGCCTGATTGCTCTGGCTAGAACTTCGAGTACCATATTGAATGGGAGTGGTGAGAGCGGGCATCCTTGTCTAGTGCCGTATTTCAAAGGGAATGCTTCCAGTTTTTGCCCATTCAGTATGATATTGGCTGTTGGTTTGTCATAAATAGCTTTTATTACTTTGAGATACGTTCCATCGATACCGAGTTTATTAAGGGTTTTTAGCATAAAGGGCTGTTGAACTTTGTCAAATGCCTTCTCTGCATCAATTGAGATAATCAGGTGGTTTTTGTTTTTGGTTCTGTTTATGTGGTGAATTATGTTTATAGACTTGTGTGTGTTGAACCAGCCTTGCATCCCTGGGATGAATCCTACTTGATCATGATGAATAAGTTTTATGATTTACTGTGGCAATCGGCTTGCCAATATTTTATTGAAGATGTTTGCATCTATGTTCATCATAGATATTGGCCGGAAGTTTTCTTTTCTTGCTGGGTCTCTGCCGGGTTTTGGTATCAGGATGATGTTGGTCTCATAAAATGATTTGGGAAGCATTCTCTTTTTTTGATTATTTGGAATAGTTTTAGATGGAATGGTACCAGCTCCTCTTTGTGTGTCTGGTAGAATTCAGCTGTGAACCCATCTGGACCTGGGCTTTTTTTGTGTGGTAGGCTCTTAATTGCTGCCTCGACTTATGACCTTGTTATTGGTCTATTCATACTTTCAGCTTCCTCCTGGTTTAAGCTTGGGAGGACACAGGAGTCCAGGAATTTATCCATTTCTTCCAGGTTTACTACTTTATGTGTATAGAGTTGTTTGTAATATTCTCTGATGATGGTTTTAATTTCTGTGGAGTGTGTGGTGATTTCCCCTTTGTCATTTTTTATTGCATCTATTTGGTTGTTCTCTTTTATTTTTAATCAATCTGGCTAGTGCCCTATCTATTTTGTTGATCTTTTCAAAAACCCAGCTCTTGGATTTATTGATTTTTTGAAGGGTTTTTCGTGTCTCAATCTCCTTCAGTTCAGCTCTGATCTTAGTTATTTCTTGTCTTCTGCTGGGTTTTGAGTTTTTTTGATCTTGCTCCTCTAGCTCTTTCAATTTTGACGATAGGGTGTCAATTTTGGATCTCTCCATTCTCCTCATATGGGTACTTATTGCTGTATACTTTCCTCTAGAGACTGCTTTCCATGTGTCCCAGAGGTTCTGGCATGTGTCTTCATTCTCATTGGTTTCGAAGAACTTCTTTATTTCTGCCTTCATTTCATTGTTTACCCAGTCAACATTCATGAGCCAGTTGTTCAGTTTCCATGAAGCTGTGCGGTTCTGACTTGGTTTCTGTATTCTGAGTTCTATCTTGATTGCACTATGGTCTGAGAGGCTGTTTGTTATGATTTCAGTTGTTTTGTATTTGTTGAGCAGTGCTTTACTTCCAATTATGTGGTCAATTTTAGAGTAGGTGTGATGTGGTACTGAGAGGAATGTGTATTCTGTGGATTTGGGGTGGAGAGTTCTGTAAATGTCTATCAGGTTTGCTTGCTTCAGGTCTGAGTTCAAGCCCTGTGTATCCTTGTTGACTTTCTGTCTGGTTGATCTGTCTAATATTGACAGTGGAGTGTTAAAGTCTCCCACTATAATTGTGTGGGAGTCTAAGTCCTCTTGTAAGTCATTAAGCACTTGCCTTATGTATCTGCGGGCTCCTGTATTGGGTCCATATATGTTTAGGATCGTTAGCTCTTCTTGTTGTATTGATCCTTTTACCATTATGTAATGGCCTTCTTTATCACTTTTGATATTTGTTGCTTTAAAGTCTATTTTATCAGAGATGAGAATTGAAACTCCTGCTTTTTTTTGCTTTGCATTTGTTTGGTAAATCTTCCTCCATCCCTTTATTTTGAGCCTTTGTTTATTCTTGCATGGCATTTGTTTGGTAAATCTTCCTCCATCCCTTTATTTTGAGCCTTTTTGTATCCTTGCATGTGAGATGGGTTTCCTGGATACAGCACACTGATGGGTTTTGGATTTTTATCCAATTTGCCAGTCTGTGTCTTTTGATTGGTGCATTTAGTCCATTTACATTTAGGGTTAATATTGTTATGTGTCAATTTGATACTGCCATTTGATGCTAAGTGGCTGTTTTGCCTGTTAGTTGTTGTAGATTCTTCATTATGTTGATGCTCTTTAGCATTTAGTGTGATTTTGGAATGGCTGGTACTGGTTGTTCCTTTCTATGTGTAGTGCCTCTTTTAGGAGCTCTTGTAAAGCAGGGCTGGTGGTGTCAAAATCTCTGAGTACTTGCTTGTTCTCAAAGGATTTTATTTTTTCTTCACTTACGAAGCTCAGTTTGGCTGGATATGAAATTCTGGGTTGAAAGTTATTTTCTTTAAGAATGTTGAATATTGGCCCCCACTCTCTTCTGGCTTGTAGTGTTTCTGCCGAGAGATCTGCTGTGAGTCTGATGGGCTTCCCTTTGTGGGTGACCCGACCGTTCTCTCTGGCTGCCCTTAGTATTTTCTCCTTCATTTCAACGTTGTTGAATCTGACGATTATGTGCCTTTGGGTTGCTCTTCTTGCGGAGTATCTTTGTGGTGTTCTCTGTATTTCCTGCATTTGAGTGTTGGCCTGTCTTGCTAGGTGGGGGAAATTTTTCTGGATGATGTCCTGAATAATATTTTCCAGCTTGGATTCATTCTCTTCGTCCCCTTCTGGTACACCTATCATACGTAGGTTAGGTGTTTTCACATAGTCCCCATTTTTTGGAGACTTTGTTCATTCCTTTTTGTGCTTTTTTCTCTGATCTTGGTTTCTCGTTTTATTTCATTGAGTTGATCTTCGACTTCAGATATTTTTTCTTCTGCTTGGTCAATTCGGCTATTGAAACTTGTGCATGCTTTGCGAAGTTCTCTTATTGTGTTTTTCAGCTCCATTAATTCAATCATATTCCTCTCTAAGTTATCCATTTTTGTTATCATTTCCTCAAATCTTTTTTCATATCTTTTTTCAACGTTCTTAGTTTCTTTGCATTGATTTAATACATGTTCTTTTAGCTCACAAAAGTTTTTCATTATCCACCTTCTGAAGTCTAATTCCGTCATTTCATCACAGTCATTCTCCGTCCAGCTTTCTTCCCTGTTTGGTGAGGAGTTTTGTTTTTTTCTAGGAGGTGAGGTGTTCTGGTTTCGGGTGTTTTTCTCCTTTTTGCGCTGGTTTCTTCCCATCTTTGTGGATTTATCCACTTGTCTGCGTAGTTGCTGACTTTTCTATTGTGTCTCTGAGTGGACAGCCGGATTGTTGATGAAGTATTTCTGTTACTTGGTTTTTCTTCTACCAGTCTAGCCTCTTCACTGTACGACTGCTGAGGTCCACTCCAGGCCCTGCTTGTCTGCGGTGCACGTATAGCAGCTGCAGAACAGTGAGGGATGCTACCAGTTTCTTTTTCTACTATCTTTGTCCCAGGATGATGCCTGCCAAATGTCAGTCTTTTGGATATAGAGGGGTCAGGGAGCTGCTTGAGGAGACAGTCTGTACTTTATATGAGTTCAATTGCTGAGCTGTGAGCTCTGTTGTTCATTCAGGGCTTTTAGACTGCTATGTTTGATTCTGCTGCAACAGAGGTCATTAAAAAACCCTATTTTTTCTCAAATGCTCTGTCTTAGGGGATTGTGGCTTTGTTTTTGGATGTCTGTTGATGTGTCCTGCCCAGCTGGGAGGCAGTCTAGTCAATTTTTGACTACCGAGGCTCCGCCCTGCTGTTGTGAGGTTCGCCCTGTTGCTGCAGGATTTTGCTCTTCTGCTGCGGTCTCCACCACGGGCTACGCCCTGTGGCAGAGTCTCTCTGTTGTAGCGGGTTGCCTCCGCAACAGCAGGCTGCGTCAGCAGTGGGCATGTATCTCAGTAGGGGAGGGTTGCCTCGGCAACTGCAGGCTGCATCAGCAGTGGGCGTGTATCTCAGTCGCGGTATGTTGCCTCGGAAATGGTGGACGATTCTCCCCCATGGAGCATCTCAGGGACCATATCCACAGCGAGCATTTCGAATAGCCATTTTGTCTGTCCCACTGCACTACCCCTAACACTGTGTCCTTGCAATCCCCTGGGCTGGCCCACTGTCCGAGTCCCCTTTAGTCTTATGTTCAGCCCTCTCAAGTCTCAGGTTGCCGGTTCAACAGGGCACCCAGACAAGCGCGCCCTGTGGGGAGCGCTGGGTAGGGCCAGCCGCTGCCACTCCAGCTGCCGGCTTCTCCAAGCAGAGCCTCTGCCTGGTGTGCCAGGTCTCCTTTATACTTGGGAATTTCCCCTCTCTGTGGGCAACAAAGATCAGTCTGAAAATGCAGCTCTGACTCACCTCTCCACGGATTAATTGAGAGCTTCAATCCTGGGTTGTTCTCACAGCACCATCTTGAGTCCCCCTCCTGTTTGCCTGTATTTATATTGGCTTGGCTTGCCTGGCCTTGCCTGGAATTGTTTTGCCTGGATTGGCCTTGTTTTTCCTTGCCTTTTCTTACCTGAATTTGGTTGCCTGTATTTCCCTCGGCTTGGCTTGCTTTGCCTCTATATGTATTGCCTTTCCTTGCCTTGCCTTGTGTTTCCTTTCCTGGATATGTCTTGCCTGAATTTGTCTTGCCTTGCCTTGCCTGGATTTGCCTTGTCTTGCCTTGCCTTTTCTTTCCTGGATTTGGTTGCCTGGATTTATATTGGCTTGCCTTGCCTTGACTGGATTTGCCTTTCCTGGATTTGCCTTGTCTTGCTTTGCCTTGCAAGAATTTTCCTTGCATGGATTTGACTTGCCTTGCCTTGCCTTGCCTGGATTAGCCTTGCCTTACCTCCTTCCATGCATTTGCCTTGCCTTTCCTTGTTTTGCCTGGATTTGCCTTGAATGGAATGGTTTTGTTTTGCCTTGCCTAACCTGGATTTTCCTTGCCTGGATTTTCCTTCTCTGGATGTGACTTGCCTTGCCTGGCCTTGAATAGATTAACGTTGCCTTGTGTAGCCTTGCGTGGATTTGCCTTTCCTTGCCTTGTCTGGATTTGCCTTGCCTGGATTTTCTTTGCCTTGCATTGGCTGGATTCGCCTTGATTGGATTTGCCTTGTTTTGCCCTCCTGGATTTTCCTTGCCTTTGTTTGCCTTGCCTTTGCTTGCCTTGCCTTGTCATGCCTGAATTTGCCCTGCCTTGCCTTGCCTCCTTTCTGGATTTGCCTTGCTTGCGTTGTTTTGCCTGGATTTGACTTGAATGTATTGGCCTTGCCTTGCCTTGCCTGGATTTGTTTTGCCTTGCATTGGCTAAATTGGCCTTGACTGGATTTGCATTGTTTTGCCTGCCTGGATTTGTCTTTTCTTTGTTTGCATTGACTTGCGTTGACTTACCTGAATTAGCCTTGTCTGGATTTGCCTTGCCTTGCCTGGATTTTTTTTTTTTTTGCCTTGCCTTGCCTGGATTTTCCTTTCCTTGCCTGGATTTACTTTGACTGAATTTTCCTTGCTTGGATTTGCCTTGCCTTGCATTTGCTTGAATTGCCTTTCATTAACTTGCCTGGATTTGCTTAGCCTGTGTTGCCTTGCCTTGCCTTGCCTGAATTTGCCTTACCTTGCCTTACCTCCTTTTCTGGATTGACCTTGCCTTGACTTGATTGGCCTTGCATTGCCTTGCCTTGCCTTGCCTGGATTTGCCTTGTCTGAATGTGCCTTGCCATGCCTTTCCTTTTCTTTCCTTTCCTGGATTTGCATTGCCTTGCGTTGCCTTGCCTAGATTTGCCTTGTCTGGATTTGTATTACCTTCCTTGCCTGGATTTACTTTGTTTTGCCTTGCCTGGATTTGCCTTACCTGGATTTTCCTTCCCTTACCTTCACTGTATTTACCTTGTTTGCATTTGCCTTTCCTTGACTTGCCTGGATTTGACTTGCCTGGATTTGTGTTGCCTTGCCTTGCCTGGATTTACCTTGCCTTGCCTTGCCTTCTTTTCTAGATTTGCCTTGCCTTGAATGATTTGGCCTTGCCTTGCCTTGCCTCGTCTGAATTTGCCTTGCCTAGATGTGACTTGCTTGGATTCGCCTTGTCTGAATGTTTTTTGCCTTACCTTGCCTTTCCTGGATTTTTCTTTCTTTGCATCTTTTTGCCTGGATTTGCCTTGTCTTAAATTACCTTTCCTTTCCTTGCCTTAATTTGCCTTGCATTGCCTTGCCTGGATTTGCCTTGACTGGATTTTTTTGTTTTTCCTTGTCTTGATTTGCCTTGCCTTGGTTTGCGTTGTCTTTCCTTGTCAGGGCGTGCCCTGCCTGGATGTGAATTTCCTTGCCTTGCCTCTATTTGCCTTTCATGGATTTCTCTTCTCTATATTTGCCTTGCATGTATTTGCCTTGCCTCCATTTACTTTGCCTTTCCTTGCCTGGATTTAACTTTCCTGAAATTGCCTTGCCTGGATTTGACTTGTCCTGACTTGCCTGGCCGGGATCTGCCTGGTTTGGATTTCACTTGTCTTGCCTTGCCTTCCCTTGGTTTGCTTTGCCTGCATTTACCTCGCCATGACTTGCCTAAATTTACCTTGTTTTTCCTTGCCTTGCCTAAATTTTCCTTGCCTGGATTTGCCTTGCCTGCATTTGCCTTGCCTTCCCTTGCCTGGATTTTTCTGCCTGAATATTCCTTGCGTTGCCCAGCCTTTCCTATAATTGCCTTGAATGCATTTTCCTTAATTTGACTTGCCTAGATTTGCCTTGCCTGGATTTTTCTTCCCTTTTTTTTGCCTGGATTTGCCTTTTCTCAGTGTGCCTTTCCTTTACTTGCCTTGATTTATTTTGCCTAAATTTGCGTTGTGCTGCCTTGCCTTGACTGGATTTGCTTGCCTGGATGTGCATTGCCTGGCCATGCCTGGATTTGCTTTGCCTTGCCTTGCCTAAATTTGCCTTTCCTGGATTTGCCTTGCCTTTATTTCCTGATTTTGCCTTGTCTGTATTTTTGTTGCCTTGCTTTGACTGAATATGCCTTGCCTAAATTTGTCTTTTCTTGCTTTGTCTGGATCTATCTTGCATTGCCTTTCCTTGCCTTGCCTGAATTTGCTCTGCCTGGATTTGACTTGGCTGAATTTTCCTTGCCTTGCCTTGCCTTGTCTGGATTTGCCTTGCCTGGATTCTTTGTCTTGCCTTGCCTTGCCTAGAATTGTCTTGCTTGGATTTGCCTTGCCTTGCCATTCCTTTCCTGGATTTGCATTGCCTTGCCTTGCCTGGATTTGCCTTGCCTAAATTTGCCTTTCCTTGCCTTGCCTTGAATGGATTTGATTGCCTGGGTTTATATTGGCTTGCCTTGCCTTGATTGGATTTGAATTGCATGGATTTGCCTTTCCTTGCTTTGCCTTCCCAGAATTTTCCTTGCATGAATTTGCCTTGCTTTGCATTGCCTGGATTTGCGTTGCCTTGCCTTACCTCCTTTTCTGGAATTCTGTTGCCTTGAATTAATTGGTCTTGTCTTGCCTTGCCTTGCCTTGCCTGGGTTTGCCTTGTCTGGATTTGCCTTGTCTGAATGGGCCTTGCCGTGCCTTGTTTTTCCTGGATTTGCCTTGCCTTTCATTGCCTTGCCTGAATTTGTTTTGTCTAAATTTGCCTTGCCTTTTCTTGCCTGGGTTTGCCTTGTTTTGCCTTTCCTTGCCTGGACTTGCCATTCCTAGATGTGTGTTTCCTTTTTTCCCCTCTATTTGTTTTGCATGGATTTCTTTTTTTTAGACTTGCCTTGCCTGGATTTGTCTTGCCTGGATTTACTTTGCCATTTCTTGCTTGGATTTATTTTTCCTGAAATTGCCTTGCCATGGTTTGCCTTGCCCTGGCTTGCCATACCTGGATGTTCTGATTTGGATTTCTCTTGTCTTGCCTTGCCTTGCCTAGCTTGGCTTTGCTTGCATTTGCCTCGCCCTGTTTTGCATAAATTTGCCTTGCCTTCCATTGCCTTGCCTGGATTTTCCTTGCCTGCATTTGCCTTGCCTTTTTTTGCCTGGATTTTTTTTTGCCTGAATTTGCCTTGCATTGTCTTGCGTTGCCTATATTTGCCTTGCATGAGTTTGTCTTAACTTGCCTTGCCTGGATTTGCCTTGCATGGATTTTCCTTCCCTTCCCTTGCCTTGTCTGAGTTTGCCTTTCCTTTACTTGCCTGGATTTCTTTTTGCCTGGATTTGCGTTGTGTTGCCTTGCCTTGACTGAATTTGCTTGCCTTGATTTGCATTGACTTGCTGAGCCTGGATTTTCTTTTCCTTGCCTTGCCTGGATTTGCCTTTCCTGGATTTGTTTTGCCTTTCCCGCCTGATTTTGCCTTGTCTTTATTTCCCTTGCCTTGTCTTGACTGGATTTGCCTTGCCTGGATTTGCCTTTCCTTGCCTTGCCTGTATTTCCCTTGCATCGCCTTTTCTTCCCTTGCCTGAATTTGCTTTGTCTGGATTTGCCTTTTCCTGCCTAGCTTTGCCATGACTAGATTTGCCTTGCCTGGATTTACCTTGCCTGAATTTGCCTTGCCTTGCATTACCTTGCCTGGATTTGCCTTGTCTGGATTTTTCTTGCCTTTCCTTGCCTGGATTTGCCTTGTTATGCTTTGCCTGTGTTTGCCTTGCTTGGGTTTATTTTGCCTTTCCTTGAGTGGACTTGCACTACCTGTATGTGCATTTTCTTTCTTAGCCTCTGTTTGCCTTGCATAAATTTTCCTTTCCTAGACTTGCTTTGCCTGAATTTGCCTTGCCTGGATTTACTTTGCCTTTCCGTTCCTGAATTTATCTTTTCTGTAATTGTCTTGCCTAGATCTGCCTACCCCTGACTTGCCTTGCCAGGATTTGCCTGGTTTGGATTTTACCAGTCTTGTCTTGCTTTTCCTGGGTTTGCTTTGCCTGCATTTGCCTTATAATGCCTTGCCTGCATTTGCCTTGCCTGGACTTGCCTTGCCTTGCCTGGATTTTTTTTGCATGGATTTGCCTTGCGTTTTCTTGCCTTGCCTATATTTGCCTTGCATAGATTTGTCTTAACTTGTCTTGCCTGGATTGGCCTTGCCTAGATTTTCCTTGTCTTTCCTTGCCTGGATTTGCCTTGTCTAAATTTGCCTTTCCTTGACTTGCCTGAATTTGTTTTGCCTGGATTTGCGTTGTGTTGACTTACCTTGACTGAATTTGCTTGACTGGATTTGCTTTGCCTTGCCTTGCCTAGATTTTTCTTGCCTAAATTTGCCTTGCCTTGCCTTTAATGGATTTGGTCTCCTGGATTTATATTGGCTTGCCTTGCCTTGACTGGATTTGATTTGCCTGAATTTGACCTTCCTTGCTTTGCATTCCCAAATTTTTCTTGCATGGATTTGCCTTGTCTTGCCTTGCCTGGATTTGCCTTATCTTGCCTTGCCTCCTTTTTTGGATTTGCCTTGCCTCGAATCGATTGGCCTTGACTTGCCTTGCCTTGCCTGGATTTAATTTGCCTGGATTTGCCTTGTCTGGGTGTTTCTTGCCTTGCCTTTTCTTTCCTGGATTTGCCTTGCTTTACGTCGCCTTGCCTTGATTTGTCTTGTCTGGATTTGCCTTGCCTTTTATTGCCTGGATTTGCCTTGCCTTGCTTGCCTTGTCTGGATTTGCCTTGACTGGATTTGCCTTGTTTTGTCTTGCCTGGATTTGCCTTGCCTTTGTTTGTCTCGCCTTTCCTTGCCTGGACGTGCCCTGCCTGGGTGTGACTTTCCTTTTGTTGCCTGGCCTTGACTGGATTTGCTTGCCTGGATTTTCCTTGTCTTGCCTTGCCTGGATTTTTCTTGCCTGAATTTGTTTTGCTTGCCTTGAATGGATTTGGTTGCCTGGATTTATAGTGACTTGCCTTGTCTTGACTGGATTTGAATTGCCTGGATTTGCCCTTCCTTGCTTTGCCTTCCCAGAATTTTCCTTGCCTTGCCATTTTTTTATTTGCCTTACCTTGCCTTGCCTGGATTTACCATGCCTTGAATGGATTGGCCTTACCTTGCATTTCCTTGCCTGGATTTGCCTTGTCTAAATTTTCCTTGCCTTTTTTTGCCTGGATTTGCCTTGTTTTGCCTTGTCTGGGTGGGTCTTGCCTGTATTTGCCTTTCCTTTTCTTGCCTGGACTTGCCCTGCCTTGATGTGACTTTCCTTGCCTTGTCTCTATTTGTTTTGGATGGATTTCTCTTTCCAAGACTTGCCTTGCCTGGATTTGTCTTGCCTTGTTTTACTTTGCCTTTCCTTGCCTGGATTTACCTTTCCTGTAATTGCCTTACCTCTATTTGCCTTGCCCTGACTTGCCTTTCCTGGATATGCCTGGTTTGGATTTCAATTGTCTTCTCTTGCCTTGCCTATGTTTGCTTTCCCTGCATTTGCCTCTCCATGCCTTGCCTAAATTTACCTTGCCTTTTTTTTTTGCCTTGCCTGGATTTGCCTTGCCTGCATTTTTCTTGCCTTGCTGGCATGGATTTTTTTTCCCTGTATTTGCCTTGCGTTATTTAGCCTTGTTTATAGTTGCGTTGCATAGATTTGCCTTAAGTCGCCTTGCCTGGACTTGCCTTGCCTGGATTTTTTTCCCTTCCCTTGCCTTGTCTGAATTAGCTTTTTCTTGACTTGCCTGGATTTGTTTTGCCTGGATTTGCGTTGTGTTGCCTTGCCTTGACTGGATTTGCGTGCCTGGATGTGCATCGTCTTGCCATGTGTGGATTTGCTTTGCCTTGCCTGGCCTGGTTTTGCCTTGCCTGGATTAGCCTTACCTTGTTTTGCCTTGAATGTATTTGGTTGCCTGGATTTCTATTGGCTTGCCTTTCCTTTACTGGATTTTAATTCCCTGGATTTGGCCTTTGTTGCTTTGCCATTTCAGATTATTTTTTGCATGGATTTGCCATTTCTTGCATTGCCTGGATTTGCCTTGCCTTGCCTTGACTCCTTTTCTGGGTTTGTTTTGCCTTGAATGGATTCGCCTTGCCTTACCTTGCCTTGCCTGGATTTTCCTTGCTTGGATTTAACTTGCCTGGATTTTTCTTGTTTGGAAGTTTTCTGCCTTGCCTTGCCTTGCCTGAATTTGCCTTGCCTGGGTTTCTCTTCCCTTTCCCTACCTGTACGTGCCCTGCCTTTATGTGACTTGCCTTACCTTGCCTGGATTTGCCTTGCCTTGCCTTGCTTTGTGTAGATCTGGTTGTGTGGATTTATACTGGCTTGCCTTGCATTGACGGGATTTGAATTGCCTGGATTTGCCCTTCCTTGCATTGCCTTTTCAGAATTTATTTGCGTGGATTTGTTTTGCCTTGCCTTGCCTTGCCTCCTTTTCTGGATTTGCCTTGTATTTCTTTGCCTTGCCTGGATTTGCCTTGCCTTGCCTTGTCTGGATTTGTTTTGCCTTGGCTTACCTTTTTTTATGAATTTGCCTTGCCTTGAATGGTTGTCCTTGGCTTGCCTTGCCTTTCCTGGATTTGCCTTGCCTGGATTTGTTCTGCCTGGATTTGTCTTGTCTGAATTTGCCTTGCCTTTCTTTGCCTTGCCTGGATTTGCCTTGCTGGGTTTGTCTTGCATTTCCTTGCCTGAACTTGCCATGCCTGGATGTACCTTTCCTTGTTTTGCCTCTATTTGCCTTGCATGAATTTCTCTTTCCTACTTGCCTTGGGTGTATTTGCCTTGCTTGGATTTACTTTGCCTTTCCTTTCCTGGATTCACCTTTTCTGAATTTGCCTTGCCTGGATTTGTCTTGCCCTGACTTGCCTTGCCTGGATTTTCCTGGTTTGAAGTTCACTTAACTTGCCTTATTTTGCTGGGTTTGCTTTGCCTGCATTTGCCTCGCCATGCCTTGCCTAAATTTGTCTCGCCTTCCCGTGCCTTTCCTGGATTGTTCTTGCCTGCATTTGCCATGCCTTGCCTTCATTTTTTTGCCTGGATTTGCGTTGCGTTGTCTTGCCTTGCCTATATTTGCCTTGCATGGGTTTGCCTTAACTTGCCTTGCCTGAATTTGCCTTGCCTGGATTCTTCTTCCCTTTCCTTGCCTTGATTTGCCTTTTCTGAATTTGCCTAATTTTGACTTGCCTGGATTTTTATTTTCTGGATTTGCGTTGTGTTGCCTTGCCTTGACAGGATTTGCTTGCCTAACTTTGCCTTGCCTTGTGGTGCCTGGATTTGCTTTTCCTTTCCTTGCCTGGATTTGCCTTGCCTTTACAGCCTGATTTTTTTGCCTGTATTTCCCTTGCCTTGCCTTGACTGATTTTCCTTGCCTGGATTTTCCTTGCCTTGTCTTTCTTTGTCTTGCTGAATTTACCTTGCATTGCCCTATTTTGCCTTTCCTGAATTTGCTTTGCCTGGATTTGCTTTGTCTTACCATGCCTTGACTTGCCTGGATTTGCCTTGCCTAATTTGCCTTGCCTTGCCTTGCCTTGAATGGATTTGGTTGCCTGGATGTATTTTGGCTTGCCTTGCGTTGACTAGATTTGAATTGCCTGAATTTGCCCTTCCTTGCTTTGCCTTCTGAGAATTTTCCTTGCATAGATTGGCCTTGCCTTGCCTTGCCTTGCCTGGATTTGCCTTGCCTAAATTTACTTTGTTTTTTCTTGCCTGGATTTACCTATCCAGGAATTGCCTTTCCTGGATTTTTCTTGCCCTGACTTGCCTAGCCTGGATTTGCCTGGTTTAGATTTCACTTTTATTGCTTTGTCGTGGCTGGGTTTGCTTTTCTGGCATTTGCCTTGCCATGCCTTGTCTAAATTTACCTTGCCTTTTCTTGCCTTGCCTGGATTTTGATTTCCTGGGTTTTCCTGGCTTTCATTTGCCTTGCCTTGCCTGAATCTTCCTTGCCTGGATTTCTCTTGCGTTGCCTAGCCTTGCCTATATTTGTCTCGCATTGATTTTCCTTAACTTGTCCTTTCTGGATTTGCCTTGCCTTTCCTTGCCTTGCCTGGAATTGCCTTGCCTTACCTTGCCTTGCCCGGATTTGCCTTTCCTTTTCTTGCCTGAATTTGCCTTGTCTTGTCTTGCCTTCAATGGATTTGGTTGCCTGGATTTCTACGGGCTTGCCTTGTTTTGATTTGACTTGAAATGCCTGGATTTGACATTCCTTGCTTAGCCTTTTCAGAATTTTCCTTGCATGGATTTGTTTTGCCTTGCCTTGCCTGGATTTGCCTTGCCTGCATTTACTTTGCCTGGATTTGCCTTATCTGGATGTGCCTTGCTTTGCGTTGCCTTGCCTGGATTTGCCTTGCCTTTCCTTGCCTGGATTCGCCTTGCCTATCCTTGCCTGGATTTGCATTGCCTTGATTTCCCTTGCCTTCTTTTGTCTGGATTTTCCTTGACTGGATTTCCCTTGTTTTGCCTTGCCTGAATTTGCCTTGCCTAAATTTGTTTTGCCTGAATTTGTCTTGTCTAAATGTGTCTTGCCTTGCCTTGTCTTGCCTGGATTTGTTTTTCCTTGCCACGCCTTGCATGGATTTGCCTTGGCTGATTTTACTTTGCCTGTCCTTTCTTGGATTTGCCTTGCCTGTGTTTGCCTTGCCATTTATTGCCTGGATGTACCCTGCGTGGATGTGCTTTTCCTTGCCTTGTCTCTATCTGCCTTGCATGGATTTCTCTTTCCTACACTTGCCTTGCCTGGATTTGCCTTGCCTGGATTTACTTTGCCTTTTCTTGCCTGGATTTACCTTTCCTGGAATTGCCTTGCCTGGATTGGTCTTGCTCTGACTTGCCTTGCCTGAATTTGCCTGGTTTGGAATTCACTTGTCTTGCCTTTCCTTGCCTTGGTTTGCTTTGCCTGAATTGTCCTTGCCATGCTTTTCTTAAATTTGCCTTTTTTTTTTTTGCTTTGCCTGGATTTTCCTTGCCTGCATTTTCCTTGCCTTGCCTTGCCTGGATTTTTAATGCCTGAGTTTGCCTTGCATTGTCTCGCCTTGCCTATATTTGCCTTGCCTAAATTCTCCTTGCCTGGATTCTCCTTCTTTTTTTGCCTGGATTTGCCTTGTCTGAATTTGTTTTTCCGTGACTTGCCTGGATTTGTTTTGCCTGGGGTTGCGTTGTGTTGCCTTGCCTTGACTGGATTTGCTTGCATGGATGTGCATTGCCTTGCCGTGCCTGGATTGGCTTTGCCTTGCCTTGCATTGATTTGCCTTACCTTGCCTTGCCTTGACTGAATTTGAATTGCCTGAATTTTGCTTTTTTTGCTTTGCCTTCCCAGAATTTCTTTTCATGTATTTGCCTTGCCTTGCCTTGCCTAGATTTGTCTTGTCTTGCCTTGCCGCCTTTTCTGGATTTTTTTTCTTTCCTGGATTTGCCTTGCCTTGCTTCATCTTGCCTGGATTTGCCTTGTCTGGATTTGCCTTGCCTTTTAATGCCTGGATTTGTTTTGCCTTTCCTTGCCTGGATTTGCCTTGACTGAATTTGTTGTGTTTTCTATTGCCTGGATTTACCTTGGGGTTTGCCTTTTCTTTCATTGCCTGGACGTTTCCTGCCTACATTTGACTTTCCTTGCATTGCCTCTATTTGCCTTGTATGGATTTTTCTTTCCTAGACTTGCCTTTTTTGTATTTGCCTTGACTGGATTTACTTTGCCTTTCCTTGCCTGGATTTACCTTTCCTTGGTTTGCCTTTTCATAATTTTCTTGAAGGGATTTGTCTTGCTTTGCCTTGCCTGGATTTGCCTTGCTTAGATTTGACTAGCCTGGATTTGCCTTGTCTAGATGTTTCTTGTGTTGCCTTTTTCTCCTGAATTTGCCTTGCCTTGCATCGCCTTGCCTGTATTTGCTTTGTCTGGTTTTGCCTTACCTTTTTTTGTCTAGATGTGCCCTGCCCTGATGAGACATTCCTTGCCTTGCCTGTATTTGCCTTGCATGGATTTCTCTTTCCTAGGCTTGCCTTGCCTGAATTTGCCTTACCTGGATTTACTTTGCCTTTCCTTGACTGGATTTACCTTTGCTGGAATTCCCTTGCCTGGATTTGCCTTGCCCTGACTTGCCTTGCCTGGAATTGACCGGTTTGGATTTCACTTGTCTTGCCTTGCCTTGCCTGGGTTTGCTTTTCCTGCATTTGCCTCGCCATGTTTTGCCTAAATTTACCTTGTCTTCTCTTTCCTTGCCTGAATTTTTCTTGCCTGGATTTGCCTTGCCTGCATTTGCCTTGCCTTGTCTTGCCTTGATTTTCTTTGGCTGGATTTGCCTTCCATTGCCTAGCCTTGCCTATATTTGCCTTGCATGAATTTGCCTTAACTTGCCTTGCCTGGATTTGCCTTCCCTGGATATTTTTTCCCTTCTGTTGCCTGGATTTGCCTTGTCTGAATTTGAATTTCCTGGACTTACCTGGATTTGTTCTGCCTGGATTAGCGTTGTGCTGTCTTGCCTTGACTGGATTTGCTTGCCTAGATTTGCATTACCTTGCCGTGCCTGGATTTGCTTTGCCTTGCCTTGCCTGGATTTGCCTTTTCTCAATTTGCCTTGACTTTTAGCCTAACATTGCCTTGCCTGAATTTCCCTTGCCTTGCCTTTACTGGATTTGCCTTTACTGGATTTGCCTTGTTTTGACATTTTTTGCCTTGCCTGTATTTACATTTCATTGCCTTTCTATGCCTTGCCTAAATTTGCCTTGCCTGGAGTTGCCTTGTCTTGCCTTGCTTTGCCTTGCCTGGATTTGCCTTACTTTTATTTGCCTTGCCTGAATTTGCCTTGCCTTTCCTTGCCTTGCCTTGCCTTCCCTGTATTTTCCTTGTCTGGATTTGCTTTTTCTAGCCCTGACTCACCTGAAATTGCCTTGCATGGATTTGCCTTGCCTTGCTTTGCCTTGCCTGGATTTGCCTTAACTTGCCCTGCCTGATTTGTCTTGCCTGGATTTGTCTTGTCTGGATGTGTCTTGCTTTGCCTTGCCTGGATTTGCCTTGCCTTGCGTTGCCTGGATTTGCCTTCCCTGAGTTTGCCTTGCCTTTCCTTGCCTGGACGTGCCCTGCCTGGATGTGCCTTTCCTTTCCTTGCCTCTATTTGCCTTGCATGGATTTCTTTCCTTGACTTGCCTTGCCTTTATTTGCCTCGCCTGGATCTACTTTGCCTTTCCTTTCCTGGATTTACCTTTCCTAAAATTGCCTTGCCTGGATTTGTCTTGCCCTGACTTGCCTTGCTTGTATTTGTCTGGTTTGGATTTCACTTGTCTTGCCTTGCATGCCTGGGTTTGCTTTGCCTACATCTGTTTTGACATGCCTTGCCTAAATTTGCCTTGCCTTCCCTGGATCTTTCTTGCCTGCATTTGCCTTGCCTTGCTTTGCCTGGATTATTCTTGCTGCGGTTTGCCTTGCTTTGCCTAGCCTTGCCTATACTTGCCTTGCATGGATTTGCCTTAACTTGCCTTTCCTTGGTTTGCCTTGCCTGGATTTTCCTTCCCTTTTCTTGCCTGGATTTGCCTTGTCTGAATTTGCCTTTCCTTGACATGCCTGGATTTGGTTTGCCTGGATTTTTGTTGTGTTGCCTTGCCTTGACTGAATTTGTTTGCCAGCATTTGCATGGCCTTTACTTACCTTGCCTGAAAATGCTTTGCCTAGGTTTGCCTTGCCTTGCCTTTTCTTGCCTGGATTTGCAGTGACTTGTGTTGCCTTTCCTTTCCTGGATTTGCCTTGTTTGAATTTGCCTTTCCTTGACTTGCCTGGATTTGTTTTGCTTAAATTTGCGTTGTGTTGCCTTGCCTTGACTGGATTTGCTTGCCTGGATGTGCATTGCCTTGCAGTGCCTGGCTTTGCTTTGCCTTTTTTTGCCTGAATTTGCCTTGTCTAGTTTTGCCTTGCCTTGAATGGATTTGGTTGACTGAATTAATATTGACTTGCCTTGCCTTGACTGGATTTGAGTTGCCTGGATTTGCTCTTCCTTGCTTTGCCTTTTCAGAAGTTTTCTTACATGGATTTGCCTTGCCTTGCCTTGCCTTGCCTTGCCTACTTTTCTGGATCTGTCTTGACTTGAATGGATTGACGTTGTATTACCTTGCCTTACCTGGATTTGCCTTTCCTGGATTTCCCTATTCTGGATGTTTTCTGCCTTGCCTTGCCTTTCCTGGATTTGCCTTGCCTTGCGTCGCCTTGCCTGGATTTGCCTTCTTTGGAATTTACTTGCCTTTCCTTGCCTGAATTTGCCTTGCCCGGATGTGCCTTTCCTGGGTTTGCCTTGCTTTTTTTTTGCCTGGATGTGACATTCCTTGCCTTGCCTCTATTTGCCTTGCATGGATTTCTCTTTCCCAAACTTGCCTTGCCTGAATTTGCCTTGCCTGGATTCACTTTGCCTTGCCTTGCCTGGATTTACCTTTCCTGGAATTGTATTGCCTGTATTTGACTTGCCCTGACTTTCCTTGCCTGGATTTGCCTAATTTGGATTTTACTTTTCTTGCCTTGCCTTGCCTGGGATTGCTTTTCCTGCATTTGCCTTGCCATGCCTTGCCTAAATTACCTTGACTTCCCTTGCCTTGCCTGGATTTTCCTTGCCTGGATTTGCTTTGCCTGCATTTGACTTGCCTAGCATTGCCTGGATTTTCCTTGCCTGGATTTGTCTTGCGTTGCCCAGCCTTGCCTATAATTGCCTTGCATGGATTTGCCTTAACTTGCTTCGCCTGGATTTACCTTGCCTGAATTTTTCTTCCCTTCTCTTGCCTGGATTTGCCTTGTCTGAATTTGCCTTTCCTTGACTTGCCTGGACTTGTTTTGCGTGTATTTTCTTTGTGTTGCCTTGCCTTGACTAGATTTGCTTGACTGGATTTGCATTGTCCTTCCGTGCCTGGATTTGCTTTGCCTTCCCTTGCCTTGCCTGGATTTGCCTTCCCTGGATTAGCCTTGCATTGTTTGCCTGATTTTGCCTTGCCTGTATTTCCCTTGCCTTGCCTTGACTGAGTTTGTCTTGCATGGATTTGCCTTGCCTTCTTTTTTCTTGCCTTGCCTGGATTTACCTTGCATTGCATTTCCTTGACTTGCCTGAATTTGTATTGCCTGGATTTTTTTGTCTTGCTTTGCCTGTATTTGTCTTGCCTCGATTTGCATTGCCTGTATTTGCCTTGCCTTGCCTTGCTTGGATTTGCCTTGGCTTGCCTTGTGGTGAATGGATTTGGTTGCCTGAATTTATATTGGCTTGCCTTGCCTTGACTGGATTTGAATTGCCTGGATTTGCCCTTCCTTGCTTTGTCTTCCCAGAATTTTCCTTGCATAAATTTGCCTTGCCATGCCTTGCCTGTATTTGCCTTGCCTTGCCTTTTCTCCACTTACGGATTGGTCTTGCCTTGAATGTATTGGCCTTGCCTTGCCTTGCCTGGATTTGCCTAGCCTTGCGTTGCCTTGCCTGGATTTGCCTTGTCTAAATTTCCCTTGCCTTTCCTTTTTTGGATTTGCCTTGTTTTGTTTTGCCTTGACTTGGTTTGCCTTGCCTTTCCTTGCCTGAACTTCCCCTGCCTGGATGTGCCTTTCCTGGTCTTGCTTCTATTTGCCTTTCATGGATTTTTGTTTTCTAGACTTGCCTTGCCTGAATTTGCTTTGCCTGGTTTACTTTGCCTTTCCTTGCCTTAATTTACCTTTCCTGGAATTGCCTTGCCTGGATTTGCCTGGTTTTAATTTCACTTGTCTTGTCTTACCTTGCCTGGGTTTGCTTTGCCTGCATTTGCCTTGCCATGCCTTGCCTAAATTTGCCTTGTATTTCCTTTTGATGCCTGAATTTTTCTTGCCTGTATTTGCCCTGCCTTGCCTTTTCTGGATTTTTTTGGCTGGATTTGACTTGCTTTGCCTTGCCTTGCCTAAATTTGCCTTGCCTTGCCTTGCCTGTTTTTGCCTTGCATGAATTTGTTTTGCCTGAATTTGTCTTACCTTGCTTTGCCTTGAATGGATTTGGTTGCCTGGATTTATATTGGCTTGCCTTGCCGTTACTGAATTTGAATTGCCTGCATTTGCCCTTCCTTGCTTTGCCTTCCAAGGATTTTCCTTGCATGGATTTCCCTTGCTTTGCCTTGCTTGGATTTACCTTGCCTTGCCTTACCTCCTTTTCTGATTTGCCTTGCCTTGAATGGATTGGCCTTGCCTTGCCTATTTTTGCCTAAATTTGTCTTGGCTGGATTTACTGTCCCTGGATTTGCCTTCCCTGGATTTGTCTTTTCTGGATTTGCCTTGCATTTTCTTTCCTGGATTTGCCTTGTTTGACCTTGCCTGGATTTGCCTTACCCTGACTTGCCTTGCCTGGATTTGACTTGTCTTGCCTTGCCTTGCCTTTGTTTGCCTTGCCTTATTTTGTTTTCTTTTTTTCTGAATTTTCCTTGCCTGCATTTGCCTGCCTTGACTTGCCTGGATTTTTTTTTTGCCTGGATTTGCCTTGCGTTTTCTTGCCTTGCCTATATTTGCCCTGCATGGATTTGCCTTACCTTTCCTTCCCTGGATTTTTCTTGCCTGGATTTTTCTTTTCTTTTCTTGCTTGGATTTATTTTGTCTGAATTTGCTTTTCCTTGACTTGCCTGGATTTTTTTTGCCTGGATTTGCGTTGTGTTGCCTTGCCTTGACTGGATTTGCTTGCCTGGATTTGAATTGCCTTGCTGTGCCTGTATTTGCTTTACCTTGCCATTCCTGGATTTGCCTTCCCTGGATTTGCCTTGCCTTGCCTTGCCTTGAATGGATTTAATTTCTTGGATTTATATTTGCTTGACTTTTCTTGACTGGATTTGAATTGCCTGCATTTGCACTTCTTTGCTTTTCCTATCCAGAATTTTTCTTGCATGGATTTGCCTTGCCTTGCCTTGCCTTGTCTGGATTTGCTTTGCCTTGCCTTGCCTCCTTTTCTGGATTTGCATTGTCTTGAATGGACTGAGCTTGCCTTACCTTGCCTTGCCTGGATTTTTTTTTTGCCTTGCCTTGCCTTTCTTAGATTTGCCTGGCCTTGCATTGCCTTGCCTGGATTTGACTTGTCTGGATTTGCCTTATCTTGCCTTTCCTGGATTTACCTTCACTTGATTTGCCTTGTTTTGCCTTGCCTGGATTTTCCTTGCCTGGGTTTGCCTTTTCTTTCCTTGCCTGGACGTGCCCTGCCTGGATGTGAATTTTTTTGCTTTGCCTCTATTTGTCTTGCATGAATTTCTCTTTCCTAGACTTGCCTTGCCTGGATTTGCTTTGCCTGGATTTACTTTGCCTTTCCTTGCCTGGATTTACCTTTACTGGAATGGCCTTTTTCGGATTAGCTTTGCCCTGACTTGCCTTGCCTGGATTTGCTGGGCTTGGATTTCACTTGTCTTGCCTTGCCTTGCCTCACCTGGGTTTGCTTTGCCTGCATTTGCCTCACCATGCCTTGCCTAAAATTACCTTGCATTCCCTTGCCTTCCCTGGATTTTTGTTGCCTGTATTTGCGTTGCTTTGCCTTGCCTTGATTTTCCTTGCCTGGGTGTGCATTGCCTTTCCTTGCCTGGATTTGTCTAGCCTTGCCTTTCCTTAAATGGATTTGGTTGTCTAGATTTATATTGGCTTGTCTTGCCTTGACTGGATTTGAATTGCCAGGATTTTCCCTTTCTTGCTTTGCCTTGCCTTGCCTTTCCTTGGCTGGAAATGCCTTATCTGTATTTACCTTGCCTTGCCTTGCCTGGATTTGTTTTGTCTGGGTTTGCCTTGCCTTGTCTTGCCTTGCCTGGAATTGCCTTCTCTGGATTTGCCTATCCTTGCCTATACTTGCCTTGCATGGAGTTTCTTTAACTTTTCTTGCCTGAATTTGCCTTGCCTAAATTTTCCTACCCTTCCCTAGCCTGGATTTGTCTTGTCTGAATTTGCCTTTCCTTGACTTGCCTGGATTTGTTTTGCCTGGATTTGCGTTGTGTTGCCTTGCCTTGACTGGATTTGCTTGCCTGGATTTGCTTTGCCTTGCCTTCCCTGGATTTGCTTTACCTTTCTTGCCTGATTTTCCTTGCCTCTATTTCTTTTGCCTTGCATTGCCTAAATTTGCCATGCTTAAATTTGCCTTTTCTTGCCTTTTCTTTCCTTGCCTGAATTTGCTTGGCCTGAATTTGTCTTACCTTGCCTTGCTTTGCCTAGATTTGCCTTGCCTTCCCTTGCCTAGCATGGAAATGCCTTACCTGGATTTGTCTTGCCTTGCCTGGATTTGCCTTGCCTGGATTTGCTTTGTCTTGCCTTGCCTTGCCTTGACTGGATTTGCCTTGCCTGGATTTGCCTTGTTTGGATGTGTTTTGCCTTGCTTTTCCTTGTCTGGATTTGTTTTGCCTTGCATTGCCTTGCCTTTATTTGCCTTGTCTGGATTTGCCTTGCCTTTTCTTGCCTGGATTTGCCTTGTTTTGCCTTGCTTGGATTTGTCCTTCCTGGGTTTGCCTTGCCTTTTTATGCCTGGATTTGCCCTGCCTGGATGTGACTTTTCTTGCCTTGCCTCTGTTTGCCTTGCATTGATTTATCTTTCCTAGACTTGCCTTGCCTAGCTTTGCCTTGCCTGGATTTAGTTTGCCTTTCTTTGCCTGGATTTACCTTCCTGGAATTGCCTTGCCTGGAATTGCCTTGCCCTGACTCTCCTTGCCTGAATTTACCTGGTTTGGATTTCACTTGTCTTGCCTTGCCTTACTTGCGTTGTTTTTGCCTGGATTTGCCTTGCGTTGTCTTGCCTTGCCTACATTTGCCTTGCATGTATTTGTCTTAACTCTCCATGCCTGAATTTGCCTTGCCTGGATTTGCCTTCCCTTTTCTTGCCTGGATTTACCTTGCCTGGATTTGCCTTCCCTTCTTTTGCCTGGATTTGCCTTGCCTGAATTTGCCTTTCCTTGACTTGCCTGGATTTGTTTTGCCTGGATTTGCGTTGTGTTCCCTTGTCTTGACTTTATTTGCTTGCCTAGATGTGCATTACCTTGCCTTGCTTGGATTTGCCTTGCCTGGATTTGCCTTTTTTTGCCTTTCCTTGAATTGATTTGGTTTTCTGGATTTATATTGGCTTGCCTTGCCTTGACTGGATTTCAATTGCCTTGATTTTCCCTTCCTTTCTTTGCCTCCCCAGAATTTTTCTTGCATGGATTTGCCATTCCTTGCCTTGCCTGGATTTGCCTTGCCTTGCCTTACCTTTTCTCTGGATTTGCCTTGCCTTGAATGGATTGGCCTTGCCTTGCCTTGCCTTGCCTGAATTTGCCTTGCCTGGATTTAACTTGGCTGGATTTGCCTTGTGTGGATATTTCTTGCCTTGTCTTGCCTTTCCTGGATTTGCCTTGCCTTGCTTCGCCTTGCCTAAATTTGTCTTGTCTGGATTTGCATTTTCTTTTCGTGCCTGGATTTGCCTTGCCTGGCCTTGCCTGGCCTTGCCTGAATTTGCCTTGACTGGATTTACCTTGTTTTGCCTTGCCTGGGTTTGCCTTGCCTTTCCTTGCTTGGATGTGCACTGCCTGGAGTAACTTTTTTTGCCTTGCCTCTATTTGCATTGCATAAATTTCTTTTTTTTGGATGTGCCTTGCCTAGATTTGCATTGCCTTGATTTCCTTTGCCTTTTCTCGTCTGATTTTGCCTTTCCTGGAATTGCCTGGCCTGGATTTGTGTTTTTTGGATTCCACTTGTCTTGCCTTGCCTTGCCTGCTTGTGCTTTGCCTGCATTTGCCTCGCCATGCCTTGCCTAAATTTACCTTGCTTCCCTTGCCTTGCCTGGATTTTTCTTGCCTGGATTTGCCTTGCCTGCATTTGCCTTGCATTGCCTGCATTTTTTTGGCCTATATTTGCCTTGTTTTGCCAGCCTTGCCTATATTTGCCATGTATGGATTTGTTTTAGCTTGCCTTGCCTGGATTTTCCTTGCCCAGATTTTTCTTCCCTTCCTTTACCTGGATTTTCCTTGCCTGAATTTGCCTTACTTGTGTTTGTCTTGCCTTACCTGTGTTTGTCTTTCCTTTTTTTTCTGGATTTGCCTTGTCTGGATGTTTCTTTCCTTGCCTTGCCTCTATTTGCCTTGCAGGGATTTCTCTTTCTTAGACTTGCCTTGACTGGCCTTTCCTTTCCTGGATTTACTTTTCTTGGAATTGCCTTGCCTGCATTTGCCTTACCCTGACTTGCCTTGCCTCGATTTGCGTGGTTTGGATTTCACTTGTCGTGCCTTGCCTTGCCTGGGTTTGCTTTGCCTTCATTTGGCTTGCCATGCATTGGCTAAATTTACCTTGCCTTCTTTTGCCTTGCCTAAATGTTTCTTGCCTGGATTTGCCTTTCTTGCATTTACTTTGTCTTGCCTTGTCTGGATTTTTCTTGCCTGGGTTTGCCTTGCATTGCCTAGCCTTGCCTATAATTGCCTTGCATGGATTTGCCTTAACTTGCCTTTCCTTTACTTGCCTGGATTTATCTTGCATTGCCTTTTCTTGCCTTGCCTTAATTTGCTTTGCCTGGATTTGCCTTGCCTTGCCTTGTTTTGCCTTGCCTGGATTTGCCTTGCCTGGATTTGCTTGTCTGAATTTGCCCAGCCTTGCCTGGATTTGCCTTGTCTGGATTTGCCTTGACTTGCATTTGCCTTGTCATCCCTTGCCTAAATTTTCCTTGTCTTCCCTTGCCTTCCCTGAATTTTATTGCCTGCATTTGTCTTGTCTTGTTTTTTCTGAATTTTTATTTCCTGGATTTGCCATGCATTGTTTTGCCTTGCCTATATTTGCCTTGCATGGATTTGCCTTCTCTTGTTTTGCCTGGATTTGCCTTCTTTTCCCTTGCCTGGATTTGTTTTGTCTGAATTTGCCTTTCCTTAGCTTGCCTGGATTTGTTTTGCCTGGATTTGCATTGCGTTGCGTTGCCTTGACTGGATTTGCTTGCCTGGATATACATTGCCTTGCCTTGCCTAAATTTGCCTTGCCGGGATTTGCCTTGTTTTACCTAGCCTTTAATGGATTTGGTTGCCTGGATTTATATTGGCTTGCCTTGCCTTGAATGGATTTGAATTGCCTGGATTTGCCCTTCTTTGCTTTGCCTTCCCAGAATTTGTTTTGTATGGATTTGCTATGCCTTGCCTTCTCTGGATTTGCCTTGCCTTGCCTTCTTTTCTGGATTTGTCTTGCCTTGAATGGATTGGTTTTGCCTTGCCTTGTTTTGCCTGAATTTGCCTTGTCTGGATTTAACTTGCCTGGATTTGTCTTGTCTGGATGTTTCTTGCCTTGCCTTGCCTTTTCTGAATTTGCTTTGCCTTGCGTCATCTTGCCTGGATTTGCATTGTCTGGATTTGCCTTTTTTTACATTTTTGAATTTGCCTTGTCTTGCCTTGCCTGAATTTACCTTGTTTTGCCTTGCCTGGATTTGCCTTGTGTTGGTTTGCCTTGCCTGGACGTGCCCTGCCTATATGTGACTTTTATTGTTTTGCCTCTATTTGCATTGCATGGATTTCTCTTTTTTGGACTTGCCTGGCCTGGATTTACTTTGTTTTTTCTTTCCTGGATGTATCTTTCCTGGAATTGCCTTGCCTGGATTTGCCTGGGTTGGATTTCACATGTCTTGCCTTGCCTTGCCTGGGTTTGAATTGCCTGCATTTGCCTCGCCATGTCTTGCCATTTGCCTTGCCTGTGTTTACCTTGCATGGAATTGCCTTGCTTGGATTTGCCTTTTCCTGCCTTGCCTTCTCTGGATTTGCCTGGCCTGTATTTGACGATTCTTGCCTTGCCTTGCCAGGGTTTGCCTTGCCTGCTTTTGCCTTGCCATGCCTTGTGTGGATTTGCCTTGCCTGGATTTGCTTTGTCTTGTCTTGCCTTTATTCGCCTTGCTTGTATTTGCCTGAACTTGCCTTGTCTGTATTTAACTTGCATGTATTCGCCTTGCATTTCCTTGCCTGAATTTGCCTTGTCTGGATTAATCCTGCCTCAACTTGCTTGGATTTGATGAGCCTGGAATTGCTTTGCCTTGCCTTGCCTTGCCTGGATTTTCCATGCCTGTATTGGACTTGCCTTGCTGTGCATGGATGCCTTGCCTTCCCTTGCCTGGATTTGTTTTCTCTGGATTTGTTTTGCCTTGCCTTGCCTAAAATTGTTTTGCCTGGATTTGCCGTGCCTTGCTTTCCCTTGCCTTGCCTAGATTTGCCTTCCCTTGCGTTGCCTGGAATTGCCTTGTCGGGATTTTCCTTGTTTTGACTTTTCTGGATTTGATTTTCTTTGATTTGCGTTGCATTACCTTGACTTGACTGTATTTGCCAAGCCTGTATTTGCGTTGCCTTCTTGTGCATGGATTTGCCTTGCATTGGCTTGCCTGTATTTGCCTTCTTTAGATTGCCTTTCCGTTTCTTTCCTGAATTTGCCTTGCCTGGATTTCCTTGCCTTGCCTTGCCTGTCAATGCCTTTCCTGGATTTGCCTTGCCTTGCGTGCTTTGCCTTGCCTGGATTTGCCTTGTTTTGCCTTGCTTTGCTTTGCCTGGATTTCTCTTTCCTGGATTTGCATTGCCTTGCCTTGTTTTGCCTTGCCTTGCCTTGCCTGGATTTTCCTTGCCTGGATTTGCCTTGTTTTGTTTTGCCTTTCCTTGTCTGGATTTGTTTGCCTGGATTTATATTGGCTTGCTTGCCTTGAATGGATTTCCCTTGTCTGGATTTTCCTTGCCTTGCTTTGCCTTGCCAGCATTATTCTTGCATGGATTTGCCTTGCCTTGCCTTGCCTCCTTCCCTGGATTTGCCTTGCCTTGCCTTGTTTTGCCTTGCCTGGATTTGCATTATCTAAATTTGCTTCGCTTTGTTTTTCCTTGCCTGGATTTGCATTGCCTTGTGTTGCCATGCCTGGATCTGCCTCGCCTGAATTCGCATTGGCCTGACTTCCCTTGCCTGGATTTTCCTGGTTTGGATTTCACTCGTCTTGTGCCTTGCCTGGATTTGCCATTGCTGTATTTGCCTTGCCTTCTTTTGCCTTGCCTTCTCTTACCTTGCCTGGATTTGCCTTGACTTGCCTTGCCTGGATTTGCCTTTGCCTTGTTTTGCCTTGCATTGTCTTGCCTATATTTGCCTTGCATGGATTTGCCTTAACTTGCATTGCCTGGATTTTTCTTGCCTGAATTTGCCTTTTCTTCACTTGGTTGGATTTGAATTGTCTGAATTTCCCTTTTCTTGACTAGCCTGGATTTGTTTTACCTGGATTTGCCTTGTGTTGCCTTGCCTTGACTGGATTTGCTTTGCCTTGCTGTTCCTGGATTTTCCTTGCCTTGCCTTGCCTTACCTGGATTTCTCTAGCCTTTACTGCCTGATTTTTCCTTGCCCGTATTTTCTTTGCCTTGCCATGACTGGGCTTTCCTTACCTGAATTTGCCTTGCCTTGCCTTTTTTGCCTTGCCTGGATTTATGTTGCATTGCCTTTCCTTGACTTGCTTGAATTTGGTCTGCCTGGATTTGCCTTGCCTTGCCTTGCCTTGCCTTGCTTGTATTTGCGTTGCCTTCCGTTGCCTTTTCTGGATGTACCTTGCCTAGATTTCCCTTGCTGTTCATAGATTTGCCTTGCCTAAACTTGCATAGCCTTGCTTGACTGGCCTGGCCTTGGTTTATCTTGCCTGGATTTGCCTTGCTTATATTTGCCTTTCCTTGCCTTGCCTTGCCTTGCCTGGATTTGCATTGACTGGGTTTGACTTGCCCTGAAATGCCTTCCCTGGATTTGCCTTGCCATGGCTTGCCTGGATTTGCCTGGACTGGATTTGATTTGCATTTATTTGCCTTGAATGAATTTGACTTGCCCTGCCTTGCCTTGCCTTGCCTGAATGTGCCTTGATTGGATTTAACTTGCCTGGATTCGCCTTGCCTTGCCTGGATTTCCCTTCCCTTGCCTTGGCTTGCCTGGATTTGCCTTGCCTGTGTTTACCTTGAATTGCCTGGTTTTGTCTTTCCTGAGTTTGCTTGCCTTGCCTTGCCTGGATTTGCCTTCCCTTGCCTTAAATGAATTTGCCTTGCCTGGATTTGCCTTGCCTTGCCTTGACTTGCCTGGATCTGCCTTGCCTTGCCTTGCCTTGCTGTGCCTGAATTTGCCATGCTGTGATTTCCCTTGCCTTGTTTTGCCTTGCCTGGATTTGCCTTCCTGGATTTGACATGCTTTTCCCTGCCTTACCTGGATTTGCCTTGCCTGGATTTTCCTTGCCTTGCCTGGATTTTCCTTGCCTTGCCTTGCCTTGCCTTGCCTTGCCTTGCCTTACCTTTTGCCTTGCCTTGCCTTGCCTTGCCTTGCCTTGCCTTTCCTTTTGCCTTGCCTTGCCTTGCCTTGCCTTTTGCCTTGCCTTGCCTTGCCTTGCCTTGCCTTGCCTTGCCTTGCCTTGCCTTGCCTTGCCTTGCCTTGCCTTGCCTTGCCTTGCCTTGCCTTGCCTTGCCTTGCCTTGCCTTGCCTTGCCTTGCCTTGCCTTGCCTTGCCTTGCCTTGCCTTGCCTTGCCTTGCCTTGCCTTGCCTTGCCTTGCCTTGCCTTGCCTTGCCTTGCCTTGCCTTGCCTTGCCTTGCCTTGCCTTGCCTTGCCTTGCCTTGCCTTGCCTTGCCTTGCCTTGCCTTGCCTTGCCTGGATATACCTTGCCTTGCATGGATTTGTTTTGACTGGATCTGGATTCCCTTGCCTTGGCTTGCCTGGATTTGGCCTGTCTTGTTTTGTCTCGCCTTACCTAGATTTGCCTTACCTGGATGTTCCTTTTCTTGTCTTGCCTTGCCTTGCCTGTGTTTGTTCTGACTGGATTTGCCTTGTCTTGCGTTGCCTGAATTTTCTTTGCCTCGCCTTTCCTTGCCTGGATTTGCCTTGCCTTGATTTGCCTTGCCTTGTCTTCCCTTGCCTAGGCTTTTTTGAAATTTTTTTGACCTGCCTGGTCTTGCCTGGAATTCCCTTTTCTGGATTTGCCTTGCCTGGATTTGCCTTGACTGAATTTGCCTTGCCTGGATTTGCCTTGCTTTGCCTTGCCTTGCCTTGCCTGGAATTGCCTTCCTTGTGTTTGCCTTGCCTTGCATTGGCTTGATTTCTTTGCCTTGCCTTTGCTGGATTTCCCTTGCCTGGATTTGCCTTGCCTTGCCTTGCCTGGATTTGTCTTGCCTGGATTTACCTTTCCTGCGTTTACCTTGCCAGGATTTGCCTTGCCTGGATTTTTCTTCCTGGATTTGCCTTGCCAGGATTTCCCTTGCCTTCCTTGCCTGGATTGTCCTTGCCTGGATTTGCCTTGACATGTGTTGTCTTCGCCAGCTTTTCCTGGATTTGCTTTGCCATGCCTTGCCTTGCCTGGATTTGCTTTGCCTGAATTAGCCTTGCCTGGATTTGCCTTCCCTGGATTTAGCTTGCCTTGCCTTGCCTGGATTTGCCTTCCCTTGTCTTGCCAGAATTAGCCTTGCCTAAATATGCCTTGCCTTACCTCTCCTGGATCTGCCTTGCCTGGACTTGCCTTGCTTTCCTTGCCTTGATTTGCATTGCCTGTGTTTGCCTTGCCTTGCCTTTACTGGATTTGTTCTGCCTTGCCTTCCCTTGCTTTGCCTTGCATTGCCTTGCCTAGATTTGTTTTGCCTGGATTTGCCTTACCTTGCATTGCTTAGATTTCCTCCCCTTGGGTTTACCTTGCCTCGCATTGCTTGGATTTGCCTTGCCTTGCCTGAATTTATCTTTTTTGTATTTGCCTTGCATTGTCTTGACTGTATTTGCCTTGCCTTGCCGGTATTTGCCTTGCCTTTCCTAGCCTACAATTGCCTTGCCTGGATTTGTTTTGCCTGGATTTGCCTTGCTGGATTTGGCTTGCATGGATTTGCCTTGCCTGGATTTGCCTTGCCTGAATTTGTCTTGCCAGCGTTTGCCTTGCCTGGGTTTTCTTTCCTGGAGTTGCAATACCTGGATTTGCGTTGTCTGGATTTGCCATGCCTTGCCTTGTCTTGCCTAATTTTGCCTTGCCTTGCTTAGCCTGGAGTTGCCTTGCCTTGCTTTGTCTGGATTTGCATCGCCTGGATTAGCCTTTTCCTGTCTTACCTGTATTTGCCTTGCATAAATTTGCTTTGCCTTGTTTTCCCTAGCCTGAAATTGCCCTGCTTTGCGTTTTTGGGGTTTTCCTTACCTTGCCTTGATCTCCCTTGCCTGGATTTGCCTTCCCTTGCCTGGATTTGCCTTGCATTGCCATGACTGGATTTGCCTTACCCAGATTTGCCTCGCCTTGCCTTGCATATATTTTTCTTCTCTGTATTTGCCTTCCTGGATCTGCTTTGCCTGGATTTGCCTTGCCTTTTCTTGCCTAGACTTGCATTGCCTTAGTATTCCTTGCCTTGCCTAGCCTGGATTTGCATTCCCTGGATTTGCCTTGCCTTGCCCTACCTGAATTTGCCCTGCTTTAATTTGTCTTGCCTGGATTTTCCTTGCCTGAATTTGCCCTGCCTGGATTTTCCTTGTCTTTGTTGCCTGGATTTCCCTTCTCTTGCCTTGCCTAAATTTACCCTGCCTGGATTTGCCTTGCCTTGCCAGGATTTGACTTGCCTGGATTTGCCTTGCACTGCTTGACTGGATATCCTTGACGGAATTTTTCTTGCCTTGTTTTACCTCGATTTGCTTGCCTTGCCTTGCCTGGATTTGCCTTGCTTGATTTAATTTGCCTGGAATTGTTTTGCCTTTTCTTGCCTGGATTTGAATTGCCTGGAGCTGCCTTACCTTGCCTTTCCTGGATATGACTTGCCTGGATTTGCCTTGCCTGCATTTGCCTTGCCTGGATTTTCCTTGCATTGCCTTGAATGGATTTGCCTTGCCTTCCCTTGCCTGGATTTGCCTTGTCTGGATTTGCTTGGATTGCCTTGCCTGGATTTGCCTTGCCTTGCCATACCTGGATTTGCCTTGCCTTAATTTGCCTTTCCTTGTCCTGCCTGGATTTGCCTTGCCTGGGTTCGCCTTGCCTTGATTTGCCTTCCTTGCCTTACCTGGATTTGCATTGCCTGAGTGTGCCTTGCCTTACCTTGCCTGGATTTGCCTGCCCTGAATTTGACTTGCCTTGCCATGCCTGGATTTGAATTGCCTTGATTTCTATTGCCTGGATTTTCCCTGCCTGGATTTGTCTTGCCTTTGATTGCCTGGATTTCTTTTGCCTTGCCTTGGCTCGGTTTTTCTGGACTAGATTTGTCTTTCTTTGCCTTGCCTGAATTTATTTTGCCTGAATTTGCCTTGCCTTGCCTTACTTGGATTTGCCTTGCCTGGATTTGTCTTGCCTTGCATTGCCTTGCCTGGATTTGTTTTGCCTGGATTTTCCATACCTTTCCTTTCATGAATTTGCCTTGCCTTGTCTTGTCTGGATTTAACATTTATGAGTTTGCCTTGGCTCGTGTTGCCTGGATTTGCCTAGCCTGAAATTGCGTTGCATTGCATTGCCTTGCCTGAATTTGCCTTGCCTCGATATGCCTTGCCTTTCCTTGGGTGGATTTCCCTCGCCTCGATTTGCCTTGCTGTAGCTTTCCTGGCTTTCCGTTGCCTTGCCTTGACTGGATTTGCTTTGGCTGGAATTGCCTTGTATTACCTTGACTGGTATTGCCTTGCCTGGATTTGCCTTGACGGAATTTGCCTTGACTGTATTTGCCTTTCTTTGCCTTGCCTGGATTTGCCTTGCCTTGTCTTGCCTAGATTTGCCTTCCCTGCATTTGGCTAGTCTTGCCTTGCATGGAATTACCTCACCTTGCTTTGCCTGGATGTGCCGTTTCTTGATTTGCCTTGCCTTGTCTTGCCTGGATTTAACTTGCCTGGATTTGCCTAGCATGAAATTTCCTTGCCTTACCTTGCCTAAATTTGCCTTGCCTTGATTTGCCTTGCCTTGTTTTTCTGGCTTTTTTATTTTTGGCCCTGCCTTGCCTGGATTTGCCTTGCCTGGATTTACCTTGCCTTGCTTGTACTTGCTTTGCCTGGATTTGCCTTGCATTGCCTTGACTGGAATTGCCTTGCCTGGATTTGGTTTTCCTTGCCTTGCCTGGATTGACTTGCCTGTATTTGCCTTGCCTTGCCTTTCCTGGATATGGCTTGCCTTCCATGATTTCCCTTCCCTTTGCCTCCGTGGATTTGCCTTGTCTTGCTTTGCCTTGCCTGGATTTGCTCTGCCTGGATTTGCCCTGCCTTTTTTGCCTGGATTTTTCTTGCTTTGTCTTGCCTGGATTTGCCTTGTCTTGCCTTGGCTTTCCTGGATTTGCCATGCCTAGTTTCTTTGCCTTTATTTGCCTTACCTGGATTTGCCTTGCCTTGACTTGCCTTGCCTTGCCTTGCCTTGGCCGGATTTGCCTTGACTTGCCTTACCTTACTTAGATTTTTTTATGGTTGGATTTGTCTTGCCTTGCATTGATTTCCCTTGCCTAGATTTGCCTTGCATTGCCGTGACTGGATTTGCCGTAAATGGATTTGCTGTGACTGGATTTGCCTTGCCTTGCCTTGCCCGAATTTGCCTTGCCTGGATTTGCTTGTCTTGCCTTGCCTGGATTTTCCTCTTTTGGATTTGCCTTGCCTTGCCTTGCCTGGATTTGTCTTGCCTGGATTTGCCTTGCCTTGACCTGTCTGGATTTATCTTGCCATGATTTGCTTTTCGTTTCTTTGCCTGGATTTCCCTTCCATAAATTTGCCTTGCCTTGCCTTGCCTGGATTTGCCTTTCCTGGTTTTGCCTGACCTTACCCTGCCTGGATTTGCCTTTCTGAATTTGTCTTGGCTTGCCATGCCTCGATTTGCCTTCCTGGATTTACCTTGCCTTGCCTTGCCTCGATTTGTCTTGCCTTGCCTTGCCCTGCCTTGCCTTGCCTTGATTTGCCTTGTGTGGATTTTTTTGCCTGAATTTGCCTTGCCTCATTTTGCCTGGATTTGCCTTGCCTGGAATTGCCTTGCCTTGACTGGATTTGCCTTGCCTTGCCTTGCCTGGAATTGCCTTGCCTTGCCTGGATTTGCCTTGCCTTGCCTTGCCTGGATTTGCCTTGCCTCATTTTGCCTGGATTTGCCGTGCCTGGAATTGCCCTTGCCTTGCCTTGCCTTGCGTAGATTTGCCTGGCCTTGCCTTGCCTGGATCTGCCTTGCCTGGATTTGCCTTGCCTTGCCTTGCCTAGATTTTCCTTCCTTTGCCCTGCCTTGCCGAGATTTGCCTTTCCTGGATTTGCCTTGCAGTTTCTTGACTGAATTTGTTTCGCCTTGATTTGCCTTGTCTTGTCTTGCCTGAATTTGCCTTGCCTGGATTTGCCTTTAATTGCCTTGCCTGAATTTGTCTTTCCTTTATTTTCCTTGCCTTGCTTTACCTGTATTATCCTAGCCTGGAGTAACCTTGCCTTGCCTGGATTTGCCTTGCCTTGTTTGCCTGTATTTGCCTTGCCTTGCTTTGCCTTGCATTGCCTTGCCTGGATTTGCCTTGCCTGCATTTGCCTTTCATTGCCTTGCCTGGATTTGCCTTGCCTTGCCTTGACTCGATTTGCCTGGCCTGGATTTGTTTTTCCTGGATTTGCCTTGCTAGATTTCTCTTGCATGGATTTTCCTTTCCTGAGTTTGCCTTGCCTGCATTTGCCTTTGCTGGATTTCACTTGCCAGGAATTTCCTTGCCTGGATTTTTTTTCCTGGATTTGCCTGGACTGGATTTTTCTTGTCTTGCCTTGCCTAGATTTCCCTTGCTTTTTTTTGTGCCTTGACAGGATTTTCTTTTCCAGGATTTACCTTGCATTGCTTTGACTGGATTTGCCTTGCCTTGATTTCCTGGATTTTCCTTGCCTTGTTTTGCCAGGATTAGCCTTGACTGGATATGCCTTGCATAGTTTTGCCTGGATTTTCCTAGATTTGAATTGCCTTGCCTTTCCTTGCCTTGGCTGAATTTCCCTTGCCTGGATTTGTTTTGCCTTGCCTTGCCTGGATTTGCCTTGCCTTGCCTTGCCTTGCCTGGATTTGCCTTGTCTTGCCTTGAATAAATTTACCTTACTTTGTCTTGCGTTGCCTTGACTGGATATGCCTTGCCTTGCTTTACATAAATTTGCCTTGCCTGGATTTGCCTTCCCTTACTTTCCAGGATTTTCCATGCCTGGATTTGTCTTGAATTGGCTTGCCTGGATTTGCTTTGCATGGATTTGCCTTGCCTTGCCTTGCCTGGATTAGCCTTGCCTTGATTTTCCTTGCTTGGATTTGTTTATCCTACATTTGCCTTGCCTTGCCTTGCCTTTATTTGCCTTGCCTGGATTAGACTTTTTTTTCCTTGACTGGATTTGCCTTGCCTGGATTTTCCTTGCCTGGATTTGCATCGCCTTGCCTTTCCTGTATTTGCCTTGCCTAAATTTGTCTTGCCTGGATTTGCGTTGCCTTGCTTTCCCTGGATTTGCCTTGCCTTGCCTTGCCTGAATTTTCTTTGCCTTGCCTGAATTTGCCTTGCCTGGATTTTCCATGCCTGGATTTGCCATGCCTGGATTTGCCTTGCACTGCCTTGGCTGTTTTGCCTTGACTGTATTTTCCTTGTATCACCTTGCATGGATTTGCTTCTCCTGGACTAGGCTTTTCTTGCACTGCGAGGATTTGCCTTACTTGGATTTGTCTTTTATTGCCTTAACTGGATTTGCCTTGCCTGGATTTGCCTTACCTTGCCTTTCCTGAATATTCCTTGCCTGAATTTGCCTTGACTTCATTTGCCTTGCCTTGCCTTGCTTGGATTTGCCTTGCCTGAATTAGCCTTGCCTTGATTTACCTTGCTTGGATTTGCCTGTCCTACATTTGCCATGCCTTGCCTTGCCTGGATTTGCCTTGCCTGGATTTGACTTTTTTTTTGCCTCTATTTTCCTTGCCTGGATTTGCATTGCCTTTTCTTTCCTGTATTTGCCTTGCCTGAATTTTTCTTGCTTGGATTTGCTTTGCCTGGATTTGCCTTGCCTGGATTTGCCTTGCACTGCCTTGGCTGTTTTTGCCTTGACTGTATTTTCCTTGTATTGCCTTGCCTGGATTTGCTTCTCCTGGACTAGGCTTTTCTTGCACTGCCAGGATTTGCCTTACTTGGATTTGTCTTTCCTTGCCCTGCCTGGATTTGCATTGCCTGGATTTGCCTTGCCTTGCCTTACCTGAATTTGCATTGCCTGGGTTTGCCTTGCTTTGCCTTGCCTAAATTTGCCTTCCCTGGATTTGCCTTGCCTTTCCCTGCCTGTATTTAAATTGCCCTAATTTGTCTTGCCTGTATTTGCCTTGCCTGGATTCGCCCTGCATGGATTTTCCTTGCCTTTCTTTGCCTGGATTTCCCTTGCCTTGACTTGCCTGAGTTTGCCTTGCCTCACCTTCCCTGACATGGATTTGCCATGCCTAGATTTGTTTAGCCTTGCCTGGATTTGCCTTGCATTGCCTTGACTGAATTTGCCTTGCCTGGATTCGACATGCCTTGCCTTGGCTGGATTTGCCTTGCCTGGAATTGCCCTGCCTGCATCTGCCTTGTTATGCCTTTTTTGATTTTCCTTGCCTGGATGTGTTTTGTTCTTATTTTCCTTGCTAGATTTGCCTTGCCTGCATTTGCCTTGCTTGGATTTCACTTGCCAGGATTTGCCTTGCCTGGATTTTTTTTCGTGAATTTGCCTCTCCTGGATTGGTCTTGTATTTCTTACCTTGCCTAGATTTTCCTGTACTGGATTTGCCTTGCCTTGCCTTACCTGGATTTGCCTTGCCTTACCTTTTCTGGATTTGCCTTGCCTTTCCTTTCCTGGATTTTCCTTGCCTGGATTTGCATTGCCTTGATTTGCCTTACATGGATTTGCCTTGCCTTTCCTTCCCTGGGCTTTCCTTGCCTGGGCTTCTCTTGCTTGGATTTGCCTTGCTTTGTCTTGCCAAGATTAGCCTTGCCTGGATATGCCTTGCATTGCCTTGCTTGGATTTGCCTAGCCCGGAATTGCCTTGCCTTGCCTTGCCTTGCCTTGCCTTGCCTGGATTTGCATTGCCTTGCCTTGCCTGGATTTGCATTGCCTTGCCTTGCCTGGATTTGCCTTCCCTAAATTTGCCTTTCCTTACCCTGCCAGAATTTTCATTTACTGGATTTGCCTTGAATTGCCTAGCCTGGATTTGCCTTGCCTTGCCTTGCTTGGATTTGCCTTGCCTTGCCTTGACTTTATTTGCCTTGCCAGATTTGCCTTTCCTTGCCTTTTCTGGATTTGCCCTATGAGGATTTGCCTTGCCTCGCCTTGCCTGGATTTACCTTGCCTTGCCCTGTCTGGATTTCCATTGTGTTGATTTGCCTTGCCTTGCCTTTCCTTGCCTGGATTTGCCTTATCTGGATTTGCCTTGCCTTGCCTTGCTTGGATTTGTCTTCCCTGGATTTGCATTGCCTTGATTTGCATTGCCTTAATATGTTTTTACTTGATTGGTTTGGCCTGGATTTGTTTAGCCTTGCCTTGTGTGGATATGTTTTGCCTGGATTTGTCTTCCTTCGCCTTGGATGGATTTGCCTTTTCCGGATTTGCCTTGCCTTGCCTTGTCTTGCCTAAATTTACATTGCCTGTGTTTGTCTTGTCATGCCTTTCCTGGATTTGCCTTGCCTTGCCTTGCCTTGCCTCGATTTGCCTTGCCTGGGCTTGTTTTGACTGGATTTGCCTTGCCTTGCCTTTCCTAGATTTGCCCTACCTGGATTTGCCTTGCCTTGCATTGACTGGATTGGCCTTGCCTAAATTTGCTTTGGCTTGCTTTGCCTTGACTGGATTTGCTTTGCCTTTCCTTGCCTCGATTTGCTTTGCCTGGATTTTTTTCCCTGGATTTGCCTTGCTGGATTTGACTTACATCGATTTGCCTTGCCGGTATTTGCCTTGCCTGCATTTGCGTGGCCAGCGTTTTCCTTGCCTGGATTTTTTTTCCTGGAGTTGACTTACCTGGATTTGCATTGCCTGTATTTGCTGTTTTGCCTCACCTTGCCTGTATTTGCCTTGCCTTGTCTTGCCTGTATTTGCCTTCCCTGCATTTGTCTTGCCTTGCCTTGCCTGGATTGGCCTAGCCTGAAATTTTCTTGCCTTGCCTGGATTCGCCTTGCCTGGATTTGCCTTGTTTGGATTTGTTTTTTCTTGCCTTGCCTGTATTTCCCTTGCATTGCCTTGCCTTGCCTGGATTTGTTTTGCCTGGATTTGCCTTGCCTTGCCTTTTCTGAATTTGAATTGCCTGGGTTTTCCTTGCCTTTCCTTGCCTGGATTTGTCTGGCCTGGATTTGC
The DNA here is from genome assembly GCF_049354715.1 of Callithrix jacchus. Classification (NCBI taxonomy): domain Eukaryota; kingdom Metazoa; phylum Chordata; class Mammalia; order Primates; family Cebidae; genus Callithrix; species Callithrix jacchus. The sequence continues at coordinate 61,092,974 of NC_133503.1, read as the reverse complement.
CTTTCCTGGATTTGCCCTGCCTAAATTTGCCTTGCCTTTTTTTGCCTGGATTTTTCTTACCTTGCCTTGCCTGGATTTGCCATGCCTGGATTTGCCTTGCCTTGCCTTTATTTGCCTTGCCTGGGTTTGCCTAGCCTTGCCTTGCCTGGATTTCTCTTGCCTTTATTTGCTTTGCCTTGCCTTGACTAGCCTGGATTTTTCTCGGCTGCTTTTGCCTTGCATTGCCCTGCCTTGATTTGCCTTGTCTGGTTTTGCCTTGCCTTGCCCTGCCTGGATTTGCCTTCCTTGGATTTTCCTTGCCTTGCTTGCCCGGGATTGCCTTGCTTTGCCTTGCCTGGAATTGTTTTGCCTGTGATTACCTTGCCTTGCCTTGTCTGGGTTTGCCTTGTCTTGCCCTGCCTTGCCTTGCCTGGGATTGTCTTGCCTTGCATTGCCATGCCTTGCCTTCCCTTGCCTTGTCTTGCCTGGGTTTGCCTTGACTTGCCTTCCCCGGAATTTCCTTGCCTTGCCTTGCCTGAGATCGCTTTCTCTTATCTAGCCTCTTCTTTCCTGGGATTACCTTGCCTTACCTTGCCTGAGATCGCTTTCTCTTATCTAGCCTCTTCTTTCCTGGGATTACCTTGCCTTACCTTTTATGTGATTTTCTTGCCTGGAATTGTTTTTTCTTTTCTTTCCTGGGATTCTCTTGCCTGATATTCACTTGCCTTGCCTTTCATGGGCTTGCTTTGCCTGTGACTGCCATGTCTTGCCTTGACTGGAATTGCTTTTCCATGCCTTGTCTTGCATTGCCTAGTATTGCCTTTCCTTGAATTCCTTGCTTTTCCTCGGATTGCTTTGCCTTGCGTTGCCTTGTTTTGCCTGGAATTGCATTCCCTTGCCATGTCTTGCCTTTTCTTGCCTAGTATTGCCTTATCTTGTTTTTTTCTTCTTTTCCTAGGATTTCCTTGCCTTGCCTCACGTTGCCTTGCCTTGCCTTGCCTATGATTGCCTTGCTTTGCCTTGCCTGGGACAGCCTTGCCTTGCCTTACCCTGACTGGGATTGCCTTCTTTTGCCTTGCCTGGGATTGCCTAGCCTGGGTTTGCGTTACCGAGATTGCCTTGCTTTGCCTGAATTTGCCCTGTCTTGCCTTGTCTTGTCTGGGATTTCCTTGCCTTTGCTGGAGTTGCCTTGTTTTGTCTTTTCCTGCTTGGGATGGTCTTCCCTTGCCTTGCCTTACCTGAAATTGCCGTGACTTGCCTTGCGTGGGATTGCCTTGAACTGCCTTGCCTTGCATGGGATTGCCTTGACATGCCTGTGTTTGTTTGGCCTTGCCTTTCCTTGCCTGGGATTGCCTTGCCTTTTTTTGCCTTGCCTCGCCTTGCCTTGTCTGAGATTGCTTACCTTGCATTTTTGGGTATTACCTTTTTTGGAATTGTTTTGCCTTGCCATACCTGGGTTTGTCTTCCTTGTGATTATCTTACCTTGTTTTGCCTGGCCTTGCCTTCCCCGGAACAGCCTTGCCTTATCTTGCCATGCCTGGGATTGCCTTGCTTTGACTTGCCTGGGATTTTCTTGTCTTCCTTTGCATGAAATTGTCTTGCCTGGGATTGGCTTGCCTTGTTTTGCCTGGGATTGCCATGCCTTGCCTTGCCTGGGATTGTCTTGCCATGCCTTGCCTTGCCTTGCCTAGTATTGCCTTTCCTTCCTTTTCCTAAAACTGCTTTGCTTTGCGTTGCCATGTTTTGCTTGGGATTGCATTGTTTTGCCATGCCTTGCCTTGCCTTGCCTAGTATTGCCTTGCCTTGTTTTTTCTTCTTTTCCTAGGATTGCCTTGCCTTGCCTTATATTTCCTTGCCTTGCCTAGTATTGCCTTGCCTTGTTTTTTCTTCTTTTCCTAGGATTGCCTTGCCTTGCCTTACATTTCCTTGCCTTGCCTATGATTCCCTTGCCTTGCCTTGATGGGATGGCTTTGTCTTGCCTTGTTCTGCCTGGAATTGCCTTCTTTTGCCTTGTCTGGAATTGCATTGCCAGGATTGTCTTGCCTTCCCTGTATTTGCCCAGCCTTGCCTTGCGTTGCCTTTTGCCTTGACTTGCCTTTCCTTCCTTTTTCTAAAATTGCTTTGCCTTGCATCGTCTTGTGTTGCCTAGGATTGCATTGCCTTGCCATGCTTTGTCTTGTCTTGCCTAGTATTGCCTCACCTTGTTTTTCCTTCTTTTCCTTTGATTTCCTTGCCTTTCCTTGCATTGCCTTCCTTGCCTATGATTCCCTTGCCTTGCCTTGATGGGTTGGCCTTGTCTTGCCTGGTCCTGCCTGGGATTGCCTCCTTTTGCCTTGCCTGGGATTGCGCTGCCAGAATTGCCTTGCCTTGTCTTGTCTGGGATTGCCTTAAATTGCCTTGCCTTATATGGAATTGCATTGCCTTGCCTGGTGTTGTCTTGCCTTTTCTTGCTCTGCTTTGGATGTCCTTCAGTTGCCTTGCCTTGCATGAAATTGCCAAGCCTTGCCTTGCATGGGATTGCCTTGTACTGCCTTGCCTTGCATGGGATTGCCGTGACATGCTTGGTATTGCCTGGCTTTGCCTTTCCTTGCCTGGGATTTCCTTGCCTTGCCTTGCCTTGCCTTGTCTGGGATTGCCTTACCTTGCCATTCCTGGTATTACCTTCCTTGGAACTGTTTTGTCTTGCCATACCTGGGTTTGTCTTGCCTGGGATTATCTTCCCTTGCCTTGCCTTTTCTGGAATTCTTTGCTTTGCCTTGCCATGCCTGGGATTGCGTTGCGTTGCCTTGCCTGGGGTTGGCTTTTCTTCCCTTGCATGGAATTGCCATTCCTTGACTTTCCTGGGATTGCCTTTTCATCCCTTGCATGGAATTATCTTGCATGGATTGCCTTGCCTTGCTTTGCCAGGAATTGCCTTGCCTTGCCTTACTTTTCCTGGGATAGCCTTTCCTTGCCTTACCTAATATTTCCTTGCCCTGCCTGGGATTACCTTGCCTTGCCTGGGTTTTTTTGTCTTGGCTTTCCTTGCCTGGGATTCCCTTGCTGTGTTTGCCTTGCCATGCCTGGTATTGCCTTTTCTTTCCTTTCCTTTCCTAGCTTTGCTTTCCCCAGAATTGTCTTGACTTGCCTTGACTTGCCTTTCCTTGCCTGAGATTGCTTTCCCTTGCCTTGCCTTCCTTACCTTGCCTGGGATTGCCTTGCCTTTCCCTGCCTGGGTTCGCCTTGCCTGGGATTGCCTTGTCTTGTCTTTCCTGGAATTCTGCTGCCTGGGATTCCCTTGTATTGCCTTGTTTTGACTTGTTGAGATTGCATTGCCTGGGATTGCCTTGCCTGGGTTTACCTTGACTTGTCTTGTCTTGCCTTACCTTGCCTGGGACAGCCTTACCTGGAATCCTCTTTCCTAGGATTGCCTTGCCTTGCATTGCCTAAGATTGCCTTGCCTTGCATTGCCTAAGATTGCCTTGCCTTGCCTTGCCTTGCCTTGCCTTGCCTTGCCTTGCCTTGCCTTGCCTTGCCTTTTGCCTTGCTGGGATTGCCTTGCCTTACCTTTTGAGGAATTGCCTTAAATCGACTTGCCTTGAATGATTGCCTTGCCTTGTCTGGGATTGCCTTGCCTTGCCTTGCCTTGCCTTGCCTTGCCTTGCCTTGCCTTGCCTTGCCTTGCCTTGCCTTGCCTTGCCTTGCCTTGCCTTGCCTTGCCTTGCCTTGCCTTGCCTTGCCTTGCCTTGCCTTGCCTTGCCTTGCCTTGCCTTGCCTTGCCTTGCCTTGCCTTGCCTTGCCTTGCCTTGCCTTGCCTTGCCTTGCCTTGCCTTGCCTTGCCTTGCCTTGCCTTGCCTTGCCTTGCCTTGCCTTGCCTTGCCTTGCCTTGCCTTGCCTTGCCTTGCCTTGCCTTGCCTTGCCTTGCCTTGCCTTGCCTTGCCTTGCCTTGCCTTGCCTTGCCTTGCCTTGCCTTGCCTTGCCTTGCCTTGCCTTGCCTTGCCTTGCCTTTTGCCTTGCTGGGATTGCCTTGCCTTACCTTTTGAGGAATTGCCTTAAATCGACTTGCCTTGAATGATTGCCTTGCCTTGTCTGGGATTGCCTTGCCTTGCCTTGCCTTTTGAGGGATTACCTTAAATTGACTTTCCTTGAATGGAATTGCCTTGCCTTGCCTGGGATTGCCTTGCCTTGCCTTTTGAGGGATTGCCTTAAATTGACTTTCCTTGAATGGAATTGCCTTGCCTTGCCTGGGATTGCCTTGCCTTGCCTTGCCTTTCCTGGGATTGCCTTCCTTGCCTTGCTGAGGATTGCCTTCTCTTACCTTTTCTTGCCTTTTCTAAAACTTCCTTCCCTTGCCTTGCCTTGAGTTGCCCTGCCTTGCCTTGCCTGGAATTGTCTTGCCTAGAATTTCCTTGCCTTTCCTTGCATGGAATTGCCTTGCGTTGCCTTGACTGCCTTGACTTGAGTGGGATTGCCTTGTCTTGCCTTGCTGGGGATTCCCTTCCCTTGCCTTTCCTTGGCTTTCCTAGGATTGCCTTGCCTTGCATTGAGTTGCACTGCCTTGCATTGCCTGGAATTGGCTTGCCTAGAATTTCCTTGCCTTGCCTTGCCTGAGACTGCCTTGCCTTGCCTTCCCTTGTCTTGCATAGAATTGCCTTGCCTTGCCTTGCCTGGGATTTTCTTGCCTTTCCTTGCCTGGGATTTCCTTGCCTTGCCTGGGATTTTCTTGCCTTGCCTTGCCTTGCCTTGCCTGGGATTGCCTAGCCTGTCTTTTCCTTGCCTTGCCAGGATTGCCTTTTTTCCGTTTTACTTTTTTTTTTGCCTTGCCTTCCGTGGAATTGTCTTGCTTTTCCTTGCTTTGTCTGAGATTTCTTTCCCATGCCTTGCCTTGACTTGCCTGGGATTGTCCTGCCTGAAATTTTTTTGCCTTTCCATGTCTGAGATGGTCTTGCCTGGGAATTTTTTGCCTTCCGTGGCCTGGGATTGCCTTGCCTTGCCTTGCCTTGCCTGGGAATGCCTAGCCTGGGATTGCCCTGCCTTCGGTGGCCTGAATTTGCCTTGCTTTGCCTTGCCATGCCTTGCATTTCCTAGGATTGCTTTGCCTTGCCTTGCTTGGAATTTCCTTGAATGGCCTTGCCTTGCCTGGAATTTCATTGCCTTGCCTTGCCTGGGATTGCATTAACTGGGATTGCCTTGCTTTTCCTAGGATTGCTTTGCTTTCCCTTGCATTGCCTTGCCTTGCCTTTCATTGCCTTGTTATGCATTGCCTTGCCTTTCTGGGATTGCCATGACTTGCCATACCTGGTATTGTCTTGCCTTGCCTTGCCTTGCATTTTCTGAAATTGCCTTGCCTTACCATTCCTGGGATTGCCTTGCCTTGCCATTTCTTGCCTGCTTTTTTTTTGCCTTGCCTTGCCTGGGATTGCCTTGCCTTGCCTTATATTGCCTTGCCTGGAATTGTTTTGCATGCCTTGCCTGGGATTGTCATGCCTGGAATTTTCTTGCCTTGCCTTCCCTGGAATTTCCTTGCCTTTTCTTGCCTGGCCTTGCCTTTCCTTGTCTTTCCTGGAATTGCCTTGCCATTCCTTGCCTTGTCTTCCGTTGCCTTTTTTTTTGCCTTGACTGCGATTGCCTTGCCTTGCCTTGCCTTGGCTTTCCGAGGATTCTCTTGCCTTGCCTTTCCTGATATTGCCTTGCCTGGGATTGCCTTGCCTTGCCTGGAATTGCCTTGCCTGGCCTTGCCTAAGATTGCCTTACCTATCCTTGCCTGGGAATCCCTTGACTTATTCTGCCTTGACTTGCCTTTTCTTGCCTGGAATTCCCTTGCCTTGCCTGGAATTCCCTTGCCTTGCCTTGCCTTGCCTTGCCTTGCTTTGCCTTGCCTTGCTTTGCCTTGCCTTTAATAAAATTGCATTCGTTGCATTGCCTGGGGCTGCCTAGCCTAGGATTGCCTTGCCTTGCTTGCCTGAATTTGCATTGGCTTGCCTTGCCTTGACTTGCCTTGCCTGGGATTGCGTTCTCTTGCCTTGCTTGGGATTGCCTTGAATTGCCTTGCCTTGCCTTGCCTTGCCTCGAATTGCATTCTCTTGCCTTGCTTGGGATTGCCTTGAGTTGCCTTGCCTTGCCTTGCCTGGAATTCCATTGACTGGGATTACCATGCCTGGGATTGCCTTGCCATGACTTGCCTGGCATTGCTTTGTTTGGCATTACCTTGCCTTGCCTTGCCTTGCCTTGCCTGGAATTGCCTTGCCTGAAATTTCCTTGCCTTGCATTCCGTGAGACTGCCTTGCCTAAGATTGCCTTTCTTTACCTTGCCTGGAACTGCCTAGCGTGAAATTGCCTTACCTTGTCTTACCTGGTATTGCCTTGCCTTGCCTGGAATTGCCTTGCCTTGCCCATCCTGGGATTGCCTTGCCTTACTTTACCTGGTATTCCCTTGCCTTTCCTTGCCTTGCCTTGCTTGGGTTGTTTTGCCTTGCCTTCCCGTGCCTAAGTTTGCGTTGCCTTTTCTTTCCCTGAATAGGATTGCCTTGACTTGCTTTGCCTTGCCTTGACTTGCCTGGGATTGCCTTTTCTTGACTTTCCTTGCCTGGGTTTGCCTTCCCTTGTCTAGCCTGGGGTTGCCTAGCCTGAGATTACCTTGCCTGGGATAGCCTTGCCTTACCTTGCCTGAATTTGCCTTGCCTGGCCTTGCCTTATGTTGCCTGTGATTGCATTGCCTTGCTTTGCCTGGGATTGCCTTGTCTTGCCTTGTGTGGCCTTGCCTGAGACTGCCTTTTCTTGCCTTGCCTGGGATTGCCTTGCCTTGCCTTGCCTGAATTTGCCCTGCCTTGCGTTGCCTTGCCTTGTGTTGCCTGAAATTTTCTTGCCTTGCCTTGCCTCGGATTGTCTTGAATTGCCTTGAATTGCCTGGTGTTGTCTTGCCTTGCCTGGAATTGCCTTGCCTTGCCTTCCCTTGTCCTTCCTAGGATTGCCTTGCCTTCCCTTGTGCTGCCTTCCCTTTCCTGGGAGTGCCTTACCTTGCCTTGCCTGGAATTTTCTTGCCTGGGATTGCCTCGCCTTGCCTTGTCTTGCCTTGCCTTGCCTGGGATTGCCTTGCCTTGCCTTGCCTTACCTTGACTTGCCTGGGATTGTCTTACCTTGCCTGTAATTGCCTTGCCTTGTTTTGCTGGGGATTGCGTTCCCTTGCCTTTACTTTCATTTCCTAGGACTGTCTTGCCTTGCTTTTCCTTGAGTTGCCCTGCCATGCCTTGCCTGGGATTGCCTTGCCTGGCATATCCTTGCCATGCCTTGCCTGGAATTGTCTTGCCTAGAATTTCCTTGCCTTTTCTTGCCTGGGATTGCCTGGTCTTGCCTTGCTTGGGGTTGCCTTCCCTTGCCTTTCCTTGGCTTTCCTAGGACTGCCTTGCCTTGCCTTGTCTGGGATTGCCTTGGCTTGCCTAGAATTTCCTTGCCTCTCCTTGCCTGGGACTGCCTTGCCTTGCCTTCCCTTGCCTTGCCTGGTATTTCCTTGCCTGGCCTGGCATTGCCTTTTCTTGCTTTACCTGGGATCGCTTTTATTTTTTTTTTAATTTTTTATTGGATTTTAGGTTTTGGGGTACATGAGCAGAGCATGCAAGACAGTTGCGTAGGAACACACATGGCAGTGTGCTTTTCTTTCCTTCTCCCCTTCACCCACATTTGGCATTTCTCCCTAGGCTATCCCTCCCCACCTCCCCCTCACACTGGCCCTCCCCTTTTCCCCCCAATAGACCCCAGTGTTTAGTATTCCCCTTTCTGTGTCCATGTGTTCTCATTTTTCATCACCCGCCTATGAGTGAGAATATGCGGTGTTTCATTTTCTGTTCTTGTGTCAGTTTGCTGAGGATGATGTTCTCCAGATTCATCCATGTCCCTACAAACGACACAAACTCATCATTTCTGATTGCTGCATAATATTCCATGGTGTATATGTGCCACATTTTCCCAATCCAGTCTATTATCGATGGGCATTTTGTTGATTTCAGGTCTTTGCTATTGTAAACAGTGCTGCAATGAACATTCGTGTACATGTGTCCTTATAGTAGAACGATTTATAGTCTTTTGGATATATACCCAGTAATGGGATTGCTGGGTCAAATGGAATTTCTATTTCTAAGGCCTTGAAAAATCGCCACACTGTCTTCCACAATGGTTGAACTAATTTACACTCCCACCAACAGTGTAAAAGTGTTCCTTTTTCTCCACATCCTCTCCAGCATCTGTTGTCTCCAGATTTTTTAATGATCGCCATTCTAACTGGCGTGAGATGGTATCTCAATGTGGTTTTGATTTGCATCTCTCTGATGACCAGTAACGATGAGCATCTGTTCATATGATTGTTGGCCTCATATATGTCTTCTTTCATAAAGTGTCTGTTCATATCCTTTGCCCACTTTTGAATGGGCTTGTTTGTTTTTATCCTGTAAATCCGTTTGAGTTCTTTGTAAATTCTGGATATCAGCCCTTTGTCAGATGGGTAAACTGCAAAAATTTTTTCCCATTCTGTTGGTTGCCGATCCACTCTAGTGACTGTTTCTTTTGCCGTGCAGAAGCTGTGGAGTTCGCTTTGCCTGTCTTTGTCTTGCCTCGCCAGGATTGCCTTTCCTTTCCATTTCTTTTTTTTTTTTTTTTGCCTTACCTTCCCTGGAATTGTTTTGCCTTGCCTTGCCTTGCCTGAGATTGCTTTCCCATGTCTTGCCTTGACTTCCCTGAAATTGCCTTGACTTACCTTGCCTGGGATTGCCTTGCCTGGAATAGTTTTGCCTTGCCTTGCCTGTGATTGTCTTGCCTGGGATTGCCTTGCCTTCCCTTGCCTGCTATTGACTTGCCTGGGATTGCCTTGCCTTGCCTTGTATTGACGTTCTTGGGATTGCCTTGCCTTGCCTTGCCTGAAATTACCTTACCTGTAAAGGCATTCGCTTGCATTGCCTGGTATTGTCTTACCTGTTATTGCCTTGCCTTGCCTGGAATTGCCTTGCCTTGCCTTACCTGGTTTTGCGTTGACTAAGATTGCCTTGTGTGGGATTGCCTTGCCTTACCTTGCCTGGCATTTCATTGCCATGCCTTGCATGTAATTTCATTGCCTGGCATTGCCTTGCCTTTCCTTGCCTGTAATTGCCTTGCCTGGGATTTCCTTGCCTTGCATTCCCTGAGACTTCCTTGCCTGTGATTGGCTTATTTTGCCTTGCCTGGGACTGCCTAGTGTGAAATAGCCTTTCCTGCCTTACCTGCAATTGCCTTGCCTTACCTTGCCTTGCTATGCCTTTCCTTTCCTGAAATTACCTTTCCTTGCCTTTCCTGGAATTGCCTCCCCTGCCTTACCTGGTATTGCCTTGCCGTGCCTTGCCTTGCCTTGCTTGGGTTGTCTTGCCTTGCCTTTTCTTGCCTTGCCTTGCCTACTTTTGCCTTGCCTTTCCTTTCCTTGCATGGGATTGCCTTGTCTTGTTCTTCCTTGACTTGCCTTGCCTTGCCTTGCCTGGGTTTGCCTTGTCTTGCCTTTTCTTACCTGAAATTACCTTTCTTTGCCTAGCCTGGGATTGCATAGCCTGAGATTGCCTTGCCTGGAATTGCCTTTGCTTGCCTTTCCTAAATTTGCCTTGCCTTGACTTGGCTTGAATTGCCTGGGATCGCATTGTGTTTCCTTGCCTGGAATGGCCTTGACTGGCATTTCCTTGCCTTGTTTTACCTGAGATTGCCTTGCTTGGTATTTCCTTGCCTTGCCTTGCCTGAATTGCCTTGTCTTGCCTTGCCTGAAATTATCCTGCCTGGGAATACCGTGCCCTGCATTGCCCTGGATTGCCTTATCTTGGCTTGCCTGGAATTGCATTGTCTGGCATTGCCTTGCCTGGGATTGATTTGCTCTGCCTTGCCTGGGATTGCCTTGCCTGGGATTGCCTTGCCTTGCCTAGTATTGCCTTGTCTTGCTTTTCCTAGTATTGCCTTGCCTTGTGTTGCCTTGCCTTGCCTGGTATTGCCTTGCCTTGCCTTGCCTTGTCTGGTATTGCCTTGCCTGGGATTGCCTTGACTTGTTCTACATTGGCTTACCTTACATTGCCTGGGATAGCCTTGCCTTGCTTTGCTTTGCCTGGGATTTCCTTCCCGTACCTTGCCTGGGATTGCCTTGGCTGGGATTGCCCTTCCTTGCCTTGCCTGAATTTGCACTGCCTTGCCTTGCCTTGACTTCCCTGGGATTCCCTTGCCTTGCCTTGTGTCGGATTGCCTTGAATTGCCTTGCCATTCATGAAATTGCCTTGCCTTGCCTAGTGTTGCCTTGCCTTGCCTGCCTTGCCTAGTGTTGCCTTGCCTTGCCTGCCTTGCCTGGGATGGCCTTCGCTTGCTTTGCTTTGCCTTGTCTGAAATTGCCTTGCCTTCCCTTGCCTTGCCTCGTATTGCCTTGCATGGAATTGTATTGCCTTGTCTTGCCTGGATATGCCTTTCCAGGGATTATCGTGTCTTGCCTTGCCTGGGATTGCTTTGCCTTGCCTTTCCTTGCCTGGGATTGCCTTCCCTTGCCTTTCCTTGCCTGGGATTGCCTTGCCTTCCCTTGCCTTGCCTTCCCCGGAATTGTCTTGCCTTGCCTTGCCTTGAATGAGATTGCCTTCCCTTGCCTTCCCTTGCCTTGCCTTGCCTTGCCTTTCCTTGCCTTGCCTTGCCTTGCCTTGCGTGGGATTTCCTTCCCTTACAATGCCTGGGATTGTATTGCTTGGAATTGTTTTGCCTTTCCTTGCCTGGGATTGCCTTGAATTGCCTCGCCTTCACTGGGATTGCCTTGCCTGGATTTGTTTCTCCTTGCCTAGCATTGAGTTTTCTTGCCTGAGATTGCCTTGCCTTTTCTTAACTGCTATTGCTTAGTCTGGGATTGCCTTGCCTTACCTTAACTGGGATTTCCTTGCCTGTAGTTGCATTGCTTTACCTTGCCTGGAATTATCTTGCCTGGGATTGCCTTGCTTTGCCTGGAATTGCCTTGCCTTGCCTGGGATTGTGTTGACTGGGATTGCCATGCGTGGGATTGCCTTGCCTTGTCTTGCCTTGGATTGCTTTGCCTGCCATTGCCTTGCCTTGCATTGACTGGGATTTCCTTGCCTGGAATTTTCTTGCCTTGCATTCCCTGAGACTGCCTTGCCTGGGATTGCCTTCCCTTGCCTTGCCTTGGACTGACTAGCGTGAAATTTCCTTTCCTTGTCTTACCTGGTATTTTCTTGCCTTGCCTTGCCATTCCTGGGAATGCTTACCTTGCCTTACCTAGTATTGTCTTGCTTTGCTTTCCTTTCCTGGTCTTGCCTTGCCTTGCCTTGCATTGCCTAAGTTTGCTTGCATTTCCTTCCCTTGCATGGGATTTCTTTGCCTTGTTCTTCCTTGATTTCCCTTGCCTTGCCTTGCCTTGCCTGTGATTGCCTTGCGTTGCCTTGCCTGAGATTGTCTTGTCTTGCCTTGCCTGGTATTATCTTGCCTGGAATTGCCTTGCCTTACCTTGACTTTCTTGGTATTGTCTTGCCTGGGATTGCCTTGCCTGGCATTGCCATGCTTGGGATTCCCTTGTGTTGCCTTCCCTGGAATTGCCTTGCTTTGCGTTTCCTGGGATTGGCTTGCCTTGCCTAGTATTGCCTTACCTTGCCTTTCCTTTCTTTTCCTAGGTTTGCCTTGCCTTGCATTGCCTTGCATTGCCTGGGATTGCTTGCCTTGCATTGCCTTTTTTTGCTTAGTATTACCTTGCCGTGCCCATACTTACATGGGATTGCCTTGCCTTTTTCTGCCTTGACTTTCCTTGCCTTGCCTGGGATAGCCTTGCCATGCCTTGCTTTGCCTCGGATTGCCTTGCCTGAATTTGCGCTGCCCTGCCTTGACTTGCCTCGCCTGGGATTGCCTTGCATAAGATTGGTTTATCTTGCCTGGTGGAGTCTTGCCTTGCCTTGCCTGGATGGTTTTCGCTTGCCTTGCATTGCCTTGTCTGGAATTGCCTTACCTGGTCTTACCTCGTATTCGCTTGCCTGAAATTGTATTGCCTTTTCTTTTTTTTTTAATTTTTATTGCATTTTAGGTTTGGGGGTACATGTGCAGAACATGCAAGACAGTTGCATGGGTACACACATGGCAGTGTGTTTTCCTTCCTTTCTCTCTTTCACCCACATTTGGCATTTCTCCCCAGGCTAGCCCCCCCAGCTCCCCCCTGCTGGCCCTCCCCTTTTCCCCCAATAGACCCCAGTGTTTAGTACTCCCCTCCCTGTGTTTATGTGTTCTCATTTGTCATCACCCTCCTATGAGTGAGAATATGCGATATTTCATTTTGTGTTCTTGTGTCAGTTTGCTGATAACGATGTTCTCCAGATTCATCCATGTCCCTACAAACGACACTAACTCATCATTTCTGATCGCTGCATAATATTCCATGGTGTATGTGTGCCACATTTTCCCAATCCAGCGTATCATCAATAGGAATTTGGGTTGATTCCAGGTCTATGCTACTTTAAACAGTGCTGCAATGAACATTCGTGTGCATGTGTCCTTATAGTAGAATGATTTATAGTCCTTTGGATATATACCCAGTAATGGGATTGCTGGGTCAAATGGAATTTCTATTTCTAAGGCCTTGAGGAATCGCCACACTGTCTTCCACAATGGTTGAACTGATTTACACTTCCACAAACAGGGTAGAAGTGTTCCTATTTCTCCACATCCTCTCCAGGATCTGTTATCTCCAGATTTTTTATGATCGCCATTCTAACTGGCGTGAGATGGTATCTCAATGTGGTTTTGATTTGCATCTCGCTGAAGACCAGTGATGATGAGCATTTTTTCATATGATTTTTGGCCTCATATATGTCTTCTTTTGTAAAGTGTCTGTTCATATCCCTTGCCCATTTTTAAATGCGTTTATTTGGTTTTTGTTCCAGTAAATCTGTTTGAGTTCTTTGTAAATTCTGAATATCAGCCCTTCGTCAGATGGGTAAACTGCAAATATTTTTTCCCGTTCTGTTGGTGCTGATTCACTCTAGTGACTGTTTCTTTTGCTGTACAGAAGCTGTGGAGTTTGATTAAGTCCCACTTGTCTATTTTGGCTTTTGTTGCCAATGCTTTTGGTGCTTTGTTCATGAAGTCCTTGCCTACTCCTATGTACTGGATGGTTTTGCCCAAATTTTCTTCTAGGGATTTATGGTGCCAGGTATTATGTTTAAGTCTTTAATCCATGTGGAGTTAATTTTAGTGTAAGGTGTCAGGAAGGGTTCCAGTTTCTGCTTTCTACACATGGCTAGCCAGTTTTCTCAATACCATTTATTAAACAAAGAATCCTTTCCCCATTGTTTGTTTTTGTCAGGATTTTCGAAGATTGTATGGTTGTAGGTATGTTCTGTTGCCTCCGATGCCTCTGTTGTGTTCCATTGGTCGATATCTCTGTTTTGGTACCAGTACCATGCTGTTTTGATTACTGTAGCCTTGTAGTATAGTTTGAAATCCGGTAGTGTGATGCCCCGAGCTGTGTTCTTTTTGCTTAGAATTGATTTGGCTATGCGGGCTCCCTTTTGGTTCCATATGAAGTTTATGGTAGTTTTTTCCAGTTCTGTGAAGAAAGTCAATTGTAGCTTGATGGGGATATCATTGATTCTGTAAATAAGTTTGAACAGTATAGCCATTTTCACGATATTAATTCTACCTAATCATGAACATAAAATATTTCTCCATCCGTTTGTGTCCTCTCTTATTTATTTCGTTGAGCAGTGGTTTGTAGTTTTCCTTGAAGAGGTCTCTTACGTTCCTTTTGAGTTGTATTTTTAGGTATTTTATTTTTTTGTAGCAATTGTGAATGGCAGTTCATTCTTGATTCGGCTTTCTTTAAGTCTGTTATTGGTGTAGAGAAATGCTTGTGATTTTTGCACATTGATTTTATATCCTGAGACTTTGCTGTAGCTGCTTATCAGTTTCAGGAGTTTTTGGGCTGAGGCGATGGGGTCTTTAGGTATACTATCATGTCGTCTGCAAATAGAGACAATTTGGCTTCCACCTTTCCTATTTGAATGCCCTTTATTTCTATTTCTTGCCTGATTGCTCTGGCTAGAATTTCCCGTACTATATTAAATAGGAGTGGTGAAAGAGGGCATTTTTGTCTAGTGCCGAATTTCAAAGGGAAGGCTTCCAGTTTTTGCCCATTCTGTATGATATTGGCTGCTGGTTTGTCATAAATAGTTTTTATTACTTTGAGATATGTTCCATCGATACAAATTTATTGAGGGTTTTTAGCATAAAGGGCTGTTGAATGTTGTCAAAAGTCTTCTCTGCGTCAATTGAGATAATCATGTGGTTTTTGTTTCTGGTTCTGTTTATGTGGTGAGTTATATTTATAGACTTGAGTATGTTGAATGAGACTTGCATCCATTGGATGAATCTTACCTAATCATGATGGCTACGTTTTTTGATGTGCTGTTGCAATCGGCTTGGCAGTATTTTATTGAAAATTTTGCGTCTCTGTTCATCATGGATATGGGCCTGAAGTTTTTTTCTTGTTGAGTTTCTGCCGGGTTTTGGTATCAGGATGATGTTGGTCTCATAAAATGAATTAAGAAGGATTCCCTCTTTTCAGATTATTTAGAATAGTTTCAGAAGTAATGGTACCAGTTCCTCTTTGTGTGTCTGGTAGAATTCGGCTGTGAACCCATGTGGACCTTGGTTTTATTTGTGCGGTAGGCTCTTAATTGCTGCCTCGACTTCAGACCTTGTTATTGATCTATTCATAGTTTCGGCTTCCTTTAGGTTTAGGCTTGGGAGGACACAAGTGTCCAGGAATTTATCCATTTCTTCCAGGTTTACTAGTTTATGTGCATAGAGTTGTTTTTAATATTCCCTGATGATGGTTTGAATTTCTGTGGAGTCTGTGATAATTTCCCCTTCATCGTTTTATATTGTATCTATTTGGTTGTTCTTTCTTCTTTTTTATCATCCTGGCTAGTGGTCTATTTTGTTGATCTTTTAAAAAAACCAGCTCTTTGATTTATTGATTATTTGAAGGGTATTTCGTGTCTCTATCTCCTTCAGTTCTGCTCTAATCTTAGTTATTTCTTGTCTTCTGCTAGGTTTTGAGATTTTTTGATCTTGCTCCTCTAGCTCTTTCCATTTTGAAGATAGGGTGTCAGTTTTGGATCTCTCCACTCTTCTCATATGGCCACTTATTGCTATATATTTTCCTCTAGAGACTGCTTTAAATGTGTCCCAGAGATTCTGGTAAGTTGTGTCTTGATTCTCGTTGGTTTTGAAGAACTTATTTATTTCTGCCTTCATTTCATTGTTTATCCAGTCAGCATTCAAGTGCCAGTTGTTCAGTTTCCATGAAGCTTTGCGTTTATGAGTTAGTTTCTGAATTCTGACTTCTAACTTTATTGCACTGTGGTCTGAGAGACTGTTTGTTATGACTTCAGTTGTTTTGCACTTGCTGAGGAATGTTTTACTTCCAATTATATGGTCAATTTTAGAGTAGGTGTGATGTGGTGCTGAGAAGGATGTATATTCTGTGAATTTGGAGTGGAGAGTTCTGTAAATGTCTATCAGGTTGCTTGTTCCAGGTCTGAGTTCAAGCCCTGGATATCCTTGTTGATTTTTCTGTCTGGTTGATCTGTTGAATATTGACAGTGGAGTGTTAAAGTCTCCCACAATTATTGTGTGGACGTCTAAGTCTCTTTTTAAGTCGTTAAGAACTTGCCTTATAAATCTGGGTGCTCCTCTATTGGGTCCATTTATGTTTAGAATCGTTAGCTCTTCTTTCTGTATCGATCTTTTTACCATAATGTAATGTCCTTCTTTGTCTCATTTGATCTTTGTTGCTTTAATTTGTATTTTATCAGAGATGAGAATTGCAACTCCTGCTTTTTTTTTGCTCTCCATTTGCTTGGTAAATCTTCCTCCATCCCTTTATTTTGAGCCTTTGTGTATCTTTCTATGTGAGATGGGTTTTCTGGATACAGCATACCGATGGGTTTTGAATTTTTATGAAATTTGCCAGTCTGTGTCTTTCTATTGGTGCATTTAGCCCATTTATTTTTAGGGTTAATATTGTTATGTGTGAATTTGATTCTGCCATTTTGATGCTAGCTGGCTGATTTGCCCATTAGTTGACGCAGATTATTCATTTTGTTGATGCTCTTTATCATTTGGTATGTTTTTGGTATGGCTGGTACTGGTTGTTTCTTTCTGTGTGTAGTGCCTTTTTCAGGAGCTCTTGTAAAGCAGGCCTGGTGGTGACAAAATCTCTGAGCACTTGCTTGTTTGCAAAGAATTTTATTTTTCCTTCACTTCTGAAGCTCAGTTTGGCTGGATATGAAATTCTGGGTTGAAAGTTCTTTTCTTTAAGAATGTTGAATATTGGCCCCCCACTCTCTTCTGGCTTGTAGTGTTTCTGCCGAGAGATCTGCTGTGAGTCTGATGGGCTTCCCTTTGTGGGTGACCCGACCTTTCTCCCTGGCTGCCCTTAACATTTTCTCCTTCATTTCAACCCTAGTGAATTTGACAATTATGTGCCTTGGGGTTGCTCTTTTGCTGAATATCTTTGTGGTATTCTCTGTATTTCCTGGACTTGGATATTGGCCTGTCTTGCTAGGTTGGGGAAATTTTCCTGAATAATATCCTGGAAAGTATTTTCCAGCTTGGATCCATTCTCTTTGTCACATCTGCTACACCTGTCAAATGTAGATTATGTTTCTTCACATAGTCCCACATTTCTTGGAGACTTTGTTCATTCCTTTTTGCATTATTTTCTCTAATCTTGGCTCCTCGTTTTATTTCATTGAGATGATCTTCAACTTCTGATATCCTTTCTTCTGTTTGTTCAATTTGGCTGTTGAAACTTGTGCATGCTTTGCGAAGTTCTCATGTTTTTTTTCAGCTTCTTCAATTCATTCATATTCCTCTCTAAATTATCCATTCTTGTTATCATTTTCTCGAATCTTTTTTAAATCTTTTTTCAAGGTTCTTAGTTTCTTTGCATTGATTTAAAACATGTTCTTTTAGCTCATGAAAGTTTCTCATTACCCACCTTCTGAAGTTTGATTCTGTCATTTTATCACACTCATTCTCCATGTAGCTTTGTTCCCTTGCTGGTGAGGAGTTTGCTCCTTTGTAGGAGGTGAGGTGTTCTGGTTTTGAATGTTTTCCTCCGTTTTTTGCTGGTTTCTTCCCATCTTTGTGGATTTATCCACCTGTCGTCTGAGTAGTTGCTCACTTTTCAATTGGGTCTCTGAGTAGACACCCAGATTTTTGATGATGAAGCATTTCTGTTTCTTAGTTTTCCTTCTAACAGTCTAGCCCCTCTGCTGTACGACTGCTGAGGTCCACTCCAGGCCCTGCTTGTCTGGGGTACACCTGTAGCAGCTGCAGAACAGTGAGGGATGCTACCAGTTTCTTCTTCTGGTATCTTTGTCCCAGAATGATGCCCTGCAAATGTCAGTCGGTTCAGTCCTTTGTGAGGTGACTCTTTGAATAAACGGGTGTCAGGGAACTGCTTGAGGAGATGGTCTGTACTTTATAGGAGATCAAGTGCTGAGCTGTTAGCTCCCGTTGTTCATTCAGGGCTGCTCGGCAAGTACGTTTAAGTCTCTGCAGCAGAACTCATAAAACCCCTTTTTCCCTTAGATGCTCTGTCTCGGGGAGTTAGGGCTTTATTTATGAGTATTCGTTTCTCTGTCCTGCCCAGCTAGGAAGCAGTCTAGTCACTATTTGCCTGCCATGGCTCCACCCTGCTGCCGAGTGTAATTCCCTTTAGTCTTGTTTATATGGATGTGGTTAGAACTGCTGTGTGATGGTGGCCCACCTCTGTATTGGCAGACTCTTTCTGTTATGGCGGGTTGCCTTGGCAATGGCAGGCTGCGTCAGTAATGGGAGAATACCTTAGTAGGGGGGAATACCTTGGTAATGGCGGACGCACCTCCTCCACCGAGCTGCACCATCCTGGGTTCAGATGTGCCCGCCATGAAACTCTCAACCCCGAGTGTTTCAAATCGCAGTTTTGTTTGTCCCTCTGGGTGTGGGACCCCCTGAGCCTGATCACCTGGCTCCCTGCCTCAAAGTCCTTTTTTGTTTTTTTTAAGTTGAACGGTTGACTCTCTCCCAAGTGTTTCAGTCACCTGCTAAAAGGGCACCAGGATCTGTGTGATTTCCTGTGCAGCAACCCACTGTGCCAGCTCAAACATTGCTTCCTGAAAATCTCCTGGTCTGGCTCACTTTCCAAATCCCATTTAATTAGATGAATATGCAATCTTCCCTCCCAAATCTCAAATTGCCAGTTTAACAGGGCACCCAGACCAGTGCGTTTTGTGCAGAGTTCTGCTGTGCTGCAGCACCTGCTGAAATGGCCACACCAGCCATAACAGCTGCGCTGGCATCCCGTGTCTCTTCTACACCTGGGAATTTCCCCGTTCTGTGGGCAATAAAGATCTGTCTGGAAGTGCGGCATGCACTTACCCTCTGTGCCTTCACTGAGAGCTGCAATCCTGAGTTGCTCCTACATCGCCATCTTTTCCCTCTCCCCCAGAACTATCAAACATTTTACCAAAATGACTGTGCCATTTTTTAGTCACACCAGCAGGATGTGAGTGTTCAGGTTTTCACAGCCTGATCAAGATCAGCACAGCCATTTCTTTTAATGTTAGACTTTCTAATAGTGTCTTCTACTGTAGTTTTAATCAGTAATTTCCTAAAGTCTAGCAGTGTTGAATATCTTTTCATGTGCTTATTTGCCGTGGTTTCATTGATTTTTCTTAGTGATCAATGTCATAATTACACATTAGTAACACTTCCGGTTTTGCTATCACACTTCATCATTTGTTTGCATATACTTGATATGGTTTAGCTGTGCTCCCATCTAAATCTCAGCTTGACTTTTCATGTGTTGTGGGAGGAACCCAGGGGGAGGTAACTGAATCATAGGGAAGGAGACTTTTCTTTGCTGTTCTCATGACAGTGAATGAGTCTCATGAGATCTGATGTTTTTGAAAATAGAAGTTTTTCTGCAAAAGCTCTCTCTTTGCCTGCTGCCATCCACATAAGATGTGATTTGCTCCTCCTTGCCTTCTGCCATGATTGTGAGGCTTCCCCAGTCATGTGTAACTGTAAGTTCATTAAATGCTTTTCCCTGTATACATTACCCAGTCTCAGGTATGTCTTTTTCAGCAGTGTGAAAATGGACTAATACAGTAAATTCATACCAGTTGAGTGGGGTGCTGCTAAAAACATACTCACAAATATGGAAGCAACTTTGGAACTGGGTAACAGACAAAAGTTGGAACAGTTTGCAGAGCTTAGAAGACAGGAATATGTGGGAAAGTTTTGAACACCCTGGAGACTTTTCAAATGGCTTTGAGAAAATGCTGATAATAACGTGGACAATGAAATCCAAGCTCAGGTAGTCTTAGATGGAAATGAGTAATTTTTTGGGAACTGGAGCTAAGTTCACTCTTGTTATGTTTTAGTAAAGTGACTGGTAGCATTTTATTCCTGCTCTAGAGAGCTGTGGAAGTTTGAACTTGAGACAGATCATGTAAGGTATCTGGCAGAAGACATTTCTAAGCAGTAAAGCATTCAGATATGACTTGGGTGCTGTTAAACGCATTTAGTTTTATAAAAGAAGCAGAACATAGAAGCTTGGAAAAATTGCAGACTGACAATATAATAGAAAAAGAAACCCAGTTTCTGAGGAGAAATTTAAGCCAGCTGAAGATATTTGCATAAGTAACAAAAAGCTGAATTTTAACCCCCAAGAATATGGGAAAAACGACTTCAGGGCATATCAGAGGTCTTCACTGCAGCTCCTCCCATCACAGACCTGGAGGCCTAGGAGAAAAAGTGGTTTCATGGGCCAGGTATAGTGTTTCTCTACTGTGTGCAGTCTAGGGACTTGGTACATTCCATTCCCTTCAGCTATGGCTGCAAGAGGCCCAGGTACAGCTTGGACTTTTGCTTCAGAGATGGAAGTCCCAAGCCTTGGCAGCTTCCATCTGGTGTTGAGCCTTGGGGTGCATGGAAGTCAAGAATTAAGGTTTGGTAACTTCCACCTAGATTTCAGAGGATCTACGAAAATGCCTCTATGCCCAGGCAAAATTTTACTGCAGGGGTGGGGCACTCATGGAGAACCTCTATTAGGGCAGTGCAGAAGAAAAATGTGGAGTCAGAACCCCCAAACAAAGTCCCTACTGGAGCACTGCCTAGTGGACCTGTGAGAACAGGGCCACCATCCACCAGACCCCACAATGGTAGATTCACTGACAGCTTGCACTGTGCACCTGAAAGATCCACAGGCAATGCTAGCCTGTGAAAGCAGTCAGGAGGGGTGCTGTACCCTGCAAAGCCACAGGGAACAGCTGCCCAAAACTATGGAAACCCACCTGTTGTATCAGTGTGACCTGGATATGAGACATGGAGTCAAAGGAAATCATTATGGAGCTTTACAATTTGACTGCCCCACTGGATTTCAGACTTGCATGTGGCCTGTAATATCTTTGTTTTGGCCAATTTTTCCCATTCAGAATGGCTGTATTTACCCAATGCCTGCACCCCCCCCCCATTGTATCTAGGAAGTAACTAACTTGCTTTGGATTTGACAGGTTCATAAGTGGAAGAGACTTGCCTTGTCTCAGATGAGACTTTGGACTGTGGACTTTTGTGTTAATGCTGAAATGAGTTCAGATTTGGGGGGCTTTTGGGAAGGAATAATTGTTTTGAAATGTGAGGACATGAGATTTGGGAAGGGCAAGAGTGGAATGACATAGTTTGGCGGTGTCCCCACCCAAATCTCATCTTGAATTGTCACGTGTTGTGGGAGGCACATGTTGTGAGATAATTGGATCATGGGGTGAAGTCTTTCCTGTGATGTTTTCATGATAGTGAACAAGTCTCATGAGATCTGATGATTATATAAGGGGAAGTTACCCAGTCTGATCTCTCTTCTCTTGTCTGCTGCCATATGAGATGAGATGTGCCTTTCATTTTCTGCCATGACTGTGAGGCCTCTCCAGCCATGTGGAACTGTAAGTACAATAAACCTCTTTCTTTCGTAAATTACCCAGTCGCAGTTATGTCTTTATCAGCAGCATGAAAATGGACTAATACATATCCAAGGTGTGATTTTCTCCCGATCTCAATTATTTATGCATGGGACACACAGGAAATTATTAATAATAAATCATTTACAAGACAATCCTGGGTTAAAAGTAACCAAAATAATTTTTTTTAAATTTTTTATTGGATTTTAGGTTTTGGGGTACATGAGCAGAGCATGCAAGACAGTTGCATAGGTACGCACATGGCAGTGTGCTTTGCTTTGCTTCTCCCCTTCACCCACATTTGGCATTTCTCCCCAGGCTATCCCTCCCCACCTCCCCTCCCACTGGCCCTCCCCTTTTCTCCCCGATAGACCCCAGTGTTTAGTACTCCCCTTTCTGTGTCCATGTGTTCTCATTTTTCATCACCCACCTATGAGTGAGAATATGCTGTGTTTCATTTTCTGTTCTTTTTTTTTAATTTTTTATTGGATTTTAGGTTTTGGGGTACATGAGCAGAGCATGTAAGACAGTTGCGTAGGAACACACATGCAGTGTGCTTTGCTTTCCTTCTCCCTTTCACCCACATTTGGCATTTCTCCCCAGGCTATCCCTCCCCACCTCCCCCTCACACTGGCCCTCCCCTTTTCCCCCCAATAGACCCCAGTGTTTAGTACTCCCCTTTCTGTGTCCATGTGTTCTCATTTTTCATCACCCACCTATGAGTGAGAATATGCGGTGTTTCATTTTCTGTTCTTGTGTCAGTTTGCTGAGGATGACGTTCTCCAGATTCATCCATGTCCCTACAAACGACACAAACTCATCATTTCTGATTGCTGCATAATATTCCATGGTGTATATGTGCCACATCTTTCCAATCCAGTCTATTATCAATGGGCATTTTGGTTGATTCCAGGTCTTTGCTGTTGTAAACAGTGCTGGAATGAACATTCGTGTACATGTGTCCTTATAGTAGAACGATTTATAGTCTTTTGGATATATACCCAGTAATGGGATTGCTGGGTCAAATGGAATTTCTATTTCTAAGGCCTTGAGGAATCGCCACACTGTCTTCCACAATGGTTGAACTAATTTACACTCCCACCCACAATGTAAAAGTGTTCCTTTTTCTCCACATCCTCTCCAGCATCTGTTGTCTCCAGATATTTTAATGATCGCCATTCTAACTGGCATGAGATGGTATCTCAATGTGGTTTTGATTTGCATCTCTCTGATGATCAGTGACGATGAGCATTTTTTCATATGATTGCTGGCCTCATATATGTCTTGTGTCAGTTTGCTGAGGATGATGTTCTCCAGATTCATCCATGTCCCTACAAACGACACAAACTCATCTTTTCTGATTGCTGCATAATATTCCATGGTGTATATGTGCCACATTTTTCCAATCCAGTCTATTTTTTAGAGTTCTATATCCAAATCTATTTTAGAGAAAAACTTTCCACATATCAATTAATTTATCAGCAAAAAGAAATGCTTTCGTTTGGGAAATGTATTTTTTATTAAAGTCCATTTAATGTAATAACCATTACTTTAAAATTATTTGGTATTTAAGTTGAGCAACTTCTATACTGCACCTAACTTTAAAACTACATGGATGAACCTGGAAGCCATCATTCACAGCAAACTGACACAGAAACAGGAAGTCAAACACTGCATGTTATCACTCATAGGTGAGTGTTGAACAACTAGAACACATGGACACAGGGAGGGGAGCATCGCACACTGGGGAAAATAGGGGAGGGACAGTGGGAGGTGGGGAGTTAGGGAGAGATAGCATGGGGAGAAATACCAGATATAGGTGATGGGGAAGAAGGCAGCAAATCACACTGCCATATGGGTACATATGCAACAATCTTGCATTCTTCACATGTACCCCAAAACCTAAAATGTAATAAAAAAATTTAAAAAAACCTTTAAAAATAAAAATAAATGGAATCTCAAAGACGTTAAAGAGTGTTTAATATAAATTTTATTTGTTTTTCTTATTGTAGTTTCAAGGGTACATGCGCAGGTTTGTTACATTCATATATTGTATAGTAGTAAGGTTTGGGCTTCCAGTGCACCCATCATCCAAATAGTGACCATGGTACCCAATGGATAGTATTTCAATCTTCAATTCCTCCTGCTCTTTCCCCTTTTGGAGTCACCACTGTTCATAATCTTTTCTGTATGCCTATGTGTACCCATTGTTTAGTTCACACTTACAAGTGAGAACATGTGGTATTTGGTTTTCTGTTTCTGAGTTATTCCACTTAAGATAATGGTCTCTAGCTCTATCCATGCTTCTGCAAAGAACATGATTTTATATTTTTTATGGATAAATAGTATTCAACCCTGTATATATACCATATTTTATTTGTTCAACCAACTATTGATGAACACTTACATTGATTCCATGACTCTTCTATTGTGAATAGTACTGAAATAAATATGCAGCTGCAGGTGTGTTTGATATAACAATTTCTTTCTTATATTATTATATTTTTTCTTTTTTTAACTTATTATTGCATTTTAGGTTTTGGGGTACATGTGCAGAACATAGAAGACAGTTGCATAGGTACACACATGGCAGTGTGTTTTGCTTCCTTTCTCCCCTTCACCCACATTTGGCGTTTCTCCCCAGGCTATCCCTCCCCCTCTCATCCTCCCACTGGCCCTCCCCTTTTCCCCGCAATAGACACCAGTGTTTAGCACTCTTCTCCCTGTGTCCATGTGTTCTCATTTTTCATCACCCGCCTATGAGTGAGAATATGCGGTATTTCATTTTCTGTTCTTGTGTCAGTTTGTTGAGAATGATGTTCTCCAGATTCATCCATGTCCCTACAAACGACACAAACACATCATTTCTGATTGCTGCATAATATTCCATGGTGTATATGTGCCACATTTTTCCAATCCAGTGTATTATCAATGGGCATTTGGGTTGATTCCAGGTCTTTGCTATTGTAAACAGTGCTGCAATGAACATTCTTGTGCATGTGTCCTTATAGTAGAACGATTTATAGTCCTTTGGGTATATACCCAGTAATGAGATTGCTGGGTCAAATGGAATTTCTATTTCTAAGGCCTTGAGGAATCGCCACACTGTCTTCCACAATGGTTGAACTAATTTACACTCCCACCAACAGTGTAAAAGTGTTCCTTTTTCTCCACATCCTCTCCAGCATCTCTTGTCTCCAGATTTTTTAATGATCGCCATTCTAACTGGCGTGAGATGGTATCTCAATGTGGTTTTGATTTGCATCTCTCTGATGACCAGTGACGATGAGCATTTTTTTATATGATTGTTGGCCTCATATATGTCTTCTTTCGTAAAGTGTCTGTTCATATCCTTTGCCCAATTTTGAATGGGCTTGTTTGTTTTTTCCTGTAAATCTGTTTGAGGTCTTTGTAAATTCTGGATATCAGCCCTTTGTCAGATGGGTAAACTGCAAATACTTTTTCCCATTCTGTTGGTTGCCGATTCACTCTAGTGACTGTTTCTTTTGCCGTGCAGAAGCTGTGGAGTTTCATTAGGTCCCATTTGTCTATTTTGGCTTTTGTTGCCATTGCTTTTGGTGTTTTGTTCATGAAGTCCTTGCCTACTCCCATGTCCTGGATGGTTTTGCCTAGATTTCCTTCTAGGGTTTTTATGGTGCTGGGTCTTATGTTTAAATCTTTAATCCATCTGGAGTTAATTTTAGTGTACGGTGTCAAGTAGGGGTCCAGATTCTGCTTTGTGCACATGGCTAGCCAGTTTTCCTAACACCATTTGTTAAACAGGAAATCCTTTCCCCATTGCTTGTTTTTGTCAGGTTTATCAAAGATTGTATGGTTGTAGTTATGTTGTGTTGCCTCCGATGCCTCTGTTTTGTTGCATTGGTCTATATCTCTCTTTTGGTACCAGTACCATGCTGTTTTGATTACTGTAGCCTTGTAGTATAGTTTGAAATCCAGAAGTGTGATGCCCCCCGCTGTGTTCCTTTTGCTTAGAATTGACTTGGCTATGCGGGCTCTCTTTTGGTTCCATATGAAGTTCATGGTGGTTTTTCCAGTTCTGTGAAGAAAGTCAATGGTAGCATGATGGGGATAGTGTGGATTCTGTAAATTACTTTGGGCAGTATAGCCGTTTTTACGATATTGATTCTTCCTAACCATGAACATGGAATGTTTCTCCATCTGTTTGTGTCCTCTCTGATTTCGTTGAGCAGTGGTTTCTAGTTTCCCTTGAAGAGGTCCCTTACGTTCCTTGTGAGTTGTATTCCAAGGTATTTTATTTTTTTTGTAGCAATTGTGAATGGCAGTTCGTTCTTGATTTGGCTTTCTTTAAGTCTGTTATTGGTGTAGAGGAATGCTTGTGATTTTTGCACATTGATTTTATATCCTGAGACTTTGCTGAAGTTGCTTATCAGTTTCAGGAGTTTTTGCGCTGAGGCGATAAGGTCTTCTAGGTATACTATTATGTCGTCTGCAAATAGACACAATTGGCTTCCACCTTTCCTATTTGAATACCATTTATTTCTTTTTCTTGCCTGATTGCTCTGGTTAGAACTTCCAGTACTACATTGAATAGGAGTGGTGAAAGAGGGCATCCTTGTCTAGCGCCGAATTTCAAAGGGAATGCTTCCAGTTTTTGCCCATTCAGTATGAGATTGGCTGCTGGTTTGTCATAAATAGCTTTTATTACTTTGAGATACGTTCCATCGATACCGAGTTTATTGAGGTTTTTTAGCATAAAGTGTTGTTGAATTTTGTCAAATGCCTTCTCTGCGTCAATTGAGATAATCATGTGGTTTTTGTTTTTGGTTCAGTTTATGTGGTGAATTACGTTTATAGATTTGTGTAAGTTGAACCAGCCTTGCATCCCCAGGATGAATCCTACTTGATCATGTTGAATAAGTTTTTTGATTTTCTGTTGCAATCGGCTTGCCAATATTTTATTGAAGAAATTTGCATCTATGTTCATCATGGATATTGGCGTGAAGTTTTGTTTTCTTGTTGGGTCTCTGCCGGGTTTTGCTATCAGGATGATATTGGTCTCATAAAATGATTTGGGAAGGATTCTCTCTTTTTGAATTATTTGGAATATTATTAGAAGGAATGGTACCAGCTCCTCTTTGTGTGTCTGGTAGAATTTAACTGTGAACCCATCTGGACCTAGGCTTTGTGTGTCTGGTAGAATTTAACTGTGAACCCATCTGGACCTGTAGGCTCTTAATTGCTGCCTCGACTTCTGACCTTGTTATTGGTCTATTCATAATTTCAGCTTCCTCCTGGTTTAGGCTTGGGAGGACACAGGTGTCCAGGAATTTATCCATTTCTCTAGGTTTACTAGTTTATGTGCATAGAGTTTTTGGTAATATTCTCTGATGATGGTTTGAAATTCTGTGGAATCTGTGGTGATTTCCTTTTTATTATTTTGTGTTGCATTTATTTGGTTATTTTCTCTTTTCTTTTTAATCTGTCTGGCTAGTGGTCAATTTTGTTGATCTTTTCAGAAAACCAGCTCTTGGATTTATTGATTTTTTGATGGGTTTTTCGTCTCTCTATCGCCTTTAGTTACGTTCCGATTTTAGTTATTTCTTGTCTTCTGCTGGGTTTTGAGTTTTTTTGATCTTGCTCCTCTAGCCCTTTCAGTTTTGACGATAGGGTGTCAATTTTGGATCTCTCCATTCTGTTCATTTGGGCAATTATTGCTATATATTTTCCTCTAGAGACTGCTTTAAATGTCTCAGAGATTCTGGCATGTTGTGTCTTCCTTCTCATTGGTTTTGAAGAACTTCTTTATTTCTGCCTTCATTTCATTTTTAATGCAGTCAACATTCAAGAGCTAGTTCTTCAGTTTCCATGAAGCTGTGCAGTTCTGGGTTGGTTTCTGAATTCTGAGTTCTAACTTGATTACACTGTTATCTGAGAGACTCTTTGTTGTTGATTTCAGTTTTTTTGCATTTGCTGAGGAGTGCTTTCAATTATGTGGTCAATTTTAGAGTAGGTGTGATGTGGTGCTGAGAAGAATGTATATTCTGTGGATTTGGGGTGGAGTGTTCTGTAATTGTCTATCAGGTTTGCTTGCTCCAGGTCTGAGTTCAAGCCCTGGATATCCTTGTTGATTTTCTGTCTGGTTGATCTGTCTAATGTTGACAGTGGAGTGTTAAAGTCTCCCACCATTATTGTCTGGGAATCTAAGTGTCTTTGTAAGACATTAAGAACTTGCCTTGTGTATCTGGGTGCTCCGGTATTGGGTCCATATATGTTTAGGATCGTTAGCTCTTCTTGTTGTATCGATCCTTTTACCATTATGTAATGTCCTTCTTTGTCTCTTTTGATCTTTGTTGCTTTAAAGTCTATTTTATCAGAGATGAGAATTGCAACTCCTGCTTTCTTTTGCTCTCCATCTGCTTGGTAAATCTTCCTCATCCCTTTATTTTGAGTCTTTTTGTATCCTTGCATGTGAGATGGGTTTCCTGGATACAGCACACTGATGGGTTTTGGATTTTTATCCAATTTGCCAGTCTGTGTCTTTTGATTGGTGCATTTAGTCCATTTACATTTAGGGTTAATATTGTTATGTGTGAATTTCATACTGCCATTTTGATGCTAAGTGGCTGTTTTGCCCGTTAGTTGTTGTAGATTCTTCATTATGTTGATGCTCTTTAGCATTTAGTGTGATTTTGGAATGGCTGGTACCGGTTGTTCCTTTCTATGTGTAGTGCCTCTTTCAGGAGCTCTTGTAAAGCAGGCCTGGTGGTGACAAAATCTCTGAGTACTTGCTTGTTCGCAAAGGATTTTATTTTTCCTTCACATCTGAAGCTCAGTTTGGCTGGATATGAAATTCTGGGTTGAAAGTTCTTTTCTTTAAGAATGTTGAATATTGGCCCCCACTCTCTTCTGGCTTGTAGTGTTTCTGCCAAGAGATCTGCTGTGAGTCTGATGGGCTTCCCTTTGTGGATGACCGGACCTTTCTCTCTGGCTG
This sequence comes from Callithrix jacchus, assembly GCF_049354715.1. Taxonomy (NCBI): domain Eukaryota; kingdom Metazoa; phylum Chordata; class Mammalia; order Primates; family Cebidae; genus Callithrix; species Callithrix jacchus. The sequence goes on along the minus strand of NC_133503.1, from coordinate 61,065,011 downwards.
CCCTTAGTATTTTCTCCTTCATTTCAACCTTGTTGAATCTGACGATTATGTGCCTTGGGGTTGCTCTTCTTGTGGAATATCTTTGTGGTGTTCTCTGTATTTCCTGCACTTGAGTGTTGACCTGTCTTGCTAGGTGGGGGAAATTTTCCTGGATGATGTCCTGAAGAGTATTTTCCAGCTTGGATTTATTCTCTTCGTCCCCTTCTGGTACACCTATCAAACGTAGGTTAGGTCTTTTCACATAGTCCCACATTTCTTGGAGACTTTGTTCATTCCTTTCTGCTCTTCTTTCTCTGATCTTGGTTTCTCGTTTTATTTTATTGAGTTGATCTTCGACTTCAGATATTCTTTCTTCTGCTTGGTCAATTCGGCTATTGAACCTTGTGTATGCTTTGCAAAGTTCTCTTATTGTGTTTTTCAGCTCCATTAATTCATTCATATTCCTCTCTAAGTTAAACATTCTTGTCATCATTTCCTCAAATCTTTTGTCAAGGTTCTTAGTTTCTTTGCATTGATTTAGAACATGTTCTTTTAACCCATGGAAGTTTCTTATTATCCATCTTCTGAAGTCTAATTTCGTCATTTCATCACAGTTATTCTCCATCCAGCTTTGTTCCCTTGCTGGTGAGGAGTTTTGGTCCTTTCTAGGAGGCGAGGTGTTCTGGTTTCGGGTGTTTTCCTCCTTTTTGCGCTGGTTTCTTCTCATCTTTGTGGATTTATCCACTTGTCGTCTGCATAGTTGCTGAGTTTTCGATTGGGTCTCTGAGTGGACAACCAGATTGTTGGTGATGAAGTATTTCTGTTACTTGGTTTTTCTTCAACCAGTCTAGCCCCTTCGCTGTACAACTGCTGAGGTCCACTCCAGTCCCTGCTTGTCTGTGTACACCTATAGCAGCTGCGGAACAGTGAGGGATGCTACCAGTTTCTTTTTCTGCTATCTTTGTCCCAGGATGATGCCTGCCAAATGTCAGTCTTTTGGATATAGAGGGGTCAGGGAGCTGTTTGAGGAGACAGTCTGTACTTTATAGTAGCTCAATTGCTGAGCTGTGAGCTCTGTTGTTCATTCAGGGCTGTTAGGCTGCTATGTTTGATTCTGCTGCAATAGAGCTCATTAAAAAACCCTTTTTTTCTCAAATGCTCTGTGTTGGGGGGTTGGGGCTTTGTTTTTGGATGTCTGTTGAGGTGTACTGCGCAGCTAGGAGGCAGTCTAATCACTATTTTACTGCCAATGCTCCGCCCTGCTGTTGTGAGGCTCGCCCTGTTGCTGCAGGCTCTTGCTGTTCTGCTGCATTCTCCACCACGGGCTACGCCCTGCAGCGGAGTCTCTCTGTTGCAGTGGGTTGGTTCGGCAATGGCTGGCTGTGTCAGCAGTGGGCGTGTGTCTCAGTCTGGGCAGGTTGCCTCGGTAATGGTGGACACCCCTCCCCCACGGAGCGCCTCAGGGATGGTCTCCACGGTGAGCCTTTGGAATTGCCGTTTTGTCTGTCTCACTGCACTATCCCACACGCTGTGTCCTTGCAATTCCCTGACTGGCCCACTGCCCAAGTTCCTTTCAGTCTCGAGTTCAGCCCTCTCAAGTCTCAGGTTGCCATTTCAACAGGGCACCCAGACAAGTGCGCCCTGTGGGGATCGCTGGGTAGGGTTGGCGGCTGCCACCCCAGCTGCTGGCTTCTCCAGGGAGAGCCTCTGCCTGGTGTCCCGCGTCTCCTTTATACTTGAAAATTTCCCCGTTCTGTGGGCAACAAAGGTCAGTCTGAAAATGCAGGTTTGACTCACCTCTCCGCGGATTAACCAAGAGCTTAAATCCTGGGTTGCTGTCACAGCGCCATCTTGAGTTTCTCCACAACTATTTCTTAAATGCTTTGATTTGGCTTGAAAATCTTTTTTCTGCTTCTTCACAGAAAGGGTGTACAAATTACTGCACACACGCATCAGTTTAACTCTGTAAGTTGAATGCACACATTGAAGACCATTCTGTTAGGTAGCTCCATTTTGTATTTAGAATCAGATATTTCTCAATACAGCATTTACTTATATTCACTCTGGAGTATCAAAACGCGGCTTCTAGAAAGAACGTGCGTCAAACTCTCTGAATGTAAACGTGGATTTAACTTTCTTTGTGTAACGAACTCATAGCAGAGCAGTTTGAACGATATGTTTGTTTTGTGTTTTAGACAAAGATGTACAGCGACTTCTGAAATGCTTTGATTCAGCTGGAGAAATCCGTTTTCTGCTTCTGTACAGGAAGACTTTACAAACTGTTGCAAACACACCTCAGTTTTCCTTTGTAAGTTGAGAGTACACATTGAATACCGTTTCCTTACGTAGTTTAGTTTTCGGTTTAGAATGAGATATTTCTCATTACAGCATGTAATCCCATTTATTCAGAAACATCCAAACGCAGGTCCCAGAAGAAACACATTTCTAACTCGCTGAATCTAAACACTGCTTCAATTCTCTTAGCTTAACGAACCCACAGCAGAGTAGTTTGAAGGATACGTTTGTTTTGTGTTTTAGACTGAGATTTACTGCTATTTTTAAATGCTTGGATTTAGCTGGAAAAATTTGTTTTCAGCTTCTTTACAGATAAGGTTTACATACTACTGTGAATACACATCAGTTTAACTCTGTAAGTTTAATGCACACATTGAAGACCGTTCTATTAGGTAGCTTTTTTTCCTTTTAGAACCAGACATTTCTTAATACAGCATGTACTCTCATTCACTCGGGAACATTCAAAGGCAGCTCCCAGCTGAAACACGTTTCAAACTCGATGAATCTAAACACCGCTTTAATTCTCGTAGCTGAACGAACCCACAGCAGAGCAGTTTGAAAGATACGTTTGTTTTGTGGTTAAGACGGAGATTTACAGCTATTTCTAAAATGCTTTGAGTTGGCTGGAAAATCCGTTTTCTGCTTTTTCACAGAAAGGGTGTGTACAAACTACTGCAAACACGCATCAGCTTAACTCTGTAAATTGAATGCACACATTGAAGACCGTTCTGTTAGGTAGCTTTGTTTTTCCTTGAGAACCAGACATTTCTCTTTACAGCATGTACCCTCATTCACTCGAGAACATCCAAATGCGGCTCCCAGAAGAAACGTCCTTCTAACTCTCTTACTCTAAACGCAGATTCAACTCTTAGCTGAAGGAACCCACAGCAAGGCAGTGTGAACGAAATGTTTGCATTGTATTTTAGACAAATTTTTACAGCTACCCCTTCAGTGCTTGGATTCGTCTGGAAAATTCCGATTTATGCTTTTTTATCGATAGGGTTTACAAACTACAGCAAACGCACATCAGGTTAACTAAGTATGTTGAATGCACACATTAAAGACCATTCTGTTAGGTAGCTTCGTTTTGGTATTAGAAGCAGATATTTCTCAATACAGCGTTTACTCCCATTCACTTTAAAATATCAAAATGCTCCCAGCACTTTGGGAGGCCGAGATGGGTGGATCACGAGGTCGAGAGATCGAGACCATCCTGGTCAACATGGTGAAACCCGTCTCTACTGAAAATACAAAAAATTAGCTGGGCATGGTGGCGCATGCCTGTAATCCCAGCTACTCGGGAGGCTGAGGCAGGAGAATTGCCTGAACCCAGAAGGCGGAGGTTGCGGTAAGCCGATATTGCGCCATTGCACTTCAGCCTGGGTAACGAGCGAAACTCCATCTCAAAGAAAAAAAATCAAAACACGGTTCCTAGAAGAATCGTGCATCAAACTCTCTAAATGTGAACGTGGATTTAACTTTCTTTGTGTAACAAACACATAACAGAGCAGTTTGAACTATATGTTTTCTTTGTATTTTAGACAAATTTTTACAGCTACTTCTTCAATGCATGGATTCATCTGGAAAAATCCGTTTTCTTCTTGTTTATAGATAGGGTTTAAAAACTGCAGCAAACACATCAGTTTAACTAAGTAAGTTGAGTGCACACATTAAAGATCTTTCTGTTAGGTAGCTCCGTTTCCTTTCAGAACAAGACTTTTCACAGTACAGCATGTACTCTCATTCACTCGGGAAAATCCAAACACAGCTCCCAGAAGAAAGGAGTTTCCAACTCGCTGAATCTAAACACCACTTCATCTCTTTTAGCTGAACCAACCCACAGCAAATAGTTTGAAGAATACGTTTGTTTCTTGTGTTAGACGGAGATTTACAACTATTCCTTAAATGCTTTGATTAGGCTTGAAAATCCTTTTTCTGTTTTTCACAGAAAGGGTTTACAAACTAGTGCAAACACGCATCGGTTTAACTCTGTAAGTTGAATGCACACATTGAAGACCATTCGGTTAGGTAGCTCCGTTTTGGTTTTAGAAGCAGATATTTCTCAATAGAGCGTTTACTCCTATTCTCTCTGGAATATCAAAACGCGGCTCCTAGAAGAAACGTGCGTCAAACACTCTGAATATAAACGTGGATTTAACTTTCTTTGTGTAACAAACACATAGCAGAGCAGTTTGAACGATATGTTTGTTTTGTGTTTTAGACAAAGATTTACAGCTACTTCTGAAATGCTTTGATTCGGCCCGAGAAATCCGTTTTCTGCTTCTGTACAGAAAGATTTTACAAACTATTGCAAACACACCTCAGTTTTTCTTTGTAAGTTGCGAGCACACATTGAATAACGTTTCCTTAGGTAGTTCAGTTTTCGTTTTAGAACCAGATATTTCTCATTACAGAATGTAATCCCATTCATTCTGTATTATCCAAACGCAGGTCTCGGAAGAAACTCATTTCTAACTCGCTGAATCTAAACACTGCTTCAACTCTCTTAGATGAACAGCAGAGTAGTTTGAAGGATACGTTTATTTTGTGTTTCAGACGGAAATTTACAGCTAGTTTTTAATGATTGGGGTTAGCTGGAAAAATATGTTTTCAGCTTCTTTACAGATAAGGTTTACAAACCACTGTGAACACACATCAGTTTAACTCTGTATGTTTAATGCACACATTGAAGACCGTTCTATTAGGTAGCTTTGTTTTCCTTTTAGAACCAGACCTTGCTCAATACAGCATGTACTCTCATTCACTCGGGAACATTCAAACGCAGCTGCCACCTGAAATGCGTTTCAAACTCGCTGAATCTAAACACCGCTTCAATTCTCGTAGCTGAACGTACCCACAGCAGAGTAGTTTGGAGGATACGTTTGTTTTGTGCTTTAGACGGAGATTTACAGCTATTTCTTAAATGCTCTGATTCGGCTGGAAAATCCGTTTTCTGCTTTTTCACAGGAAGGGTTTACAAACTACTGCAAACAGACATCACTTCAACTCTGTAAGTTGAATGCACACATTGAAGACCGTTCTGTTAGGTAGCTCCGTTTTTCCTTGAGAACCAGACATTTCTCTTTACAGCATGTACCCTCATTCACTCGGGAACATCAAAATGCGGCTCCCAGAGGAAACGTCCTTCTAACTCTCTGAATCTAAACACAGATTCAACTCCCTTAGCTGAAAGAACACACAGCAAGGCAGTTTGAACGATAGGTTTGCTTTGTATTATAGACAAATTTTTACAGCTACCTCTTCAGTGCTTGGATTCGTCTGGAAAAATCCGTTTTCTGCTTGTTTATAGATAGGGTTCAGAAACTACAGCAAACGCGCATCAGTTTAACAAAGTAAGTTGAATGCACCCATTTAATACCATTCTGTTGGTAGCTTCGTTTTGGTTTTAGAAGCAGATATTTCTCAATACAGCGTTTACTCCCATTCACTTTGGAATATCAAAACGGGTTCCTAGAAGAATCGTGCATCTAACTCTCTGAATGTGATCTTAGATTTAACTTTCTTTGTGTAACGAACACATAGCAGAGCAGTTTGAACGACATGTTTTCTTTGTATTTTAGACCAATTTTTATGGCTACTTCTTCAATGCTTGGATTCGTCTGGAGAAATCCGTTTTCTTCTTATTTATAGATAGGGTCCAAAAACTGCAGAAAACACACATCAGTTTAACTAAGTAACTTGAGTGCACACATTAAAGACCGTTCTGTTAGGTAGCTCCGTTTTCCTTTTAGAACCAGACCTCATTGACTCGGGAATATTCAAACGCAGTTCCCACCTGAAACGCATTTCAAACTCGCATAATCTAAACCCCTCTGCAATTCTCGTAGCTGAACGAACCCACAGCAGAGTAGTTTGAAGTATATGTTTGTTTTGTGCTTTAGACGGAGATTTACAGCTGTTTCTTAAATGCTTTGATTTGGCTGGAAAATCCATTTTCTGCTTTTATGCAGAAAATCTTTACAAACTACTGCAAACAGACATCAGTTTAACTCTAAGTTGAATGCACACATTGAAGACCGTTCCATTAGGTAGCTCTGTTTTTCTTTTACACCCAGACATTTCCATTACAGCATGTACCCTCATTCACTCGGGAACATGCAAACGCAGCTCCCAGAGGAAACGTTCTTCTAATTCTCTGAAGCTAAACACAGATTCAACTCTTTTAGCTGAAAAAAGGCACAGAAAGGCAATTTGAACGATATGTTTGCTTTGTGTTTCAGACAGATTTTTACAGCTACTTCTTAAATGCTTGTATTCAGCTGGAAAAATCCGTTTTCTGCTTGTTTATACATAGAGTTTACAAACTACAGCAAACACACATCAGTTAACTAAGTAAGTTGAATACACACATAAAGACCGTTCTGTTAGGTAGCTCCAAGTAAGTTGAATGCACACATAACGACCATTCTGTTAGGTAGCTCCGTTTTCCTTTTAGAACCAGACATATCTCAATACAGCATGTACTCTCATTCACTCGGCAAAATCCAAACGCAGCTCCCAGAAGAAAGGAGTTTCCAACTCGCCTAATCTAAACACCACTTCAACTCTCTTAGCTGAACCAACCCACAGCAAAGTAGTTTGAACAATAGGTTTGTTCTCTGTTTACACGGAGATTTACAGCTATTTCTCAAATGCTTGGATTTAGCTGGAAAAATTTGTTTACATGTTCTTCAGAGAAAAGGTTTACAAACAAGTGCGAAAACTAATCAGTTTGACTCTGTAGGTTGAATGCACACATTACAGACCATTCTATTTGGTAGCTTCGTTTACCTTTTAAAACCAGACATTTCTCAATACAGCATGTTCTTCCATTTACTAGGGAAAATCCAAACGCAGCCGCCAGCTGAAATGAGTTTCTAACCGACTGAATCTAAACACCGATTCAACTCTTTTAGCTGAAGGAACCCACAGCAGAGTAGTTTGAAGGATACGATTTTCTTTCTTCTTTTTAATTTTTTCATTGCATTTTACGTTTTGGGGTACATGAGCAGAGCATGCAAGACAGTTGCGTAGATACACACATGGCAGTGTGTTTTGCTTCTTTCTCCCATTCACCCACATTTGGCATTTCTACCCAGGTTATTTCCCCCCAGCTTCCCCTCCCACTTGCCCTACCCTTTTCCCCCCAATACACCCCAGTGTTTCGTACTCCCCTCCCTGTGTCCAAGTGTTCTCATTTTTCATCACCCGCCTATGAGTGAGAATATGCGGTGTTTCATTTTCTGTTCTTGTGTCAGTTTGCTGAGGATGATGTTCTCCAGATTCATCCATGTCCCTACAAATGACACAAACTCATCATTTCTGATTGCTGCATAATATTCCATGGTGTATATGTGCCACATTTTTTCAATCCAGTCTATTATCAATGGGCATTTGGGTTGATTCCAGGTCTTTGCTATAGTAAACAGTGCTGCAGTGAACATTCGTGTACATGTGTCCTTATAGTAGAACGATTTATAGTCTTTTGGATATATACCCAGTAATGGGATTGCAGGGTCAAATGTAAATTCTATTTCTAATGCCTTGAGGAATCACCACACTGTCTTCCACAATGGTTGAACTAATTTACACTCCCACCAACAGTGTAAAAGTGTTCCTTTTTCTCCACATCCTCTCCAGCATCTGTTGTCTCCAGATTTTTTAATGATCGCCATTCTAACTGGCGTGTGATGGTATCTCAATGTGGTTTTGATTTGCATCCCTCTGATGACCAGTGACGATGAGCATTTTTCATGATTGTTGGCCTCATATATGTCTTCTTTCGGAAAGTGTCTGTTCATATAATTTGCCCACTTTTGAATGGGCTTGTTTGGTTTTTTCCTGTAAATCTGTTTGAGGTCTTTGTAAATTCTGGATATCAGCCCTTTGTCAGATAGGTAAACTGCAAAAATTTTCTCCGATTCTGTTGGTTGCCGATTCACTCTAGTGACTGTTTCTTTTGCCATGCAGAAGCTGTGGAGTTTAATTAGGTCCCATTTGTCTATTTTGGCTTTTGTTGCCAATGCTTTTGGTGTTTTGTTCATGAAGTCCTTGCCTACTCCTATGTCCTGCATAGTTTTGCCTAGATTTCCTTCTAGGGTTTTTATGGTGCCAGGTCTTATGTTTAAGTCTTTAATCAATCTGGAGTTAATTTTAGTGTAAGGTGTCAGGAAGGGGTCCAGTTTCTGCTTTCTGCACATGGCTAGCCAGTTTTCCAAACACCATTTGTTAAACAGGGAATCCTTTCCCCATTGCTGGTTTTTGTCAGGTTTATCAAAGATTGTATAGTTGTACACATGTTGTGTTGCCTCTGGTGCCTCTGTTTTGTTCCATTGGTCTATATCTCTGTTTTTGTACCAGTACCATGCTGTTTTGATTACAGTAGCCTTGTAGTATAGTTTGAAATCCGGTAGTGTGATGCCCCCCGCTGTGTTCTTTTTCCTTAGAATTGATTTGGCTATGCGGTCTCTCTTTTGGTTCCATATGAAGTTCATGGTGGTTTTTTCCAGTTCTGTGAAGAAAGTCAATGGTACCTTGATGGGTATAGCGTTGATTTTGTAAATTACTTTGGGCAGTATAGTCATTTTCACGATATTAATTCTTCCTAACCATGAACATGGAATATTTCTCGATCTGTTTGTATCCTCTCTCATTTCGTTGAGCAGTGGTTTGTAGCTCTCCTTGAAGAGGTCCCTTACATTCCTTGTGAGTTGTATTCCAAGGTATTTTATTCTTTTTGTAGCAATTGTGAATGGCTGTTCTTTCTTGATTTGGCTTTCTTTCAGTCTGTTATTGGTGGAGACGAATGCCTGTGATTTTTGCACATTGATTTTATATCCTGAGACTTTGCTGAAGTTGCTTATCAGTTTCAGGAGTTTTTGGGCTGAGGTGATGAGGTCTTCTAGGTATACAATCATGTCGTCTGCAAATAGAGACAATTTGGCTTCCACGTTTTCTATTTGAATACCCTTTATTCCTTTTTCTTGCCTGATTGCTCCGGCTAGATCTTACAGTACCATATTGAATAGGAGTGGTGAGAGAGGGCATCTTTGTCCAGTGCCAGATTTCAAAGGGAATATTTCCAGTTTTTGCCCATTCAGTATGATATTGGCTGTTGGTTTATCATAAGTAGCTTTTATCACTTTGAGATATGTTCTATCGATACCGAGTTTATTGAGGGTTTTTAACATAAAGGGCTGTTGAATTTTGTCAAATGCCTTCTCTGCATCAATTGACGTAATCATGTGGTTTTTGTTTTAGGTTCTGTTTATGTTGTGAATTACATTTATAGGCTTGCGTATGTTGAACCAGCCTTGCATCCCCGGGATGAATCATACTTGAGTATAATGAATAAGTTTTTCATGTGCTGTTGCAATAGGCTTGCCAATATTTTATTGAAGATTTTTGCTTCTATGCTCATCATGGATTTGGCCTGAAGTTTTGTTTTCTTGTTGGGTCTCTGCCGGGTTTTGGTTTCAGGATGATGTTGGTCTCATAAAATGATTTGGGAAGGATTCTCTCTTTTTGGATTGTTTGGAATAGTTTCAGAAGGAATGGTACCAGCTCCTCTTTGTGTGTCTGGTAGAATTCGGCTGTGAATCCGTCTGGACCTGGGCTTTTTGTGTGGTAGGCTCTTAATTGCTGCCTTGACTTCTGAGCTTGTTATTTGGTCTATTAATAGTTTCAGCTTCCTCCTGGTTTAGGCTTGGGAGGACACAGGAGTCCAGGAATTTATCCATTTCTTCCAGGTTTACTAGTTTATGTGCATAGAGTTGTTTGTAATATTCTCTGATGATGGTTTGAATTTCTGTGCAATCTGTGGTGATTTCCCCTTTATCATCTTATATTGCATCTATTTGGTTGTTCTCTCTTTTCTTTTTAATCAATCTGGCTAGTGGTCTGTCTATTTTGTTGATCTTTTCAAAAAACCAGCTCTTGGATTTATTGATTTTGTGAAGGGTTTTTCGTGTCTCAGTCTCCTTCAACTCAGCTCTGATCTTAGTTATTTCTTGTCTTCTGCTGGGTTTTGAGCTTTTTTGATCTTGCTCCTCTAGCTCTTTCAATTTTGGCGATAGGGTGTCAATTTTGGATCTCACCATTCTCCTCATATGGGCACTTATTTCTATATACTTTCCTCTAGAGACTGCTTTAAATGTGTCCCAGAGATTCTGGCATGTTGTGTCTTCGTTCTCATTTGTTTCTAAGAACTTCTTTATTTCTGTCCTCCTTTCATTGTTTACCCAGTCAACATTCAAGAGCCAGTTGTTCAGTTTCCATGAAGCTGTGCGGTTCTGGGTTTGTTTCTGTATTCTGAATCCTAACTTGATTGCACTATGGTCTGAGAGGCTGTTTGTTATGATTTCAGTTGTTTTGCATTTGCTGAGCAGTGCTTTACTTCCAATTATGTGGTCAATTTTAGAGTAGGTGTGATATGGTACTGAGAAGAATGTGTATTCTGTGGATTTGTGGTGGAGAGTTCTGTAAATGTCTGTCAGGTTTGCTTGCTCCAGGTCTGAGTTCAAGCCCTGGATATCCTTGTTGATTTTCTGTCTGGTTGATCTGTCTAATATTGACAGTGGAGTGTTAAAGTCTCCCACTATTATTGTGTGGGAGTCTAAGTCTCTTTGTAAGTCATTAAGAACTTGCCTTATGTATCTGGGTTCTCCTGCATTGGGTTTATATATGTTTAGAATGGTTAGCTCTTCTTGTTGTATCGATCCTTTTACCATTATATAATGGCCTTCTTTGTCTCTTTTGATCTTTGTTGCTTTAAAGTCTATTTTATCAGAGATGAGAATTGCAACTCCTGCTTTCTTTTGCTCTCCATCTGCTTGGTAAATCTTCCTCCGTCCCTTTATTTTGAGCCATTGTGTATTCTTGCATGTGAGATGGATTTCCTGGATACAGCACACTGATGGGTTTTGGCTTTTTATCCAATTTGCCAGTCTGTGTCTTCTGATTGGTGCATTTAGTCCATTTACACTTAGGGGTAATATTGTTATGTGTGAATTTGATACTGCCATTTTGATGCTAAGTGGCTGTTTTTCCTGTTAGTTGTTGTAGATTCTTCATTATGTTGATGCTCTTTAGCATGTAGTGTGATTTTGGAATGGCTGGTACTGGTTGTTCCTTTCTATGTGTAGTGCCTCTTTCAGGAGCTCTTGTAAAGCAGGCCTGGTGGTGACAAAATCTCTGAGTACTCGCTTGTTCACAAAGGATTTTATTTTTCCTTCACTTCTGAAGCTCAGTTTGGCTGGATATGAAATTCTGGCTTGAAATTCTTTTCTTTAAGAATGTTGAATATTGGCCCCCACTCTCTTCTGGCTTGTAGTGTTTCTACCAACAGATCTGCTGTTAGTCTGATGGGCTTTCATTTGTGGGTGACCCGACCTTTCTCTCAGGCTGCCCTTAGTATTTTCTTCTTCATTTCAACCTTGTTGAATCTGACGATTATGTGCCTTGGGGTTGCTCCTCTTGCGGAATATCTTTGTGATGTTCTCTGTATTTCCTGCATTTGAGTGTTGGCCTCTCTTGCTAGGTGTGGGAAATTTTCCTGGATGATGTCCTGAAGAGTATTTACCAGCTTGGATTCATTTCCTTCGTCCCCTTCTGGTACACCTGTCAAATGTAGGTTAGGTCTTTTTACATAGTCCCACATTTCTTGGAGACTTTGCTCATTCCTTTTTGCATTTTTTTCTCTAATCTTGGTTTCTCCTTTTATTTCATTGAGTTGGTCTTCGACTTCAGATATTCTTTCTTCTGCTTGCTCAATTCGGCAATTGAAACTTGTGCATGCTTCACGATGTTCTCTTATTGTGTTTTTCAGCTCCTTTAATTCATTCATATTCCTAAGTTATCCATTCTTGTTATCATTTCCTCAAATCTTTTATCATATCTTTTTCAAAGTTCCTTAGTTTCTTTGCATTGATTTAATGCATGTTCTTTTAGCTCACAGAAGTTTCTCATTATCCACCTTCTGAAGTTTAATTCCATCATTTTATCACAGTCATTCTCCGTCCAGCTTTGTTCTCTTGCTTGTGAGGAGATTTTGTCCTTTCTAGGAGGCAAGGTGTTCTGGTTTCAGGTGTTTTCCTCCTTTATGCGCTGGTTTCTTCCCATCTTTATGATTTATCCACTTGTCGTCTGCGTACTTGCTGACTTTTCAATTGGGTCTCTGAGTGGACACCCAGATTGTTGATCATGAAGTATTTCTGTTACTTGGTTTTCCTTCTACCAGTCTAGCCCCTTCGCTGTACGACTGCTAGGTCCACTCCAGGCCCTGCATGTCTGGGGTGCACCTATAGCAGCTGCAGAACAGTGAAGGATGCTAACAGTTTTTTTTTCTGCTATCTTTGTCCCAGGATGATGCCTGCCAAATGTCAGTCTTTTGGATATAGAGGGGTCAGGGAGCTGCTTGAGGAGACAGTCTGTACTTTATAGGAGCTCAGTTGCTGAGCTGTGAGCTCTGTTGTTCATTCAGGGCTGTTAGGCTGCTATGTTTGATTATGCTGCAACAGAGCTCATTTAAAGAAAAAAAACCTTTTTTTCTCAAATGCTCTGTGTTGGGGGATTCGGGCTTTGTTTTTGGATGTCCATTGAGGTGTCCTGCCCAGCTAGGAGGCAGTCTAGCCACTGTTTGCCTGCTGAGACTCTTCCCTTCTCTTGTGTGGTTCACCCTGTTGCTGCAGACTCTGGTTTTCTTCTGCAGTCTCCGCCATGGGCTATGCCCTGTGGTGGAGTGTCTCTGTTGTAGCGGGTTGCCTCGGCAACTGCAGGCTACATCAGCAGTGGGCGTGTATCTCCGTAGGGGTGGGTTGCCTCAGCAATGGCAGGCTGTGTCAGCAGTGGGCGTGAATCTCAGTAGGGACAGGGGGCCTTGGCAATGGCTGGCTGCGTCAGCAGTGGGTGTGTATCTCAGTAGGGGCGGGTTGCCTCGGTAATGGTGGACGCCATCCTTCACAGAGCATCTCCAGAACCGTCTGCATGGGGAGCATTTGGAATCACGGTTTTGTCCATCCCACTGGGCTACCCCAAACGCTCTGTCCCTGCAATCCCCTAGTCTGGCCCACTGTCCAAGTCTCATTCAGTCTTAAGTTTAGCCCTCCCAAGTCTCAGGTTGCCGGTTCAACAGGGCACCTGGACAAGCGCACACTGTGGGGAGCACTGGGTAGGGCTGGCCCCTGCCACCCCAGCTGCTGGCTGCACCAGGCAGTGATACTGCCTGGCGTCCAGCATCTCCTTTATACTTGGGAATTTCCCCGTTCTGTGGGCAACAAAGATCAGTCTGGAAATGCAGCTCTGACTCACCTGTCCGTGGATTCAACGAGAGCTTCAATCCTGGGTGGTTCTCACAGCGCCATCTTGAGTCCTCCCCCCACGTTTTTCTTTATAAGTTAAGAGCACACATTACATACCGTTTACTTAGGTAGCTCAGTTTTTGTTATAGAACCAGATATTTCTCAATACAGCATATACTCTCATTCACTCAGGAACATTCAATTTCAGCTTTTACCTGAAACTCGTTTCAAACTCGTTGAATCTAAACACTGCTGCAATTCTTATAGTTGAACCAACCCATAGCAGAGTAGTTTGAAGGATAAGTTTTTTTGTGCTTTAAATGGAGATTTACACCTATTTCTTAAATTCTTTGATTTGGCTGGAAAAGCCGTTTTCTGCTTCTTCACAGAAAGGGTGTACAAACTACTGCAAGCACGCATCAGTTCAACTCTAAGTTAAACGCACAAATTGAAGACCATTCTGTTAGGTAGCTCTGTTTTGGTTAGAGAAGAAGATATTTCTCAATACAGCGTTTACTCTCATTCACTCTGGAATATCAAAACAACAGAGAAGTTTGAAGGATACATTTGTTTTGTGTTTTAGACGGAGATTGACAGCTATTTTTAAATGCTTGTATTTAGCTGGAAGAATTTGTTTTCAGCTTCTTTACAGATAAGGTTTACAAACTACTGCGAACACACATTAGTTTAACTCTGTAAGTTTCATGCACACATTGAAGACCGTTCTATTAGGTAGCTTTTTTTTCCTTTTAGAACCAGACATTTCTCAATACAGCATGTACTCTCATTCACTCAGGAACATTCAAACGCAGCTTTCAAATGAAATGCATTTCAAACTTGCTGAATCTAAACACCACGTCAATTCTCATAGCTGAACGAACCCACAGCAGAGTACTTTGAAGGATAGGTTTTTTTGTGCTTTAGACGGAGATTTACAGCTGTTTCTTAAATGCTTTGATTTGGCTGGAAAATCCGTTTCCTGCTTTTTCACAGGAAGGGTTTACTAACTACTGCAAACAGACATCAGTTTAACTCTGTAAATTGAATGCACACATTGAAGAACATTCTGATAGGTAGCTCCGTTTTCTTTTGAGAATCAGACATTTCTCATTACAGCATGTACCCTCATTCACTCGGGAACATCAAAACGCAGCTCCCAGGAGAAACGTCCTTCTAACTCTCTGAATCCAAACGCAGATTCAACTCCCTTCACTGAAGGAACCCACAAGAAAGCAGTTTGAACAATATGTTTTCTTTGTGTTTTAGACAAATTTTTACAGCTACTATTGAAATGCTTGTATTCCGCTGGAAAAATTCGTTTTCTGCTTGTTTATAGATAGGGTTTACAAACGACAGCAAACACACATCAGTCTCACTAAGTAAGTTGAATGCACACATTAAAGAAGGTTCTGTTAGGTAGCTCCATTATTCTTTTAGATCCAGATGTTTCTCAATACAGCATTACTATCATTTTCTCGAAAATATCCAAACGCAGCTCCCAGAGGAAAGTAGTTTCCACCTCGCTGAATGTAAACACCGCTTCAACTCTCTTAGCTGAACCAACCCACAGCTAAGTAGTTTGAACGATAGGTTTGTTCTGTGTTTTAGACGGAGATTCACAGCTTTTTCTTAAATGCTTGGATTTAGCTGAAAAAAATTGTTTTCAGCTTCGTTACAGAAAATGTTTACAAACTAGTGCGAAAACAAATCAGTTTAACTCTGTAAGTTGAATGCATACATTGTAGACCGTTCCATTAGGTAGCTCCATTTCCCTTTTAGACACAGACGTTTCTTAATACAGCATGTTCTTCCATTCACTCGGGAACATTCAAACGCAGCCGCCAGCTGAAACGATTTTCTAACCGGCTGAATCTAAAAACCGCTTCAACGTTCTTAGCTGAAGGAACCCACAGCAGAATAGTTTGAAGGACACGTTTGTTTTTTGTGTTAGATGGAGATTTACAACTATTTCTTAAATGCTTTGATTTTGCTTGAGATTTTTTTTTTCTGCTTCTGCACAGAAAAGGTATACAAACTACTGCAAACATGCATCAGCTTAACTCTGTAAGTTGAATGCACACATTGAAGGCCATTCTGTTAGGTAGCTCCGTTTTGGTTTTAGAAGCAGATATTTCTCAATACAGCGTTTACTCCCATTCACACTGGAATATCAAAACGCGGCTCCTAGAAGAAACCTGCATCAAACTCTCTGAATGTAAACGTGGATTTAATTTTTTTTGTGTAATGAACACATAGCAGAGCAGTTTGAATGACATGTTTGTTTTGTGTTTTAGACAAACATTTACAGCTACTTCTGAAATGGTTTGATTCGGCTGAAGAAATCCGTTTTCTGCTTCTGTACAGAAAGATTTTACAAACTATTTCAAACACATTTCAGTTTTTCTTTGTATGTTGAGAGCACACATTGAATAGCGTTTTCTTAGGTAGTTCAGTTTTCGTTTTAGAAACAGATATTTCTCATTACAGCATGTAATCCCATTCATTGAAAAACATCCAAACGCAGGTCCCAGTAGAAACTTGTTTCTACCTCGCTGACTCTAAACACCACTTCAACTGTCTTAGCTGAACGAACCCACAGCAGAGTAGATTGAAGGATAGGTTTGTTTTGCGTTTTAGACAAAGATTTACAGCTATATCTTAAATGCTCGGATTTAGCTGGAAGACTCCGTTTTCTGCTTCCTCAAAAACGTTTAAAAACTACTGCAAACACACATCAGTTTAACTCTGTAAGTTGAATACACATATTAGAGACCAATCTGTTATGTAGCTACGTTTTAGTTTTAGAAGCAGATATGTCTCAAAACTGCATTTACTACAATTCACTCTGGAATATCAAAACGCAGCTTCTAGAAGAAACGTGCTTCTAACTCTCTAAATGTAAAAGCGGATTCAACTCTTTTTGTTGAACGAACACATAGCAGAGCAGTTTGAACGATATGTTTGTTTTGTGTTTTTGACAGAGATTTACAGCTACTTCTTAAATGCTTGGATTCGTTTGGAAAAATCCGTTTTTTGTTTGTTTATATAAATGGTTTACAAAATACAGCAAACACACATGAATTTAACTCTGTAAGTTGAATGCACACATTGAATACCGTTCTGTTAGGTAGCTTCGTTTATCTTATAGGACCAGACATTTTTTAATGAAGGATTTACTCTCATTCACTAGGGAACATTCAATCGCATCTACGAGAAGTAACGAGTTTCTAACTTGCTGAATCTAAACACCTCTTGAACTCTCTTAGCTGAACAAACCCACTGCAGAGTAGTTTGAATGATAGGTTTGCTTTGTGTTCTAGACGGAGATTAACTGCTATTTCTTCAATGCTTGGATTTAGCTGAAAAATTTTGTTTTCAACTTCTTCACAGAAAAAGGTAATGAACTACTGCAAACACCCATCAGTTTACCTCTGTACGTTGAATTCATACATTGAAGAAAATTCTGTTAGGAAGCTCTGTTTTGGTTTTAGAAGCAGATATAACACATTACAGCCTTTACTCCCATTCACTCCGGAATATGAAAACTCGGCTCCTAGAAAAAACGTGCTTCTAACTCTTTGAACGTAAACCTGGATTTAACTCTTAGTGTAATTTTTTGTTTGTTTACTACAAACACATTGCAGAGCAGTTTGGTCGATCTGTTTGTTTTTTGTTTTAGACGGAGATTTACATCTACTTCTTAAATGCTTGAATTCGGCTGGAAAAATCCGTTTTCTGCTTCTGTACAGAAAGGGTTTACAAACTACTGCAAACACACATCAGTTTTTCTCTGTAAGTTGAATGCACACATTGAAGACCGTTCTCGTAGGTAGCTCCGTTTTCCAATTAGAACCAGATATTTGTCAATACATCTTGGAATTCCATTCACTCGAGAACATCCAAACGCAGCTCCCAAAAGCAACATGTTTCTATCTCGCTGAATCTAAACACCGCATCAACTCTCTTAGCTCAACGAACCCACAGCAGAGTGGTACGAAGAATAGGTTTCTTTTCTGTTTTAGACGGAGATTTGCACCTATTTCTTAAATTCTTGGATTTAGCTGGAAGAATCCGTTTTCAACTTATTCACAGAAAAACTTTAGAAACTACTGCAAACTCTCGTCAGGTTAGTTCTTTAAGTTGAATGCACACATTGAAGACTATTCTGTTAGGTATCTTCGTTTTGGTTTTAGAAGCAGATATTTCTCAATACAGCGTTTACCCTATTAACTCTGGAATATCAAAACGCAGCTTCTATAATAAACGTGCTTCTAAGTCTCTGAATCAAAACACAGATTCAACTTCATTAGCTGAAAGAACCCAGAGCAAGGCAGTTTGAACGACGTTTGTTTGGTTCTCTTTAGACGAAGATTTACAGCTACTTCTTAAATGCTTGAATTCGGCTGGAAAAATCCGTTTTCTACTTCTTTATAGATAGGGTTTACAAACTATAGCAACACACATCAGTTTATCTCTGTAACTTGAATGCACACATTGAAGACCCTTCTCTTAGATAGCTTCGATTACTTTTTAGAACCACATATTTCTCAATACAGCATGTAATCCCATTCAGTCGGAACCATCCAAACGCAGCTCCCAGAAAAAACGCGTGCCTAACCCGCTGAATTTATACACCACTTCAACTCTCTTAGCTAAACGAACCCACAGCAGAGTAGCTTGAAGTATACGTTTATATTGTG
Source organism: Callithrix jacchus (assembly GCF_049354715.1). Taxonomy (NCBI): domain Eukaryota; kingdom Metazoa; phylum Chordata; class Mammalia; order Primates; family Cebidae; genus Callithrix; species Callithrix jacchus. The sequence continues at coordinate 61,046,740 of NC_133503.1, read as the reverse complement.
TTTTAGCTGGAAATTCACAAGTATTTCTTAAATGCTTTGATTTAGCTAAAAAAAATTGTTTTCAGCTTCTTGGAGGCAAACGTTTACAAAGTACGGCAAACACTCATCAGTTTAACTCTGTAAGTTGAATGCACACATTAAGACCATTTTGTTTGTTAGTTCCGTTTTGGTTTTAGAAGCAGATATTTCTCTATACAACGTTTTTTCCCACTCACTCTGGAATATCAAAACATAGCTCTTATAAGAAACGTGCTTCTAACTCTCTGAATCTAAAGGCAGATTCAACTCCCTTAGCTGAATGAACCCACAGAAAGATATTTTGAACGATGTGTTTGGTTTGTCTTTTAGCCGGAGATTTACAGCTACTTCTTAAATGCTTAAATTCGACTGGAAAAATTTGTTTTCTGCTTCTTTATAGAACAAGTTTACAAACTACTGCAAACACACATCAGTTTAACTCTGTAAGTTGAATGCACACATGGAAGACCGTTCCGTTAGGTTGCTCCGTTTTGATTTTAGAAGCAGATATATCTCAGCACAGCGTTTACTCCCATTAACACTGGAATATCAAAACACGGCTCTTAGAAGATATGTCCTTCTAACTCTCTGAATGTAAATGTGGATTTAACTTTCTTAGTGTAACGAACACATTGCAGAGCAGTTTGAACGATATATTTTTTGTGTGTTTTAGACGAAGATTTACAGCTACTCCTCAAATGCTTGGATTAGGCTGGAGAAATTAGTTTTCTGCTTCTGTACAGGAATGGCTTACAAACTACTGCAAACACACATCAGTTTTTCTTTGTAAGGTGAAAGCACACAATGAACACTGTTCTGTTAGGTAGCTCCGTTTTTTTTTTTAGAACCAGATAATTCTCAATACAGCATGTAATCTCATTCACTGAAGAACATCCAAACACAGCTCCAAGAAGAAACGCGTTTCTAACTTGCTGAATCTAAACACCACTTCAACTCTCTTAGCTGAACGAACCCACAGCAGAATAGTTTGAAGGATACGTTTGTTTTGTGTTGTAGACGGAGATTTGCAGCTATTTCTTAAATGCTCGGATTTTGCTGGAAGAATCCGTTTTCTGCTTCTTAACAGAAAAGGTTTGCAAACTATTTCAAACACACATCAGTTTAACTCTGCAAGTTGAATGCACACATTGAATATCATTCTCTTAGGTAGCTCCGTTTCGGTTTTAGAAGCAGATATTTCTCAAAACTACGTTTACTCCCATTCACTCTGGAATATCCAAACGCAGCTCCTAGAAGAAACGTGCTTCCAACTCTCTGAATGTAAACGTGGATTTAACTCTCTTTCTTGAAAAAACACATAGCAGAGCAGTTTGAACAATATGTTTGTTTTGTGTTTTAGACAGAGATTTTTTTTTTTATTTTTTATTGCATTTCAGGTTTTGGGGTACATGTGCAGAACATGCAAGACAGTTGCATAGGTACACACATGGGAGTGTGTTTTGTTTTCTTTTTCCAGTTCACCCACATTTGACATTTCTCCCCAGGCAATTTCTCCCCAGCTCCACCCCCGCTGGCCCTCCCCTTTTCCTCCAATAGACACCAGTGTTTACTACTCCCTTCCCTGTTTCCATGTGTTCTCATTTTTCATCACCCGCCTATGAGTGAGAATATGCGGTATTTCATTTTCTGTTCTTGTGTCAGTTTGCTGAGAATGATGTTCTCCAGATTCATCCATGTCCCTACAAACGACACAAACTCATCATTTCTGATTGCTGTACAATATTCCATGGTGTATATGTGCCACATTTTCCCAATCCAGTTTATTATCAATGGGCATTTGGCTTGGTTCCAGGTCTTTGCTAATGTAAACAGTGCTGCAATGAACATTCGTGTGCATGTGTCCTTATAGTAGAACGATTTATAGTCCTTTCGATATATACCCAGTAATGGGATTGCTGGGTCAAATAAAATTTCTATTTCTAAGGCCTTGAGGAATCACCACACTGTCTTCCACAATGGTTGAACTAATTTAAACTCGCACCAACAGTGCAAAAGTGTTTCTTTTTCTGCACATCCTCTCCAGCATCTGTTGTCTCCAGATATTTTAATGATCGCCATTCTAACTGGTGTGAGATGGTCTCTCAATGTGGTTTTGATTTGCATCTCTCTGATGACCAGTGACGATGAGCATTTTTTCATATGATTGTTGGCCTCATATATGTCTTCTTTCATAAAGTGTCTGTTCATATCCTTTGTCCAATTTTGGATGGGCTTGTTTGTTTTTTTCCTGTAAATCTGTTTGAGTTCTTTGTAAATTCTGGATATCAGCCCTTTGTCAGATGGATAAACTGCAAATATTTTTTCCCATTCTGTTGGTTGCCGATTCACTCTAGTGACTGTTTCTTTGGCCGTGCAGAAGCTGTGGAGTGTGAATAGGTCCCATTTGTCTATTTTGGCTTTTGTTGCCAATGCTTTTGGTGTTCTGTTAATGAAGTCCTTGCCTACTCCTATATCCTGGAATGCTTTGCCTAGATTTTCTTCTAGGGTTTTTATGTTGCCACGTCTTATGTTTAAGTCTTTAATCCATCTGGAGTTACTGTTAGTGTAAGTGTCAGGAAGGGGTCCAGTTTCTGCTTTCTGCACATGGCTAGCCATTTTTCCCAACCCCATTTATTAAACAAAGAATCATTTTTCCATTGCTTGTTTTTGTCAAGTTTATCAAAGATTGTATGGTTGTAGATATTTGTGTTGCCTTCGATGCCTCTGTTCTGTTCCATAGGCCTATATCTCTGTTTTGGTACCAGTATTATGCTGTTTTGATTACTGTTGCCTTGTAGTAGAGTTTGAAATCAGGTAGTGTGATGCCCTCCGTTGTGTTCTTTTTGCTGAGAATTGACTTGGCTATGCAGGCTCTCTTTTGGTTTTATATGAAGTTCATGGTGGTTTTTTAGCTTGATGGGGATAGCGTTGATTCTGTAAATTACTTTGGGCAGTATAGCTTTTCTTCCCAACATTAATTCTTCCTAACCATGAACATGGAATTGTTCTCCGTCTGTTTGTGTCCCCTCTTATTTCGTTGAGCAGTGGTTTGTAGTTTTCCTTGAAGAGGTCCCTTAGGTTTCTTGTGAGCTGTATCCCTAGGTATTTTATTCTTTTGTAGCAATTGTGAATGGCAGTTCGTTCTTGATTTGGCTTTCTTTAAGTCTGTAGTTGATGTAGAGGAATGCTTGTGATTGCTGCACATTGATTTTATATCCTGAGACTTTGCTGAAGTTGCTTATCAGTTTCAGGAGGTTTTGGGCTGAGGCGATGTGGTCTTCTAGGTATACTATCATGTCGTCTGCAAATAGAGACAATTTGGTTTCCACCTTTCCTATTTGAATGTCATTTATTGCTTGTTCTTGCCTGATTGCTCTGGCTAGAACATCCAGTAAAATACTGAATAGGAGTGGTGAAAGACGGAATCCTTGTCTTGTGCCAGATTTCAAAGGGAATGCTTCCAGTTTTTGCCCATTCATTATGATATTGGCTGTTGGTTTGTCATAAATAGCTTTTATTACTTTGAGATACGTTCCATCGATACCGAGTTTATTGAGGGTATTTAGCATAAAGGGCTGTTGAATTCGGTCGAATGCCTCCTCTGCGTCAATTGAGATAATTATGTGGTTTTTGTTTTTGGTTCTGTTTATGTGGTGAATTATGTTTATAGACTTGCATATGTTGAACCAGCCTTGCATCCCTGGGATGAATTCTACTTGATAATGATGGATAAGTTTTTTGATTTGCTGTTGCTATCAGCTTGCCAATATTTTATTGAAGATTTTTGCATCTATGTTCATCATGGATTTGGCCTGAAGTTTTCTTTTCTTGTTGGGTCTCTGCCGGGTTTTGGTATCAGGATGATGTTGGCTTCATAAAATGATTTGGGAAGTATTCCCTCTTTTTGGATTATTTGGAATAGTTACAGAAGGAATGGTACCAGCTTCTGTTTATGTGTCTGGTAGAATTTGGCTGTGAACTCATCTGGACCTGGGCTTTATTTTGTGGTAGGCTCTTAATTGCTGCCTCGGCTTCTGACCCTGTTATTGGTCTAGTCATAGTTTCAGCTTCCTCCTGGTTTAGCCTTGGGAGGACACAGGAGTCCAGGAATTTATCCATTTCTTCCAGGTTTCCTAGTTTATGTGCATAGAGTTGTTTGTAATATTCTCTTATGACGGTATGAATTTCTGTGAAATCTGTGGTGATTTCCCCTTTATTATTTTTTATTGCATTTATTTGGGGTTTCCCTTTTTTCTTTTTTATTAATCTGGCTAGTGGTCTGTCTATTTTGTTGATCTTTTCAAAAAACCAGCTCTTGGATTTATTGATTTTTTGAAGGGTTTTTCGTGTCTCAATCTCCTTCAGTTCAGTTCTGATCTTAGTTATTTCTTGCCTTCTGCTGGGTTTTGAGATTTTTTGATCTTGCTCCTCTAGCTCTTTCAATTTTGACGATAGGGTGTCAATTTTGGATCTCTCCATTCTCCTCATATGGGCACTTATTGCTATATATTTTCCTCTAGAGACTGTTTTAAATGTGTCCCAGAGATTCTGGCGTGTTGTGTCTTCGTTCTCATTGGTTTTGAGGAACTTCTTTATTTCTGCCTTCATTTCATTGTTTATTCAGTCACCATTTAAGACCCTGTTGTTTAGTTTTCATGAAGCTGTGAGGTTCTCGGTTGGTTTTTGAATTCTGTGTTCTAACTTGATTGCACTATGGTCTGAGAGACTGTTTGTTATAATTTCAGCTCTTTTGCATTTGCAGAGAAGCGCTTTAATTTCAATTATGTGATCAATTTTAGAGTAGGCATTATGTGGTGCTGAGAAGAATGTATATTCTGTGGATTCGGGATGTAGAGTCCTGTAGATGTCTATCAGGTTTTCTAGTTCCAGGTATGAGTTCAAGCCCTGGATATCCATATTAGTATTTTGTCTGGTTGATCTGTCTAATATTGAGAGTGGAGTGTTAGTCTCCCACTATTGTTATGTGGCAGTCTAAGTCTCTTTGTAAGTCATTAAGAACTTGCCTTATGTATCTGGGTGCTTCTGTATTGGGTCCGTATATGTTTAGGACTGTTAGCTCTTCTTGTTGTATCGATCCATTTACCATTATGTAATGCCCTTCTTTGTCTCTTTTGATCTTTGTTGCTTTAAAGTCTATTTTATCAGAGATGAGAATTGCAACTCCTACTTTTTTTTGCTCTACATTTGCTTGGTAAATCTTCCTCCATCCCTTTATTTTGAGCCGTTGGGTATTCTTGAATGTGAGAGGGGATTCCTGGATACAGCACACTGTTGGGTTTTGGTTTTTTATTCAATTTGCCAGTCTGTGTCTTTTGATTGGTGCATTTAGTCCATTTTCATTTAGGGTTAATATTGTTATGTGTGAATTTGATCCTGCCATTTTGATGCTAGCTGGCTGTTTTGCTTGTTAGTTGATGTAGATTCTTACGTTGATGCTCTTTATCATTTAGTGTGATTTTGAAATGGCTGGTACTGGTTGTTTTTTTTTTTATGTGTAATGCCTCTTTTAGGAGCTCCTGTAAAGCAGGCCCGGTGGTGACAAAATGTCTGAGTACTTGGTTGTTCGCAAAGAATTTTTTTTTTTTCACTTCTGAAGCTCAGTTTGGCTGGATATGAAATTCTGGGTAGAAAGTTCTTTTCTTTAAGGATGTTGAATATTGGCCCCCACTCTCTTCTGGCTTGTAGAGTTTCTGCCGAGAGATCTTCTGTGAGTCTGATGCGCTTCTTTTTGTGGGTGACTCGACCTTTCTCTCTGGCTGCCCTTAGTATTTTCTTCTTCAGTTCATTTCTGGTGCATCTGATGATTGTGTGCCGTGTGGTTGCTCTTCTTGTAGTATATCTTTGTGGTGTTCTCTGTATTTCCTGCATCTGAGTGTTGGCCAGTCTTGCTAGGTGGGGGAAATTTTCCTGGTTAATATCCTGAAGAGTATTTTCAAGCTTGGATTCATTCTCTTCATCACATTCTGGTACACGTATCAAATGTATGTTAGGTCTCTTCACATAGTCTTACATTTCTTAAAGAGTTTGTTCTTTCCTTTTTGTGCTTTTTTTTCTAATCTTGTTTTCTTGTTTTATTTCATTGAGTTGATCTTCGACTTCTAATATTCTTTCTTCTGCTTGGTCAATTCGGCTGTTGAAACTTGTGCATACTTCGCAAAGTTCTCGTACTGTGTTTTTCAGCTTCTTCAATTCATTCATATTTCTCTCTAAGTTTTCCATTCTTGTTATCATTTCCTCGAATCTTTATTCAAATCTTTTTTCAAGGTTCTTAGTTTCTTTGCATTGATTTAAAAGATGGTCTTTTAGCTCACAAAAGTTTCTCATTATCCACCTTTTAAATTCTAATTCCGTCATTTCATCACAGTCATTCTTTGTCCAGCTTTGTTCCATTGCTGGTGACGAGTTTTGGTCCTTTGTAGGAGGCCAGGTTTTTTGGTTTCGGGTGTTTTTCTCTTTTTGCACTGGTTTCTTCCCATCTTTGTGAATTTATTTACCTGTCATCTGAGTAGTTGCTGACTTTTTGATTGTGTCTCTGAGTGGACGCCCAGATTGTTGATGATGAAGTATTTCTGTTACATGGTTTTCCTTCTACCAGTCTGGACCCTTAACTGTATGACTGCTGAGTTGCACTCCTGGCCCTGCTAGTCTGGGGTGCACCTATAGCAGCTGTAGAACAGTCAGGGATGCTACCAATTTTTTTTTCTGCTATCTTTGTCCCAGAATGATGCCTGCCAAATGTCAGTCTTCTGGATATAGAGGGGTCAGGAGGCTGCTTGAGGAGACCATCTTTACATTATAGGGGCTCAAGTGCTGAGGTGTGAGCTCTCTTTTTCATTCAGTGCTGTTAGGCTTCTACGTTTAATTCTGCTGCAGCAGAACTTAAAGAAAAAACTTTTTTTCTCGTATACTCTGTCTCAGAAGGGTTGGGGCTTTCTTTATGAGTGTCCGTTGGGCTTTCCTGCCCAGGTAGGAGGCAGTTTAGTCACTATTTGCCTGCAGAGGCTCCACCCTGCTTGTGTGATGTCCACCATGTTGCTGCATGCTCTGCCCTGCTTCTGCTGTCTCTGCCCTGCTGCCACTGGCTACACCCTGCAGCAGAGTCCCTCTGTTGTGGCGAGTAGCCTCAGCAATGGCAGGCCGCGTCAGCAATGGGAGTTGACCTCAGTAGGGGCATATTACCTCGGTAATGGCGGACGCCCCTCCCCCACCGAGCTGCACCATCCTGGGTTTAGCTTTGCCCGCAGTGAAAGTCTCCACCTGGAGCGTTTGGAATGGCCGTTTTTTTTGTCCCACTGTACTGGCACAAACGTCGTTTCCCTGAAATATCCTGAGCTGCCTCACTGTCCAAGTCCCGTTAAATTGGATGGATAGGCTAATCTTTCCTCTGAAGTCTCAGATTGCCAGTTCAGCAGGGCACCCGTACCCCTGCACTTTTTGCAGAGCATTGTGGAGGGCCGCAGCTGTGCTTCAGCACTGGCTGCTGGCTGCACCAGCTGCCAGCTGCGCTGAGCTGGCTCCCCAAGTCTCTTTTATACCTGGAAATTTCCGCGTTCTGTGGGCAAGAGAAATTTGTCGGGAAATGCGGCCCTGACTTACTCTCCACACGTCCACCGAGAGCTTCAATCCTGGGTTGTTGTCACCAAGATATCTTGAGTCCATCCCCCATAAACAGAGATTTACAGCTACTCCTTAAATGCTTGAATTCGGCTAAAAAATCCGTTTTCAGCTTGTTTATAGAAAGGGTTTACAAACTACTGCAAATACACATCAGTATAACTCTGTAAGTGGAATGCAAACATTGAAGACCATTCTGTTAGGTACCTCCGTTTTGGTTTTAGAAGCAGATATTTCTCAATACAGCGTTATCTCCCATTCACTCTGAAATATCAAAACGCAGCTCGAAGAAGAAACGTGCTTCTAACTCGCTGAATGTAAACGTGGATTTAACTCTCTTAGTTGAATGAAAGCAAAGCAGAGCAGTTTGAACGATATGCTTCTTTTGTGATTTAGAAGGAGATTTACATCTACTTTTTAAATGCTTGTATTCACCTGGAAAAATTTGTTTTCTGCTTGTTCATAGAAAAGTTTTACAAACTACTGCACACACATGACAGTTTAGCTTTGTTACTTGAATGCACACATTGAAGACCATTTTGTTAGGTAAGTCCGTTATGATTTTAGAAGCAGATATGTCTCAATACAGCGTTTACTCCCATTCACTCTGGAATATCAAAACGCAGCTCCTAGAAGAAACGTGCTTCTAACTCTCTGAATCTAAACACAGATTCAAGTCCCAGAGCTGAAAGAACCCACCGCTTGAATGATATATTTGTTTTGTGTTTTAGACAAAGATTTACAGCTATTCCTTGAAGGATTGGATTTGGCTGGAGAAATCCGCTTTTTTCTTTTTACAGAAAGGGTTTACAAACTACTGCAAACACACATCAGTTTAACTCTGTAAGTTTAATGCACACATTGAAGACCATTCTGTTAGGTAGCTCCGTTTTGGTTTTAGAAGCAGGTATTTCTCAATACAGCATTCACTCCCATTCACTCTTGAATATCAAAACGCAGCTCCTATAAGAAACGAGCTTCTAACTCTCTGAATCTAAACAGAGATTGAATTCCTTTAGCTGAAGAAACCCACATTAAGGCAGTATGAACGATATTATTGTTTTTTGTTTTAGATGAATATTTACAGCTACTCAAATGCTTGGAATCAGATTGGAAAAATCTGTTTTCTGCTTCTGTACAGAAAGGGTTCACAAACTACTGCAAACACACATTAGTTTTTCTTTGTAAGTTGAAAGCACACATTCAAGACCGTTGTCTTAGTTAGCTCCGTTTTTCTTTTAGAACCAGATATTTCTCAATGCAGCATGTAATCTCATTCACTCGGGAACATCCAAACGCAGCTCCCAGCTGAAACGGGTTTATAACTCGCTGAATATAAACATTGCTTCAACTCTCTCAGCTGAACGAACCCACAGCAGAGTAGTTTAAAGCATACGTTCGTTTTGTGTTTTAGACAGAGATTTACAGCTATTTCTGAAATGCTCGGATTTTGCTGGAAGAATCCGTTTTCTGCTTCTTCACAGAAAAGGTTTACAAACTACTGCAAACACACATCCGTTTAACTCTGAAAGTTTAATGCACCCATTGAAGACCATTCTGTTATGTAGCTCCATTTTTGTTTTAGAAGCAGATATTTCTCAAAACTGCGTTTACTCCCATTCACTCTGGAATATCAAAACGCAGCTTTTAGAGCAAACGTGCTTCTAATCTCTGAATTTAAACGTGGATTTAACTCTTAGTTGAACGAACACATAAAAGAGCCATTTGAACGAAAAGTTTGTGTTTTGTTTTAGACAGAGATTTACAGCTAATTCTTAAATGCTTGGATTCGGCTGGAATAATCCGTTTTCTGCTGGTTTATAAAACGGGTTTACAAACTACAGCAAACACACATCCGTTTAACTAAGTAAGTTGAATGCACACATTGAAGACCATTCTGTTAGGTAGCTCCTTTTTTGTTGTTGTTGTTGTTGTTTTGTTTTTTTTTTTTTTGTTTTTAGGACCAGGCATTTCTCAATACAGCATGTACTCTCATTTACTTGGGAGCATCCAAACGCATCTCCCGGAAAAAACGAGTTTCTAAATCGCTGAATCTAAACACCGCTTAAACTCTCTTAGATGAAGAAACAGAAAGCAGAGTAGTTTGAAGAATACGCTTGCCTTTTGTTTTAGACGGAGATTGACAGCTATTTCTTACATGCTTGGATTTAGCTGGAATATCTGTTTTCAGCTTTTTCACAGAAAAGGTTTACAATCGACTGCAAACACACGTCAATTTACCTCAGTAACTTGAATGCACACATTGAAGACCATTCTGTTAGGTAGCTTCGTTTTGCTTTTAGAAGAAGATATTTCTCAACACAGCATTTTTGCCAATTCACTCTAGAATATCAAAACGGAGCTCCTAGAATAAACATGGTTCTAACTCTCTGAATGTAAATGTAGATATGACTTTCTTAGTGTAACAAACACTTTGCCGAGCAGTTTCAACGATATGATTGTTTTGTGTTTTATAGAAAGATTTACAGCTGCTTCTTAAATGCTTGGATTTGGCTGGAAAAATCCGTTTTCTGCTTCTGTGCAGAAAGGGTTCACAAACCACTGCAAACACAACTCGTTTTATTTCTTTAAGTTGAATGCACACATTGAAGAGAGCTCAGTTAGGTAGCTTCATTCTCAGTTTAGAACCAGACATTTCTCAATACAGCATGTACTCTCATTCACTCAGAAATAGCCATACGCAGCTCCCAGCTGAAACGCATTTCTAACTCACTGACTCTAAACACCACTTCAACTCTCTTAGCTGAACGATCCCACAGAAGAGTAGTTCAAAGGATACGTTTCTTTTGTTTTTTATACGGAGACTTAGAGCTATTTCTTGAATTTTTGGATTTGGGTGGAAAAATCCTTTTTCTGCTTCTGTACAGAAAAAGTATACAAACAACTGCAAACACACATAAGTTTATCTCTGTAACTTGAATGCACACATTGAAGACCGTTCTATTTGGTAGCTCCGTTTTCTGTTAGAACCAGATATTTCTCAATACAGCATGGAATTCCATTCATTCACTCGGGAACATCCAAACACAGCTCCCAGATGAAACGCGTTTCTAAGTCGCTGAACCTAAACACCTCTTCAACTCTCTTAGCTGAACGAACCCACAGCAGAGTAGTTTGAAAGATATGTTTGTTTTGTGGTGTAGACGGAGACTTAAAGCTATTTTTTAAATGCTTGTATTTGGCTGGAAAATTCATAGAAAGTGTTTACAAACTACTGCAAACAAACGTCAGTTTAACTCTGAAAGTTGAATGCACACATTGACGACCATTCTGTTAGGTAGCTCCGTTTTGATTTTAGAAGCAAATATATCTCAGTACAGTATTCACTCCCATTCACTCTTGAATATCAAAACGCAGCTCCTATGAGAAACGTGCTACTAACTCTCTGAATCTGCACACAGATTCAACTCCCTTAGCTTAAGGAACCCACAGCAAGGCAGTTAGAAGGATATGTTTGTTTTGTGTTTTAGACAAAGATTTACAGCCACTTCTTAAATGCTGGGATTCGGCTGGAGAAATCTGTTTTCTGCTTTTGTACAGATAGTGTTTACAAACTACTGCAAACACACATCAGTTTTTCTCTGTTAGTTGAAAGCACACATTGAACACCGTTCTCTTAGGTGGCTCTGTTTTTCTTTGGAACCATATATTTCTCAATACAGTATGTAATCCCGTTTACTCGGGAACACCCAAACACAGATCCCAGGAGAAACGCGTTTCTAACTTGCTGAATCATAATACCACTTCAACTATTTTAGCTGAATGAACGCACAGCAGAGTATTTTAATTAATACGTTTGTTTTGTGTTTTAGATGGAGATTTAAAGCTATTTCTTCAATGCTTGGATTTTGCTGGAAGAATTTGTTTTCTGCTTCTTCACAAAAAAAAATTTACAAACTACTGCACACACACGTCAGTTTAACTTTATAAGTTGAATGCACATATTGAAGACTATTCTATTAGGTGGCTCCCTTTTGGTTTAAGAAGCAGATATTTCTCAATACAGCCTTTACTCCAATTAACTCTGGAATATCAAAACGCATCTCCAATAAGAAAGGTGCTTCTAACTTTTTGAATCTAAACACAGATTCAATTTCTTTAGATGAAAAAACCCACAGCAAGTTACTTTGAATGATATGTTTGTTTTGTCTCTTAGAGGGAGATTTATAGCTAGTTCTTAAATGCTTGATTTCGCTGGAAAAGTGCGTTTTCTGCTTTTTTATAAAAAAAGTTTGCAAACTACTGCAAACACATATCAGGTTAACTCTGTAAGTTGAATGCAAACATTGAAGACCTTTCTGTTAAGTAGCTCTGTTTTCCTTTAGAACCAGACATTTCTCAATACAGCATGTAGTCTGATTGACTCAAGAGCATCCAAACGCAGCTCCGAGCTTAAACGCGTTTCTCACTCGCTGAATCTAAACACCGCTTCAACTCTCTTAGCTGAACGAACCCACAGCAGAGTCATCTGAAGGATACATTAGTTTTGTGTTGCAGACGGAAATTTAAAGCTATTTTTAAATGCTTGGATTTGGCTGGAAAATTTGTTTTCTGCTTTTTCACAGGAAGGGTTTACAAACTACCGCAATCAAACATCAGTGTAACTCTAAGTTGAATGCACACATTGACGACCATTCTGTTAGGTAGCTTTTTTTTTATTTTAGAAGCAGATATATCTCAGTACAGCGCTTACTTCCATTCACTCTGGAATATCAAAACGCAGCTCCTTGAAAAAACGTGCTTCTTACTCTCTGAATGTAAACGTGGATTTAACTTTCTAAGTGTAATGAACACATTTCAGAGCAGTTTGAACGATATGTTTGTTTTGTGTATTAGTCAGAGATTTACAGCTACTTCTTAAATGCTTGGATTCGGCTGGAGAAATCCGTTTTTTGCTTCTGTACCGAAAGTGTTGACAAACTACTATAAACACACATCAATTTTTCTTTGTAAGTTGAAAGCACACATTGAACACTTTTCTCTTAGGTAGCTCGTTTTTCTTTTAGAACCAGATATTTCTCAATACAGCATGTAATCCCATTCACTCAGGAACATCCAAACGCAGCTCTTAGAAAAAACGCGTTTCTAACTCGCTGAATCTAAACACCACTTCAACTCTCTTAGCTAAGCGAACCTCAGCAGTGTAGTTTGAATGATACGTTTGTTTTTTTTTTTTTTTTTAGACGGAGATATACACCTTTTTCTCAAATGCTCGTATTTGGCTGGAAGAATTCGTTTTCTGCTTCTTCAAAGAAAAGGTTTACAAACAACTGAAAACCCATGTCATATTGACACTGTAAGTTGAATGCAAACATTGAAGATCATTCTGTTAGGTAGCTCCGTTTTGGTTTTAGAAGCAGATATCTCTCAGTGCAGTGCTTACTCCCATTCACTCTGGAATATCAAAACGCAGCTCTTGTAAGAAGCGTGCTTCTAACTCTCTGAATCTGAACGTGTATTTTACTTTCTTAGTTGAACATACACAGAGCAGAGCTGTTTAAACGATATGTTTGTTTTGTCTTTAAGACAGAGATTTACAACTACTTCTTAAATGCTTAAATTTGGCTGGAAATATTCGTTTTCTGCTTCTTCATAGAAATGGTTTACAAACTAAAACAAACAGGCATCAGTTTAACTCTGTAAGTTGAATTTATACATTGAATACCGTTCTGTTAGGTAGCTCCGTTTTCCTTTTAGAACCAAACATTTCTCAATACAGCATGTACGCTCATTAACTTGAAAACATCCACACGCAGCTCTCAGCTGAAAAGCATTTCTGACTTGCTGAATCTAAACACCGCTTCAACTCTCTTAGCTGAAGAAACCCACAGCAGAGTAGTTTGAAGGATATGTTTGTTATTTGTTTTAAAAGAAGATTTACAGCTATTTCTTAAATATTGGATTTGGCTGGAAAAATCTGTTTTCTGCTTCTTCACAGAAAGGATTTACAAACTTCTGCAAACACACATCAGTTTAACTCCGTAATTTGAATGAACACATTGAATACTATTATGTTTGGTAGCTCCATTGTGGTACTAGAAGCAGATATTTCTCAAAACTGCGTTTACTCCCATTCACTCTGAAATATCAAAACGGAGGTCCTACAAGAAACGTGCATCTAACTCTCTGAATATAAACGTGGATTTAACTCTCTTAGTTGAATGAACACATAGCAGAGCAGTTTGAATGATATGTTTTTTTGTGTTTTAGACAGAGATTTAAAGCTACTTCTTAAATGCTTGGATTTGGCTGGAAAAATCCGTTCTCTGCTACTTTATAATAATAGTTTACAAACTAGAACAAACACACATCGGTTTACCTCTGTAAGTTGAATGCACACATTGCAGACCATTCTTTTACGTAGCTCTGTTTTCGTTTAGAACCAGACATTTCTTAATACAGCATGTACTCTCATTCACTCAGGAACATCCAAACGCAGCTCCCAGCTGAAGTGTGTTTCTAATCGCTGAATCTAAACACCGCTTTAACTCTCTTAGCTGAATGAACCCACAGCAGAGTGGTTTGAACGATAGGTTTGTTTTGTGTTTTAGACGGAGATTTACAGCTATTTCTTAAATGCTTGGATTTAGCTCAAAATATTTGTTTTCAGCTCCTTCACAGAAAAGGTTTACAAACTTCTGCAAATGCACATCAATTTTACTCGGTTAGTTGAATGCAAACTTTGAACACCATTCTGTTAGGTAGCTCTGTCTTGGATTTAGAAGCAGACATATCTCAGTACAGCGTTTACTCCCATTCACTCTGGAATATCAAAACGCGGCTCCTAGAAGAAACGTGCTTTGAACTCTCTGAATGTAAACGTGGATTCAACTTTCTTAGTGTAACGAACACATTGCAGAGCAGTTTAAACGATATGTTTGTTTGTGCTTTAGATGGAGATTTACAGCTACTTCTTAAATGCTTGGATTCGGCTGGAAAATCTGTTTTCTGCTTCTCTAAAGGGTTTGGAAACTACAGCAGACACACATCAGTTTTTCTTTGTAAGTTCAAAGCTTACATTGAAGACCACTTTCTTCACTATATTCGTTTTCCTTTTAGAACCAGGTATTTCTCAATACAGCATGTAATCCCATTCACTCAGGAACATCCAAACGCTGCTCCCAAAAAAATTGCGTTTCTAACTCGCTGAATCTAAACAGCACTTCAACCCTCTTAGCTGAACAAACCCACAGCAGAGTAGTAAGGATACATTTACTTTGTGTTTTAGACGGAAATTTACAGTTATTTCTTAAATGCTCGAATTTAGCTGGAAGAATCCATCTTCTGCTTCTTCACAGAAAAGGTTTACAAACTACTGAAAACACACATCAGTTTAACTCTGCAAGGTGAATGCACACATTGAAGACCATTCTATTAGGTGGCTCCGTTTTAAATTTAGAAGCAAATATTTATCAGAACTGCGTCTACTCCCATTCACTCTGGAATACCAAAACGCAGCTCCTAGAAGAAACGTGCTTCTAAGTCTCTAAATGTAAACGTGAGTCTAACTCTCTTAGTAGAACGATCACATAAAAGAGCAGTTTGAATGATATGATCATTTTGTGTTTTAGACAGAGGTTTACAGCTACTTCTTAAATACTTGGATTCAGCTAGAAATATCCGTTTTTGGCTTCTTCATAAAAAGGGTTTACAAACTACAATAAACACACATTACTTAAACTCTGTAAGTTGAATGCACACATTGAAAACCATTCTGTTGGGTAGATACTTTTTTTTTAGAACCCCACATTACTCAATACAGCACGTATTCTGATTCACTCGGGAACATTAAAATAAAGCTCCCAGCTGAATCGCGTTTTTTTTAATTTTTATTGCATTTTAGGTTTGGGGGTACATGTGCAGAACATGTAAGACAGCTGCATAGGTATTCACATGGCAATGTGTTTTGCTTTCTTTCTCCCCTTCACCCACATTTGGCATTTCTCCCCTTCACCCACATTTGACGTTTCTCCCCAGGCTATCCGTTTCATCCTCTCCCTCCCACTGGCCCTCCCCTTTCCCCCCAATAGACCCCAGTGTATAGTACTCCCCTCCTTGTGTCCATGTGTTCTCATTTTTCATCACCCGCCTATGAGTGAGAATATGCGGTGTTTCATTTTCTGTTCTTGTGTCAGTTTGCTGAGAATGATGTTCTCCAGATTCATCCATGTCCCTACAAACGACACAAACTCATCATTTCTGATTGCTGCATAATATTCCATAGTGTATATGTGCCACATTTTCCCAATCCAGTCTATCATTGATGGGCATTTTGTTTGATTCCAGGTCTATGCTATTGTAAACAGTGTTGCAATGAACATTCGTGTGCATGTGTCCTTATAGTAGAACGATTTATAGTTTTTTGGATATATACCCAGTAATGGAATTGCTGGGTCGAATGAAACTTCTGTTTCTAAGGCCTTGAGGAATCGCCACACTGTCTTCCGCAATGGTTGAACTAATTTACACTCTCACCAACAGTGTAAAAGTGTTCCTTTTTCTCCACATCCTCTCCAGCATCTGTTGTCTCCAGATTTTTTAATGATCGCCATTCTAACTGGCGTGAGATGGTATCTCAATGTGGTTTTGATTTGCATCTCTCTGATGACCAGTGACGATGAGCATTTTTTCATATGATTGTTGGCCTCGTATATGTCTTCTTTCATAAGGTGTCTGTTCATATCCTTTGTCCAATTTTGGATGGGCTTGTTTGTTTTTTTCCTGTAAATCTGTTTGAGTTCTTTGTAAATTCTGGATATCAGCCCTTTGTCAGATGGGTAAACTGCAAAACTTTTTTCCCATTCTGATGGTTGCCGATTCACTCTAGTGACTGTTTCTTTTGCCGTGCAGAAGCTTTGGAGTGTGATTAGGTCCCATTTGTATATTTTAGCCTTTGTTGCCAATGCTTTCGGTGTTTTGTTCATGAACTCCTTGCCTACTCCTATGTCTTGGATGGTTTTGCCTAGATTTTCTTCTAGGGTTTTTATGGTGCCAGGTCTTATGTTTAAGTCTTTAATGCATCTGGAGTTAATTTTAGTGTAAGGTGTCAGGAAGGGGTCCAGTTTCTGCTTTCTGCACATAGCTAGCCAGTTTTCCCAACACCATTTGTTAAACAGGGAATCCTTTCCCCATTGCTTGTTTTTGTCAGGTTTATCAAAGATTGTATGGTTGTAGATATGTTGTGTTGCCTCCAATGCCTGTGTTCTGTTCCATTGGTCTATATCTCTGTTTTGGTACCAGTACCATGCTGTTTTGATTACTATAGCATTGTAGTATAGTTTGAAATCTGGTAGTGTGATGCCCCCCGCTGTGTTCTTTTTGCTTAGAATTGACTTGGCTATGCGGGCTCTCTTTTGGTTCCATATGAAGTTCATGGTGGTTTTTTCCAGTGCTGTGAAGAAAGTCCATTGTATCTTGATGGGTATAGTATTGATTCTGTAAATTACTTTGGGCATTATAGCCATTTTTACGATATTAAGTCTTCCTAACCATGAACATGGAATGTTTCTACATCTGTTTGTGTCCTCTCTGATTTCGTTGAGCAGTGGTTTGTAGTTTTTCTTAAAGAGGTCCCTTACATTCCTTGTGAGTTATATTCCAAGGTATTTTATTCTTTTTGTAGCAATTGTGAATGGCAGTTCATTCTTGATTTGGATTTCTTTAAGTGTGTTATTGGTGTAGAGGAAGGCTTGTGATTTTTGCACATTGATTTTATATCCTGAGACTTTGCTGAAGTTGCTTATCAGTTTCAGGAGTTTTTGGGCTGAGGTGATGGGGTCTTCTAGGTATACTGTAATGTCATCCACAAATAGAGACAATTTGGCTTCCACCTTTCCTATTTGAATACCCTTTATTTCTTTTTCTTGCCTGATTGCTGTGGCTAGAACTTCCAGTACTATATTGAATAGGAGTGGTGAAAGAGGGCATCCTTGTCTAGTGCCGAATTTCAAAGGGAATGCTTCCAGTTTTTGCCCATTAAGTATGATATTGGCTGTTGGTTTGTCATAAATAGCTTTTATGACTTTCAGATACGTTCCATCGATACCAAGTTTATTGAGGGTTTTTAGCATAAAGGGCTGTTGAATTTTGTCAAATGCCTTCTCTGCATCAATTGAGATAATCATGTGGTTTTTGGTTTTAGTTCTGTTTATGTGGAGAATTACGTTTATAGACTTGTGTATGTTGAACCAGCCTTGCATCCCCAGGATGAATCCTACTTGATCATGATGAATAAGTTTTTTGATTTGCTGTTGCATTCGGCTTGCCAATATTTTATTGAAAATTTTTGCATCTATGTTCATCATGGATATTGGCCTGAAGTTTTCTTTTCTTGTTGGGTCTCTGCCTGGTTTTCGTATCAGGATGATATTGGTCTCATAGAATGATTTGGGAAGGATTTCTTCTTTTTGGATTATCTGGAATAGTTTCAGAAAGAATGGTACCAGCTCCTCTTTGTGTGTCTGGTAGAATTCGGCTGTTAACCCATCTGGACCTGGGATTTTTCTGTGTGGTAGGCTCTTAATTGCTGCCTCGACTTCTGCCCTTGTTATTGGTCTATTCATAGTTTCACCTACCTCCTGGTTTAGGCTTGGGAGGACACAGGAGTCAAGGAATTTATCCATTTCTTCCAGGTTTACTAGTTTATGTGCATAGAGTTGTTTGTAATATTCTCTGATGATGGTTTGAATTTCTGTGGAATCTGTGGTGATTTCCCCTTTATCATTTTTTATTGCATCTATTTGGTTGTTCTCTCTTTTATTTTTAATCAATCTGGCTAGTGGTCTGTCTATTTTGTTGATCTTTTCAAAAAACCAGCTCTTGGATTTATTGATTTTTGGAGGGTTTTTCGTGTCTCTATCTCCTTCAGTTCAGCTCTGATCTTAGTTATTTCTTGTCTTCTTCTGGGTTTTGAGTTTTTTTGATCTTGCTCCTCTAGCTCTTTCAATTTTGATGATAGGGTGTCAATTTTGGATCTCTCCATTTTTCTCATGTGGGCACTTATTGCTATATACTTTCCTCTAGAGACTGCATTCAATGTGTCTCAGTGATTCTGGCATGTTTTGTCTTTGTTCTCATTGGTTTCGAAGAACTTCTTTATTCCTGCCTTCATTTCATTGTTTATCCAGTCCACATTCAAGAACCAGTTTTTCAGTTTCCAAGAAGCTGTGCCGTTCTGGGTTGGTTTTAGAATTCTGAGTTCTAACTTGATTGCACTATGGTCTGAGAGGCTGTTTGTTATGATTTCAGATGTTTTGCATTTGCTGAGCAGTGCTTTACTTCCAGTTATGTGGTCAATTTTAGAGTAGGTGTGATGTGGTGCTGAAAAGAATGTATATTCTGTGGATTTGTGGTGGAGAGTTCCGTAAATGTCTATCAGGTTTGCTTGCTCCAGGTCTGAGTTCAAGCCCTGGATATCCTTGTTGATTTTCTGTCTGGTTGATCTGTCTAATATTGACAGTGGAGTGTTAAAGTCTCCCACTATTATTCTGTGGGAGTCTAAGTCTCTTTGTAAGTCGTTAAGAACTTGCCTTATGTATCTGGGTGCTCCTGTATTGGGTCCATATATGTTTAGAATCGTTAGCTCTTCTTGTTTTATCGATCCTTTTACCATTATGTAATGACTTTCTTTTTCTCTTTTGATCTTTATTGCTTTAAACTCTATTTTATCAGAGATGAGAATTGCAACTCCT
Source organism: Callithrix jacchus (assembly GCF_049354715.1). Lineage (NCBI taxonomy): Eukaryota > Metazoa > Chordata > Mammalia > Primates > Cebidae > Callithrix > Callithrix jacchus. The sequence continues at coordinate 61,027,376 of NC_133503.1, read as the reverse complement.
GCTTTTTTTTACTCTCCATTTGCTTGGTAAATCTTCCTCATCCCTTTATTTTGAGCCTTTGTGTATCCTTGAATTTGAGATGGGTTTCCTGAAAACAACACACTGATGGGTTTTGGATTTTTATCCAATTTGCCTGTCTGTGTCTTTTGACTGGTGCATTTAGTCCATTTACATTTATGGTTACTATTGTTATGTGTGAATTTGATACTGCCATTTTGATGCTAAGTGGCTGTTTTGCCCGTTAGTTGTTGTACATTCCTCATTATGTTGCTGCTCTTTAGCATTTAGTGTTGTTTTGGAATGGCTGGTACTGGTTGTTCCTTTCTATGTGTAGTGCCTCTTTCAGGAGCTCTTATAAAGCAGGCCTGGTGGTGACAAAATCTCTGAGTACTTTATTGTTCGCAAAGGATTTTATTTTTCCTTCACTTCTGAAGCTCAGTTTGGCTGGATATAAAATTCTGGGTGGAGTTTTTTTTTTTAAGGATGTTGAATATTGGCCCCCACTCTCTTCTGGCTCTTAGAGTTTCTGCCGAGAGATCCGTCGTGAGTCTGATGAGCTTCCCTTTGTGGGTGACCTGACCTTTCTTTCTGGCTGCCCTTAGTATTTTCTCCTTTATTTCAACCTTGTTGAATCTGACGATTATGTGCCTTGGGGTTGCTATTCTTGCGGAATGTCTTTGTGGTGTTCTCTGTATTTCCTGCATTTGAGTGTTGGCCTGTCATGCTAGGTGGGGGAAATTTTCCTGGATAATGTCCTGAAGTGTATTTTCCAGCTTGGATTCATTCACTTTGTCACATTCTGGTACGCCTATCAAATGTAGGTTAGGTCTCTTCACATAGTTTCACATTTCTTGGAGACTGTTCATTCCTTTTTGCACTTTTTTCTCTGATCTTGGTTTCTCGTTTTATTTTATTGAGTTGATCTTCGACTTCAGATATTCTTTCTTCTGCTTGGTCAATTCGGCTACTGAAACTTGTGCATACTTCGCGAAGTTCTCGTATTGTGTTTCTCAGCTCCTTTAATTCATTTGTATTCCTCTCTAAGTTATCCATTCTTTTTATCATTTTCTCGAATCTTTTCTTATATCTTTTTTCAAGGTTCTTAGTTTCTTTGCATTGATTTAAAACATTTTCTTTTAGCTCACAAAAGTTTCTCATTATCCACCTTCTAAAGTCTAATTCCATCATTTCATCACAGTAATTCTCCGTCCAGCTTTGTTCCCTTGCTGGTGAGGAGTTTTGCTCTTTTCTAGGAGGCGAAATGTTCTGGTTTTCTGTGTTTTTCTCCTTTTTGCGCTGGTTTCTTCCCATCTTTGTTGATTTATCCACCTGTCGTCTGAGTAGTTACTGACTTTTCGATTGGGTGTCTGAGTGGACATTCAGATTGTTGATGATGAAGTATTTCTGTTACTTGGTTTCTCTTCTACCAGTCTAGCCCCTTTGCTGTACAACTGCTGAGTTCCACTCTAGGCCCTGCTTGTCTGGGGTGCACCTATGGCAGCTGCAGAACAGTAAAGTATGCTACCAGTTTCTTTTTCTGCTATCTTTGTCCCAGAATGATGCCTGCCAAATGTCAGTCTTTTGGATATAGATGGGTCAGGGGCTGCTTGAGGAGACGGTCTGTACTGAGCTGTGAGCTCTTTTGTTCATTCAGGGCTGTTAGGCTGCTATGTTTAATTCTGCTGCAACATAACTCATAAAAAAACATTTTTTCTCAGATACTCTGTCTGGGGAGAATTGGGGCTTTCCTTGTGGGTTTTTGCCACGCTGTCCTGCCCAGCTAGGAGGCAGTCTAGTCACTATTTTCTTGCCGAGGCCCTGCCCTGCTGGTGTGATGTTCGCCCTGTTGCTGCAGGCTCCGCCCTTCTGCTGTGGTCTCCGCCCTGCTGCCACGGGCTATGCTGTAGTGGGTTGCCTCAGCAACGGCAGCCTGCATCATCAATGGGTGTGTACCTCAGTAGAAGCTGTTCACCTCGGTAATGGCGGACGTTCCTCCCCCACGGAGCTGCGGCCTCTGGGAACCCCTCCACAGGGAGTGTTTGGAATCACCGTTTTGTTTGTCCCACTGCGCTACCCCAAACGCTTTGACCCTGGAATTGCCTGGGCTGGCTCACTGTCCAAGTCCTGTTCAGTCTCAAGTTCAGCCCTCCCAAGTCTCATGTTGCCAGCGCAACAGGGCACCCAAATGAGCGCACTTTGTGTGGAATGCTGTGTAGCGCCGCCACAGCGTGGGCTGCCACGGCTGTGGGCTGCACCAGCCAAAACCTTTGCCTGGCTTCCCGCGTCTGCTCTATACCTAGAAATTTCCCCGTTCTGTGGGCAACAAAGATCCGTCTGGAAATGTGGCTCTGACTCACCCCCTTCGTGCATTGACTGCGAGCTTCAATCCTGGGTTGTTCTTACAGCGCCATCTTGAGTCCCCCCCCCGAATCACGTTTCTAACTTGTTGAATCTAAACGCCGCTTCAGCTAACTTAGCCAAACCAATCCACAACAGAGTAATTTGAACGATAGGTTTGTTTTTTCTTTTAGATGGAGATTTACAGCTATAATGCTTGGATTTAGCTAAAAATATTTGTTTTCAGCTTCTTCACAAAAAAGGTTTACAAACTACTGCAGACAAATATCAGTTTAACTCTGTAAGTAGAAAGCACACACTGAAGATTATTTTGTTAGGTAGCTCCGTTTTGGTTTTAGAAAAAGATATTTCTCAATACAGCATTTACTCCCATTCACAATGGAATATCAAAACGCAATTTTTATAAGACGTGCTTCAAACTATCTGAATCTAAAGACAGATTCAACTCCCTTAGCTGAAAGAAACCACAGCAAGGCAGTTTGAACTTCATGTTTGGTTTGTCTTTTAGACAGAGATTTACAGCTACTTCTTAAATGCTTCAATTCGGCTGGAAAAATTCATTTTCTGGTTCTTTATAGAAAAAATTTACAAACTACTGCAAACACATCAGTTTAGTGTGTCAGTTGAATGCACACACTAAAGACCGTTCTGTTAGGTAGTTCCTTTTTCCTTTTAGAACCAGACATTTCTCAATAGAGCATGTACTCGCATTCACTCGGGAACATCCTAACGCAGCCTTCAGAGGAAACAGGTTTCTAACTCACTGAATCTAAACACCGCTTCAACTCTCTTAGCTGAAAGAGCGAACAGCAGAATAATTAGAAGGATAAGTTTGTTTTGTGTTTTAGACGGAGATTTAAAGCCATTTCATAAATGCGTGGATTTGGCTGGAAAATCCGTTTTCTGCTTCTTCACAGAAAGTGTTTACAAATTACTGTAAACACACATCAGTTTAAATTTATATGTTGAAAGCACACGTTGAATACCATTCTCTAGGGTAGCTCCGATTTTCTTTTAGAACCAGATATTTCTCAATACAGTACGTAGTCCCATTCACTCGGGAATATCCAAACGCAGCTCCCAGCTAAAACGCGTTTCTAACTCACTGAATCTAAACACCACATCAACTCTCTTAGCTGAACAAACCCACGGCAGAGTAGTATAAAGGATACGTTTGTTTTGTGTTGTAGACGGAGACTTACAGCTATTTCTTAAATGCTCAGATTTAGCAGGAAGAATACGTTTTCTGCTTGTTTATAAAACGGGTTTACAAACTACAGCAAACACACATCAGTTTAACTCTGTAAGTTGAATGCAAACATTTAAGACTATTCTGTTTGGATGATCCGTTTTGGTTTTAGAAGCTGATATTTCCCAAAACTGCGTTTACTTTCATTCACTCTGAAATATCAAAACGCAGCTCTTAGAAAAACGTACTTCTAATTCTCTGAATGTAAAGGTGGATTTATCTGTCTTAGTTGTACGATCACATAGCAGAGAAGTTTAAACGGATATGTTTCTTTTGTGTTTTAGACAGAGATTTACAGCTAGGTCTTAAATGATTGGATTCGGCTGTAAAAATCCGTTTTCTGCTTGTTTATAGAAAGGGTTTACAAACTACACCGAACACACATCAATTTAACTCTGTACATTGAATGCAGACATTGACAAGCGTTCTGTTAGGTAGCCCCGCTTTTCTTTTAGAACCAGACATTTCTCAATACAGCATGTACTCTCATTAACTCAGGAACATTCAAACGCAGCTCCCAGCTGAAACGCGTTTCTAACTCACTGAATCTAAACACCCCTTTAACTCTCCTAGCTGAACAAAACCACAGAAGTGTAGTTTGAAGGATACCTTCGTTTTGTGTTGTAGACGGAGATTTACAGCTATTTCTTAAATGCTCGGATTTAGCTGGAAATATTTGTTCTCAGCTTCCTCACAAAAACGGTTTACAAACTACTACAAACAAATATCAGTTTTAACTCTGTAAGTTGAATGCACACATTGAAGATTATTCATTATTCTGTTAGGTAGCTCTGTTTCGGTTTTAGAAGGAGATATTTCTCAATACAGCATTTACTCCCATTCACTCTGGAATATGAAAACGCAGTTTCTATAAGACGGCTTCAAACTCTCTAAGTCAAAAGACAGATTCAACTCCCTTGGCTGAAGGAACCCACAGCAAGGCAGTTTAAACGATATGTTTCGTTTGTCTTTAAGATGGAGATTTACAGCTACTTCTTAAATGCTTGGATTCCCCTGGAAAAATCAGTTTTCTCCTTCTTTATAGAAAGTTTACCAACTACTACAAACACACATCATTATAACTCTGTAAGTTTAATGCACACATTGAAGACCATTTATTTATGTAGCTCCGTTTTCCTTTTAGCACCAGATATTACTCAATAAAGCATGTACTCTCATTCACTCAGGAACAGCCAAACGCAGCTCCCAGGAGAAACAAGTTTCTAACTCGCTGAATCTAAGCACCACTTAAACTCTCTGAGCTGAACGAACCCACAGCAGAGTAGTTTGAATGATAGGTTCGTTCTTCATTTTAGACAGAGATTTACAGCTATTTCTTAAATGTTTTGATTTAGCTGGAAGAATCCGTTTACTGCTTCTTCACAGAAAAGGTTTGCAAACTACTGCTAAAACACATCAGTTTAATTCAGTAAGTTGAAGGCACACATTGAAGTTCATTCTGTCAGGTAGCTCCGTTTTGGTTTTAGAAGGAGATATTTCTCAAAACTGCGTTTACTCCCATTCACTGTGGAATATCAAAACCCAGCTCCTAGAAGAAACGTCTTTCTCACTCTCTGAATGTAAACGTGGATTTAACTCTCTTAGTTGAACAAAGACATCGCAGAGCAGTTTGAACGATAATTTTGTTTTATGTTTTAGACGGAGATTTACAGCTACTTCTTAAATGGTTGGATTCAGGTGGAAATATCCGTTTTCTGCTTGTTTATAGAAAGAGTTTACAAACTACAGCTAACACACATCAGTTTAACTCCGGAAGTTGGATGCGCACCTTGAAGACCACTCTGTTAGGTAGCTCCGTTTTGGTTTTAGAAGCAGATATTTCTCAAAACTGCGTTTACTCCTATTCACTCCGGAATATCAAAATGCAGATCTTAGAAGAAACGTGCGTCTACCTCTCTGAATGTCAATGTGGATTTAACTTTCTTTGTGTAACGAACACATTGCAGAGCACTTTAAACAATATGTTTTATTGTGTGTGTGTTTTAGACTGAGATTTACAGCTACTACTTAAATGCTTAGATTCGCCTGGAAAAATCCGTTCTCTGATTCTGTACAGAAAGGGTTTACAAACTGGTGCAAACACAAATCAGTTTTTCTTTGTAAGTTGAAAGCGCACATTGAACACCGTAATCTTAGGAAGCTCCGTTTTCCTTTTAAAACCAGATATTTCTCAGTACAGCATGTAATCTCATTCACTCGGGAACATCCAAATGCAGCTCCCAGAAGAAACACGTTTCTATTTCGCTGAATCTAAACACCACTTAAACTCTCTTAGCTGAATGAACCCACAGCAGAGTAGTTTGATGGATAGGTTTGTTTTGTGTTTTAGACGGAGATTTACAGCTATTTCAAAAATGCTCCGATTTAGCTGGAAGAATCAGTTTTCTGCTTTTTCAGAGAAAAGGTTTACAAACTACTGCAAACACACATCAGTTTAACTCTGTAATTTGAATGAACATTGAAGAACATTCTGTTAGGTAGCTCCGTTTTGGGTTTAGAAGCAGATATTTCTCAAAACTGTGTTTACCCCCATTAACTCCTTGAATATCAAAACGCAGCTCCTAGAAGAAATCATCGCAGCTCCCAGAAAGAATGAGTTTTAAGCTCGCTGAATCTAAACAACGCTTCAACTCTTTTAGCTGAACCAACCCACAGCTAAATACTTTGAATGATAGGTTTGTTCTGTCTTTTAGACAGAGATTTACAGCCGTTTCTTAAATGTTTGGATTTAGCTGGAAAAATTTGTTTTCAGCTCCTTGACAGAAAAGGTTTACAATCTAGTGCGAAAACAAATCAGTTTAACTCTGTAAGTTGAATGCACATATTGTAGACCGTTCCATTAGGTGGCTCCGTTTCCCTTTTAGAACCAGACATTTCTCAATACAGCATGTTCTTCCAATCACTCTGGAACACCCAAACGCAGCCGCCAGCTGAAACGAGTTTCTAACCGCCCGAACCTAAACACCGCTTCAAATCCCTTAGCTGAACAAACCCACAGCAGAGTAGTTTGAAGGATACGTTTGTTTCTTGTGTTAGACGGAGATTTACAACTATTTCTTAAATGCTTTGATTTGGCTTGAAAATTCTTTTTCTGCTTCTGCACAGTAAGGGTGTAGAAATTACTGCAAACACGCATCAGTTTAACTTCGTAAGTTGAATGCACACATTGGAGACCATTCTGTCAGGTAGCTTTGTTTTGGTTTTAGAAGCAGATATTTCTCAATACAGCGTTTACTCCCATTCACTCTGGAATATCAAAACGCGGCTCCTAGAAGAAAGGTGCGTCAAACTTTCTGAATGTAAACGTGGATTTAACTTTCTTTGTGTAACGAAAACATAGCAGAGCAGTTTGAACAATATATTTTTTGTGTTTTAGACAAAGATTTACAGCTACTTCTGAAATGCTTTTATTCAGCCGGAGAAATCCGTTTTCGGCTTCTGTACAGAAAGACTTTACAAACTGTTGCAAACCCACCTCAGTTTTTCTTTGTAAGTTGAGAGCACACATTGAATACCGTTTCCTTAGGTAGTTTTTTCAGTTCAGAACCAGATATTTCTCATTACAGCATGTAATCCCATTTATTCAGAAACATCCAAATGCAGGTCCCAGAAGAAACTCGTTTCTAACTCGCTGAATCTAAACACCGCTTCAACTCTCTTCGCTGAACGGACCCACAGCAGAGTAGTTTGAAGGATAGATTTGTTTTGTGTTTTAGACAAACATGTACAGCTATTTTTTTTTAATTTTCTTTTTTCTTTTTTATTGCATTTTAGGTTTTGGGATACATGTGCAGAGCATGCAATACAGTTGCATAGGTACACACATGGCAATGTGTTTTGTTTGGTTTCTCCCCTTCACCCACATTTGGCATTACTCCCCAGGCTTTCCCTCCCCACCTCTCCCTCCCACTGGCCCTCCCCTTTCACCCCCAATAGATCCCAGTGTTTAGTACTCCCCTCTCTGTGTCCATCTGTTCTCATTTTTCATCACCCGCCTATGAGTGAGAATATGCAGTGTTTCATTTTCTGTTCTTGTGTCAGTTTGCTGAGAATGATGTTCTCCAGATTCATCCATGTCCCTACAAACGACACCAACTCATCATTTCTGATTGCTGCATAATATTCCATGGTGTATATGTGCCACATTTTCCCAATCCAGTCTATCATCAATGGGCATTTGGGTTGATTCCAGGTCTTTGCTACTGTAAACAGTGCTGCAATAAACATTCGTGTGCATGTGTCCTTATAGTAGAACGATTTATAGTCCTTTGGGTATATACCCAGTAATGGGATTGCTGGGTCAAATGGAATTTCTATTTCTAAGGCCTTGAGGAATCGCCACACTGTCTTCCACAATGGTTGGACTAATTTACACTCCCACCAACAGTGTAAAAGTGTTCCTTTTTCTCCACATCCTCTCCAGCATCTGTTGTCTCCAGAATTTTTAATGATCGCCATTCTAACTGGCGTGAGATGGTATCTCAATGTGGTTTTGATTTGCATCTCTCTGATGACCAGGGACGATGAGCATTTTTTCATATGATTGTTGGCCTCAAATATGTTTTCTTTCGTGAAGTGTCTGTTCATATCCTTTGCCCACTTTTGAATGGGTTTGTTTGTTTTTTTTTCTTTAAATCTGTTTGAGTTCTTTGTAAATTCTGGATATCAGCCCTTTGTCAGATGGGTAAACTGCAAAAATTTTTTCCCATTCTGTTGGTTGCCGATCCACTCTAGTGACTGTTTCTTTTGCCGTGCAGAAGCTGTGGAGTTTCATTAGGTCCCATTTGTCTGTTTTGGCTTTTGTTGCCAAGGCTTTTGGTGTTTTGTTCATGAAGTCCTTGCCTACTCCTATGTCCTGGATAGTTTTGCCTAGATTTCCTTCTAGGGTTTTTATGGTGCCAGGTCTTATGTTTAAGTCTTTAATCCATCTGGAGTTAAATTTAGTGTAAGGTGTCAGGAAGGGATCCAGTTTCTGCTTTCTGCACATGGCTAGCCAGTTTTCCCAACACCATTTGTTAAACAGGGAATCCTTTTCGCATTGCTTGTTTTTGTCAGGTTTATCAAAGATTGTATAGTTGTAAATATGTTGTGTTGCCTCAGGTGCCTCTGTTTTGTTCCATTGGTCTATATCTCTGTTTTGGTACCAGTACCATGCTGTTTTGATTACTGTAGCCTTGTAGTATAGTTTGAAATCCGGTAGTGTGATGCCCCCAGCTGTGTTCTTTTTGCTTAGAATTTATTTGGCTATGCGGGCTCTCTTTTGGTTCCATATGAAGTTTATGGTGTTTTTTTCCAGTTCTGTGAAGAAAGTCAATCGTAGCTTGATGGGGATAGCGTTGATTCTGTAAATTACTTTGGGCAGTATAGCCATTTTCATGATATTAATTCTTCCTAACCATGAACATGGAATGTTTCTCCATCTGTTTGTGTCCTCTCTGATTTCGTTGAGCAGTGGTTTGTAGTTCTCCTTGAAGAGGTCCCTTACGTTCCTTGTGAGTTGTATTCCAAGGTATTTTATTCTTTTTGTAGCAATTGTGAATGGCAGTTCGTTCTTGATTTGGCTTTCATTAAGTCTGTTATTGGTGTAGACGAATGCTTGTGATTTTTGTACATTGATTTTATATCCTGAGACTTTGCTGAAGTTGCTTATCAGTTTCAGGAGTTTTTGGGCTGATGCGATGGTGTCTTTTAGGTATACTATCATGTGGTCTGCAAATAGAGACAATTTGGCTTCCACCGTTTCTGTTTAAATACCCTTTATTTCTTTTTCTTGCCTGATTGCTCTGGCTAGAACTTCCAGTACTATATTGAATAGGAGTGGTGAAAGAGGGCATCCTTGTCTAGTGCCGGATTTCAAAGGGAATGCTTCCAGTTTTTGCCCATTCATTATATTGGCTGTTGGTTTGTCATAAATAGCTTTTATTACTTTGAGACACGTTCCATCGATACCGAGTTTATTGAGGGTTTTTAGCATAAAGGGCTGTTGAATTTTGTCAAATGCCTTCTCTGCATCAATTGAGATAATCATGTGGTTTTTGTTTTTGGTTCAGTTTATGTAGTGAATTACGTTTATAGACTTGCGTATGTTGAACCAGCCTTGCATCCCCGGGATGAATCCTACTTGATTATGATGAACAAGTTTTTTGATTTGCTGTTGCAATCGGCTTGCCAATATTTTATTGAAGATTTTTGCATTTATGTTCATCATGGAGATTGGCCTGAAGTTTTCTTTTCTTGTTGGGTCTCTGCCAGGTTTTGGTATCAGGATGATGTTGGTCTCATAAAATGATTTGGGAAGGATTCCCTCTCTTTGGATTATTTGGAATAGTTTCAGAAGGAATTGTACCAGCTCCTCTTTGTGTGTATGGTAGAATTCAGCTGTGAACCCGTCTGGACCTGAGCTTTTTTTGAGTGGTAGGCTCTTAATTGCTGCCTCGACTTCAGACCTTGTTATTGGTCTATTCATAGTTTCAGCTTCCTCCTGGTTTCGGCTTGGGAGGACACAGGAGTCCAGGAATTTATCCATTTCTTCCAGGTTTACTAGTTTATGTGCATAGAGTTGTTTGTAATATTCTCTGATGCTGGTTTGAATTTCTGTAGAGTCTGTGGTGATTTCCCCTTTTTCATCTTTTATTGCATCTATTTGGTTGTTCTCTTTTTCTTTTTAATCAGTCTGGCTAGTGGTCTGTCTATTTTGTTGATCTTTTCAAAAAACCAGCTCTTGGATTTATTGATTTTTTGAAGGGTTTTTCGTGTCTCAATCTCCTTCAACTCAGCTCTGATCTTAGTTATTTCTTGGCTTCTGCTGGGTTTTGAGTTTTGTTGATCTTGCTCCTCTAGCTCTTTCAATTTTGACGATAGGGTGTCAATTTTTAATTTCTCCATTCTCCTCATACGGGCACTTATTGCTATATACTTTCCTCTAGAGACTGCTTTAAATGTGTCCCAGAGATTCTGGCATGTTGTGTCTTAATTATCATTGGTTTCGAAGAACTTCTTTATTTCTGCCATCATTTTATTATTTATCCAGTCAACATTCAAGAGCCAGTTGTTTAGTTTCCATGAAGCTGTGCGGTTCTGTGTTCGTTTCTGAATTCTGAGTTCTATCTTGATTGCACTATGGTCTGAGAGGCTGTTTGTTATGATTTCAGTTGTTTTGCATTTCCTGAGCAGTGCTTTACTTCCAATTATGTGATCAATATTAGAGTAGGTGTGATGTGATGTTGAGAAGAATGTATATTCTGTGGATTTGGGGTGGAGAGTTCTGTTAAGTGTCTAACCGGTTTGCTTGCTCCAGGTCTGAGTTCAAGCCCTGGATATCCTTGTTGATTTTCTGTCTGATTGATCTGTCTAATATTGACAGTGGAGTGTTGAAGTCTCCCACTATTATTGTGTGGGAGTCTAAGTCTCTTTGTAAGTCATTAAGAACTTGCCTTATGTATCTGGATGCTGCTGTATTGGGTCCATATATGTTTAAGATCGTTAGCTCTTCTTGTTGTTTCGATTCTTTTACCATTATGTAATGGCCTTCTTTGTCTCTTTTGATCTTTGTTGCTTTAAAGTCTATTTTATCATAGATGAGAATTGCAACTCCTGCTTTCTTTTGCTCTCCATTTGCTTGGTAAATATTCCTCCATCCCTTTATTTTGAGTCCTTTTGTATTCTTGCTATTTTTAAATCCTTGGGTTTAGCTGGATAAATTTGTTTTCAGCTTCTTTACAGATAAGGTTTACAAACTACTGCGAACACACATCAGTTTTACTCTGTAAGTTTAATGCACACATTGAAGACCGTTCTATTAGGTAGCTTTGTTTTCCTTTTAGAACCAGACATTTCTCAATACAGCCTGTACTCTCATTCACTCGGGAATATTCAAACGCAGCTCCCACCTGAAACGCGTTTCAAACTCGCTGAATGTAAACACAGCTTTAATTCTCTTAGCTTAACGAACCCACAGCAGAGTAGTTTGAAGGATACGTTTGTTTTATGCTTTGGACGAATATTTACAGCTATTTCTTAAATGCTTTCTGTTGGCTGGAAAATTCGTTTTCTGCTTTTTCACAGAAAGGGTTTGCAAACTACTGCACACACGCATCAGTTTAATTCTTTATATTGAATGCACACATTGAAGACCGTTTTGTTCAGAAGCTCCGTTTTCCTCTTAGGACCAGATATTTTTCATTACAGCATGTACCCTCATTCACTCGTTAACATCCTAACGCAGATCCCAGAAGAAACGTCCTTCTAACTCCCTGAATTTAATTATAAATTCAACTCCCTTAGCTGAAGGAAGCCACAGCAAGGCAGTTTGAACGATATGTTTGCTTTGTGTTTTAGATAAATTTTTACAGCGACTTCTTAAATGCTTTAATTCAGCTGGAAAAATCTGTTTTCTCCTTGTTTATAGATAGGGTTTACAAACTACCGCAAACACACATCAGTTAACTAAGTAAGTTGAATGCACACATTAAAGACCATTCTCTTAGGTAGCTCCGTTTTTCTTTTATAAGCAGACGTTTCTCAATACACCATGTACTCTCATTCATTCAGGAATATCCAAACGCAGCTCCCAGAAGAAAGGAGTTTCCAACTCACTGAATCTAAACACCACCTCAACTCTCTTAGCTGAACCAATTCGCAGCAAAGTAGTTTCACCCATAGATTTGTTCTGTGTTTTAGACAAAGATTTACAGCTATTTCTTACATGCTTGGATTTAGCTGGAAAAACTTGTTTTCAGCTTCTTCACAGAAAAGGTTTACAAACTATTGTGAAAACGTATCAGTTTATCTTCGTAAGTTGAGTTCACACATTGGAGACCATTCTATTAGGTAGCTCTGTTTCCCTTTCACAACCAGAAATTTCTCAATACAGCATGGTCTTCCATTCACTCGGGAACATTTAAACGCAACTGCCAGCTGAAACGAGTTTCTAACGGGCTGAATCTAAACTCTGCTTCAACTCTTTTAGCTGAATCAACCCACAGCAGAGTAGTTTGAAGGATACGTTTGTTTCTTTTGTTAGACGGAGATTTACAACTATTTCTTAAATGCTTTGATTTAGCTTGAAAATCCCCTTTCTGCTTCTGCACAGAAAGGGTGTATAAACTACTGCAAACACGCATCAGTTTAAGTCTGTATGTTGAATGCACACATTGAAGACTATTCTGTTAGGTAGCTTTGTTATGGTTTTAGAAGCAGATATTTCTCAACACAGCATGTACTCTCATTCACTCTGGAATATCAAAACACGGCTCCTAGAAGAAACGTGCGTCAAACTCTCTCAATGTAAACATGGATTTAACTTTCTTTGTGTAAGTAACACATAGCAGAGCAGTTTGAATGATATGTTTGTTTTGTGTTTTAGGCAAAGACTTAAAACTAATTCTTAACTGCCTTAATTCGGCTGGAGAAATCCGTTTTCTGCTTCTGTACAGAAATATTTTACAAACTATTGCAAACGAACCTCAGTTTTTCTTTGTAAGTTGCGAGCACACATTGAATACCGTTTCCTTAGGTAGCTCAGGTTTCGTTTTAGAACCAGATATTTCTCATTACAGCATGTAGTCCCATTCATTAGGGAACATCCAAATGCAGACCCCAAAGGAAACTCTTTTTTACCTTGCTGAATTTAAACAGCGCTTCAACTCTCTTAGCTGAACGAACTCACAGCAGAGTAGTTTGAAGGATATGTTTCTGTTGTGTTTTAGACGGAGATTTATAGCTATTTTTAAATTCTACAACTTAGCTGAAAAAATTTGTTTTCAGCTTCTTTACAGATAAGGTTTAAAACTACTGCAAACACATATCAGTTTAACTCTGTAAGTTTAATGCACACATATAAGACGGTTCTATTATGTAGCTTTCTTTTCATTTTAGAACCAGACATTTCTCAATACAGCATGTACTCTCATTCACTCGGGAGCATTCAAACGCAGCTCCCACCTTAAAGGCGTTTCCAACTCGCGGAATCTAAACATTGCTTCAATTCTCTTAGCTGAACAAACCCACAGCAGAGTAGTTTGAAGGATACGTTTGTTTCTTGTGTTAGACTGAGATTTACAACTATTTCTTAAATGCTTTGATTTGGCTTGAAGGTCCTTTTCTTGTTTCTTCAAAGAAGGGGTGTACAAATTACTGCAAACACGCATCAGTTTAACTCTGTAATTTGAATGCACACATTGAAGACCATTCTGTTAGGTAGCTCCGTTTTGGTTTTGGAAGCAGATATTTTTCAATACAGCATTTACTCATATTCACTCTGGAATATCAAAACGCAGCTCCTAGAAGAAACGTGCGTCAAACTCTCTGAATGTAAACGTGGATTGAACTTTCTTTGTGTAACGGACACATAGCAGAGCAGTTTGAACGATATGTTTGTTTTGTGTTTTAGACAAAGATTTACAGCTACTTCTGAAATGCTTGATACCACTGGAGAAATCCGTTTTCTGCTTCTTTACAGAAAGATTTTACTAACTCTTTGAAGCACACCTCAGTTTTTCTTTGTAAATTGAGAGCACACATTGAATACCGTTTTCTTTTTTTTTTTTTTTTACTATTTTGTGAAATATATTGTATATTTTCAAGTATTTTTTATTTTATTTATTTTCATTTTTTTCTTTTTATTGGATTATAGGTTTTGGGGTACATGGGCAGAGCATGCAAGACAGTTGCGTAGGTACACACATGGCAGTGTGCTTTGCTTTCCTTCTCCCCTTCACCCACATTTGGCATTTCTCCCCAGGCTATCCCTCCCCACCTCCCCCTCCCACTGGCCCTCCCCTTTTCCCCCAATAGACCCCACTGTTTAGTACTCCCCTTTCTGTGTCCATGTGTTCTCATTTTTCATCACCCACCTATGAGTGAGAATATGTGGTGTTTCATTTTCTGTTCTTGTGTCAGTTTGCTGAGGATGAAGTTTTCCAGATTCATCCATGTCCCTACAAACGACACAAACTCATCATTTCTGATTGCTGCATAATATTCCATGGTGTATATGTGCCACATTTTTCCAATCCAGTCTATTATCAATGGGCATTTGGGTTGATTCCAGGTCTTTGCTATTGTAAACAGTGCTGCAATGAACATTCGTGTACATGTGTCCTTATAGTAGAACGATTTATAGTCTTTTGGATATATACCCAGTAATGGGATTGCTGGGTCAAATGGAATTTAAATTTCTAAGGCCTTGAGGAATCGCCACACTGTCTTCCACAAAGGTTGAACTAATTTACACTCCCACCAACAGTGTAAAAGTGTTTTATTTTCTCCACATCCTCTCCAGCATCTGTTGTCTCCAGATTTTTTAATGATCGCCATGCTCACTGGCGTGAGATGGTATCTCAATGTGGTTTTGATTTGCATCTCTCTGATGACCAGTGACGATGAGCATTTTTTCATATGATTGTTGGCCTCATATATGTCTTCTTTCGTAAAGTATCTGTTCATATCCTTTGCCCACTTTTGAATGTGCTTGTTTGTTTTTTTCCTGTAAATCTGTTTGAGTTCTTTGTAAATTCTGGATATCAGCCCTTTGCCAGATGGGTAGACTGCGAAAATTTTTTCCCATTCTGTTGGTTGCCGATCCACTCTAGTGACTGTTTCTTTTGCCGTGCAGAAGCTGTGGAGTTTCATTAGGTCCTATTTGTCTATTTTGGCTTTTGTTGCCAATGCTTTTGGTGTTTTGTTCATGAAGTCCTTGCCTACTCCTATGTCCTGGATAGTTTTGCCTAGATTTCCTTCTAGGGTTTTTATGGTGCCAGGTCTTATGTTTAAGTCTTTAATCCATCTGGAATTAATGTTAGTGTAAGGTGTCAGGAAGGGGTCCAGTTTCCGCTTTCTGCACATGGCTAGCCAGTTTTCCCAACACAATTTGTTAAACATGGAATCCTTTCCCCATTGCTTGTTTTTGTCGGGTTTATCAAAGATTGTATAGTTGTATGTATGTTGTGTTGCCTCTGGTGCCTCTGTTTTGTTCCATTGGTCTATATCTCTGTTTTGGTACCAGTACCATGCTGTTTTGATTACTGTAGCCTTGTAGTATAGTTTGAAATCCGGTAGTGTGATGCCCCCCGCCGTGTTCTTTTTGCTTAGAATTGACTTGGCTATGCGGGCTCTCTTTTGGTTCCATATGAAGTTCATGGTGGTTTTTTCCAGTTCTGTGAAGAAAGTCAATGGTAGCTTGATGGGGATAGCGTTGATTCTGTAAAGTACTTTGGGCAGTATAGCCATTTTCACGATGTTAATTCTTCCTAACCATGAACATGGAATGTTTCTCCATCTGTTTGTTTCCTCTCTGATTTTGTTGAGCAGTGGTTTGTAGTTCTCCTTGAAGAGGTCCCTTACATTCCTTGTGAGTTGTATTTCAAGGTATTTTATTATTTTTGTAGCAATTGCGAATGGCAGTTTGCTCTTGATTTGGCTTTCTTAAAGTCTGTTATTGGTGTACACGAATGCTTGTGATTTTTGTACATTGATTTTATATCCTGAGACTTTGCTGAAGTTGCTTATCAGTTTCAGGAGTTTTTGGGCTGAGGCACTGGGGTCTTCTAGGTATACTCTCATGTCGTCTGCAAATAGAGACAATTTGGCTTCTACCTTTCCTATTTGAATACCCTTTATTTCTTTTTCTTGCCTGATTGCTGTGGCTAGAACTTCCAGTACTATATTGAATAGGAGTGGTGAGAGAGGGCATCCTTGTCTCGTGCCAGATTTTAAAGGGAATGCTTCCAGTTTTTGCCCATTCAGTATGATATTGGCTGCTGGTTTGTCGTAAATAGCTTTTATTACTTTGAGATACGTTCCATCGATACCGAGTTTATTGAGGGTTTTTAGCATAAAGTGCTGTTGAATTTTGTCAAATGTATTCTCTGCATCAATTGAGATAATCATGTGGTTTTTGGTTTTTGTTCTGTTTATGTGGTGAATTGCGTTTATAGACTTGCGTATGTTGAACCAGCCTTGCATCCCCGGGATGAATCCTACTTGATTATGATGAACAAGTTTTTTGATTTGCTGTTGCAATCGGCTTGCCAATATTTTATTGAAGATTTTTACATCTATGTTCATCATGGATATTGGCCTGAAGTTTTCTTTTCTTGTTGGGTCTCTGCCGGGTTTTGGTATCAGGATAATGTTGGTCTCATAAAATGATTTGGGAAGGATTCTCTCTTTTTGGATTGTTTAAAATAGTTTTAGAAGGAATGGTACCAGCTCCTCCTTGTGTGTCTGGTAGAATTCGGCTGTGAACCAGTCTGGACCTGGGCTTTTTTTGAGTGGTAGGCTCTTAATTGCTGCCTCAACTTCAGACCTTGTTATTGGTCTATTCATAGTTTCGGCTTCCTCCTGGTTTAGGCTTGGGAGGACACAGGAGTCAAGGAATTTATCCATTTCTTCCAGGTTTACTAGTTTATGCGCATAGAGTTGGTTGTAATATTCTCTGATGATGGTTTGAATTTCTGTGGAATCTGTGGTGATTTCCCCTTTATCGTTTGTTATTGCATCTATTTGGTTGTTCTCTCTTTTCTTTTTAATCAATCTGGCTAGTGGTCTGTCTATTTTGTTGATCTTTTCAAAGAAACAGCTCTTGGATTTATTGATTTTTTGAAGGGTTTTTCGTGTCTCTATCTCCTTCAGCTCAGCTCTGATCTTAGTTATTTCTTGTCTTCTGCTGGGTTTTGAGTTTTGTTGATCTTGCTCCTCTAGCTCTTTCAATTTTGACGATAGGGTGTCAATTTTGGATCTCTCCATTCTCCTCATATGGGCACTTATTGCTATAAACTTTCCTCTAGAGACTGCTTTAAATGTGTCCCAGAGGTTCTGGCATGTTGTGTCTTCGTTCTTATTGGTTTCGAAGAACTTCTTTATTTCTGCCTTCATTTCGTTGTTTACCCAGTCAACATTCTAGAGCCAGTTGTTCAGTTTCCATGAAGCTGTGCGGTTCTGGGTCGGTTTCTGAAATCTGAGTTCTAACTTGATTGCACTATGGTCTGAGAGGCTGTTTGTTATGATTTCAGTTGTTTTGCCTTTGTTGAGCAGTGCTTTACTTCCAATTATGTGGTCAATTTTAGAGTAGGTGTGATGTGGTGCTGAGAAGAATGTGTATTCTGTGGATTTGGGGTGGAGAGTTCTGTAAATGTCTATCAGATTTGCTTGCTCCAGGTCTGAGTTCAAGCCCTGGATATCCTTGTTGATTTTCTGTCTGGTTGATCTGTCTAGTATTGACAGTGGAGTGTTAAAGTCTCCCTCTATTATTGTGTGGGAGTCTAAGTCCTTTTGTAAGTCATTAAGAACTTGCCTTATGTATCTGGCTGCTCCTGCATTGGGTCCATATATGTTTAGGATCGTTAGCTCTTCTTGTTGTATTGATCCTTTTACCATTATGTAATGGCCTTCTTTGTCTCTTTTGATCTTTGTTGCTTTAAAGTCTATTTTATCAGAGATGAGAATTGCAACTCCTGCTTTTTTTTGCTCTCCATTAGCTTGGTAAATCTTTCTCCATCCCTTTGTTTTGAGCCTTTGTGTATCCTTGCATGTGAGATGGGTTTCCTGGATACAGCACACTGATGGGTTTTGGATTTTTATCCAATTTGCCAGTCTGTGTCTTTTGATTGGTGCATTTAGTCCATTTACATTTAGGATTAATGTTGTTATGTGTGAATTTGATACTGCCATTTTGATGCTAACTGGCTGTTTTGCCTGTTAGTTGTTGTAGATTCTTCATTATGTTGAAGATCTTTAGCATTCCGTGTGATTTTGGAATGGCTGGTACTGGTTGATCCTTTCTATGTGTAGTGCCTCTTTTAGGAGCTCTTGTAAAGCAGGCCTGGTGGTGACAAAATCTCTGAGTACTTGCTTGTTCGCAAAGAATTTTACTTTTCCTTCACTTCTGAAGCTCAGTTTGGCTGGATATGAAATTCTGGGTTGAAAGTTCTTTTCTTTAAGAATGTTGAATATTGGCCCCCACTCTCTTCTGGCTTTTAGTTTTTCTGCCAAGAGATCTGCTGTGAGTCTGATGGGCTTCCCTTTGTGGGTGACCCCACCTTTCTCTCTGGCTGCCCTTAGTATTTTCTCCTTTATTTCAACCTTGTTGAATCTGATGATTATGTGCCTTGGGGTTGCTCTTCTTGCGGAATATCTTTGTGGTCTCTGTATTTCCTGCAATTGAGTGTTGGCCTGTCTTGCTAGGTGGGGGAAATTTTCCTGGATGATGTCCTGAAGAGTATTTTTCAGCTTGGATTCATTCTCTTCGTCCCCTTCTGGTACACCTATCAAACGTAGGTTAGGTCTTTTCACATAGTCCCACATTTCTTGGAGACTTTGTTCATTCCTTTTTGCGCTTTTTTCTCTGATCTTGGTTTCTCGTTTTATTTCATTGAGTTGGTCTTCGACTTCAGATATTCCTTCTTCTGCTTGGTCAATTCGGCTATTGAAACTTGTGTTTGCTTCGCGAAGTTCTCGTATTGTGTTTTTCAGCTCCTTTAATTCATTCATATTCCTCTCTAAGTTATCCATTCTTGTTATCATTTCCTCGAATCTTGTTTCAAATCTTTTTTCAAGGTTCTTAGTTTCTTTGCATTGATTTAATACATGATCTTTTAGCTCACAAAAGTTTCTCATTATCCATCTTCTGAAGTCTAATCTGTCATTTCGTCACAGTCATTCTCCGTCCAGCTTTGCTCCCTTGCTTGTGAGGAGTTTTGGTCCTTTCTAGGAGGCGAGGTGTTCTGGTTTTGGGTGTTTTCCTCCTTTCTGCGCTGGTTTCTTCCCATCTTTGTGGATTTGTCCGCTTGTCGTTTGCGTATTTGCTGACTTTTCGATTGCGTCTCTGAGTGGACACCCAGAATGTTGATGATGAAGTATTTCTGTTGCTTGGTTTTCCTTCTACCAGTCTAGCCCCTTTGCTGTACGACTGCTGAGGTCTGCTCCAGACCCTGCCTGTCTGGGTTGCACCTCTAGCAGCTGTGGCACAGTGAGGGATGCTACCAGTTTATTTTTCTGCTATCTGTGTCCCAGGATGATGCCTGCCTAATGTCAGTCTTTTGGATATAGAGGGGTCAGGGAGCTGCTTGAGGAGACAGTTTGTACTTTATACGGGCTTAATTGCTGAGCTGTGCGCTCTGTTGTTCATTCAGGGCTCTTAGGCTGCTATGTTTGATTCTGCTGCAACAGAGCTCATTATAAAACCCATTTTTTTCTGAAATGCTCTGTGTTGAGGGGTTTGGGCTTTATTTTTGGATGCTCGATGAGGTGTCCTGCCCAGCTAGAAGGCAGACTAGCCACTGTTTGGCTGCCGAGGCTCTGCCCTGCTGTTGTGTGATTCGCCCTGTTCCTGCAGGCTCTGCTGTGGTCTCCGCCACGAGTTGCCTCAGCAACGGCAGGCTGCGTCAGCGGTGGGCGTGTATCTCAGTTGGGGCGGGTTGCTTCGGTAGTGGTGGACGCCCCTCCCCCACAGAGCATCTCGGACCATCTGCTCGGGATAGTTTGAAATCGCGGTTTTGTTCGTCCCACTGGGTATCCCAAACGATCTGTCCCTGCAATCCTCTGGGCTGGGCTACCGTCCAAGTCTCATTCAGTCTCAAGTCCAGCCCTCTCAAGTCTCAGGTTGCCGGTTCAACAGGGCACCCGAACACGTGCGCCCTGTGGGGATTGCTTGGTAGGGCCGGCCGCCGCCGCCCCGGCTGCCGGCTTCGCCAGGCAGACCTACTGCCTGGCATCCCATGTCTTTTTATACTTGGGAGTTTCCCCGTTCTGTGGGCAACAAAGATCAGTCTGTAAATGCAGCTCTGACTCACCGTTTGCGGATTCAACGCGAGCTCCAATCCTGGGTTGTTCTCACAGCGCCATCTTGAGTCCTCTCTCCTGAATACCGTTTTCTTAGGTAGTTTAGTTTTCAGTTTAGAACCAGATATTTCTCATTACAGCATGTAATCCCATTTATTCAGAAACATCCAAACGCAGGTCCCAGAAGAAACTCGTTTCTAACTCGCTGAATCCAAATACCGCTTCAACTCTCTTAGCTGAACGGACCCACAGCAGAGTAGTTTGAAAGATACGTTTGCTTTGTGTTTTAGACGAAGATTTATAGCTATTTTTAAATGCTTGGATTCAGCTGGAAAAATTTGTTTTCAGCTTCCTTACAGATAAGGTTTACAAACTACTGCAAACACACATCAGTTTACCTCTGTAAGTTTAATGCACACATTGAAGACCATTCTATTAGGTAGCTTTGTTTTCCTTTTAGAACCAGATATTTCTTAATACAGCATGTACTCTCATTCACTCGGGAACATTCAAACGCAGCTCCCACCTGAAACGCATTTCAAACTCGCTGAATCTAAACACCGCTCTAATTCTCGTAGCTGAACGAACCCACAGCAGAGTAGTTTGAAACATTGGTTTTGTGCTTTAGACGGAGATTTATAGCTATTTCTTAAATGCTTTGAGTTGGCTGGAAAATCCATTTTTTGCTTTTTCACAGAAAGAGTTTACAAACTAATGCAAACAGACATCAGTTTAACTCTTTAATTTGAATGCACACATTGAAGACCGTTCTCTAAGGTAGCTTTGTTTTTATTTTAGAACCAGACATTTCTCAATACAGCATGTACTCTCATTCACTCGGGAAAATCCAAACGCAGAAAGGAGTTTCCAACTCGCTGAATGTAAACACCGCTTCAACTCTCTTAGCTGAACCAACCCACAGCAAAGTAGTTTGAACGATAGGTAAGTTCTGTGTTTTAGACAGAGATTGAAGGCTATTTCTTAAATGCTTGGATTTAGCTGGAAAAATTTGTTCTCAGCTACTTCACATAAAAGGTTTACAAACTAGTGCGACAACAAATCAGTTTAACTCTGTAAGTTGAATGCACACATTGGAGACCATTCTATTAAATAGCTCCATTTCCCTTTTAGAACCAGACACTTCTCAATACAGTATGTTCTTCCATCCACTCGGGAACATTTAAACGCAGCTGCAAGCTGAAACGAGTTTCTAACCAGCTGAATCTAAACACAGCTTCAACTCTCTTAGCTGAGGGAACCCACAGCAGAGTAGTTTGAAGGATATGTTTGTTTCTTGTGTTAGAAGGAGATTTACAACTATTTTTTAAATGCTTTGATTTGGCTTGAAAATCCTTTTTCTGCTTCTGCACAGATAGGGTGTACAAACTACTGCAAACACGCATCAGCTTAACTCTGTAAGTTGAATGCACACATTGAAGACCATTCTGTCAGGTAGCTCCATTTTGGTTTTAGAAGCAGGTATTTCTCAATACAGCGTTTACTGCCATTCACTCTGGAATATCAAAACGCAGCTCCTAGATGAAACGTGCATCAAACTCTCTGAAACTTAACGTGGATTTAACTTTCTTTGTTTAACGAACACATAGCGAAGCAGTTTGAAAGATATGTTCGTTTTGTGTTTTAGACAAAGACTTACAGCTACTTCTGGAATGCTTTTATTCGGCTGGAGAAATCCGTTTTCTGCTTCTCTACAGAAAAATTTTACAAACTATTGCAAACACACCTGTTTTTCTTTGTATGTTGAGATCACGCATTGAATACCGTTTCCTTAGGTAGCTCAGTTTTCGTTTTAGAACCAGATATTTCTCATTACAGCATGTAATCCCATTCATTTAGTGACATCCAAACGCAGGTCCCAGAAGAAACTAATTTCTAAATCGCTGAATCTAAACAGTGTGTCAACTCTCTTAGCTGAACGGACCCACAGCAGAGTAGTTTGAAGGATACGTTTGTTCTGTGTTTTAGAAGGAGATTTACAGCTATTTTTAAAGGCTCGGCTTTAGCTGGAAAAATTTGTTTTCAGCTTATTTACAGAAAAGGTTTACAAACTACTGCGAACACACATCAGTTTAACTCTGTAAGTATAATGCACACATTGAAGACCGTTCTATTAGGTAGATTTGTTTTCCTTTTAGAACCAGACATTTCTCAATACAGCATGTACTCTCATTCACTCAGGAACATTCAAACGCATCTCCCACCTGAAAGGCATTTCAAACTCGCTGAATCTAAACACCCTTTCAATTCTCGTAGCTGAACGAACCCACAGCAGAGTAGTTTGAAGAATACGTTCGTTTTGTGCTGTAGACGGAGATTTACAGCTGTTTCTTAAATGCTTTTAGTTGGCTGGAAAATCCGTTTTTGGCTTTTACATAGAAAAACTTTACAAACTACTGCAAACAGACATCAGTTTAACTCTGTAAGTTGAATGCACACATTGAAGATTGTTCGGTTAGGTAGCTTTGTTTTCTTTTTAGTCCCAGACACTTCCATTACAGCATGTACCCTCATTCACTCTGGAACATGCAAGCGCGGCTCCCAGAAGAAACGTCCTTCTAACTCTCTGAATCTAAACACCGATTCAACTCTTTTACCTGAAGGAATCCACAGCCAGGCAGTTTGAATGATATGTTTGCTTTGTGTTTTAGACAAATTTTTACAACTACTTTTTAAATGCTTGGATTCGGCTGAAGAAATCCGTTTTCTGCTTGTTTATAGACAGGGTTTACAAACTACAGCAAACACACATCAGTTCAACTAAGTAAGTTGAATGCACAGATTAAAGACCGTTCTGTTAGGTAGCTCCGTTTTCTTTTAGAATCAGACGTTTCTCAATACAGCATGTACTTTCATTCACTCGGAAAAATCCAAACGCAGCTCCCAGAAGAAAGAAATTTTTAACTCGCTGAATCTAAACACCGCTTCAACTCTCTTAGCTGAACCAACCCACAGCAAAGTAGTTTGAATGATAGGTTTGTTCTGTGTTTTAGACGGAGATTTACAGCAATTTCTTAAATGCTTGGATTTAGCCAGAAAAATTTCTTTTCAGGTTCTTCACAAAAGAGGTTTGCTAACTAATGCAAAAACAAATCAGTTTAACTCTGTAAGTCAAATGCACACATTGAAGACCGTTCTATTAGGTAGCTCAGTTTTCCTTTTAGAACCAGACATTTCTCAATACAGCATGTTCTTCCATTCACTTGGGAACATCCAAACGCAGATGCCAGCTGATACGGGTTTCTAACCAGCTGAATGTAAACACCGCTTCAACTCTCTTAGTTGAACGAACCCACAGCAGAGTAATTTGAAGGATACGTTTGTTTCTTGTGTTAGACGGAGATTTACAACTATTTCTTAAATGCTTTGATTTGTCCTGAAAATCCTTTTTCTGCTTCTTCACAGAAAGGGTGTAGAAACTACTGCAAACACGCATCAGTTTGACTCTGTAAGTTGAATGCACACAGTGAAGACTATTCTGTTAGGTAGCATTGTTTTGGTTTTAGAAGCAGGTATTTCTCAATAGAGCGTTTAATTTTATTCACTCTGGAATATCAAAACGCGGCTTTTAGAAGAAACGTGTGTCAAACACTCTGAATGTAAACGTGGATTTTACTTTCTTTGTGTAACGAACACATAGCAGAGCAGGTTGAACGATATGTTTGTTTTGTGTTTTAGGCAAAGATTTACAGCTACTTCTAAAATGCTTTGGTTTGGCTGGAGAAATCAGTTTTCTGCTTCTGTACAGAAAGATTTTACAAACTATTGCAAACACACCTCAGTGTTTCTTTGTAAGTTGAGAGCACACATTGAATACTGTTTCCTTATGTAGCTCAGTTTTCGTTTTAGAACCAGATATTTCTCATTACAGCATGTAATCTTATTCATTCGGGAAGATCCAAACGCAGGTCCCAGAAGAAACTCGTTTCTAACTCGCTGAATTTAAACACCACTTCAACTCTCTTAGCTAAACGAACCCACAGCAAAGTAGTTTGAAGGATACGTTTGTTTTGTGTTTTAGACGAAGATTTACAGCTATTTTTAAAGGCTCGGCTTTAGCTGGAAAAATTGGTTGTCAGCTTCTTTACAGATAAGGTTTACAAACTACTGTGAACACACATCAGTTTAACTCTGTAAGTTTAATGCACACATTGAGAACCGTTCTATTACGTAGCTTTGTTTTTCTTTTAGAACCAGACATTTCTCAATACAGCATGTAATCTCATTCACTCGGGAACATTAAAACGCAGGTCCCACCTGAAAGGCCTTTCAAAGTCGCTGAATCTAAACACCGCTTCAGTTCTCTTAGCTGAACGAACCCACAGCAGAGTAGTTTGAAGGATACGTTTGTTTTGTACTTTGGACAGAGATTTACAGCTATTTCTTAAATGCTTTGATTCAACTGGAAAATCCCTTTTCTGCTTTTTCAAAGAAAGGGTTTACAAACTACTGCAAACAGACATCAGTTTAACTCTGTAAGTTGAATGAACACATTAAAGACCGTTCTGTTATGTAGCTCCGTTTTTCTTTGAGAAGTAGACATTTCTCATTAAAACATGTACCCTAATTCACTCGGGAACATCCAAATGCAGCTCCCAGAAGAAACGTCCTTCTATCTCTCTGAATCTAAACACAGATTCAACTCCCTTAGCTGAAGGAACACACAGCAAGGCAGTTTAAACCATATGTTTGCTTTGTGTTTTAGACAAATTTTTACAGCTACTTCTTCAATACTTGGATTCGGCTGGAAAATTCCGTTTTATGCTTGTTCATAGATAGGGTTTACAAACTACAGCAAACACACATCAGTTTAACTAAGTAAGTTGAATGCACACATTAAAGACCGTTCTTTTAGGTAGCTCCGTTTTTCTTTTAGAACCAGACATTTCTCAATACAGCATGTACTCTCATTCACTCGGGAAATTCCAAACGCAGCTTCCAGAAAAATGGAGTTTCAAACTCGCTGAATCTAAACACCACTTCAACTCTCTTAGCTGAACCAACCCACAGCAAAGTAGTTTGAACGATACGTTTGTTCTGAGTTTTAGACAGAGATTTCCAGCTATTTCTTAAATGCTTTGATTTAGCTGGAAAAATTTGTTTTGAGCTTTTTTACAAAAAAGGTTTACAAACTAGTGTGAAAACAAATCAGTTCAACTCTGTAAGTTGAATGCACACATTGGAGCCCGTTCTGTTAGCTAGCTCCATTTCCTTATTACAACCAGACATTTCTCAATACAGCATGTTTTTCCATTCACTCGGGAACAGCCAAACGCAGCCGCCAGCTGAAACGAGTTTCTAACTGGCTGAATCTAAACACTGCTTCAACTCTCTTAGCTGAACGAACCCACAGCAGAGTAGTTTAAAAGATACGTTTGTTTCTTGTGTTAGACGGAGATTTACAACTACTTCTTATAATGCTTTGATTTGGCTTGAAAATCTTTTTTTTCCTTCTGCACAGAAACGGTTTACAAACTACTGTAAACACGCATCACTTCAACTCTGTAACTTGCATGCCCACATTGAAGACCATTCTGTTAGGAATCTAGGTTTTGGTTTTAGAATCAGATATTTCTCAAGACAGCGTTTATTCCCATTCACCCTGGAATATCAAAACACGGCTTCTAGAAGAAACGTGTGTCAAACTCTCTGAATGTAAATGTGGATTTAACTTTATTTGTGTAACAAACACATAGCACAGCAGTTTGAACCATATGTTTGTTTTGTGTTTCAGCAAAAGATTTCCACCTACTTCTGAAATGCTTTGATTCAGCTGGAGAAATCAGT
Organism: Callithrix jacchus; assembly: GCF_049354715.1. Classification (NCBI taxonomy): domain Eukaryota; kingdom Metazoa; phylum Chordata; class Mammalia; order Primates; family Cebidae; genus Callithrix; species Callithrix jacchus. Next base: position 61,001,164 of record NC_133503.1, on the reverse strand, counting down.
TTTCTGTTGCTGTGCAGAAATATTTCACAAACACACCTCAGTTTTTCTTTGTAAGTTGAGAGCACACATTGAATACCGTTTCCTTAGGTAGCTCAGTTTTTGTTTTAGAACCACATATTTCTCATTAGAGCAGGTAATCCCATTCATTCAGGAACATCCAAACGCAGGTCCCAGAAGAAACTCGCTTCTAATTTGCTGAATATAAACACTGCTTCAACTCTCTTAGCTCAATGGAACCAAAGCAGAGTAGTTTGAAGGACACGTTTGTTTTGTGTTTTAAACGGAAGTTTACAGCTATTTTTAAAGGCTTGGCTTTAGCTGGAATAATTTGTTTTCATCTTCTTTACCGAAAAGGTTTACAAACTACTGCGAACACACATCAGTTTAGCTCTGTAAGTTTAATGCACAAATTGAAGACCGTTCTATTATGTAGCTTTGTTTTTTTTGTTAGAACCAGACATTTCTCAACACTACATGTTCTCTCATTCACTCGGGAACATTCAAACGCAGCTCCCACCTGAAACGCGTTTCAAACTCGCTGAAGCTAAACACCGCTTTAATTCTCGTAGCTGAACAGAGCCCACAGCAGAGTAGTTTGAAGGATACGTTTGTTTTGTGCTTTAGACGAAGATTTACAGATATTACTTCAATGCTTTGATTTGGCTGGAAAATCAGTTTTCTGCTTTTTCACAGAAAGGGTTAACAAACTACTGCAAACAGACATCAGTTTAACTCTGCAAGTTGAATGCACACACTGAAGTCCGTTGTTAGGTGGCTCTGTTTTCCTTCGAGAACCAGACATTTCTCATTACAGCATGTACCCTCATTCACTCGGGAACATCCAAATGCAGCTTCCAGAAGACACGGTCTTCTAACTCTCTAAATCTAAACACAGATTCAACTCCCTTAGCTGAAGGAACCCACAGCAAGACAGTTTGAATGATTTGTTAGCTTTGTGTTTTAGACAAATTTTTACGGCTAATTCTTCAATGCTTGGATTCGGCTGGAAAAATCCGTTTTATGCTTGTTCATAGATAGGGTTTACAAACTACAGCAAACACACATAAGTTTAACTAAGTAAATTGAATGCACACATTAAAGACCGTTCTGTTAGGTAGCTCCGTTTTCCTTTTAGAACCAGACGTTTCTTAATACAGCATGTACTCTCATTCACTCGGGAAAATCCAAACGCAGCTTCCAGAAGAAAGGAGTTTCCAACTCGCTGAATGTAAACACCGCTTCAACTCTCTTAGCTGAACCAACCCACATCAAAGTAGTTTGAACAATAGGTTTGTTCTCTGTTTTAGACGGAGATTTACAGGTATTTTTAAATGCTTGGATTTAGCTAAAATAATTTGTTATCAGATTCTCTACAGAAAAGGTTTACAAACTACTGTGAACACACATCAGTTTAACTCTGTAAGTTTAGTGCACACATTGAAGACCGTTCTATGAGGTAGCCTTGTTTTTCTTTAGAACCAGACATTTTTCAATACAGCATGTACCTCATTCACTCAGGAACATTCAAACGCAGCTCTCACCTGAAACGCGTTTCATACTCGCTGAATCAAAACACCGCTTCAGTTATCGTAGCTGAACGAACCCACAGAAGAGTAGTTTGAAGGATATGTTTGTTTTGTGCTTCAGACAGAGATTTACAGCTGTTTCTTAAATGCTTTGATTTGGCTGGAAAATCCGTTTTCTGCTTTTACGCAGAAAAACATTACAAACTACTGCAAACAGACATCAGTTTAACTCTGTAAGTTGAATGCACACATTGAAGATCATTCTTTTAGGTAGCTCCATTTTCCTTTTAGACCCAGATATTTCCATTACAGCATAGACCCTCATTCACTCGGGAACATGCAAACGTGGCTCCCAGAGGAAACGTCCTTCTAACTCTCTGAATCCAAACACAGATTCAACTCCCTTAGCTGAAGGAACCCACAGGAAGGCAGTTTGAATAATATGTTAGCTTTGTGTTTTAGACAAATTTTTACAGCTACTTCTTAAATGCCTGTATTTGGCTGGAAAAATCCGTTTTCTGCTTGCTTATAGGTAGTGTTTACAAACTACAGCAAACACACATCAGTTCAACTAATTAAGTTGAATGCACACGTTAAAGACCGTTCTGTTAGGTAGCTTCATTATCCTTTTAGAACCAGACGTTTCTCAATACAACATGTCCTCTCATTCACTCGGGAACATCCAAACGCAGCTCCCAGAAGAAAGGAGTTTCCAACTCGCTGAATCTAAACACCGCTTCAACTCTCTTAGCTGAGCCAACCCACAGCAAAGTAGTTTGAACCATAGGTTTGTTCTGTGTTTTAAACGGAGATTGAAAGCTATTTCTTAAATGCTTGGATTTAGCTGGAAACATTTGTTTTCAACTTCTTCACAGAAAAGGTTTACAAACCAGTGCGAAAGCACATAAGTTTAACTCTGTAGGTTGAATGCACACATAACAGACCGTTCTATTAGGTAGCTTCGTTTCCCTTTTAGAACCAGACATTTCTCAATACAGCATATACTTCCATTTACTAGGGAACATCCAAACGCAGCCGCCAGCTGAAACGAGTTTCTAACCATCTGAATCTAAACACCGCTTCAACTCTTTTAGCTGAACGAACTTACAGCAGAGTAATTTCAAGGATACGTTTTTCTTTATAAGTTGAGAGCACACATTGAATACCGTTTCCATAGGTAGCTCAGTTTTTGTTTTACAACCAGATATTTCTCAATAACGCATGTACTCTCATTCACTCGGGAACATTCAAATTCAACTTTCACCTGAAACACGTTTCAAACTCGTTGAATCTAAACACCACTGCAATTCTTGTAGCTGAACCAACCCATAGCAGAGTAGTTTGAAGGATACGTTTCTTTTGTGCTTTAGACGGAGATTTACAGCTATTTCTTAAATGCTTTGATTTGGCTGGAAAATCCGTTTTTTGCTTCTTCACAGAAAGGGTGTAAAAACTACTGCAAACACGCATCAGTTCAACTCTGTAAGTTAAACGCACACATTGAAGACCATTCTGTTAGGTAGCTCCCTTTTGGTTTTAGAAGCAGATATTTCTCAATACAGTGTTTACTCCCATTCTCTCTGGAATATCAAAACAACAGAGTAGTTTGAAGGATACGTTTGTTTTGTGTTTTACACGGAGATTGACAGCTATTTTTAAATGCTTGCATTTAGCTGGAAAAAATTCTTTTCAGCTTCTTTATAGATAAGGTTTACCAACTACTGCGAACACACATCAGTTTAACTCTGTAAGTTTAATGCACACATTGAAGACCATTCTATTATGTAGCTTTGTTTTTCTTTTAGAACAAGACATTTCTCTATACAGCACTTACTCTCATTCACTCAGGAACATTCAAAGGCAGCTTTCAAATGAAACGCGCTTCAAACTCGCTGAATCTAAACACTGCTTCAATTCTTGTAGCTCAACGAACCCACAGCAGAGTAGTTTGAAGCATACGTTTGTTTTGTTGTTTAGACGGAGATTTACAGCTGTTTTTTAAATGCTTTGATTTGGCTGGAAAATCCGTTTTCTGCTTTTTCACAGGAAGGATTTACTAACTACTGCAAACAGACATCAGTTTAACTCTGTAAGTTGAATGCACACATTGAAGACCATTCTGTTAGGTAGCTCCGTTTTCCGTTTAGACCCAGATATTTCCATTACAGCATGTACCCTCATTCACTCGGGAACATGCAAACACGGCTCCCAGAAGAAACGTCCTTCCAACTCTCTGAATCTAAACACAGATTCAACTCCCTTAGCGGAAGGAACCCACAGCAAGGCAGTTTGAATGATGTGTTTGCTTTGTGTTTTAGACAAATTTTTACAGATACTTTTTAAATGCTTGTATTCGGCTGGACGAATTTGTTTTCTGCTTGTTTATAGAAAGGCTTTACAAACTACAGCAAACACACATCAGTCTCACTAAGTAAGTTGAATGCACACATTAAAGAAGGTTCTGTTAGGTAGCTAAGTTTTCCTTTTAGATTCAGACGTTTCTCAATACAGCATGTGCTCTCATTCACTCGTTAAAATCCAAACGCAGCTTCCAGAAGAAAGTAGTTTCCAACTCGCTGAATGTAAACACCGCTTCAACTCTCTTAGCTGAACCAACCCACAGCAAAGTAGTTTGAACGATAGGTTTGTTCTGTGTTTCAGACGGAGATTTACAGCTATTTCTTAAATGCTTGGATTTAGCTGGAAAATTTTGTTTTCAGCTTCTTCACATAAAAGGCTTACAAACTACTGGGAAAATAAATCAGTTTAACTCTGTAAGTTGAATGCACACACTGGAGACCCTTCTATTAAATAGCTCCGTTTCCCTTTAAGAACCAGACATTTCTCAATACAGCATGGTCTTCCATTCACTCGGGAACATTCAAACGCAGCCTCCAGCTGAAATGAGTTTCTATCCGGCTGAATCTAAACACCGCTTAAACTCTCTGAGCTGAAAGAACCCACAGCAGAGTAGTTTGAAGGATACGTTTCTTTCTTATGTTAGACGGAGATTTAAAACTATCTTTTAAATGCTTTGATTTGGCTTGAAAATCTTTTTTCTGCTTCTGCACAGAAAGGGTGTATAAACTACTGCAAACACGCATCAGCTTAACCCTGTAAGTTGAATGCACACAGTGAAGTCCATTCTGTTAGGTAGCTCCGTTTTGGTTTTAGAAGCAGATATTTCTCAATACAGGGTTTACTCCCATTCACTCTGGAATATCAAAACGCGGCTCCTAGTAGAAACGTGCGTCAAACTCTCTGAATGTAAACGTTGATTTAACTTTCTTTGTGAAACGAACACATAGCAGAACAGTTTGGACGATATGTTTGTTTTGTGTTTTAGACAAAGATTTACAGCTACTTCTGAAATGCTTTGATTCGGCTGGAGAAATCCGTTTTCTGCTTCTGTACAGAAAGATTTTACAAACTATTGCAAACACACCTCAGTTTTTCTTTGTAAGTTGAGAGCACACATTGAATACCGTTTCCTTAGGTAGCTCAGTTTTCATTATAGAACCAGATATTTCTCATAAAGCATGTAATCCCATTCATTCAAAAACATTCTAATGCAGGTCCCAGAAGAAACTCCTTTCAACCTCGCTGAATCTAAACACTGTTCAACTGTCTTAGCTGAACGAACCCACAGCAGAGTAGATTGAACGATATGTTTGTTTTGTGTTTTAGACAGAGATTTACAGCTACTTCTTAAATGCTTGGATTCAGTTGGAAAAATCCGTTTTCTGTTTGTTTAGATAAATGGTTTACAATATACAGCAAACACACATAAGTTTAACTCTGTAAGTTGAATGCACACATGGAAGACGGTTCTGTTAGGTAGCTTCATTTTCCTTTTAGTACCAGACATTTCTCAATGCAGGTTGTAATCTCATTAACACATGAACATCCGATCACAGCTACCAGAAGTAACGAGTTTCTAACTTGCTGAATCTAAACACCGCTTGAACTCTCTTAGCTTAACGAACCCACAGCAGAGTAATTTGAATGATAGGTTTGTTCTGTGTTGTAGACGGAGATTAACTGCTGTTTCTTAAATGCTTGGATTTAGCTGGAAAAATTTGTTTTCAGCTTCTTGACAGAAAAAGGTTGCAAACTACTGCAACCACCCATCAGTTTACCTCTGTAAGTTGAATTCACACATTGAAGGCCATTCAGTTACGTAGCTCTGTTTTGGTTTTAGAAGCAGATATATCTCATTACAGCCTTTACTCCCATTCACTCTGGAATATTAGAACTCGGCTCCTAGAAGAAACGTGCTTCTAACCCTTTGAATTTCAACGTGGATTTAACTTTCTTAGTGTAAAGAATACTTTGCAGACCAGTTTGAGCGATATGTTTCTTTTGTGTTTTAGACGGAGATTTACAGCTACTTCTTAAATGCTTGAATTCAGCTGGAAAAATCCGTTTTTTGCTTCTGTACAGAAGGGTTTAAAAACTACTGGAAACATACATCAGTTTCTCTTCGTAAGTTGAATGCACACATTCAAGACCGTTCTCATAGGTAGCTCCGTTTTCCAATAAGAACCAGTTATTTCTCAATACATCTTGGAATTCCATTCACTCGGGAACATCCAAACGCAGCTCCCAGAAGCAACGTGTTTCTCTCTCGCCGTATCTAAACACCGCTTCAACTCTCTTAGCTCAACGAACCCACAGCAGAGTCGTTCGAAGGATATGTTTGATTTGTGTTTTAGATTTACACCTATTTCTTAAATGCTTGGATTTAGCTGGAAAAATCCGTTTTCAACTTCTTCACAGAAAAAATTTAGAAACTACTGCAAACTCATCTCAGCTTAGTTTTGTAAGCTTAATGCACACATTGAAGACCATTCCGTTAGGTAGCTCTGTTTTGATTTTAGAAGCAGATATTTCTCAATACAGCGTTTACCCCATTAACCCTGGAATATCAAAACGCAGCTCCTATAAGAAACGTGTGTCTAAGTCTCTGAATCAAAACACAGATTCAACTTCATTAGCTTAAGGAACCCACAGCAAGGCAATTTGAACGACACGTCTGTATTGTTCTTTAGACGGAGATTTACAGCTACTTCTTAAGTTCTTGGATTCGGCTGGAAAAATCCGTTTTCTGCTTCTTTATAGATAGGGTTTACAAACTACATCAACACACATCAGTTTATCTCTGTAACTTGAATGCACACATTGAAGACCCTTCTCTTGCATGGTTTTGTTTACCTTTTACAATCAGATATTTCTCAATACAGCATGTAATCTTATTCAGTTGGAACCATCCAAACGCAGCTCCCAGGAATAATGCGTGCCTAACTCGCTGAATCTAAACACCACTTCAACTCTCTTAGCTTAACGAACCCACAGCAGAGTAGCTTGAAGTATACGTTTATATTGTGATTTAGACGGAAATTCACTATTTTTTTTTTAATATTTTATTGGATTTTAGGTTTTGGGGTACATGAGCAGAGCATGCAAGACAGTTGAGTAGGTACACACATGGCAGTGTGCTTTGCTTTCCTTCTCCCCTTCACTCACACTTGGCATTTCTCCCCAGGCTATCACTCCTCACCTCCCCCTCCCACTGGCCCTCCCCTTTCCCCCCCAATAGACCCCAGTGTTTAGTACTCCCCTTTCTGTGTCCATGTGTTCTCATTTTTCGTCACCCACCTATGAGTGAGAATATGTGGTGTTTCATTTTCTGTTCTTGTGTCAGTTTGCTGCGGATGATGTTCTCCAGATTCATCCATGTCCCTACAAACGACACGAACTCATCATTTCTGATTGCTGCATAATATTCCATGGTGAATATGTGCCACATTTTTCCAATCCAGTCTATTATCAATGGGCATTTGGGTTGATTCCAGGTCTTTGCTATTGTAAACAGTGCTGCAACGAACATTCGTGTATATGTGTCCTTATAATAGAACGATTTATAGCCTTTTGGATATATACCCAGAAATGGGATTGCTGGGTCAAATGGAATTTCTATTTCTAAGTCCTTGAAAAATCGCCACACTGCCTTCCACAATGGTTGAACTAATTTACACTCCCACCAACAGTGTAAAAGTGTTCCTTTTTCTCCACATCCTCTCCAGCATCTGTTGTCACCAGATTTTTAATGATCGCCATTCTAACTGGCGTGAGGTGGTATCTCAATGTAATTTTGATTTGCATCTCTCTGATGACCAGTGACGATGAGCATTTTTTCATGTGATTGTTGGCCTCATATATGTCTTCTTTCGTAAAGTATCTGTTCATATCCTTTGCCCACTTTTGAATGTGCTTGTTTGTTTTTTTCCTGTAAATCTGTTTGAGTTCTTTGTAAATTCTGGATATTAGCCCTTTGTAAGATGGGTAAACGGCAAAAATTTTTTCCCATTCTGTTGGTTGCCCATTCACTCTAGTGCCTGTTTCTTTTGCCGTGCAGACGCTGTGGAGTTTCATTAGGTCCCATTTGTCTATTTTGGCCTTTGTTGCCAATGCTTTTGGTGTTTTGTTCATGAAGTCCTTGCCTACTCCTATGTCCTGGATAGTTTTGCCTAGATTTCCTTCTAGAATTTTTATGGGGCCAGGTCTTATATTTAAGTCTTTAATCCATCTGGAGTTAATTTTAGTGTAAGGTGTCAGGAAGGGGTCCAGTTTCTGCTTTCTGCACATTGCTGGCCAGTTTTCCCAACACCATTTGTTAAACAGGGAATCCTTTCCCCATTGCTTGTTTTCGTCAGGTTTATCAAAGACTGTATAGTTGTAGATATGTTGTGTTGCCTCCGGTGCCTCTCTTTTGTTCCACTGGTCTACATCTCTGTTTTGGTACCAGTACCATGCTGTTTTGATTACTGTAGCCTTGTAGTATAGTTTGAAATCCGGTAGTGTGATGCCCCCCGCTGTGTTCTTTTTGCTTAGAATTGACTTGGCTATGCGGGCTCTCTTTTGGTTCCATATGAAGTTCATGGTGGTTTTTTCCAGTTCTGTGAAGAAAGTCAATGGTAGCTTGATGGGGATAGCGTTGATTCTGTAAATTACTTTGGGCAGTATAGCCATTTTCAAGATATTAATTCTTCCTAACCATGAACATGGAATGCTTCTCCATCTGTTTGTGTCCTCTCTGATTTCATTGAGCAGTGGTTTGTAGTTCTCCTTGAAGAGGTCCCTTATGTTCCTTGTGAGTTGTATTCCAAGGTATTTTATTCTTTTTGTAGCAATTGTGAATGGCAGTTCGTTCTTGATTTGGCTTTCTTTATGTCTGTTATTGGTGTAGACAAATGCCTGGGATTTTTGCACATTGATTTTATATCCTGAGACTTTGCTGAAGTTGCTTATCGGTTTCAGGAGTTTTGGGGCTGAGGCGATGGGGTCTTCTAGGTATACTATCATGTCTTCTGCAAATAGAGATAATTTGGCTTCCACCTTTCCTATTTGAATACCCTTTATTTCTTTTTCTTGCCTGATTTCTCTGGCTAGAACTTCCAGTACTATATTGAATAGGAGTGGTGAAAGAGGGCATCCTTGTCTAGTCCCAGATTTCAAAGGGAATACTTCCAGTTTTTGCCCATTCAGTATGATATTGGCTGTTGGTTTGTCATAAATAGCTTTTATTACTTTGAGATACGTTCCATCGATACCGAGTTTATTAAGGGTTTTTAGCATAAAGGGCTGTTGAATTTTGTCAAATGCCTTCTCTGCGTCAATTGAGATAATCATGTGGTTTTTGCTTTTGGTTCAGTTTATGTGGTGAATTATGCTTATAGACTTGTGTATGTTGAACCAGCCTTGCTTCCCCGGGATGAATTCTACTTGATCATGATGAATAAGTTTTTTAATTTGCTGTTGCAATCGGCTTGCCAATATTTTATTGAAGATTTTTGCATCTATGTTCATCATGGATATTGGCCTGAAGTTTTCTTTTCTTGTTGGGTCTCTGCCGGGTTTGGTATCAGAATGATGTTGGTCTCATAAAATGGTTTGGGAAAAATTCCCTTTGTTGGAATTGTTTGAAATAGTTTTAGAAGGAATGGTACCAGCTCCTCTTTGTGTGTCTGGTAGAATTCGGCTGTGAACCAGTCTGGACCTGGGCTTTTTTTGAGTGGTAGGCTCTTAATTGCTGCCTCGACTTCTGACCTTGTTATCGGTCTATTCATAGTTTCAGCTTCCTCCTGGTTTAGGCTTGGGAGGACACAGGAGTCCAGGAATTTATCCATTTCTTCCAGGTTTACTAGTTTATGTGCATGGAATTGTTTGTAATATTCTCTGATGATGGTTTGAATTTCTGTGGAATCTGTGGTGATTTCCCCTTTATCATTTTTTTATCTTTTTTTTTTTTAATTTTTTATTGGATTATAGGTTTTGGGGTACATGAGCAGAGCATGCAAGACAGTTGCATAGGTACACACATGGCAGTGTGCTTTGCTTTTCTTCTCCCCTTCACCCACATTTGGCATTTCTCCCCAGGCTATCCCTCCCCACCTCCCCCTCCCACTGGCCCTTCCCTTTTCCCCCCAATAGACCCCAGTGTTTAGTACTCCCCTTTCTGTGTCCATGTGTTCTCATTTTTCATCACCCACCTATGAGTGAGAATATGCGGTGTTTCATTTTCTGTTCTTGTGTCAGTTTGCTGAGGATGATGTTTTCCAGATTCATCCATGTCCCTACAAACGACACCAACTCATCATTTCTGATTGCTGCATAATATTCCATGGTGTATATGTGCCACATTTTTCCAATCCAGTCTATTATCAATGGGCATTTGGGTTGATTCCAGGTCTTTGCTATTGTAAACAGTGCTGCAATGAACATTCGTGTACATGTGACCTTATAGTAGAACGATTTATAGTCTTTTGGATATATACGCAGTAATGGGATTGCTGGGTCAAATGGAATTTCTATTTCTAAGGCCTTGAGGAATCGCCACACTGTCTTCCACAATGGTTGAACTAATTTACACTCCCACCAACAGTGTAAAAGTGTTCCTTTTTCTCCACATCCTCTCCAGCATCTGTTGTCTCCAGATTTTTTAATGATCGCCATTCTCACTGGCGTGAGATGGTATCTCAATGTGGTTTTGATTTGCATCTCTCTGATGACCAGTGACGATGAGCATTTTTTCATATGATTGTTGGCCTCATATATGTCTTCTTTCGTAAAGTATCTGTTCATATCCTTTGCCCACTTTTGAATGGGCTTGTTTGTTTTTTTCCTGTAAATCTGCTTGAGTTGTTTGTAAATTCTGGATATCAGCCCTTTGTCAGATGGGTAGACTGAGAAAATTTTTCCCATTCTGTTGGTTGCCGATCCACTCTAGTGACTGTTTCTTTTGCCGTGCAGACGCTGTGGAGTTTCATTAGGTCCCATTTGTCTATTTTGGCTTTTGTTGCCAATGCTTTTGGTGTTTTGTTCATGAAGTCCTTGCCTACTCCTATGTCCTGGATAGTTTTGCCTAGATTTCCTTCTAGGGTTTTTATGGTGCCAGGTCTTATGTTTAAGTCTTTAATCCATCTGGAGTTAATTTTAGTGTAAGGTGTCAGGAAGGGGTCCAGTTTCTGCTTTCTGCACATGGCTAGCCAGTTTTCCCAACACCATTTGTTAAACATGGAATCCTTGCCCCATTGCTGGTTTTTGTCAGGTTTATCAAAGATTGTATAGTTGTATGTATGTTGTGTTGCCTCCGGTGCCTCTGTTTTGTTCCATTGGTCTATATCTCTGTTTTGGTACCAGTACCATGCTGTTTTGATTACTGTAGCCTTGTAGTATAGTTTGAAATCCGGTAGTGTGATGCCCCCCGCTGTGTTCTTTTTGCTTAGAATTGACTTGGCTATGCGGGCTCTCTTTTGGTTCCATATGAAGTTCATGGTGGTTTTTTCCAGTTCTGTGAAGAAAGTCAATGGTAGCTTAATGGGGATAGCGTTGATTCTGTAAATTACTTTGGGCAGTATAGCCATTTTCACGATATTAATTCTTCCTAACCATCAACATGGAATGTTTCTCCATCTGTTTGTGTCCTCTCTGATATCGTTGAGCAGTGGTTTGTAGTCCTCCTTGAAGAGGTCCCTTACGTTCCTTGTGAGTTGTATTCCAAGGTATTTTATTCTTTTTGTAGCAATTGCGAATGGCAGTTCGCTCTTGATTTGGCTTTCTTTAAGTCTGTTATTGGTGTAGACGAATGCTTGTGATTTTTGCACATTGATTTTATATCCTGAGACTTTGCTGAAGTTGTTTATCAGTTTCAGGAGTTTTTGGGCTGAGGCGATGGGGTCTTCTAGGTATACTATCATGTCTTCTGCAAATAGAGATAATTTGGCTTCCACCTTTCCTATTTGAATACGCTTTATTTCTTTTTCTTGCCTGATTGCTCTGGCTAGAACTTCCAGTACTATATTGAATAGGAGTGGTGAGAGAGGGCATCCTTGTCTAGTACCAGATTTCAAAGGGAATGCTTCCAGTTTTTTCCCATTCAGTATGATATTGGCTGTTGGTTTGTCATAAATAGCTTTTATTACTTTGAGATACGTTCCATCGATACCGAGTTTATTGAGGGTTTTTAGCATAAAGGGCTGTTGAATTTTGTCAAATGCCTTCTCTGTGTCAATTGAGATAATCATGTGGTTTTTGTTTTTGGTTCTGTTTATGTGGTGAATTACGTTGATAGACTTGCGTATGTTGAACCAGCCTTGCATCCCTGGGATGAATCCTACTTGATAATGATGAATAAGTTTTTTAATTTGCTGTTGCAATCGGCTTGCCAATATTTTATTGAAGATTTTTGCATCTATGTTCATCATGGATATTGGCCTGAAGTTTTCTTTTCTCGTTGGGTCTCTGCCGGGTTTTGGTATCAGGATGATGTTGGTCTCATAAAATGATTTGGGAAGGATTCCCTCTTTTTGGATTGTTTGAAATAGTTTTAGAAGGAATGGTACCAGCTCCTCCTTGTGTGTCTGGTAGAATTCGGCTGTGAACCCATCTGGACCTGGGCTTTTTTTGTGAGGTAGGCTCTTAATTGCTGCCTCAACTTCAGACCTTGTTATTGGTCTATTCATAGTTTCAGCTTCCTCCTGGTTTAGGCTTGGGAGGACACAGGAGTCCAGGAATTCATCCATTTCTTCCAGGTTTACTAGTTTATGTGCATAGAGTTGTTTGTAATATTCTCTGATGATGGTTTGAATTTCTGTGGAATCTGTGGTGATTTCCCCTTTATCATTTTTTATTGCATCTATTTGGTTGTTCTCTCTTTTTAATCAATTGTGCTAGTTGTCTGTCTATTTTGTTGATCTTTTCAAAAAACCAGCTCTTGGATTTATTGATTTTTTGAAGGGTTTTTCGTGTCTCTATCTCCTTCAGTTCAGCTCTGATCTTAGTTATTTCTTGTCTTCTGCTGGGTTTTGAGTTTTGTTGATCTTGCTCCTCTAGCTCTTTCAATTTTGACGATAGGGTGTCAATTTTGGATCTCTCCATTCTCCTCATATGGGCACTTATTGCTATATACTTTCCTCTAGAGACTGCTTTAAATGTGTCCCAGAGGTTCTGGCATGTTGTGTCTTCGTTCTCATTGGTTTCGAAGAACTTCTTTATTTCTGTCTTCATTTCATTGTTTACCCAGTCAACATTCAAGAGCCAGTTGTTCAGTTTCCATGAAGCTGTGCGGTTCTGGGTTGGTTTCTGTATTCTGAGTTCTAACTTGATTGCACTATGGTCTGAGAGGCTGTTTGTTATGATTTCAGTTGTTTTCCATTTGGTGAGCAGTGCTTTACTTCCAATTATGTGGTCAATATTAGAGTAGGTGTGATGTGGTGCTGAGAAGAATGTGTATTCTGTAAATCTGGGGTGGAGAGTTCTGTGAATGTCTATCAGATTTGCTTGCTCCAGGTCTGAGTTCAAGCCCTGGATATCCTGGTTGATTTTCTGTCTGGTTGATCTGTCTAATATTGACAGTGGAGTGTTAAAGTCTCCCACTATTATTGTGTGGGAGGCTAAGTCTCTTTGTAAGTCATTAAGAACTTGCCTTATATATCTGGGTGCTCCTGCATTGGGTCCATATACGTTCAGGATCATTAGCTCCTCTTGTATCGATCTTTTTACCATTATGTAATGGCCTTCTTTGTCTCTTTTGATCTTTGTTGCTTTAAAGTCTATTTTATCAGAGATGAGAATTGCAACTCCTGCTTTCTTTTGCTCTCCATTTGCTTGGTAAATCTTCCTCCATCCCTTTATTCTGAGCCTTTGTGTATCCTTGCATGTGAGATTGGTTTCCTGAATACAGCACACTGATGGGTTTTGGATTTTTATCCAATTTGCCAGTCTGTGTCTTTTGATTGGTGCATTTAGTCCATTTACATTTAGGGTTAATATTGTTATGTGTCAATTTGATACTGCCATTTGATGCTAAGTGGCTGTTTTGCCTGTTAGTTGTTGTAGATTCTTCATTATGTTGCTGCTCTTTAGCATTCAGTGTGATTTTGGAATGGCTTGTACTGGTTGTTCCTTTCTATGTGTAGTGCCTCTTTTAGGAGCTCTTGTAAAGCAGGCCTGGTGGTGATAAAATCTCTGAGTACTTGCTTGTTCACAAAGGATTTTATTTTTCCTTCACTTGTGAAGCTCAATTTGGCTGGATATGTAATTCTGGGTTGAAAGTTCTTTTCTTTAAGAATGTTGAATATTGGCCCCCACTCTCTTCTGGCTTGTAGTGTTTCTGACGAGAGATCTGCTGTGAGTCTGATGGGCTTCCCTTTGTGGGTGACCCGACCTTTCTCTCTGGCTGCCCTTAGTATTTTCTCCTTCATTTCAACCTTGTTGAATCTGACGATTATGTGCCTTGGGGTTGCTCTTCTTGCGGAATATCTTTGTGGTCTTCTCTGTATTTTCTGCATTTGAATGTTGGCCTGTCTTGCTAGGTGGGGGAAATTTTCCTGGATGATGTCCTTAGAAGTATTTTCTAGCTTGGATTCAATCTCTTCGTCCCCTTCTGATACACCTATCAAAGGTAGGTTAGGTCTTTTCACATAGTTCCACATTTCTTGGAGTCTTTGTTCATTCCTTTTTGCGCTTTTTTCTCTAATCTTGGTTTCTTGTTTTATTTCATAGAGTTGGTCTTCGACTTCAGATATTCTTCCTTCTGCTTGGTCAATTCGGCTATTGAAACTTGTGCATGCTTCACGAAGTTCTCATATTGTGTTTTTCAGCTCCTTTAATTCATTCATATTCCTCTCTAATTTGTCCGTTCTTGTAAACATTTCCTCATATCTTTTTTCAAGTTCCTTAGTTTCTTTGCATTGATTTGATACATGTTCTTTTAGCTCAGAAAAGTTTCTCATTATCCACCTCCTGAAGTCTAATTCCATCATTTCGTCACAGTCATTCTCCATCCAGCTTCGTTCCCTTGCTGGTGTGGAGTTTTGTTCCTTTCTAGGAGGCAAGTTGTTCTGGTTTTGGGTGTTTTCCTCCTTTTTGCGCTGGTTTCTTCCCATCTTTGTGGATTTATCTGCTTGTCATCTGCGTAGTTGCTGACTTTTCAATTGGGTCTCTGAGTGGACACCCAGATTGTTAATGATGAAGTATTTCTGTTACTTGGTTTTCCTTCTACCAGTCTAGCCGCTTTGCTGTACGACTGCTGAGGCTCACTCCAGGCCCTGCTTGTCTTGGGTGCACCTCTAGCAGCTGTGGCACTGTGAGGGATGCTACCAGTTTCTTTTTCTGCTATCTTTGTCCCAGGATGATGCCTGCCAAATGTCAGTCTTTTGAATATAGAGGGGGTCAGGGAGCTTCTTGAGGAGACAGTCTGTACTTTATAGGAGCTCAATTGCTGAGCTGTGAGCTCTGTTGTTCATTCAGGGCTGTTAGGCTGCTATGTTTGATTCTGCTGCAAGAGAACTCATTAAAAAACCCTTTTTTCTCAACTGCTCTGTATTGGGGGTTTGGGCTTTATTTTTGGATGTCCGTTGATGTGTCCTTCCCAGCTAAGGGGCAGACTAGCCACTGTTTGCCTCCCAAGGCTCCACTCTGCTGTTGTGTGTTTTGCACTGTTGCTGCAGGCTCTGCTGTTCTGCTGTGGTCTCCGCCACACCCTGCGGCGAAGTCTCTCTGTTGTAGCGGGTTGCCTAGGCAATGGCAGGCTGCGTCAGCAGTGGTCGTGTATCTCAGTAGGGACGGGTTGCCTCAGCAATGGCTGGCTGTGTCAGCAGTGGGCGTGTATCTCAGTTGGGGCGGGTTGCCTCGGTAATGGTGGACGCCCTTCCCCCACAGAGCGTCTCAGACCGTCTGCTCATTGATCGTTTGAATTTGCAGTTTTGTTCATCCCACGGAGCTACCCCAAACGCACTGTCCCTGCAATCCCCTGGGCTGGCCCACTGTCCAAGTCCCGTTCAGTCTCATGTTCAGCATTCTCAAGTCTCAGGTTGCCAGTTCAACAGGGCACCCAGACAAGCGCGCCCTGTGGGGAGCGCTGGTTAGGGCCGGCCACCGCCACCCCGGCTGCCAGCTTCGCCAGGCAGAAGTACTGCCTGGCGTCCCGCGTCTCCTTTATACTTGGGAATTTCCCCGTTCTGTGGGCAACAAAGATCAGTCTGGAAATGCAGCTCTGACTCACCTCTCCGCGGATTCAATGAGAGCTCCAATCCTGGGGTGTTCTCACAGCGCCATCTTGAGTCCTCCCCCCAACTATTACTTAAATGCTTTGATTTAGCTGGAAAAATTCGTTTTCAGCTTCTTTGAGGAAAACGTTTACAAAGTACGGCAAACACTCATCAGTTTAACTCTGTAAGTTGAATGCACACATTGAAGACCATTCTGTTGGGTAGTTCCGTTTGGTTTTAGAAGCAGATATTTCTCTATACACCGTTTTTTCCAACTCTCTCTTGAACTTCAAAACACAGCTTCTATAAGAAACATGCTTCCAACTCTCTGAATCTATACGCTGTTTCAACTCCCTTCACTGAATGAACCCACAGAAAGACATTTTGAACGATATGTTTGTTTTGTCTTTTAGACGGAGATTTACAGCTACTTCTTAAATGCTTAAATTCGACTGGAAAAATTTGTTTTCTGCTTCTTTATAGAACAAGTTTACAAACTACTGCAAACACACATCAGTTTAACTCTGTAAGTTGAATGCACACATAAAAGACCGTTCTGTTTAGTTGTTCCGTTTTGAGTTTAGAAGCAGATATATCTCAGTACAGCGTTTGCTCCCATTCACTCTGGAATATCAAAACGCTGCTCCTAGAAGATACGCCCTTCTAACTCTCTGAATGTAAACGTGGATTTAACTTTCTTAATGTAACGAACACATTGCAGAGCAGTTTGAACGATATGTTTGTTTTGTGTTTTAAACAGAGATTTACAGCTACCTCTTAAATGCTTGGATTTGGCTGGAGAAATCCGTTTTTTGCTTCTGTACAGGAATGGTTTACAAACTGCTGTAAACACACATCAGTTTTTTTTTGTAAGTTGAAAGCACACAACGAACACCGTTCTCTTAGTTAGCTCCGTTTTCCTTTTAGAACCAGGTATTTCTCAATACAGCATGCAATCCCATTAACTCGGGAACATCCAAACGCAGCTCCCAGAAGAAACGAGTTTCTACCTCGCTGAATCTAAACACCACTTCAACTCTTTTAGCTGATCGAACTCACAGCAGAGTAGTTTGAAGGATACGTTTGTTTTGTGTTTTAGATGGAGATTTGCAGCTATTTCTTAAATGCTCGGATATAGCTTGAGGAATCCATTTTCTGCTTCTTGACAGAAAAGATTTACAAACTATTTCAAACACACATCAGTTTAACTCTGTAAGTTTAATGCACACATTGAAGACTATTCTGTTAGATAGCTCCATTTCGGTTTTAGAAGCAGATATTTCTCAAAACTACGTTTACTCCCATTCACTCTGGAATATCAAAACGCAGCTCCTAGAAGAAACGTGCTTCTAACTCTCTGAATGTAAACGTGGATTTACCTCTCCTACTTGAATGAGCACATAGTAGAGCAGTTTGAACGATATGTTTGTTTTGTGTTTTAGACAGAGATTTTTTTTAACTTTTTATTGCATTTTAGGTTTTGGGGTACATGTGCAGAACATGCAAGACAGTTGCATAGGTACAAACATGGGAGTGTGTTTTGTTTTCTTTCCCCATTTCACCAACATTTGACATTTCTCCCCAGACAATTTCTCCCCAGCTCTTCCACCCTCCGCTGGCCTTCCTTTTTTTCCCCCCAATAGACCCTAGTGTTTAGTACTCCCCTCCCTGTGTCCATGTGTTCTCATTTTTCATCACACGCCTATGAGTGAGAATATGCGGTATTTCATTTTCTGTTCTTGTGTCAGTTTGCTGAGAATGATGGCCTCCAGATTCATCCATGTCCCTACAAATGACACGAACTCTTCATTTTTGATTGCTGTACAATATTCCATGGTTTATATGTGCCATATTTTCCCAATCCATTCTATCATCAACGGGCATTTGGGTTGTTTCCAGGTCTTTGCTAATGGAAACAGTGCTGCAATCAACATTCGTGTGCATGTGTCCTTATAGTAGAACAATTTATAGTCTTTTGGATATATACTCAGTAATGGGATTGCTGGGTCAAATGGAATTTCTATTTCTAAGGCCTTGAGGAATGGCCACACTGTTTTCCACAATGGCTGAACTAATTTACACTTCCACCAACAGTGTAAAAGTGTTCCTTTTTCTCCACATCCTCTCCAGCATCTGTTGTCTCCAGATTTTTTAATGATCGCCATTCTAACTGGTGTGAGATGGTATCTCAATGTGGTTTTGGTTTGCATCTCTCTAATAACCAGTGATGAGGAGCATTATTTCATATGATTGTTGTACTCCTATATGTCTTTTTTGTAAAGTGTCTGTTCATATTGTTTGCTTATTTTTGAATGGGCTTGTTTGTTTTTTTCCTGTAAATCTGTTTGAGTTCTTTGTAAATTCTGGATATCAGCCCTTTGTCAGATGTGTAAACTGCAAATATTTTTTCTCATTCTGTTGGTTGCCAATTCACTCTAGTGACTGTTTCTTTTGCCGTGCAGAAGCTGTGGAGTGTGATTAGGTCCCATTTGTCTATTTTGGCTTTTGTTGCCAATGCTTTTGGTGTTCTGTGAATGAAGTCCTTGCCTACTCCTATGTCCTGGAATGCTTTGCCTAGATTTCCTTCTAGGGTTTTTATGGTGCCAGGTCTTATGTTTAAGTCTTTAACCCAGCTGGAGTTAATTTTAGTGTAAAATGTCAGGAAGGGGTCCAGTTTCTGCTTTCTGCACATGGCTAGCCATTTTTCTCAACCCAATTTATTAAACAGAGAATCATTTCCCCATTGCTTGTTTTTGTCAGGTTTATCAAAGATTGTATGGTTGTAGATATGTTGTGTTGCCTTCAATGCCTCTGTTTTGCTCCATTGTTCTATATCTCTGTTTTGGTACCAGTATTATGCTGTTTTGATTACAGTAGCTTTGTATTATAGTTAGAAATCCGGTAGTGTGATGCCCCCCGCTGTGTTCTTTTTGCTGAGAATTGACTTGGGTATGCGGGCTCTCTTTTGGTTATATATGAAGTTCATGGTGGTTTTTTCCAGTTCTGTGAAAAAAGTCAATGTTAGCTTGATGGGGATAGTGTTGATTCTGTAAATTACTTTGGGCAGTATAGCCATTTTCCCTATATTAATTCTTCCTAACCATAAACATGGAATGGTTCTCCATCTGTTTGTGTCCTCTCTGATTTCATTGAGCAGTGGTTTGTAGTTTTAATTGATGAGGTCCCTTACGTTCCTTGTGAGTTGTATCCCTAGGTATTTTATTCCTTTGTAGCAATTGTGAATGGCAGTTCGTTCTTGATTTGGCTTTCTTTAAGTCTGTAGTTGGCGTAGAGGAATGCTTGTAATTGTTGCACATTAATTTTATATCCTGAGACTTTGCTGAAGTTGCTTATCAGTTTCAGGAGGTTTTGGGCTGAGGCGATGGGGTCTTCTAGGTATACTATTATGTCGTCCGCAAATAGAGACAATTTGGCTTCCACCTTTCTTATTTGAATGCCCTTTATTTCTTTTACTTGCCTGATTGCTCTGGCTAGAACTTTCAGTACAATACTAAATAGGAGTGATGAAAGAGGGCATCCTTGTCTAGTGCCGGATTTCAAAGGGAATGCTTCCAGTTTTTGCCCATTCAGTATGATATTGGCTGTTGGTTTGTTGTAAATAGGTTTTATTACTTTGAGATACGTTCCAACGATACCGAGTTTATTGAGGGTTATTAGCATAAAAAGCTGTTGAATTTTGTCGAATGCCTTCTCTGCGTCAATTAAGATAATCATGTGGTTTTTGTTTTTGGTTCTGTTTATGTGGTGAATTACGTTTATAGACTTACATATGTTGAGATACCCTTGCATGCCCGGGATGAATCCTACTTGATCATGATGGATAAGTTTTTTAATTTGCTGTTGCAATCAGCTTGCCAATATATTATTGAAGATTTTTGCATCTATGTTCATCATGGATATTGGCCTGAAGTTTTCTTTTCTTGTGGGTCTCTGCCTGGATTTGGTATCAGGATTACGTTGGTCTCATAAAATGATTTGTGAAGGATTCCCTCTTTCTGGATTATTTGGAATAGTTTCAGAAGGAATGGTACCAGATTCTGTTTGTGTGTCTGGTAGAATTCGGCTGTGAACCCATCTGGACTTGGGCTTTTTTTGTGTGGTAGGCTCTTAATTGCTGCCTCGGCTACTGACCTTGTTATTGGTCTATTCATAGTTTCAGCTTCCTCCTGGTTTAGCCTTGGGAGGACACAGGAGTCCAGGAATTTATCCATTTTTTTCAGGTTTCCAAGTTTATGTGCATAGAGTTGTTTGTAATATATTCTTATGACGGTATAAATTTCTGCGGAATCTGTGGTGATTTCCCTTTTATCATTTTAATTGCATTTATTTGGTTGTTCTCTCTTTTCTTTTTTATTAATCTGGCTAGTGGTTTGTCTATTTTGTTTATCTTTTCAAAAAACCAGCTCTTGGATTTATTGATTTTTTGAAGGGTTTTCGTGTCTTTATCTCCTTCAGTTCATCTCTGATCTTAGTTATTTCTTGTCTTCTGCTAGATTTTGGGGATTTTTTTTATCTTGCTCCTCTAGCTCTTTCAATTTTGACGATACGGTGTCAATTTTGGGCCTCTCCATTCTCTTCATATGGACACTTATTACTATATATTTTCCTCTAGAGACTGCTTTAAATGTGTCCCAGAGATTCTGGCATGTTGTGTCTTTGTTCTCATTGGTTTTGAAGAATTTCTTTATTTCTGCCTTTATTTCATTGTTTATTCAGTCACCATTCAAGAGCCTGTTGTGTAGTTTCCATGAAGCTGTGCGGTTCTGGGTTGGTTTTCGAATTCTGATTTGTAACTTGATTACACTATGGTCTGAGACTGTTTGTTATAATTTCAGCTGTTTTGCATTTGCTGAGAAGCGCTTTACTTTCAATTATGTGATCAATTTAGGGTAGGTGTGATGTGGTGCTGAGAAGAATGTATATTCTGAGGATTTGTGGTGGAGAGTTCTATCAGGTTTGCTTGTTCCAGGTATGAGTTCAAGCCCTGGATATCCATGTTAATATTTTGTCTGGTTGATCTGTCTAATATTGACATTGGAGTGTTAAGGTCCCCCACTATTATTGTTTGGCAGTCTAAGTCTCTTTGTAAGTTATTAAGAACTTGCGTTATGTATCTGGGTGCTTCTGTATTGGGTCCATATATGTTTAGGATCGTCAGCTCTTATTGTTGTGTCGTTCCATTTACCATTATGTAATCGCCTTCTTTGTCTCTTTTGATCTTTGTTGTTTTAAAGTCTATTTTATCAGAGATGAGAATTGCAACTCTTACTTTTTTTTGCTCTCCATTTGCTTGGTAAATCTTCCTCCATCCGTTTATTTTGAGCCTTTGTGTATTCTTGAATGTGAGAGGGGATTCCTGGATACAGCACACTGATGGGTTTTGGTTTTATATCCAAGTTGCCAGACTTTGTCTTTTGATTGGTGCATTTAGTCCATTTACATTTAGGGTTAATATTGTTATGTGTGAATTTGTAAAGCAGGCCTGGTGGTGACAAAATGTCTGTGTACTTGCTTGTTCGCAAAGGATTTTATTTTTCCTTCACTTATGAAGCTCAGTTTGGCTGGATATGAAATTCTGGGTGGAAAGTTCTTTTCTTTAAGGATGTTGAGTATTGGCCCCCACTCTCTTCTGGCTTGTAGAGTTTCTGCCAAGAGATCTGCTGTGAGTCTGATGGGCTTCCCTTTGTGGGTGACCCGACCTTTCTCTCTGGCTGCCCTTAGTATTTTCTTTTTCATTTCAACGCTGGTGAATCTGATGATTGTGTGCCGTGTGGTTGCTCTTCTTGTGGTATATCTTTGTGGTGTTCTCTGTATTTCCTGCATTTGAGTGTTGGCCTGTCTCACTAGGTGGGGAAAATTTTCCTGGATAATATCTTGAAGAGTATTTTCCAGCTTGGATTCATTCTCTTCATCACATTCTGGTACACGTATCAAACGTAGGTTAGGTCTCTTTTATAGTCCCACATTACTTGGAGAGTTTATTCATTCCTTTTTGCCCTTTTTTTCTAATCTTGGTTTCTCATTTTATTTCATTGAGTTGATCTTCGACTTCTAATATTCTTTCTTCTGCTTAGTCAATTCGGCTGTTGAAACTTGTGCATGCTTCGCAAAGTTCTCGTATTGTGTATTTCAGCTTCTTCAATTCATTCATATTTCTCTCTAAGTTATCCATTCTTGTTATCAATTCCTCGAATCGTTTGTCAAATCTTTTTTCAAGGTTCTTAGGTTCCTTGCATTGATTTAAAACATGGTCTGTTAGCTCACAGAAGTTTCTCATTATTCACCTTTTAATTCTAATTTCGTCATTTCAACACAGTCATTCTTTGTGCAGCTTTGTTCCCTTGATGATGAGGAGTTTTGGTCCTTTGTAGGAGGCCAGGTGTTCTTGTTTCAGGTGTTTTTCTCCTTTCTGCGCTGGTTTCTTCCCATATTTGTGGATTTATCCACCCGTCATCTGAGTAGTTGCTGACTTTTCTATTGGGTCTCTGAGTGGACGCCCAGATTGTTGATGATGAAGTATTTCTGTTACTTGGTTTTTCTTCTACCAGTCTAGCCCATTTACTGTACTACTGCTGAGTTCCGCTCCAGGCCCTGCTAGTCTGGGGTGCACCTATAGCAGCTGCAGAACAGTGAGGGATGCTGCCAATTTCTTTTTTCTGCTATATTTTTCCCAGAATGATGCCTGCCAAATGTCAGTCTTCTGGATATAGAGGTGTCAGGGAGCTGTTTGAGGAGACAGTCTTTACTTTATAGGAGCTCAAGTGCTGAGCTCTGTGCTCTCTTGTTCATTCAGGGCTGTTAGGCTGCTACGTTTAATTCTGCTGCAGCAGAACTCATAAAAAAACTGTTTTTCTCATATGCTCTGTCTCGGAGAGGTTGGGGCTTTCTTTATGAGTGTCCGTTGGGCTTTCCTGCCCAGCTAGGAGGCAGTCTAGTCACTATTTGCCTGAAGAGGCTCCGCCTTGCTTGTGTGAGGTGTGCCATGTTGCTGCATGCTCTGCCCTGTTGCTGCTGTCTCTACCCTGCTGCCACTGGCTACACCCTGCAGCAAAGTCCCATTGTTGTTGCGGGTTGCCTCAGCAATGGCAGGCTGCATCAGCAATGGGAGTTTACCACAGTACGGGCAAATTACCTCGGTAATGGTGGACGCCCTTCCCCCACTGAGCTGCACCATCCTGGGTTAAGCTGTGCCCACAGTGAAAGTCTCCCCATAAAGCGTTTGGAATGGCCGTTTATTTCTTGTCCCACTCTGCTGGCCCAAACGCTTTTTCCCTGAAAACTCCTGACCTGACTCACTGTTCAAGTCCCGTTCAATCAGATGGATAGGCCAATCTTCCCTTTCAAGTCTCAGATTGCTAGTTCTACAGAGCTCCTGTAGCCCTGCACTTTTTGCAGAGCACTGTGGAGTGCCGCTGCTGTGCTTCAGCGCTGGCCGCTGGCCACACCAGCTGCCAACTGCGCTGAGCTGGCACCACAAGTCTCTATTATACCTTGGAATTTCCGCGTTCTGTGGGCAAGAGAAATTTGTCTGAAAATGCGGCTTTGACTTACCCTCCAGACGTCCACCAAAAGCTTCAATCCTGGGTTGTTCTCACCAAGATATCTTGAATCCATCCCCCATAAACAGAGATTTACAGCTACTTCTTAAATGCTTGGATTCGGCTGGAAAAATCCTTTTTCAGCTTGTTTACAGAAAGAATATACAAACTACTGCAAACACAAAACAGTTTAACTCTGTAAGTCGAATGCAAACATTAAAGACCATTCTGTTAGGTACCTCCGTTTTGGTTTAAAAGCAGATATTTCTCAATACAGCGTTATCTCCCTATCACTCTGGAATATCAAAACGCAGCTCGTAGAAGAAACGTGCTTCTAACTCTCTGAATGTAAAGGTAAATTCAACTCTCTTAGTTGAATGAAAACAAAGCAGAGCAGTTTGAACGATATGCTTGTTTTGGGTTTTAGAAGGAGATTTACATCTACTTCTTAAATGCTTGTATTCACCTAGAAAAATTTGTTTTCTTCTTCTTCACAGAAAAGTTTTACAAACTACTGCACACACATGTCAGTTTAGCTTTGTTAGTTGAATGCACACATTGAAGACGATTTTGTTAGGTAGGTCCATTATGGTTTAAGAAGCAGATATTTCTCAACACAGCGTTTACTCCCATTCACTCTGGAATATCAGAATGCAGCTCCTAGAAGAAACGTGCTTCTAACTCTCTGAATCTAAACACAGATTCAAGTCCCGTAGCTGAAAGAACCCACAGCTTGATCGATATGTTTGTTTGGTGTTTTAGACAAAGATGTATGGCTATTTCTTGAAGGCTTGGATTTTACTTTAAAAATCCACTTTTTGCTTTTTACAGAAAGGGTTTACAAATTACTGCAAACACAAATCAGTTTAACTCTGTTAGTGGAATGCACACATTGAAGAGCATTCTGTTAGGTAGCTCCGTTTTTGTTTTAGAAGCAGATATTTCTCAATACAGCGTTTACTCCAATTCACTCTTGAATATCAAAACGCAGCTCCTATAAGAAACGTGCTTCTAATTCTCTGAATCTAAACAGAGATTCAACTCCCTTACCTGAAGAAACCCACAGCAAGGAACTATGAACGATATTATTGCTTTGTGTTTTAGACGGATATTTACAGCTACTTCTTAAATGCTTGGATTCAGATTGGAAAAATCCGTTTTCTGCTTCTGTACAGAAAGGGTTTACAAACTACTGTAAACACACATCAGTTTTTCTTTGTAAGTTGGAAGCACATTCAAGACAGTTTTCTTACGTAGCTCCATTTTTTTTTTAGAACCAGATATTTCTGGTAAATTGGTTTTAGAACCAGATATTTCTGGTAAATTTGGTTTTAGAACCAGATATTCTGCAACATGTAATCCCATTCACTCGGGAACATCCAAAAGGAGCTCCCAAAAGAAACGCGTTTCTAACTCGCTGAATCTAAACACCACTTCAACTCTCTTAGCTGAAGGAACCCACAGCAGAGTAGTTTGAAGTATATGTTTGTTTTGTGTTCTAGACGGAGATTTACAACTATTTTTTAAAGGCTTACATTTGGCTGGAAGAATTTTTTTTTGCATCTTCACAGAAAAGGTTTACAAACTAATGCAAACGCACATCAGTTTAAATCTTTAAGGTGAACGCACACCTTGAAGACCATTCTGTTACATATCTCCGTTTTTGTTCTAGAAGCAGATATTTCTCAAAACTGCGTTTACTCCCATTCACTCTGGAATATCAAAACGCAGCTCCTCGAACAAACATGCTTCTTACACTCTGAATTTATATGTGGATTCAACTCTCTTAGTTGAGCGAACACACAGCAGAGCCGTTTGAACGATATGTTTGTTTTTTGTTTTAGACGGCGATTTACAGCTACTTCTTAAATGGTTGGATTCGGCTGGAATAATCCATTTTCTGCTTGTTTATAAAAAGGGTTTACAAACTAAAGCAAACACACATCAGTTTAACTAAGTAAGTTGAATGCACACATTGAAGACCATTCTGTTAGGTAGTTCCGTTTTTTGCTTTTTTTTTTTTTAGGACCAGACATTTCTCAATACAGCCTGTACTCTCATTCACTTGGGAACATCCAAACGCATCTCCCGGTAAAAAACGAGTTTGTAAATCGCTGAATCTAAACTCCGCTTAAACTCTCTTAGATGAACAAACCCACAGCAGAGTAGTTTGAAGAATACGTTTGTTTTGTGTTTTAGATGGAGATTTACAGCTATTTCTTAAATGTTTGGATTTAGCTGGAAAAATTTGTTTTCAGCCTATTCACAGAAAAGGTTTACAATTGACTGCAAACACAAGTCAGTTTACCTCTGTACGTTGAATGCACACATTGAAGACCATTCTGTTAGGTAGCTCCGTTTTGGTTTTAGAAGCAGATATATCTCAGTACAGCGTTTACTCCCATTCACCCTGGAATATCAAAACGCAGCTCCCAGAAGAAAAGTGCTTCTAACTCTCAGAATGTAAACGTGGCTTTAACTTCCTTAGTGTAACGGACACATTGCAGAGCAGTTTGAAGGATAAGTTTCTTTTGTGTATTAGACAAAGATCTACAGCTACTTCTTAAATGCTTTGATACGGCTGGGAAAATCCGTTTTCTGCTTCTGTACAGAAAGAGTTTACTAACTACTATAAACACACATCACATTTTCTTTGTAAGTTGAAAGCACACATTCAAGACCGTTCTCTTTGTAAGCTCCGTTTTTCTTTTAGAACCAGATATTTCTAAATGCAGCATGTAATCCCATTCACTCGGGAACATCCAATCGCAGCTCCCAGCTGCAACGGGTTTCTAACTCGCTGAATCTAAACACCGCTTCAACAATCTCAGCTGAACGAACCCACAGCAGAGTAGTTTGAAGCATACGTTCGTTTTGTGTTTTAGACAGAAATTTACAGCTATTTCTGAAATGCTCGGATTTTGCTGGAAGAATCTGTTTTCTGCTTCTTTACAGAAAAGGTTTACAAACTACCGCAAACACACATCAGTTTACCTTTTTAAGATGAAAACACACATTGAAGGCCATTCTGTTACATAGCTCCGTTTTTGTTTTAGAAGCAGATATTTTTCAAAACTGCGTTTACTCCCATTAACTCTGGAATATCAAAACGCAGCTCCTAGAACAAACGTGCTTCTAACTCTGAATTTAAACGTAGATTTAACTCTCTTAGTTGAATGAACACATAACAGCCATTTGAACGATATGTTTCTTTTGTGTTTTAGACAGAGATTTACAGCTACTTTGTAAATGCTTGGATTCAGCTGGAATAATCCATTTTCTGCTTGTTTATAGAAAGGGTTTACAAACTACAGCAAACACACATGAGTTTAACTAAGTAAGTTGAATGCACACATTGAAGACCATTCTGTTAGGCAGCTCCGTTTTTTTTGTTTGTTTGTTTTTTGTTTTTTTTAGGACCAGACGTTTCTCAATACAGCATGTACACTCATTTACTTGGGAATATCCAAACGCATCTCCCGGAAAAAACGAGTTTGTAAATCACTGAATCTAAACACCGCTTAAACTCTCTTAGATGAAGAAACAGAAAGCAAAGTAGTTTGAAGAATATGCTTGTTTTGTGTTTAAGACGGAGATTTACAGCTATTTCTTAAATGCTTGGATTTAGCTGGAAAAAATTTTTTTCAGCTTCTTCACAGAAAAGGTTTACAATCGACTGCAAACACACATCAGTTTACCCAGTAAGTTGAATGCACACATTGAAGACCATTCTGTTAGGTAGCTCCGTTTTTCTTTTAGAAGCAGATATTTCTCAATACAGCATTTTCGCCAAATTACTCTGGAATATCAACACTCAGCTTCTAGAATAAACGTGGTTCTAACTCTCTGAATGTAAACGTAGATATGACTTTTTTAGTGTAACGAACACATTTCTGAGCAGTTTCAACGATATGATTGTTTTGTGTTTTAGAGAAAGATTTAGAGCTACTTGTTAAATGCTTGGATTCAGCTGGAAAAATCTGTTTTCTGCTTCTGTACAGAAAGGGTTTACAAACCACTGCAAACACACCTCAATTTATCTCTGTAAGTAGAATGCACACATTGAAGACCATTCTCTGAGGTAACTCCGTTTTCTTTTATAATCAGATATTTCTCAATACAGCATGGAATTCCATTCACTCGGGAACATCCAAACGCTGCTCCCAGAAGAAACGCGTTTCTAACTAACTGAATCTAAACATTGCTTCAACTCTCTTAGCTGAACGAACCCACACCAGAGTAGATTGAAGGATAGGTTTGTTTACTGTTTTAATAAATAAATAAATAAATAAATAAAAACAGTTTGTTTACTGTTTTAATAAATAAATAAATAAATAAAAATGAAAATAAACTTACAGCTATTTTCTTAATGCGTGTATTTTGCCTGAAAAATTCCTTTTCAGCTTTTTCACAAAAACAGTTTAAAATCTACTGCAAACACACGTCAGTTTAACTTTGTAAGTAGAATGCACACATGGAAGCCCATTCTGTTAGGTAGCTGTGTTTTGGTTTTAGAAGCAGATATTTCTCAATACAGCATTCTATCCTATTCAGTCTGGAATTTCAAAACGGGGTGCCTAGAAGAAATGAGCTTCTTACTCTCTGAATGCAAATGTGGATTTTACTCTCTTAGTTTAATGAACACACAGTAGAGCAGTTTGAACGATATGTTTGTTTTGTGTTTTAGATGGAGATTTATAGCTACTTCTTAAATGCTTGGATTCTGCTTGATTAGTTCGTATTCTGCTTCTGTACAGAAAGGGTTTACAAACTACTGAAAACACACATCAGTTTATCTCTGTAAGTTAATTGCACACATTGAAGACCATTCTCTTAGGTAGCTCCGTTTTCTTTTAGAACCAGATATTTCTAAATACAGAATGGAATTCCATTCATTTGGGGACATCGAAACGGAGTTCCCAGAAAAAACACGTTTCTAACTCGCTGAATCTAAACACCGCTTCACCTCTCTTAGCTGAACGATCCCACAGCAGAGTAGTTCAAAGAATACATTTCTTTTGTGTTTTAGACAGTGACTTAGAGCTATTTTTTGAATGCTTGGATTTAGCTGGAAATATCCATTTTCACCTTTTTCACAGAAAAGGTTTACAAACTACTGCAAACAAACTTCAGTTTAACTCTGTAAGTTGAATGCACTCATTGAAGACCATTCTGTTAGGTAGCTTCGTTTTGGTTATAGAAGCAGATATTTCTCAATACAGTGTTTACTCCCATTGACTCCGGAATATCAAAACGCAGCTCCTATAAGAAACGTGCTTTTAACTCTCTGAATCTAAAAACAGATTCAACTCCCTGGGCTGAAGGAACCCACAGCAAGACAGTTTGAATGATATGTTTGTTTTGTCTTCTAGACAAAAATTTACAGCTACTTCTTAAATGCTTGTAATCTGCTGGAAAAATCCGTTTTCTGCTTGTTTATAGGAAGGGTTTACAAACTACTACAGAATCACATCAGTTTAACTTTGTAAGTTAAATGCACACATTGAAGACCATTCTGTTAGGTAGATCCGTTTTAATTTTAGAAGCAGATATTTCTCAATACAGGATTTTCTCCCATTTTTTCTGGAACATCAAAACGCAGTTTCTAGAGCAAACGTGCTTCTAAATCTCTGAATGTAAACGTGGATTTAACATTTTTAGTTGAATGAACACACAGCAGAGCAGTTTAAACGATATGTTTGTTTTGTGTTTTAGACGGAGATTTACAGCTACTTCTTAAATGCTTGTATTCGGCTGGAAAAATTTGTTTTCTGCTTATTTATAGAAATGTTGACAAACAGACATCAGTTTACCTCTGTAAGTTGAATGCACACATTGAAGACCACTCTGTTAGGTAGCTCCATTTTGGTTTTAGAAGTAGATATTTCTCTAAACCGCGTTTCTTAGTGTAACGAACGCATTGCAGAGCAGTTTGAACAATATGTTTGGTTCATGATTTAGACAATGATTTTCAGCTACTTCTTAAATGCTTCGATTCAGCAAGAAAAATTCGTTTTCTGCTTCTGTACTGAAAGAATTTACAAACTACTGCGAACACACATCAGTTTTTCTTTGTTGGTTGAAAGCACACATTGAGCATCCATCTCTTAGGTAGCTCTGTTTTTTTTTTAGAACCAGATATCTCTCAATACAGCATGTAATCCTTTTCACTCGGGAACATGCAAAGGTAGCTCCCAGAATTAATTTGCTTCTAATTCTCTGAATGTAAACTTGGATTTAACTCTCTTAATAGAACGAACACATAGCAGAGTAGTTTGAACGATATGTGTGTTTTGTGTTTTAGACAGAGATTTACACCTACGTCTTAAATGCTTAAATTTGGCTAGAAAAATCCGTTTTCTTCTACTTTATAGAAGGGGTTACAAACGACAGTGAGCATACATCAGTTTAACTCTGTAAGTTGAATGCACATATTGAACACCTTTCTGTTAGGTAGCTCCGTTTTCCTTTTTGAACCAGACATTTCTAAATACAGTATGTACTCTCATTCACTCGGGAGCATCCAAACGCCACTCTCAGCTGAAATGCGTTTCTAACTCGCTGAATCTAAACACCACTTCAACTTTCTTAGTTGAACGAACCCACAGCAGAGTTGTTTGAAGGATACGTTTATTTTGAATTTTAGACGGAGATTTACAGCTGTTTCTTAAATGCTTGGATTTGGCTGGGAAAATCTGTTTTCTGTTTCTTCACAGAGAAAGTTGACAAACTAGTGCAAACTCACGTCAGTTTACCTCTGTAAGTTGAATGCACACATTAAGACCATTGTGTTTACATAGTTCCGTTTTGGTTTTAGAAGCAGATATTTCTAAATACAGGGTTTTTCCCCATTTCCTCTGGAATATCAAAATGCAGCTTCTAAAAGAAACGTGCTTCGAACTCTCTGAATCTAAAAACAAATTCAACTCACTTAGCTGAAGGAACCCACAGCAAGGCAGTTTGAACGATATGTTTGTTTTGTGTTTTAGACAGAGATTTACAGCTACTTCTTAAATGCTTCGATTCGGCTGAAGATATCCGTTTTTTGCTTCTTTATAGAAAGAGTTTAGAAACTACTGCAAACACACATCAGTTTTTCTTTGTTAGTTGAAAGCACACATTGAACACCGTTCTCTTACATAGCTCCGTTTTCCTTTTAGAACCAGATATTTCTCAATACAGCATGTAATTTCAATCATTCGGGAACATCCAAATGCAGCTCCCAGAAAACACGCATTTCTACCTCGCTGAACACAAGCACCACTTCAAATCTCTTAGCTGAATGAACCCACAGCAAAGTAGTTTGAAGGATACGTTTGTTTTGTGTTTTAGACGGAGATTTACAGCTACTTAAGTGCTCGAATTTAGCTGGAAGAATCCGTTTTCTGCTTCTTCACAGATAAGGTTTACAAACTACTGCAAACACATCAGTTTATCTCTGTAAATTGAATTCACACATTGAAGACCATTCTGTTAGGTAGCTCCGTTTTGGTTTTAGAAGCAAATATTTTCCAAAACTGACTTAACTCTCATTCTCTCTGGAATATCAAAACTCAGCTCCTTTAAGAAATGTGCTTCTAACTCTCTGAATCTAAACTCACATTCAAATCCCTGAGCTGAAAGAACCCACAGCAAGGCAGTGGGTTTCTTTTGTCTTTTAGACAAAGATTTGCAGCTACTTAAATACTTGGATTTGGCTGGAAAAATCCTTTTTCTGCTCTTTATAGAAAAATGTTACAAATTACTGCAAACACACATTAATTTAACTCTGTACGTTGAATGCGCACATTGAAGACAGTTCTGTTAAGTTTCTCCGTTTTCCTATTAGAGCCAGACGTTTCTCAATACAGCATGTACTCTCATTAATTCTGGAACATCCAAACGCAGCTCCCAGAAGAAACGAGTATCTAACTCGCTGAATTGAAACACCGCTTCAACTCTCTTAGCTGAACGAATCCACAGCAGAGTAATTTGAACGATAGATTTCTTTTGTGTTTTAGATGGAGATTTACAGCAATTTCCTAAATGCTTTGCTTTGGCTCTATAAATCCGTTTTCTGTTTCTTCAAAGAAATCGTTAAAAACTACTACAAACACACATCAGTTTAACTCTGTAAGTTGAATGCAAACATTGAAGAACATTCTGTTAGGTAGCTCCTTTTTAATTTTAGAAGCATATATTTCTCAATACAGGGTTTTCTCATATTGTCTTCGGAACATCAATATGCAGCTTCTAGAAGAAACGTGCTTCTAAATCTCTGAATGTAAACGTGGATTTAACTTTCTCAGTTGAACGAACACAGAGCAGAGCAGTTTAAACCATATGTTTGTTTTGTGTTTTAGACAAAAATTTACAGCTACTTCTTAAATGCCTGGATTCAGCAGGAAAAATTCGTTCTCTGCTTCTGTACAGAAAGTGTTTAGAAACTACTGCAACCACACATCAGTTTTTCTTTCTAGGTTGAGAGCACACATTGAGCATCGTTCTCTTAGGTAGCTCCGTTTTTTTGTTAGGACCAGATATTTCTCCATAAAGCATGTAATCCTTTTTACTCGGGAACATGCAAAGGTAGCTCCCAGAAGAAACTTGCTTCTAACTCTCTGAATGTAAACGTAAATTTTACTCTCTTAGTTGAATAAACACATAGCAGAGAAGTTTGAATGATATGTGTGTTTTGTGTTTTAGACAGAGATTTACAGCTGCTTGTTAAATGCTTGGATTCGGCTGGATAAATCCATTTTCTGCTTCTTTATAGAATTGGTTGACAAACTATAGCAAACAGACATCAGTTTAACTCTGTAAGTTGAATGCACACATTGAAGACCGTTCAGTTAGTTAGCTCCGTTTTCCTTTTAGAACCAGACATTTCTCAATACAGCATATACTCTCATTCACTCGGGAGCATTTAAACGCACCTCTTAGCTGAAACGCGTTTCTAACTCGCTGAATCTAAACCCTGCTTCAACTCTCTTAGCTAAACGAACCCACAGCAGAGTTGTTTGAAGGATACGTTTATTTTGAGTTTTAGACAGAGATTTACAGCTATTTCTTAAATGCTTGGATTTGGCTGGAAAAATCCGTTTTCTGCTTCTTCACAGAAAAAGTTGAAAAACTACTGTAAACTCACATCAGTTTACCTCTGTAAGTTGAATGCACACATTGAAGACCATTGTGTTAGGTAGCTCCGTTTTGGTTTTAGAATCAGATATTTCTAAATACAGGGTTTTCTCCCATTTCCTCTGGAATATCAAAACGCACCTCTTAGGAGAAACGTGCTTCTAACTCTCTGAATCTAAATACAAATTCAACTCACTTAGCTGAAGGAACCCACAGCAAGGCATTTTGAACGATATGTTTGTTTTGTTTTTTAGACAGAGATTTACAGCTACTTCTTAAATGCTTGGATTCGGCTGGAAAATCCGTTTTCTGCTTCTGTACCGAAAGGGTTTACAAACAACTGCAAACACACATCAGCTTATCTCTGTAAGTTGAATGCACACATTGAAGACCGTTGTATTGGGTACCTCCGTTTTCTTTTAGAATTAGATAGTAGTTCTCAATACAGCATGGAATTCCATTCACTCGGGAATATCCAAACGCAGCTCCCAGCTGAAACGCGTTTCTAAGTCGCTGAATCTAAGCACCACTTCCACTCTTTTAGCTGAACGAACCCACAGCAGAGTAGTTTGAACGATACAATTGTTTTGTTTTGTAGACAAAGATTTAAAGCTATTTCTTAAATGCTTGAATTTGGCAGGAAAATCATTTTCTGCCTCTTTACCGAAAGGGTTTACAAACTACTGCGTACAAACGTCAGTTTAACTCTGTAAGTTGAATGCACACGTTGACGACCATTCTGTTAGGTAGCTCCGTTTTGATTTTAGAAGCAGATATATCTCAGTACAGCGTTTACTGCCATTCACTCTTGAATATCAAAACGCAGCTCCTATGAGAAACGTGCTTGTAACTCTCTGAATTTACACACAGATTCAACTTCCTTAGCTGAAGGAACCAATAGCAAGGCAGTTAGAATGATATGTTGCTTTTGTGTTTTAGACAAAGATATACAGCTACTTCTTTTTTTTTAAATTTTTTATTGGATTATAGGTTTTGGGGTACATGAGCAGAGCATGCAAGACAGTTGCATAGGAACACACATGGCAGTGTGCTTTGCTTTTCTTCTTCCCTTCACCCACATTTGGCATTTCTCCCCAGGCTATCAATCCCTACCTCTCCCTCCCACTCGTCCTCCCCTTTTCCCCCCAATACACCCCAGTGTTTAGTACTCCCCTTTCTGTGTCCATGTGTTCTCATTTTTCATCACCCACCTATGAGTGAGAATATGCTGTGTTTCATTTTCTGTTCTTGTGTCAGTTTGCTGAGGATGATGTTCTCCAGATTCATCCATGTCCCTACAAACGACACAAACTCATCATTTCTGATTGCTGCATAATATTCCATGGTGTATATGTGCCACATTTTTCCAATCCAGTCTATTATCAATGGGCATTTGGGTTGATTCCAGGTCTTTGCTATTGTAAACAGTGCTGCAATGAACATTCGTGTACATGTGTCCTTATAGTAGAACGATTTATAGTCTTTTGGATATATACCCAGTAATTGGATTGCTGGGTCAAATGGAATTTCTATTTCTAAGGCCTTGAGGAATCGCCACACTGTCTTCCACAATGGTTGAACTAATTTACACTCCCACCAACAGTGTAAAAGTGTTCCTTTTTCTCCACATCCTCTCCAGCATCTGTTGTCTCCAGATTTTTAATGATCGCCATTCTAACTGGCGTGAGATGGTATCTCAATGTGGTTTTGATTTGCATCTCTCCGATGATCAGTGATGATGAGCATTTTTTCATATGATTGTTGGCCTCATATATGTCTTCTTTCATAAAGTATCTGTTCATATCCTTTGCCCACTTTTGAATGGGCTTGTTTGTTTTTTTCCTGTAAATCTGTTTGAGTTCTTTGTAAATTCTGGATATCAGCCCTTTGTCAGATGGGTAAATTGCAAAAATTTTTTCCCATTCTGTTGGTTGCCGATCCACTCTAGTGACTGTTTCTTTTGCCGTGCAGAAGCTGTGGAGTTTCATTAGGTCCCATTTGTCTATTTTGGCTTTTGTTGCCAATGCTTTTGGTGTTTTGTTCATGAAGTCCTTGCCTATTCCTATGTCCTGGATAGTTTTGCCTAGATTTCCTTCTAGGGTTTTTATGGTGCCAGGTCTTATGTTTAAGTCTTTAATCCATCTGGAGTTAATTTTAGTGTAAGGTGTCAGGAAGGGGTCCAGTTTCTGCTTTCTGCACATGGCTAGCCAGTTTTCCCAACACCATTTGTTAAACAGGGAATCATTTCCCCATTGCTTGTTTTTGTCAGGTTTATCAAAGATTGTATAGTTGTAGATATGTTGTGTTGCCTCCGGTGCCTCTGTTTTGTTCCTTTGGTCTATATCTCTGTTTTGGTACCAGTACCATGCTGTTTTGATTACTGTAGCCTTGTAGTATAGTTTGAAATCCGGTAGTGTGATGCCCCCCGCTGTGTTCGTTTTCCTTAGAATTGACTTGGCTATGCGGGCTCTCTTTTGGTTCCATATGAAGTTCATGGTGGCTTTTTCCAGTTCTGTGAAGAAAGTCAATGGTAGCTTGATGGGGATAGCATTGATTCTGTAAATTACTTTGGGCAGTATAGCCATTTTCACGATATTAATTCTTCCTAACCATCAACAGGGAATGTTTCTTCATCTGTTTGTGTCCTCTCTGATTTTGTTGAGGAGTGGTTTGTAGTTCTCCTTGAAGAGGTCCCTTACGTTCCTTGTGAGTTGTACTTTTTAAGAGCTTGGATTCAACTGGAGAAATCCGTTTTCTGCTTCTGTATAGAAAGAGTTTACAAAGAACTGCAAACACACGTCATGTTGTTTCTGTAAGTTGAATGTACACATTGAAGTCTGTTCTCTTAGGTAACTCCGTTTTCTTTTAAACCAGATATTTCTCAATACAGCATGGAATTCCATTCACTCGGGAACATCGAAATGTAGCACCTGAAAGAAACCCGTTTCTAACTCGCTGAATCTAAACACCGCTTCAACTCTCTTAGCTGAATGAACCCACAGCAGTCTAGTTTGAAGGATAGGTTTTCTGTGTATTAGACGGAGATTTACAGCTGTTTCTTAAATGCTTGGATTTGGCTGGATAATTTTGTTTTCTGCTTCTTCATAGAAAGGATTTAGAAACTACTGAAAACACACATCTGTTTAACTCTGTAAGTTGAATGCACACATTGAAGACCATTCAATTAGGTAGCTCCGTTTTCATTTTAGAAGCATGTATATCTCAGTACAGGGTTTACTCCCATGAACTCTGAAATATCAAAACGCAGATTTTGTAAGAATCGTGCTTCTAACTCTCTGAATCTAAACACAGATTCAACTCTCTTAGGTGAAGGAACCCCTAGGAAGTCTGTTTGAACGATATGCTTGTTTTGTCTTTTAGACGGAGATTTACAACTACTTCTTAAATGCTTGGATTCGGCTGGAAAAATCCATTTTCTGCTTCTTTATAGAAATGGTTTACAAGCTACAACAAACAGACATCAGTTTCACTCTGTAAGGTAAATGCACACATTGAAGACCGTTCTATTAGGTAGCTCCATTTTCCATTTATAACCTTACATTTCTTAATACAGTATGTACTCTTATTCACTCGGGAAAATCCAAACTCAGCTCTAAGCTGAAACGCGTTTCTAATTCAATGAATCTAAACACTGTTTTAACTCTCTTAGCTGAAAACTCCCTGAGCAGAGTAGTTTGAAAAGTACGTTTGTATCTTGTTTTAGACAATGATTTACCGCTATTTCTTAAATTCTTTGATTTGGCTGGAAAAATCCTTTTACTGCTTCTTCACTGAAAGGGTTTAAAAACTACTGCAAACACACTTCAGTTTAACTCTGTAAGTTGAATGCACACATTGAAGACCATTCTGTGAGGTAGCTCTGTTTTGGTTTTAGAAGCAGATAATTCTCGAAACTGCGTTTACTCCCATTCACTCTGGATTATCAAAACGCAGCTTTTAGAAGAAACGTGCTTCTAACTCTCTCAATATAAACATGGATTTAACTTTCTTAGTTGAACTAACCCATAGCAGCACAGTGTGAACGATATGTTTGTTTTCTGTTTTAGACAGAGATTTACAGCTAGTCCTTAAATGCTTGGATTCGGCTGGAAAAATCCGTTTTCTGCTTCTTTATAGAAAGTGTTTACAAACTACAGCAAACACATCATTTTAACTCTGTAAGTTGAATGCGTACCTTGAAGACTGTTCTGTTAGGTAGCTCCGTTTTCCTTTTAGAACCAGACATTTCACAATACAGCATGTACTCTCATTCACTATGGAATATTAAAACGCAGCTCTCAGAAGGAACGAGTTTCTAACTCGCTGAATCTAAACACCGCTTTAGTTCTCCTAGCTGAACAAACCCACAGCAGAGTAGTTTGAGGTATATGTGTGTTTTGTGTTTTAGAAGAAGATTTACAGCTACTTCTTAAATGCTTGGATTCGGCTGGAAAATTCCGTTTTCTGCTTTTGTTCAAAAAGGATTTAAAAAGTACTGCAAACACACATCAGTTTATCTCTGTAAGTTGAATGCACACATTGAAGACCGTTCTGTTAGGTAGGTCCGGTTTTTTTTAGAATTAGATATTTCTCAATACAGCATCGAATTCCATTCAGTGGGGAAAATCCAAACGCAGCTCCCAGCTGAGACAGGTTTCTAACTCGCTGAGTCTAAACACTGCTTCAACTCTCTTAGCTGAACGAACCCACATCAGAGTACTTTGAATGATACGTTTGTTTTGTGTTTTAGACGGAGATTTACAGCTATTTCTAAAATCCTTGGAATTAGCTGGAAAAATCCATTTGCTGCTTCTTCACAGAAAGTGTTTACAAACTACTGCAAACACGTCAGTTGAACTCTGTAAGTTGAATGCACACATTGCACACCATTTTGTCGGGTATGTCCGTTTTTTTTTTTTAGAAGCAGATATGTCTCAGTACAGGGTTTACTCCCATTCACTCTGGAATATCAAAACGTATCTCCTAGAAGAAACGTGCTTCTAATTCTCTGAATGTAAACAAAGGATTTAACTCTCTTAGTTGAAGGAACACATAGCAGAGCAGTTTGAATGACATGTTTGTTTTGTGTTTTAGACGGAGATTTACATCTACTTCTTAAATGCTTGGATTTGACTGGAAAAATCCGTTTTCTTCTTCTTTATAGAAAGGGTTTATAAACTACGGCAAAGACACATCAGTTTAACTCTGTAAGTTGAATGCACACATTGAACACCATTTTGTTAGGTAGCTCCGTTTTTTTTTTTTTTTAGAACCAGACATTTCTCAATACAGCATGTACTCTCAATCACTCGGGAACATCCAAACGCAGCTCCCAGCTCAAACGCGTTTGGATTCGCTGAATCTAAACACCACTTAAACTGTTTTAGCTGAACGAACCCACAGCAGAGTAGTTAGAAGGATACATTTGTTTTGTGTTTTAGACCAAGATTTACAGCTATTTCTTAAATGCACGGATTTAGCTGAAAAAAATTGTTTTCTGTTTCTTCACAGAAAAGGTTTACAAACTACTGCAAACACACGTCAGTTTAACTCTGTAAGTTGAATGCAGACTTTGAAGACTATTCTGTTAGGTAGCTCCGTTTTGGTTTTAGAAGCAGATATTTCTCAATACAGCGTTTTCTCCCATTCACCCTGGAATATCAAAACGCAGCTCCCAGAAGAAACGTGCTTCTAACTCTCTGAATGTAAACGTGTATTTAACTCTCTTAGGTGAACGAACACACAACAGAGCAGTTCAAAGGATATGTTCATTTTTAGTTTTAGACAAAGATTTACAGCTACTTCTCAAATGCTTGGATTCTGCTGGAAAAAATATGTTTTCTGCTTCTTCACAGAAAAGGTTTAAAAAATACTGCAAACACACATCAGTTTAACTCTGAATGTTGAAAGGACACATTGAAGACTTTTCTGTTATGTAGCTCTGGTTTGGATTTAGAAGCAGATATATCTCAGCACAGCGTTTAGTCCCATTCACTCTGGATTATCAAAACGCAGCTTCTAAAAGAATCGTGCTTCAAACTCTCTGAATATAAACGTCGATTTAACTTTCTTAGTTTAACGAACACATTGCAGTGCAGTTTGAACGATATATTTCATTTGTGTCTTAGACAGAGATTTACAGCTACTTCCTAAATGCTTGGATTGGCTGGAAAAATGCGTTCTCTGCTTCTGTACAGATAGGGTTTACAAACTACTGCAAACACACATCAGTTTAACTCTGTAAGTTGAACGGACACATTGAAGACCGTTCTGTTAGGTAGTTCCATTTTCCTTTTAGAACCAAACATTTATCAATACAGCATGTACTCTCATTCACTCGGGAACATCCAAACGCAGCTCCCAATAAAAGGGAGTCTCTAACTCGCTGAATCTAAACACCACTTAAGCTCTCTTAGCTGAACAAATCCAAAGCATAGTAGTTTGAACGATAGGTTTGTTTTGTGTTTTAGACAGAGATTTACAGCTATTTCTTAAATGCTTGGATTTAGCTAAAACAAATTTGTTTTCAGCTACTTCACAGAAAAGGTTTAAATCTACTGCAAACACACATCAGTTTAACTCTGTAAGTTGAATGCACACATTGAAGACCATTCTGTTAGGTAGCTCCGTTTTGGTGTTTGGAGCAGATATTTCTCAAAACTGTGTTTACTCCAATGCACTCTGGAATATATAAACGCAGCTTCCAGCTGAAAGGCGTTTCTAACTCTCTGAATAAAAACAAAGCTTCAACTCTTTTAGCTGAACAAAACCACAGCAGATTAGTTTGAAGGATACGTTTGTTTTGTTTTTTACACGGAGATTTACAGCTATTTCTGAAATGCTTGGATTAGGTGACAAAATCCGTTTTCTGCTTCTTCACAGAAAGGGTTTGAAAACTACTGCAAGCACACATCAGTTTAACTCTGTATGTTGAATGCACACGTTTAAGACCATTCTGCTATGTAGCTGTGTTTTGGTTTTAGAAACCGATATATCTCAGTACAGTGTTTCCTCCCATTTACTTTGGAATATCAAAACGCAGCTCCTAGAAGAAACGTGCTACTAACTTTCTGAATGTAAACGTGGATTTAACTTTCTTAGTGTAACGAACACACTGCAGAGCAGTTAGAACGATATGTTTGTTGTGTGTTTTAAACTAAGATTTACATCTTCTTGTTAAATGCTTGGATTCGGCTGAAAATTTTTGTTTTCTGCTTCTCTAAAGAAAGGGTTTGGAAATGACTGCAGACATACATCAGTTTTTCTTTGTAAGTTCAAAGCTTAGATTGAAGACCACTTTCTTCGCTATCTCCGTTTTCCTTTTAGAACCAGATATTTCTCAATACCGCATGTAATCCTATTCACTTGGGAACATCCAAACGCAGCTTCCAGAAGAAATGCGTTTCTAACTCGCTGAATCTAAACACCACTTCAACGCTCTTACCTGAACAAACCCGCAGCAATGTAGTAAGGATACGTTTGCTTTGTGTTTTAGACGGAAATTTACAGCTATTTCTTAAATGCTCGAATTTAGCTGGAAGAATCCGTCTACTGCTTTTTCACAGAAAAGGTTTAAAAACTCCTGCAAACACACATCAGTTTAACTCTGCAAGGTGAATGCATACATTGAAGACCATTCTATTAAGTGGCTCCGTTTTGGATTTAGAAGCAGATATTTTTCAAAACTGCGTCTACTCCCATTCACTCTGGATTATCAAAATGCAGCTCCTAGAAGAAACGTGCTTCCAAGTCTCTAAATGTAAACGTGGATCTAACTCTCTTAGTAGAACGAAGACATAGGAGAGCAGTTTGAACGATATGTTTGTTTTGTGTTTTAGACAGAGGTTTACAGCTACTGCTTAAATACTTGGATTCAGCTACAAAAATCCGTTTTCTGCTTCGTTATAAAAAGGGTTTACAAACTACAGTAAACACACATCCCTTAAACTCTGTAAGTTGAATGCACACATTGAAGACCGTTCTGTTAGGTAGATACGTTTTGTTTTAGAACCAGACATTTCTCAATACAGCATGCACTC
Organism: Callithrix jacchus; assembly: GCF_049354715.1. Lineage (NCBI taxonomy): Eukaryota > Metazoa > Chordata > Mammalia > Primates > Cebidae > Callithrix > Callithrix jacchus. The sequence continues at coordinate 60,960,371 of NC_133503.1, read as the reverse complement.
TCATTTACTCGGGAACATCCAACTGCAGCTCCCAGCTGAATCGCGTTTCTAACTCGCTGAATCTAAACACCGCTTCAGCTAACTTAGCCGAACCAACCCACAACAGAGTAGTTTGAACGATAGGTTTGTTTTGTGTTTTAGATGGCGATTTACAGCTATTTCTTAAATGCATTTATTTAGCTGGAAAAATTTGTTTTCAGCTTCTTCACAAAAAAGGTTTACAAATTACTGCAAACACACATCAGTTTAACTCTGTAAGTTGAATGCACACATTGAAGACCATTCTGTTAGGGAGCTCCGTTTTGGTTTTAGAAGCAGATATTTCTGAAAAGTGCGTTTACTCCCACTCACTCTGGAATATCTAAACGCAGCTCCTAGAAGAATTGTGCTTTCTTCTCTCCCAAAGTAAACGTGGATTTCACTCTCTTAGTTGAACGAAATAATGCAGAGCAATTTGAACGATATGTTTGTTTTGTGTTTTAGACAAAGATATACAGCTACTTCTTAAATGCTTGGATTAAGCAGGAAAAATGCCATTTTTGCTTCTGTACAGAAAAAGTTTACAAACTCCTGAAACAAAAATCAGTGTTCCTTTGTTAGTTGAAAGCACACATTGAAGACCGTTCTCTCAAGTAGCTCCGTTTTTCTTTTAGAACCAGATAATTCTCAATACATCACTTAATTTCATTCACTCGGGAATATGCAAACGCAGCTTCCATAAGAAATGCGTTTCTAACTTGCTGAATCTAAACACCACTTCAACTCTCTTAGCTGAACTAACCCACAGCAGTGTAGTTTGAAGGATACTTTTTTTTGTATGTGTTTTAGACAGAGATTAACAGCTATTTTTTAAATGCTCGGATTTAGCTGGAGGAATCCCTTTTTCTGCTTCTTCGCAGAATAGGGAAACTACTGCAAACACACATCAGTTTAACTTTGTAAGTTGAATGTAAAAATTAAAGACCATTCTGTTAGGTAGCTCCGTTTTGGTTTTAGAAGCAGACATTTCTCAAAACTGCATTTACTCCCATTCACCCTCGAATATCAAAACGCAGCTCCTATAAGAAACCTACTTCTTACGCTCAGAATCTAAGCACAGATTCAACTCCCTTAACTGATGGAACCCACAGCAAGGCAGTTTGGACGATATGTTTGTTTTGTGTTTTAGACGGTGATTTATAGCTACTTCTTAAATGCTTGGATTTGTTTGGAAATATCTGTTTTCTCATTTTTTTTTTATTTTTTATTGGATTTTAGGTTTTGGGGTACATGAGCAGAGCATGCAAGACAGTTGTGTAGGTACACACATGGCAGTGTGCTTTGCTTTTCTTCTCCCCTTCACCCACATTTGTCATTTCTCCCCAGGCTATTCCTCCCCACCTCCCCCTCCCACTGGCCCTCCCCTTTTCCCCCTAATAGACCCCAGTGTTTAGTACTCCCCTTTCTGTGTCCATGTGTTCTCATTATAGAAAGTGTTTATAAACTACTGCAAACACACATCAGTTTAACTCTGTAAGTAGAATGATCATATTAAAGATCGTTCTCCTAGGTAGCTCTGTTTTCCTTTTAGAACCAGATAATTCTCAATACAGCATGGAATTCCATTCACTTGTGAACATCCAAACACAGCCCCAAACTAAAACAGGTTTCTAACCCGCTGAATCTAAATACTGCTTCAAATATCTTAGGTGAACCAACCCACAGTAGAGTAGTTTGAAGGATACGTTTGTTTTTTGTTTTTGATGGAGCTTTACAGCTACTTCTGAAATGCTTGGATTTGGCTGGAAACATCCTTTTTCTGCTTATTTATAGAAGAAGTTTTCTAACTACAGCAAACACAAATCTGTTTAACTCTGTAAGGTGAATGCACACATTGACGACAGTTCTCACAGGTAGCTCGGTTTTCCTTTTAGAACCAGACAGTTCCCAATACAGCATGTAATCTCATTCACTTGGGAACATGCAAATGCAGCTCCCAGCTGAAACGCGTTTCTAAGTCGCTGAATCTAAACACCACTTCAACTCTCTTAGCTGAACAAAACCACAGCAGAGTCGTTTGAAGGATACATTTGTTTTGTGTTTTAGACCGAGATTTACAGCTATTTCTTAAATGCTAGGATTTAGCTGGAAGAATCCATTTTCTGCTTCTTCAAAGAGAAGTTTACATACCACGGCAAAAACACATCAGTTTAACTCTGAAAGTTGAAAGCACACACTGAAGACCATTCTGTTTGGCATCTCCCTTTTGGTTTTAGAAGCAGATATTTTTCAAAACCGCGTTTACTCCAATTCACTCTGGAATATCAAAACGCAGCTTTTAGAAGAAACGTGATTCTAACTCTCTGAATGTAAACGTGGATTTAACTCTCTTTGTTGAACAAACACATAGAAGAGCAGTTTGAACGATATGTTTGATTTGTGTTTTAGACAGAGATATAAAGCTACTTCTTAAATGCTTGGATTCGGCTGGGATAATCAGTTTTCTGCTTGTTTATAGAAAGGGATTACAAACTACAGAAAACACACATCAGTTTAACTCTGTAACCTGAATGCACACATTGAAGATTATTCTGTTATTTAGCTCCGTGTTTCTTTTAGAAACTGACATTTCTAAAAACAGCATGTACTCTAATTCACTCGGGAGCATCCAAACGCAGCTCCTAGCTTAAATGCTTTTATAACTCGCTGAATCTAAACACCACTTCAACTCTCTTAGCTGAACAAAATCACAGCAGAGTAGGTTGAAGGATGCCTGTGTTTTGTGTTTTAGACTGAGATATACAGCTATTTCTTAAATCCTTGGATTTAGCCGGAAATATCTGTTTTCCGCTTCTTCACAGAAAAAATTTACAAACTACTGCAAACACACGTCAGTTTTACTTTGTAAGTTGAATGTGTACGTTGAAGATCATTCTGTTACGTGGCTCTGTTTTAATTTTAGAAGCAGATATTTCTCAATACAGCATTTACTCCCATTCACTCTGGAATATCAAAGCGCAGCTCCTATATGAAACGTGTTTCTAACTCTCTGAATAAAAAGACAGTATCAACTCCCTTGGATGAAGGAAACCACAGCAAGGCAGTTTGAGCAATATGTTTGTTTTGTCTTTTAGATGGAGATTTACAGCTACTTTTTAAATTCTTGGATTCGGCTGGAAAAATCCGTTTTCTGCTTCTTTATAGAAAATGTTTAAAAACTACTGCAAACACACAACAGTTTAACTTTTTAAGTAGAATGCACACATTGAAGACCATTCTGTTATGTAGCTCCGTTTTCTTTTTTTAACCAGACATTTCTCAATAAACCATGTACTCTCATTCACTCGGGAACATCCAAACGCAGCTCCTAGCTGAAACGCGCTTCTAACTCGCTGAATATAAACACCGCTTCAACTCTCTTAGCTGAACGAACCTACTTCAGAGTAGTTAGAAGGATACATTTGTTTTGTGTTGTAGACGGAGATTTACAGCTATTTGTTAAATGCTTGGATTTGGCTGGAAAGATCCGTTTTCTCCTTCTTTATAGAAAGGGTTTACAAACTACTGCAAACACACTTACGTTTTTCTTTGTAAGTTGAAAGCACACATTGAAGACTGTTCTCTTAGGTAGCTCCGTTTTATTTTTTAGAACAAGATATTTCTCAATACAGCATGTAATCCCATTTACTCGAGAACATCCAAATGCAGCTTCCTTAAGAAACGCGTTTCTAACTCACTTAATCTAAACACCACTTCAAGTCTCTTAGCTGATCGAACCCACAGCAGAGTAGTTTAAAAAATACGTTTGTTTTGTGTTTTAGACTGAGATTTAAAGCTATTCCTTTAATGCTCGGATTAAGCTGGAAGCATCCATTATCTGTTTCTTCACAGAAAATGTTTACAAACTACTGCAAACACACATCAGTTTAACTCTATAAGTTGTACGGACACATTGAAGAACATTCTGTTAGGCAGCACCGTTTTGGTTTTAGAAGGAGATATTTCTAAAAACTGCGTTTACTCCAATTCACTCTGGAATATAAAACGCAGCTCCTAAAAGATACGTGCTTATAACTCTCTGAATGTAAACGTGGATTTAACTCTTTTGGATGAACGAAGACATAGCAGAGCAGTTTGAACGATATGTCTGTTCTGTGTTTTAGAAAGAGATTTACAGCTAGTTGATAAGTGCTTGGATTTGGCTGGTAAAAATTTGTTTTCTGCTTGTTTATAGAAAGGTTTTACAAACTACAGCAAACATACATCAGTTTAACTCTGTAAGTTGAATACACATTGAAAACCGTTATGTTAGGTAGCTCCGTTTTCCTGTTAGAACCAGACATTTCTCAATACAACATGTACTATCATTCATTCGGGAACATCCAAACACTGCTCCCAGAAGAAACGAGTTTCTGACTCGCTGAATCTAAACACCGCTTCAACTCTCTTAGCTGAACAAACCCACAGCAAAGTAGTTTGAAGGATAGGTTTTTTTGTGTATTAGACGGAGATTTACAGCTATTTCTTAAATGCTTGAATTTAGCTCGCAAAATCCGTTTTCAGCTTCTTCACAGAAAAGATTAACAAACTACTGAAAACACACATCAGTTTGACTTAGTACGTTGAATGCACACATTGAAGACCATTCTGTTAGGTAACTCCATCTTGCTTTTAGAAGCAGATATTTTTCAATACAGCATGTAAACCCATTCACTCTGGAATATCGAAACGCAGCTCCAAGAAGAAACACATTTCTAATGCGCTGAATCTAAACAGCACTTCAATTCTTTTAGATGAACGAACCCACAGCAGAGTCTTCTGAAGGATACGTTCGTTTTGTGTTTTAGATAGCGATTTACAGCTATTTCGTAAATGCTCGGATTTAGCTTGAAAAATCCGTTTTCTGCTTCTTCACAAAAAAGGTTTACAAACTACTGCAAACAGACATCTGTTTGACTCTTTAAGGTGAATGCACACATTGAAGACCATTTTGTTAGGCAGCTTCGTTTTAGTTTTAAAAGCAGATATTTCTCAAAACTGCCTTTACTCCCATTTACTCTGAAATATCAAAACGCAGCTTCTAGAAAACACGGGCTTCTAACTCTCTGAATGAAAACGTGGATTTAACTCGCTTAGTTGAACGAACACATAGCAGAGCAGTTTGAACGATATGTTTGTTTTGTGTATTAGACAGAGATTTACAGCTACTTCTTAAATGCTTGGATTCACCTGGAATAATCCGTTTTCCGCTTGTTTATAGAAAGGGTTTAGAAACTACAGCAAACACACATCAGTTTTACTCTGTAACTTGAATGCACACATTGAAGACCGTTATGTTAGGTAGCTCCGTTTTACTCTTAGAACTAGACATTTCTCAATACAGCATGTACACATTCACTCGGGAACATAAAGACGCATCTCCTGGAAAACAACGAGTTTGTAACTCGCTGAATCTAAACACCGCTTAAACTCTCCTAGATGAAGAAACTTACAGCAGAGTGGTTTGAAGAATACGTTTCTTTTTTTTTGTTTTAGACAAAAATTTACTGCTATTTCTGAAATGCTTGGATTTAGCTGGAAAAAAATTTTTTAACTTCTTCACAGAAAACATTTACAATTGAATGCAAACACATGTCAGTTTACCTTTGTAAGTTGAATTCACACATAGAAGACCATTCTGTTATGTAGCTCCGTTTTGTTTTTAGAAGCAGATATTTCTCAATACAGCGTTTCCTCCAATTCACTCTGGAACATCAAGACGTAGCTTCTAGAATAAAGATGCTTCTAACGCTCTAAATGAAAACCTGGGTTTAACTCTCTTAGTTGAAGAAACACAGAGAACAGTAGTTAGAAAGGTAAGTTTTGTGTTTTACACGGAGATTTACAACTATTTGTTAAATGCTTGGATTCAGCTGAAAATATCGTCTTCTGCTTCTGTATAAAAAAAGTTTGCAAACAACTGCAAACACGAGCTAGTTTATTTCTGTAAGATGAAAGCACACATTGAAGACCGTTCTCGTAGGTAGCTCCGTTTTCCTTTAAAACCCGATATTTCTGAATACAGCATGAAATCCCATTTACTTGGTAAAATCCAAACGCAGCTTCCAGAAGAAACGCATTTCTAACTCGCTGAAACTAGACACCACTACAACTCTCTTAGCTGAACAAACCCACAGCAGAGTAGATTGAAAAATACGTTTGTTTTGTGTTTTAGATGGAGATTTACAGCTGTTTCTTAAATGCTTGCATTTGGCTGGAAAAATCCGTTTACTTCTTCTTCACAGAAAGGGTTTAGAAACTACTGCAATCACACATCAGTTTAACTCTGTAAGTCGAACGCACACATTGAAGACCGTTCTGTTAGGTTGCTCCCTTTTACTCACATTCACTCTGGAATATCCAAACGCTGCTCCTTGTAGAAACGAGCTTCTCACTCTCTGAATCTGAAGGCAGATTCAACTTCCTTAGGTAAGCGAACGCACAGCAGAGCAGTCTGAAGGCTACATTCGTTTTGGGTTTTAGCCGGAGATTCACGGCTATTTCTGAAATGCTTGGATTTGTCTGGAAATATGCGTTCTCCACTTTTTCACAGAAAGGGTTTACAAATTCCTGCAAACACACATCAGTTTAACTCTGTAAGTTGAAGGCACACATTGAAGACCGTTCAGTTAGGCTTCTCCGTTTTGGATTTAGAAGCAGATATTTCCAATACAGCGTTTACTCCCATTCACTCTGGAATATCCAAACGCAGCTACTAGAAGAAAAGAGCTTCGCACTCTCTGAATCCGAAGGCAGATTCAACTCCCTTACGTAAGCGAACGCACAGCAGAGCAGTCTAAAGGATACGTTCGTTTTGGGTTTTAGACGGAGATTCACGGCTATTCCTGAAATGCTTGGATTTGCCTGGAAAAATGCGTTTTCCGCTTCTTCACAGAAAAGGTTTACAAACTCCTGCAAACACACATCAGTTTAACTCTGTAAGTTGAATGCACACATTGAAGACCGTTCTGTTAGGTTGCTCCGTCTTGGTTTTAGAAGCAGATATTTCTCAATACAGCGTTTACTCCCATTCACTCTGGAATATCCAAACGCAGCTCCTAGAAGAAACGAGCTTCTCACTCTCTGAATCTGAAGGCAGATTCAACTCCCTTAGGTAAGCGAACGCACAGCAGAGAAGTTTGAGAACTACGTTCGCTTTTGGTTTTAGACGGAGATGAACGGATATTTCTGAAATGCTGGGATTTGGCTAAAAAATTCATTTTCCGCTACTTCACAGAAAGCATTTAAAAACTCCTGCAAACACACATCAGTTTAACTCTGTAAGTTGAATGAACACATTGAACACCGTTCTGTCAGGTGGCTTTGTTTTGGTTTTAGAAGTAGATATTTTTCAATAACGCGTTTACTTTCATTCACTATGGAATATCCAAAGGCAGCTCCTAGAAGAAACGAGCTTCTGACTCTCTGAACCTGCAGGCAGATTCAACTCCCTTAGGTAAGCCAACGCACAGCAGAGCAGTCTGAAGGATACGTTCGTTTTGGGTTTTAGACGGAGATTCACGGCTATTTCTGAAATGCTTGGATTTGGCTGGAAAAATGCGTTTTCCGCTTCTTCACAGAAAGGGTGTACAAACTCCTGCAAACACACATCAGTTTAACTCTGTAAGGTGAACGCACACATTGAACACCGTTCTGTTAGGTTGCTCCGTTTTGGTTTTAGAAGCAGATATTTCTCAATACAGCGTTTACTCCCATTCACTCTGGAATATCCAAACGCAGCTCCTAGACGAAACGAGCTTCTCACTCTCTGAATCTGAAGGCAGATTCAACTCCCTCAGGTAAGCGAACGCACAGCAGAGCAGACTGAAGTCTACGTTCGTTTTGGGTTTTAGAGGGAGATTCACGGCTATGTCTGAAATGCTTGGATTTGCCTGAATAATTGCGTTTTCCGCTTCTTCACAGAAAAGGTTTACAAACTCCTGCAAACACACATCAGTTTCACTCTGTAAGTTGACCGTTCTCTTAGGTTGCTCCGTTTTGGTTTTAGAAGCAGATATTTCTCAATACAGCGTTTACTACCATTCACTCTGGAATATACAAACGCAGGTCCTAGAAAAAACGAGCCTCTCACTCTGAATCTGAAGGCAGATTCAACACCCTTAGGTCAGCGAACGCACAGCAGAGCAGTCTGAAGGATATGTTCGTTTTGGGTTTTAGACGGAGATTCACAGCTATTTCTGAAATGCTTGGATTTGGCTGAAAATTGCGTTTTCCGCTTCTTCACAGAAAGTTTACAATCTCCTGCAAACACACATCAGTTTACGTCTGTCAGTTGAACACACACAATGAAGAGCGTTCTGTTAGGTTGCTCCGTTTTGGTTTTAGAAGCAGATATTTCTCAATGCAGCGTTTACTCCCATTCACTCTGGAATATCCAACGCAGCTCCTAGGATAATAGAGCTTCTCACTCTCTGAATTTGAAGGCAGATTCAACTCCCTTAGCTAAGCGAACGCACAGCAGAGCAGTCTGAAGGATACGTTTGTTTGGGTTTTAGACGGAGATTCACGGCTATTTCTGAAATGCTTGGATTTGGCTGGAAAAATGCGTTTTCCGCTTCTTCACAGAAAGGGTTTACGAACTCCTGCAAACACACATCAATTTAACTCTGTAAGTTGAACGCACACATTGAGGACTGTTCTGTTAGGTTGCTCCGTTTTGGTTTTAGGAGCAGATATTTCTCAATACAGCGTTTACTCCCATTCACTCTGAAATATCCAAACGCAGCTCCTAGAAGAAACGGGCTTCTCACTTTCTGAATCTGAAGGCAGATTTAACTCCCTTAAATTAGTGAACGCACAGCAGAGCAGTCTGAAAAATATGTTCGTTTTGGGTCTTAGACGGAGATTCACGGCTATTTCTGAAATGCTTGGATTTGGCTGGAAATATGCATTTTCCGCTTCTTCACAGAAAGGGTTTACAAACTCCTGCAAACGCACATCTGTTTAACTCTGTACGTTGAACGCACACATTGTGGACCGTTCTGTTAGGTTGCTCTGTTTTAGTTTTAGAAGCAGATATTTCTCAATATAGCATTTACTCCCATTCACTCTGGAATATCCAAACGCAGCTCCTAGAAGAAACGAGCTTCTCACTCTCTGAATGTGAAGGCAGATTCAACTTCCTTAGGTAAGCGAACACACAGCAGAGCAGTCTGAAGGATACGTTCGTTTTGGGTTTTAGACGGAGATTCACGGTTATTTCTGAAATGCTTGGATTTGGCTGGAAAAATGCGTTTTCCGCTTCTTCACAGAAAAGGTTTACAAACTCCTGCAAACACACATCAGTTTAACTCTTTATGTTGAACGCACACATTGAAGACGGTTCTGTTAGGCTAGTATGTTGTGGTTTTAGACGCAGATATTTCTTAATACAGCATTTACTCCCATGTACTCTGGAATATCCAAACGCAGCTCCTAGAAGAAACGAGCTTCTCACTCTCTGAATCTGAATGCAGATTCAACTCCCTTAGGTAAGCGAACGCACACAAGAGCAGTCTGAAGGATACGTTCGTTTTGGGTTTTAGACAGCGATTCACAGCTATTTCTGAAATGCTTGGATTTGGCTGGAAAAATGCGTTTTCCGCTTCTTCACAGAAAGGGTTTACAAACTCCTGCAAACACACATCAGTTTAACTCGGTAAGTTGAACGCACACACTGAAGACCGTTCTGGTAGGTTGCTTTGTTTTGGTTTTAGAAGCAGTTATTTCTCATTACAGGGTTTACTCCCTTTAACTCTGGAATATGCAAACGCTGCTCCTAGTTGAAACGAGATTCTCACTCTCTGAATCTGAAGGCAGATTCAACTCCCTTAGGTAAGCGAACGCACAGCAGAGCATTCTGAAGGATACGTTCGTTATGGGTTTTAGACAAAGATTCACGGCTATTTCTGAAATGCTTGGATTTGGCTGGAAAAATGCGTATTCTGCTTCTTCACAGAAAGGGTTTAAAAACTCTTGCAAACACACATCAGTTTAACTCTGTAAGTTGAACGCACACATTGAAGAGCGTTCTGTTAGGTTGCTCTCTTTTGGTTTTAGAAGCAGTTATTTCTCATTACACCGTTTACTCCCTTTAACTCTGGAATATCCAAACGCTGCTCCTTGTAGAAACGAGCTTCTCACTCTCTGAATCTGAAGGCAGATTCAACTCCCTTAGGTAAGCGAACGCACAGCAGAGCAGTCTGAAGGATACGTTCGTTTTGGGTTTTAGACGGAGATTCACGGCTATTTCTGAAATGCTTGGATTTGTCTGGAAATATGCGTTCTCCGCTTCTTCACAGAAAGGGTTTACAACCTCCTGCAAACACACATCAGTTTAACTCTGTAAGTTGAAGGCACACATTGAAGACCGTTCTGTTACGCTGCTCCGTTTTGGTTTTAGAAGCAGATATTTCTCAATACAGCGTTTACTCCCATTCACTCTGGAATATCCAAACGCAGCTCCTAGAAGAAAAGAGCTTCGCACTCTCTGAATCTGAAGGCAGATTCAACTCCCTTACGTAAGCGAACGCACAGCAGAGCAGTCTGAAGGATACGTTCGTTTTGGGTTTTAGACGGAGATTCACGGCTATTTCTGAAATGCTTGGATTTGGCTAGAAAAATGCGTATTCCGCTTCTTCACAGAAAGTGTTTACAAACTGCTGCTAGCACACATCACTTTAATTCTGTATGTTGAACGCACACATTGAAGACTATTCTGTTAGGTTGCTTTGTTTTGGTTTTAGAAGCAGATATTTCTCAAGACAGCGCTTACTCCCATTCACTCTAGAATATCCAAACGCAGCTCCTAGAAGAATCGAGCATCTCACTCTGAATGTGAAGGCAGATTCAACTCCCTTAGGTAAGCGAACGCACACAAGAGCAGTCTGAAGGATACGTTCGTTATGGGTTTTAGACAAAGATTCACGGCTATTTCTGAAATGCTTGGATTTGGCTGGAAAAATGCGTTTTCCGCTTCCACACAGAAAGGGTTTACAAAGTACTGAAAACACACATCTGTTTTACTCTGTAAGATGAACGCACACATTGAAGACCGTTCTGTTAGGTTGCTCCGATTTGGTTTTAGAAGCAGATATTTCTCAATACAGCGTTGACTCACATTCACTCTGAAATATCCAAACGCAGCTCCCAGAAGAAAACAGCATCTCATTCTGAATCTGAAGGCAGATTCAACTCCCTTAGGTAAGCGAACGCACAGCAGAGCGGTCTGAGGGATACGTTCGTTTTTGGTTTTAGACGGAGATTCACGGCTATTTCTGAAATGCTTGGATTTGGCTGGAAAAATACGTTTTCCGCTTCTTCACAGAAAGGGTTTACAAACTCCTGCAAGCACACATCAGTTTACCTCTGTAAGTTGAACGCACACATTGAAGGTCGTTCTGTTAGGTTGCTCCGTTTTGGTTTTAGAAGCAGATATTTCTCAATACAGCGTTTACTCCCATTCACTCTGGAATATCGAAACGCAACTTCTAGAAGAAAAGAGCTTCTCACTCTTTGAATCTGAAGGCAGATTCCACTCCCTTACGTAAGTAAACGCACACCAGAGCAGTCTGAAAGCTACGTTCGTTTTTGGTTTTAGACGGAGATTCACGGCTATTTCTGAAATGCTTGGATTTGTCTGGAAAAATGCATTTTCCGCTTCTTCACAGAAAGGGTTTACAAACTCCTGCAAACACATATCAGTTTAACTCTGTACGTTGAACTCACACATTGAAGACCGTTCTGTTAGGTTGCTCCGTTTTGGTTTTAGAAGCAGATATTTGTCAATACAGCGTTTACCCCCTTCCACTCTGGAATATCCAAAAGCAGCTCCTAGTAGAAAGGAGCTTCTCATTCTGAATCTGAAGGCAGATTCAACTCCCTTAGGTAAGCGAACGCACCGCAGAGCAGTCTGAAGGATACGTTCGTTTTGGGTTTTACACGGAGATTCACGGCTATTTCTGAAATGCTTGGATTTGGCTGGAAAAATGCGTTTTCTGCTTCTTCACAGAAAGGGTTTACAAACTCCTGAAAACATATATCAGTTTAACTTTGTATGTTGAACCCACACATTGAAGACGGTTCTGATAGGTTGCTCCGTTTTGGTTCTAGAAGCAGATATTTCTCAATACAGCGTTTACTCACATTCACTCTTGAATATCCAAACGCAGCTCCTAGAAGAATCGAGCAACTTACTCTGAATCTGAAGGCAGATTCAACTCCCTTATGTAAGCGAACGCACAGCAGAGCAGTCTGAAGGATACGTTCGTTTAGGGTTTTAGACGGAGATTCACAGCTATTTCTGAAATGCTTGGATTTGCCTGGAAAAATGCGTTTTCCGCTTCTTCGCAGAAAGTGTTTAAAAACTCCTGCAAACACACATCAGTTCACCTCTGTAAGTTGAATGCACACATTGAAGACCGTTCTGTTAGGTTGCTCCGTTTTGGTTTTAGAAGCAGATATTTCTCAATACAGCGTTTACTCCCAACAACTTTGGAATATCCAAACGCAGCTCCTAGAAGAAACGAGCTTCTCACTCTCTGAATCTGAAGACAGATTCAACTCCCTTAGGTAAGCGAACGCACAGCAGAGAAGTTTGAGAACTACGTTCGCTTTTGGTTTTAGACGGAGATGCACGGATATTTCTGAAATGCTGGGATTTGGCTAAAAAATTCATTTTCCGCTACTTCACAGAAAGTGTTTACAAACTCCTGCAAACACACATCAGTTTAACTCTGTAAGTTGAATGAACACATTGAACACCGTTCTGTCAGGTGGCTTTGTTTTGGTTTTAGAAGTAGATATTTCTCAATAACGCGTTTAATTTCATTCACTATGTAATATTCAAAGGCAGCTCCAAGAAGAAACGAGCTACTGACTCTCTGAATCTGAAGGCAGATTCAACTCCCTTAGGTAAGCCAGCGCACAGCAGAGCAGTCTGAAGGCTACGTTCGTTTTAAGTTTTAGACGGAGATTCACGGCTATTTCTGAAATGCTTGGATTTGGCGGGAAAAATGCGTTTTCCGCTTCTTCACAGAAAGGGTGTATAAACTCCTGCAAACACACATCAGTTTAACTCTGTAAGTTGAACGCACACATTGAACACCGTTCTGTTGGGTTGCTCTATTGTGGTTTTAGAAGCAGATATTTCTCAATACAGCATTTACTCCCATTCACTCTGGAATATCCAAACGCAGCTCCTAGAAGAAACGAGCTTCTCACTCTCTGAATCTGAAGGCAGATTCATCTCCCTCAGGTAAGCGAACGCACAGCAGAGCAGACTGAAGGCTACTTTCGTACTGGGTTTTAGACGGAGATTCACGGCTATTTCTTAAATGCTTGGATTTGCCTGGAAAATTGCGTTTTCCGCTTCTTCACAGAAAAGGTTTACAAACTCCTGCAAACACACATCAGTTTCACTCTGTAAGTTGAACGCACACATTGAAGACAGTTCTGTTAGGTTGCTCCGTTTTGGTTTTAGAAGCACATATTTCTCAATACAGCATTTACTCCCATTCAGTCTGGAATATAAAAACGCAGGTCCTAGAAGAAACGAACCTCTCACTCTCTGAATCGGAAGGCAGATTCCACACCCTTAGGTCAGTGAACGCACAGCAGAGCAGTCTGAAACGAGCTACTGACTCTCTGAATCTAGAGGCAGATTAAACTCCCTTAGGTAAGCGAACACCCAGCAGAGCAGTCTGAAGGATACGTTCGTTTTCTGTTTTAGACGGAGATATCCTGCTATTTGGGAAATGCTTGCATTTTCTTGGAAAATGCGTTTTCCGCTTCTTCGCAGAAAGTGTTTAAAAACTCCTGCAAACACACAACAGTTCACCTCTGTAAGTTGAATGCACACATTGAAGACCGTTCTGTTAGGTTGCTCCGTTTTGGTTTTAGAAGCAGATATTTCTGCAAAACGCGTTTACTCCCATTCACTCTGGCATATCAAAACACAGCTCCGAGAAGCAACGTGCTTTTCACTCTCTGAATCTAGAGGCAGACTCAACACCCTTAGGTAAGCGAACACCCAGGAGAGCAGTCTGAAGGATACGTTCGTTTTGTGTTTTAGACGGAGATTTACAGCTATTTGGGAAATTCTTGCATTTGGCTGGGAAAATGCGTTTTCCGCTTCTTCACAGAAAGGGTTTAGAAACTCCTGCAAACACACATCGCTTTAACTCTGTAAGTTGAACGCACACATTGAAGGCCCTTCTGTTAGGTTTCTCCGTTTTGGTTTTAGAAGCAGGTATTTCTCCAAACCGGGTTTACTCCCATTCACTCTGGCATATCAAAACGCAGCTCCGAGAAGAAACGTGCTTCTCACTCTCTGAATCTAGAGGCAGATTCAACTCCCTTAGGTAAGCGAACACCCAGCAGAGCCGTCTGAAGGATACGTTCGTTTTGTGTTTTAGACGGAGATTTACAGCTATTTAGGAAATGCTTGCATTTGGCTGGGAAAATGCGTTTTCCGCTTCTTCACAGAAAGGGTTTAGAAACTCCTGCAAACACACATCAGTTTACCTCTGTAAGTTGAACGCACGCATTGAAGGCCGTTCTGTCAGGATGCTCCGTTTTGGTTTTAGAAGCAGATATTTCTCACAACCGCGTTTAATCCCATTCACTCTGGCATATCAAAACGCAGCTCCGAGAAGCAACGTGCTTCTCACTCTCTGAATCTAGAGGCAGATTCAACTCCCTTAGGTAAGTGAACACTCAGCAGAGCAGTCTGAAGGATACATTCGTTTTTGGTTTTAGACGGAGATTTACAGCTATTTGTTAAATGCTTGCATTTGGCTGGGAAAATGCGTTTTCCACTTCTTCACAGAAAGGGTTTAGAAACTCCTGCAAACACACATCAGTTAAACTCTGTAAGTTGGACGCACACATTGAAGGCCGTTCTGTTAGGTTGCTCCGTTTTGGTTTTAGAAGCAGATATTTCTCCAAACCGCGTTTACTCTCATTGACTGTGGCATATCAAAACGACGCTCCGAGAAGCAACGTGCTTCTCACTCTCTGAATCTAGAGGCAGAATCAACTCCCTTAAGTAAGCAATCTCTCAGCAGAGCAGTCTGAAGGATACGTTCGTTTTGTGTTTTAGACGGAGATTTACAGTTATTTGGGAAATGCTTGCATTTGGCTCGGAAATAGCGTTTTCCGCTTCTTCACAAATAGGGATTAGAAACTCCTGCCAACGCACATCAGTTTATCTCTGTAAGGTGAACGCACACATTGAAGGTCGTTCTGTTAGGTTTTCCGTTTTTGTTTTAGAAGCAGATATTTCTCCAAACCGCGTTTACTCCCATTCACTCTGGCATATCAAAACGCAGCTCCGAGAAGCAACGGGCTTCTCACTCTTTGAATCTAGAGGCAGATTCAACTCCCGTAGTTAAGCGAACACCCAGCAGAGCAGTCTGAAAGATACGTTCGTTTTGTGTTTTAGACGGAGATTTACAGCCATTTGGGAAATGCTTGCATTTGCCTGGGAAATAGCGTTTTCCGCTTCTTCACAGAAAGGATTTAGAAACTCCTGCAAACACACATCAATTTAACTCTGTAGGTTGAACGGATACATTGAAGGCCGTTCTGTTAGGTTGCTCCGTTTTGGTTTTAGAAGCAGATATTTCTCCAAACCGCGTTTACACCCATTCACTCTGGCATATCCAAACGCAGCTCCGAGAGGCAACGGGCTTCTCACTCTATGAATCTACAAGCAGATTCGACTCCCTTAGGTAAGCGAACACCCAGCAGAGCAGTCTAAAGGATACGTTCGTTTTGTGATTTAGACGGAGATTTCCAGCTATGTGGGAGATGCTTGCATTTTGCTGGGAAATAGCGTTTGTTGCTCCTTCACAGAAAGGGATTAGAAACTCCTGGAAACACATATCAGTTTACCTCTGTAAGTTGAACGCACTCATTGAAGGCCGTTCTGTTAGGTTGCTCCGTTTGGGTTTTAGAAGCAGATATTTCTCCAAACCGCGTTTACTCCCATTCATTCTGGCATATCAAAACGCAGCTCCGAGAAGCAACGTGCTTCTCACTCTCTGAATCTAGAGGCAGATTCAACTCCTTTAGATAAGCGAACACCCAGCAGAGCAGTCTGAAGGATACGTTCGTTTTGTGTTTTAGACGGAGATTTCCAGCTATGTGGGAGATGCTTGCATTTGGCTGGGAAATAGCGTTTTTTGCTTCTTCACAGAAAATGTTTAGAAACTCCTGCAAACACACATCAGTTTACCTCTGTACGTTGAACGCACACATTGAAGGCCGTTCTCTTAGGTGTCTCCGTTTTGGTTTTAGAAGCAGATATTTCTCCAAACCGCGTGTACTCCCATTCACTCTGGCATATCAAAACGGAGCTCCGAGAAGAAACGTGCTTCTCACTCTCTGAATCTAGAGGCAAATTCAACTCCCTTAGATAAGCGGACACTCAGCAGAGAAGTCTGAAGGATACGTTCGTTTTGTATTTTAGACGGAGATTTCAAGCTCTTTGGGAAATGCTTGCATTTGGCTAGGAAATAGCGTTTTCCTCTTCTTCTCGGAAAGGGTTTAGAAACTCCTGCAAACACACATCAGTTTAACTCTGTAAGTTGAACGCACGCATTGAAGGCCGTTCTGTTAGGTTGCTTTGTTTTGGTTTTAGAAGCAGATATTTCTCCAAACCGCGTTTACTCACATTCACTCTGGCATATCAAAACGCAGTTCCGAGAAGCAACGGGCTTCTCACTCTCTGAATCTAGAGGCAGATTCAACTCCCTTAGGTAAGCGAACACCCAGCAGAGCAGTCTGAAGGATACGTTCGTATTGTGTATTGGACGGAGATTTACAGCTATTTCGGAAATACTTGCATTTGGCTGGGAAAATGCGTTTTCCGCTTCTTAAAAGAAAGGGTTTAGAAACTTCTGCAAAAACCTATCAGTTTAACTCTGTAAGTTGAACGCACACATTGAAGGCCGTTCTGTTAGGTTGCTCCGTTTAAGTTTTAGAAGCAGATATTTCTCCAAACCGCGTTTACTCCCATTCACCCTGGCATATAAAAACGCAGCCCTGAGAAGCAACGTGCTTCTCACTCTCTTAATCTAGAGGCAGATTCCACTCCCTTAGATAAGAAAACACCCAGCAAAGCAGTCTGAAGGATACGTTCGTTTTGTGTTTTAGACGGAGATTTACAACTATTTGGGAAATGCTTGCATTTGGCTGGAAAATAGCGTTTTTCTCTTCTTCACAGAAACGGTTTAGAAACTCCTGCAAACACACATCACTTTAACTTTGTAAGTTGAACGCACGCATTGAAGGCTGTTCTGTTAGGTTGCTCCGTTTTGGTTTTGGAAGCAGATATTTCTCAAAACCACGTTTACTCCCATTCACTCTGGCATATCAAAACGGAGCTCCGAGAAGCAACGGGCTTCTCACTCTCTGAATCTAGAGGCAGATTCAACTTCCTTAGGTAAGCGAACACCCCGCAGAGCAGTCTGAAGGATATGTTCGTTTTGTGTTTTAGACGGATATTTCCAGCTATTTGGGAAATGCTTGCATTTGGCTGGGAAAATGCGTTTTCCGCTTCTTCACAGAAAGGGTTTAGAAACTCCTGCAAACACACATCAGTTTAACTCTGTAAGTTGAACGCACACGTTGAAGGCCGTTCTGTTAGGTTGCTCCGTTTTGGTTTTAGAAGCAGATATTTCTCTAAACCGCGTTTACTCCCATTCACTCTGGCATATCAAAACGCAGCTCCGAGAAGCAACGGGCTTCTCACTCTTTGAATCTAGAGGCAGATTCAACTCCCTTAGGTAAGCGAACACCCAGCAGAGCAGTCTGAAAGATACGTTCGTTTTGTGTTTTAGACGGAGATTTCCACCTATTTGCGAAATGCTTGCATTTGGCTGGGAAAATGCGTTTTCCGCTTCTTCACAGAAAGGGTTTATAAACTCCTGGAAACACACATCAGTTTAACTCTGTAAGTTGAACGCACACGTTGAAGGCCATTCTGTTAGGTTGCTCCGTTTTGGTTTTAGAAGCAGATATTTCTCCAAACCGCGTTTACTCCCATTTAATCAGGCATATAAAAACGCAGCTCCGAGAAGCAACGGGCTTCTCACTCTCTGAATCTAGAGGCAGATTCAACTCCCTTAGGTAAGCGAACACCCAGCAAAGCAGTCTGAAGGATACCTTCGTTTTTTGTTTTAGACGGAGATTTACAGCTATTTGGGAGATGCTTGCATTTTGCTGGGAAATAGCGTTTTTTGCTACTTCACAGAAAGGGGTTAGAAACTCCTGGAAACACACATCAGTTTATCTCTGTAGGTTGAACGCAAACATTGAAGGCCGTTGTGGTAGGTTGCTCCGTTTTGGTTTTAGAAGCAGATATTTCTCCAAACCGCGTTTACTCCCTTTCACTCTGGCATATCAAAACGCAGCTCCGAGAAGCAACGGGCTTCTCACTCTCTGAATCTAGAGGCAGATTCAACTCCCTTAGGTAAGCGAACACCCAGCAGAGCAGTCTGAAAGATATGTTCGTTTTTTGTGTTAAACGGAGATTTCCAGCTATTTCAGAAGTGCTTGCATTTGGCTGGGAAAATGCGTTCTCCGCTTCTTCACAGAAAGGATTTAGAGACTCCTGCAAACACATATCAGTTTTACTCTGTACGTTGAACGCACACATTGAAGGCCGTTCTATTAGGTTGCTCCGTTTTGGTTTTAGAAGCAGATATTTCTCCAAACCGCGTTTACCCCCATTCACTCTGGCATATCAAAACGCAGGTCCGAGAAGCAACGGGCTTCTCACTCTCTGAATCTAGAAGCAGATTCAACTCCCTTACATAAGCGAAAACCCAGCAGAGCAGTCTGAAGGATACGTTCGTTTTGTGTTTTAGACGGAGATTTACAAATATTTGGGAGATGCTTGCATTTCGCTGGGAAATAGCGTTTTTTGCTTCTTCACAGAAAGTGTTTAGAAAGTCCTGGAAACACACATCAGTTTAACTCTGAAAGTTGAACGCACACATTGAAGGCCGTTCTGTTAGGTTGCTCCGTTTTGGTTTTAGAAGCAGATATTTCTGCAAACCGCGTTTACTCGCATTCACTCAGGCATATCAAAACGAGCTCCGGGAAGCCACGGGCTTCTCACTCTCTGAATCTAGAGAAAGAATCAACTCCCTTAGGTAAGCGAACACCCAGCAGAGCAGTCTGAAGGATACGTTCGTTTTGTGTTTTAGACGGAGATTTACAGCTATTTGGGAACTGCTTGCATTAGGCTGGGAAATAGCGTTTTCCGCTTCTTCACAGAAAGGGTTTAGAAACTCCTGCAAACACACATCAGTTTAACTCTGTAAGTTGAACGCAAACATTGAAGGCCGTTCTGTTAGGTTGCTCCGTTTTGGTTTTAGAAGCAGATATTTCTCCAAACCGCTTTTACTCCCATTCACTCTGGCATATCAAAACGCAGCTCCGAGAATAACTGGGTTCTCACTCTTCGAATCTAGAAGCAGATTCACCTCCCTTAGGTAAGCGAACACCCAGCAGAGCAGTCTGAAAGATACGTTCGTTTTGTGTTTTAGATGGAGATTTACAGCTATTTGGGAAATGCCTGCATTTGGCTGGGACAATGCGTTTTCCGCTTCTTCACAGAAAGGGTTTAGAAACCCCCGCAAACACACATCACTTTAAATCTTTAAGTTGAACGCACACATTGAAGGCCGTTCTGTTAGGTTGCTCCGTTTTGGTTTTAGAAGCAGATATTTCTCCAAACCGGGTTTACTACCTTTCACTCTGGCATGTCAAAACGCAGCTCCGAGAAGCAACGGGATTCTGACTCTCTGAATCTAGAGGCAGATTCAACTCCCTTAGGTAAGTGAACACCCAGCAGAGCAGTCTGAAGGATACGTTCGTTTTGTGTTTTAGACGGAGATTTACAGCTATTTGGGAAATGCTTGCATTTAAATGGGAAAATGCGTTTTCCGCTTCTTCACACAAAGGGTTTAGAAACTCCTGCAAACTTACATCAGTTTAACTCTGTAAGTTGAACGCACACATTGAAGGCCGTTCTGTTAGGTTGCTCCGTTTTGGTTTTCGAAGCAGATATTTCTCCAAACCGCTTTTACTCCCATTCACTCTGGCATATCAAAACGGAGCTCCGAGAAGCAACGGGCTTCTCATTCTCTGAATCTAGAGGCAGATTCAACTCCCTTAGGTAAGCGAACACCCAGCAGAGCAGTCTGAAAGTTACGTTCATTTTGTGTTATACACGGAGATTTACAGCTATTTGGGAAATGCTTGCAAATGGCTGGGAAAATGTGCTTACCGCTTCTTCACAGAAAAGGTTTAGAAACTCCTGCAAACCCACATGAATTTATCTCTGTAAGTTGAACGCACACATTGAAGGCCGTTCTGTTAAGTTGTTCCGTTTTGGTTTTAGAAGCAGATATTTCTCCAAACCGCGTTTACTCCCATTCACTCTGGCGTATCAAAACGCAGCTCCGAGAAACAACGTGCTTCTCACTCTCTGAATCTAGAGGCGGATTCAACTCCCTTAGGTAAGAAAACAACCAGCAGAGCAGTCTGAAGGATACGTTCGGATTGTGTTTTAGACGGAGATTTACAGCTATTAGAAAAATGCTTGCATTTGGCTGGAAAATACCGTTTTCCGCTTCTTCACAGAAAGAATTGAGAACCTCCTGCAAACACACATCAGTTCATGTCTGTAGGTTGAACGCACACATTGAAGGCCGTTGTGTTAGGTTGCTCCGTTTTGGTTTTAGAAGCAGATATTTCTCCAAACCGGGTTTACTCCCATTCACTCTGGCATATCAAAACGCAGCTTCGAGAAGCAACGTGCTTATCACTCTCTGAATCTAGAGGCAGATTCATCTCACTTAGGTAAGCGAACACCCAGCAGAGCAGTCTGAAGGATACATTCGTTTTGTGTTTTAGACGGACATTTCCAGCTATTTGGGAAATGCTTGCATTTGGCTGAGAAAATGCGTGTTCCGCTTCTTCACAGAAAGGGTTTAGAAACTCCTGCAAACACACATCAGTTTAACTCTTTAAGTTGAACGCACACATTGAAGGCCGTTCTGTTAGGTTGCTCCGTTTTGGTTTTAGAAGCAGATATTTCTCCAAATCGCGTTTACTCCCATTCACTCTGGCATATCAAAACGCAGCTCCGAGAAGCAACGGGATTCTCACTCTCTGAATCTAGAGGCA
Source organism: Callithrix jacchus (assembly GCF_049354715.1). Lineage (NCBI taxonomy): Eukaryota > Metazoa > Chordata > Mammalia > Primates > Cebidae > Callithrix > Callithrix jacchus. Next base: position 60,939,152 of record NC_133503.1, on the reverse strand, counting down.
GATTCAACTCCCTTAGGTAAGCGAACACCCAGGAGAGCAGTCTGAAAAATACGTTGGTTTTATGTTTTCGACGGAGTTTTACAGCTATTTGATAAATGCTTGCATTTCTGGGAAATAGCGTTTTTTGCTTCTTCACAGAAAGGGTTTAGCAACTCCTGGAAACACACATCAGTTTACCTCTGTAAGTTGAACGCACACATTGAAGGCCGTTCTGTTAGGTTGCTCCGTTTTGGTGTTAGAAGCAGATATTTCTCAAAACCTGGTTTACTCCCATTCACTCTGGCATATCAAAACGCAGCTCGGAGAAGCAACGGGCTTCTCACTCTCTGAATCTACAGGCAGATTCAACTCCCTTAGGTAAGCGAACACCCAGCAGAGCAGTCTGAAGGATACGTTCGTTTTCTGTTTTAGACGGAGATTTACACCTATTTGGGAAATGCTTGCATTTGGCTGTTAAATTGCGTTTTCTGCTTCTTCAAAGAAAGGATTTAGAAATTCCTGCAAACACACATCAGTTTAACTCTGTAAGTTGAACGCACACTTTGAAGGCCGTTCTGTTAGGTTGCTCCGTTTTGGTTTTAGAAGCAGATATTTCTCCAAACCGCGTTTACTCCCATTCACTCTGGCATATCAAAACGCAGCTCCGAGAAGCAACGTGCTTCTCACTCTCTGAATCTAGAGGCAGATTCAACTCGCTCAGGTAAGCGAACACCCAGCAGAGCAGTCTGAAGGATACATTCGTTTCGTGTTTTAGACGGAGATTTACAGCTATTTTGGAAATGCTTGCATTTGGCTGGGAAAATGCTTTTTCCGCTTCTTCACAGAAAGGGTTTAGAAACTCCTGCAAACACCTATCAGTTTAACTCTGTAAGTTGAACGCACTCATTGAAGGTCGTTCTGTTAGGTTGCTCCGTTTTGGTTTTAGAAGCAGATATTTCTCCAAACCGCGTTTACTACCATTCACTCTGGCATATCAAAACGCAGCTCCGAGAAGCAACGTGCTTCTCACTCTCTGAATCTAGAGGCAGATTCAACTCCCTTAGGTAAGCGAACACCCAGCAGAGCAGTCTGAAAGATACGTTCATTTTGTGTTTTAGACGGAGATTTACAGCTATTTGGGAAATGCTTGCATTTGGCTGGGAAAATGCGTTTTCCGCTTCTTCAGAGAAAGTGTTTACAAACTCCTGCAAACACACATCAGTTTAACTCTGTAAGTTGAACGCACACATTGAGGACAGTTTTGTTAGGTTGTTCCGTTTTGGTTTTAGAAGCAGATATTTCTCCAAACCGCGTTTTCTCCCATTCACTCTGGAATATCAAAACGCAGCTCCTAGAAGAAACCTGCTTCTCACTCTCTCTATCTAGAGGAAGATTCAACTCCCTTAGGTAAGCGAACTCACAGCAGAGCAGTCTGAAGTATACGTTCGATTTGTGTTTTAGACGGAGATTTACCTCTATTTGGGAAATGCTTGCATTTTGCTGGGAAATAGCGTTTTCCGCTTCTTCACAGAAAGGATTTAGAAACTCCTGGAAACACACATCAGTTTAACACTGTAGGTTGAACGCACACATAGAAGGCCGTTCTGTTAGGTTGCTCCGTTTTGGTTTTAGAAGCAGATATTTCTCCAAACCGCGTTTACTCCCTTTCACTCTGGCATATCAAAACTCAGCTCCAAGAAAAAACGGGCTTCTCACTCTCTGAATCTAGAGGCAGATTCAACTCCCTTAGGTAAGCGAACACCCAACAGAGCAGTCTGAAGGATATGTTCGTTTTGTGTTTTAAAAGGAGATTTAGATCTATTTGGGAAATGCTTGCATTTTGCTGAGAAATAGCTTTTCTGCTTCTTCACAGAAAGGGTTTAGAAACTCCTGCAAACACACATCAGTTTAACTCTGTAGGTTGAACGCAGACATTGAAGGCCGTTCTGTTAGGTTGCTCCGTTTTGGTTTTAGAAGCAGATATTTCTCCAAACGGCATTTACTCCCATTCACTCTGGCATATCAAAACGCAGCTCCGAGAAGCAACGTGCTTCTCACTCTCTGAATCTAGAGGCAGATTCAACTCCCTTAGGTAAGCGAAAACCCAGCAGAGCAGTCTGAAGGATACATTCGTTTCGTGTTTTAGACGGAGATTTACAGCTATTTGTTAAATGCTTGCATTTGGCTGGGAAAATGCTTTTTCCACTTCTTCAGAGAAAGGGTTTAGAAACTCCTGCAAACACCTATCAGTTTAACTCTATAAGTTGAACGCACACATTGAAGGCCGTTCTGTTAGGTTGCTCCGTTTTGGTTTTAAAAGCAGATATTTCTCCAAACCGCGTTTACTCCCATTCACTCTGGCATATCAAAACGCAGCTCCGAGAAGCAACGGGCTTCTCACTCTCTGAATATAGAGGCAGATTCAACTTTCTTAGGTAAGCGAACACCCAGCAGAGCAGTCTGAAGGATACGTTCGTTTTGTGTTTTAGACGTAGATTTACAGATATTTGGGAAATGCTTGCATTTTGCTGGGAAATAACGTTTTTTGCTTTTTCACAGAAAATGTTTAGAAACTCCTGCAAACACACATCAGTTTAACTCTGTAAGTTGAACGCACACATTGAAGGCCGTTCTGTTAGGTTGCTCCGTTTTGGTTTTAGAAGCAGATATTTCTCCAAACCGCGTTTACTACCATTCACTCTGGCATATCAAAACGCAGCTCCGAGAAGCACCGTGCTTCTCACTCTCTGAATCTAGAGGCAGATTCAACTCCCTTAGGTAAGAGAACACCCAGCAGAGCAGTCTGAAGGATACGTAGGATTTGTGTTTTAGACGGAGATTTACAGCTATTTGGGAAATGCTTGCATTTGGCTGGGAAATAGCGTTTTCCGCTTCTTCACAGAAAGGATTTAGAAACTCCTGCAAACACACATCAGTTTAACACTGTAGGTTGAACGCACACATTGAAGGCCGTTGTGTTAGGTTGCTCCGTTTTGGATTTAGAATGAGATATTTCTCCAAACCGCGTTTACTCCCTTTCACTCTGGCATATCAAAACTCAGCTCCAAGACAAAACGGGCTTCTCACTCTCTGAATCTAGAGGCAGATTCAACTCCCTTAGGTAAGCGAACACCCAGCAGAGCAGTCTGAAGGATATATTCGTTTTGTGTTTTACACGGAGATTTACAGCTATTTGGTAAATGCTTGCATTTGGCTGGGAAATAGCTTTCTTGCTTCTTCACAGAAAGGGTTTAGAATCTCCTGCAAACACACATCAGTTTAACTCTGTAGGTTGAACGCACACATTGAAGGCCGTTCTGTTATGTTGCTCCGTTTTGGTTTTAGAAGCAGATATTTCTCCAATCGGCGTTTACTCCCATTCACTCTGGCATATCAAACCGGAGCTCCGAGAAGAAATGTGCTTCTAACTCTCTGAATCTAGAGGCAGATTCAACTCCCTTAGGTAAGCGAACACCCAGCAGAGCAGTCTGAAGGATACATTCGTTTCGTGTTTTAGACGGAGATATACAGCTATTTGGGAAATGCTTGCATTTATCTGGAAAAATGCTTTTTCCACTTCTTCACAGAAAGGGTTTAGAAACTCCTGCAAACACCTATCAGTTTATCTCTATAAGTTGAACGCACGCATTGAAGGCCGTTCTGTTAGGTTGCTCCGTTTTGGTTTTAGAAGCAGATATTTCTCCAAACCGCGTTTACTTCCATTCACTCTGGCATATCAAAACGCAGCTCCGAGAAGCAACGTGCTTCTCACTCTCTGAATCTAGAGGCAGATTCAACTCCCTTAGGTAAGCGAACACCCAGCAGAGCAGTCTGAAAGATACGTTCATTTTGTGTTTTAGACGGAGATTTACAGCTATTTGGGAAATGCTTGCATTTGGCTGGGAAATAGCTTTTTTGCTTCTTCACGGAAAGGATTTAGAAACTCCTGCAAACACACATCAGTTTAACTTTGTAGGTTGAACGCACACATTGAAGGCCGTTCTGTTAGGTTGCTCCGTTTTGGTTTTAGAAGCAGATATTTCTCCAAACGGCATTTACTCTCATTAACTCTGGCATATCAAAACGCAGCTCGGAGAAGCAACGTGCTTCTCACTCTCTGAATCTAGAGGCAGATTCAACTCCCTTAGGTAAGCGAACACCCAGCAGAGCAGTCTGAAAGATATGTTCGTTTCGTGTTTTAGACGGAGATTTACAGCTATTTGGGAAATGCTTGCATTTGGCTGAAAAAATGCTTTTTCCACTTTTTCAGAGAGAGGGTTTAGAAACTCCTGCAAACACCTATCAGTTTAACTCTGTAAATTGAACGCACACATTGAAGGCCCTTCTGTTAGGTTGCTCCGTTTTGGTTTTAAAATCAGATATTTCTCCAAACCGCGTTTACTCCCATTCACTCTGGCATATCAAAACGCAGCTCCGAGAAGCAACGGGCTTCTCACTCTCTGAATTTAGAGGCAGATTCAACTTTCTTAAGTAAGCGAATACCCAGCACAGCAGTCTGAAGGATACGTTCGTTTTGTGTTTTAGACGGAGATTTACAGCTATTTGGTACATGCTTGCATTTTGCTGGGAAATAGCGTTTTTTGCTTCTTCACAGAAAATGTTTAGAAACTCCTGCAAACACACATCAGTTTAACTCTGTAAGTTGAACGCACACATTGAGGACAGTTTTGTTAGGTTGTTCCGTTTTGGTTTTAGAAGCAGATATTTCTCCAAACCGCGTTTTCTCCCATTCACTCTGGAATATCAAAACGCAGCTCCTAGAAGAAACCTGCTTCTCACTCTCTCTATCTAGAGGAAGATTCAACTCCCTTAGGTAAGCGAACTCACAGCAGAGCAGTCTGAAGTATACGTTCGATTTGTGTTTTAGACGGAGATTTACAGCTATTTGTTACATGCTTGCATTTTGCTGGGAAATAGCGTTTTTTGCTTCTTCAGAGAAATTGTTTAGAAACTCCTGCAAACACACATCAGTTTAACTCTGTAAGTTGAACGCACACATTGAGGACAGTTTTGTTAGGTTGTTCCGTTTTGGTTTTAGAAGCAGATATTTCTCCAAACCGCGTTTTCTCCCATTCACTCTGGAATATCAAAACGCAGCTCCTAGAAGAAACCTGCTTCTCACTCTCTCTATCTAGAGGAAGATTCAACTCCCTTAGGTAAGCGAACTCCCAGCAGAGCAGTCTGAATTATACGTTCGATTTGTGTTTTAGACGGAGATTTACCTCTATTTGGGAAATGCTTGTATTTTGCTGGGAAATAGCGTTTTCCGCTCCTTCACAGAAAGGATTTTGAAGGCCGTTCTGTTAGGTTGCTCCGTTTTGGATTTAGAATCAGATATTTCTCCAAACCACGTTTACTCCCTTTCACTCTGGCATATCAAAATTCAGCTCCAAGAAAAAACGGGCTTCTAACTCTGAATCTATGGGCAGATTCAACTCCCTTAGGTAAGCGAACACCCAGCAGAGCAGTCTGAAGGATATGTTCGTTTTGTGTTTTAGACGGAGATTTACAGCTATTTGGGAAATGCTTGCATTTGGCTGGGAAATAGCGTTTTTTGCTTCTTCACAGAAAATGTTTAGAAACTCCTGCAAACACACATCAGTTTAACTTTTTAAGTTGAACGCACACATTGAAGGCCGTTCTGTTAGGTTGCTCCTTTTTGGTTTTAGAAGCAGATATTTCTCCAAACCGCGTTTACTACCATTCACTCTGGCATTTCAAAACGAAGCTCCGAGAAGCAACGTGCTTCTCACTCTCTGAATCTAGAGGCAGATTCAACTCCCTTAGGTAAGCGAACACCCAGCAGAGCAGTCTGAAGGATACGTTCGATTTGTGTTTTAGACGGAGATTTACAGCTATTTGGGAAATGCTTGCATTTGGCTGGGAAATAGCGTTTTCCGCTTCATCACAGAAAGGATTTAGAAACTCCTGCAAACACACATCAGTTTAACACTGTAGGTTGAACGCACACATTGAAGGCCGTTCTGTTCGGTTGCTCCGTTTTGGATTTAGAATCAGATATTTCTCCAAACCGCGTTTACTCCCTTTCACTCTGGCATATCAAAATTCAGCTCCAAGACAAAACGGGCTTCTCACTCTCTGAATCTAGAGGCAGATTCAACTCCCTTAGGTAAGCGAATAAACAGCAGAGCAGTCTGAAGGATACGTTCGTTTTGTGTTTTAGACGGAGATTTACAGCTATTTGGGAAATGCTTGCATTTGGCTGGGAAAATGCGTTTTCCGCTTCTTCACAGAAATAGTTTAGAAACTCCTGCAAACACACATCAGTTTAACTCTGTAACTTGAACGTACACATTGAAGGCCGTTTTGTTAGGTTGCTCCGTTTTGGTTTTAGAAGCAGATATTTCTCCAAACCGCGTTTACTCACATTCACTCTGGCATATCAAAACGCAGCTCGGAGAAGCAACGGGCTCCTAACTCTCTGAATCTAGAGGCAGATTCAACTCCCTTAGGTAAGCGAACACCGAGCTGAGATGTCTGAATGATACGTTCGTTTTGTGTTTTAGACGGAGATTTCCAGCTATTTAAGAAATGCTTGCATTTGCCTGGGAAATTGCGTTTTCCGCTTCTTCACAGAAAGGGTTTAGAAACTCCTGCAAACACACATCAGTTTAACTCTGTAAGTTGAACGCACACATTGAAGGCCGTTCTGTTAGGTTGCTCCGTTTTGGTTTTAGAAGCAGATATTTCTCCAAACCGCGTTTAATCCCGTTCACTCTGGCATATCAAAACGCAGCTCCGAGAAGCAACGTGCTCTTCACTCTCTGAATCTAGAGGCAGATTCAACTCCCTTAGGTAAGCGAACACCCAGCAGAGAAGTCTGAAGGATACGTTCGTTTTGTGTTTTAGACGGAGATTTACAGCTATTTGGGAAATGCTTGCATTTGGCTGGGAAATAGCGTTTTCCGCTTTTTCAAAAAAAGGGTTTAGAAACTCCTGCAAACGCACATTAGTTGAACTCTGTAAGTTGAACGCACACAGTGAAGGCCGTTCTGTTAAGTTGCTCCGTTTTGGTTTTAGAAGCAGATATTTCTCCAAACCGCGTTTCCTCCAATCACTCTGGAATATCAAAACGCAGCTACGAAAAGCAACGGGCTTCTCACTCTCTGAATTTAGAGGCAGATTCAACTCCCTTAGGTAAGCGAACACCCAGCAGAGCAGTCTGAAGGATACGTTCGTTTTGTGTTTTAGACGGAGATTTCCAGCTATTTTGGAAATGCTTCATTTGACTGGGAAAATGCGTTTTCCGCTTCTTCACAGAAAGGGGTTAGAAACTTCTGGAAACACACATCAGTTTAACTCAATAAGTTGAACGCACACATTGAAGGCCGTTCTGTCAGGTTGCTCCGTTTTGGTTTTAGAAACACATATTTCTCCAAACCGCGATTACTCCCATTCACTCTGGCATATCAAAACGCAGCTCCGAGAAGCAACGGGCTTCTCACTCTCTAAATCTAGAGGCAGGTAAAACTCCCTTAGGTAGGCGAACACCCAGCAGAGCAGTCTGAAGGATACGTTCGTTTTGTGTTTTAGACGGAAATTTACAGCTATTTCGGAAATGCTTGCATTTGGCTGGGAAAATGCGTTCTCCGCTTCTTAACAGAAACGGTTTAGAAAATCCTGCAAACACATATCAGTTTAACTTTGTAAGTTGAACGCAAACATTGGAGTCCGTTCTGTTACGTGTCTCCGTTTTGATTTTAGAAGCAGATATTTCTCCAAACCGCGTTTACTCCCATTCACTCTGGCATATAAAAACGCAGATCCGAGAAGCAACGTGGTTCTCACTCTCTTAATCTAGAGGCAGATTCAACTCCCTTAGGTAAGCGAACACTAAGCAGAGCAGTCGGAAGGATACGTTCGTTTTGTGTTTTAGACGGAGATTTACAGCTATTTGGGAAATGCTTGCATTTGGCTGGGAAATAGCTTTTTTGCTTCTTCACAGAAAGTGTTTAGAAACTCCTGCAAACACGCATCACTTTAACTCTGTAAGTTGAACGCACACATTGAAGGCCGTTCTGTTAGGTTGCTCCGTTTTGGTTTTAGAAGCAGATATTTCTCCAAACGGCGTTTACTCCCTTTCACTCTGGCATATCAAAACGCAGCTCCGAGAAGCAACGTGCTTCTCACTCTCTGAATCTAGAGGCAGATTCAACTCCCTTAGGTAAGCGAACACCCAGCAGAGCAGTCTGAAGGATACGTTCGTTTTGTGTTTTAGACGGAGATTTACAGCTATTTGGGAAATGCTTGCATTTGGCTGGGAAATAGCGTTTTCTGCTTCTTCACAGAAAATGTTTAGAAACCCTGCAAACACACATCAGTTTAACTCTGTAAGTTGAACGCACACATTGAAGGCCGTTCTGTTAGGTTGCTCCGTTTTGGTTTTAGAAGCAGATATTTCTCCAAACCGCGTTTACTACCATTCACTCTGGCATATAAAAACGCAGCTCCGAGAAGCAACATGCTTCTCACTCTCTGAATCTAGAGGCAGATTCAACTTTCTTAGGTAAGCGAACACCCAGCAGAGCAGTCTGAATGATACATTCGTTTCGTGTTTTAGACGGAGATTTACAGCTATTTGGGAAGTGCTTGCATTTGGCTGGGAAAATGCTTTTTCCGCTTCTTCACAGAAAGGGTTTAGAAACTGCTGCAAACACCTATCAGTTTAACTCTGTAAGTTGAAGGCACACATTGAAGGCCGTTTTGTTAGGTTGCTTTGTTTTGGTTTTAGAAGCAGATATTTCTCCAACCCGCGTATTCTACCATTCACTCTGGCATATCAAAACGCAGCTCAGAGAAGCAACGTGCTTCTCACTCTCTCAATCTAGAGGCAGATTCAACTCCCTTAGGTAAGCGTACACCCAGCACAGTAGTCTGAAGGATACGTCTGATTTGTGTATTAGACGGAGATTTACATCTATTTGGGAAATGCTTGCATTTGGCTGGGAAATAGCGTTTTCCGCTTCTTCACAGAAAGGATTTAGAAACTCCTGCAAACACACATCAGTTTAACACTGTAGGTTGAACGCACACATTGAAGGCCGTTCTGTTAGGTTGCTCCGTTTTGGATTTAGAATCAGATATTTCTCCAACCGCGTTTACTCCCTTTCACTCTGGCGTATCAAAATTCAGCTCCAAGAAAAAACGGGCTTCTCACTCTCTGAATCTAGAGGCAGATTCAACTCCCTTAGGTAAGCGAACAAACAGAAGAGCAGTCTGAAGGATACGTTCGTTTTGTGTTTTAGACGGAGATTTACAAGTATTTGGGAAATGCTTGCATTTGGCTGGGAAAATGCGTTTTCCGCTTCTTCACAGAAATAGTTTAGAAACTCCTGCAAACACACATCAGTTTAACTCTGTAAGTTGAACGCACACATTGAAGGCCGTTCTGTTAGGTTGCTCCGTTTTGGTTTTAGAAGCAGAAATTTCTCCAAACCGCGTTTACTCCCTTTCACTCTGGCATATCAAAACTCAGCTCCAAGAAAAAACGGGCTTCTCACTCTCTGAATCTAGAGGCAGATTCAACTCCCTTAGGTAAGCGAACACCCAACAGAGCAGTCTGAAGGATATGTTCGTTTTGTGTTATAAAAAAAGATTTAGATCTATTTGGGAATTGCTTGCATTTTGCTGAGAAATAGCTTTTCTGCTTCTTCACAGAAAGGGTTTAGAAACTCCTGCAAACACACATCAGTTTAACTCTGTAGGTTGAACGCAGACATTGAAGGCCGTTCTGTTAGGTTGCTCCGTTTTCGTTTTAGAAGCAGATATTTCTCCAAACGGCATTTACTCCCATTCACTCTGGCATATCAAAACGCAGCTCCGAGAAGCAAGGTGCTTCTCACTCTCTGAATCTAGAGGCAGATTCAACTCCCTTAGGTAAGCGAAAACCCAGCAGAGCAGTCTGAAGGATACGTAGGATTTGTGTTTTAGACGGAGATTTACAGCTATTTGGGAAATGCTTGCATTTGGCTGGGAAATAGCGTTTTCCGCTTCTTCACAGAAAGGATTTAGAAACTCCTGCAAACACACATCAGTTTAACACTGTAGGTTGAACGCACACATTGAAGGCCGTTGTGTTAGGTTGCTCCGTTTTGGATTTAGAATGAGATATTTCTCCAAACCGCGTTTACTCCCTTTCACTCTGGCATATCAAAACTCAGCTCCAAGACAAAACGGGCTTCTCACTCTCTGAATCTAGAGGCAGATTCAACTCCCTTAGGTAAGCGAACACCCAGCAGAGCAGTCTGAAGGATATATTCGTTTTGTGTTTTACACGGAGATTTACAGCTATTTGGTAAATGCTTGCATTTGGCTGGGAAATAGCTTTCTTGCTTCTTCACAGAAAGGGTTTAGAATCTCCTGCAAACACACATCAGTTTAACTCTGTAGGTTGAACGCACACATTGAAGGCCGTTCTGTTATGTTGCTCCGTTTTGGTTTTAGAAGCAGATATTTCTCCAATCGGCGTTTACTCCCATTCACTCTGGCATATCAAACCGGAGCTCCGAGAAGAAATGTGCTTCTAACTCTCTGAATCTAGAGGCAGATTCAACTCCCTTAGGTAAGCGAACACCCAGCAGAGCAGTCTGAAGGATACATTCGTTTCGTGTTTTAGACGGAGATATACAGCTATTTGGGAAATGCTTGCATTTATCTGGAAAAATGCTTTTTCCACTTCTTCACAGAAAGGGTTTAGAAACTCCTGCAAACACCTATCAGTTTATCTCTATAAGTTGAACGCACGCATTGAAGGCCGTTCTGTTAGGTTGCTCCGTTTTGGTTTTAGAAGCAGATATTTCTCCAAACCGCGTTTACTTCCATTCACTCTGGCATATCAAAACGCAGCTCCGAGAAGCAACGTGCTTCTCACTCTCTGAATCTAGAGGCAGATTCAACTCCCTTAGGTAAGCGAACACCCAGCAGAGCAGTCTGAAAGATACGTTCATTTTGTGTTTTAGACGGAGATTTACAGCTATTTGGGAAATGCTTGCATTTGGCTGGGAAATAGCTTTTTTGCTTCTTCACGGAAAGGATTTAGAAACTCCTGCAAACACACATCAGTTTAACTTTGTAGGTTGAACGCACACATTGAAGGCCGTTCTGTTAGGTTGCTCCGTTTTGGTTTTAGAAGCAGATATTTCTCCAAACGGCATTTACTCTCATTAACTCTGGCATATCAAAACGCAGCTCGGAGAAGCAACGTGCTTCTCACTCTCTGAATCTAGAGGCAGATTCAACTCCCTTAGGTAAGCGAACACCCAGCAGAGCAGTCTGAAGGATATGTTCGTTTCGTGTTTTAGACGGAGATTTACAGCTATTTGGGAAATGCTTGCATTTGGCTGAAAAAATGCTTTTTCCACTTTTTCAGAGAGAGGGTTTAGAAACTCCTGCAAACACCTATCAGTTTAACTCTGTAAATTGAACGCACACATTGAAGGCCCTTCTGTTAGGTTGCTCCGTTTTGGTTTTAAAATCAGATATTTCTCCAAACCGCGTTTACTCCCATTCACTCTGGCATATCAAAACGCAGCTCCGAGAAGCAACGGGCTTCTCACTCTCTGAATTTAGAGGCAGATTCAACTTTCTTAAGTAAGCGAATACCCAGCACAGCAGTCTGAAGGATACGTTCGTTTTGTGTTTTAGACGGAGATTTACAGCTATTTGGTACATGCTTGCATTTTGCTGGGAAATAGCGTTTTTTGCTTCTTCACAGAAAATGTTTAGAAACTCCTGCAAACACACATCAGTTTAACTCTGTAAGTTGAACGCACACATTGAGGACAGTTTTGTTAGGTTGTTCCGTTTTGGTTTTAGAAGCAGATATTTCTCCAAACCGCGTTTTCTCCCATTCACTCTGGAATATCAAAACGCAGCTCCTAGAAGAAACCTGCTTCTCACTCTCTCTATCTAGAGGAAGATTCAACTCCCTTAGGTAAGCGAACTCACAGCAGAGCAGTCTGAAGTATACGTTCGATTTGTGTTTTAGACGGAGATTTACAGCTATTTGTTACATGCTTGCATTTTGCTGGGAAATAGCGTTTTTTGCTTCTTCAGAGAAATTGTTTAGAAACTCCTGCAAACACACATCAGTTTAACTCTGTAAGTTGAACGCACACATTGAGGACAGTTTTGTTAGGTTGTTCCGTTTTGGTTTTAGAAGCAGATATTTCTCCAAACCGCGTTTTCTCCCATTCACTCTGGAATATCAAAACGCAGCTCCTAGAAGAAACCTGCTTCTCACTCTCTCTATCTAGAGGAAGATTCAACTCCCTTAGGTAAGCGAACTCCCAGCAGAGCAGTCTGAATTATACGTTCGATTTGTGTTTTAGACGGAGATTTACCTCTATTTGGGAAATGCTTGTATTTTGCTGGGAAATAGCGTTTTCCGCTCCTTCACAGAAAGGATTTTGAAGGCCGTTCTGTTAGGTTGCTCCGTTTTGGATTTAGAATCAGATATTTCTCCAAACCACGTTTACTCCCTTTCACTCTGGCATATCAAAATTCAGCTCCAAGAAAAAACGGGCTTCTAACTCTGAATCTATGGGCAGATTCAACTCCCTTAGGTAAGCGAACACCCAGCAGAGCAGTCTGAAGGATATGTTCGTTTTGTGTTTTAGACGGAGATTTACAGCTATTTGGGAAATGCTTGCATTTGGCTGGGAAATAGCGTTTTTTGCTTCTTCACAGAAAATGTTTAGAAACTCCTGCAAACACACATCAGTTTAACTTTTTAAGTTGAACGCACACATTGAAGGCCGTTCTGTTAGGTTGCTCCTTTTTGGTTTTAGAAGCAGATATTTCTCCAAACCGCGTTTACTACCATTCACTCTGGCATTTCAAAACGAAGCTCCGAGAAGCAACGTGCTTCTCACTCTCTGAATCTAGAGGCAGATTCAACTCCCTTAGGTAAGCGAACACCCAGCAGAGCAGTCTGAAGGATACGTTCGATTTGTGTTTTAGACGGAGATTTACAGCTATTTGGGAAATGCTTGCATTTGGCTGGGAAATAGCGTTTTCCGCTTCATCACAGAAAGGATTTAGAAACTCCTGCAAACACACATCAGTTTAACACTGTAGGTTGAACGCACACATTGAAGGCCGTTCTGTTCGGTTGCTCCGTTTTGGATTTAGAATCAGATATTTCTCCAAACCGCGTTTACTCCCTTTCACTCTGGCATATCAAAATTCAGCTCCAAGACAAAACGGGCTTCTCACTCTCTGAATCTAGAGGCAGATTCAACTCCCTTAGGTAAGCGAATAAACAGCAGAGCAGTCTGAAGGATACGTTCGTTTTGTGTTTTAGACGGAGATTTACAGCTATTTGGGAAATGCTTGCATTTGGCTGGGAAAATGCGTTTTCCGCTTCTTCACAGAAATAGTTTAGAAACTCCTGCAAACACACATCAGTTTAACTCTGTAACTTGAACGTACACATTGAAGGCCGTTTTGTTAGGTTGCTCCGTTTTGGTTTTAGAAGCAGATATTTCTCCAAACCGCGTTTACTCACATTCACTCTGGCATATCAAAACGCAGCTCGGAGAAGCAACGGGCTCCTAACTCTCTGAATCTAGAGGCAGATTCAACTCCCTTAGGTAAGCGAACACCGAGCTGAGATGTCTGAATGATACGTTCGTTTTGTGTTTTAGACGGAGATTTCCAGCTATTTAAGAAATGCTTGCATTTGCCTGGGAAATTGCGTTTTCCGCTTCTTCACAGAAAGGGTTTAGAAACTCCTGCAAACACACATCAGTTTAACTCTGTAAGTTGAACGCACACATTGAAGGCCGTTCTGTTAGGTTGCTCCGTTTTGGTTTTAGAAGCAGATATTTCTCCAAACCGCGTTTAATCCCGTTCACTCTGGCATATCAAAACGCAGCTCCGAGAAGCAACGTGCTCTTCACTCTCTGAATCTAGAGGCAGATTCAACTCCCTTAGGTAAGCGAACACCCAGCAGAGAAGTCTGAAGGATACGTTCGTTTTGTGTTTTAGACGGAGATTTACAGCTATTTGGGAAATGCTTGCATTTGGCTGGGAAATAGCGTTTTCCGCTTTTTCAAAAAAAGGGTTTAGAAACTCCTGCAAACGCACATTAGTTGAACTCTGTAAGTTGAACGCACACAGTGAAGGCCGTTCTGTTAAGTTGCTCCGTTTTGGTTTTAGAAGCAGATATTTCTCCAAACCGCGTTTCCTCCAATCACTCTGGAATATCAAAACGCAGCTACGAAAAGCAACGGGCTTCTCACTCTCTGAATTTAGAGGCAGATTCAACTCCCTTAGGTAAGCGAACACCCAGCAGAGCAGTCTGAAGGATACGTTCGTTTTGTGTTTTAGACGGAGATTTCCAGCTATTTTGGAAATGCTTCATTTGACTGGGAAAATGCGTTTTCCGCTTCTTCACAGAAAGGGGTTAGAAACTTCTGGAAACACACATCAGTTTAACTCAATAAGTTGAACGCACACATTGAAGGCCGTTCTGTCAGGTTGCTCCGTTTTGGTTTTAGAAACACATATTTCTCCAAACCGCGATTACTCCCATTCACTCTGGCATATCAAAACGCAGCTCCGAGAAGCAACGGGCTTCTCACTCTCTAAATCTAGAGGCAGGTAAAACTCCCTTAGGTAGGCGAACACCCAGCAGAGCAGTCTGAAGGATACGTTCGTTTTGTGTTTTAGACGGAAATTTACAGCTATTTCGGAAATGCTTGCATTTGGCTGGGAAAATGCGTTCTCCGCTTCTTAACAGAAACGGTTTAGAAAATCCTGCAAACACATATCAGTTTAACTTTGTAAGTTGAACGCAAACATTGGAGTCCGTTCTGTTACGTGTCTCCGTTTTGATTTTAGAAGCAGATATTTCTCCAAACCGCGTTTACTCCCATTCACTCTGGCATATAAAAACGCAGATCCGAGAAGCAACGTGGTTCTCACTCTCTTAATCTAGAGGCAGATTCAACTCCCTTAGGTAAGCGAACACTAAGCAGAGCAGTCGGAAGGATACGTTCGTTTTGTGTTTTAGACGGAGATTTACAGCTATTTGGGAAATGCTTGCATTTGGCTGGGAAATAGCTTTTTTGCTTCTTCACAGAAAGTGTTTAGAAACTCCTGCAAACACGCATCACTTTAACTCTGTAAGTTGAACGCACACATTGAAGGCCGTTCTGTTAGGTTGCTCCGTTTTGGTTTTAGAAGCAGATATTTCTCCAAACGGCGTTTACTCCCTTTCACTCTGGCATATCAAAACGCAGCTCCGAGAAGCAACGTGCTTCTCACTCTCTGAATCTAGAGGCAGATTCAACTCCCTTAGGTAAGCGAACACCCAGCAGAGCAGTCTGAAGGATACGTTCGTTTTGTGTTTTAGACGGAGATTTACAGCTATTTGGGAAATGCTTGCATTTGGCTGGGAAATAGCGTTTTCTGCTTCTTCACAGAAAATGTTTAGAAACCCTGCAAACACACATCAGTTTAACTCTGTAAGTTGAACGCACACATTGAAGGCCGTTCTGTTAGGTTGCTCCGTTTTGGTTTTAGAAGCAGATATTTCTCCAAACCGCGTTTACTACCATTCACTCTGGCATATAAAAACGCAGCTCCGAGAAGCAACATGCTTCTCACTCTCTGAATCTAGAGGCAGATTCAACTTTCTTAGGTAAGCGAACACCCAGCAGAGCAGTCTGAATGATACATTCGTTTCGTGTTTTAGACGGAGATTTACAGCTATTTGGGAAGTGCTTGCATTTGGCTGGGAAAATGCTTTTTCCGCTTCTTCACAGAAAGGGTTTAGAAACTGCTGCAAACACCTATCAGTTTAACTCTGTAAGTTGAAGGCACACATTGAAGGCCGTTTTGTTAGGTTGCTTTGTTTTGGTTTTAGAAGCAGATATTTCTCCAACCCGCGTATTCTACCATTCACTCTGGCATATCAAAACGCAGCTCAGAGAAGCAACGTGCTTCTCACTCTCTCAATCTAGAGGCAGATTCAACTCCCTTAGGTAAGCGTACACCCAGCACAGTAGTCTGAAGGATACGTCTGATTTGTGTATTAGACGGAGATTTACATCTATTTGGGAAATGCTTGCATTTGGCTGGGAAATAGCGTTTTCCGCTTCTTCACAGAAAGGATTTAGAAACTCCTGCAAACACACATCAGTTTAACACTGTAGGTTGAACGCACACATTGAAGGCCGTTCTGTTAGGTTGCTCCGTTTTGGATTTAGAATCAGATATTTCTCCAACCGCGTTTACTCCCTTTCACTCTGGCGTATCAAAATTCAGCTCCAAGAAAAAACGGGCTTCTCACTCTCTGAATCTAGAGGCAGATTCAACTCCCTTAGGTAAGCGAACAAACAGAAGAGCAGTCTGAAGGATACGTTCGTTTTGTGTTTTAGACGGAGATTTACAAGTATTTGGGAAATGCTTGCATTTGGCTGGGAAAATGCGTTTTCCGCTTCTTCACAGAAATAGTTTAGAAACTCCTGCAAACACACATCAGTTTAACTCTGTAAGTTGAACGCACACATTGAAGGCCGTTCTGTTAGGTTGCTCCGTTTTGGTTTTAGAAGCAGAAATTTCTCCAAACCGCGTTTACTCCCTTTCACTCTGGCATATCAAAACTCAGCTCCAAGAAAAAACGGGCTTCTCACTCTCTGAATCTAGAGGCAGATTCAACTCCCTTAGGTAAGCGAACACCCAACAGAGCAGTCTGAAGGATATGTTCGTTTTGTGTTATAAAAAAAGATTTAGATCTATTTGGGAATTGCTTGCATTTTGCTGAGAAATAGCTTTTCTGCTTCTTCACAGAAAGGGTTTAGAAACTCCTGCAAACACACATCAGTTTAACTCTGTAGGTTGAACGCAGACATTGAAGGCCGTTCTGTTAGGTTGCTCCGTTTTCGTTTTAGAAGCAGATATTTCTCCAAACGGCATTTACTCCCATTCACTCTGGCATATCAAAACGCAGCTCCGAGAAGCAAGGTGCTTCTCACTCTCTGAATCTAGAGGCAGATTCAACTCCCTTAGGTAAGCGAAAACCCAGCAGAGCAGTCTGAAGGATACATTCGTTTCGTGTTTTAGACGGAGATTTACAGCTATTTGGGAAATGCTTGCATTTGGCTGGGAAAATGCTTTTTCCACTACTTCAGAGAAAGGGTTTAGAAACTCCTGCAAACACCTATCAGTTTAACTCTATAAGTTGAACGCACACATTGAAGGCCGTTCTGTTAGGTTGCTCCGTTTTGGTTTTAAAAGCAGATATTTCTCCAAACCGCGTTTACTCCCATTCACTCTGGCATATCAAAACGCAACTCCGAGAAGCAACGGGCTTCTCACTCTCTGAATCTAGAGGCAGTTTCAACTTTCTTAGGTAAGCGAACACCCAGCAGAGCAGTCTGAAGGATACGTTCGTTTTGTGTTTTAGACGTAGATTTACAGCTATTTGGGAAATGCTTGCATTTTGCTGGGAAATAATGTTTTTTGCTTTTTCACAGAAAATGTTTAGAAACTCCTGCAAACAAACATCACTTTAACTCTGTAAGTTGAACACACACATTGAAGGCCGTTCTGTTAGGTTGCTCCGTTTTGGTTTTAGAAGCAGATATTTCTCCAAACCGCGTTTACTACCATTCACTCTGGCATATCAAAACGCAGCTCCGAGAAGCACCGTGCTTCTCACTCTCTGAATCTAGAGGCAGATTCAACTCCCTTAGGTAAGAGAACACCCAGCAGAGCAGTCTGAAGGATACGTAGGATTTGTGTTTTAGACGGAGATTTACAGCTATTTGGGAAATGCTTGCATTTGGCTGGGAAATAGCGTTTTCCGCTTCTTCACAGAAAGGATTTAGAAACTCCTGCAAACACACATCAGTTTAACACTGTAGGTTGAACGCACACATTGAAGGCCGTTCTGTTAGGTTGCTCCGTTTTGGATTTAGATTCAGATATTTCTCCAAACCGCGTTTACTCCCTTTCACTCTGGCATATCAAAATTCAGCTCCAAGAAAAAACGGGCTTCTGACTCTCTGAATCTAGAGGCACATTCAACTCCCTTAGGTAAGCGAACAAACAGCAGAGCAGTCTTAAGGATACGTTCGTTTTGTGTTTTAGACGGAGATTTACAGCTATTTGGGAAATGCTTGCATTTGGCTGGCAAAATGCGTTTTTTGTTTCTTCAGAGAAAGTGTTTACAAACTCCTGCAAACACACATCAGTTTAACTCTGTAAGTTGAACGCACACATTGAAGACCGTTCTGTTAGGTTGTTCCGTTTTGGTTTTAGAAGCAGATATTTCTCCAAACCGGTTTTCTCCCATTCACTCTGGCATATCAAAACTCAGCTCCAAGAAAAAACGTGCTTCTCACTCTCTGAATCTAGAGGCACATTCAACTCCCTTAGGTAAGCGAACACCCAGCAGAGCAGTCTGAAGGATATGTTCGTTTTGTGTTTTAGACGGAGATTTACAGCTATTTGGGAAATGCTTGCATTTGGCTGAAAAAATGCTTTTTCCACTACTTCAGAGAAAGGGTTTAGAAACTCCTGCAAACACCTATCAGTTTAACTCTGTAAATTGAACGCACACATTGAAGGCCCTTCTGTTAGGTTGCTCCGTTTTGGTTTTAAAATCAGATATTTCTCCAAACCGCGTTTACTCCCATTCACTCTGGCATATCAAAACGCAGCTCCGAGAAGCAACGGGCTTCTCACTCTCTGAATTTAGAGGCAGATTCAACTTTCTTAAGTAAGCGAATACCCAGCACAGCAGTCTGAAGGATACGTTCGTTTTGTGTTTTAGACGGAGATTTACAGCTATTTGGTACATGCTTGCATTTTGCTGGGAAATAGCGTTTTTTGCTTCTTCACAGAAAATGTTTAGAAACTCCTGCAAACACACATCAGTTTAACTCTGTAAGTTGAACGCACACATTGAGGACAGTTTTGTTAGGTTGTTCCGTTTTGGTTTTAGAAGCAGATATTTCTCCAAACCGCGTTTTCTCCCATTCACTCTGGAATATCAAAACGCAGCTCCTAGAAGAAACCTGCTTCTCACTCTCTCTATCTAGAGGAAGATTCAACTCCCTTAGGTAAGCGAACTCCCAGCAGAGCAGTCTGAATTATACGTTCGATTTGTGTTTTAGACGGAGATTTACCTCTATTTGGGAAATGCTTGTATTTTGCTGGGAAATAGCGTTTTCCGCTCCTTCACAGAAAGGATTTTGAAGGCCGTTCTGTTAGGTTGCTCCGTTTTGGATTTAGAATCAGATATTTCTCCAAACCACGTTTACTCCCTTTCACTCTGGCATATCAAAATTCAGCTCCAAGAAAAAACGGGCTTCTAACTCTCTGAATCTAGGGGCAGATTCAACTCCCTTAGGTAAGCGAACACCCAGCAGAGCAGTCTGAAGGATATGTTCGTTTTGTGTTTTAGACGGAGATTTACAGCTATTTGGGAAATGCTTGCATTTGGCTGGGAAATAGCGTTTTTTGCTTCTTCACAGAAAATGTTTAGAAACTCCTGCAAACACACATCAGTTTAACTTTTTAAGTTGAACGCACACATTGAAGGCCGTTCTGTTAGGTTGCTCCTTTTTGGTTTTAGAAGCAGATATTTCTCCAAACCGCGTTTACTACCATTCACTCTGGCATTTCAAAACGAAGCTCCGAGAAGCAACGTGCTTCTCACTCTCTGAATCTAGAGGCAGATTCAACTCCCTTAGGTAAGCGAACACCCAGCAGAGCAGTCTGAAGGATACGTTCGATTTGTGTTTTAGACGGAGATTTACAGCTATTTGGGAAATGCTTGCATTTGGCTGGGAAATAGCGTTTTCCGCTTCATCACAGAAAGGATTTAGAAACTCCTGCAAACACACATCAGTTTAACACTGTAGGTTGAACGCACACATTGAAGGCCGTTCTGTTCGGTTGCTCCGTTTTGGATTTAGAATCAGATATTTCTCCAAACCGCGTTTACTCCCTTTCAATCTGGCATATCAAAATTCAGCTCCAAGACAAAACGGGCTTCTCACTCTCTGAATCTAGAGGCAGATTCAACTCCCTTAGGTAAGCGAATAAACAGCAGAGCAGTCTGAAGGATACGTTCGTTTTGTGTTTTAGACGGAGATTTACAGCTATTTGGGAAATGCTTGCATTTGGCTGGGAAAATGCGTTTTCCGCTTCTTCACAGAAATAGTTTAGAAACTCCTGCAAACACACATCAGTTTAACTCTGTAACTTGAACGTACACATTGAAGGCCGTTTTGTTAGGTTGCTCCGTTTTGGTTTTAGAAGCAGATATTTCTCCAAACCGCGTTTACTCACATTCACTCTGGCATATCAAAACGCAGCTCGGAGAAGCAACGGGCTCCTAACTCTCTGAATCTAGAGGCAGATTCAACTCCCTTAGGTAAGCGAACACCGAGCTGAGATGTCTGAATGATACGTTCGTTTTGTGTTTTAGACGGAGATTTCCAGCTATTTAAGAAATGCTTGCATTTGCCTGGGAAATTGCGTTTTCCGCTTCTTCACAGAAAGGGTTTAGAAACTCCTGCAAACACACATCAGTTTAACTCTGTAAGTTGAACGCACACATTGAAGGCCGTTCTGTTAGGTTGCTCCGTTTTGGTTTTAGAAGCAGATATTTCTCCAAACCGCGTTTAATCCCGTTCACTCTGGCATATCAAAACGCAGCTCCGAGAAGCAACGTGCTCTTCACTCTCTGAATCTAGAGGCAGATTCAACTCCCTTAGGTAAGCGAACACCCAGCAGAGAAGTCTGAAGGATACGTTCGTTTTGTGTTTTAGACGGAGATTTACAGCTATTTGGGAAATGCTTGCATTTGGCTGGGAAATAGCGTTTTCCGCTTTTTCAAAAAAAGGGTTTAGAAACTCCTGCAAACGCACATTAGTTGAACTCTGTAAGTTGAACGCACACAGTGAAGGCCGTTCTGTTAAGTTGCTCCGTTTTGGTTTTAGAAGCAGATATTTCTCCAAACCGCGTTTCCTCCAATCACTCTGGAATATCAAAACGCAGCTACGAAAAGCAACGGGCTTCTCACTCTCTGAATTTAGAGGCAGATTCAACTCCCTTAGGTAAGCGAACACCCAGCAGAGCAATCTGAAGGATACGTTCGTTTTGTGTTTTAGACGGAGATTTCCAGCTATTTTGGAAATGCTTCATTTGACTGGGAAAATGCGTTTTCCGCTTCTTCACAGAAAGGGGTTAGAAACTTCTGGAAACACACATCAGTTTAACTCAATAAGTTGAACGCACACATTGAAGGCCGTTCTGTCAGGTTGCTCCGTTTTGGTTTTAGAAACACATATTTCTCCAAACCGCGATTACTCCCATTCACTCTGGCATATCAAAACGCAGCTCCGAGAAGCAACGGGCTTCTCACTCTCTAAATCTAGAGGCAGGTAAAACTCCCTTAGGTAGGCGAACACCCAGCAGAGCAGTCTGAAGGATACGTTCGTTTTGTGTTTTAGACGGAAATTTACAGCTATTTCGGAAATGCTTGCATTTGGCTGGGAAAATGCGTTCTCCGCTTCTTAACAGAAACGGTTTAGAAAATCCTGCAAACACATATCAGTTTAACTTTGTAAGTTGAACGCAAACATTGGAGTCCGTTCTGTTACGTGTCTCCGTTTTGATTTTAGAAGCAGATATTTCTCCAAACCGCGTTTACTCCCATTCACTCTGGCATATAAAAACGCAGATCCGAGAAGCAACGTGGTTCTCACTCTCTTAATCTAGAGGCAGATTCAACTCCCTTAGGTAAGCGAACACTAAGCAGAGCAGTCGGAAGGATACGTTCGTTTTGTGTTTTAGACGGAGATTTACAGCTATTTGGGAAATGCTTGCATTTGGCTGGGAAATAGCTTTTTTGCTTCTTCACAGAAAGTGTTTAGAAACTCCTGCAAACACGCATCACTTTAACTCTGTAAGTTGAACGCACACATTGAAGGCCGTTCTGTTAGGTTGCTCCGTTTTGGTTTTAGAAGCAGATATTTCTCCAAACGGCGTTTACTCCCTTTCACTCTGGCATATCAAAACGCAGCTCCGAGAAGCAACGTGCTTCTCACTCTCTGAATCTAGAGGCAGATTCAACTCCCTTAGGTAAGCGAACACCCAGCAGAGCAGTCTGAAGGATACGTTCGTTTTGTGTTTTAGACGGAGATTTACAGCTATTTGGGAAATGCTTGCATTTGGCTGGGAAATAGCGTTTTCTGCTTCTTCACAGAAAATGTTTACAAACCCTGCAAACACACATCAGTTTAACTCTGTAAGTTGAACGCACACATTGAAGGCCGTTCTGTTAGGTTGCTCCGTTTTGGTTTTAGAAGCAGATATTTCTCCAAACCGCGTTTACTACCATTCACTCTGGCATATAAAAACGCAGCTCCGAGAAGCAACATGCTTCTCACTCTCTGAATCTAGAGGCAGATTCAACTTTCTTAGGTAAGCGAACACCCAGCAGAGCAGTCTGAATGATACATTCGTTTCGTGTTTTAGACGGAGATTTACAGCTATTTGGGAAGTGCTTGCATTTGGCTGGGAAAATGCTTTTTCCGCTTCTTCACAGAAAGGGTTTAGAAACTGCTGCAAACACCTATCAGTTTAACTCTGTAAGTTGAAGGCACACATTGAAGGCCGTTTTGTTAGGTTGCTTTGTTTTGGTTTTAGAAGCAGATATTTCTCCAACCCGCGTATTCTACCATTCACTCTGGCATATCAAAACGCAGCTCAGAGAAGCAACGTGCTTCTCACTCTCTCAATCTAGAGGCAGATTCAACTCCCTTAGGTAAGCGTACACCCAGCACAGTAGTCTGAAGGATACGTCTGATTTGTGTATTAGACGGAGATTTACATCTATTTGGGAAATGCTTGCATTTGGCTGGGAAATAGCGTTTTCCGCTTCTTCACAGAAAGGATTTAGAAACTCCTGCAAACACACATCAGTTTAACACTGTAGGTTGAACGCACACATTGAAGGCCGTTCTGTTAGGTTGCTCCGTTTTGGATTTAGAATCAGATATTTCTCCAACCGCGTTTACTCCCTTTCACTCTGGCGTATCAAAATTCAGCTCCAAGAAAAAACGGGCTTCTCACTCTCTGAATCTAGAGGCAGATTCAACTCCCTTAGGTAAGCGAACAAACAGAAGAGCAGTCTGAAGGATACGTTCGTTTTGTGTTTTAGACGGAGATTTACAAGTATTTGGGAAATGCTTGCATTTGGCTGGGAAAATGCGTTTTCCGCTTCTTCACAGAAATAGTTTAGAAACTCCTGCAAACACACATCAGTTTAACTCTGTAAGTTGAACGCACACATTGAAGGCCGTTCTGTTAGGTTGCTCCGTTTTGGTTTTAGAAGCAGAAATTTCTCCAAACCGCGTTTACTCCCTTTCACTCTGGCATATCAAAACTCAGCTCCAAGAAAAAACGGGCTTCTCACTCTCTGAATCTAGAGGCAGATTCAACTCCCTTAGGTAAGCGAACACCCAACAGAGCAGTCTGAAGGATATGTTCGTTTTGTGTTTTAAAAAAAGATTTAGATCTATTTGGGAATTGCTTGCATTTTGCTGAGAAATAGCTTTTCTGCTTCTTCACAGAAAGGGTTTAGAAACTCCTGCAAACACACATCAGTTTAACTCTGTAGGTTGAACGCAGACATTGAAGGCCGTTCTGTTAGGTTGCTCCGTTTTGGTTTTAGAAGCAGATATTTCTCCAAACGGCGTTTACTATCATTCACTCTGGCATATCAAAACGCAGCTCCGAGAAGCAACGTGCTTCTCACTCTCTGAATCTAGAGGCAGATTCAACTCCCTTAGGTAAGCGAACACCCAGCAGAGCAGTCTGAAGGGTACATTCGTTTCGTGTTTTAGACGGAGATTTACAGCTATTTGGGAAATGCTTGCATTTATCTGGAAATATGCTTTTTCCACTTCTTCACAGAAAGGGTTTAGAAACTCCTGCAAACACCTATCAGTTTATCTCTATAAGTTGAACGCACGCATTGAAGGCCGTTCTGTTAGGTTGCTCCGTTTCGGTTTTAGAAGCAGATATTTCTCCAAACCGCGTTTACTCCCATTCACTCTGGCATATCAAAACGCAGCTCCGAGAAGCAACGGGCTTCTCACTCTCTGAATCTAGAGGCAGATTCAACTTTCTTTGGTAAGCGATCACCCAGCAGAGCAGTCTGAAAGATACGTTCGTTTTGTGTTTTAGACGTAGATTTACAGCTATTTGGAAAATGCTTGCATTTTGCTGGGAAATAGCGTTTTTTGCTTCTTCACAGAAAATGTTTAGAAACTCCTGCAAATACACATCAGTTTAACTCTGTAAGTTGAACGCACACATTGAAGGCGGTTCTGTTAGGTTGCTCCGATTTGGTTTTAGAAGCAGATATTTCTCCAAACCGCATTTACTCCCTTTCACTCTGGCATATCAAATCGCAGCTCCGAGAGGCAAGGGGCTTCTCACTCTCTGAATCTAGATGCAGATTCAACTCCCTCAGGTAAGCGAACACCCAGCAGAGCAGTCTGAAGGATACATTCGTTTCGTGTTTTAGACGGAGATTTACAGCTATTTGGGAAATGCTTGCATTTGGCTGGGAAAATGCTTTTTCAGCTTCTTCACAGAAAGGGTTTAGAAACTCCTGCAAACACCTATCACTTTATCTCTGTAAGTTGAACGCACTCATTTAAGGTCGTTCTGTTAGGTTGCTCCGTTTTGGTTTTAGAAGCAGATATTTCTCCAAACCGTGTTTACTCCCATTCACTCTGGCATATCAAAACGCAGCTCCGAGAAGCAACGTGCTTCTCACTCTCTGAATCTAGAGGCAGATTCAACTCCCTTAGGTAAGCGAACACGCAGCAGAGCAGTCTGAAAGATACGTTCATTTTGTGTTTTAGACGGAGATTTACAGCTATTTGGGAAATGCTTGCATTTTGCTGGGAAATAGCGTTTTTTGATTCTTGAAAGAAAATGTTTAGAAACTCCTGCAAACACACATCAGTTTAACTCTGTAAGTTGAACCCACGCATTAAAGACCGTTCTGTTAGGTTGTTCCGTTTTGGTTTTAGAAGCAGATATTTCTCCAAACCGGTTTTCTCCCATTCACTCTGGCATATCAAAACGCAGCTCCGAGAAGCAACGTGCTTCTCACTCTCTCAATCTAGAGGCAGATTCAACTCCCTTAGGTAAGCGAACACCCAGCAGAGCAGTCTGAAGGATACGTTCGATTTGTGTTTTAGACGGAGATTTACAGCTATTTGGGAAATGCTTGCATTTGGCTGGGAAATAGCGTTTTCCGCTTCTTCACAGAAAGGATTTAGAAACTCCTGCAAACACACATCAGTTTATCTCTTTAAGTATAACGCACACATTGAAGGCCGTTCTCTTAGGTTGCTCCGTTTTGGATTTAGAATCAGATATTTTTCCAAACCGCGTTTACTCTTTTTCACTCTGGCATATCAAAACTCAGCTCCAAGAAAAAACGGGCTTCTGACTCTCTGAATCTAGAGGCAGATTCAACTCCCTTAGGTAAGCGAACACCCAGCACAGGAGTCTGAAGGATACCTTCGTTTTGTGTTTTAGACGGAGATTTACAGCTATTGGGGAAATGCTTGCATTTGGCTGGGAAAGAGCGTTTTCAGCTTCTTCACAGAAAGGATTTAGAAACTCCTGCAAACACACATCAGTTTAACACTGTAGGTTGAACGCACACATTTAAGGCCGTTCTGTTAGGTTGCTCCGTTTTGGATTTAGAATCAGATATTTCTCCACACCGCGTTTACTCCCTTTCACTCTGGCATATCAAAATTCAGCTCCAAGAAAAAACGGGCTTCTCACTCTCTGAATTTAGGGGCAGATTCAACTCCCTTAGGTAAGCGAACACCCAGCAGAGCAGTCTGAAGGATACGTTCGTTTTGTGTTTTAGACGGAGATTTACAGCTATTTGGGAAATGCTTACATATGGCTGGAAAAAGGCTTTTTCTGCTTCTTCACAGAAAGGGTTTAGAAACTCCTGCAAACACCTATCAGTTTAACTCTGTAAGTTGAACGCACACATTTAAGGCCGTTCTGTTAGGTTGCTCCGTTTTGGTTTTAGAAGCAGATATTTCTCCAAACCGCGTTTAGTCCCATTCACTCTGGCATATCTAAACGCAGCTCCGAGAAGCAACGGGCTTCTCACTCTCTGAATCTAGAGGCAGATTCAACTCCCTTAGGTAAGCGAACACCCAGCAGAGCAGTCTGAAGGATACGTTCGTTTTGTGTTTTAGACGGAGATTTCCAGCTCTTTGGGAAATGCTTGCACTTGGCTGGGAAAATGCGTTTTCCTCTTCTCCACAGAAAGGATTTAGAAACTCCTGCAAAAACATATCAGTTTAACTCTGTACGTTGAACGAACGCATTGAAGGCCGTTCCGTTAGGTAGCTCCGTCTTGGTTTCAGAAGCAGATATTTCTCCAAACCGCGTTTACTACAATTCACTCTGGCATAACAAAACGCAGCTCGGAGAAGCAACATGCTTCTCACTCTCTGAATCTAGAGGCAGATTCAACTTTCTTAGGTAAGCGAACACCCAGCAGAGCAGTCTGAAGCATACATTCGTTTCGTGTTTTAGACGGAGATTTACAGCTATTTGGGAAATGCTTGCATTTGGCTCGGAAAATGCTTTTTCCGCTTCTTCACAGAAAGGGTTTAGAAACTCCTGCAAACACCTATCAGTTTAACTCTGTAAGTTGAAGGCACACATTGAAGGCCGTTCTGTTAGGTTGCTCCGTTTTGGTTTTAGAAGCAGATATTTCTGCAAACGGCATTTACTCCCATTCACTCTGGCATATCAAAACGCAGCTCCGAGAAGCAACGTGCTTCTCACTCTCTCAATCTAGAGGCAGATTCAACTCCCTTAGGTAAGCGAACACCCAGCAGAGCAGTCTGAAGGATACGTTCGATTTGTGTTTTAGACGGAGATTTACAGCTATTTGGGAAATGCTTGCATTTGCCTGGGAAATAGCGTTTTCCGCTTTTTCACAGAAAGCATTTAGAAACTCCTGCAAACACACATCAGTGTAACACTGTAGGTTGAACGCACACATTGAAGGCAGTTCTGTTAGGTTGCTCCGTTTTGGATTTAGAATCAGATATTTCTCCAAACCGCATTTACTCCCTTTCACTCTGGCATATCAAAACTCAGCTTCAAGAAGCAACGGGCTTCTCACTCTCTGAATCTAGATGCAGATTCAACTTTCTTAGGTAAGCGAACACCCAGCACATCAGTCTGAAGGATACGTTCGTTTTGTGTTTTAGACGGAGATTTCCAGCTATTTAAGAAATGCTTGCATTTGCCTGGGAAATTGGGTTTTCCGCTTCTTCACAGAAAGGGTTTAGAAACTCCTGCAAACACACATCAGTTTAACTCTGTAAGTTGAACGCACACATTGAAGGCCGTTCTGTTAGGTTGCTCCGTTTTGGTTTTAGAAGCAGATATTTCTCCAAACCGCGTTTAATCCCGTTCACTCTGGCATATAAAACCGCAGCATTGAGAAGCAACTTGCTTCTCACTCTCTTAATCTAGAGGCAGATTCAACTCCCTTATGTAAGCGAACACCCAGCAGAGCAGTCTGAAGGATACGTTCGTTTTGTGTTTTAGACGGAGATTTACAGCTATTTGGGAGATGCTTGCATTTTGCTGGGAAATAGCGTTTTTTGCTTCTTCACAGAAAGTGGTTAAAAACTCCTGGAAACACACATCAGTTTAACTCTGTAATTTGAACGCACACATTGAAGGCGGTACTGTTAGGTTGCTCCGTTTTGGTTTTAGAAGCAGATATTTCGTCAAACCGCGTTTACTCCTATTCACTCTGGCATATCAAAACGCAGCCCCGAGAAGCAACGTGCTTCTCACTCTCTGAATCTAGAGACAGATTCAACTCCCTTACGTAACCGAACACCCAGCAGAGCAGTCTGAAGGATAGGTTCGTTCTGTGTTTTAGACGGATATTTACAACTATTTGGAAAATGCTTGCATTAGGCTGGGAAATAGCGTTTTCCGCTTCTTCACAGAAACGGTTTAGAAACTCTTGCAAACACACATCAGTTTAACTCTGTAAGTTGAACGCTCACATTGAAGGCCGTTCCGTTAGGTTGCTCCGTTTTCGTTTTAGAAACAGATATTTCTCCAAACCGCGTTTACTCCCATTCACTCCGGCATATGAAAACGCAGCTCCGAGAAGCAACGTGTTCCTCACTCTCTGAATCTAGAGGCAGATTCAACTCCCTTAGGTAAGCGAACACCCAGCAGAGCAGTCTGAAGGATACGTTCGTTTTGTGTCTTAGACGGAGACTTACAGCTATTTGGAAAATTCTTGGATTTGGCTGGGAAAATGCGTTTTCCGCTTCTTCACAGAAAGGGTTTAGAAACTTCTGCAAACACACATCAGTTTAACTCTGTAAGTTGAACGCACCCATTGAAGGCAGTTCTGTTAGGTTGCTCCCTTTTGGTTTTAGAGGCCGATATTTCTCAAAACCGCGTTTACTCCCATTCACACTGGCATATCGAAACGCAGCTCCGAGAAGCAACGTGCTTCTCACTCTCTGAATCTAGAGGCAGATTCAACTCCCTTAGGTTAGCGAACAGCCAGCAGAGCAGTCTGAAAAATATGTTCGTTTTGTGTTTTAGACAGAGATTTACAGCTATTTGGGAAATGCTTGCATTAGGCTGGGAAATAGCGTTTTCCGCTTCCTCACAGAAAGGGTTTAGAAACTCCTGCAAACACACATCTGTTTAACTCTGTAAGTTGAATGCACACATTGAAGGCCGTTCTTTTAGGTTGCTCCGTTTTGGTTTTAGAAGCAGATATTTCTCCAAACAGGGTTTACTCCCATTCACTCTGGCATATCAAAACGCAGCTCCGAGAAGCAACTTGCTTCTCACTCTCTCAATCTAGAGGCAGATTCAACTCCCTTAGGTAAGCGAACACCCAGCAGAGCAGTCTGAAGGATACGCTCGTTTTGTGTTTTAGACGGAGATTTCCATCTATTTGGGAAATGCTTGTATTTCCCTGGGAAAATGCGTTTTCCACTTCTTCACAGAAAGGGTTTAGAAACACCTGTAAACACACATCAGTTTAACTCTGTAAGTTGAACGCACACATTGAAGGCCGTTCTGTTACGTTGCTCCGTTTTGGTTTTAGAAGCAGATATTTCTCCAAACCGCGTTTACTCCCATTCACTCTGGCATATAAAAACGCAGATTTGAGAAGCAACGTGCTTCTCACTCTCTGAATCTAGAGGCAGATTCAACTCCCTTAGGTAAGCGAACAACCAGCAGAGCAGTCTGAAGAATACGTTCGTTTTGTGTTTTAGACGGAGATTTACAGCTATTTGGGAGATGCTTGCATTTTGCTGGGCAAAAGCGATTTTTGCTTCCTCACAGAAAGGGGTTAGAACCTCCTGCAAGCCCACATCAGTTTGACTCTGTAAGTTGAACGCACTCATTGAAGGCCGTACTGTTATGTTGCTCCGTTTTGGTTTTGGAAGCAAATATTTCTCCAAACCACGTTTACTCCCATTCACTCTGGCATATCAAAACGCAGTTCCGAGAAGCAACGGGCTTCTCACTCTCTGAAACTAGAGGCAGATTCAACTCCCTTAGGTAAGCGAACACCCAGCAGAGCAGTCTGAAGGATACGTTCGTTTTGTGTTTTAGACGGAGATTTACAGCTATTTGGGAAATGCTTGCATTTGGCTGGGAAAATGCGTTTCTGGCTTCTTCACAGAAAGGGTTTAGAAACTCCTGCAAACACACATGAGTTTAACTCTGTAAGTTGAACGCACACATTGAAGGCCGTTCTGTTATGTTGCTCCGTTTTGGTTTTACAAGCAGATATTTCTCCAAACCGCGTTTACTCCCATTCACTCTGGCATATCTGAACGCAGCTCCGAGAAGCAACGGGCTTCTCATTCTCTGAATCTAGAGGCAGATTCGACTCCCTTAGGTAAGCGAACACCCAGCAGAGCAGGCTGAAGGATACGTTCGTTTTGTGTTTTAGACGGAGATTTACAGTTATTTGGGAAATGCTTGCATTTGGCTGGGAAAATGCGTTTTCCACTGCTTCGCAGTAAGAATTTAGAAAGTCCTGCAAACACACATCAGTTTATCTCTGTATGTTGAACGCACACATTGATGGCCGTTCTGTTGGGTTGCTCCGTTTTGGTTTTAGAAGCAGATATTTCTCCAAACCGCGTTTTCTCCCATTCAGTCTGGCATATCAAAACGCAGCTCCGAGAAGCAACGTGCTTCTCACTCTCTGAATCTAGAGGCAGATTCAACTCCCTTAGGTAAGCGAACACCCAGCAGAGCAGTCTGAAGAATACGTTCAATTTGTGTTTTAGACGGAGATTTACAGGTATTTGGGAAATGCTTGCATTTGGCTGGGAAATAGCGTTTTCCGCTTCTTCACAGAAAGGATTTAGAAACTCCTGCAAACACACATCAGTTTAACACTGTAGGTTGAACCCACACACTGAAGGCCGTTCTGTTAGGTTGCTCCGTTTTGGATTTTGAATCAGATATTTCTCCAAACCGCGTTTACTCCCATTCACTCTGGCATATCAAAACGCAGCTCCGAGAAGCAACGGGCTTCTCACTCTCTGAATCTAGAGGCAGATTCAACTTTCTTAGGTAAGCGAACACCCAGCAGAGCAGTCTGAAGGATGCGTTCGTTTTGTGTTTTAGACGGAGATTTACAGCTATTTGGGAAATGCATGCATTTTGCTGGGAAATAGCCTTCTTGGCTTCTTCACAGAAAATGTTTAGAAACTCCTGCAAACACACATCAGTTTAACTCTGTAAGTTGAACGCACACATTGAAGGCCGTTCTGTTAGGTTGCTCCGTTTTGGTTTTAGAAGCAGATACTTCTCCAAACCGCGTTTACTCCCATTCACTCTGGCATATCAAAACGCAGCTCCAAGAAGCAACGTGCTTCTCACTCTCTGAATCTAGAGGCAGATTCAATCCCTTAGGTAAGCGAACACCCAGCAGATCAGTCTGAAGGATACGTTCGATTTGTGTTTTAGACCGAGATTTACAGCTATTTGGGAAATGCTTGCATTTGGCTGGGAAATAGCTTTTTTGCTTCTTCACAGAAAGGGTTTAGAAACTCCTGCAAACACACATCAGTTTAACTCTGTAAGTTGAACGCACACATTGAAGGCCGTTCTGTTAGGTTGCTCCGCTTTGGTTTTAGAAGCAGATATTTCTCCAAACCGCGTTTACTCCCATTCACTCTGGCATATCAAAACTCAGCTGCAAGAAAAAACGGGCTTCTCACTCTCTGAATCTAGAGGCAGATTCAACTTTCTTAGGTAAGCGGACACACAGCAGAGCAGTCTGAAGTATACGTTCGTTTTGTGTTTTAGACGGAGATTTACAGCTATTTGGGAAATGCTTGAATTTGGCTGAAAAAATGCGTTTTCCGCTTCTTCACAGAAAGGGTTTAGAAACTCCTGCAAACACACATAAGTTTAACTGTGTCAGTTGAACGCACACATTTAAGGCCGTTCTGTTAGGTTGCTCCGTTTTGGTTTTAGAAGCAGATATTTCTCCAAACCGCGTTTACTCCCATTCACTCTGGCATATGAAAACGCAGCTCCGAGAAGCAACGGGCTTCTCACTCTCTGAATCTAGAGGCAGATTCAACTCCCTTAGGTAAGCGAACACCCAGCTGAGCAGTCTGAATGATACGTTCGTTTTGTGTTTTAGACGGAGATTTCCAGCTATTTGGGAAATGCTTGCATTTGGCTCGGAAAATGGGTTTTCCGCTTCTTCACAGAAAGGGTTTAGAAAGTCCTGCAAACACACATCAGTTTACCTCTGTAAGCTGAACGCACGCATTGAAGGCCGTTCTGCTAGGTTGCTCCGTTTTGGTTTTAGAAGCAGCTATTTCTCCAAACCGTGTTTACTCCCATTCACTCTGGCATATCAAAACGCAGCTCCGAGAAGCAACGGGCTTCTCACTCTCTGAATCTAGAGACAGATTCAACTCTCTTAGGTAAGCGAACACCCAGCAGAACAGTCTGAAGAATACGTTCGTTCTGTGTTTTAGACGGACATTTCCAGCTATTTGAGAAATGCTGGCATTTGGCTGGGAAAAAGCGTTTTCCGCTTCTTCACAGAAAGTGTTGAGAAACTACTGCAAACACACATCAGTTTCACTCTGTAAGTTGAACGCACACATTGAAGGCCGTTCTGCGAGGTTGCTCCGTTTTGGTTTTAGAAGCAGATATTTCTCCAAACCGCGTTTACTCCCATTCACTCTGGCATATCAAAACGCAGCTCCGAGAAGCAACGGGCTTCTCACTCTCTGAATCTAGAAGCAGATTCAACTGTCTTAAATAAGCGATTACCCAGCCGAGCAGTCTGAAGGATACGTTCGTTTTCTGTTTTAGACGGAGATTTACAGCTATTTGGGAAATGCTTGCATTTGGGT
The DNA here is from genome assembly GCF_049354715.1 of Callithrix jacchus. NCBI lineage: Eukaryota > Metazoa > Chordata > Mammalia > Primates > Cebidae > Callithrix > Callithrix jacchus. The sequence goes on along the minus strand of NC_133503.1, from coordinate 60,906,648 downwards.
GGGAAATAGCGTTTTCCACTTCTTCACAGAAAGAATTTAGAAACTCCTGCAAAGACACATCCGTTTAACACTGTAGGTTGAACGCACACATTGAAGGCCGTTCTGTTAGGTTGCTCCGTTTTGGATTTAGAATCAGATATGTCTCCAAACCGCGTTTTCTCCCTTTCACTCTGGCATATCAAAACTCAGCTGCAAGAAAAAACGGGCTTCTCACTCTCTGAATCTAGAGGCAGATTCAACTTTCTTAGGTAAGCGGACACACAGCAGAGCAGTCTGAAGTATACGTTCGTTTTGTGTTTTAGACGGAGATTTACAACTATTTGGGAAATGCTTGAATTTGGCTGAAAAAATGCGTTTTCCGCTTCTTCACAGAAAGGGTTTAGAAACTCCTGCAAACACACATAAGTTTAACTGTGTCAGTTGAACGCACACATTTAAGGCCGTTCTGTTAGGTTGCTCCGTTTTGGTTTTAGAAGCAGATATTTCTCCAAACCGCGTTTACTCCCATTCACTCTGGCATATGAAAACGCAGCTCCGAGAAGCAACGGGCTTCTCACTCTCTGAATCTAGAGGCAGATTCAACTCCCTTAGGTAAGCGAACACCCAGCTGAGCAGTCTGAATGATACGTTCGTTTTGTGTTTTAGACGGAGATTTCCAGCTATTTGGGAAATGCTTGCATTTGGCTCGGAAAATGGGTTTTCCGCTTCTTCACAGAAAGGGTTTAGAAACTCCTGCAAACACACATCAGTTTACCTCTGTAAGCTGAACGCACGCATTGAAGGCCGTTCTGCTAGGTTGCTCCGTTTTGGTTTTAGAAGCAGCTATTTCTCCAAACCGTGTTTACTCCCATTCACTCTGGCATATCAAAACGCAGCTCCGAGAAGCAACGGGCTTCTCACTCTCTGAATCTAGAGACAGATTCAACTCTCTTAGGTAAGCGAACACCCAGCAGAACAGTCTGAAGAATACGTTCGTTCTGTGTTTTAGACGGACATTTCCAGCTATTTGAGAAATGCTGGCATTTGGCTGGGAAAAAGCGTTTTCCGCTTCTTCACAGAAAGTGTTGAGAAACTACTGCAAACACACATCAGTTTCACTCTGTAAGTTGAACGCACACATTGAAGGCCGTTCTGCGAGGTTGCTCCGTTTTGGTTTTAGAAGCAGATATTTCTCCAAACCGCGTTTACTCCCATTCACTCTGGCATATCAAAACGCAGCTCCGAGAAGCAACGGGCTTCTCACTCTCTGAATCTAGAAGCAGATTCAACTGTCTTAAATAAGCGATTACCCAGCCGAGCAGTCTGAAGGATACGTTCGTTTTCTGTTTTAGACGGAGATTTACAGCTATTTGGGAAATGCTTGCATTTGGGTGGGAAATAGCGTTTTCCACTTCTTCACAGAAAGAATTTAGAAACTCCTGCAAAGACACATCCGTTTAACACTGTAGGTTGAACGCACACATTGAAGGCCGTTCTGTTAGGTTACTCCGTTTTGGATTTAGAATCAGATATTTCTCCAAACCGCGTTTATTCCCTTTCACTCTGGTATATCAAAACTCAGCTGCAAGAAAAAACGGGCTTCTCACTCTCTGAATCTAGAGGCAGATTCAACTCCCTTAGGTAAGCGAACACACAGCAGAGCAGTCTGAAGGATACGTTCGTTTTCTGTTTTAGACGGAGATTTACAGCTATTTGGGAAACGCTTGCATTTGGCTGGGAAATAGCGTTTTCCTCTTCTTCACAGAAAGGACTTACAAACTCCTGCAAACACACAACAGTTTAACTCTGTAGGTTGAACGCACACATTGAAGGCCGTTCTGTTAGGTTGCTCCGTTTTGGTTTTAGAAGCAGATATTTTTCCAAACCGCGTTTACTGTTATTCACTCTGCCATACAAAAACTCAGCTCCGAGAAGCAACGTGCTTCGCACTCTCTGAATCTAGAGGCAGATTCAACTCCCTTAGGTAAGCGAACACCCAACAGAGCAGTCTGAAGGATAGGTTCGTTTTGTGTTTTAGACGGAGATTAACAGCTATTTGGGAAATGGTTGCATTTGGCTGGGAAAATGCTTTTGCCGCTTCTTCACAGAAAGTGTTTAGAAACTCCTGGAAACACATATCAGTTTAACTCTGTAGGTTGAACGCACACATTGAAGGCCGTTCTGTTAGGTTGCTCCGTTTCGGTTTTAGAAGCAGATTTTTCTCGAAACCGCGTTTACTCCCATTCACTCTTGCATATCAAAACGTAGCATCGAGAAGCAACGGGTTTCTCACTCTCTGAATATAGAGGCAGGTTCTACACCCTTAGGTAAGTGAACACTTAGCAGAGCAGTCTGAAGGATACATTCATTTGGTTTTTTAGACATAGATTTATTGCTATTTGGGAAATGCTTGCATTTGGCTGGGAAAATGCGTGTTCCGCTTCTTCACACTAAGGGTTTAGAAACGCGTGCAAACACACGTCAGTTTAACTCTGTAAGTTGAACGCACACATTGAAGGCGGTTCTGTTAGGTTGCTCCGTTTTGGTTTTAGAAGCAGATATTTCTCCAAACCGCGTTTACTACCATTCACTCTGGCATATCAAAACGCAGCTCCGAGAAGCAACGTGCTTCTCACTCTCTGAATCTAGAGGCAGATTCAACTCCCTTAGGTAAGCGAACACCCAGCACAGCAGTCTGAAGGATTCGTTCGATTTGTTTTTTAGACGGATATTTACAGCTATTTGGGAAATACTTGCATTTGGCTGGGAAATAGAGTTTTCGGCTTCTTTACAGAAAGGATTTAGAAACTCCTGCAAACACACATCAGTTTAACACTGTAGGTTGAACGCACACATTGAAGGCCGTTCTGTTAGGTTGCTCCGTTTTGGATTTAGAATCAGATATTTCTCCAAACCGCGTTTACTCCCTTTCACTCTGGCATATCAAAACGCAGCTCCGAGAAGCAACGGGCTTCTCACTCTTTAAATATAGAGGCAGATTCAACTCCCTTAGGTAAGCGAACACCCAGCTGAGCAGTCTGAATGATACGTTCGTTTTGTGTTTTAGACGGAGATTTCCAGCTATTTAAGAAATGCTTGCATTAGGATGGGAAATGCGTTTTCCGCTTTTTCACAGTAAGGGTTTAGAAACTCCTGCAAACACACATCAGTTTAACTCTGTAAGCTGAACGCACACATTGAAAGCCGTTCTGTTAGGTTGCTCCGTTTTTGTTTTAGAATCAGATATTTCTCCAAACCGCCTTTACTCCCGTTCACTCTGGCATATCAAAACGCAGCTCAGAGAAGCAACGTGCTTCTCACTCTCTTAATCTAGAGGCAGATTCAACTCCCTTAGGTAAGCGAACACCCAGCTGAGCAGTCTGAAGGATACGTTCGTTTTGTGTTTTAGACGGAGCTTTACAGCTATTTGGGAAATGCTTGCATTTGGCTGGGAAATAGCGTTTTCCGCTTCTTCAAAAAAAGGGTTTAGAAACTCCTGCAAAAGCACATCAGTTGAACTCTGTAAGTTGAACGTACACAGTGAGGGCCGTTCTGTTAGGTTGCTCTGTTTTGGTTTTAGAAGCAGATATTTCTCCAAACCGCGTTTCCTCCAATTCACTCTGGCATATCAAAACGCAGCTCCGAGAAGCAACGGGCTTCTGACTCTCTGAATCTAGAGGCAGATTCAAATCCCTTAGGTAAGCGAACAACCAGCAGAGCAGTCTGAAGGATATGTTCGTTTTGTGTTTTAGACGGAGATTTACAGCTATTTGGGAAATGCTTGCATTTGGCTGAGAAATAGCGTTTACCGCTTCTTCACAGAAAGAGTTTAGAAACTCCTGCAAACACACATCAGTTTAACTCTGTAGGATGAACGCACACATTGAAGGCCGTTCTGTTAGGTTGCTGCGTTTTGGATTTAGAATCAGATATTTCTCCAAACCGCGTTTACTCCCTTTCACTCTGGCATATCAAAACTCAGCTCCAAGAAAAAACGGGCTTCTCACTCTCTGAATCTAGAGGCAGATTGAACTCCCTTAGGTAAGCGAACACACAGCAGAGCAGTCTGAAGGATACGTTCGTTTTGTGTTTTAGACGGAGATTTACAGCTATTTGGGAAATGCTTGCATTTGGCTGGGAAAATGCGTTTTCCGTTTCTTCACAGAAAGGGTTTAGAAACTCCTACAAACACACATCAGTTTAACTGTGTAATTTTAACGCACACATTAAAGGCCGTTCTGTTAGGTTGCTCCGTTTTGGTTTTAGAAGCAGATATTTCTCCAAACCGCGTTTACTCCCATTCACTCTGGCATATGAAAACGCAGCTCCGAGAAGCAACGGGCTTCACACTCTCTGAATCTAGAGGCAGATTCAACTCCCTTAGGTAAGCGAACACCCAGCTGAGCAGTCTGAATGATACGTTCGTTTTTTGTTTTAGACGGAGATTTCCAGCTATGTGGGAAATGCTTGCCTTTGGCTGGGAAAATGGGTTTTCCGCTTCTTCACAGAACGTGTTTAGAAACTCCTGCAAACACACATCAGTTTAACTCTGTAAGTTGAACGCACGCATTGAAGGCCGTTCTGCTAGGTTGCTCCGTTTTCGTTTTAGAAGCAGCTATTTCTCCAAACAGCGTTTACTCCCATTGACTCTGGCATATCAAAACGCAGCTCCGAGAAGCAACGTGCTTCTCACTCTCTGAATCTAGAGGCAGATTCAACTTTCTTTGGTAAGCGAACACCCAGCAGAGCAGTCTGAAGGATACATTCGTTTCGTGTTTTAGACGGAGATTTACAGCTATTTGGGAAATGCTTGCATTTATCTGGAAACATGCTTATTCCACTTCTTCACAGAAAGGGTTTAGAAACTCCTGCAAACACCTATCAGTTTATCTCTATAAGTTGAACGCACGCATTGAAGGCCGTTCTGTTAGGTTGCTCCGTTTTGGTTTTAGAAGCAGATATTTCTCAAAACCGCGTTTACTCCCATTCACTCTGGCATATCAAAACGCAGCTCCGAGAAGCAACGGGCTTCTCACTCTCTGAATCTAGAGGCAGATTCAACTTTCTTTGGTAAGCGAACACCCAGCAGAGCAGTCTGAAAGATACGTTCGTTTTGTGTTTTAGACGTAGATTTACAGCTATTTAGGAAATGCTTGCATTTTGCTGGGAAATAGCGTTTTTTGCTTCTTCACAGAAAATGTTTAGAAACTCCTGCAAATACACATCAGTTTAACTCTGTAAGTTGAACGCACACATTGAAGGCGGTTCTGTTAGGTTGCTCCGTTTTGGTTTTAGAAGCAGATATTTCTCCAAACCGCATTTACTCCCGTTCACTCTGGCATATCAAAACGCAGCTCCGAGAAGCAAGGGGCTTCTCACTCTCTGAATCTAGATGCAGATTCAACTCCCTCAGGTAAGCGAACACCCAGCAGAGCAGTCTGAAGGATACATTTGTTTCGTGTTTTAGACGGAGATTTACAGCTATTTGGGAAATGCTTGCATTTGGCTGGGAAAATGCTTTTTCCGCTTCTTCACAGAAAGGGTTTAGAAACTCCTGCAAACACCTGTCACTTTATCTCTGTAAGTTGAACGCACTCATTTAAGGTCGTTCTGTTAGGTTGCTCCGCTTTGGTTTTAGAAGCAGATATTTCTCCAAACCGTGTTTACTCCCATTCACTCTGGCATATCAAAACGCAGCTCCGAGAAGCAACGTGCTTCTCACTCTCTGAATCTAGAGGCAGATTCAACTCCCTTAGGTAAGCGAACACCCAGCAGAGCAGTCTGAAAGATACGTTCATTTTGTGTTTTAGACGGAGATTTACAGCTATTTGGAAAATGCTTGCATTTGGCTGGCAAAATGCGTTTTCCGCGTCTTCAGAGAAAGTGTTTAGAAACTCCTGCAAACACACATCAGTTTAACTCTGTAAGTTGAACGCACACATTGAGGACAGTTTTGTTAGGTTGTTCCGTTCTGGTTTTAGAAGCAGATATTTCTCCAAATCGCGTTTTCTCCCATTCACTCTGGAATATCAAAACGCAGCTCCTAGAAGAAACCTGCTTCTCACTCTCTCTATTTAAAGGAAGATTCAACTTCCTTAGGTAAGCGAACTCCCAGCAGAGCAGTCTGAAGTATACGTTCGATTTGTGTTTTAGACGGAGATTTACAGCTATTTGGGAAATGCTTGCATTTGGCTGGGAAATAGCGTTTTCCGCTTCTTCACAAAAAGGATTTAGAAACTCCTGGAAACACACATCAGTTTAACACTGTAGGTTGAACGCACACATAGAAGGCCGTTCTGTTAGGTTGCTCCGTTTTGGTTTTAGAAGCAGATATTTCTCCAAACCGCGTTTACTCCCTTTCACTCTGGCATATCAAAACTCAGCTCCAAGAAAAAACGGGCTTCTCACTCTCTGAATCTAGAGGCCGATTCAACTTTCTTAGGTAAGCGAACACCCAGCAGAGCAGTCTGAAGGATATGTTCGTTTTGTGTTTTACAAGGAGATTTAGATCTATTTGGGAAATGCTTGCATTTTGCTGAGAAATAGCTTTTTTGCTTCTTTACAGAAAGGGTTTAGAAACTCCTGCAAACACACATCAGTTTAACTCTGTAGGTTGAACGCACACATTGAAGGCCGTTCTGTTAGGTTGCTCCGTTTTGGTTTTAGAAGCAGATATTTCTCCAAACGGCATTTACTCCCATTCACTCTGGCATATCAAAACGCAGCTCCGAGAAGCAAGGTGCTTCTCACTCTCTGAATCTTGAGGCAGATTCAACTCCCTTAGGTAAGCGAAAACCCAGCAGAGCAGTCTGAAGGATACATTCGTTTCGTGTTTTAGACGGAGATTTACAGCTATTTGGGAAATGCTTGCATTTGGCTGGGAAAATGCTTTTTCCACTTCTACAGAGAACGGGTTTAGAAACTCCAGCAAACACCTATCAGTTTAACTCTATAAGTTGAACGCACACATTGAAGGCCGTTCTGTTAGGTTGCTCCGTTTTGGTTTTAAAAGCAGATATTTCTCCAAATCGCGTTTACTCCCATTCACTCTGGCATATCAAAACGCAGCTCCGAGAAGCAACGGGCTTCTCACTCTCTGAATCTAGAGGCAGATTCAACTTTCTTAGGTAAGCGAACACCCAGCAGAGCAGTCTGAAGGATACGTTCGTTTTGTGTTTTAGACGTAGATTTACAGCTATTTGGGAAATGCTTGCATTTTGCTGGGAAATAACGTTTTTTGCTTTTTCACAGAAAATGTTTAGAAACTCCTGCAAACAGACATCAGTTTAACTCTGTAAGTTGAACGCACACATTGAAGGCCGTTCTGTTAGGTTGCTCCGTTTTGGATTTAGATTCAGATATTTCTCCAAACCGCGTTTACTCCATTTCACTCTGGCATATCAAAATTCAGCTCCAAGAAAAAACGGGCTTCTGACTCTCTGAATCTAGAGGCACATTCAACTCCCTTAGGTAAGCGAACAAACAGCAGAGCAGTCTTAAGGATACGTTCGTTTTGTGTTTTAGACGGAGATTTACAGCTATTTGGGAAATGCTTGCATTTGGCTGGCAAAATGCGTTTTCCGTTTCTTCAGAGAAAGAGTTTAGAAACTCCTGCAAACACACATCAGTTTAACTCTGTAAGTTGAACGCACACATTGAAGACCGTTCTGTTAGGTTGTTCCGTTTTGGTTTTAGTAGCAGATATTTCTCCAAATCGCGTTTTCTCCGATTCACTCTGGCATATCAAAACGCAGCTCCTAGAAGCAACGTGCTTCTTACTCTCTCTATCTAGAGGAAGATTCAACTCCCTTAGGTAAGCGAACACCCAGCAGAGCAGTCTGAAGGATACGTTCGTTTTGTGTTTTAGACGGAGATTTACAGCTATTTGGGAAATGCTTGCATTTGGCTGGGAAATAGCGTTTTCCGATTCTTCACAGAAAGGATTTAGAAGCTCCTGCAAACACACATCAGTTTAACACTGTAGGTTGAACGGAAACATTGAAGGCCGTTCTGTTAGGTTGCTCCGTTTTGGATTTAGAATCAGATATTTCTCCAAACCGCGTTTACTCCCTTTCACTCTGGCATATCAAAACTCAGCTCCAAGACAAAACGGGCTTCTCACTCTCTGAATCTAGAGGCAGATTCAACTCCCTTAGGTAAGCGAACAACCAGCAGAGCAGTCTGAAGGATATGTTCGTTTTGTGTTTTACACGGAGATTTACAGCTATTTGGTAAATGCTTGCATTTGGCTGGGATATAGCTTTCTTGCTTCTTCACAAAAAGGGTTTAGAAACTCCTGCAAACACACATCAGTTTAACTCTGTAGGTTGAACGCACACATTGAAGACCGCTCTGTTAAGTTGCTCCGTTTTGGTTTTAGAAGCAGATATTTCTCCAAACGGCGTTTACTATCATTCACTCTGGCATATCAAAACGCAGCTCCGAGAAGCAACGTGCTTCTCACTCTCTGAATCTAGAGGCAGATTCAACTCCCTTAGTTAAGCGAACACCCAGCAGAGCAGTCTGAAGGATACATTCGTTTCGTGTTTTAGACGGAGATTTACAGCTATTTGGGAAATGCTTGCATTTATCTGGAAAAATGCTTTTTCCACTTCTTCACAGAAAGGGTTTAGAAACTCCTGCAAACACCTATCAGTTTATCTCTATAAGTTGAACGCACGCATTGAAGGCCGTTCTGTTAGGTTGCTCCGTTTTGGTTTTAGAAGCAGATATTTCTCCAAACCGCGTTTACTCCCATTCACTCTGGCATATCAAAACGCAGCTCCGAGAAGCAACGGGCTTCTCACTCTCTGAATCTAGAGGCAGATTCAACTTTCTTTGGTAAGCGAACACCCAGCAGAGCAGTCTGAAAGATACGTTCGTTTTGTGTTTTAGACGTAGATTTACAGCTATTTGGGAAATGCTTGCATTTTGCTGGGAAATAGCGTTTTTTGCTTCTTCACAGAAAATGTTTAGAAACTCCTGCAAATACACATCAGTTTAACTCTGTAAGTTGAACGCACACATTGAAGGCGGTTCTGTTAGGTTGCTCCGATTTGGTTTTAGAAGCAGATATTTCTCCAAACCGCATTTACTCCCGTTCACTCTGGCATATCAAAACGCAGCTCCGAGAAGCAAGGGGCTTCTCACTCTCTGAATCTAGATGCAGATTCAACTCCCTCAGGTAAGCGAACACCCAGCAGAGCAGTCTGAAGGATACATTCGTTTCGTGTTTTAGACGGAGATTTACAGCTATTTGGGAAATGCTTGCATTTGGCTGGGAAAATGCTTTTTCAGCTTCTTCACAGAAAGGGTTTAGAAACTCCTGCAAACACCTATCACTTTATCTCTGTAAGTTGAACGCACTCATTTAAGGTCGTTCTGTTAGGTTGCTCCGTTTTGGTTTTAGAAGCAGATATTTCTCCAAACCGTGTTTACTCCCTTTCACTCTGGCATATCAAAACGCAGCTCCGAGAAGCAACGTGCTTCTCACTCTCTGAATCTAGAGGCAGATTCAACTCCCTTAGGTAAGCGAACACCCAGCAGAGCAGTCTGAAAGATACGTTCATTTTGTGTTTTAGACGGAGATTTACAGCTATTTGGGAAATGCTTGCATTTTGCTGGGAAATAGCGTTTTTTGATTCTTGAAAGAAAATGTTTAGAAACTCCTGCAAACACACATCAGTTTAACTCTGTAAGTTGAACCCACGCATTGAAGACCGTTCTGTTAGGTTGTTCCGTTTTGGTTTTAGAAGCAGATATTTCTCCAAACCGGTTTTCTCCCATTCACTCTGGCATATCAAAACGCAGCTCCGAGAAGCAACGTGCTTCTCACTCTCTCAATCTAGAGGCAGATTCAACTCCCTTAGGTAAGCGAACACCCAGCAGAGCAGTCTGAAGGATACGTTCGATTTGTGTTTTAGACGGAGATTTACAGCTATTTGGGAAATGCTTGCATTTGGCTGGGAAATAGCGTTTTCCGCTTCTTCACAGAAAGGATTTAGAAACTCCTGCAAACACACATCAGTTTATCTCTTTAAGTATAACGCACACATTGAAGGCCGTTCTCTTAGGTTGCTCCGTTTTGGATTAAAATCAGATATTTTTCCAAACCGCGTTTACTCTTTTTCACTCTGGCATATCAAAACTCAGCTCCAAGAAAAAACGGGCTTCTGACTCTCTGAATCTAGAGGCAGATTCAACTCCCTTAGGTAAGCGAACACCCAGCACAGGAGTCTGAAGGATACCTTCGTTTTGTGTTTTAGACGGAGATTTACAGCTATTGGGGAAATGCTTGCATTTGGCTGGGAAATAGCTTTTTTGCTTCTTCACAGAAAGGGTTTAGAAACTCCTGCAAACACACATCAGTTTAACTCTGTAAGTTGAACGCACACATTGAAGGCCGTTCTGTTAGGTTGCTCCGTTTTGGTTTTAGAAGCAGATATTTCTCCAAACGGCGTGTACTCCCATTCACTCTGGCATATCAAAACGCAGCTCCGAGAAGCAACGTGCTTCTCACTCTCTGAATCTAGAGGCAGATTCAACTCCCTTAGGTAAGCGAACACCCAGCAGAGCAGTCTGAAGAATACATTCGTTTCGTGTTTTAGACGGAGATTTACAGCTATTTGGGAAATGCTTGCATTTGGCTGGGAAAACGCTTTTTCCGCTTCTTCACAGAAAGGGTTTAGAAACTCCTGCAAACACACATCAATTTAACTCTGTACGTTAAACGCACGCAGTGAAGGCCGTTCTGTTAGGTAGCTCCGTTTTTGTTTTAGAAGCTGATATTTCTCCAAACCGCGTTTACTACCATTCACTCTGGCATATCAAAACGAAGCTCCGAGAAGCAACATGCTTCTCACTCTCTGAATCTAGACGCAGATTCAACTCCCTTAGGTAATCGAACACCCAGCAGAGCAGTCTGAACGATACACTCGTTTCGTGTTTTAGACGGAGATTTACAGCTATTTGGGAAATGCTTGCAAATGGCTGGGAAAATGCTTTTTCCGCTTCTTCACAGAAAGGGTTTAGAAACTCCTGCAAACACCTATCAGTTTAACTCTGTAAGTTGAACGCACACATTGAAGGCCGTTCTGTTAGGTTGCTCCGTTTTGGTTTTAGAAGCACATATTTCTCCAAACCGCGTTTACTCCCATTCACTCTGGCATATCTAAACGCAGCTCCGAGAAGCAATGGGCTTCTCACTCTCTGAATCTAGAGGCAGATTCAACTTTCTTAGGTAAGCGAACACCCAGCAGAGCAGTCTGAAGGATACGTTCGTTTTGTGTTTTAGACGTAGATTTACAGCTATTTGGGAAATGCTTGCATTTTGCTTTGAAATAGCGTTTTTTGCTTCTTCACAGAAAATGCTTAGAAACTCCTGCAAACACACATCAGTTTAACTCTGTACGTTGAACGCACACATTGAAGGCCGTTCTGTTAGGTTGCTCCGCTTTGGTTTTAGAAGCAGATATTTCTCCAAACCGCGTTTACTCCCATTCACTCTGGCATATCAAAACGCAGCTCCGAGAAGCAACGTGCTTCTCACTCTCCGCATCTAGAGGCAGATTCAACTTTCCTAGGTAAGCGAACACCCAGCAGAGCAGTCTGAAGGATACGTTCGATTTGTGTTTTAGACGGAGATTTACAGCTATTTGGGAAATGCTTGCATTTGGCTGGGAAATAGCGTTTTCCACTTCTTCACAGAAAGGATTTAGAAACTCCTGCAGAGACACATCCGTTTAACACTGTAGGTTGAACGCACACATTGAAGGCCGTTCTGTTAGGTTGCTCCGTTTTGGATTTAGAATCAGATATTTCTCCAAACCGCGTTTTCTCCCTTTCACTCTGGCATATCAAAACTCAGCTGCAAGAAAAAACGGGCTTCTCACTCTCTGAATCTAGAGGCAGATTCAACTTTCTTAGGTAAGCGGACACACAGCAGAGCAGTCTGAAGTATACGTTCGTTTTGTGTTTTAGACGGAGATTTACAGCTATTTGGGAAATGCTTGAATTTGGCTGAAAAAATGCGTTTTCCGCTTCTTCACAGAAAGGGTTTAGAAACTCCTGCAAACACACATAAGTTTAACTGTGTCAGTTGAACGCACACATTTAAGGCCGTTCTGTTAGGTTGCTCCGTTTTGGTTTTAGAAGCAGATATTTCTTTAAACCGCGTTTCCTCCAATTCACTCTGGCATATCAAAAGGCAGCTCCGAGAAGCAACGGGCTTCTGACTCTCTGAATCTAGAGGCAGATTCAAATCCCTTAGGTAAGCGAACAACAAGCAGAGCAGTCTGAAGGATATGTTCGTTTTGTGTTTTAGACGGAGATTTACAGCTATTTGGGAAATGCTTGCATTTGGCTGAGAAATAGCGTTTACTGCTTCTTCACAGAAAGAGTTTAGAAACTCCTGGAAACACACATCAGTTTAACTCTGTAGGATGAACGCACATATTGAAGGTCGTTCTGTTAGGTTGCTCCGTTTTGGTTTTAGAAGCAGATATTTCTCCAAACCGCGTTTACTCCCATTCACTCTGGCATATCAAAACGCAGCTCCGAGAAGCAACGGGCTTCTCACTCTCTGAATCTAGAAGCAGATTCAACTTTCTTAGGTAAGCGAACACCCAGCAGAGCAGTCTGAAGGATACGTTCGATTTGTGTATTAGACGGAGATTTACAGCTATTTTGGAAATGCATTTGGCTGGGAAATAGCGTTTTCCACTTCTTCACAGAAAGGATTTAGAAACTCCTGCAAACACACATCAGTTTAACACTGTAGTTTGAACGCACACATTGAAGGCCGTTCTGTTAGGTTGCTGCGTTTTGGATTTAGAATCAGATATTTCTCCAAACCGCGTTTACTCCCTTTCACTCTGGCATATCAAAACTCAGCTCCAAGAAAAAACGGGCTTCTCACTCTCTGAATCTAGAGGCAGATTCAACTCCCTTAGGTAAGCGAACACAGAGCAGAGCAGTCTGAAGGATACGTTCGTTTTGTGTTTTAGACGGAGATTTACAGCTATTTGGGAAATGCTTGCATTTGGCTGGGAAAATGCGTTTTCCGCTTCTTCACAGAAAGGGTTTAGAAACTCCTACAAACACACATCAGTTTAACTGTGTAATTTTAACGCACACATTAAAGGCCGTTCTGTTAGGTTGCTCCGTTTTGTTTTTAGAAGCAGATATTTCTCCAAACCGCGTTTACTCCCATTCACTCTGGCATATGAAAACGCAGCTCCGAGAAGCAACGGGCTTCACACTCTCTGAATCTAGAGGCAGATTCAACTCCCTTAGGTAAGCGAACACCCAGCTGAGCAGCCTGAATGATACGTTCGTTTTGTGTTTTAGTCGGAGATTTCCAGCTATGTGGGAAATGCTTGCCTTTGGCTGGGAAAATGGGTTTTCCGCTTCTTCACAGAACGTGTTTAGAAACTCCTGCAAACACACATCAGTTTAACTCTGTAAGTTGAACGCACGCATTGAAGGCCGTTCTGCTAGGTTGCTCCGTTTTCGTTTTAGAAGCAGCTATTTCTCCAAACCGCGTTTACTCCCATTGACTTTGGCATATCAAAACGCAGCTCCGAGAAGCAACGGGCTTCTCACTCTCTGAATCTAGAGGCAGATTCAACTCCCTTAGGTAAGCGAACACCCAGCAGAGCAGTCTGAAGGATACGTTCGTTTTCTGTTTTAGACAAAGATTTACAGCTATTTGGGAAATGCTCGCATTAGGCTGGGAAATAGCGTTTTCCGCTTCTTCACAAAAAGGGGTTAGAAACTTCTGGAAACACACATCAGTTTAGCTCAATAAGTTGAACGCACACATTGAAGGCCATTCTGTTTGGTTGCTCCGTTTTGGTTTTAGAAGCAGATATTTCTCCAAACCGCGTTTACTCCCATTCACTCTGGCATATCAAAACGCAGCTCCGAAAAGCAACGGGATTCTCTCTGAATCTAGAAGCACATTCAACTCCCTTAGGTAAGCAAACACCCAGCAGTGCAGTCTGAAGGATACGTTCGTTTTGTGTTTTAGACGGAGATTTCCAGCTATTTGGGATATGCTTGCATTTGGCTGGAAAAATGAGTTTTCCGCTTCTTCACAGAAAGGGGTTAGAAACTTCTGGAAACACACATCAGTTTAACTCAATAAGTTAAACGCACACATTGAACGCCGTTCTGTTAGGTTGCTCCGTTTTGGTTTTAGAAGCAGATATTTCTCCAAACCGCGTTTACTCCCATTCACTCTGGCATATCAAAACGCAGCTCCGAGAAGCAACGGGCTTCTCACTCTGTAAATCTAGAGGCAGGTAAAACTCCCTTAGGTAAGCGAACACCCAGCAGAGCAGTCTGAAGGATACGTTCGTTTTGTGTTTTAGACGGAGATTTACAGCTATTTGGGAAATGCTTGCATTTGGCCGGGAAAATGCGTTCTCCGCTTCTTCACAGAAAGGGTTTAGAAACTCCTGCCAACACACATCAGTTTTTCTCTGTAAGTTGAACGCACTCATTGAAGGTCGTTCTGTTAGGTTGTTCCGTTTTGATTTTAGAAGCAGATATTTTTCCAAACCGCGTTTACTCCCATTCACTCTGGCATATCAAAACGCAGCTCCGAGAAGCAACGGGCTTCTCACTCTCTGAATCTAGAGGCAGATTCAACTCCCTTAGGTAAGCGAACACCCAGCAGAGCAGTCTGAACGATAAGTTCGTTTTGTGTTTTCGACGGAGATTTACAGCTATTTGGGAAATATTTGCATTTGGCTGAGAAATAGCGTTTTCCGCTTCGTCAAAGAAAGGATTAAAAACTCCTGGAAACACACATCTGTTTAACTCTGTAGGTTGAACGGACACATTGAAGACCGTTCTGTTAGGTTGTTCCGTTTTGGTTTTAGAAGCAGATATTTCTCCAAACCGCGTTTTCTCCCATTCACTCTGGCATATCTAAACGCAGCTCCGAGAAGCAACGTGCTTCTCACTCTCTCAATCTAGAGGCAGATTCAACTCCCTTAGGTAAGCGAACACCCAGCAGAGCAGTCTGAAAGATACGTTCGATTTGTGTTTTAGACGGAGATTTACAGCTATTTGGGAAATGCTTGCATTTGGCTGGGAAATAGCGTTTTCCGCTTCTTCACAGAAAGGATGTAGAAACTCCTGCAAACACACATCAGTTTAACACTGTAGGTTAAACGCACACATTGAAGGCCGTTCTCTTAGGTTGCTCCCTTTTGGATTTAGAATCAGATATTTCTCCAAACCGCGTTTACTCCCTTTCACTCTGGCATATCAAAACTCAGCTGCAAGAAACAACGGGCTTCTCACTCTCTGAATCTAGAGGCAGATTCAACTCCCTTAGGTAAGCGAACACCCAGCAGAGCAGTCTGAAGGATATGTTCGTTTTGTGTTTTAGACGGAAATTTACAGCTATTTGGGAAATGCTTGCATTTGGCTGGGAAATAGCTTTTTTGCTTCTTCACAGAAAGGGTTTAGAAACTCCTGCAAACACCGATACGTTTAACTCCTTAAGTTGAACGCACACATTGAAGGCCGTTCTGTTAGGTTGCTCCGTTTTGGTTTTAGAAGCAGATATTTCTCCAAACCGCGTTTTCTCCCATTCAGTCTGGCATATCAAAACGCAGCTCCGAGAAGCAACGTGCTTCTCACTCTCTCAATCTAGAGGCAGATTCAACTCCCTTAGGTAAGCGAACACCCAGCAGAGCAGTCTGAAGAATACGTTCAATTTGTGTTTTAGACGGAGATTTACAGCTATTTGAGAAATGCTTGCATTTGGCTGGGAAATAGCGTTTTCCGCTTCTTCACAGAAAGGATTTAGAAACTCCTGCAAACACACATCAGTTTAACACTGTAGGTTGAACGCACACATTTAAGGCCGTTCTGTTAGGTTGCTCCGTTTTGGATTTAGAATCAGATATTTCTCCAAACCGCGTTTACTCCCATTCACTCTGGCATATCAAAACGCAGCTCCGAGAAGCAACGGGCTTCTCACTCTCTCAATCTAGAGGCAGATTCAACTTTCTTAGGTATGCGATCACCCAGCAGAGCAGTCTGAAGGATGCGTTCGTTTTGTGTTTTAGACGGAGATTTACAGCTATTTGGGAAATGCATGCATTTTGCTGGGAAATATCGTTTTTGGCTTCTTCACAGAAAATGTTTAGAAACTCCTGCAAACACACATCAGTTTAACTCTCTAAGTTGAACGCACACATTGAAGGCCGTTCTGTTAGGTTGCTCCGTTTTGGTTTTAGAAGCAGATACTTCTCCAAACCGCGTTTACTCCCATTCACTCTGGCATATCAAAACGCAGCTCCGAGAAGCAACGTGCTTCTCACTCTCTGAATCTAGAGGCAGATTCAATCCCTTAGGTAAGCGAACACCCAGCAGATCAGTCTGAAGGATACGTTCGATTTGTGTTTTAGACGGAGATTTACAGCTATTTGGGAAATGCTTGCATTTGGCTGGGAAATAGCGTTTTCCGTTACTTCACAGAAAGGATTTAGAAACTCCTGCAAACCCACATCAGTTTAACACTGTAGGTTGATCGCACGCATTGAAGGTCGTTCTGTTTGATTGCTCCGTTTTGGTTTTAGAATCAGATATTTCTCCAAACCGCGTATACTCCCTTTCACTCTGGCATATCAAAACTCAGCTCCAAGAAAAAACGTGCTTCTCACTCTCTGAATCTAGAGGCAAATTCAACTCCTTTAGGTAAGCGAACACCCAGCAGAGCAGTCTGAAGGATATGTTCGTTTTGAGTTTTAGACGGAGATTTACAGCTATTTGGGAAATGCTTGCATTTGGCTGGGAAATAGCTTTTTTGCTTCTTCACAGAAAGGGTTTAGAAACTCCTGCAAACACACATCAGTTGAACTCTGTAAGTTGAACGCACACATTGAAGGCCGTTGTGTTAGGTTGCTCCGTTTTGGTTTTAGAAGCAGATATTTCTCCAAACGGCGTGTACTCCCATTCACTCTGGCATATCAAAACGCAGCTCCGAGAAGCAACGTGCTTCTCACTCTCTGAATCTAGAGGCAGATTCAACTCCCTTAGGTAAGCGAACACCCAGCAGAGCAGTCTGAAGAATACATTCGTTTCGTTTTTTAGACGGAGATTTACAGCTATTTGGGAAATGCTTGCATCTGGCTGGGAAAATGCTTTTTCCGCTTCTTCACAGAAAGGGTTTAGAAACTCCTGCAAACACACATCAATTTAACTCTGTACGTTAAACGCACGCAGTGAAGGCCGTTCTGTTAGGTAGCTCCGTTTTGGATTTAGAATCAGATATTTCTCCAAACCGCGTTTTCTCCCTTTCACTCTGGCATATCAAAACTCAGCTGCAAGAAAAAACGGGCTTCTCACTCTCTGAATCTAGAGGCAGATTCAACTCCCTTAGGTAAGCGGACACACAGCAGAGCAGTCTGAAGTATACGTTCGTTTTGTGTTTTAGACGGAGATTTACAGCTATTTGGGAAATGCTTGCATTTGGCTGGGATAATGCGTTTTCCGCTTCTTCACAGAAAGGGTTTAGAAACTCCTGCAAACACACATAAGTTTAACTGTGTCAGTTGAACGCACACATTTAAGGCCGTTCTGTTAGGTTGCTCCGTTTCGGTTTTAGAAGCAGATATTTCTCCAAACCGCGTTTACTCCCATTCATTCTGGCATATCAAAACTCAGCTCCGAGAAGCAACGTGCTTCTCACTCTCTCAATCTAGAGGCAGATTCAACTTTCTTAGGTAAGCGAACACCCAGCAGAGCCGTCTGAAGGATACGTTCGATTTATGTTTTAGACGGAGATTTACAGCTATTTGGGAAATGCTTGCATTTGGCTGGGAATTAGCGTTTTCCACTTCTTCACAGAAAGGATTTAGAAACTCCTGCAAACACACATCAGTTTAACCCTGTAGGTTGAACGCACACATTGAAGGCCGTTCTGTTAGGTTGCTCCGTTTTGGATTTAGAATCAGATATTTCTCCAAACCGCGTTTACTGCCTTTCACTCTGGCATATGAAAACTCAGCTCCAAGAAAAAACGGGCTTCTCCCTCTCTGAATCTAGAGGCAGATTCAACTCCCTTAGGTAAGCGAACACACAGCAGAGCAGTCTGAAGGATACGTTCGTTTTGTGTTTTAGACGGAGATTTACAACTATTTGGGAAATGCTTGCATTTGGCTGTGAAAATGCGTTTTCCGCTTCTTCACAGAAAGGGTTCAGAAACTCCTACAAACACACATCAATTTAACTGTGGAAGTTGAACGCACACATTGAAGGCCGTTCTCTTAGGTTGCTCCGTTTTGGTTTTAGAAGCAGATATTTCTCCAAACCGCGTTTACTCCCTTTCACTCTGGCATATGAAAACGCAGCTCCGAGAAGCAACGGGCTTCTCACTCTCTGAATCTAGAGGGAGATTCAACTCCCTTAGGTAAGCGAACACCCAGCTGAGCAGTCTGAATGATACGTTCGTTTTGTGTTATAGACGGAGATTTCCAGCTATTTGGGAAATGCTTGCATTTGGCTCGGAAAATGGGTTTTCCGCTTCTTCACAGAAAGGGTTTAGAAACTCCTGCAAACACACATCAGCTTAACTCTGTAAGCTGAACGCACGCATTGAAGGCCGTTCTGCTAGGTTGCTCCGTTTTGGTTTTAGAAGCAGCTATTTCTCCAAACCGTGTTTACTCCCATTCACTCTGGCATATCAAAACGCAGCTCCGAGAAGCAACGGGCTTCTCACTCTCTGAATCTAGAGACAGATTCAACTCCCTTAGGTAAGCGAACACCCAGCAGAACAGTCTGAAGAATACGTTCGTTCTGTGTTTTAGACGGACATTTCCAGCTATTTGAGAAATGCTTGCATTTGGCTGGGAAAATGCGTTTTCCGCTTCTTCACAGAAAGTGTTGAGAAACTACTGCAAACACACATCAGTTTCACTCTGTAAGTTGAACGCACACATTGAAGGCCGTTCTGTGAGGTTGCTCCGTTTTCGTTTTAGAAGCAGATATTTCTCCAAACCGCGTTTACTCCCATTCACTCTGGCATATCAAAACGCAGCTCCGAGAAGCAACGGGCTTCTCACTCTCTGAATCTAGAAGCAGATTCAACTGTCTTAAATAAGCGATCACCCAGCCGAGCAGTCTGAAGGATACGTTCGTTTTCTGTTTTAGACGGAGATTTACAGCTATTTGGGAAATGCTTGCATTTGGCTGGGAAATAGCGTTTTCCACTTCTTCACAGAAAGGATTTAGAAACTCCTGCAAAGACACATCCGTTTAACACTGTAGGTTGAACGCACACATTGAAGGCCGTTCTGTTAGGTTGCTCCGTTTTGGATTTAGAATCAGATATTTCTCCAAACCGCGTTTATTCCCTTTCACTCTGGCATATCAAAACTCAGCTGCAAGAAAAAACGGGCTTCTCACTCTCTGAATCTAGAGGCAGATTCAACTCCCTTAGGTAAGCGAACACACAGCAGAGCAGTCTGAAGGATACGTTCGTTTTGTGTTTTAGACGGAGATTTACAGCTATTTGGGAAATGCTTGCATTTGGCTGGGAAAATGCTTTTTCCGCTTCTTCACAGAAAGGGATTAGAAACTCCTGCAAACACACATAAGTTTAACTGTGTAAGTTGAACGGACACATTTAAGGCCGTCCTGTTAGGTTGCTCCGTTTTGGTTTTAGAAGCAGATATTTCTCCAAATTGCGTTTACTCCCATTCACTCTGGCATATCAAAACGCAGCTCCGAGAAGCAACGTGCTTCTCACTCTCTCAATCTAGAGGCAGATTCAACTTTCTTAGGTAAGCGAACACCCAGCAGAGCCGTCTGAAGGATACGTTCGATTTGTGTTTTAGACGGAGATTTACAGCTATTTGGGAAATGCTTGCATTTGGCTGGGAATTAGCGTTTTCCACTTCTTCACAGAAAAAATTTAGAAACTCCTGCAAACACACATCAGTTTAACCCTGTAGGTTGAACGCACACATTGAAGGCCGTTCTGTTAGGTTGCTCCGGTTTGGATTTAGAATCAGATATTTCTCCAAACCGCGTTTACTGCCTTTCACTCTGGCATATGAAAACTCAGCTCCAAGAAAAAACGGGCTTCTCCCTCTCTGAATCTAGAGGCAGATTCAACACCCTTAGGTAAGCGAACACACAGCAGAGCAGTCTGAAGGATACGTTCGTTTTGTGTTTTAGACGGAGATTTACAACTATTTTGGAAATGCTTGCATTTGGCTGGGAAAATGCGTTTTCCGCTTCTTCACAGAAAGGGTTCAGAAACTCCTACAAACACACATCAATTTAACTGTGTAAATTGAACGCACACATTGAAGGCCGTTCTCTTAGGTTGCTCCGTTTTGGTTTTAGAAGCAGATATTTCTCCAAACCGCGTTTACTCCCATTCACTCTGGCATATGAAAACGCAGCTCCGAGAAGCAACGGGCTTCTCACTCTCTGAATCTAGAGGCAGATTCAACTCCCTTAGGTCAGCGAACACCCAGCTGAGCAGTCTGAATGATACGTTCGTTTTGTGTTTTAGACGGAGCTTTTTAGCTATTTGGGAAATGCTTGCATTTGGCTCGGAAAATGGGTTTTCCGCTTCTTCACAGAAAGGGATTAGAAACTCCTGCAAACGCACATCAGTTTAACTCTGTAAGCTGAACGCACGCATTGAAGGCCGTTCTGCTAGGTTGCTCCGTTTTGGTTTTAGAAGCAGCTATTTCTCCAAACCGCGTTAACTCCCATTGACTCTGGCATATCAAAACGCAGCTCCGAGAAGTAACGGGCTTCTCACTCTTTGAATCTAGAGACAGATTCAACTCCCTTAGGTAAGCGAACACCCAGCAGAACAGTCTGAAGAATACGTTCGTTTTGTGTTTTAGACGGACATTTCCAGCTATTTGAGAAATGCTTGCATTTGGCTGGGAAAATGCGTTTCCGCTTCTTCACAGAAAGTTTTGAGAAACTACTGCAAACACACATCAGTTTCACTCTGTAAGTTGAACGCACACATTGAAGGCCGTTCTGTGAGGTTGCTCCGTTTTGGTTTTAGAAGCAGATATTTCTCCAAACCGCGTTTACTCCCATTCACTCTGGCATATCAAAACGCAGCTCCGAGAAGCAACGGGCTTCTCCCTCTCTGAATCTTGAAGCAGATTCAACTGTCTTAAATAAGCGATCACCCAGCAGAGCAGTCTGAAGGATACGTTCGTTTTCTGTTTTAGACGGAGATTTACACCTATTTGGGAAACGCTTGCATTTTGCTGGGATATAGCGTTTTCCTTTTCTTCACAGAAAGGACTTACAAACTCCTGCAAACACACATCAGTTTAACTCTGTAGGTTGAACGCACACATTGAAGGCCGTTCTGTTAGGTTGCTCCGTTTTGGTTTTAGAAGCAGATATTTTTCCAAACCGCGTTTACTGTTATTCACTCTGCCATACAAAAACTCAGCTCCGAGAAGCAACGTGCTTCTCACTCTCTGAATCTAGAGGCAGATTCAACTCGCTTAGGTAAGCGAACACCCGACAGAGCAGTCTGAAGGATAGGTTCGTTTTGTGTTTTAGACGGAGATTTACAGCTATTTGGGAAATGCTTGCATTTGGCTGGGAAAATGCTTTTGCCGCTTCTTCACAGAAAGTGTCTAGAAACTCCTGCAAACACATATCAGTTTAACTCTGTAGGTTGAACGCACACATTGAAGGCCGTTCTGTTAGGTTGCTCCGTTTCGGTTTTAGAAGCAGATTTTTCTCGAAACCGCGTTTACTCCCATTCACTCTGGCATATCAAAACGTAGCATCGAGAAGCAACGGGTTTCTCACTCTCTGAATATAGAGGCAGGTTCTACACCCTTCGGTAAGTGAACACTTAGCAGAGCAGTCTGAAGGATACATTCATTTTGTTTTTTAGACATAGATTTATTGCTATTTGGGAAATGCATGCATTTGGCTGGGAAAATGCGTGTTCCGCTTCTTCACACTAAGGGTTTAGAAACTCGTGCAAACACACGTCAGTTTAACTCTGTAAGTTCAATGGACACATTGAAGGCCGTTCTGTTGGGTTGCTCCGTTTTCGTTTTAGAAGCAGATATGTCTCCAAACCGCGTTTACTCCCATTCATCTGGCATATCAAAACGCAGCTCCAAGAGGCAACGTGCTTCTCACTCTCTGAATCTAGAGGAAGATTCAACTCACTTACGTAAGAAAACACCCAGCAGAGCAGTCTGAAGGATACGTTTGTTTTGTGTTTTAGACGGAAATTTACAGTTATTTGGGAAATGCGTGCATTTGCCTGGGAAATAGCGTTTTTTGCTTCTTCACAGAAAGGGTTTAGAAACTCCTGCGAACACCAATCAGTTTAACTCTGTAAGTTGAACGCAAACATTGAAGGTCGTTCTGTTAGTTTGTTCCGTTTCGGTGTTAGAAGCAGATATTTCTCCAAACCGCCTTTACTCCCATTCACTCTGGCATATAAAAACGCAGCTCCGAGAAGCAACGTGCTTCTTACTCTCGGAATCTAGAGGCAGTTTCAACTCCCTTAGGTAAGCGAACACCCATCATAGCAGTCTGAAGGATACCTTCGTTTTGTGTTTTAGACGGAGATTTACAGCTATTTAAGAAGTGCTTGCATTTTGCTGAAAAATAGCGTTATTTGCTTCTTCACAGAAAGGGTTTAGAAACTCCTGCAAACACACATCAGTTTAACTCTGTAAGTTGAACGCACACATTGAAGGCCGTTCTATTACGTTGCTCCGTTTTGGTTTTAGAAGAAGATATTTCTCCAAACCGCGTTTACCCCCTTTCACTCTGGCATATCAAAACGCAGATCTGAGAAGCAACGAACTTCTCACTCTCTGAATCTAGAGGCAGATTCAACTCCCTTAGGTAAGCGAACACCCAGCAGAGCAGTCTGAAAAATACGTTCGTTGTGTGTTTTAGACGGAGATTTCCAGCTATTTGAAAAACGCTTGCATTAGGCTGGGAAAATTCGTTTTCCGCTTTTTCACAGAAAGGGTTTAGAAACTCCTTCAAACACACATCAGTTTAACTCTGTAAGTTGAATGCACACATTGAAGGCCGTTTTGTCAGGTTGCTCCGTTTTGGTTTTAGAAGCAGATATTTTTCCAAACCGCGTTTACTCCCATTCACTCTGGCATATCAAAACGCAGCTCTGAGAAGCAACGGGCTTCTCACTCTCTGAATCTAGAGGCAGATTCAACTTTCTTAGGTAAGCGAACACCCAGCAGAGCAGTCTGAATGATATGTTCGTTTTATGTTATAGACGGAGATTTACAGCTATTTAGGAAATGCTTGCATTTTGCTGGGAAATAGCGTTTTTTGCTTCTTCACAGAAAGGGTTTAGAAAATCCTGTAAACACACATCAGTTTAACTCTGTAAGTTGAACGCAGACATTGAAGGCCGTTCTGTTAGGTTGCTCCGTTTTGGTTTTAGAAGCAGATATTTCTCCAAACCGCGTTTACTCCCTTTCACTCTGGCATATCAAAACTCAGCTCCAAGAAAAAACGGGCTTCTCACTCTCTGAATCTAGAGGCAGATTCAACTCCCTTAGGTAAGCGAACACCCAGCAGAGCAGTCTGAAGGATACGTTCGATTTGTGTTTTAGACGGAGATTTACAGCTATTTGGGAAGTGCTTGCATTTGGCTGGGAAATAGCGTTTTTCGCTTCTTCACAGAAAGGATTTAGAAACTCCTGAAAACACACATGAGTTTAACACTGTACTTTGAATGCACACATTGAAGGCCGTTCTGTTAGGTTGCTCCGTTTTGGATTAAAATCAGATATTTCTCAAAACCGCGTTTACTCCCTCTCACTCTGGCATATCAAAATTCAGCTCCAAGAAAAAACCGGCTTCTCTCTGAATCTAGAGGCAGATTCAACTCCCTTAGGTAAGCGAACAAACAGCAGAGCAGTCTGAAGTATATGTTCGTTTTGTGTTTTAGACGGAGATTTACAGCTATTTGGGAAATGCTTGCATTTGGCTGGGAAATAGCTTTTTTGCTTCTTCACAGAAAGGGTTTAGAAACTCCTGCAAACACACATCAGTTTTACTCTGTAGGTTGAACGCACACATTGAAAGCCGTTCTGTTAGGTTGCTCCGTTTTGGTTTTAGAAGCAGATATTTCTCCAAAGGGCGTTTACTCCCATTCACTCTGGCATATCAAAACGCAGCTCCGAGCAGCAACGTGCTTCTCACGCAATGAATCTAGAAGGAGATTCAACTCCCTTAGGTAAGCGAACACCCAGCAGAGCAGTCTGAAGGATACTTTCGTTTCTTGTTTTAGACGGAGATTTACAGCTATTTTGGAAATGCTTGCATTTGGCTGGGAAAATGCTTTTTCCGCTTCTTCACAGAAAGGGTTTAGAAACTCCTGCAAACACCTATGAGTTTAACTCTGTAAGTTGAAGGCACACATTGAAGGCCGTTCTGTTAGGTTGCTCCGTTTTGGTTTTAGAAGCAGATATTTCTCCAAACCGCGTTGATTCCCATTCACTCTGGCATATCAAAACGCAGCTCCGAGAAGCAACGGGCTTCTCACTCTCTGAATCTAGAAGCACATTCAACTCCCTTAGGTAAGCGAACACCCAGCAGAGCAGTCTGAAGGATACGTTCGTTTTGTGTTTTAGACGGAGATTTCCAGCTATTTGGGAAATGCTTGCATTTGGCTGGGAAAATGGGTTTTCCGCTTCTTTACAGAAAGGGGTTAGAAACTTCTGGAAACACACATCAGTTTATCTCAATAAGTTAAACGCACACATTGAAGGCCATTCTGTTAGGTTGCTCCGTTTTGGTTTTAGAAGCAGATATTTCTCCAAACCGCGTTTACTCCCATTCACTCTGGCATATGAAAACGCAGCTCCGAGAAGCAACGGGCTTCTTACTGTCTAAATCTAGAGGCAGGAAAACTCCCTTAGGTAGGCGAACACCCAGCAGAGCAGTCTGAAGGATACGTTCATTTTGTGTTTTAGACGGAAATTTACAGCTATTTCGGAAATGCTTGCATTTGGCTGGGAAAATGCGTTCTCCGCTTCTTAACAGAAAGGGTTTAGAAACTCCTGCAAACACACATCTGTTAAACTCTGTAAGTTGAACGCACACATTGAAGACCGTTCTTTTAGGTTTTTCGGTTTTGGTTTTAGAAGCAGATATTTCTCCAAAACGCGTTTTCTCCCATTCACTCTGGCATATCTAAACGCAGCTCCGAGAAGCAACGTGCTTCTCACTCTCTGAATCTAGAAGCAGATTCAACTCCCTTAGGTAAGCGAACACCCAGCAGAGGAGTCTGAAGGATACGTTCGATTTGTGTTTTAGACGGAGATTTCCAGCTATTTGGGTAATGCTTGCATTTGGCTGGGATATAGCGTTTTCCGCTTCGTCAAAGAAAGGATTTAGAATCTCCTGGAAATACACATCAGTTTAACTCTGTAGGTTGAACGGACACATTGAAGGCCGTTCTGTTAAATTGCTCCGTTTTGGTTTTAGAAGCAGATATTTCTCCAAACCGCGTTTACTCCCATTCACTATGGCATATCAAAACGCAGCTTCGAGAAGCAACGGGCTTCTCACTCTCTGAATCTAGAGGCAGATTCAACTCCCTTAGGTAAGCGAACACCCAGCAGAGCAGTCTGAAGGATACGTTCGTTTTGTGTATTACACGTAGATATACAGCTATTTGGGAAATGCTTGCATTTTGCTGGGAAATAGCGTTTTATCCTTCTTCACAGAAAATGTTTAGAAACTTCTGCAAACACACATCAGTTTAGCTCTGTAAGTTGAACGCACACATTGAAGGCCGTTCTGTTAGGTTGCTCCTTTTTGGTTTTAGAAGCAGATATTACTCCAAACTGCGTTTACTCCCATTCACTCTGGCATATCAAAACGCAGCTCCGAGAAGCAACGTGCTTCTCACTCTCTGAATCTAGAGGCAGATTCAACTCCCTTAGGTAAGCGAACACCCGGCAGAGCAGTCTGAAGGATACGTTCGTTTTGTGTTTTAGACGGAGATTTACAACTATTTGGGGAATGCTTGCATTTGGCTGGGAAAATGCGTTTTCCGCTTTTTCAGAGAAAGTGTTTAGAAACTCCTGCAAACACACATCAGTTTAACTCTGTAAGTTGAACGCACACATTGAAGACCGTTCTGTTAGGTTGTTCCGTTTTGGTTTCAGAAGCAGATATTCCTCCAAACCGCGTTTTCTCCCATTCACTCTGGCATATCAAAACGCAGCTCCGAGAAGCAACGGGCTTCTCACTCTCTGAATCTAGTGGCAGATTCAACTTTCTTAGGTAAGCGAACACCCAGCAGAGCAGTCTGAAGGATACGTTTATTTTGTGTTTTACACGGAGATTTACAGCTATTAGGGAAATGCTTGCATTTCTCTGGGAAATAGCGTTTTCTGCTTCTTCACAGAAAATATTTAGAAACTCCTGCAAACACACATCAGTTTAACTCTGTAAGTTGAAGGCACACATTGAAGGCCGTTCTGTTAGGTTGCTCCGTTTTGATTTTAGAAGCAGATATTTCTTTTAACCGCGTTTACTCCTGTTCACTCTGGCATATCAAAACGCAGCTCCGAGAAGCAACGTGCTTCTCACTCTCTCAATCTAGAGGCAGATTCAACTCCCTTAGGTAAGCGAACACCCAGCAGAGCAGTCTGAAGGATACGTTCATTTTGTGTTTTAGAAGGAGATTTACAGCTATTTGGGAATGCTTGCATTTGGCTGGGAAATAGCGTTTTCCACTTCTTCACAGAAAGGATTTAGAAACTCCTGCAAACACACATCTGTTTTACACTGTAGGTTGAACGCACACATTGAAGGCCGTTCTGTTAGGGTGCTCCGTTTTGGATTTAGAATCAGATATCTCTCCAAACCTCGTTTACTCCCTTTCACTCTGGCATATCAAAACTCAGTTCCAAGAAAAAACGGGCTTCTCACTCTCTGAATCTAGAGGCAGATTCAACTCCCTTAGGTAAGCGAACACCCAGCAGAGCAGTCTGAAGGATAATTTCGTTTCGTGTTTTAGACGGAGATTTACATCTATTTGGGAAATGCTTGCATTTGGCTGGGAAAATGCTTTTTCCGCTTTTTCACAGAAAGGGTTTAGAAACTCCGGCAAACAGACATCAATTTAACTCTGTACGTTAAACGCACGCATTGAAGGCCGTTCAGTTAGGTAGCTCCGTTTTGGTTTTAGAAGCTGATATTTCTCCAAACCGTGTTTACTACCATTCACTCTGGCATATCAAAGCGCAGCTCCGAGAAGCAACATGCTTATCACTCTCTGAATCTCGAGGCAGATTCAACTCCCTTAGGTAAGCGAACACCCAGCAGAGTAGTCTGAAGGATACATTCGTTTCGTGTTTTAGACGGATATTTACAGCTATTTGGGAAATGCTTGCATTTGCCTGGGAAAATGCTTTTTCCGCTTCTTCACAGAAAGGGTTTAGAAACTCCTGCAAACACCTATTAGTTTAACTCTTTAAGTTGAACGCACACATTGAAGGCCGTTCTGCTAGGTTTCTCCGTTTTGGTTTTGGAAGCAGATATTTCTCCAAACCGCGTTTACTCCTATTCAATCTGGCATATCTAAACGCAGCTTCAAGAAGCAACGTGCTTCTCACTCTCTGAATCTAGAGGCAGATTCAACTCCCGTAGGTAAGCGAACACCATCAGAGCAGTCTGAAGAATATGTTCGTTTTGTGTTTTAGACGGAGATTTACAGCTATTTGGGAAATGCTTGCATTTGGCTGGGAAAATGCGTTGTTCGCTTCTTCACAGAAAGGATTTAGAAACTCCTGCAAACACACATAAGTTTAACTCTGTAAGATGAACGCACACATTGAAGGCCGTTCTGTTAGGTTGCTCCGTTTTGGTTTTAGAAGCAGGTATTTCTCGAAACCGCGTTTACTCCCATTCACTCTGGAATATCAAAACGCAGCTCCGATAAGAAACGTGCTTCTCACTCTCTGAATCTAGAGGCAGATTCAACTCCCTTAGGTAAGCGAACACCCAGCACAGCAGTCTGAAGGATACGTTCATTTTTTGTTTTAGACGGAGATTTACAGCTATTTGGGAAATGCTTGCGTTTGGCTGGGAAAATGCGTTTTCCGTTTCTTCAGAGAAAGGGTTTAGAAACTCCGGCAAACTCACATCAGTTTACCTCTGTAAGTTGAACGCACACATTGAAGACCGTTCTGTTAGGTTGTTCCGTTTTGGATTTAGAATCAGATATTTCTCCAAACCGCGTTTACTCCCATTCACTTTGGCATATCAAACTAAGCTCCAAGAAAAAACGGACTTCTCACTCTCTGAATCTGGAGGCAGATTCAACTCCCTTAGGTAAGCGAACACCCAGCAGAGCAGTCTGAAGGATATGTTCGTTTTGTGTTTTAGACGGGGATTTACAGCTATTTGGGAAATGCTTGCATTTGGCTGGGAAATAGCTTTTTTGCTTCTTCACAGAAAGGGGTTAGAAACTTCTGGACACACGCATCAGTTTATCTCAATAAGTTGAACGCACACATTGAAGGAAATTCTGTTAGGTTGCTCCGTTTTGGTTTTAGAAGCAGATATTTTTCCAAACGGCGTTTACTCCCATTCACTCTGGCATATCAAAACGCAGCTCTGAGAAGCAACGTGCTTCTCACTCTCTGAATCTAGAGGCAGATTCAACTCCCTTAGGTAAGCGAACACCCAGCAGAGCAGTCTGAAGGATACATTCGTTTCGTGTTTTAGACGGAGATTTCCAGCTATTTGGGAAATGCTTGCATTTGGCTGGAAAATGCTTTTTCCGCTTCTTCATAGAAACAGTTTAGAAACTCCTGCAAACACCTATCAGTTTAACTCTTTCAGTTGAACGCACACATTGAAGGCCGTTCTTTTAGGTTGCTCCGTTTTGGTTTTAGAAGCAGATATTTCTCCAAACCGCGTTTACTCCCATTCACTCTGGCATATCAAAACCCAGCTCCGAGAAGCAACGGGCTTCTCACTCTCTGAATCTAGAGGCAGATTCAACTTTCTTAGGTAAGCGAACACCCAGCAAAGCAGTCTGAAGGATACGTTCGTTTTGTTTTTTAGACGTAGATTTACAGCTATTTGGGAAATGCTTGCATTTTGCTGGGAAATAGCCTTTTTTGCTTCTTCAGAGAAAATGTTTAGAAACTCCTGCAAACACACATCAGTTTAACTCTGTAAGTTGAACGCACACATTGACGGCCGTTCTGTTAGGTAGCTCCGTTTTGGTTTTAGAAGCAGATATTTCTCCAAACCGCGTTTACTCCCATTCACTCTGGCGTATCAAAACGCAGGTCCGAGAAGAAACGTGCTTCTCACTCTCTGAATCTAGAGGCTGATTCAACTCTATTAGGTATGAAAACACCCAGCAGAGCAGTCTGAAGGATACGTTCGATTTGTGTTTTAGACGGAGATTTACACCTATTTGGGAAATGCTTGCATTTGGCTGGAAAATAGCGTTTTCCGTTTCTTCACAGAAAGAATTGAGAAACTCCTGCAAACACACATCATTTTATCTCTGTAGGTTGAACGCACACATTGAAGGCAGTTGTGTTACTTTGCTCCGTTTTGGTTTTAGAAGCAGATATTTCTCCAAACCGCGTTTACTCCCTTTCACTCTGGCATATCAAAACGCAGCTCCGAGAAGCAACTTGTTTCTCACTCTCTGAATCTAGAGGCAGATTGAACTCCCGTAGGTAACAGAACACCCAGCAGAGCAGTCTGAAAGATACGTTCGTTTTGTGTTTTAAACGGAGATTTCCAGCTATTTTGGCAGTGCTTGCATTTGGCTGGGAAAATGCGTATTCCGCTTCTTCACAGAAAGGGTTTAGAAACTCCTGCAAACCAACGTCACTTTAACTCTGTAAGTTGAACGCACACATTGAAGGCAGTTCTGTTATGTTGCTCCGTTTTGGTTTTAGAAGCAGATATTTCTCCAAACCGTGTTTAATACCTTTCACTCTGGCATGTCAAAACGCAGCTCCGAGAAGCAACGGGCTTCTGACTCTCTGAATCTAGAGGCAGATTGAACTCCCTTAGGTAAGCGAATACCCAGCAGAGCAGTCTGAAGGATACGTTCGTTTTGTGTTTTATACGGAGATTTACAGCTATTTAGGAAATGCTTGCATTTGGCTGGGAAAATGCGTTTTCCGCTTCTTCAGAGAAAGGGTTTAGAAACTCCTGCAAAAACCCATCAGTTTAACTCTGTAAGTTGAACGCACACATTGAAGACCGTTCTATTAGGTTGTTCCGTTTTGGTTTTAGAAGCAGATATTTCTCCAAACCGCGTTTTCTCCCATTCACTCTGGCATATCAAAACGCAGCTCCGAGAAGCAACGTGCTTCTCACTCTCTCAATCTAGAGGCAGATATAACTCCCTTAGGTAAGCGAACACCCAGCAGAGCAGTCTGAAGGATACGTTCGATTTGTGTTTTAGACGGAGATTTACAGCTATTTGGGAAATGCTTGCATTTGGCTGGGAAATAGCTTTTTTGCTTCTTCACAGAAAGGGTTTAGAAATTCCTGCAAACACACATCAGTTTAACTCTGTAAGTTGAACGCCCACCTTGAAGACCGTTCTGTTAGGTTGTTCCATTTTGGTTTTAGAAGCAGATATTTCTCCAAACCGCGTTTTCTTCCATTAACTCTGGCATATCAAAACGCAGCTCCGTGAAGCCAGGGGTTCTCACTCTTTGAATCTAGAGGCAGATTCAACTCCCTTAGGTAAGCGAACACCCAGCAGAGCAGTCTGAAGGATACGTTCGTTTTGTGTTTTAGACGGAAATTTACAGCTATTTGGGAAATGCTTGCATTTGGCTGCGAATTAGCGTTTTCCGCTTCTTCAAAGAAAGGATTTAATAACTCCTGCAAACACACATCAGTTTAACTCTGTAAGTTGCACGCACACATTTAAGGCCGTTCTGTTAGGTTGCTCCGTTTTGGTTTTAGAAGCAGATATTTTTCCAAACCGCGATTACTCCCATTCACTCTGGGATGTCCCAACGCAGCTCCGAGAAGCAACGGGCTTCTCACTCTCTGAATCAAGAGGCAGATTCAACTCCCTTAGGTAAGCGAACACCCAGCAGAGCAGTCTGAAAAATACGTTCGTTTTGTGTTTTAGACGAAGATTTACAGCTATTTGGGAAATGCTTGCATTAATCTGAAAAATAGCGTTTTCCGCTTCTTCACAGAAAGGGTTTAGAAACTCCTGCAAACTTACATCAGTTTAACTCTGTAAGTTGAACGCACACATTTAAGGCCGTTCTGTTAGGTTGCTCCGTTTTGGTTTTCGAAGCAGATATTTCTTCAAACCGCTTTTACTCCCATTCACTCTGGCATATGTAAACGCAGTTCCGAGAAGCAACGTGGTTCTCACTCTCTGAATCTAGAGGCAAATTCAACTCCCTTAGGTAAGCGAACACCCAGCAGAGCAGTCTGAAGGATACGTTCATTTTGTGTTTTTGACGGAGATTTACAACTATTTGGGAAATGCATGCATTTGGCTGCGAAAATGCGTTTTCCGCTTCTTCAGAGAAAGGGTTTAGAAACTCCTGCAAACACACATCAGTTTAACTCTGTAAGTTGAACCCACACATTGAAGACCGTTCTGTTCGGTTGTTCAGTTTTGGTTTTAGAAGCAGATATTTCTCCAAACCGCGTTTTCTCCCATTCACTCTGACATATCAAAACGCAGCTCCAAGAAGCAACGCGCTTCTCACTCTCTCAATCTAGAGGCAGATTCAACTCCCTTAGGTAAGCGAACACCCAGCAGAGCAGTCTGAAGGATACGTTCGATTTGTGTTTTAAACGGAGATTTACAGCTATTTCGGAAATGCTTGCATTTGGCTGGGAAATAGCTTTTCTGCTTCTTCACGGAAAGGGTTTAGAAACTCCTGCAAACACACATCAGTTTAACTCTTTAATTTGAACGCACACATTGAAGGCCGTTCTGTTAGTTTGCTCCGTTTTGGTTTTAGAAGCAGATATTTCTCCAAGCCGCGTTTACTCCCATTCACTCTGGAATATCAAAACGCAGCTCCGAGAAGCAACGGGCTTCTCACTCTCTGAATCTAGTGGCAGATTCAACTCCCTTACGTAAGCGAACACCCAGCAGAGCAGTCTGATGGATACGTTCGTTTCGTGTTTTAGACGTAGATTTACAGCTATTTGGGAAATGCTTGCATTTTGCTGGGAAATAGCGTTTTCTGCTTCTTCACAGAAAATGTTTAGAAACTCCTGCAAGCACATATCACTTTAACTCTGTAAGATGAACGCACACATTGAAGGCCCTTCTGTTAGGTTGCTCCGTTTTGGTTTTAGAAGCAGATATTTTTCCAAACCGCGTTTACTCCTGTTCACTCTGGCATATCAAAACGCAGCTCCGAGAAGCAACGTGCTTCTCACTCTCTGAATCTAGAGGCAGATTGAACTCCCTTAGGTAAGCGAACACCCAGCAGAGCAGTCTGAAGGATACGCTCATTTTGTGTTTTAGACGGAGATTTACAGTTATTTGGGAAATGCTTGCATTTGGCTGGGAAAATTCGTTTTCCGCTTCTTCACAGAAAGGGTTTAGAAACTCCTGCAAACACGCATCAGTTTAGCTCTGTAAGTTGAACGCACGCATTGAAGGCCGTTCTCTTAGGTAGCTCCGTTTTGGTTTTAGAAGCTGATATTTCTCCAAACCGCGTTTACTCCCATTCACTCTGGCATATCAAAACGCAGCTCCGAGAAGCAACATGCTTCTCACTGTCTGGATCTAGAGGCAGATTCAACTCCCTAAGGTAAGCGAACACCCAGCAGAGCAGTCTGAATGATACATTCGTTTCGAGTTTTAGACCGAGATTTAAAGCTATTTGGGAAATGCTTGCATTTGGCTGGGAAAATGCTTTTTCCGCTTCTTCACAGAAAGGGTTTAGAAACTCCTGCAAACACCTATCAGTTTAACCTTTTAAGTTGAACGCACACATTGAAGGCCGTTTTGTTAGGTTGCTCCGTTTTGGTTTTAGAAGCAGATATTTCTCCAAACCGCGTTTACTCCCATTCACTTTGGCATATCAAAACGCAGCTCCGAGAAGCAACGGGCTTCTCACTCTCTGAATCTAGAGGCAGATACAACTTTCTTAGGTAAGCGAACACCCAGCAGAGTAGTTTGAATTATACGTTCGTTTTGTGTTTTAGACGTAGATTTACAGCTATTTGGGAAATGCTTGCATTTTGCTGGGAAATAGCGTTTTCTGCTTCTTCACAGAAAATATTTACAAACTCCTGCAAACACACATCAGTTTAACTCTGCAAGTTGAACGCACACATTGAAGGCCGTTCTGTTAGGTTGCTCCGTTTTGGTTTTAGAAGCAGATATTTCTCCAGACCGCGTTTACTCCGGTTCACTCTGGCATATCAAAACGCAGCTCCGAGAAGCAACGTGCTTCTCACTCTCTGAATCTAGAGGCAGATTGAACTCCCTTAGGTAAGCGAACACCCAGCAGAGCAGTCTGAAGGATACGTTCCTTTGTGTTTCAGACGGAGATTTACAGCTATTTGGGAAATGCTTGCATTTGGCTGGGAAAATGAGTTTTCCGCTTCTTCAGAGAAAGGGTTTAGAAACTCCTTCAAACACACATCAGTTTAACTCTGTAAGTTGAACGCACACATTGAAGACCGTTCTGTTAGGTTGCTCCGTTTTGGTTTTAGAAGCAGATATTTCTCCAAACCGCGTTTTCTCCCATTCACTCTGGCATATCAAAACGCAGCTCCGAAAAGCAACGTGCTTCTCACTCTCTGAATCTAGAGGCAGATTCAACTCCCTTAGGTAAGCGAACACCCAGCAGAGCAGTCTGAAGGATACGTTCATTTTGAGTTTTACACGGAGATTTACAGCTATTTGGGAAATGCTTGCATTTGGCTTGGAAAATGCGTATTTCGCTTCTTCAGAGAAAGTGTTTAGAAACTCCTGCAAACATACATCAGTTTAACTCTGTACGTTGAACGCACACATGGAAGACCGTTCTGTTAGGTTGTTCCGTTTTGGTTTTAGAAGCAGATATTTCTCCAAACCGCGTTTTCTCCCATTCATTCTGGCATATCAAAACGCAGCTCCGAGAAGCAACGTGCTTCTCACTCTCTCAATCTAGAGGCAGATTCAACTCCCTTAGGTAAGAAAACACCCAGCAGAGCAGTCTGAAGGATACGTTCGTTATGTGTTTTAGACGGAGATTTACAGCTATTTGGGAAATGCTTGCATTTGGCTGGGAAATAGCGTTTTCCGCTTCTTCACAGAAAGAATTGAGAAACTCCTGCGAACACACATCAGTTTATTTCTGTAGGTTGAACGCACACATTGAAGGCCGTTGTGTTAGGTTGCTCCGTTTTGGTTTTCGAAGCAGATATTTCTTCAAACCGCTTTTACTCCCATTCACTCTGGCATATCAAAACGGAGCTCCGAGAAGAAACGGGCTTCTCACTCTCTGAATCTAGAGGCAGATTCAACTCCCTTAGGTAAGCGAACACCCAGCAGAGTAGTCTGAAGGTTACGTTCATTTTGTGTTATACACGGAGATTTACAGCTATTTGGGAAATGCTTGCAAATGGCTGGCAAAATGTGCTTTCCGCTCCTTCAAAGAAAGGGTTTAGAAACTCCTGCAAACCCACATAAATTTATCTCTGTAGGTTGAACGCACACATTGAAGGCCGTTGTGTTACTTTGCTCCGTTTTGGTTTTAGAAGCAGATATTTCTCCAAACCGCGTTTACTCCCTTTCACTCAGGCATATCAAAACGCTGCTCCGAGAAGCAACTTGTTTCTCACTCTCTGAATCTAGAGGCAGATTGAACTCCCTTAGGTAACAGAACACCCAGCAGAGCAGTCTGAAATTTACGTTCGTTTTGTGTTTTAAACGGAGATTTCCAGCTATTTTGGCAGTGCTTGCATTTGGCTGGGAAAATGCGTATTCCGCTTCTGCACAGAAAGGGTTTAGAAACTCCTGCAAAAAAACGTCACTTTAACTCTATAAGTTGAACGCACAAATTGAAGGCCGTTCTGTTAGGTTGCTCCGTTTTGGTTTTAGAAGCAGATATTTCTCCAAACCGTGTTTACTACCTTTCACTCTGGCATGTCAAAACGCAGCTCCGAGAAGCAACGGGCTTCTGACTCTCTGAATCTAGAGGCAGATTGAACTCCCTTAGGTAAGCGAATACCCAGCAGAGCAGTCTGAAGGATACGTTCGTTTTGTGTTTTAGACGGAGATTTACAGCTATTTGGGACATGCTTGCATTAGGCTACGAAATAGCGTTTTCCGCTTCTTCACAGAAAGGGTTTAGAAACTCGTGCAAACACACATTTGTTTAACTCTGTAAGTTGAACGAAAACATTGAAGGCCGTTCTCTTAGGTTGCTCCGTTTTGGTTTTAGAAGCAGATATTTCTCAAAACCGCGATTACTCCCATTCACTCTGGCATATCAAAACGCAGCTCCGAGAAGCAACGGGCTTCTCACTCACTGAATCTAGAAGCAGATTCAACTCCCTTAGGTAAGCGAATACCCAGCAGAGCAGTCTGAAGGATACGTTCGTTTTGTGTTTTAGACGGAGATTTACAGCTATTTGGGAGATGCTAGCATTTTGCTGGGAAATAGCGTTTTTTGCTTCTTCACAGAAAGGGTTTAGAAACTTCTGCAAACACACATCAGTTTAACTCTGTATGTTGAACGCACACATTGAAGGCCGTTCTGTTAGGTTGCTCCGTTTTGGTTTTAGAATCAGATATTTCTCCAAACCGCGTTTATTCTTTTTCACTCTGGCATATCAAAACTCAGCTCCAAGAAAAAACCGGCTTCTCACTCTCTGAATCTAGAGGCAGATTCAACTTTCTTAAGTAAGCGAACACCCAGCTGAGCAGTCTGAATGATACGTTCGTTTTGTGTTTTAGACGGAGATTTCCAGCTATTTAAGAAATGCTTGCATTTGTCTGGGAAAATGCGTTTTCCGCTTCTTCACAGAAAGGGTTTAGAAACTCCTGCAAACACACATCAGTTGAACTCTGTAAGTTGAACGCACACAGTGAAGGCCGTTTTGTTAGGTTGCTCCGTTTTGGTTTTAGAAGCAGATATTTCTCCAAACCGCGTTTCCTCCAATTTACTCTGGCATATCAAAACGCAGCTCCGAAAAGCAACGGGCTTCACACTCTCTGAATCTAGAGGCAGATTCAACTCCCTTAGGTAAGCGAACACCCAGCAGAGCAGTCTGAAGGATACGTTCGTTTTGTGTTTTAGACGGAGATTTACAGGTATTTGGGAAATGCTTGCAATTGGCTGGGAAATAGCTTTTTTGCTTCTTCACAGAAAGGGTTTAGAAACTCCTGCAAACACACATCAGTTTAACTCTGTAAGTAGAACGCACACATTGAAGGCCGTTCTGTTAGTTTGCTCCGTTTTGGTTTTAGAAGCAGATATTTCTCCAAACGGCGTTTACTCCCATTCACTCTGGCATATCAAAACGCAGCTCCGAGAAGCAACGTGCTTCTCACTCTCTGAATCTACAGGCAGATTCAACTCCCTTAGGTAAGCGAACACCCAGCAGGGCAGTCTGAAGGATACATTCGTTTCGTGTTTTAGGCGGAGATTTACAGCTATTTTGGAAATGCTTGAATTTCGCTGGGAAAATGCTTTTTCCGCTTCTTCACAGAAAGGGTTTAGAAACTCCTGCAAACACACATCAGTTTAACTCTGTAAGTTGAACGCACACATTGAAGGCCCTTCTGTTAGTTTCCTCCGTTTTGGTTTTAGAAGCAGATATTTCTCCAAACCGCGTTTACTCCCATTCACTCTGGCATATCAAAACGCAGCTCCGAGAAGCAACGGGCTTCTCACTCTCTGAATCTAGAGGCAGATTCAACTTTATTAGGTAAGCGAACACCCAGCAGAGCAGTCTGAAAGATACGTTCCTTTGGTGTTTTAGACGGAGATTTACAGCTATTTGGGAAATGCTTGCATTTGGCTGGGAAAATGCTTTTTCCGCTTCTTCACAGAAAGGGTTTAGAAACTCCTGCAAACACACATCAGTTTAACTCTGTAAGTTGAACGCACACATTGAAGACCGTTCTGTTAGGTTGCTCCGTTTTGGTTTTAGAAGCAGATATTTCTCCAAACCGCGTTTTCTCCCATTCACTCTGGCATATCAAAACGCAGCTCCGAGAAGCAACGGGCTTCTCACTCTATGAATCTAGAAGCAGATTCAACTCCCTTAGGTAAGCAAACACCCAGCAGAGCAGTCTGAAGGATACGTTCGTTTTGTCTTTTAGACGGAGATTTACAGCTATTTGGGAGATGCTAGCATTTTGCTGGGAAATAGGGTTTTTTGCTTCTTCACAGAAAGGGTTTAGAAACTTCTGAAAACACACATCAGTTTAACTCTGTATGTTGAACGCACACATTAAAGGCCGTTCGGTTAGGTTGCTCCGTTTTGGTTTTAGAATCAGATATTTCTCCAAACCGCGTTTACTATTTTTCACTCTGGCATATCAAAACTCAGCTCCAAGAAAAAACGGGCTTCTCACTCTCTGAATCTAGAGGCAGATTCAACTCCCTTAGGTAAGCGAAAACCCAGCAGAGCAGTCTGAAGGATACGTTCGTTTTGTGTTTCAGACGGAGATTTACAGCTATTTGGGAAATGCTTGCATTTGGCTGGGAAAATGCGTTTTCCGCTTCTTCAGAGAAAGGGTTTAGAAACTCCTGCAAACACACATCAGTTTAACTCTGTAAGTTGAACGCACACATTGAAGACCGTTCTGTTTGGTTGTTCCGTTTTGGTTTTAGAAGCAGATATTTCTCCAAACCGCGTTTTCTCCCATTCACTCTGGCATATCAAAACGCAGCTCCGAGAAGAATCGTGCTTCTCACTCTCTCAATCTAGAGGCAGATTCAACTCCCTTAGGTAAGCGAACACCCAGCAGAGCAGTCTGAAGGATACGTTCGTTTTGTGTTTTAGACGTAGATTTACAGCTATTTGGGAAATGCTTGCATTTTGCTGGGAAATAGCGTTTTCTGCTTCTTCACAGAAAATGTTTAGAAACTTCTGCAAACACACATCAGTTTAACTCTGTAAGTTGAACGCACACATTGAAGGCCGTTCTGTTAGGTTGCTCCGTTTACGTTTTAGAAGCAGATATTTCTCCAAACCGCGTTTACTCCCATTAACTCTGGCATATCAAAACGCAGCTCCGAGAAGCAACGGGCTTCTCACTCTCTGAATCTAGAGGCAGATTGAACTCTGTTAGGTAAGCGAATACCCAGCAGAGCAGTCTGAAAAATAAGTTCATTTTGTGTTTTAGACGGAGATTTACAACTATTTGGGAAATGCTTGCATTTGGCTGGGAAAATGCGTTTCCGATTCTTCAGAGAAAGGGTTTAGAAACTCCTGCAAACACACATCAGTTTAACTCTGTAATTTGAACGCCCACCTTGAAGACCGTTCTGTTAGGTTGT
The DNA here is from genome assembly GCF_049354715.1 of Callithrix jacchus. Classification (NCBI taxonomy): domain Eukaryota; kingdom Metazoa; phylum Chordata; class Mammalia; order Primates; family Cebidae; genus Callithrix; species Callithrix jacchus. The sequence goes on along the minus strand of NC_133503.1, from coordinate 60,868,156 downwards.
TCCGTTTTCGTTTTAGAAGCAGATATTTCTCCAAACCGCGTTTTCTCCCATTCACTCTGGCATACCAAAACACAGCTCCGAGAAGCAACGGGCTTCTCACTCTCTGAATCTAGAGGCAGATTCAACTCCCTTAGGTAAGCGAACACCCAGCAGAGCAGTCTGAAGGATACGTTCATTTTGTGTTTTTGACGGAGATTTACAGCTATTTGGAAAATGCTTGCATTTGGCTGCGAATTAGCGTTTTCCGCTTCTTCAGAGAAAGGGTTTAGAAACTCCTGCAACCACACGTCAGTTTAACTCTGTAAGTTGAACGCACACATTGAAGACCGTTCTGTTAGGTTGTTCCGTTTTTGTTTTAGAAGCAGATATTTCTCCAAACCGCGATTTCTCCCATTCACTCTGGCATATCAAAACGCAGCTCCGAGAAGCAACGTGCTTCTCACTCTCTCAATCTAGAGGCAGATTCAACTCCCTTAGGTAAGCGAACACCCAGCAGAGCAGTCTGAAGGATACGTTCGATTTGTGTTTTAAACGTAGATTTACAGCTATTTGGGAATCTTGCATTTGGCTGGGAAATAGCTTTTTTGCTTCTTCACAGAAAGGGTTTAGAAACTCCTGCAAACACACATCAGTTTAACTCTTTAATTTGAACGCACACATTGAAGGCCGTTCTGTTAGTTTGCTCCGTTTTGGTTTTAGAAGCAGATATTTCTCCAAACCGCGTTTACTCCCATTCACTCTGGAATATCAAAACGCAGCTCCGAGAAGCAACGGGCTTCTCACTCTCTTAATCTAGTGGCAGATTCAACTTTCTTAGGTAAGCGAACACCCTGCAGAGCAGTCTGAAGGATACGTTCGTTTCGTGTTTTAGACGTAGATTTACAGCTATTTGGGAAATGCTTGCATTTTGCTGGGAAATAGCGTTTTCTGCTTCTTCACAGAAAATGTTTAGAAACTCCTGCAAGCACACATCAGTTTAACTCTTTAATTTGAACGCACACATTGAAGGCCGTTCTGTTAGTTTGCTCCGTTTTGGTTTTAGAAGCAGATATTTCTCCAAACCGCGTTTACTCCCATTCACTCTGGCATATCAAAACGCAGCTCCGAGAAGCAACATGCTTCTCACTGTCTGAATCTAGAGGCAGATTCAACTCCCTTAGGTAAGCGAACACCCAGAAGAGCAGTCTGAATGATACATTCGTTTCGTGTTTTAGACGTAGATTTACGGCTATTTGGGAAATGCTTGCATTTGGCTGGGAAAATGCTTTTTCCGCTTCTTCACAGAAAGGGTTTAGAAACTCCTGCAAACACCTATCAGTTTAACCCTTTAAGTTGAACGCACACATTGAAGGCCGTTTTGTTAGTTTGCTCCGTTTTGGTTTTAGAAGCAGATATTACTCCAAACCGCGTTTACTCCCATTCACTCTGGCATATCAAAACGCAGCTCGGAGAAGCAACGTGCTTCTCACTCTCTGAATCTAGAGGCAGATTGAACTCCCGTAGGTAAGCGAACACCCAGCAGAGCGGTCTGAAGGATAGGTTCATTTTGTGTTTTAGACGGAGATTTACAACTATTTGGGAAATGCTTGCATTTGGCTGGGAAAATGCGTTTTCCGCTTCTTCAGAGAAAGGGTTTTGAAACTCCTGCAAACACACATCAGTTTAACTCTGTAAGTTGAACGCACACATTGAAGACCGTTCTGTTAGGTTGTTCCGTTTTGGTTTTAGAAGCAGATATTTCTCCAAACCGCGTTTTCTCCCATTCACTCTGGCATATCAAAACGCAGCTCCGAGAAACAACGTGCTTCTCACTCTCTGAATCTAGAGGCAGATATAACTCCCTTAGGTAAGCGAACACCCAGCAGAGCAGTCTGAAGGATACGTTCGATTTGTGTTTTTAACGGAGATTTACAGCTATTTGGGAAATGCTTGCATTTGGCTGGGAAATAGCTTTTTTGCTTCTTCACAGAAAGGGTTTAGAAACTCCTGCAAACACACATCAGTTTAACTCCTTAAGTTGAACGCACACATTGAAGGCCGTTCGGTTTGGTTGCTCCGTTTTGGTTTTAGAAGCAGATATTTCTCCAAACCGCGTTTACTCCCATTCACTCTGGCATATCAAAACGCAGCTCCGAGAATCAACGGGCTTCTCACTCTCTGAATCTAGTGGCAGATTCAACTTAGGTAAGGGAACACCCAGCAGAGCAGTCTGAAGGATACGTTCGTTTTGTGTTTTAGACGTAGATTTACAGCTATTTGGGAAATGCTTGCATTTTGCTGGGAAATAGCGTTTTTTGCTTCTTCACAGAAAATGTTTAGAAACTCCTGCAAACACACATCAGTTTCACACTGTAGGTTGAACGCACACATTGAAGGCCGTTCTGTTTAGTTGCTCCCTTTTGGATTTAAAATCAGATATTTCTCCAAACCGCGTTTACTCCCTTTCACTCTGGCATATCAAAATTCAGCTCCAAGAAAAAACGGGCTTCTCACTCTCTGAATCTAGAGGCAGATTCAACTCCCTTAGGTAAGCGAACACCCAGCAGAGCAGTCTGAAGGATACGTTCGTTTTGTGTTTTAGACGGAGATTTCCAGCTAATTAAGAAATGCTTGCATTTGGCTGGGAAAATGCGTTTTCCGCTTCTTCACAGAAAGAGTTTAGAAACTCCTGCAAACACACATCAGTTTAACTCTGTAAGTTGAACGCACCCATTGAAGGCCGTTCTGTTAGGTTGCTCCGTTTTGGTTTTAGAAGCAGATATTTCTTTAAACGGCGTTTACTCCCATTCACTCTGGCATATCAAAACGCAGCTCCGAGAAGCAACGTGCTTCTCACTCTCTGAATCTAGAGGCAGATTCAACTCCCTTAGGTAAGCCAACACCCAGCAGAGCAGTCTGAAGGATACGTTCGTTTCGTGTTTTAGACGGAGATTTACATCTATTTGGGAAATGCTTGCATTTGGCTGGGAAAATGCTTTTTCCGCTTCTTCACAGAAAGGGTTTAGAAACTCCTGCAAACACACATCAGTTTAACTCTGTAAGTTGAACGCACACATTGAAGGCCGTTCTGTTAGGTTGTTCCGTTTTGGTTTTAGAATCAGATATTTCTTCAAACCGCGTTTACTCTTTTTCACTCTGGCGTATCAAAACTCAGCTCCGAGAAGAAACGGGCTTCTCACTCTCTGAATCTAGAGGGAGATTCAACTTTCTTAGGTAAGCAAACACCCAGCTGAGCAGTCTGAATGATACGTTCGTTTTCTGTTTTACACGTAGATTTACAGCTACTAGGGAAATGCTTGCATTTGGCTGGGAAAATTCATTTTCCGCTTCTTCAGAGAAAGGGTTTAGAAACTCCTGCAAACACACATCAGTTTAACTCTGTAGGTTGAACGCACACATTGAAGGCCGTTCTGTTAGGTTGCTCCGTTTCGGTTTTAGAAGCAGATATTTCTCCAAACGGCGTTTACTCCCGTTCACTCTGGCATATCAAAACTCAGCTCCAAGAAAAAACGGGCTTCTCACTCTCTGAATCTAGAGGCAGATTCAACTCCCTTAGGTAAGCGAACACCCAGCAGAGCAGTCTGAAAGATATGTTCGTTTTGTGTTTTACACGTAGATTTACAGCTACTTGGGAAATGCTTGCATTTGGCTGGGAAAATGCGTTTTCCGCTTCTTCAGAGAAAGGGTTTAGAAACTCCTGCAAACACACGTCAGTTTAACTCTGTAGGTTGAACGCACACATAGAAGGCCGTTCTGTTAGGTTGCTCCGTTTCGGTTTTAGAAGCAGATATTTCTCCAAACGGCGTTTACTCCCTTTCACTCTGGCATATCCAAACTCAGCTCCAAGAAAAAACGGGCTTCTCACTCTCTGAATCTAGAGGCAGATTCAACTCCCTTAGGTAAGAAAACACCCAGCAGAGCAGTCTGATGAATATGTTCGTTTTATGTTTTAGACGGAGATTTACAGTTATTTGGGAAATGCTTGCATTTCGCTGGGAAATAGCTTTTTTCTTCTTCACCGAAAGCGTTTAGAAACTCCTGCAAACACCTATCAGTTTAACTTTTTAAGTTCAACGCACACATTGAAGGCCGTTCTGTTAGGTTGCTCCGTTTTGTTTTTAGAAACAGATATTTCTCCAAACCGCGTTTACTCCCATTCACTCTGGCATATCAAAACGCAGCTCCGAGAAGCAACGGGCTTCTCACTTTCTGAATCTAGAGGCAGATACAACTTTCTTAGGTAAGCGGACACCCAGCAGAATAGTTTGAAGGATACGTTCGTTTTGTGTTTTAGACGTAGATTTACAGCTATTTGGGAAATGCTTGCAATTTGCTGGAAAATAGCGTTTACTGCTTATTCACAGAAAATGTTTAGAAACTCCTGCAAACACACATCAGTTTAACTCTGCAAGTTGAACGCACTCATTGAAGGCCGTTCTGTTAGGTTCCTCCGTTTTGGTTTTAGAAGCAGATATTTCTCCAAACCGCGTTTTCTCCCATTCACTCTGGCATATCAAAACGCAGCTCAGAGAAGCAACGTGCTTCTCACTCTCTGAATCTAGAGGCAGATTGAACTCCCTTAGGTAAGCGAACACCCAGCAGAGCAGTCTGAAGGATACGTTCATTTTGCGTTTTACACGGAGATTTACTGCTATTTGGGAAATGCTTGCATTTGGCTGGGAAAATGCGTATTTCGCTTCTTCAGAGAAAGTGTTTAGAAACTCCTGCAAACATACATCAGTTTAACTCTGCACGTTGAACGCACACATTGAAGGCCGTTCTGTTAGGTTGCTCCGTTTTGGTTTTAGAAGCAGATATTTCTCCAAACCGCGTTTACTCCTGTTCACTCTGGCATATCAAAACGCACCTCCGAGAAGCAACGTGCTTCTCACTCTCTGAATCTAGAGGCAGGTTGAACTCCCTTAGGTAAGCGAACACCCAGCAGCGCAGTCTGAAGGATACGCTCATTTTGTGTTTTAGACGGAGATTTACAGCTATTTGGGAAATGCTTGCATTTGGCTGGGAAAATGCGTTTTCCGCTTCTTCACAGAAAGGGTTTAGAAACTCCTGCAAACACACATCAGTTTAGCTCTGTAAGTTGAACGCACGCATTGAAGGCCGTTCTGTAAGGTAGCTCCGTTTTGGTTTTAGAGGCTGATATTTCTCCAAACCGCGTTTACTCCCATTCACTCTGGCATATCAAAACGCAGCTCGGAGAAGCAACGTGCTTCTCACTCTCTGAATCTAGAGGCAGATTGAACTCCCTTAGGTAAGCGAACACCCAGCAGAGCAGTCTGAAGGATACGTTCATTTTGTGTTTTAGACGGAGATTTGCAACTATTTGGGAAATGCTTGCATTTTGCTGGGAAAATGCGTTTTCCGCTTCTTCAGAGAAAGGGTTTAGAAACTCCTGCAAACACACATCAGTTTAACTCTGTAAGTGGAACGCACACATTGAAGACGGTTCTGTTAGGTTGTTCCGTTTTGGTGTTAGAAGCAGATATTTCTCCAAACCGCGTTTTCTCCCATTCACCCTGGCATATCAAAACGCAGCTCCGAGAAGCAACGTGCTTCTCACTCTCTCAATGTAGAGGCAGATATAACTCCCTTAGGTAAGCGAACACCCAGCAGAGCAGTCTGAAGGATACGTTCGATTTGTGTTTTAAACGGAGATTTACAGCTATTTGGGAAATGCTTGCATTTGGCTGGGAAAATGCCTTTTCCGCTTCTTCACAGAAAGGGTTTAGAAACTCCTGCAAACACACCTCAGTTTAACTCTGTAAGTTGAACGCACGCATTGAAGGCCGTTCTGTTAGGTAGCTCCGTTTTGGTTTTAGAAGCTGATATTTCTCCAAAACGCGTTTACTCCCATTCACTCTGGCATATCAAAACGCAGCTCCGAGAAGCAACATGCTTCTCACTCTCTTAATCTAGAGGCAGATTCAACTCCCTTATTTAAGCGAACACCCAGCAGAGCAGTCTGAATGATACATTCGTTTCGTGTTTTAGACGGAGATTTACAGCTATTTGGGAAATTCTTGCATTTGGCTGGGAAAATGCTTTTTCCGCTTCTTCACAGAAAGGGTTTAGAAACTCCTGCAAACACCTATCAGTTTAACTTTTTAGTTGAACGCACACATTGAAGGCCGTTCTGTTAGGTTGCTCCGTTTTGGTTTTAGAAGCAGATATTTCTCCAAACCGCGTTTACTCCCATTAACTCTGGCATATCAAAACGCAGCTTCGAGAAGCAACGGGCTTCTCACTTTCTGAATCTAGTGGCGGATTCAACTCCGTTAGGTAAGCGAAAACCCACCAGAGCAGTCTGAAGGATACGTTCGTTTTGTGTTTTAGACATAGATTTACAGCTATTTGGGAAATGCTTGCATTTTGCTGGGAAATAGCGTTTTTTGCTTCTTCACAGAAAATGTTTAGAAACTTCTGCAAACACACATCCGTTTAACTCTGTAAGTTGAACGCACACATTGAAGGCCCTTCTGTTAGGTTGCTCCGTTTTGGTTTTAGAAGCAGATATTTCTCCAAACCGCGTTTACTCTCATTCACTCTGGCATATCAAAACGCAGCTCCGAGAAACAACGGGCTTCTCACTCTCTGAATCTAGTGGCAGATTCAACTTTCTTAGGTAAGCGAACACCCAGCACAGTAGTCTGAAGGATACGTTCGTTTTGTGTTTTAGACGTAGATTTACAGCTATTTGGGAAATGCTTGCAATTTCCTGGGAAATAGCGTTTTCTGCTTCTTCACAGAAAATGTTTAGAAACTCCTGCAAAAACACATCACTTTAACTCTGTAAGATGAACGCACACATTGAAGGCCGTTCTGTAAGGTTGTTCCGTTTTGGTTTTAGAGGCAGATATTTCTACAAACCGCGTTTACTCCCATTCACTCTGGCGTATCAAAACGCAGCTCCAGAAGAAACGTGCTTCTCACTCTCTGAATCTAGAGGCTGATTCAACTGCCTTAGGTATGAAAACACCCAGCAGAGCAGTCTGAAGGATACATTCGTTTCGTGTTTTAGACGGAGATTTACAGCTATTTGGGAAATGCTTGAATTTGGCTGGGAAAATGCGTTTTCCGCTTCTTCACAGACAGGGTTTAGAAACTCCTGCAAACACCTATCAGTTTAACCCTTAAAGTTGAACGCACACATTGAAGGCCGTTCTGTTAGGTTGCTCCGTTTTGGTTTTAGAAGCAGATATTTCTCCAAACCGCGTTTACTCCCATTCACTCTGGCATATCAAAACGCAGCTCGGAGAAGCAACCTGCTTCTCACTGTCTGAATCTAGAGGCAGATTGAACTCCCTTAGGTAAGCGAACACCCAGCAGAGCAGTCTGAATGATACATTCGTTTCGTGTTTTAGACGGAGATTTACAGCTATTTGGGAAATGCTTGCATTTGGCTGGGAAAATGCTTTTTCCGCTTCTTCACAGAAAGGGTTTAGAAACTCCTGCAAACACCTCTCAGTTTAACTCTTGAAGTTGAACGCACACATTGAAGGCCGTTTTGTTAGGTTGCTCCGTTTACGTTTTATAAGCAGATATTTCTCCAAACCGCGTTTACTCCCATTAACTCTGGCATATCAAAACGCAGCTCCGGGAAGCAACGTGCTTCTCACTCTCTGAATCTAGTGGCAGATTCAACTTTCTTAGGTAAGCGAACACCCAGCAGAGCACTCTGAAGGATACGTTCGTTTTGTGTTTTAGACGTAGATTTACAGCTATTTGGGAAATGCTTGCATTTTGCTGGGAAATAGCGTTTTCCGCTTCTTCAGAGAAAGGGTTTAGAAACTCCTGCAAACACACATCAGTTTATCTCTGTAGGTTGAACGCACACGTAGAAGGCCGTTCTGTTAGGTTGCTCCGTTTCGGTTTTAGAAGCAGATATTTCTCCAAACGGCGTTTACTCCCTTTCACTCTGGCATATCAAAACTCAGCTCCAAGAAAAAACGGGCTTCTCACTCTCTGAATCTAGAGGCAGATTCAACTCCCTTAGGTATGAAAACACCCAGCAAAGCAGTCTGAAGGATACATTCGTTTCGTGTTTTAGACAGAGATTTACAGCTATTTGGGAAATGCTTGCATTTGGCAGGGAAAATGGGTTTTCCGCTGCTTCAGAGAAAGGGTTTAGAATCTCCTGCAAACACACATCAGTTTAGCTCTGTAAATTGAACGCACGCATTGAAGGCCGTTCTGTTAGGTAGCTCCGTTTTGGTTTTAGAAGCTGATATTTCTCCAAACCGCGTTTAGTCCCATTCACTCTTGCATATCAAAACGCAGCTCCGAGAAGCAACATGCTTCTCACTCTCTGAATCTAGAGGCAGATTCAACTCCCTTAGGTGATCGAACACCCAGCAGAGCAGTCTGAATGATACATTCGTTTCGTGTTTTTGACGGAGATTTACAGCTATTTGGGAAATGTTTGCATTTGGCTGGGAAAATGCTTTTTCCGCTTCTTCACAGAAAGGGTTTAGAAACTCCTGCAAACACACGTCAGTTTAACTCTGTAAGTTGAACGCACGCATTGAAGGCCGTTCTGTTAGGTAGCTCCGTTTTGGTTTTAGAAGCTGATATTTCTCCAAAACGCGTTTACTCCCATTCACTCTGGCATATCAAAACGCAGCTCCGAGAAGCAACATGCTTCTCACTCTCTGAATCTAGAGGCAGATTCAACTCCCTTATTTAAGCGAACACCCAGCAGAGCAGTCTGAATGATACATTCGTTTCGTGTTTTAGACGGAGATTTACAGCTATTTGGGAAATTCTTGCATTTGGCTGGGAAAATGCTTTTTCCGCTTCTTCACAGAAAGGGTTTAGAAACTCCTGCAAACACCTATCAGTTTAACTCTTTCAGTTGAACGCACACATTGAAGGCCGTTCTGTTAGGTTGCTCCGTTTTGGTTTTAGAAGCAGATATTTCTCCAAACCGCGTTTACTCCCATTCACTCTGGCATATCAAAACGCAGCTTCGAGAAGCAACGGGCTTCTCACTTTCTGAATCTAGTGGCAGATTCAACTCCCTTAGGTAAGCGAAAACCCAGCAGAGCAGTCTGAAGGATACGTTCGTTTTGTGTTTTAGACGGAGATTTACACGTATTTGGGAAATGCTTGCATTTGGTTGGAAAATAGCGTTTTCCGCTTCTTCAAAGAAAGAATTGAGAAACTCCTGCAAACACACATCTGTTTATCTCTGTAGGTGGAACGCACACATTGAAGGCCGTTGTGTTACTTTGCTCCGTTTTGGTTTTAGAAGCAGATATTTCTCCAAAACGCGTTTACTCCCTTTCACTCTGGCATATCAAAACGCAGCTCCGAGAAGCAACTTGTTTCTCACTCTCTGAATCTAGAGGCAGATTGAACTCCCTTAGGTAACAGAACACCCAGCAGAGCAGTCTGAAAGATATGTTCGTTTTGTGTTTTAAACGGAGATATCCAGCTATTTTGTCAGTGCTTGCATTTGGCTGGGAAAATGCGTATTCCGCTTCTTCACAGAAAGGGTTTACAAACTCCTGCAAACCAACGTCACTTTAACTCTGTAAGTTGAACGCACACATTGAAGGCCGTTCTGTTAGGTTGCTCCGTTTTGGTTTTAGAATCAGATATTTCTCCAAACCGTGTTTACTACCTTTCACTCTGGCATGTCAAAACGCAGCTCCGAGAAGCAACGGGCTTCTGACTCTCTGAATCTAGAGGCAGATTGAACTCCCTTAGGTAAGCGAATACCCAGCAGAGCAGTCTGAAGGATATGTTCGTTTTGTGTTTTAGACGGAGATTTACAGCTATTTGGGACATGCTTGTATTAGGCTGGAAAATAGCGTTTTCCGCTTCTTCACAGAAAGGGTTTAGAAACTCGTGCAAACACACATCAGTTTACCTCTGTAAGTTGAACGAAAACATTGAAGGCCGTTCTCTTAGGTTTCTCCGTTTTGGTTTTAGAAGCAGATATTTCTCAAAACTTCGATTACTCCCATTCACTCTGGCATATCAAAACGAAGCTCCGAGAAGCAACGGGCGTCTCACTCTCTGAATCTAGAAGCAGATTCAACTCCCTTAGGTAAGCGAAAACCCAGCAGAGCAGTCTGAAGGATACGTTCGTTTTGTGTTTTAGACGGAGATTTACAGCTATTTGGGAGATGCTAGCATTTTGCTGGGAAATAGCGTTTTTTGCTTCTTCACAGAAAGGGTTTAGAAACTTCTGCAAACACACATCACTTTAACTCTGTATGTTGAACGCACACATTGAAGGCCATTCTGTTAGGTTACTCCGTTTTGGTTTTAGAAGCAGATATTTCTCCAAACCGCGTTTAGTCCCGTTCACTCTGGCATATCAAAACGCAGCTCCGAGAAGCAACGTGCTTCTCACTCTCTGAATCTAGAGGCAGATTGAACTCCCTTAGGTAAGCGAACAAACAGCAGAGCAGTCTGAAGGATACGTTCGTTTCGTGTTTTAGACGGAGATTTACAACTATTTGTGAAATGCTTGCATTTGGCTGGGAACATGCGTTTTCCGCTTCTTCACAGAAAGTGTTTAGAAACTCCTGCAAACACACATCACTTTAACTCTTTAAGTTGAACGCACACATTGAAGGCCGTTCTGTTAGGATGCTCCGTTTTGGTTTTAGAAGCAGATATTTCTCCAAACCGCGTTTACTCCCATTCACTCTGGCATATCAAAACGCAGCTCCGAGAAGCAACGGGCTTCTCACTTTCTGAATCTAGTGGCAGATTCACCTTTCTTAGGTAAGCGAACACCCAGCAGAGCAGTCTGAAGGATACGTTCGTTTTGTGTTTTAGACGTAGATTTACAGCTATTTGGGAAATGCTTGCATTTTGCTGGGAAATAGCGTTTTCTGCTTCTTCAAAGAAAGGGTTTAGAAACTCCTGCAAACACACATCAGTTTAGCTCTGTACGTTGAAAGCACACATTGAAGGCCGTTGTGTTAGGTTGCTCCGTTTTGGTTTTAGAAGCAGATATTTCTCCTAACCGCGTTTACTCCCGTTCACTCTGGCATATCAAAACGCAGCTCCGAGAAGCAACGTGCTTTTCACTCTCTGAATCTAGAGGCAGATTGAACTCCCTTAGGTAAGCGAACACGCAGCAGAGCAGTCTGAAGGATACGTTCGTTCTGTGTTTTAGACCTAGATTTACAGCTATTTGGGAAATGCTTGCATTTTGCTGGGAAATAGCGTTTTCTGCTTCTTCACAGAAAATGTTTAGAAACTACTGCAAAGACACATCAGTTTAACTCTGTAAGATGAACGCACACATTGAAGGCCGTTCTGTTAGGTTGTTCCGTTTTGGTTTTAGAGGCACATATTTCTCCAAACTGCGTTTACTCCCATTCACTCTGGCTTATCAAAACGCAGCTCCAGAAGAAACGTGCTTCTCACTCTCTGAATCTAGAGGCTGATTCAACTCCCTTAGGTATGAAAACACCCAGCAGAGCAGTCTGAAGGATACGTTCGTTTTGTGTTTTAGACGGAGATTTACACGTATTTGGGAAATGCTTGCATTTGGCTGGAAAATAGCGTTTTCCGCTTCTTCACAGAAAGAATTGAGAATCTCCTGCAAACACACATCAGTTTATCTCTGTAGGTTGAACGCACACATTGAAGGCCGTTGTGTTACTTTGCTCCGTTTTGGTTTTAGAAGCAGATATTTCTCCAAACCGCGTTTACTCCCTTTCACTCTGGCATATCAAAACGCAGCTCCGAGAAGCAACTTGTTTCTCACTCTCTGAATCTAGAGGCAGATTGAACTCCCTTAGGTAACAGAACACCCAGCAGAGCAGTCTGAAAGATACGTTCGTTTTGTGTTTTAAACGGAGATTTCCAGCTATTTTGGCAGTGCTTGCATTTGGCTGGGAAAATGCGTATTCCGCTTCTTCACAGAAAGGGTTTAGAAACTCCTGCAAACCAACGTCACTTTAACTCTGTAAGTTGAACGCACACATTGAAGGCCGTTCTGTTAAGTTGCTCCGATTTGGTTTTAGAAGCAGATATTTCTCCAAACGGCGTTTACTCCCATTCATTCTGGCATGTCAAAACGCAGCTCCGAGAAGCAACGGGCTTCTGACTCTCTGAATATAGAGGCAGATTGAACTCCCTTAGGTAAGCGAATACCCAGCAGAGAAGTCTGAAGGATACGTTCGTTTTGTGTTTTAGACGGAGATTTACAGCTATTTGGGACATGCTTGCATTAGGCTGGGAAATAGCGTTTTCCGCTTCTTCACAGAAAGGGTTTAGAAACTCGTGCAAACACACATCAGTTTAACTCTGTAAGTTGAACGAAAACATTGAAGGCCGTTCTCTTAGGTTGCTCCGTTTTGGATTTAGAAGCAGATATTTCTCAACACCGCGATAACTCCCATTCACTCTGGCATATCAAAACGCAGCTCCGAGAAGCAACGGGCTTCTCACTCTCTGAACCTAGAAGCAGATTCAACTCCCTTAGGTAAGCGAATACCCAGCAGAGCAGTCTGAAGGATACGTTCGTTTTGTGTTTTAGACAAAGATTTACAGCTATTTGGGAGATGCTAGCATTTTGCTGGGAAATAGCGTTTTTTGCTTCTTCACAGAAAGGGTTTAGAAACTTCTGCAAACACACATCAGTTTAACTCTGTATGTTGAACGCACACATTGAAGGCCGTTCTGTTAGGATGCTCCGTTTTGGTTTTAGAAGCATATATTTCTCCAAACCGCTTTTACTCCCGTTCACTCTGGCATATCAAAACGCAGCTCCGAGAAGCAACGTGCTTCTCACTCTCTGAATCTAGAGGCAGATTGAACTCCCTTAGGTAAGCGAACACCCAGCAGAGCAGTCTGAAGGATACGTTCGTTTTGTGTTTTAGACCTAGATTTACAGCTATTTGGGAAATGCTTGCATTTTGCTGGGAAATAGCGTTTTCTGCTTCTTCACAGAAAATGTTTAGAAACTACTGCAAAGACACATCAGTTTAACTCTGTAAGATGAACGCACACATTGAAGGCCGTTCTGTTAGGTTGTTCCGTTTTGGTTTTAGAGGCAGATATTTCTCCAAACCGCGTTTACTCCCATTCACTCTGGCTTATCAAAACGCAGCTCCAGAAGAAACGTGCTTCTCACTCTCTGAATCTAGAGGCTGATTCAACTCCCTTAGGTATGAAAACACCCAGCAGAGCAGTCTGAAGGATACGTTCGTTTTGTGTTTTAGACGGAGATTTACACGTATTTGGGAAATGCTTGCATTTGGCTGGAAAATAGCGTTTTCCGCTTCTTCACAGAAAGAATTGAGAATCTCCTGCAAACACACATCAGTTTATCTCTGTAGGTTGAACGCACACATTGAAGGCCGTTGTGCTACTTTGCTCCGTTTTGGTTTTAGAAGCAGATATTTCTCCAAACCGCGTTTACTCCCTTTCACTCTGGCATATCAAAACGCAGCTCCGAGAAGCAACTTGTTTCTCACTCTCTGAATCTAGAGGCAGATTGAACTCCCTTAGGTAACAGAACACCCAGCAGAGCTGTCTGAAAGATACGTTCGTTTTGTGTTTTAAACGGAGATTTCCAGCTATTTTGGCAGTGCTTGCATTTGGCTGGGAAAATGCGTATTCCGCTTCTTCACAGAAAGGGTTTAGAAACTCCTGCAAACCAACGTCACTTTAACTCTGTAAGTTGAACGCACACATTGAAGGCCGTTCTGTTAGGTTGCTCCGTTTTGGTTTTAGAAGCAGATATTTCTCCAAACGGCGTTTACTCCCATTCACTCTGGCATGTCAAAACGCAGCTCCGAGAAGCAACGGGCTTCTGACTCTCTGAATCTAGAGGCAGATTGAACTCCCTTAGGTAAGCGAATATGCAGCAGAGCAGTCTGAAGGATACGTTCGTTTTGTGTTTTAGACGGAGATTTACAGCTATTTGGGACATGCTTGCATTAGGCTGGGAAATAGCGTTTTCCGCTTCTTCACAGAAAGGGTTTAGAAACTCGTGCAAACACACATCAGTTTAACTCTGTAAGTTGAACGAAAACATTGAAGGCCGTTCTCTTAGGTTGCTCCGTTTTGGTTTTAGAAGCAGATATTTCTCAACACCGCGATTACTCCCATTCACTCTGGCATATCAAAACGCAGCTCCGAGAAGCAACGGGCTTCTCACTCTCTGAACCTAGAAGCAGATTCAACTCCCTTAGGTAAGCGAATACCCAGCAGAGCAGTCTGAAGGATACGTTCGTTTTGTGTTTTAGACAAAGATTTACAGCTATTTGGGAGATGCTAGCATTTTGCTGGGAAATAGCGTTTTTTGCTTCTTCACAGAAAGGGTTTAGAAACTTCTGCAAACACACATCAGTTTAACTCTGTATGTTGAACGCACACATTGAAGGCCGTTCTGTTAGGATGCTCCGTTTTGGTTTTAGAAGCAGATATTTCTCCAAACCGCGTTTACTCCCATTCACTCTGGCATATAAAAACGCAGCTCCGAGAAGCAACGGGCTTCTCACTCTCTGAATCTAGAGGCAGATTGAACTCCCTTAGGTAAGCGAACACCCAGCAGAGCAGTCTGAAAGATACGTTCATTTTGTGTTTTAGACGGAGATTTACAGCTATTTGGGAAATGCTTGCATTTGGCTGGGAAAATGCGTTTTCCGCTTCTTCAGAGAAAGCGTTTAGAAACTCCTGCAAACACACATCAGTTGAACTCTGTAAGTTGAACGGACACATTGAAGGCCGTTCTGTTAGGTTGCTCCGTTTACGTTTTAGAAGCAGATATTTCTCCAAACCGCGTTTACTCCCATTGACTCTGGCATATCAAAACGCAGCTCCGAGACGCAACGTGCTTCTCACTCTGTCAATCTATAGGCAGATTCAACTCCAGTAGGTAAGCGAACACCCAGCAGAGCAGTCTGAAGGATACGTTCGATTTGTGTTTTAGACGGAGATTTACAGCTATTTGGGAAATGCTTGCATTTGGCTGGGAAATAGCTTTTTTGCTTCTTCACAGAAAGGGTTTAGGAACTCCTGCAAACACGTATCAGTTTAACTCTGTAAGTTGAACGCACACATTGAAGGCCGTTCTGTTAGGTTGCTCCGTTTACGTTTTACAAGCAGATATTTCTCCAAACCGCGTTTACTCCCATTGACTCTGGCATATCAAAACGCAGCTCCGAGAAGCAACGTGCTTCTCACTCTCTGAATCTAGAGGCAGATTGAACTCCTTAGGTAAGCGAACACCCAGCAGAGCAGTCTGAAAAATACGTTCATTTTGCGTTTTAGACGGAGATTTACAACAATTTGGGAAATGCTTGCATTTGGCTGATAAAATGCGTTTCCGCTTCTTCAGAGAAAGTGTTTAGAAAATCCTGCAAACACACATCAGTTTAACTCTGTAAGTTGAACGCCCACCTTGAAGACCGTTCTGTTAGGTTTTTCCGTTTTGGTTTTAGAAGCAGATATTTCTCCAAACCGCGTTTTCTTCCATTAACTCTGGCATATCAAAATGCAGCTCCGAGAAGCAACGGGCTTCTCACTCTCTGAATCTAGAGGCAGATTCAACTCCCTTAGGTAAGCGAACACCCAGCAGGGCAGTCTGAAGGATACGTTCGTTTTGTGTTTTAGACAAAGATTTACAGGTATTTGGGAAATGCTTGCATTTGGCTGCGAATTAGCGTTTTCCGCTTCTTCAAAGAAAGGATTTAGAAACTCCTGCAAACACACATCAGTTTAACACTGTAAGTTCAACGCACACATTGAAGGCCATTCTGTTAGGATGCTCCGTTTTGGTTTTCGAAGCAGACATTTCTTCAAACCGCTTTTACTTTGATTCACTCTGGCATATGAAAACGCAGCTCCGAGAAGCAACGTGCTTCTCACTCTCTGAATCTAGAGGCAGATTCAACTCGCTTAGGTAAGCGAACACCCAGCAGAGCAGTCTGAAGGATACATTCGTTTCGTGTTTTAGACGAAGATTTACAGCTATTTGGGAAATGCTTGCATTTGGCTGGGAAAATGCTTTTTCTGCTTCTTCACAGAAAGGATTTAGAAACTCCTGCAAACACACATCAGTTTAACTCTGTAAGTTGAACGCACGCATTGAAGGCCGTTCTGTTAGGTAGCTCCGTTTTGGTTTTAGAAGCAGATATTTCTCCAAACCGCGTTCTCTCCCATTCACTCTGGCATATCAAAACGCAGCTCCGAGAAGCAACATGCTTCTCACTCTCTGAATCTAGAGGCAGATTCAACTCCCTTAGGTAAGCGAACACACAGCAGAGCAGTCTGAATGATACATTCGTTTCGTGTTTTAGACGGAGATTTACAGCTATTTGGGAAATGCTTGCATTTGGCTGGGAAAATGCTTTTTCCGCTTCTTCACAGAAAGGGTTTAGAAACTCCTGCAAACACCTATCAGTTTAACCCTTTAAGTTGTACGCACACATTGAAGGCCGTTCTGTTAGGTTGCGCCGTTTTGGTTTTAGAAGCAGATATTTCTCCAAACCGCGTTTACTCCCATTCACTCTGGCATATCAAAACGCAGCTCGGAGAAGCAACGTGCTTCTCACTCTCTGAATCTAGAGGCAGATTGAACTCCCTTAGGTATGAAAACACCCAGCAGAGCAGTCTAAAGGAAACGTTCGTTTTGTGTTTTAGACGGAGATTTACACGTATTTGCGAAATGCTTGCATTTGGTTGGAAAATAGCGTTTTCCGCTTCTTCGAAGAAAGAATTGAGAAACTCCTGCAAACACATATCAGTTTATCTCTGTAGGTGGAACGCACACATTGAAGGTCGTTGTGTTACTTTGCTCCGTTTTGGTTTTAGAAGCAGATATTTCTCCAAACCGCGTTTACTCCCTTTCACTCTGGCATATCAAAACGCAGCTCCGAGAAGCAACTTGTTTCTCACTCTCTGAATCTAGAGGCAGATTGAACTCCCTTAGGTAAGCGAATACCCAGCAGAGCAGTCTGAAGGATATGTTCGTTTTGTGTTTTAGACGGAGATTTGCAGCTATTTGGGACATGCTTGTATTAGGCTGGGAAATAGCGTTTTCCGCTTCTTCACAGAAAGGGTTTAGAAACTCGTGCAAACACACATCAGTTTAACTCTGTAAGTTGAACGAAAACATTGAAGGCCGTTCTCTTAGGTTGCTCCGTTTTGGTTTTAGAAGCAGATATTTCTCAAAACCGCGATTACTCCCATTCACTCTGGCATATCAAAACGAAGCTCCGAGAAGCAACGGGCGTCTCACTCTCTGAATCTAGAAGCAGATTCAACTCCCTTAGGTAAGCGAAAACCCAGCAGAGCAGTCTGAAGGATACGTTCGTTTTGTGTTTTAGACGGAGATTTACAGCTATTTGGGAGATGCTAGCATTTTGCTGGGAAATAGCGTTTTTTGCTTCTTCACAGAAAGGGTTTAGAAACTTCTGCAAACACACATCACTTTAACTCTGTATGTTGAACGCACACATTAAAGGCCATTCTGTTAGGTTACTCCGTTTTGGTTTTAGAAGCAGATATTTCTCCAAACCGCGTTTAGTCCCGTTCACTCTGGCATATCAAAACGCAGCTCCGAGAAGCAACGTGCTTCTCACTCTCTGAATCTAGAGGCAGATTGAACTCCCTTAGGTAAGCGAACAAACAGCAGAGCAGTCTGAAGGATACGTTCGTTTCGTGTTTTAGACGGAGATTTACAACTATTTGGGAAATGCTTGCATTTGGCTGGGAACATGCGTTTTCCGCTTCTTCACAGAAAGTGTTTAGAAACTCCTGCAAACACACATCACTTTAACTCTTTAAGTTGAACGCACACATTGAAGGCCGTTCTGTTAGGATGCTCCGTTTTGGTTTTAGAAGCAGATATTTCTCCAAACCGCGTTTACTCCCATTAACTCTGGCATATCAAAACGCAGCTCCGAGAAGCAACGGGCTTCTCACTTTCTGAATCTAGTGGCAGATTCACCTTTCTTAGGTAAGCGAACACCCAGCAGAGCAGTCTGAAGGATACGTTCGTTTTGTGTTTTAGACGTAGATTTACAGCTATTTGGGAAATGCTTGCATTTTGCTGGTTAATAGCGTTTTCTCCTTCTTCACAGAAAGGGTTTAGAAACTCCTGCAAACACACATCAGTTTAACTATTTAAGTTGAACGAACACATTGAAGGCCGTTCTGTTAGGTTGCTCCGTTTTGGTTTTAGAAGCAGATATTTCTCCAAACCGCGTTTATTCCCATTCACTCTGGCATATCAAAACGCAGCTCCGAGAAACAACGGGCTTCTCACTCTCTGAATCTAGTGGCAGATTCAACTTTCTTAGGTAAGCGAACACCCAGCAGAGCAGTCTGAAGGATACGTTCGTTTTGTGTTTTAGACGTAGATTTACAGCTATTTGGGAAATGCTTGCATTTTGCTGGGAAATAGCGTTTTCTGCTTCTTCACAGAAAATGTTTAGAAACTACTGCAAAGACACATCAGTTTAACTCTGTAAGATGAACGCACACATTGAAGGCCGTTCTGTTAGGTTGTTCCGTTTTGGTTTTAGAGGCAGATATTTCTCCAAACCGCGTTTACTCCCATTCACTCTGGCGTATCAAAACGCAGCTCCAGAAGAAACGTGCTTCTCACTCTCTGAATCTAGAGGCTGATTCAACTCCCTTAGGTATGAAAACACCCAGCAGAGCAGTCTGAAGGATACGTTCGTTTTGTGTTTTAGACGGAGATTTACACGTATTTGGGAAATGCTTGCATTTGGCTGGAGAATTGCGTTTTCCGCTTCTTCACAGAAAGAATTGAGAATCTCCTGCAAACACACATCAGTTTATCTCTGTAGGTTGAACGCACACATTGAAGGCCGTTGTGTTACTTTGCTCCGTTTTGCTTTTAGAAGCAGATATTTCTCCAAACCGCGTTTACTCCCTTTCACTCTGGCATATCAAAACGCAGCTCCGAGAAGCAACTTGTTTCTCACTCTCTGAATCTAGAGGCAGATTGAACTCCCTTAGGTAACAGAACACCCAGCAGAGCAGTCTGAAAGATACGTTCGTTTTGTGTTTTAAACGGAGATTTCCAGCTATTTTGGCAGGGCTTGCATTTGGCTGGGAAAATGCGTATTCCGCTTCTTCACAGAAAGGGTTTAGAAACTCCTGCAAACCAACGTCACTTTAACTCTGTAAGTTGAACGCACACATTGAAGGCCGTTCTGTTAGGTTGCTCCGTTTTGGTTTTAGAAGCAGATATTTCTCCAAACCGTGTTTACTACCTTTCACTCTGGCATGTCAAAACGCAGCTCCAAGAAGCAACGGGCTTCTTACTTTCTGAATCTAGAGGCAGATTCAACTCCCTTAGTTAAGCGAACACCCAGCAGAGCAGTCTGAAGGATACGTTCGTTTTGTGTTTTAGACGTAGATTTACAGCTATTTGGGAAATGCTTGCATTTTGCTGGGAAATAGCGTATTTTGCTTCTTCACAGAAAATGTTTAGAAACTCCTGCAAACACACATCAGTTTACCTCTGTAAGTTGAACGCACACATTGAAGGCCGTTCTGTTAGGTTGCTCCGTTTTGGTTTTAGAAGCCGATATTTCTCCAAACCGCGTTTACTCCCTTTCACTCTGGCATATCAAAATTCAGCTCCAAGAAAAAACGGGCTTCTCACTCTCTGAATCTAGAGGCAGATTCAACTCCCTTAGGTAAGCGAACAAACAGCAGAGCAGTCTGAAGGATAAGTTCGTTTTGTGTTTTAGACGGAGATTTACAGCTATTTGAAAAATTCTTGCATTTGGCTGGGAAAATGCGTTTTCCACTTCTTCACAGAAATAGTTTAGAAACTCCTGCAAACACACAGCAGTTTAACTCTGTAAGTTGAACGCACACATTGAAGGCCGTTCTGTTAGGTTGCTCCGTTTTGTTTTTAGAAACAGATATTTCTCCAAACCGCGTTTACTCCCATTCACTCTGGCATATCAAAACGCAGCTCCGAGAAGCAACGTGCTTCTCACTCTCTGAATCTAGAAGCAGATACAACTTTCTTAGGTAAGCGAACACCCAGCAGAGTAGTTTGAAGGATACGTTCGTTTTGTGTTTAAGACGTAGATTTACAGCTATTTGGGAAATGCTTGCATTTGGCTGGAAAATAGAGTTTTCCGCTTCTTCACAGAAAGAATTGAGAAACTCCTGCAAACACACATCAGTTTATCTCTGTAGGTTGACCGCACACTTTGAAGGTTGTTGTGTTAGGTTGCTCCGTTTTGGTTTTAGAAGCAGATATTTCTCCAAACCGCGTTTACTCCCTTTCACTCTGGCATATCAAAACGCAGCTCCGAGAAGCAACGGGCTTCTCACTCTCTGAATCTAGAAGCAGATTTAACTTTCTTAGGTAAGCGAACACCCAGCAGAGCAGTCTGAAGGATACGTTCGTTTTGTGTTTTAGACGGAGATTTACAGCTATTTGGGAGATGCTAGCATTTTTCTGGGAAATAGCGTTTTTTGCTTCTTCACAGAAAGGGTTTAGAAACTCCTGGAAACACACATCAGTTTAACTCTGTAAGTTGAACGCACACATTGAAGGCCGTTCTGTTAGGTTACTCCCTTTTGGTTTTAGAAGCAGATATTTCTCCAAACCGCGTTTACTCCGGTTCACTGTGGCATATCAAAACGCAGCTCAGAGAAGCAACGTGCTTCTCACTCTCTGAATCTAGAGGCAGATTGAACTCCCTTAGGTAAGCGAACACCCAGCAGAGCAGTCTGAAGGATACGTTCCTTTTGTGTTTTAGACGGAGATTTACAGCTATTTGGGAAATGCTTGCATTTGGCTGGGAAAATGCGTTTTCCGCTTCTTCAGAGAAAGGGTTTAGAAACTCCTGCAAACACACATCAGTTTAGCTCTGTAAGTTGAACGCACACATTGAAGACCGTTCTGTTAGGTTGCTCCGATTTGGTTTTAGAAGCAGATATTTCTCCAAACCGCGTTTTCTCCCATTCACTCTGGCATATCAAAATGCAGCTCCGAGAAGCAACGTGCTTCTCACTCTCTCGATCTAGAGGCAGATTCAACTCCCTTAGGTAAGAAAACACCCAGCAGTGCAGTCTGAAGGTTACGTTCATTTTGTGTTATACACGGAGATTTACAGCTATTTGGGAAATGCTTGCAAGTGGCTGGGAAAATGTGCTTTCCGCTTCTTCACAGAAAGGGGTTAAAAACTCCTGCAAACACACATAAATTTATCTCTGTAAGTTGAACGCACACATTGAAGGCCGTTCTGTTAGGTTGTTCCGTTTTGGTTTTAGAAGCAGATATTTCTCCAAACCGCGTTTACTCCCATTGACTCTGGCGTATCAAAACGCAGCTCCGAGAAGAAACGTGCTTTTCACTCTGAATCTAGAGGCTGATTCAACTCCCTTAGTTATGAAAACACCCAGCAAAGCAGTCTGAAGGATACGTTCGTTTTGTGTTTTAGACGTAGATTTACACCTATTTGGGAAATGCTTGCATTTGGCTGAAAAATAGCGTTTTTTGCTTCTTCACAAAAAGAATTGAGACACTCCTGCAAACACACATCAGTTTATCGCTGTAGGTTGAATGCACACATTGAAGGCCGTTGTGTTACTTTGCTCCGTTTTGGTTTTAGAAGCAGATATTTCTCCAAACCGCGTTTAATCCCTTTCACTCTGGCATATCAAAACGCAGCTCGGAGAAGCAACGTGCTTCTCACTCTCTGAATCTAGAGGAAGATTGAACTCCCTTAGGTAAGCGAACACCCAGCAGAGCAGTCTGAAGGATACGTTCATTTTGTGTTCTAGACGGAGATTTACAACTATTTGGGAAATGCTTGCATTTGGCTGGGAAAATGCGTTTTCCGCTTCTTCAGAGAAAGGGTTTAGAAACTCCTGCAAACACACATCAGTTTAACTCTGTAAGTTGAACGCACACATTGAAGACCGTTCTGTTAGGTTGTTCCGTTTTGGTTTTAGAAGCAGATATTTCTCCAAACCGCGTTTACTCTTATTCACTCTGGCATATGAAAACGCAGCTCCGAGAATCAACGGGCTTCTCACTCTCTGAATCTAGTGGCAGATTCAACTTTCTTAGGTAAGCGAACACCCAGCAGAGCAGTCTGAAGGATACGTTCGTTTTGTGTTTTAGACGGAGATTTACAGCTATTAGGGAAATGCTTGCATTTGGCTGGGAAAATGCGTTTTCCGCTTCTTCAGAGAAAGGGTTTAGAAACTCCTGCAAACACACATCAGTTTAACTCTGTAATTTGAACGCAGACATTGAAGACCGTTTAGTTAGGTTGTTCCGTTTTGGTTTTAGAAGCAGATATTTCTCCAAACGGCGTTTTCTCCCATTCACTCTGGCATATCAAAACGCAGCTCCGAGAAGCAACGTGCTTCTCACTCTCTCAATCTAGAGGCAGATTCAACTCCCTTAGGTAAGCGAACACCCAGCAGAGCAGTCTGAAGGATACGTTCGATTTGTGTTTTAAACGTAGATTTACAGCTATTTGGGAAATGCTTGCATTTGGCTGGAAAATAGCTTTTTTGCTTCTTCACAGAAAGGGTTTAGAAACTCCTGCAAACACACATCAGTTGAACTCTTTAATTGGAACGCACACATTGAAGGCCGTTCTGTTAGTTTGCTCCGTTTTGGTTTTAGAAGCAGATATTTCTCCAAACCGCGTTTACTCCCATTCACTCTGGCATATCAAAACGCAGCTCCGAGAAGCAACGTGCTTCTCACTCTCTCAATCTACAGGCAGATTCAACTCCCTTAGGTAAGCGAACACCCAGCAGAGCAGTCTGAAGGATACGTTCGATTTGTGTTTTAGACGGAGATTTACAGCTATTTGGGACATGCTTGCATTGGGCTGGGAAATAGCGTTTTCCGCTTCTTCACAGAAAGGGTTTAGAAACTCGTGCAAACACACATCAGTTTAACTCTGTAAGTTGAACGAAAACATTGAAGGCCGTTCTCTTAGGTTGCTCCGTTTTGGTTTTAGAAGCAGATATTTCTCAACACCGCGATTACTCCCATTCATTCTGGCATATCAAAACGCAGCTCCGAGAAGCAACGGGCTTCTCACTCTCTGAACCTAGAAGCAGATTCAACTCCCTTAGGTAAGCGAATACCCAGCAGAGCAGTCTGAAGGATACGTTCGTTTTGTGTTTTAGACAAAGATTTACAGCTATTTGGGAGATGCTAGCATTTTGCTGGGAAATAGCGTTTTTTGCTTCTTCACAGAAAGGGTTTAGAAACTTCTGCTAACACACATCAGTTTAACTCTGTATGTTGAACGCACACATTGAAGGCCGTTCTGTTAGGATGCTCCGTTTTGGTTTTTGAAGCAGATATTTCTCCAAACCGCGTTTACTCCCATTCACTCTGGCATATCAAAACGCAGCTCCGAGACGCAACGTGCTTCTCACTCTGTCAATCTAGAGGCAGATTCAACTCCCGTAGGTAAGCGAACACCCAGCAGAGCAGTCTGAAGGATACGTTCGATTTGTGTTTTAGACGGAGATTTACAGCTATTTGGGAAATGCTTGCATTTAGCTGGGAAATAGCTTTTTTGCTTCTTCACAGAAAGGGTTTAGGAACTCCTGCAAACACGTATCAGTTTAACTCTGTAAGTTGAACGCACACATTGAAGGCCGTTCTGTTAGGTTGCTCCGTTTACGTTTTAGAAGCAGATATTTCTTCAAACCGCGTTTACTCCCATTCACTCTGGCATATGAAAACGCAGCTCCGAGAAGCAACGTGGTTCTCACTCTCTGAATCTAGAGACAGATTCAACTCCCTTATGTAAGCGAACACCCAGCAGAGCAGTCTGAAGGATAAGTTCATTTTGTGTTTTTGACGGAGATTTACAACTATTTGGGTAATGCATGCATTTGGCTGCGAAAATGAGTTTTCCGCTTCTTCAGAGAAAGGGTTTAGAAACTCCTGCAAACACACATCAGTTTAACTCTTTAATTGGAACGAACACATTGAAGACCGTTCTGTTAGGTTGTTCGGTTTTGGTTTTAGAAGCAGATATTTCTCCAAACCGCGTTTACTCCCATTCACTCTGGCATATCAAAACGCAGCTCCGAGAAGCAACCTGCTTCTCACTCTCTGAATCTAGCGGCAGATTCAACTTTCTTAGGTAAGCGAACACCCAGCAGAGCAGTCTGAAGGATACGTTCGTTTTGTGTTTTAGACGTAGATTTACAGCTATTTGGGAAATGCTTGCATTTTGCTGGGGAATAGCGTTTTTTGCTTCTTCACAGAAAATGTTTAGAAACTGCTGCAAACACACATCAGTTTAACTCTGTAAGTTGAACGCACACATTGAAGGCCGTTCTGTTAGGTTGCTCCGTTTACGTTTTAGAAGCAGATATTTCTCCAAACCGCGTTTACTCCCATTGACTCTGGCATATCAAAACGCAGCTCCGAGAAGCAACGTGCTTCTCACTCTCTGAATCTAGAGGCAGATTGAACTCCCTTAGGTAAGCGAACACCCAGCAGAGCAGTCTGAAAAATACGTTCATTTTGTGTTTTAGACGGAGATTTACAACAATTTGGGAAATGCATGAATTTGGCTTATAAAATGCGTTTCCGCTTCTTCAGAGAAAGGGTTTAGAAAATCCTGCAAACACACATCAGTTTAACTCTGTAAGTTGAACGCCCACCTTGAAGACCGTTCTGTTAGGTTGTTCCGTTTTGGTTTTAGAAGCAGATATTTCTCCAAACCGCGTTTTCTCCCATTAACTCTGGCATATCAAAACGCAGCTCCGAGAAGCAACTGGCTTCTCACTCTCTGAATCTAGAGGCAGATTCAACTCCCTTAGGTAAGCGAACACCCAGCAGGGCAGTCTGAAGGATACGTTCGTTTTGTGTTTTAGACAAAGATTTACAGCTATTTGGGAAATGCTTGCATTTGACTGCGAATTAGCGTTTTCCGCTTCTTCAAAGAAAGGATTTAGAAACTCCTGCAAACACACATCAGTTTAACACTGTAAGTTGAACGCACACATTGAAGGCCCTTCTGTTAGGATGCTCCGTTTTGGTTTTCGAAGCAGACATTTCTTCAAACCGCTTTTACTTTGATTCACTCTGGCATATGAAAACGCAGCTCCGAGAAGCAACGTGCTTCTCACTCTCTGAATCTAGAAACAGATTCAACTCGCTTAGGTAAGCGAACACCCAGCAGAGAAGTCTGAAGGATACATTCGTTTCGTGTTTTAGACGGAGATTTACAGCTATTTGGGAAATGCTTGCATTTGGCTGGGAAAATGCTTTTTCTGCTTCTTCACAGAAAGGATTTAGAAACTCCTGCAAACACACATCAGTTTAACTCTGTAAGTTGAACGCACGCATTGAAGGCCGTTCTGTTAGGTAGCTCCGTTTTGGTTTTAGAAGCAGATATTTCTCCAAACCGCGTTCTCTCCCATTCACTCTGGCATATCAAAACGCAGCTCCGAGAAGCAACATGCTTCTCACTCTCTGAATCTAGAGGCAGATTCAACTCCCTTAGGTAAGCGAACACCCAGCAGAGCAGTCTGAATAATACATTCGTTTCGTGTTTTAGACGGAGATTTACAGCTATTTGGGAAATGCTTGCATTTGGCTGGGAAAATGCGTATTCCGCTTCTTCACAGAAATTGTTTAGAAACTCCTGCAAACCAACGTCACTTTAACTCTGTAAGTTGAACGCACACATTGAAGTCCGTTCTGTTAGGTTGCTCCGTTTTGGTTTTAGAAGCAGATATTTCTCCAAACCGTGTTTACTACCTTTCCCTCTGGCATGTCAAAACGCAGCTCCGAGAAGCAACGGGCTTCTGACTATCTGAATCTAGAGGCAGATTGAACTCCCTTAGGTAAGCGAATACCCAGCAGAGCAGTCTAAAGGATATGTTCGTTTTGTGTTTTAGACGGAGATTTACAGCTATTTGGGACATGCTTGTATTAGGCTGGGAAATAGCGTTTTCCGCTTCTTCACAGAAAGGGTTTAGAAACTCGTGCAAACACACATCAGTTTAACTCTGTAAGTTGAACGAAAACATTGAAGGCCGTTCTCTTAGGTTGCTCCGTTTTGGTTTTAGAAGCAGATATTTCTCAAAACCGCGATTACTCCCATTCACTCTGGCATAACAAAACGAAGCTCCGAGAAGCAACGGGCGTCTCACTCTCTGAATCTAGAAGCAGATTCAACTCCCTTAGGTAAGCGAAAACCCAGCAGAGCAGTCTGAAGGATACGTTCGTTTTGTGTTTTAGACGGAGATTTACAGCTATTTGGGAGATGCTAGCATTTTGGTGGGAAATAGCGTTTTTTGCTTCTTCACAGAAAGGGTTTAGAAACTTCTGCAAACACACATCCGTTTAACTCTGTATGTTGAACGCACACATTGAAGGCCATTCTGTTAGGTTACTCCGTTTTGGTTTTAGAAGCAGATATTTCTCCAAACCGCGTTTACTCCCTTTCACTCTGGCATATCAAAACGCAGCTCCGAGAAGCAACTTGTTTCTCACTCTCTGAATCTAGAGGCAGATTGAACTTTCTTAGGTAACAGAACAACCAGCAGAGCAGTCTGAAGGATACGTTCGTTTTGTGTTTTAGACGTAGATTTACAGCTATTTGGGAAATGCTTGCATTTTGCTGGGAAATAGCGTATTTTGCTTCTTCACAGAAAATGTTTAGAAACTCCTGCAAACACACATCAGTTTACCTCTGTAAGTTGAACGCACACATTGAAGGCCGTTCTGTTAGGTTGCTCCGTTTTGGTTTTAGAAGCCGATATTTCTCCAAACAGCGTTTACTCCCTTTCACTCTGGCATATCAAAATTCAGCTCCAAGAAAAAACGGGCTTCTCACTCTCTGAATCTAGAGGCAGATTCAACTCCCTTAGGTAAGCGAACAAACAGCAGAGCAGTCTGAAGGATACGTTCCTTTTGTGTTTTAGACGGAGATTTACAGCTATTTGGGAAATGCTTGCATTTGGCTGGGAAAATGCGTTTTCCGCTTCTTCAGAGAAAGGGTTTAGAAACTCCTGCAAACACACATCAGTTTAGCTGTGTAAGTTGAACGCACACATTGAGGACCGTTCTGTTAGGTTGCTCCGATTTGGTTTTAGAAGCAGATATTTCTCCAAACCGCGTTTTCTCCCATTCACTCTGGCATATCAAAATGCAGCTCCGAGAAGCAACGTGCTTCTCACTCTCTCAATCGAGAGGCAGATTCAACTTTCTTAGGTAAGAAAACACCCAGCAGAGCAGTCTGAAGGTTACGTTCATTTTGTGTTATACACGGAGATTTACAGCTATTTGGGAAATGCTTGCAAGTGGCTGGAAAAATGTGCTTTCCGCTTCTTCACAGAAAGGGGTTAAAAACTCCTGCAAACACACATAAATTTATCTCTGTAAGTTGAACGAACACATTGAAGGCCGTTCTGTTAGGTTGTTCCGTTTTGGTTTTAGAAGCAGATATTTCTCCAAACCGCGTTTACTCCCATTGACTCTGGCGTATCAAAACGCAGCTCCGAGAAGAAACGTGCTTTTCACTCTGAATCTAGAGGCTGATTCAACTCCCTTAGTTATGAAAACACCCAGCAAAGCAGTCTGAAGGATACGTTCGTTTTGTGTTTTAGACGTAGATTTACACCTATTTGGGAAATGCTTGCATTTGGCTGAAAAATAGCGTTTTCCGCTTCTTCACAGAAAGAATTGAGAAACTCCTGAAAACACACATCAGTTTATCGCTGTAGGTTGAATGCACACATTGAAGGCCGTTGTGTTACTTTGCTCCGTTTTGGTTTTAGAAGCAGATATTTCTCCAAACCGCGTTTAATCCCTTTCACTCTGGCATATCAAAACGCAGCTCCGAGAAGCAACTTGTTTCTCACTCTCTGAATCTAGAGGCAGATTGAACTCCCTTAGGTAACAGAACACCCAGCAGAGCAGTCTGAAAGATACGTTCGTTTTGTGTTTTAAACGGAGATTTCCAGCTATTTTGGCAGTGCTTGCATTTGGCTGAGAAAATGCGTATTCCGCTTCTTCACAGAAAGGGTTTAGAAACTCCTGCAAACCAACGTCACTTTAACTCTGTAAGTTGAACGCACACATTGAAGGCCGTTCTGTTAGGTTGCTCCGTTTTGGTTTTAGAATCAGATATTTCTTTAAACCTCGTTTACTCTTTTTCACTCTGGCATATCAAAACTCAGCTCCAAGAAAAAACGGGCTTCTCACTCTCTGAATCTAGAGGGAGATTCAACTCCCTTAGGTAAGCGAACACCCAGCAGAGCAGTCTGAAGAATATGTTCGTTTTGTGTTTTAGACGGAGATTTACAGCTATTTGGGAAATGCTTGCATTTGGCTGGGAAATAGCTTTTTCTTCTTCACAGAAAGCCTTTAGAAACTCCTGCAAACACCTATCAGTTGAACTCTTTAAGGTGAACGCACACATTGAAGGCCGTTCTGTTAGGTTGCTCCGTTTTGTTTTTAGAAACAGATATTTCTCCAAACCGCGTTTACTCCCATTCACTCTGGCGTATCAAAACGCAGCTCCGAGAAGAAACGTGCTTCTCACTCTCTGAATCTAGAGGCTGATTCAACTCCCTTAGGTATGAAAACACCCAGCAGAGCAGTCTGAAGGATACGTTCGTTTTGTGTTTTAGAAGGAGATTTACAGCTATTTGGGAGATGCTAGCATTTTGCTGGGAAATAGCGTTTTTTGCTTCTTCACAGAAAGGGTTTAGAAACTTCTGCAAACACACATCAGTTTAACTCTGTATGTTGAACGCACACATTGAAAACCGTTCTGTTAGGTTGCTCCGTTTTGGTTTTAGAATCAGATATTTCTCCAAACCGCGTTTACTCTTTTTCACTCTGGCATATCAAAACTCAGCTCCAAAAAAAAACGGGCTTCTCACACTCTGAATCTAGAGGCAGATTCAACTCCCTTAGGTAAGCGAACACCCAGCTGAGCAGTCTGAATGATACGTTCGTTTTGTGTTTTAGACGGAGATTTCCAGCTATTTAAGAAATGCTTGCATTTGTCTGGGAAAATGCATTTTCTGCTTCTTAACAGAAAGGGTTTAGAAACTCCTGCAAACACCTATCAGTTTAACCCTTTAAGTTGAACGCACACATTGAAGGCCGTTCTGTTAGGTTGCTCCGTTTTGGTTTTAGAAGAAGATATTTCTCCAAACCGCGTTTACTCCCATTCACTCTGGCATATCAAAACGCAGCTCGGAGAAGCAACGTGCTTCTCACTCTCTGAATCTAGAGGCAGATTGAACTCCCTTAGGTAAGCGAACACCCAGCAGAGCAGTCTGAAGGATACGTTCGTTTTGTGTTTTAGACGTAGATTTACAGGTATTTGAAAAATGCTTGCAATTTGCAGGGAAATAGCGTTTTCTGCTTCTTCACAGAAAATGTTTAGAAACTCCTGCAAACACACATCAGTTTAACTCTGCAACTTGAACGAACACATTGAAGGCCGTTCTGTTAGGTTGCTCCGTTTTGGTTTTAGAAGCAGATATTTCTCCAAACCGCGTTTACTCCGGTTCACTCTGGCATATCAAAACGCAGCTCAGAGAAGCAACGTGCTTCTCACTCTCTGAATCTAGAGGCAGATTGAACTCCCTTAGGTAAGCGAACACCCAGCAGAGCAGTCTGAAGGATACGTTCATTTTCTGTTTTAGACGGAGATTTACAACTATTTGGGAAATGCTTGCATTTGGCTGGGAAAATGCGTTTTCCGCTTCTTCAGAGAAAGGGTTTAGAAACTCCTGCAAACACACATCAGTTGAACTCTGTAAGTTCAACGGACACAGTAAAGGCCGTTTTGTTAGGTTGCTCCGTTTTGGTTTTAGAAGCAGATATTTCTCCAAACCGCGTTTACTCCCATTCACTCTGGCATATCAAAACGCAGCTCCGAAAAGCAACGGGCTTCTCACTCTCTGAATCTAGAGGCAGATTCAACTCCCTTAGGTAAGCGAACACCCAGCAGAGCAGTCTGAAGGATACGTTCGTTTTGTGTTTTAGACGGAGATTTACAGCTATTTGGGAAATGCTTGCATTAGGCTGGGAAATAGCTTTTTTGCTTCTTCACAGAAAGGGTTTAGAAACTCCTGCAAACACACGTCACTTTAACTCTGTGAGTTGAACGCACACATTTAAGGCCGTTCTGTTAGGTTGCTCCGTTTTGGTTTTAGAAGCAGATATTTCTCCAAACCGCGTTTACTCCCATTCACTCTGGCATATCAAAACGCAGCTCCGAGAAGCAACGTGCTTCTCTCTCTCTGAATCTAGAGGCAGATTCAACTCCCTTAGGTAAGCGAACACCCAGCAGGGCAGTCTGAAGGATACATTCGTTTCGTGTTTTAGACGAAGATTTACAGCTATTTGGGAAATGTTTGCATTGGGATGGGAAAATGCTTTTTCCGCTTGTTCACAGAAAGGGTTTAGAAACTTCTGCAAACACACATCAGTTTAACTCTGTAAGTTGAACGCACACATTGAAGGCCGTTCTGTTTGGTTGCTCCGTTTTGGTTTTAGAATCAGATATTTCTCCAAACCGCGTTTACTCTTTTTCACTCTGGCATATCAAAACTCAGCTCCAAGAAAAAACGGGCTTCTCACTCTCTGAATCTAGAGGCAGATTCAACTCCCTTAGGTAAGCGAACACCCAGCAGAGAAGTCTGAAGAATATGTTCGTTTTGTGTTTTAGACGGAGATTTACAGCTATTTGGGAAATGCTTGCATTTGGCTGGGAAATAGCTTTTTTCTTCTTCACAGAAAGCCTTTAGAAACTCCTGCAAACACCTATCAGTTAAACTCTTTAAGGTGAACGCACACATTGAAGGCCGTTCTGTTAGGTTGCTCCGTTTTCTTTTTAGAAACAGATATTTCTCCAAACCGCGTTTACTCCCATTCACTCTGGCGTATCAAAACGCAGCTCCGAGAAGCAACGTGCTTCTCACTCTCTCAATCTAGAGGCAGATTCAACTCCCTTAGGTAAGCGAACACCCAGCAGAGCAGTCTGAAGTATACGTTCGATTTGTGTTTTAAACGTAGATTTACAGCTATTTGGGAAATGCTTGCATTTGGCTGGGAAATAGCTTTTTTGCTTCTTCACAGAAAGGGTTTAGAAACTCCTGCAAACACACATCAGTTTAACTCTTTAATTGGAACGCACACATTGAAGGCCGTTCTGTTAGTTTGCTCCGTTTTGGTTTTAGAAGCAGATATTTCTTCAAACCGCGTTTACTCCCATTCACTCTGGCATATCAAAACGCAGCTCCGAGAAGCAACGTGCTTCTCACTCTCTCAATCTAGAGGCAGATTCAACTCCCTTAGGTAAGCGAATACCCAGCAGAGCAGTCTGAAGGATACGTTCGATTTGTGTTTTAGACGGAGATACACAGCTATTTGGGAAATGCTCGCATTTGGCTGGGAAATAGCTTTTTTGCTTCTTCACAGAAAGGGTTTAGAAACTCCTGCAAACACACATCCGTTTAACTCTGTAAGTTGAACGAACACATTGAAGGCCGTTCTGTTAGGTTTCTCCGTTTTTGTTTTAGAAGCAGATATTTCTCCAAACGGCGTTTACTCCCATTCACTCTGGCATATCAAAACGCAGTTCCGAGAAGCAAAGTGCTTCTCACTCTCTCAATCTAGAGGCAGATTCAACTCCCTTAGGTAAGCGAACACTTAGCAGAGCAGTCTGAAGGATACGTTCGTTTCGTGTTTTAGACGGAGATTTACAGCTATTTTGGAAATGCTTGCATTTTGCTGGGAAAATGCTTTTTCCACTTCTTCACAGAAAGGGTTTAGAAACTCCTGCAAACACACATCAGT
The DNA here is from genome assembly GCF_049354715.1 of Callithrix jacchus. Taxonomy (NCBI): domain Eukaryota; kingdom Metazoa; phylum Chordata; class Mammalia; order Primates; family Cebidae; genus Callithrix; species Callithrix jacchus. The sequence goes on along the minus strand of NC_133503.1, from coordinate 60,836,340 downwards.
TTAGCTCTGTAAGTTGAACGGACGCATTGAAGGCCGTTCTGTTAGGTAGCTCCGTTTTGGTTTTAGAAGCTGATATTTCTTCAAACCGCGTTTACTCCCATTCACTCTGGCATATCAAAACGCAGCTCCGAGAAGCAACATGCTTCTCACTGTCTGAATCTAGAGGCAGATTGAACTCCCTTAGCTAAGCGAACACCCAGCAGAGCAGTCTGAATGATACATTCGTTTCGTGTTTTAGACGGAGATTTACAGCTATTTGGGAAATGCTTGCATTTGGCTGGGAAATAGCTTTTTTGCTTCTTCACAGAAAGGGTTTAGAAACTCCTGCAAACACACATCAGTTTAACTCTTTAATTGGAACGCACACATTGAAGGCCGTTCTGTTAGTTTGCTCCGTTTTGGTTTTAGAAGCAGATATTTCTCCAAACCGCGTTTACTCCCATTCACTCTGGCATATCAAAACGCAGCTCCGAGAAGCAACGTGCTTCTCACTCTCTCAATCTAGAGGCAGATTCAACTCCCTTAGGTAAGCGAATACCCAGCAGAGCAGTCTGAAGGATACGTTCGATTTGTGTTTTAGACGGAGATACACAGCTATTTGGGAAATGCTTGCATTTGGCTGGGAAATAGCTTTTTTTCTTCTTCACAGAAAGGGTTTAGAAACTCCTGCAAACACACATCCGTTTAACTCTGTAAGTTGAACGAACACATTGAAGGTCGTTCTGTTAGGTTTCTTTGTTTTTGTTTTAGAAGCAGATATTTCTCCAAACGGCGTTTACTCCCATTCACTCTGGCATATCAAAACGCAGCTCCCAGAAGCAACGTGCTTCTCACTCTCTCAATCTAGAGGCAGATTCAACTCCCTTAGGTAAGCGAACACCCAGCAGAGCAGTCTGAAGGATACATTCGTTTCCTGTTTTAGACGGAGATTTACAGCTATTTGGGAAATGCTTGCATTTGGCTGGGAAAATGCGTTTTCCGCTTCTTCACAGAAAAAGTTTAGAAACTTCTGCAAACACACATCAGTTTAACTCTGTAGGTTGAACGCACGCATTGAAGGCCGTTCTGTTAGGTAGCTCCGTTTTGGTTTTAGAAGCTGATATTTCTCCAAACCGCGTTTACTCCCATTCACTCTGGCATATCTAAACGCAGCTCCGAGAAGCAATGTGCTTCTCACTCTCTGAATCTAGAGGCAGATTCAACTCCCTTAGGTAAGCGAACACCCAGCAGAGCAGTCTGAAGGATACGTTCGTTTCGTGTTTTAGACGGAGATTTACAGCTATTTTGGAAATGCTTGCATTTTGCTGGGAAAATGCTTTTTCCACTTCTTCACAGAAAGGGTTTAGAAACTCCTGCAACAACACATCAGTTTAACTCTATAAGTTGAACGCACACATTTAAGGCCGTTCTGTTAGGTTGCTCCGTTTTGGTTTTAGAAGCAGATATTTCTCCAAACCGCGTTTACTCCCATTCACTCTGGCATATCAAAACGCAGCTCCAAGAAGCAACGGGCTTCTCACTCTCTGAATCTAGAGGGAGATTCAACTTTCTTAGGTAAGCGAACACCCAGCAGAGCAGTCTGAAGGATACGTTCGTTTTGTGTTTTAGAGGTAGATTTACAGCTATTTGTGAAATGCTTGCATTTTGCTGGAAAAAAACGTTTTTTACTTCTCCACAGAAAATGTTTAGAAACTCCTGCAAACACACATCAGTTTAACTCTGTAAGTTGAACGCACACATTGAAGGCCGTTCTGTTAGGTTGCTCCGTTTTGGTTTTAGAAGCAGATATTTCTCCAATCCGCGTTTTCTCCCATTCACTCTGGCATATCAAAACGCAGCTCCGAAAAGCAACGTGCTTCTCACTCTCTGAATCTAGAGGCAGATTGAACTCCCTTAGGTAAGCGAACACCCAGCAGAGCAGTCTGAAGGATACTTTCATTTTGCGTTTTACACGGAGATTTACAGCTATTTGGGAAATGCTTGCATTTGGCTGGGAAAATGCGTATTTCGCTTCTTCAGAGAAAGTGTTTAGAAACTCCGGCAAACATACATCAGTTTAACTCTGTACGTTGAACGCACACATTGAAGACCGTTCTGTTAGGTTGTTCCGTTTTGGTTTTAGAAGCAGATATTTCTCCAAACCGCGTTTTCTCCCATTTACTCTGGCATATCACAACGCAGCTCCGAGAAGCAACGTGCTTCTCACTCTCTCAATCTAGAGGCAGATTCAACTCCCTTAGGTAAGAAAACACCCAGCAGAGCCGTCTGAAGGATAGGTACGTTTTATGTTTTAGACGGAGATTTACAGCTATTTGGGAAATGCTTGCATTTGGCTGGAAAATAGCGTTTTCCGCTTTTTCACAGAAAGAATTGAGAAACTCCTGCGAACACAAATCAGTTTATCTCTGTAGGTTGAACGCACACATTGAAGGCCGTTGTGTTAGGTTGCTCCCTTTTGGTTTTAGAAGGAGATATTTCTCCAAACCGGGTTTACTCCCTTTCACTCTGGCATATCAAACGCAGCTCCGAGAAGCAACGGGCTTCTCACTCTCTGAATCTAGAAGCAGATTCAACTCCCTTAGGTAAGCGAACACCCAGCAGAGCAGTCTGAAGGATACGTTCGTTTTGTGTTTTAGACGTAGATTTACAGCTATTTGGGAAATGCTTGCATTTTGCTGGGAAATAGCGTTTTTTGCTTCTTCACAGAAAATGTTTAGAAACTCCTGCAAACACACATCAGTTTAACTCTGTAAGTTGAACGCACACATTGAAGGTCGTTCTGTTAGGTTGCTCCGTTTTGGTTTTAGAAGCCGATATTTCTCCAAACCGCCTTTACTCCCTTTCACTCTGGCATATCAAAATTCAGCTCCAAGAAAAAACGGGCTTCTCACTCTCTGAATCTAGAGGCAGATTCAACTCCCTTAGGTAAGCGAACAAACAGCAGAGCAGTCTGAAGGATACGTGCGTTTTGTGTTTTAGACGGAGATTTACAGCTATTTGGGAAATTCTTGCATTTGGCTGGGAAAATGCGTTTTCCACTTCTTCACAGAAATAGTTTAGAAACTCCTGCAAACACACAGCAGTTTAACTCTGTAAGTTGAACGCACAGATTGAAGGCCGTTCTGTTAAGTTGCTCCGTTTTGGTTTTAGAAGCAGATATTTCCCCAAACGGCGTTTACTCCCATTCACTCTGGCATATCAAAACGCAGCTCCGAGAAGCAACGTGCTTCTCTCTCTCTGGATTTAGAGGCAGATTCAACTCCCTTAGGTAAGCGAACACCCAGCACGGCAGTCTTAAGGATACATTCGTTTCGTGTTTTAGACATAGATTTACAGCTATTTGGGAAATGCTTGCATTTGGCTGGGAAAATGCTTTTACCGCTTCTTCAGAGAAAGGGTTTAGAAACTCCTGCAAACACAAATCAGTTTAACTCTGTAAGATGAAAATACGCATTGAAGGCCGTTCTGTTAGGTAGCTCCGTTTTGGTTTTAGAAGCAGATATTTCTCCAAACCGCGTTTACTCCCTTTCACTCAGGCATATCAAAACGCAGCTCCGAGAAGCAACGTGCTTCTCACTCTCTGAATCTAGAGGCAGATTCAACTCCCTTAGGTAAGCGAACACCCAGCAGAGCAGTCTGAAGGATACGTTCGTTTTGTGTTTTACACGTAAATTTACAGCTACTTGGAAAATGCTTGCATTTGGCTGGGAAAATGCGTTTTCCGCTTCTTCAGAGAAAGAGTTTGGAAACTCCTGCAAACACACATCAGTTTAACTCTGTAGGTTGAACGCACACATTGAAGGCCGTTCTGTTAGGTTGCTCCGTTTCGGTTTTAGAAGCAGATATTTCTCCAAACCGCGTTTACTCTTTTTCACTCTGGAATATCAAAACTCAGCTCCAAGAAAAAACGGGCTTCTCACTCTCTGAATCCAGAGGCAGATTCAACTCCCTTAGGTAAGGGAACACCCAGCAGAGCACTCTGAAGAATATGTTCGTTTTTTGTTTTAGACGGAGATTTACAGCTATTTGGGAAATGCTTGCATTTGGCTGGGAAATAGCTTTTTTCTTCTTCACAGAAAGCGTTTAGAAACTCCTGCAAATTCCTATCAGTTAAACTCTTTAAGGTGAACGCACACATTGAAGGCTGTTCTGTTAGGTTGCTCCGTTTTGTTTTTAGAAACAGATATTTCTCCAAACCGCGTTTACTCCCATTCACTCTGGCATATCAAAACGCAGCTCCGAGAAGCAACGTGCTTCTCACTCTCTGAATCTAGAAGCAGATACAACTTTCTTAGGTAAGCGAACACCCAGCAGAGTAGTTTGAAGGATACGTTCGTTTTGTGTTTAAGACGTAGATTTACAGCTATTTGGGAAATGCTTGCATTTGGCTGGAAAATAGAGTTTTCCGCTTCTTCACAGAAAGAATTGAGAAACTCCTGCAAACACACATCAGTTTATTTCTGTAGGTTGAACGCACACTTTGAAGGCCGTTGTGTTAGGTTGCTCCGTTTTGGTTTTAGAAGCAGATATTTCTCCAAACCGCGTTTACTCCCTTTCACTCTGGCATATCAAAACGCAGCTCCGAGAAGCAACGTGCTTCTCACTCTCTGAATCTAGAGGCAGATTGAACTCCCTTAGGTAAGCGAATTCCCAGCAGAGCAGTCTGAAAAATAAGTTCATTTTGTGTTTTAGACGGAGATTTACAAGTATTTGGGAAATGCTTGCATTTGGCTGGGAAAATGCGTTTTCCGCTTCTTCAGAGAAAGGGTTTAGAAACTCCTGCAACAACACATCAGTTTAACTCTGTAAGTTGAACGCACACATTGAAGACCGTTCTGTTAGGTTTTTCCGTTTTGGTTTTAGAAGCAGATATTTCTCCAAACCGCGTTTTCTCCCATTCACTCTGGCATATCAAAACGGAGCTCCGAGAAGCAACGTGCTTCTCACTCTCTCAATCTAGAGGCAGATTCAACTCGCTTAGGTAAGCGAACACCCAGCAGAGCAGTCTGAAAAATACGTTCGTTTCGTGTTTTAGACGGAGATTTACAGCTATTTGGGAAATGCTTGCATTTGGCTGGGAAAACGCTTTTTCCACTTCTTCACAGAAAGGGTTTAGAACCTCCTGCAAAAACACATCAGTTTAACTCTATAAGTTGAACGCACACATTGAAGGCCGTTCTGTTAGGTTGCTCCGTTTTGGTTTTAGAAGCAGATATTTCTCAAAACCGCGTTTACTACCATTCACTCTGGCATATCAAAACGCAGCTCGGAGAAGCAACGTGCTTCTCACTCTCTGAATCTAGAGGAAGATTCGACTCCCTTAGGTAAGCGAACACCCAGCAGGGCAGTCTGAAGGATACATTCGTTTCGTGTTTTAGACGGAGATTTACAGCTATTTGGGAAATGCTTGCATTTGGCTGGGAAAATGCGTTTTCCGCTTCTTCAGAGAACGGGTTTAGAAACTCCTGCAAACACACATCAGTTTAACTCTAAGTTGAACGCACACATGGAAAGCCGTTCTTTTCGGTTGTTCCGTTTGGCTTTTAGAAGCAGATATTTCTCCAAACCGGGTTTTCTCCCATTCACTCTGGCATATCAAAACGCAGCTCCGAGAAGGAACGGGTTTCTCTTTCTCTGAATCTAGAGGCAGATTCAACTTTCTTAGGTAAGCGAACACATAGTAGAGCAGTCTGAAGGATACGTTCGACTGGTGTTTTAGACGGAGATTTACAGCTATTTGGAAATGCTTGCATTTGGCTGGGAAATAGCGTTTTCCGCTTTTTCACAGAAAGGATTTAGAAACTCCTGCAAACACACATCAGTTTAACACTGTAGGTTGAACGCACACATTGAAGGCCGTTCTGTAGGGTTGCTCCGTTTTGGATTTAGAATCAGATATTTCTCCAAACCGCGTTTACTCCCTTTCACTCTGGCATATCAAAACTCAGCTCCAAGAAAAACGGGCTTCTCACTCTCTGAATCTAGAGGCAGATTCAACTCCCTTAGGTAAGCGAACACCCAGCAGAGCAGTCTGAAGGATATGTTCGTTTTGTGTTTTACACGGAGATTTACAGCTATTTGGGAAATGCTTGCATTTGGCTGGGAAATAGCTTTTTTGCTTCTTCACAGAAAGGGTTTAGAAACTTTTGCAAACACACATCAGTTTAACTCTGTAAGTTGAACGCACACGTTGAAGGCCGTTCTGTTAGGTTGCTCCGTTTTGGTTTTAGAAGCAGATATTTCTCCAAACGGCGTTTACTACCATTCACACTGGCATATCAAAACGCAGCTCCGAGAAGCAACGTGCTTCTCACTCTCTGAATCTAGAGGCAGATTCAACTCCCTTAGGTAAGCGAACACCCAGCAGAGCAGTCTGAAGGATACATTCGTTTCGTGTTTTAGACGGAGATTTACAGCTATTTGGGAAATGCTTGCATTTGGCTGGGAAAATGCTTTTTCCGCTTCTTCACTGAAAGGGTTTAGAAACTCCTGCAAACAGACATCAATTTAACTCTGTACGTTAAACGCACGCATAGAAGGCCGTTCTGTTAGGTAGCTCCGTTTTGGTTTTAGAAGCAGATATTTCTCCAAACCGCGTTTACTACCATTTACTCTGGCATATCAAAACGCAGCTCCGAGAAGCAACATGCTTCTCACTCTCTGAATCTAGACGCAGATTCAACTCCCTTAGGTAAGCGAACACCCAGCAGAGCAGTCTGAATGATACATTCGTTTCGTGTTTAAACGGAGATTTACAGCTATTTTGGAAATGCTTGCATTTGGCTGGGAAAATGCTTTTTCCGCTTCTTCACAGAAAGGGTTTAGAAACTCCTGTAAACACACATCAGTTTAACTCTGTAAGTTGAACACAAGCATTGAAGGCCGTTCTGTTAGGTTGCTCCGTTTTGGTTTTAGAAGCAGATATTTCTCCAAACCGCGTTTACTCCGGTTCACTCTGGCATATCAAAACGCAGCTCAGAGAAGCAACGTGCTTCTCACTCTCTGAATCTAGAGGCAGATTGAACTCCCTTAGGTAAGCGAACACCCAGTAGAGCAGTCTGAAGGATACGTTCCTTTTGTGTTTTAGACGGAGATTTACAGCTATTTGGGAAATGCTTGCATTTGGCTGGGAAAATGCGTTTTCCGCTTCTTCAGAGAAAGGGTTTAGAAACTCCTGCAAACACACATCAGTTTAACTCTGTAAGTTGAAAACACACATTGAAGACCGTTCTGTTAGGTTGCTCCGTTTTGGTTTTAGAAGCAGATATTTCTCCAAACCGCGTTTTCTCCCATTCACTCTGGCATATCAAAACGCAGCTTCGAAAAGCAACGTGCTTCTCACTCTCTGAATCTAGAGGCAGATTGAACTCCCTTAGGTAAGCGAACACCCAGCAGAGCAGTCTGAAGGATACGTTCATTTTGCGTTTTACACGGAGATTTACAGCTATTTGGGAAATGCTTGCATTTGGCTGGGAAAATGCGTATTTCGCTTCTTCAGAGAAAGTGTTTAGAAACTCCTGCAAACATACATCAGTTTAGTTCTGTACGTTGAACGCACACATTGAAGACCGTTCTTTTAGTTTGTTCCGTTTTGGATTTAGAAGCAGATATTTCTCCAAACCGCGTTTTCTCCCATTCATTCTGGCATATCAAAACGCAGCTCCGAGAAGCAACGTGCTTCTCACTCTCTCAATCTAGAGGCAGATTCAACTCCCTTAGGTAAGAAAACACCCAGCAGAGCAGTCTGAAGGATACGTTCGTTTTATGTTTTAGACGGAGATTTACAGCTATTTGGGAAATGCTTGCATTTGGCTGGAAAATAGCGTTTTCCGCTTCTTCACAGAAAGAATTGAGAAACTCCTGCAAACACACATCAGTTTATCTCTGTAGGTTGAACGCACACATTGAAGGCCGTTCTGTTAGGTTGCTCCGTTTTGGTTTTCGAAGCAGATATTTCTTCAAACCACTTTTACTCCCATTCACTCTGGCATATCAAAACGGAGCTCCGAGAAGAAACGGGCTTCTCACTCTCTGAATCTAGAGGCAGATTCAACTCCCTTAGGTAAGCGAACACCCAGCAGAGCAGTCTGAAGGTTACGTTCATTTTGTGTTATATACGGAGATTTACAGCTATTTGGGAAATGCTTACAAATGGCTGGGAAAATGTGCTTTCCGCTTCTTCACAGAAAGTGTTTAGAAACTCCTGCAAACCCACGTAAATTTATCTCTGTAAGTTGAACGCACACATTGAAGGCCGTTCTGTTAGGTTGTTCCGTTTTGGTTTTAGAATCAGATATTTCTCCAAACCGCGTTTACTCCCATTCACTCTGGCGTATCAAAACGCAGCTCCGAGAAGAAACGTGCTTCTCACTCTCTGAATCTAGAGGCTGATTCAACTCCCTTAGGTATGAAAACACCCAGCAGAGCAGTCTGAAGGATATGTTTGTTTTGTGTTTTAGAAAAAGATTTACAGCTATTTGGGAGATGCTAGCATTTTGCTGGGAAATAGCGTTTTTTGCTTCTTCACAGAAAGGGTTTAGAAACTTCTGCAAACACACATCAGTTCAACTCTGTATGTTGAACGCACACATTGAAGGCCGTTCTGTTAGGTTGCTCCGTTTTGGTTTTAGAATCAGATATTTCTCCAAACCGCGTTTACTCTTTTTCACTCTGGCATATCAAAACCGAGCTCCAAGAAAAAACGGGCTTCTCACTCTCTGAATCTAGAGGCAGATTCAACTCCCTTAGGTAAGCGAACACCCAGCTGAACAGTCTGAATGATACGTTCGTTTTGTGTTTTAGACGGAGATTTCCAGCTATTTAAGAAATGCTTGCATTTGCCTGGGAAAATGCGTTTTCCGCTTCTTCACAGAAAGGGTTTAGAAACTCCTGCAAACTCCTATCAGTTTAACCCTTTAAGTTGAACGCACACATTGAAGGCCGTTCTGTTAGGTTGCTCCGTTTTGGTTTTAGAAGCAGATATTTCTCCAAACCGCGTTTACTCCCATTCACTCTGGCATATCAAAACGCAGCTCGGAGAAGCAACGTGCTTCTCACTCTCTGAATCTAGAGGCAGATTGAACTCCCTTAGGTAAGTGAACACCCAGCAGAGCAGTCTGAAGGATACGTTCATTTTGTGTTTTAGACGGAGATTTACAACTATTTGGGAAATGCTTGCATTTGGCTGGGAAAATGCGTTTTCCACTTCTTCAGAGAAAGGGTTTAGAAACTCCTGCAAACACACATCAGTTGAACTCTGTAAGTTGAACGGACACAGTGAAGGCCGTTTTGTTAGGTTGCTCCGTTTTGGTTTTAGAAGCAGATATTTCTCCAAACTGCGTTTACTCTTTTTCACTCTGGCATATCAAAACTCAGCTCCAAGAAAAAACGGGCTTCTCACTTTCTGAATCTAGAGGCAGATTCAACTCCCTTAGGTAAGGGAACACCCAGCAGAGCAGTCTGAAGAATATGTTCGTTTTGTGTTTTAGACGGAGATTTACAGCTATTTGGGAAATGCTTGCATTTGGCTGGGAAATAGCTTTTTCTTCTTCACAGAAAGCCTTTAGAAACTCCTGCAAACACCTATCAGTTGAACTCTTTAAGGTGAACGCACACATTGAAGGCCGTTCTGTTAGGTTGCTCCGTTTTGTTTTTAGAAACAGATATTTCTCCAAACCGCGTTTACTCCCATTCACTCTGGCGTATCAAAACGCAGCTCCGAGAAGAAACGTGCTTCTCACTCACTGAATCTAGAGGCTGATTCAACTCCCTTAGGTATGAAAACAACCAGCAGAGCAGTCTGAAGGATACGTTCGTTTTTTCTTTTAGAAGGAGATTTACAGCTATTTGGGAGATGCTAGCATTTTGCTGGGAAATAGCGTTTTTTGCTTCTTCACAGAAAGGGTTTAGAAACTTCTGCAAACACACATCAGTTTAACTCTGTATGTTGAACGCACACATTGAAGGCCGTTCTGTTAGGTTGCTCCGTTTTGGTTTTGAAATCAGATATTTCTCCAAACCGCGTTTACTCTTTTTCACTCTGGCATATCAAAATTCAGCTCCAAAAAAAAACGGGCTTCTCACACTCTGAATCTGGAGGCAGATTCAACTCCCTTAGGTAAGCGAACACCCAGCTGAGCAGTCTGAATGATACGTTCGTTTTGTGTTTTAGACGGAGATTTCCAGCTATTTAAGAAATGCTTGCATTTGTCTGGGAAAATGCATTTTCCGCGTCTTCACAGAAAGGGTTTAGAAACTCCTGCAAACACCTATCAGTTTAACCCTTTAAGTTGAACGCACACATTGAAGGCCGTTCTGTTAGGTTGCTCCGTTTTGGTTTTAGAAGCAGATATTTCTCCAAACCGCGTTTACTCCCATTCACTCTGGCATATCAAAACGCAGCTCGGAGAAGCAACGTGCTTCTCACTCTCTGAATCTAGAGGCAGATTGAACTCCCTTAGGTAAGCGAACACCCAGCAGAGCAGTCTGAAGGATACGTTCATTTTCTGTTTTAGACGGAGATTTACAACTATTTGGGAAATGCTTGCATTTGGCTGGGAAAATGCGTTTTCCGCTTCTTCAGAGAAAGGGTTTAGAAACTCCTGCAAACACACATCAGTTGAACTCTGTAAGTTCAACGGACACAGTAAAGGCCGTTTTGTTAGGTTGCTCCGTTTTGGTTTTAGAAGCAGATATTTCTCCAAACCGCGTTTACTCCCATTCACTCTGGCATATCAAAACGCAGCTCCGAAAAGCAACGGGCTTCTCACTCTCTGAATCTAGAGGCAGATTCAACTCCCTTAGGTAAGCGAACACCCAGCAGAGCAGTCTGAAGGATACGTTCGTTTTGTGTTTTAGACGGAGATTTACAGCTATTTGGGAAATGCTTGCATTAGGCTGGGAAATAGCTTTTTTGCTTCTTCACAGAAAGGGTTTAGAAACTCCTGCAAACACACGTCACTTTAACTCTGTGAGTTGAACGCACACATTTAAGGCCGTTCTGTTAGGTTGCTCCGTTTTGGTTTTAGAAGCAGATATTTCTCCAAACCGCGTTTACTCCCATTCACTCTGGCATATCAAAACGCAGCTCCGAGAAGCAACGTGCTTCTCTCTCTCTGAATCTAGAGGCAGATTCAACTCCCTTAGGTAAGCGAACACCCAGCAGGGCAGTCTGAAGGATACATTCGTTTCGTGTTTTAGACGAAGATTTACAGCTATTTGGGAAATGTTTGCATTGGGATGGGAAAATGCTTTTTCCGCTTGTTCACAGAAAGGGTTTAGAAACTTCTGCAAACACACATCAGTTTAACTCTGTAAGTTGAACGCACACATTGAAGGCCGTTCTGTTTGGTTGCTCCGTTTTGGTTTTAGAATCAGATATTTCTCCAAACCGCGTTTACTCTTTTTCACTCTGGCATATCAAAACTCAGCTCCAAGAAAAAACGGGCTTCTCACTCTCTGAATCTAGAGGCAGATTCAACTCCCTTAGGTAAGCGAACACCCAGCAGAGAAGTCTGAAGAATATGTTCGTTTTGTGTTTTAGACGGAGATTTACAGCTATTTGGGAAATGCTTGCATTTGGCTGGGAAATAGCTTTTTTCTTCTTCACAGAAAGCCTTTAGAAACTCCTGCAAACACCTATCAGTTAAACTCTTTAAGGTGAACGCACACATTGAAGGCCGTTCTGTTAGGTTGCTCCGTTTTCTTTTTAGAAACAGATATTTCTCCAAACCGCGTTTACTCCCATTCACTCTGGCGTATCAAAACGCAGCTCCGAGAAGCAACGTGCTTCTCACTCTCTCAATCTAGAGGCAGATTCAACTCCCTTAGGTAAGCGAACACCCAGCAGAGCAGTCTGAAGTATACGTTCGATTTGTGTTTTAAACGTAGATTTACAGCTATTTGGGAAATGCTTGCATTTGGCTGGGAAATAGCTTTTTTGCTTCTTCACAGAAAGGGTTTAGAAACTCCTGCAAACACACATCAGTTTAACTCTTTAATTGGAACGCACACATTGAAGGCCGTTCTGTTAGTTTGCTCCGTTTTGGTTTTAGAAGCAGATATTTCTTCAAACCGCGTTTACTCCCATTCACTCTGGCATATCAAAACGCAGCTCCGAGAAGCAACGTGCTTCTCACTCTCTCAATCTAGAGGCAGATTCAACTCCCTTAGGTAAGCGAATACCCAGCAGAGCAGTCTGAAGGATACGTTCGATTTGTGTTTTAGACGGAGATACACAGCTATTTGGGAAATGCTCGCATTTGGCTGGGAAATAGCTTTTTTGCTTCTTCACAGAAAGGGTTTAGAAACTCCTGCAAACACACATCCGTTTAACTCTGTAAGTTGAACGAACACATTGAAGGCCGTTCTGTTAGGTTTCTCCGTTTTTGTTTTAGAAGCAGATATTTCTCCAAACGGCGTTTACTCCCATTCACTCTGGCATATCAAAACGCAGTTCCGAGAAGCAAAGTGCTTCTCACTCTCTCAATCTAGAGGCAGATTCAACTCCCTTAGGTAAGCGAACACTTAGCAGAGCAGTCTGAAGGATACGTTCGTTTCGTGTTTTAGACGGAGATTTACAGCTATTTTGGAAATGCTTGCATTTTGCTGGGAAAATGCTTTTTCCACTTCTTCACAGAAAGGGTTTAGAAACTCCTGCAAACACACATCAGTTTAGCTCTGTAAGTTGAACGGACGCATTGAAGGCCGTTCTGTTAGGTAGCTCCGTTTTGGTTTTAGAAGCTGATATTTCTCCAAACCGCGTTTACTCCCATTCACTCTGGCATATCAAAACGCAGCTCCGAGAAGCAACATGCTTCTCACTGTCTGAATCTAGAGGCAGATTGAACTCCCTTAGCTAAGCGAACACCCAGCAGAGCAGTCTGAATGATACATTCGTTTCGTGTTTTAGACGGAGATTTACAGCTATTTGGGAAATGCTTGCATTTGGCTGGGAAATAGCTTTTTTGCTTCTTCACAGAAAGGGTTTAGAAACTCCTGCAAACACACATCAGTTTAACTCTTTAATTGGAACGCACACATTGAAGGCCGTTCTGTTAGTTTGCTCCGTTTTGGTTTTAGAAGCAGATATTTCTCCAAACCGCGTTTACTCCCATTCACTCTGGCATATCAAAACGCAGCTCCGAGAAGCAACGTGCTTCTCACTCTCTCAATCTAGAGGCAGATTCAACTCCCTTAGGTAAGCGAATACCCAGCAGAGCAGTCTGAAGGATACGTTCGATTTGTGTTTTAGACGGAGATACACAGCTATTTGGGAAATGCTTGCATTTGGCTGGGAAATAGCTTTTTTTCTTCTTCACAGAAAGGGTTTAGAAACTCCTGCAAACACACATCCGTTTAACTCTGTAAGTTGAACGAACACATTGAAGGTCGTTCTGTTAGGTTTCTTTGTTTTTGTTTTAGAAGCAGATATTTCTCCAAACGGCGTTTACTCCCATTCACTCTGGCATATCAAAACGCAGCTCCCAGAAGCAACGTGCTTCTCACTCTCTCAATCTAGAGGCAGATTCAACTCCCTTAGGTAAGCGAACACCCAGCAGAGCAGTCTGAAGGATACATTCGTTTCCTGTTTTAGACGGAGATTTACAGCTATTTGGGAAATGCTTGCATTTGGCTGGGAAAATGCGTTTTCCGCTTCTTCACAGAAAAAGTTTAGAAACTTCTGCAAACACACATCAGTTTAACTCTGTAGGTTGAACGCACGCATTGAAGGCCGTTCTGTTAGGTAGCTCCGTTTTGGTTTTAGAAGCTGATATTTCTCCAAACCGCGTTTACTCCCATTCACTCTGGCATATCTAAACGCAGCTCCGAGAAGCAATGTGCTTCTCACTCTCTGAATCTAGAGGCAGATTCAACTCCCTTAGGTAAGCGAACACCCAGCAGAGCAGTCTGAAGGATACGTTCGTTTCGTGTTTTAGACGGAGATTTACAGCTATTTTGGAAATGCTTGCATTTTGCTGGGAAAATGCTTTTTCCACTTCTTCACAGAAAGGGTTTAGAAACTCCTGCAACAACACATCAGTTTAACTCTATAAGTTGAACGCACACATTTAAGGCCGTTCTGTTAGGTTGCTCCGTTTTGGTTTTAGAAGCAGATATTTCTCCAAACCGCGTTTACTCCCATTCACTCTGGCATATCAAAACGCAGCTCCAAGAAGCAACGGGCTTCTCACTCTCTGAATCTAGAGGGAGATTCAACTTTCTTAGGTAAGCGAACACCCAGCAGAGCAGTCTGAAGGATACGTTCGTTTTGTGTTTTAGAGGTAGATTTACAGCTATTTGTGAAATGCTTGCATTTTGCTGGAAAAAAACGTTTTTTACTTCTCCACAGAAAATGTTTAGAAACTCCTGCAAACACACATCAGTTTAACTCTGTAAGTTGAACGCACACATTGAAGGCCGTTCTGTTAGGTTGCTCCGTTTTGGTTTTAGAAGCAGATATTTCTCCAATCCGCGTTTTCTCCCATTCACTCTGGCATATCAAAACGCAGCTCCGAAAAGCAACGTGCTTCTCACTCTCTGAATCTAGAGGCAGATTGAACTCCCTTAGGTAAGCGAACACCCAGCAGAGCAGTCTGAAGGATACTTTCATTTTGGGTTTTACACGGAGATTTACAGCTATTTGGGAAATGCTTGCATTTGGCTGGGAAAATGCGTATTTCGCTTCTTCAGAGAAAGTGTTTAGAAACTCCGGCAAACATACATCAGTTTAACTCTGTACGTTGAACGCACACATTGAAGACCGTTCTGTTAGGTTGTTCCGTTTTGGTTTTAGAAGCAGATATTTCTCCAAACCGCGTTTTCTCCCATTTACTCTGGCATATCACAACGCAGCTCCGAGAAGCAACGTGCTTCTCACTCTCTCAATCTAGAGGCAGATTCAACTCCCTTAGGTAAGAAAACACCCAGCAGAGCCGTCTGAAGGATAGGTTCGTTTTATGTTTTAGACGGAGATTTACAGCTATTTGGGAAATGCTTGCATTTGGCTGGAAAATAGCGTTTTCCGCTTTTTCACAGAAAGAATTGAGAAACTCCTGCGAACACAAATCAGTTTATCTCTGTAGGTTGAACGCACACATTGAAGGCCGTTGTGTTAGGTTGCTCCCTTTTGGTTTTAGAAGGAGATATTTCTCCAAACCGGGTTTACTCCCTTTCACTCTGGCATATCAAACGCAGCTCCGAGAAGCAACGGGCTTCTCACTCTCTGAATCTAGAAGCAGATTCAACTCCCTTAGGTAAGCGAACACCCAGCAGAGCAGTCTGAAGGATACGTTCGTTTTGTGTTTTAGACGTAGATTTACAGCTATTTGGGAAATGCTTGCATTTTGCTGGGAAATAGCGTTTTTTGCTTCTTCACAGAAAATGTTTAGAAACTCCTGCAAACACACATCAGTTTAACTCTGTAAGTTGAACGCACACATTGAAGGTCGTTCTGTTAGGTTGCTCCGTTTTGGTTTTAGAAGCCGATATTTCTTCAAACCGCCTTTACTCCCTTTCACTCTGGCATATCAAAATTCAGCTCCAAGAAAAAACGGGCTTCTCACTCTCTGAATCTAGAGGCAGATTCAACTCCCTTAGGTAAGCGAACAAACAGCAGAGCAGTCTGAAGGATACGTGCGTTTTGTGTTTTAGACGGAGATTTACAGCTATTTGGGAAATTCTTGCATTTGGCTGGGAAAATGCGTTTTCCACTTCTTCACAGAAATAGTTTAGAAACTCCTGCAAACACACAGCAGTTTAACTCTGTAAGTTGAACGCACAGATTGAAGGCCGTTCTGTTAAGTTGCTCCGTTTTGGTTTTAGAAGCAGATATTTCCCCAAACGGCGTTTACTCCCATTCACTCTGGCATATCAAAACGCAGCTCCGAGAAGCAACGTGCTTCTCTCTCTCTGGATTTAGAGGCAGATTCAACTCCCTTAGGTAAGCGAACACCCAGCACGGCAGTCTTAAGGATACATTCGTTTCGTGTTTTAGACATAGATTTACAGCTATTTGGGAAATGCTTGCATTTGGCTGGGAAAATGCTTTTACCGCTTCTTCAGAGAAAGGGTTTAGAAACTCCTGCAAACACAAATCAGTTTAACTCTGTAAGATGAACATACGCATTGAAGGCCGTTCTGTTAGGTAGCTCCGTTTTGGTTTTAGAAGCAGATATTTCTCCAAACCGCGTTTACTCCCATTCACTCAGGCATATCAAAACGCAGCTCCGAGAAGCAACGTGCTTCTCACTCTCTGAATCTAGAGGCAGATTCAACTCCCTTAGGTAAGCGAACACCCAGCAGAGCAGTCTGAAGGATACGTTCGTTTTGTGTTTTACACGTAAATTTACAGCTACTTGGGAAATGCTTGCATTTGGCTGGGAAAATGCGTTTTCCGCTTCTTCAGAGAAAGAGTTTGGAAACTCCTGCAAACACACATCAGTTTAACTCTGTAGGTTGAACGCACACATTGAAGGCCGTTCTGTTAGGTTGCTCCGTTTCGGTTTTAGAAGCAGATATTTCTCCAAACCGCGTTTACTCTTTTTCACTCTGGAATATCAAAACTCAGCTCCAAGAAAAAACGGGCTTCTCACTCTCTGAATCCAGAGGCAGATTCAACTCCCTTAGGTAAGGGAACACCCAGCAGAGCACTCTGAAGAATATGTTCGTTTTTTGTTTTAGACGGAGATTTACAGCTATTTGGGAAATGCTTGCATTTGGCTGGGAAATAGCTTTTTTCTTCTTCACAGAAAGCGTTTAGAAACTCCTGCAAATTCCTATCAGTTAAACTCTTTAAGGTGAACGCACACATTGAAGGCTGTTCTGTTAGGTTGCTCCGTTTTGTTTTTAGAAACAGATATTTCTCCAAACCGCGTTTACTCCCATTCACTCTGGCATATCAAAACGCAGCTCCGAGAAGCAACGTGCTTCTCACTCTCTGAATCTAGAAGCAGATACAACTTTCTTAGGTAAGCGAACACCCAGCAGAGTAGTTTGAAGGATACGTTCGTTTTGTGTTTAAGACGTAGATTTACAGCTATTTGGGAAATGCTTGCATTTGGCTGGAAAATAGAGTTTTCCGCTTCTTCACAGAAAGAATTGAGAAACTCCTGCAAACACACATCAGTTTATTTCTGTAGGTTGAACGCACACTTTGAAGGCCGTTGTGTTAGGTTGCTCCGTTTTGGTTTTAGAAGCAGATATTTCTCCAAACCGCGTTTACTCCCTTTCACTCTGGCATATCAAAACGCAGCTCCGAGAAGCAACGTGCTTCTCACTCTCTGAATCTAGAGGCAGATTGAACTCCCTTAGGTAAGCGAATTCCCAGCAGAGCAGTCTGAAAAATAAGTTCATTTTGTGTTTTAGACGGAGATTTACAAGTATTTGGGAAATGCTTGCATTTGGCTGGGAAAATGCGTTTTCCGCTTCTTCAGAGAAAGGGTTTAGAAACTCCTGCAACAACACATCAGTTTAACTCTGTAAGTTGAACGCACACATTGAAGACCGTTCTGTTAGGTTTTTCCGTTTTGGTTTTAGAAGCAGATATTTCTCCAAACCGCGTTTTCTCCCATTCACTCTGGCATATCAAAACGGAGCTCCGAGAAGCAACGTGCTTCTCACTCTCTCAATCTAGAGGCAGATTCAACTCGCTTAGGTAAGCGAACACCCAGCAGAGCAGTCTGAAAAATACGTTCGTTTCGTGTTTTAGACGGAGATTTACAGCTATTTGGGAAATGCTTGCATTTGGCTGGGAAAACGCTTTTTCCACTTCTTCACAGAAAGGGTTTAGAACCTCCTGCAAAAACACATCAGTTTAACTCTATAAGTTGAACGCACACATTGAAGGCCGTTCTGTTAGGTTGCTCCGTTTTGGTTTTAGAAGCAGATATTTCTCAAAACCGCGTTTACTACCATTCACTCTGGCATATCAAAACGCAGCTCGGAGAAGCAACGTGCTTCTCACTCTCTGAATCTAGAGGAAGATTCGACTCCCTTAGGTAAGCGAACACCCAGCAGGGCAGTCTGAAGGATACATTCGTTTCGTGTTTTAGACGGAGATTTACAGCTATTTGGGAAATGCTTGCATTTGGCTGGGAAAATGCTTTTTCCGCTTCTTCACAGAAAGGGTTTAGAAACTCCTGCAAACACACATCAGTTTAACTCTAAGTTGAACGCACACATGGAAAGCCGTTCTGTTAGGTTGCTCCGTTTTAGTTTTAGAAGCAGATATTTCTCCAAACCGCGTTTACTCCCATTCACTCTGGCATATCAAAACGCAGCTCCGAGAAGGAACGGGTTTCTCTTTCTCTGAATCTAGAGGCAGATTCAACTTTCTTAGGTAAGCGAACACATAGTAGAGCAGTCGGAAGGATACGTTCGTTTTGTGTTTTAGACGTAGATTTACAGCTATTTGGGAAATGCTTGCATTAGGCTGGGAAAATGCGTTTTCCGCTTCTTCAGAGAACGGGTTTAGAAACTCCGGCAAACACACATCAGTTTACCTCTGTAAGTTGAAAGCACACATTGAGGACCGTTCTGTTATGTTGTTCCGTTTGGCTTTTAGAAGCAGATATTTCTCCAAACCGGGTTTTCTCCCATTCACTCTGGCATATCAAAACGCAGCTCCGAGAAGCAACGTGCTTCTCACTCTGTCAATCTAGAGGCAGATTCAACTCCCTTAGGTAAGCGAACACCCAGCAGAGCAGTCTGAAGGATACGTTCGACTGGTGTTTTAGACGGAGATTTACAGCTATTTGGAAATGCTTGCATTTGGCTGGGAAATAGCGTTTTCCGCTTCTTCACAGAAAGGATTTAGAAACTCCTGCAAACACACATCAGTTTAACACTGTAGGTTGAACGCACACATTGAAGGCCGTTCTGTAGGGTTGCTCCGTTTTGGATTTAGAATCAGATATTTCTCCAAACCGCGTTTACTCCCTTTCACTCTGGCATATCAAAACTCAGCTCCAAGAAAAACGGGCTTCTCACTCTCTGAATCTAGAGGCAGATTCAACTCCCTTAGGTAAGCGAACACCCAGCAGAGCAGTCTGAAGGATATGTTCGTTTTGTGTTTTACACGGAGATTTACAGCTATTTGGGAAATGCTTGCATTTGGCTGGGAAATAGCTTTTTTGCTTCTTCACAGAAAGGGTTTAGAAACTTTTGCAAACACACATCAGTTTAACTCTGTAAGTTGAACGCACACGTTGAAGGCCGTTCTGTTAGGTTGCTCCGTTTTGGTTTTAGAAGCAGATATTTCTCCAAACGGCGTTTACTACCATTCACACTGGCATATCAAAACGCAGCTCCGAGAAGCAACGTGCTTCTCACTCTCTGAATCTAGAGGCAGATTCAACTCCCTTAGGTAAGCGAACACCCAGCAGAGCAGTCTGAAGGATACATTCGTTTCGTGTTTTAGACGGAGATTTACAGCTATTTGGGAAATGCTTGCATTTGGCTGGGAAAATGCTTTTTCCGCTTCTTCACTGAAAGGGTTTAGAAACTCCTGCAAACAGACATCAATTTACCTCTGTACGTTAAACGCACGCATAGAAGGCCGTTCTGTTAGGTAGCTCCGTTTTGGTTTTAGAAGCAGATATTTCTCCAAACCGCGTTTACTACCATTTACTCTGGCATATCAAAACGCAGCTCCGAGAAGCAACATGCTTCTCACTCTCTGAATCTAGACGCAGATTCAACTCCCTTAGGTAAGCGAACACCCAGCAGAGCAGTCTGAATGATACATTCGTTTCGTGTTTAAACGGAGATTTACAGCTATTTTGGAAATGCTTGCATTTGGCTGGGAAAATGCTTTTTCCGCTTCTTCACAGAAAGGGTTTAGAAACTCCTGTAAACACACATCAGTTTAACTCTGTAAGTTGAACACAAGCATTGAAGGCCGTTCTGTTAGGTAGCTCCGTTTTGGTTTTAGAAGCAGATATTTCTCCAAACCGCGTTAACTCCCATTCACTCAGGCATATCAAAACGCAGCTCCGAGAAGCAACGAGCTTCTCACTCTCTGAATCTAGAGGCAGATTCAACTTTCTTAGGTAAGCGAACACCCAGTAGAGCAGTCTGAAGGATACGTTCCTTTTGTGTTTTAGAGGTAGATTTACAGCTATTTGGGAAATGCTTGCATTTGGCTGGGAAAATGCGTTTTCCGCTTCTTCAGAGAAAGGGTTTAGAAACTCCTGCAAACACACATCAGTTTAACTCTGTAAGTTGAAAACACACATTGAAGACCGTTCTGTTAGGTTGCTCCGTTTTGGTTTTAGAAGCAGATATTTCTCCAAACCGCGTTTTCTCCCATTCACTCTGGCATATCAAAAGGCAGCTTCGAAAAGCAACGTGCTTCTCACTCTCTGAATCTAGAGGCAGATTGAACTCCCTTAGGTAAGCAAACACCCAGCAGAGCAGTCTGAAGGATACGTTCATTTTGCGTTTTACACGGAGATTTACAGCTATTTGGGAAATGCTTGCATTTGGCTGGGAAAATGCGTATTTCGCTTCTTCAGAGAAAGTGTTTAGAAACTCCTGCAAACATACATCAGTTTAGTTCTGTACGTTGAACGCACACATTGAAGACCGTTCTTTTAGGTTGTTCCGTTTTGGATTTAGAAGCAGATATTTCTCCAAACCGCGTTTGCTCCCATTCATTCTGGCATATCAAAACGCAGCTCCGAGAAGCAACGTGCTTCTCACTCTCTCAATCTAGAGGCAGACTCAACTCCCTTAGGTAAGAAAACACCCAGCAGAGCAGTCTGAAGGATACGTTCGTTTTATGTTTTAGACGGAGATTTACAGCTATTTGGGAAATGCTTGCATTTGGCTGGAAAATAGCGTTTTCCGCTTCTTCACAGAAAGAATTGAGAAACTCCTGCAAACACACATCAATTTATCTCTGTAGGTTGAACGCACACATTGAAGGCCGTTCTGTTAGGTTGCTCCGTTTTGGTTTTCGAAGCAGATATTTCTTCAAACCACTTTTACTCCCATTCACTCTGGCATATCAAAACGGAGCTCCGAGAAGAAACGGGCTTCTCACTCTCTGCATCTAGAGGCAGATTCAACTCCCGTAGGTAAGCGAACACCCAGCAGAGCAGTCTGAAGGTTACGTTCATTTTGTGTTATATACGGAGATTTACAGCTATTTGGGAAATGCTTACAAATGGCTGGGAAAATGTGCTTTCCGCTTCTTCACAGAAAGTGTTTAGAAACTCCTGCAAACCCACATAAATTTATCTCTGTAAGTTGAACGCACACATGGAAGGCCGTTCTGTTAGGTTGTTCCGTTTTGGTTTTAGAATCAGATATTTCTCCAAACCGCGTTTACTCCCATTCACTCTGGCGTATCAAAACGCAGCTCCGAGAAGAAACGTGCTTCTCACTCTCTGAATCTAGAGGCTGATTCAACTCCCTTAGGTATGAAAACACCCAGCAGAGCAGTCTGAAGGATACGTTCGTTTTGTGTTTTAGAAGGAGATTTACAGCTATTTGGGAGATGCTAGCATTTTGCTGGGAAATAGCGTTTTTTGCTTCTTCACAGAAAGGGTTTAGAAACTTCTGCAAACACACATCAATTCAACTCTGTATGTTGAATGCACACATTGAAGGCCGTTCTGTTAGGTTGCTCCGTTTTGGTTTTAGAATCAGATATTTCTCCAAACCGCGTTTACGCTTTTTCACTCTGGCATATCAAAACTGAGCTCCAAGAAAAAACGGGCTTCTCAGTCTCTGAATCTAGAGGCAGATTCAACTCCCTTAGGTAAGCGAACACCCAGCAGAGCAGTCTGAAGGATACGTTCATTTTGTGTTTTAGACGGAGATTTACAACTATTTGGGAAATGCTTGCATTTGGCTGGGAAAATGCGTTTTCCGCTTCTTCAGAGAAAGGGTTTAGAAACTCCTGCAAACACACATCAGTTGAACTCTGTAAGTTGAACGGACAAAGTGAATGCCGTTTTGTTAGGTTGCTCCGTTTTGGTTTTAGAAGCAGATATTTCTCCAAACCGCGTTTACTCTTTTTCACTCTGGCATATCAAAACTCAGCTCCAAGAAAAAACGGTCTTCTCACTCTCTGAATCTAGAGGCAGATTCAACTCCCTTAGGTAAGCGAACACCCAGCAGAGCAGTCTGAAGAATATGTTCGTTTTGTGTTTTAGACGGAGATTTACAGCTATTTGGGAAATGCTTGCATTTGGCTGGGAAATAGCTTTTTTCTTCTTCACAGAAAGCCTTTAGAAACTCCTGCAAACACCTATCAGTTAAACTCTTTAAGGTGAACGCACACATTGCAGGCCGTTCTGTTAGGTTGCTCCGTTTTGTTTTTAGAAACAGATATTTCTCCAAACCGCGTTTACTCCCATTCACTCTGGCGTATCAAAACGCAGCTTTGAGAAGAAACGTGCTTCTCACTCTCTGAATCTAGAGGCTGATTCAACTCCCTTAGGTATGAAAACACCCAGCAGAGCAGTCTGAAGGATACGTTCGTTTTGTGTTTTAGAAGGAGATTTACAGCTATTTGGGAGATGCTAGCATTTTGCTGGGAAATAGCGTTTTTTGCTTCTTCACAGAAAGGGTTTAGAAACTTCTGCAAACACACATCAGTTTAACTCTGTATGTTGAACGCACACATTGAAGGCCGTTCTGTTAGGTTGCTCCGTTTTGGTTTTAGAATCAGATATTTCTCCAAACAGCGTTTACTCTTTTTCACTCTGGCATATCAAAACTCAGCTCCAAGAAAAAACGGGCTTCTCACTCTCTGAATCTAGAGGAAGATTCAACTCCCTTAGGTAAGCGAACACCCAGCTGAGCAGTCTGAATGATACGTTCGTTTTGTGTTTTAGACGGAGATTTCCAGCTATTTAAGAAATGCTTGCATTTGGCTGGGAAAATGCGTTTTCCGCTTCTTCACAGAAAGGGTTTAGAAACTCCT
Organism: Callithrix jacchus; assembly: GCF_049354715.1. NCBI lineage: Eukaryota > Metazoa > Chordata > Mammalia > Primates > Cebidae > Callithrix > Callithrix jacchus. Next base: position 60,813,407 of record NC_133503.1, on the reverse strand, counting down.
GCAAACACCTATCAGTTTAACCCTTTAAGTTGAACGCACACATTGAAGGCCGTTCTGTTAGGTTGCTCCGTTTTGGTTTTAGAAGCAGATATTTCTCCAAACCGCGTTTACTCCCATTCACTCTGGCATATCAAAACGCAGCTCGGAGAAGCAACGTGCTTCTCACTCTCTGAATCTAGAGGCAGATTGAACTCCCTTAGGTAAGCGAAAACCCAGCAGAGCAGTCTGACGGATACGTTCATTTTGTGTTTTAGACGGAGATTTACAACTATTTGGGAAATGCTTGCATTTGGCTGGGAAAATGCGTTTTCCGCTTCTTCAGAGAAAGGGTTTAGAAACTCCTGCAAACACACATCAGTTGAACTCTGTAAGTTGAACGGACACAGTGAAGGCCGTTTTGTTAGGTTGCTCCGTTTTGGTTTTAGAAGCAGATATTTCTCCAAACCGCGTTTACTCCCATTCACTCTGGCATATCAAAACGCAGCTCCGAAAAGCAACGGGCTTCTCACTCTCTGAATCTAGAGGCAGATTCAACTCCCTTAGGTAAGCGAACACCCAGCAGAGCAGTCTGAAGGATACGTTCGTTTTGTGTTTTAGACGGAGATTTACAGCTATTTGGGAAATGCTTGCATTAGGCTGGGAAATAGCTTTTTTGCTTCTTCACAGAAAGGGTTTAGGAACTCCTGCAAACACACATCACTTTATCTCTGTAATTTGAACGCACACATTGAAGGCCGTTCTGTTAGGTTGCTCCGTTTTGGTTTTAGAAGCAGATATTTCTCCAAACGGCGTTTACTCCCATTCACTCTGGCATATAAAAACGCAGCTCCGAGAAGCAACGTGCTTCTCTCTCTCTGAATCTAGAGGCAGATTCAACTCCCTTAGGTAAGCGAACACCCAGCAGGGCAGTCTGAAGGATACATTCGTTTCGTGTTTTAGACGGAGATTTACAGCTATTTGGGAAATGCTTGCATTGGGATGGGAAAATGCTTTTTCCGCTTGTTCACAGAAAGGGTTTAGAAACTTCTGCAAACACACATCAGTTTAACTCTGTAAGTTGAACGCACACATTGAAGGCCGTTCTGTTAGGTTGCTCCGTTTTGGTTTTAGAATCAGATATTTCTCCAAACCGCGTTTACTCTTTTTCACTCTGGCATATCAAAACTCAGCTCCAAGAAAAAACGGGCTTCTCACTCTCTGAATCTAGAGGGAGATTCAACTCCCTTAGGTAAGCGAACACCCAGCAGAGCAGTCTGAAGAATATGTTCGTTTTTTGTTTTAGACGGAGATTTACAGCTATTTGGGAAATGCTTGCATTTGGCTGGGAAATAGCTTTTTCTTCTTCACAGAAAGCCTTTAGAAACTCCTGCAAACACCTATCAGTTGAACTCTTTAAGGTGAACGCACACATTGAAGGCCGTTCTGTTAGGTTGCTCCGTTTTGTTTTTAGAAACAGATATTTCTCCAAACCGCGTTTACTCCCATTCACTCTGGCGTATCAAAACGCAGCTCCGAGAAGAAACGTGCTTCTCACTCTCTGAATCTAGAGGCTGATTCAACTCCCTTAGGTATGAAAACACCCAGTAGAGCAGTCTGAAGGATACGTTCGTTTTGTGTTTTAGAAGAAGATTTACAGCTATTTGGGAGATGCTAGCATTTTGCTGGGAAATAGCGTTTTTTGCTTCTTCACAGAAAGGGTTTAGAAACTTCTGCAAACACACATCAGTTTAACTCTGTATGTTGAACGCACACATTGAAGGCCGTTCTGTTAGGTTGCTCCGTTTTGGTTTTAGAATCAGATATTTCTCCAAACCGCGTTTACTCTTTTTCACTCTGGCATATCAAAACTGATCTCCAAGAAAAAACGGGCTTCTCACTCTCTGAATCTAGAGGCAGATTCAACTCCCTTACGTAAGCGAACACCCAGCAGGGCAGTCTGAAGGATACATTCGTTTCGTGTTTTAGACGGAGATTTACAGCTATTTGGGAAATGCTTGCATTTGGCTGGGAAATAGCTTTTTTCTTCTTCACAGAAAGCCTTTAGAAACTCCTGCAAACACCTATCAGTTAAACTCTTTAAGGTGAACGCACACATTGAAGGCCGTTCTGTTAGGTTGCTCCGTTTTGTTTTTAGAAACAGATATTTCTCCAAACCGCGTTTACTCCCATTCACTCTGGCATATCAACACGCAGCTCCGAGAAGCAACGGGCTTCTCACTCTCTGAATCTAGAGGCAGATACACCTTTCTTAGGTAAGCGAACACCCAGCAGAGTAGTTTGAAGGATACGTTCGTTTTGTGTTTTAGACGTAGATATACAGGTATTTGAAAAATGCTTGCAATTTGCAGGGAAATAGCGTTTTCTGCTTCTTCACAGAAAATGTTTAGAAACTCCTGCAAACACACATCAGTTTAACTCTGCAACTTGAACGCACACATTGAAGGCCGTTCTGTTAGGTTGCTCCGTTTTGGTTTTAGAAGCAGATATTTCTCCAAACCGCGTTTACTCCGGTTCACTCTGGCATATCAAAACGCAGCTCAGAGAAGCAACGTGCTTCCCACTCTCTGAATCTAGAGGCAGATTGAACTCCCTTAGGTAAGCGAACACCCAGCAGAGCAGTCTGAAGGATACGTTCCTTTTGTGTTTTAGACGGAGATTTACAGCTATTTGGGAAATGCTTGCATTTGGCTGGGAAAATGCGTTTTCCGCTTCTTCAGAGAAAGGGTTTAGAAACTCCTGCAAACACACATCAGTTTAACTCTGTAAGTTGAAAACACACATTGAAGACCGTTCTGTTAGGTTGCTCCGTTTTGGTTTTAGAAGCAGATATTTCTCCAAACCGCGTTTACTCCCATTCACTCTGGCATATCAAAACGCAGCTCGGAGAAGCAACGTGCTTCTCACTCTCTGAATCTAGAGGCAGATTGAACTCCCTTAGGTAAGCGAGAACCCAGCAGAGCAGTCTGAAGGATACGTTCATTTTGTGTTTTAGACGGAGATTTACAACTATTTGGGAAATGCTTGCATTTGGCTGGGAAACTGCGTTTTCCGCTTCTTCAGAGAAAGGGTTTAGAAACTCCTGCAAAGACACATCAGTTGAACTCTGTAAGTTGAACGGACACAGTGAAGGCCGTTTTGTTAGGTTGCTCCGTTTTGGTTTTAGAAGCAGATATTTCTCCAAACCGCGTTTACTCCCATTCACTCTGGCATATCAAAACGCAGCTCCGAAAAGCAACGGGCTTCTCACTCTCTGAATCTAGAGGCAGATTCAACTCCCTTAGGTAAGCGAACACCCAGCAGAGCAGTCTGAAGGATACGTTCGTTTTGTGTTTTAGACGGAGATTTACAGCTATTTGGGAAATGCTTGCATTTGGCTGGGAAATAGCTTTTTTGCTTCTTCACAGAAAGGGTTTAGGAACTCCTGCAAACACACATCACTTTATCTCTGTAATTTGAATGCACACATTGAAGGCCGTTCTGTTAGGTTGCTCCGTTTTGGTTTTAGAAGCAGATATTTCTCCAAACGGCGTTTACTCCCATTCACTCTGGCATATAAAAACGCAGCTCCGAGAAGCAACGTGCTTCTCTCTCTCTGAATCTAGAGGCAGATTCAACTCCCTTAGGTAAGCGAACACCCAGCAGGGCAGTCTGAAGGATACATTCGTTTCGTGTTTTAGACGGAGATTTACAGCTATTTGGGAAATGCTTGCATTGGGCTGGGAAAATGCTTTTTCCGCTTGTTCACAGAAAGGGTTTAGAAACTTCTGCAAACACACATCAGTTTAACTCTGTAAGTTGAACGCACACATTGAAGGCCGTTCTGTTAGGTTGCTCCGTTTTGGTTTTAGAATCAGATATTTCTCCAAACCGCGTTTACTCTTTTTCACTCTGGCATATCAAAACTCAGCTCCAAGAAAAAACGGGCTTCTCACTCTCTGAATCTAGAGGGAGATTCAACTCCCTTAGGTAAGCGAACACCCAGCAGAGCAGTCTGAAGAATATGTTCGTTTTGTGTTTTAGACGGAGATTTACAGCTATTTGGGAAATGCTTGCATTTGGCTGGGAAATAGCTTTTTTCTTCTTCACAGAAAGCCTTTAGAAACTCCTGCAAACACCTATCAGTTAAACTCTTTAAGGTGAACGCACACATTGAAGGCCGTTCTGTTAGGTTGCTCCGTTTTCTTTTTAGAAACAGATATTTCTCCAAACCGCGTTTACTCCCATTCACTCTGGCGTATCAAAACGCAGCTCCGAGAAGCAACGTGCTTCTCACTCTCTCAATCTAGAGGCAGATTCAACTCCCTTAGGTAAGCGAACACCCAGCAGAGCAGTCTGAAGTATACGTTCGATTTGTGTTTTAAACGTAGATTTACAGCTATTTGGGAAATGCTTGCATTTGGCTGGGAAATAGCTTTTTTGCTTCTTCACAGAAAGGGTTTAGAAACTCCTGCAAACACACATCAGTTTAACTCTTTAATTGGAACGCACACATTGAAGGCCGTTCTGTTAGTTTGCTCCGTTTTGGTTTTAGAAGCAGATATTTCTTCAAACCGCGTTTACTCCCATTCACTCTGGCATATCAAAACGCAGCTCCGAGAAGCAACGTGCTTCTCACTCTCTCAATCTAGAGGCAGATTCAACTCCCTTAGGTAAGCGAATACCCAGCAGAGCAGTCTGAAGGATACGTTCGATTTGTGTTTTAGACGGAGATACACAGCTATTTGGGAAATGCTCGCATTTGGCTGGGAAATAGCTTTTTTGCTTCTTCACAGAAAGGGTTTAGAAACTCCTGCAAACACACATCCGTTTAACTCTGTAAGTTGAACGAACACATTGAAGGCCGTTCTGTTAGGTTTCTCCGTTTTTGTTTTAGAAGCAGATATTTCTCCAAACGGCGTTTACTCCCATTCACTCTGGCATATCAAAACGCAGTTCCGAGAAGCAAAGTGCTTCTCACTCTCTCAATCTAGAGGCAGATTCAACTCCCTTAGGTAAGCGAACACTTAGCAGAGCAGTCTGAAGGATACGTTCGTTTCGTGTTTTAGACGGAGATTTACAGCTATTTTGGAAATGCTTGCATTTTGCTGGGAAAATGCTTTTTCCACTTCTTCACAGAAAGGGTTTAGAAACTCCTGCAACAACACATCAGTTTAACTCTATAAGTTGAACGCACACATTGAAGGCCGTTCTGTTAGGTTACTCCGTTTTGGTTTAGAAGCAGATATTTCTCCAAACCGCGTTTACTCCCATTCACTCTGGCATATCAAAACGCAGCTCCAAGAAGCAACGGGCTTCTCACTCTCTGAATCTAGAGGGAAATTCAACTTTCTTAGGTAAGCGAACACCCAGCAGAGCAGTCTGAAGGATACGTTCGTTTTGTGTTTTAGAGGTAGATTTACAGCTATTTGTGAAATGCTTGCATTTTGCTGGAAAATGACGTTTTTTACTTCTCCACAGAAAATGTTTAGAAACTCCTGCAAACACACATCAGTTTAACTCTGTAAGTTGAACGCACACATTGTAGGCCGTTCTGTTAGGTTGCTCCGTTTTGGTATTAGAAGCAGATATTTCTCCAATCCGCGTTTTCTCCCATTCACTCTGGCATATCAAAACGCAGCTCCGAAAAGCAACGTGCTTCTCACTCTCTGAATCTAGAGGCAGATTGAACTCCCTTAGGTAAGCGAACACCCAGCAGAGCAGTCTGAAGGATACGTTCCTTTTGTGTTTTAGACGGAGATTTACAGCTATTTGGGAAATGCTTGCATTTGGCTGGGAAAATGCGTTTTCCGCTTCTTCAGAGAAAGGGTTTAGAAACTCCTGCAAACACACATCAGTTTAGCTCTGTAAGTTGAACGCACACATTGAAGACCGTTTTGTTAGGTTGCTCCGATTTGGTTTTAGAATCAGATATTTCTCCAAACCGCGTTTTCTCCCATTCACTCTGGCATATCAAAATGCAGCTCCGAGAAGCAACGTGCTTCTCACTCTCTCAATCTAGAGGCAGATTCAACTCCCTTAGGTAAGAAAACACCCAGCAGAGCAGTCTGAAGGTTACGTTCATTTTGTGTTATACACGGAGGTTTGCAGCTATTTGGGAAATGCTTGCAAGTGGCTGGGAAAATGTGCTTTCCGCTTCTTCACAGAAAGGGGTTAAAAACTCCTGCAAACACACATAAATTTATCTCTGTAAGTTGAACGCACACATTGAAGGCCGTTCTGTTAAGTTGTTCCGTTTTGGTTTTAGAAGCAGATATTTCTCCAAACCGCGTTTACTCCCATTGACTCTGGCGTATCAAAACGCAGATCCGAGAAGAAACGTGCTTTTCACTCTGAATCTAGAGGCTGATTCAACTCCCTTAGTTATGAAAACACCCAGCAGAGCAGTCTGAAGGATACGTTCGTTTTGTGTTTTAGACGTAGATTTACAGCTATTTGGGAAATGCTTGCATTTAACTGAAAAATAGCGTTTTCCGCTTCTTCACAGAAAGAATTGAGAAACTCCTGCAAACACACATCAGTTTATCGCTGTAGGTTGAATGCACACATTGAAGGCCGTTGTGTTACTTTGCTCCGTTTTGGTTTTAGAAGCAGATATTTCTCCAAACCGCGTTTACTCCCTTTCACTCTGGCATATCAAAACGCAGCTCCGAGAAGCAACTTGTTTCTCACTCTCTGAATCTAGAGGCAGATTGAACTTCCTTAGGTAACAGAACACCCAGCAGAGCAGTCTGAAAGATACGTTCGTTTTGTGTTTTAAACGGAGATTTCCAGCTATTTTGGCAGTGCTTGCATTTGGCTGGGAAAATGCGTATTCCGCTTCTTCACAGAAAGTGTTTCGAAACTCCTGCAAACCAACGTCACTTTAACTCTGTAAGTTGAACGCACACATTGAAGGCCGTTCTGTTAGGTTGCTCCGTTTTGGATTTAGAAGCAGATATTTCTCCAAACCGGGTTTACTCCCATTCACTCTGGCATATCAAAACGCAGCTCCGAGAAGCAACGGGCTTCTTACTTTTTGAATCTAGAGGCAGATTCAACTCCCTTAGGTAAGCGAACACCCAGCAGAGCAGTCTGAAGGATACGTTCGTTTTGTGTTTTAGACGTAGATTTACAGCTATTTGGGAAATGCTTGCATTTTGCTGGGAAATAGCGTTTTTTGCTTCTTCACAGAAAATGTTTAGAAACTCCTGCAAACACACATCAGTTTAACTCTGTAAGTTGAACGCACACATTGAAGGCCGTTCCGTTAGGTTGCTCCGTTTTGGTTTTAGAAGCCGATATTTCTCCAAACCGCATTTACTACCATTCACTCTGGCATATCAAAACGCAGCTCCGAGAAGCAACGTGCCTCTCACTCTCTGAATCTAGAGGCAGATTCAACTTTCTTAGGTAAGCGGACACCCAGCAGAGCAGTCTGAAAAATACGTTCATTTTGTGTTCTAGACGGAGATTTAAAACTATTTGGGAAATGCTTGCATTTGGCTGGGAAAATGCGTTTCCACTTCTTCAGAGAAAGGGTTTAGAAACTCCTGCAAACACACATCAGCTTAACTCTGTAAGTTGAACGCCCACCTTGAAGACCGTTCTGTTAGGTTGTTCCGTTTTGGTTTTAGAAACATATTTCTCCAAACCGCGTTTTCTCCCATTCACTCAGGCATATCAAAACGCAGCTCCGAGAAGCAACGGGCTTCTCACTCTCTGAATCTAGAGGCAGATTCAACTTCCTTAGGTAAACGAACACCCAGCAGAGCAGTCTGAAGGATACGTTCGTTTTGTGTTTTTGACGGAGATTTAAAGCTATTTGGGAAATGCATGCATTTGGCTGCGAATTAGCGTTTTCCGCTTCTTCAGAGAAAGGGTTTAGAAACTCCTGCAAACACATTTCAGTTTAACTCTGTAAGTTGAACGCACACATTGAAGACCGTTCTGTTAGGTTGTTCCATTTTGGTTTTAGAAGCAGATATTACTCCAAACGGCGTTTTCTCCCATTCACTCTGGCATATCAAAACGCAGCTCCGAGAAGCAACGTGCTTCTCACTGTCTCAATCTAGAGGCAGATTCAACTCCCTTAGGTAAGCGAACACCCAGCAGAGCAGTCTGAAGGATACGTTCGATTTGTGTTTTAAACGTAGATTTACAGCTATTTGGGAAATGCTAGCATTTGGCTGGGAAATAGCTTTTTTGCTTCTTCACAGAAAGGGTTTAGAAACTCCTGCAAACACACATCAGTTTAACTCTTTAATTGGAACGCACACATTGAAGGCCGTTCTGTTAGTTTGCTCCGTTTTGGTTTTAGAAGCAGATATTTCTCCAAACCGCGTTTTCTCCCATTCATTCTGGCATATCAAAACGCAGCTCCGAGAAGCAACGTGCTTCTCACTCTCTGAATCTCGTGGCAGATTCAACTTTCTTAGGTAAGCGAACACCCAGCAGAGCAGTCTGAAGGATACGTTCGTTTTGTGTTTTAGACGTCGATTTACAGCTATTTGTGAAATGCTTGCATTTTGCTGGGAAAAAGCGTTTTCTGCTTCTTCACAGAAAATGTTTAGAAACTCCTGCACACACACATCAGTTTAACTCTGTAAGTTGAACGCACACATTGAAGGCCGTTCTGTTAGGTTGCTCCGTTTTATTTTTAGAAGCAGATATTTCTCCAAACCGCGTTTACTCCTGTTCACTCTGGCATATAAAAACGCAGCTCCGAGAAGCAACGTGCTTCTCACTCTCTGAATCTAGAGGCAGATTCAACTCCCTTAGGTAAGCGAACACCCAGCAGAGCAGTCTGAAGGATACGTTCATTTTGTGTTTTAGACGGAGATTTACAACTATTTGGGAAATGCTTGCATTTGGCTGGGAAAATGCGTTTTCCGCTTCTTCAGAGAAAGGGTTTAGAAACTCCTGCAAACACACATCAGTTGAACTCTGTAAGTTGAACGGACAAAGTGAATGCCGTTTTGTTAGGTTGCTCCGTTTTGGTTTTAGAAGCAGATATTTCTCCAAACCGCGTTTACTCTTTTTCACTCTGGCATATCAAAACTCAGCTCCAAGAAAAAACGGTCTTCTCACTCTCTGAATCTAGAGGCAGATTCAACTCCCTTAGGTAAGCGAACACCCAGCAGAGCAGTCTGAAGAATATGTTCGTTTTGTGTTTTAGACGGAGATTTACAGCTATTTGGGAAATGCTTGCATTTGGCTGGGAAATAGCTTTTTTCTTCTTCACAGAAAGCCTTTAGAAACTCCTGCAAACACCTATCAGTTAAACTCTTTAAGGTGAACGCACACATTGCAGGCCGTTCTGTTAGGTTGCTCCGTTTTGTTTTTAGAAACAGATATTTCTCCAAACCGCGTTTACTCCCATTCACTCTGGCGTATCAAAACGCAGCTTTGAGAAGAAACGTGCTTCTCACTCTCTGAATCTAGAGGCTGATTCAACTCCCTTAGGTATGAAAACACCCAGCAGAGCAGTCTGAAGGATACGTTCGTTTTGTGTTTTAGAAGGAGATTTACAGCTATTTGGGAGATGCTAGCATTTTGCTGGGAAATAGCGTTTTTTGCTTCTTCACAGAAAGGGTTTAGAAACTTCTGCAAACACACATCAGTTTAACTCTGTATGTTGAACGCACACATTGAAGGCCGTTCTGTTAGGTTGCTCCGTTTTGGTTTTAGAATCAGATATTTCTCCAAACAGCGTTTACTCTTTTTCACTCTGGCATATCAAAACTCAGCTCCAAGAAAAAACGGGCTTCTCACTCTCTGAATCTAGAGGAAGATTCAACTCCCTTAGGTAAGCGAACACCCAGCTGAGCAGTCTGAATGATACGTTCGTTTTGTGTTTTAGACGGAGATTTCCAGCTATTTAAGAAATGCTTGCATTTGGCTGGGAAAATGCGTTTTCCGCTTCTTCACAGAAAGGGTTTAGAAACTCCTGCAAACACCTATCAGTTTAACCCTTTAAGTTGAACGCACACATTGAAGGCCGTTCTGTTAGGTTGCTCCGTTTTGGTTTTAGAAGCAGATATTTCTCCAAACCGCGTTTACTCCCATTCACTCTGGCATATCAAAACGCAGCTCGGAGAAGCAACGTGCTTCTCACTCTCTGAATCTAGAGGCAGATTGAACTCCCTTAGGTAAGCGAAAACCCAGCAGAGCAGTCTGACGGATACGTTCATTTTGTGTTTTAGACGGAGATTTACAACTATTTGGGAAATGCTTGCATTTGGCTGGGAAAATGCGTTTTCCGCTTCTTCAGAGAAAGGGTTTAGAAACTCCTGCAAACACACATCAGTTGAACTCTGTAAGTTGAACGGACACAGTGAAGGCCGTTTTGTTAGGTTGCTCCGTTTTGGTTTTAGAAGCAGATATTTCTCCAAACCGCGTTTACTCCCATTCACTCTGGCATATCAAAACGCAGCTCCGAAAAGCAACGGGCTTCTCACTCTCTGAATCTAGAGGCAGATTCAACTCCCTTAGGTAAGCGAACACCCAGCAGAGCAGTCTGAAGGATACGTTCGTTTTGTGTTTTAGACGGAGATTTACAGCTATTTGGGCAATGCTTGCATTAGGCTGGGAAATAGCTTTTTTGCTTCTTCACAGAAAGGGTTTAGGAACTCCTGCAAACACACATCACTTTATCTCTGTAATTTGAACGCACACATTGAAGGCCGTTCTGTTAGGTTGCTCCGTTTTGGTTTTAGAAGCAGATATTTCTCCAAACGGCGTTTACTCCCATTCACTCTGGCATATAAAAACGCAGCTCCGAGAAGCAACGTGCTTCTCTCTCTCTGAATCTAGAGGCAGATTCAACTCCCTTAGGTAAGCGAACACCCAGCAGGGCAGTCTGAAGGATACATTCGTTTCGTGTTTTAGACGGAGATTTACAGCTATTTGGGAAATGCTTGCATTGGGATGGGAAAATGCTTTTTCCGCTTGTTCACAGAAAGGGTTTAGAAACTTCTGCAAACACACATCAGTTTAACTCTGTAAGTTGAACGCACACATTGAAGGCCGTTCTGTTAGGTTGCTCCGTTTTGGTTTTAGAATCAGATATTTCTCCAAACCGCGTTTACTCTTTTTCACTCTGGCATATCAAAACTCAGCTCCAAGAAAAAACGGGCTTCTCACTCTCTGAATCTAGAGGGAGATTCAACTCCCTTAGGTAAGCGAACACCCAGCAGAGCAGTCTGAAGAATATGTTCGTTTTTTGTTTTAGACGGAGATTTACAGCTATTTGGGAAATGCTTGCATTTGGCTGGGAAATAGCTTTTTCTTCTTCACAGAAAGCCTTTAGAAACTCCTGCAAACACCTATCAGTTGAACTCTTTAAGGTGAACGCACACATTGAAGGCCGTTCTGTTAGGTTGCTCCGTTTTGTTTTTAGAAACAGATATTTCTCCAAACCGCGTTTACTCCCATTCACTCTGGCGTATCAAAACGCAGCTCCGAGAAGAAACGTGCTTCTCACTCTCTGAATCTAGAGGCTGATTCAACTCCCTTAGGTATGAAAACACCCAGTAGAGCAGTCTGAAGGATACGTTCGTTTTGTGTTTTAGAAGAAGATTTACAGCTATTTGGGAGATGCTAGCATTTTGCTGGGAAATAGCGTTTTTTGCTTCTTCACAGAAAGGGTTTAGAAACTTCTGCAAACACACATCAGTTTAACTCTGTATGTTGAACGCACACATTGAAGGCCGTTCTGTTAGGTTGCTCCGTTTTGGTTTTAGAATCAGATATTTCTCCAAACCGCGTTTACTCTTTTTCACTCTGGCATATCAAAACTGATCTCCAAGAAAAAACGGGCTTCTCACTCTCTGAATCTAGAGGCAGATTCAACTCCCTTACGTAAGCGAACACCCAGCAGGGCAGTCTGAAGGATACATTCGTTTCGTGTTTTAGACGGAGATTTACAGCTATTTGGGAAATGCTTGCATTTGGCTGGGAAATAGCTTTTTTCTTCTTCACAGAAAGCCTTTAGAAACTCCTGCAAACACCTATCAGTTAAACTCTTTAAGGTGAACGCACACATTGAAGGCCGTTCTGTTAGGTTGCTCCGTTTTGTTTTTAGAAACAGATATTTCTCCAAACCGCGTTTACTCCCATTCACTCTGGCATATCAACACGCAGCTCCGAGAAGCAACGGGCTTCTCACTCTCTGAATCTAGAGGCAGATACACCTTTCTTAGGTAAGCGAACACCCAGCAGAGTAGTTTGAAGGATACGTTCGTTTTGTGTTTTAGACGTAGATATACAGGTATTTGAAAAATGCTTGCAATTTGCAGGGAAATAGCGTTTTCTGCTTCTTCACAGAAAATGTTTAGAAACTCCTGCAAACACACATCAGTTTAACTCTGCAACTTGAACGCACACATTGAAGGCCGTTCTGTTAGGTTGCTCCGTTTTGGTTTTAGAAGCAGATATTTCTCCAAACCGCGTTTACTCCGGTTCACTCTGGCATATCAAAACGCAGCTCAGAGAAGCAACGTGCTTCCCACTCTCTGAATCTAGAGGCAGATTGAACTCCCTTAGGTAAGCGAACACCCAGCAGAGCAGTCTGAAGGATACGTTCCTTTTGTGTTTTAGACGGAGATTTACAGCTATTTGGGAAATGCTTGCATTTGGCTGGGAAAATGCGTTTTCCGCTTCTTCAGAGAAAGGGTTTAGAAACTCCTGCAAACACACATCAGTTTAACTCTGTAAGTTGAAAACACACATTGAAGACCGTTCTGTTAGGTTGCTCCGTTTTGGTTTTAGAAGCAGATATTTCTCCAAACCGCGTTTACTCCCATTCACTCTGGCATATCAAAACGCAGCTCGGAGAAGCAACGTGCTTCTCACTCTCTGAATCTAGAGGCAGATTGAACTCCCTTAGGTAAGCGAGAACCCAGCAGAGCAGTCTGAAGGATACGTTCATTTTGTGTTTTAGACGGAGATTTACAACTATTTGGGAAATGCTTGCATTTGGCTGGGAAACTGCGTTTTCCGCTTCTTCAGAGAAAGGGTTTAGAAACTCCTGCAAAGACACATCAGTTGAACTCTGTAAGTTGAACGGACACAGTGAAGGCCGTTTTGTTAGGTTGCTCCGTTTTGGTTTTAGAAGCAGATATTTCTCCAAACCGCGTTTACTCCCATTCACTCTGGCATATCAAAACGCAGCTCCGAAAAGCAACGGGCTTCTCACTCTCTGAATCTAGAGGCAGATTCAACTCCCTTAGGTAAGCGAACACCCAGCAGAGCAGTCTGAAGGATACGTTCGTTTTGTGTTTTAGACGGAGATTTACAGCTATTTGGGAAATGCTTGCATTTGGCTGGGAAATAGCTTTTTTGCTTCTTCACAGAAAGGGTTTAGGAACTCCTGCAAACACACATCACTTTATCTCTGTAATTTGAATGCACACATTGAAGGCCGTTCTGTTAGGTTGCTCCGTTTTGGTTTTAGAAGCAGATATTTCTCCAAACGGCGTTTACTCCCATTCACTCTGGCATATAAAAACGCAGCTCCGAGAAGCAACGTGCTTCTCTCTCTCTGAATCTAGAGGCAGATTCAACTCCCTTAGGTAAGCGAACACCCAGCAGGGCAGTCTGAAGGATACATTCGTTTCGTGTTTTAGACGGAGATTTACAGCTATTTGGGAAATGCTTGCATTGGGCTGGGAAAATGCTTTTTCCGCTTGTTCACAGAAAGGGTTTAGAAACTTCTGCAAACACACATCAGTTTAACTCTGTAAGTTGAACGCACACATTGAAGGCCGTTCTGTTAGGTTGCTCCGTTTTGGTTTTAGAATCAGATATTTCTCCAAACCGCGTTTACTCTTTTTCACTCTGGCATATCAAAACTCAGCTCCAAGAAAAAACGGGCTTCTCACTCTCTGAATCTAGAGGGAGATTCAACTCCCTTAGGTAAGCGAACACCCAGCAGAGCAGTCTGAAGAATATGTTCGTTTTGTGTTTTAGACGGAGATTTACAGCTATTTGGGAAATGCTTGCATTTGGCTGGGAAATAGCTTTTTTCTTCTTCACAGAAAGCCTTTAGAAACTCCTGCAAACACCTATCAGTTAAACTCTTTAAGGTGAACGCACACATTGAAGGCCGTTCTGTTAGGTTGCTCCGTTTTCTTTTTAGAAACAGATATTTCTCCAAACCGCGTTTACTCCCATTCACTCTGGCGTATCAAAACGCAGCTCCGAGAAGCAACGTGCTTCTCACTCTCTCAATCTAGAGGCAGATTCAACTCCCTTAGGTAAGCGAACACCCAGCAGAGCAGTCTGAAGTATACGTTCGATTTGTGTTTTAAACGTAGATTTACAGCTATTTGGGAAATGCTTGCATTTGGCTGGGAAATAGCTTTTTTGCTTCTTCACAGAAAGGGTTTAGAAACTCCTGCAAACACACATCAGTTTAACTCTTTAATTGGAACGCACACATTGAAGGCCGTTCTGTTAGTTTGCTCCGTTTTGGTTTTAGAAGCAGATATTTCTTCAAACCGCGTTTACTCCCATTCACTCTGGCATATCAAAACGCAGCTCCGAGAAGCAACGTGCTTCTCACTCTCTCAATCTAGAGGCAGATTCAACTCCCTTAGGTAAGCGAATACCCAGCAGAGCAGTCTGAAGGATACGTTCGATTTGTGTTTTAGACGGAGATACACAGCTATTTGGGAAATGCTCGCATTTGGCTGGGAAATAGCTTTTTTGCTTCTTCACAGAAAGGGTTTAGAAACTCCTGCAAACACACATCCGTTTAACTCTGTAAGTTGAACGAACACATTGAAGGCCGTTCTGTTAGGTTTCTCCGTTTTTGTTTTAGAAGCAGATATTTCTCCAAACGGCGTTTACTCCCATTCACTCTGGCATATCAAAACGCAGTTCCGAGAAGCAAAGTGCTTCTCACTCTCTCAATCTAGAGGCAGATTCAACTCCCTTAGGTAAGCGAACACTTAGCAGAGCAGTCTGAAGGATACGTTCGTTTCGTGTTTTAGACGGAGATTTACAGCTATTTTGGAAATGCTTGCATTTTGCTGGGAAAATGCTTTTTCCACTTCTTCACAGAAAGGGTTTAGAAACTCCTGCAACAACACATCAGTTTAACTCTATAAGTTGAACGCACACATTGAAGGCCGTTCTGTTAGGTTACTCCGTTTTGGTTTAGAAGCAGATATTTCTCCAAACCGCGTTTACTCCCATTCACTCTGGCATATCAAAACGCAGCTCCAAGAAGCAACGGGCTTCTCACTCTCTGAATCTAGAGGGAAATTCAACTTTCTTAGGTAAGCGAACACCCAGCAGAGCAGTCTGAAGGATACGTTCGTTTTGTGTTTTAGAGGTAGATTTACAGCTATTTGTGAAATGCTTGCATTTTGCTGGAAAATGACGTTTTTTACTTCTCCACAGAAAATGTTTAGAAACTCCTGCAAACACACATCAGTTTAACTCTGTAAGTTGAACGCACACATTGTAGGCCGTTCTGTTAGGTTGCTCCGTTTTGGTATTAGAAGCAGATATTTCTCCAATCCGCGTTTTCTCCCATTCACTCTGGCATATCAAAACGCAGCTCCGAAAAGCAACGTGCTTCTCACTCTCTGAATCTAGAGGCAGATTGAACTCCCTTAGGTAAGCGAACACCCAGCAGAGCAGTCTGAAGGATACGTTCCTTTTGTGTTTTAGACGGAGATTTACAGCTATTTGGGAAATGCTTGCATTTGGCTGGGAAAATGCGTTTTCCGCTTCTTCAGAGAAAGGGTTTAGAAACTCCTGCAAACACACATCAGTTTAGCTCTGTAAGTTGAACGCACACATTGAAGACCGTTTTGTTAGGTTGCTCCGATTTGGTTTTAGAATCAGATATTTCTCCAAACCGCGTTTTCTCCCATTCACTCTGGCATATCAAAATGCAGCTCCGAGAAGCAACGTGCTTCTCACTCTCTCAATCTAGAGGCAGATTCAACTCCCTTAGGTAAGAAAACACCCAGCAGAGCAGTCTGAAGGTTACGTTCATTTTGTGTTATACACGGAGGTTTGCAGCTATTTGGGAAATGCTTGCAAGTGGCTGGGAAAATGTGCTTTCCGCTTCTTCACAGAAAGGGGTTAAAAACTCCTGCAAACACACATAAATTTATCTCTGTAAGTTGAACGCACACATTGAAGGCCGTTCTGTTAAGTTGTTCCGTTTTGGTTTTAGAAGCAGATATTTCTCCAAACCGCGTTTACTCCCATTGACTCTGGCGTATCAAAACGCAGATCCGAGAAGAAACGTGCTTTTCACTCTGAATCTAGAGGCTGATTCAACTCCCTTAGTTATGAAAACACCCAGCAGAGCAGTCTGAAGGATACGTTCGTTTTGTGTTTTAGACGTAGATTTACAGCTATTTGGGAAATGCTTGCATTTAACTGAAAAATAGCGTTTTCCGCTTCTTCACAGAAAGAATTGAGAAACTCCTGCAAACACACATCAGTTTATCGCTGTAGGTTGAATGCACACATTGAAGGCCGTTGTGTTACTTTGCTCCGTTTTGGTTTTAGAAGCAGATATTTCTCCAAACCGCGTTTACTCCCTTTCACTCTGGCATATCAAAACGCAGCTCCGAGAAGCAACTTGTTTCTCACTCTCTGAATCTAGAGGCAGATTGAACTTCCTTAGGTAACAGAACACCCAGCAGAGCAGTCTGAAAGATACGTTCGTTTTGTGTTTTAAACGGAGATTTCCAGCTATTTTGGCAGTGCTTGCATTTGGCTGGGAAAATGCGTATTCCGCTTCTTCACAGAAAGTGTTTCGAAACTCCTGCAAACCAACGTCACTTTAACTCTGTAAGTTGAACGCACACATTGAAGGCCGTTCTGTTAGGTTGCTCCGTTTTGGATTTAGAAGCAGATATTTCTCCAAACCGGGTTTACTCCCATTCACTCTGGCATATCAAAACGCAGCTCCGAGAAGCAACGGGCTTCTTACTTTTTGAATCTAGAGGCAGATTCAACTCCCTTAGGTAAGCGAACACCCAGCAGAGCAGTCTGAAGGATACGTTCGTTTTGTGTTTTAGACGTAGATTTACAGCTATTTGGGAAATGCTTGCATTTTGCTGGGAAATAGCGTTTTTTGCTTCTTCACAGAAAATGTTTAGAAACTCCTGCAAACACACATCAGTTTAACTCTGTAAGTTGAACGCACACATTGAAGGCCGTTCCGTTAGGTTGCTCCGTTTTGGTTTTAGAAGCCGATATTTCTCCAAACCGCATTTACTACCATTCACTCTGGCATATCAAAACGCAGCTCCGAGAAGCAACGTGCCTCTCACTCTCTGAATCTAGAGGCAGATTCAACTTTCTTAGGTAAGCGGACACCCAGCAGAGCAGTCTGAAAAATACGTTCATTTTGTGTTCTAGACGGAGATTTAAAACTATTTGGGAAATGCTTGCATTTGGCTGGGAAAATGCGTTTCCACTTCTTCAGAGAAAGGGTTTAGAAACTCCTGCAAACACACATCAGCTTAACTCTGTAAGTTGAACGCCCACCTTGAAGACCGTTCTGTTAGGTTGTTCCGTTTTGGTTTTAGAAACATATTTCTCCAAACCGCGTTTTCTCCCATTCACTCAGGCATATCAAAACGCAGCTCCGAGAAGCAACGGGCTTCTCACTCTCTGAATCTAGAGGCAGATTCAACTTCCTTAGGTAAACGAACACCCAGCAGAGCAGTCTGAAGGATACGTTCGTTTTGTGTTTTTGACGGAGATTTAAAGCTATTTGGGAAATGCATGCATTTGGCTGCGAATTAGCGTTTTCCGCTTCTTCAGAGAAAGGGTTTAGAAACTCCTGCAAACACATTTCAGTTTAACTCTGTAAGTTGAACGCACACATTGAAGACCGTTCTGTTAGGTTGTTCCATTTTGGTTTTAGAAGCAGATATTACTCCAAACGGCGTTTTCTCCCATTCACTCTGGCATATCAAAACGCAGCTCCGAGAAGCAACGTGCTTCTCACTGTCTCAATCTAGAGGCAGATTCAACTCCCTTAGGTAAGCGAACACCCAGCAGAGCAGTCTGAAGGATACGTTCGATTTGTGTTTTAAACGTAGATTTACAGCTATTTGGGAAATGCTAGCATTTGGCTGGGAAATAGCTTTTTTGCTTCTTCACAGAAAGGGTTTAGAAACTCCTGCAAACACACATCAGTTTAACTCTTTAATTGGAACGCACACATTGAAGGCCGTTCTGTTAGTTTGCTCCGTTTTGGTTTTAGAAGCAGATATTTCTCCAAACCGCGTTTTCTCCCATTCATTCTGGCATATCAAAACGCAGCTCCGAGAAGCAACGTGCTTCTCACTCTCTGAATCTCGTGGCAGATTCAACTTTCTTAGGTAAGCGAACACCCAGCAGAGCAGTCTGAAGGATACGTTCGTTTTGTGTTTTAGACGTCGATTTACAGCTATTTGTGAAATGCTTGCATTTTGCTGGGAAAAAGCGTTTTCTGCTTCTTCACAGAAAATGTTTAGAAACTCCTGCACACACACATCAGTTTAACTCTGTAAGTTGAACGCACACATTGAAGGCCGTTCTGTTAGGTTGCTCCGTTTTATTTTTAGAAGCAGATATTTCTCCAAACCGCGTTTACTCCTGTTCACTCTGGCATATAAAAACGCAGCTCCGAGAAGCAACGTGCTTCTCACTCTCTGAATCTAGAGGCAGATTGAACTCCCTTAGGTAAACGAACACCCAGCAGAGCAGTCTGAAGGATAAGCTCATTTTGTGTTTTAGACGGAAATTTACAGCTATTTGGGAAATGCTTGCATTTGGCTGGGAAAATGCGTTTTCCGCTTCTTCAGAGAAAGGGTTTAGAAACTCCTGCAAACACACATCAGTTTAGCTCTGTAAGTTGAACGGACGCATTGAAGGCCGTTCTGTTAGGTAGCTCCGTTTTGGTTTTAGAAGCTGATATTTCTCCAAACCGCGTTTACTCCCATTCACTCTGGCATATCAAAACGCAGCTCCGAGAAGCAACATGCTTCTCACTGTCTGAATCTAGAGGCAGATTGAACTCCCTTAGGTAAGCGAACACCCAGCAGAGCAGTCTGAATGATACATTCGTTTCGTGTTTTAGACGGAGATTTACAGCTATTTGGGAAATGCTTGCATTTGGCTGGGAAATAGCTTTTTTGCTTCTTCACAGAAAGGGTTTAGAAACTCCTGCAAACACACATCAGTTTAACTCTTTAATTGGAACGCACACATTGAAGGCCGTTCTGTTAGTTTGCTCCGTTTTGGTTTTAGAAGCAGATATTTCTCCAAACCGCGTTTACTCCCATTCACTCTGGCATATCAAAACGCAGCTCCGAGAAGCAACGTGCTTCTCACTCTCTCAATCTAGAGGCAGATTCAACTCCCTTAGGTAAGCGAATACCCAGCAGAGCAGTCTGAAGGATACGTTCGATTTGTGTTTTAGACGGAGATACACAGCTATTTGGGAAATGCTTGCATTTGGCTGGGAAATAGCTTTTTTTCTTCTTCACAGAAAGGGTTTAGAAACTCCTGCAAACACACATCCGTTTAACTCTGTAAGTTGAACGAACACATTGAAGGTCGTTCTGTTAGGTTTCTTTGTTTTTGTTTTAGAAGCAGATATTTCTCCAAACGGCGTTTACTCCCATTCACTCTGGCATATCAAAACGCAGCTCCGAGAAGCAACGTGCTTCTCACTCTCTCAATCTAGAGGCAGATTCAACTCCCTTAGGTAAGCGAACACCCAGCAGAGCAGTCTGAAGGATACATTCGTTTCCTGTTTTAGACGGAGATTTACAGCTATTTGGGAAATGCTTGCATTTGGCTGGGAAAATGCGTTTTCCGCTTCTTCACAGAAAAAGTTTAGAAACTTCTGCAAACACACATCAGTTTAACTCTGTAGGTTGAACGCACGCATTGAAGGCCGTTCTGTTAGGTAGCTCCGTTTTGGTTTTAGAAGCTGATATTTCTCCAAACCGCGTTTACTCCCATTCACTCTGGCATATCTAAACGCAGCTCCGAGAAGCAATGTGCTTCTCACTCTCTGAATCTAGAGGCAGATTCAACTCCCTTAGGTAAGCGAACACCCAGCAGAGCAGTCTGAAGGATACGTTCGTTTCGTGTTTTAGACGGAGATTTACAGCTATTTTGGAAATGCTTGCATTTTGCTGGGAAAATGCTTTTTCCACTTCTTCACAGAAAGGGTTTAGAAACTCCTGCAACAACACATCAGTTTAACTCTATAAGTTGAACGCACACATTTAAGGCCGTTCTGTTAGGTTGCTCCGTTTTGGTTTTAGAAGCAGATATTTCTCCAAACCGCGTTTACTCCCATTCACTCTGGCATATCAAAACGCAGCTCCAAGAAGCAACGGGCTTCTCACTCTCTGAATCTAGAGGGAGATTCAACTTTCTTAGGTAAGCGAACACCCAGCAGAGCAGTCTGAAGGATACGTTCGTTTTGTGTTTTAGAGGTAGATTTACAGCTATTTGTGAAATGCTTGCATTTTGCTGGAAAAAAACGTTTTTTACTTCTCCACAGAAAATGTTTAGAAACTCCTGCAAACACACATCAGTTTAACTCTGTAAGTTGAACGCACACATTGAAGGCCGTTCTGTTAGGTTGCTCCGTTTTGGTTTTAGAAGCAGATATTTCTCCAATCCGCGTTTTCTCCCATTCACTCTGGCATATCAAAACGCAGCTCCGAAAAGCAACGTGCTTCTCACTCTCTGAATCTAGAGGCAGATTGAACTCCCTTAGGTAAGCGAACACCCAGCAGAGCAGTCTGAAGGATACGTTCATTTTGCGTTTTACACGGAGATTTACAGCTATTTGGGAAATGCTTGCATTTGGCTGGGAAAATGCGTATTTCGCTTCTTCAGAGAAAGTGTTTAGAAACTCCGGCAAACATACATCAGTTTAACTCTGTACGTTGAACGCACACATTGAAGACCGTTCTGTTAGGTTGTTCCGTTTTGGTTTTAGAAGCAGATATTTCTCCAAACCGCGTTTTCTCCCATTTACTCTGGCATATCACAACGCAGCTCCGAGAAGCAACGTGCTTCTCACTCTCTCAATCTAGAGGCAGATTCAACTCCCTTAGGTAAGAAAACACCCAGCAGAGCCGTCTGAAGGATAGGTTCGTTTTATGTTTTAGACGGAGATTTACAGCTATTTGGGAAATGCTTGCATTTGGCTGGAAAATAGCGTTTTCCGCTTCTTCACAGAAAGAATTGAGAAACTCCTGCGAACACAAATCAGTTTATCTCTGTAGGTTGAACGCACACATTGAAGGCCGTTGTGTTAGGTTGCTCCCTTTTGGTTTTAGAAGCAGATATTTCTCCAAACCGGGTTTACTCCCTTTCACTCTGGCATATCAAACGCAGCTCCGAGAAGCAACGGGCTTCTCACTCTCTGAATCTAGAAGCAGATTCAACTCCCTTAGGTAAGCGAACACCCAGCAGAGCAGTCTGAAGGATACGTTCGTTTTGTGTTTTAGACGTAGATTTACAGCTATTTGGGAAATGCTTGCATTTTGCTGGGAAATAGCGTTTTTTGCTTCTTCACAGAAAATGTTTAGAAACTCCTGCAAACACACATCAGTTTAACTCTGTAAGTTGAACGCACACATTAAAGGCCGTTCTGTTAGGTTGCTCCGTTTTGGTTTTAGAAGCCGATATTTCTCCAAACCGCCTTTACTCCCTTTCACTCTGGCATATCAAAATTCAGCTCCAAGAAAAAACGGGCTTCTCACTCTCTGAATCTAGAGGCAGATTCAACTCCCTTAGGTAAGCGAACAAACAGCAGAGCAGTCTGAAGGATACGTGCGTTTTGTGTTTTAGACGGAGATTTACAGCTATTTGGGAAATTCTTGCATTTGGCTGGGAAAATGCGTTTTCCACTTCTTCACAGAAATAGTTTAGAAACTCCTGCAAACACACAGCAGTTTAACTCTGTAAGTTGAACGCACAGATTGAAGGCCGTTCTGTTAAGTTGCTCCGTTTTGGTTTTAGAAGCAGATATTTCCCCAAACGGCGTTTACTCCCATTCACTCTGGCATATCAAAACGCAGCTCCGAGAAGCAACGTGCTTCTTTCTCTCTGGATTTAGAGGCAGATTCAACTCCCTTAGGTAAGCGAACACCCAGCACGGCAGTCTTAAGGATACATTCGTTTCGTGTTTTAGACATAGATTTACAGCTATTTGGGAAATGCTTGCATTTGGCTGGGAAAATGCTTTTACCGCTTCTTCAGAGAAAGGGTTTAGAAACTCCTGCAAACACAAATCAGTTTAACTCTGTAAGATGAACATACGCATTGAAGGCCGTTCTGTTAGGTAGCTCCGTTTTGGTTTTAGAAGCAGATATTTCTCCAAACCGCGTTTACTCCCATTCACTCAGGCATATCAAAACGCAGCTCCGAGAAGCAACGTGCTTCTCACTCTCTGAATCTAGAGGCAGATTCAACTCCCTTAGGTAAGCGAACACCCAGCAGAGCAGTCTGAAGGATACGTTCGTTTTGTGTTTTACACGTAAATTTACAGCTACTTGGGAAATGCTTGCATTTGGCTGGGAAAATGCCTTTTCCGCTTCTTCAGAGAAAGAGTTTGGAAACTCCTGCAAACACACATCAGTTTAACTCTGTAGGTTGAACGCACACATTGAAGGCCGTTCTGTTAGGTTGCTCCGTTTCGGTTTTAGAAGCAGATATTTCTCCAAACCGCGTTTACTCTTTTTCACTCTGGAATATCAAAACTCAGCTCCAAGAAAAAACGGGCTTCTCACTCTCTGAATCCAGAGGCAGATTCAACTCCCTTAGGTAAGGGAACACCCAGCAGAGCACTCTGAAGAATATGTTCGTTTTTTGTTTTAGACGGAGATTTACAGCTATTTGGGAAATGCTTGCATTTGGCTGGGAAATAGCTTTTTTCTTCTCCACAGAAAGCGTTTAGAAACTCCTGCAAATTCCTATCAGTTAAACTCTTTAAGGTGAACGCACACATTGAAGGCTGTTCTGTTAGGTTGCTCCGTTTTGTTTTTAGAAACAGATATTTCTCCAAACCGCGTTTACTCCCATTCACTCTGGCATATCAAAACGCAGCTCCGAGAAGCAACGTGCTTCTCACTCTCTGAATCTAGAAGCAGATACAACTTTCTTAGGTAAGCGAACACCCAGCAGAGTAGTTTGAAGGATACGTTCGTTTTGTGTTTAAGACGTAGATTTACAGCTATTTGGGAAATGCTTGCATTTGGCTGGAAAATAGAGTTTTCCGCTTCTTCACAGAAAGAATTGAGAAACTCCTGCAAACACACATCAGTTTATTTCTGTAGGTTGAACGCACACTTTGAAGGCCGTTGTGTTAGGTTGCTCCGTTTTGGTTTTAGAAGCAGATATTTCTCCAAACCGCGTTTACTCCCTTTCACTCTGGCATATCAAAACGCAGCTCCGAGAAGCAACGGGCTTCTCACTCTCTGAATCTAGAGGCAGATTGAACTCCCTTAGGTAAGCGAATTCCCAGCAGAGCAGTCTGAAAAATAAGTTCATTTTGTGTTTTAGACGGAGATTTACAAGTATTTGGGAAATGCTTGCATTTGGCTGGGAAAATGCGTTTTCCGCTTCTTCAGAGAAAGGGTTTAGAAACTCCTGCAACAACACATCAGTTTAACTCTGTAAGTTGAACGCACACATTGAAGACCGTTCTGTTAGGTTTTTCCGTTTTGGTTTTAGAAGCAGATATTTCTCCAAACCGCGTTTTCTCCCATTCACTCTGGCATATCAAAACGGAGCTCCGAGAAGCAACGTGCTTCTCACTCTCTCAATCTAGAGGCAGATTCAACTCGCTTAGGTAAGCGAACACCCAGCAGAGCAGTCTGAAAAATACGTTCGTTTCGTGTTTTAGACGGAGATTTACAGCTATTTGGGAAATGCTTGCATTTGGCTGGGAAAACGCTTTTTCCACTTCTTCACAGAAAGGGTTTAGAACCTCCTGCAAAAACACATCAGTTTAACTCTATAAGTTGAACGCACACATTGAAGGCCGTTCTGTTAGGTTGCTCCGTTTTGGTTTTAGAAGCAGATATTTCTCAAAACCGCGTTTACTACCATTCACTCTGGCATATCAAAACGCAGCTCGTAGAAGCAACGTGCTTCTCACTCTCTGAATCTAGAGGAAGATTCGACTCCCTTAGGTAAGCGAACACCCAGCAGGGCAGTCTGAAGGATACATTCGTTTCGTGTTTTAGACGGAGATTTACAGCTATTTGGGAAATGCTTGCATTTGGCTGGGAAAATGCTTTTTCCGCTTCTTCACAGAAAGGGTTTAGAAACTCCTGCAAACACACATCAGTTTAACTCTAAGTTGAACGCACACATGGAAAGCCGTTCTGTTAGGTTGCTCCGTTTTAGTTTTAGAAGCAGATATTTCTCCAAACCGCGTTTACTCCCATTCACTCTGGCATATCAAAACGCAGCTCCGAGAAGGAACGGGATTCTCTTTCTCTAAATCTAGAGGCAGATTCAACTTTCTTAGGTAAGCGAACACATAGTAGAGCAGTCGGAAGGATACGTTCGTTTTGTGTTTTAGACGTAGATTTACAGCTATTTGGGAAATGCTTGCATTAGGCTGGGAAAATGCGTTTTCCGCTTCTTCAGAGAACGGGTTTAGAATCTCCGGCAAACACACATCAGTTTACCTCTGTAAGTTGAAAGCACACATTGAGGACCGTTCTGTTAGGTTTTTCCGTTTGGCTTTTAGAAGCAGATATTTCTCCAAACCGGGTTTTCTCCCATTCACTCTGGCATATCAAAACGCAGCTCCGAGAAGCAACGTGCTTCTCACTCTGTCAATCTAGAGGCAGATTCAACTCCCTTAGGTAAGCGAACACCCAGCAGAGCAGTCTGAAGGATACGTTCGACTGGTGTTTTAGACGGAGATTTACAGCTATTTGGAAATGCTTGCATTTGGCTGGGAAATAGCGTTTTCCGCTTCTTCACAGAAAGGATTTAGAAACTCCTGCAAACACACATCAGTTTAACACTGTAGGTTGAACGCACACATTGAAGGCCGTTCTGTAGGGTTGCTCCGTTTTGGATTTAGAATCAGATATTTCTCCAAACCGCGTTTACTCCCTTTCACTCTGGCATATCAAAACTCAGCTCCAAGAAAAACGGGCTTCTCACTCTCTGAATCTAGAGGCAGATTCAACTCCCTTAGGTAAGCGAACACCCAGCAGAGCAGTCTGAAGGATATGTTCGTTTTGTGTTTTACACGGAGATTTACAGCTATTTGGGAAATGCTTGCATTTGGCTGGGAAATAGCTTTTTTGCTTCTTCACAGAAAGGGTTTAGAAACTTTTGCAAACACACATCAGTTTAACTCTGTAAGTTGAACGCACACGTTGAAGGCCGTTCTGTTAGGTTGCTCCGTTTTGGTTTTAGAAGCAGATATTTCTCCAAAGGGCGTTTACTACCATTCACACTGGCATATCAAAACGCAGCTCCGAGAAGCAACGTGCTTCTCACTCTCTGAATCTAGAGGCAGATTCAACTCCCTTAGGTAAGCGAACACCCAGCAGAGCAGTCTGAAGGATACATTCGTTTCGTGTTTTAGACGGAGATTTACAGCTATTTGGGAAATGCTTGCATTTGGCTGGGAAAATGCTTTTTCCGCTTCTTCACTGAAAGGGTTTAGAAACTCCTGCAAACAGACATCAATTTCACTCTGTACGTTAAACGCACGCATAGAAGGCCGTTCTGTTAGGTAGCTCCGTTTTGGTTTTAGAAGCAGATATTTCTCCAAACCGCGTTTACTACCATTTACTCTGGCATATCAAAACGCAGCTCCGAGAAGCAACATGCTTCTCACTCTCTGAATCTAGACGCAGATTCAACTCCCTTAGGTAAGCGAACACCCAGCAGAGCAGTCTGAATGATACATTCGTTTCGTGTTTAAACGGAGATTTACAGCTATTTTGGAAATGCTTGCATTTGGCTGGGAAAATGCTTTTTCCGCTTCTTCACAGAAAGGGTTTAGAAACTCCTGTAAACACACATCAGTTTAACTCTGTAAGTTGAACACAAGCATTGAAGGCCGTTCTGTTAGGTAGCTCCGTTTTGGTTTTAGAAGCAGATATTTCTCCAAACCGCGTTAACTCCCATTCACTCAGGCATATCAAAACGCAGCTCCGAGAAGCAACGAGCTTCTCACTCTCTGAATCTAGAGGCAGATTCAACTTTCTTAGGTAAGCGAACACCCAGTAGAGCAGTCTGAAGGATACGTTCCTTTTGTGTTTTAGAGGTAGATTTACAGCTATTTGGGAAATGCTTGCATTTGGCTGGGAAAATGCGTTTTCCGCTTCTTCAGAGAAAGGGTTTAGAAACTCCTGCAAACACACATCAGTTTAACTCTGTAAGTTGAAAACACACATTGAAGACCGTTCTGTTAGGTTGCTCCGTTTTGGTTTTAGAAGCAGATATTTCTCCAAACCGCGTTTTCTCCCATTCACTCTGGCATATCAAAACGCAGCTTCGAAAAGCAACGTGCTTCTCACTCTCTGAATCTAGAGGCAGATTGAACTCCCTTAGGTAAGCAAACACCCAGCAGAGCAGTCTGAAGGATACGTTCATTTTGCGTTTTACACGGAGATTTACAGCTATTTGGGAAATGCTTGCATTTGGCTGGGAAAATGCGTATTTCGCTTCTTCAGAGAAAGTGTTTAGAAACTCCTGCAAACATACATCAGTTTAGTTCTGTACGTTGAACGCACACATTGAAGACCGTTCTTTTAGGTTGTTCCGTTTTGGATTTAGAAGCAGATATTTCTCCAAACCGCGTTTGCTCCCATTCATTCTGGCATATCAAAACGCAGCTCCGAGAAGCAACGTGCTTCTCACTCTCTCAATCTAGAGGCAGACTCAACTCCCTTAGGTAAGAAAACACCCAGCAGAGCAGTCTGAAGGATACGTTCGTTTTATGTTTTAGACGGAGATTTACAGCTATTTGGGAAATGCTTGCATTTGGCTGGAAAATAGCGTTTTCCGCTTCTTCACAGAAAGAATTGAGAAACTCCTGCAAACACACATCAATTTATCTCTGTAGGTTGAACGCACACATTGAAGGCCGTTCTGTTAGGTTGCTCCGTTTTGGTTTTCGAAGCAGATATTTCTTCAAACCATTTTACTCCCATTCACTCTGGCATATCAAAACGGAGCTCCGAGAAGAAACGGGCTTCTCACTCTCTGAATCTAGAGGCAGATTCAACTCCCGTAGGTAAGCGAACACCCAGCAGAGCAGTCTGAAGGTTACGTTCATTTTGTGTTATATACGGAGATTTACAGCTATTTGGGAAATGCTTACAAATGGCTGGGAAAATGTGCTTTCCGCTTCTTCACAGAAAGTGTTTAGAAACTCCTGCAAACCCACATAAATTTATCTCTGTAAGTTGAACGCACACATGGAAGGCCGTTCTGTTAGGTTGTTCCGTTTTGGTTTTAGAATCAGATATTTCTCCAAACCGCGTTTACTCCCATTCACTCTGGCGTATCAAAACGCAGCTCCGAGAAGAAACGTGCTTCTCACTCTCTGAATCTAGAGGCTGATTCAACTCCCTTAGGTATGAAAACACCCAGCAGAGCAGTCTGAAGGATACGTTCGTTTTGTGTTTTAGAAGGAGATTTACAGCTATTTGGGAGATGCTAGCATTTTGCTGGGAAATAGCGTTTTTTGCTTCTTCACAGAAAGGGTTTAGAAACTTCTGCAAACACACATCAATTCAACTCTGTATGTTGAATGCACACATTGAAGGCCGTTCTGTTAGGTTGCTCCGTTTTGGTTTTAGAATCAGATATTTCTCCAAACCGCGTTTACGCTTTTTCACTCTGGCATATCAAAACTGAGCTCCAAGAAAAAACGGGCTTCTCAGTCTCTGAATCTAGAGGCAGATTCAACTCCCTTAGGTAAGCGAACACCCAGCAGAGCAGTCTGAAGGATACGTTCATTTTGTGTTTTAGACGGAGATTTACAACTATTTGGGAAATGCTTGCATTTGGCTGGGAAAATGCGTTTTCCGCTTCTTCAGAGAAAGGGTTTAGAAACTCCTGCAAACACACATCAGTTGAACTCTGTAAGTTGAACGGACACAGTGAATGCCGTTTTGTTAGGTTGCTCCGTTTTGGTTTTAGAAGCAGATATTTCTCCAAACCGCGTTTACTCTTTTTCACTCTGGCATATCAAAACTCAGCTCCAAGAAAAAACGGGCTTCTCACTCTCTGAATCTAGAGGCAGATTCAACTCCCTTAGGTAAGCGAACACCCAGCAGAGCAGTCTGAAGAATATGTTCGTTTTGTGTTTTAGACGGAGATTTACAGCTATTTGGGAAATGCTTGCATTTGGCTGGGAAATAGCTTTTTTCTTCTTCACAGAAAGCCTTTAGAAACTCCTGCAAACACCTATCAGTTAAACTCTTTAAGGTGAACGCACACATTGCAGGCCGTTCTGTTAGGTTGCTCCGTTTTGTTTTTAGAAACAGATATTTCTCCAAACCGCGTTTACTCCCATTCACTCTGGCGTATCAAAACGCAGCTTTGAGAAGAAACGTGCTTCTCACTCTCTGAATCTAGAGGCTGATTCAACTCCCTTAGGTATGAAAACACCCAGCAGAGCAGTCTGAAGGATACGTTCGTTTTGTGTTTTAGAAGGAGATTTACAGCTATTTGGGAGATGCTAGCATTTTGCTGGGAAATAGCGTTTTTTGCTTCTTCACAGAAAGGGTTTAGAAACTTCTGCAAACACACATC
Organism: Callithrix jacchus; assembly: GCF_049354715.1. NCBI lineage: Eukaryota > Metazoa > Chordata > Mammalia > Primates > Cebidae > Callithrix > Callithrix jacchus. The sequence goes on along the minus strand of NC_133503.1, from coordinate 60,784,634 downwards.
AGTTTAACTCTGTATGTTGAACGCACACATTGAAGGCCGTTCTGTTAGGTTGCTCCGTTTTGGTTTTAGAATCAGATATTTCTCCAAACAGCGTTTACTCTTTTTCACTCTGGCATATCAAAACTCAGCTCCAAAAAAAAACGGGCTTCTCACTCTCTGAATCTAGAGGAAGATTCAACTCCCTTAGGTAAGCGAACACCCAGCTGAGCAGTCTGAATGATACGTTCGTTTTGTGTTTTAGACGGAGATTTCCAGCTATTTAAGAAATGCTTGCATTTGGCTGGGAAAATGCGTTTTCCGCTTCTTCACAGAAAGGGTTTAGAAACTCCTGCAAACACCTATCAGTTTAACCCTTTAAGTTGAACGCACACATTGAAGGCCGTTCTGTTAGGTTGCTCCGTTTTGGTTTTAGAAGCAGATATTTCTCCAAACCGCGTTTACTCCCATTCACTCTGGCATATCAAAACGCAGCTCGGAGAAGCAACGTGCTTCTCACTCTCTGAATCTAGAGGCAGATTGAACTCCCTTAGGTAAGCGAAAACCCAGCAGAGCAGTCTGACGGATACGTTCATTTTGTGTTTTAGACGGAGATTTACAACTATTTGGGAAATGCTTGCATTTGGCTGGGAAAATGCGTTTTCCGCTTCTTCAGAGAAAGGGTTTAGAAACTCCTGCAAACACACATCAGTTGAACTCTGTAAGTTGAACGGACACAGTGAAGGCCGTTTTGTTAGGTTGCTCCGTTTTGGTTTTAGAAGCAGATATTTCTCCAAACCGCGTTTACTCCCATTCACTCTGGCATATCAAAACGCAGCTCCGAAAAGCAACGGGCTTCTCACTCTCTGAATCTAGAGGCAGATTCAACTCCCTTAGGTAAGCGAACACCCAGCAGAGCAGTCTGAAGGATACGTTCGTTTTGTGTTTTAGACGGAGATTTACAGCTATTTGGGAAATGCTTGCATTTGGCTGGGAAATAGCTTTTTTGCTTCTTCACAGAAAGGGTTTAGGAACTCCTGCAAACACACATCACTTTATCTCTGTAATTTGAACGCACACATTGAAGGCCGTTCTGTTAGGTTGCTCCGTTTTGGTTTTAGAAGCAGATATTTCTCCAAACGGCGTTTACTCCCATTCACTCTGGCATATAAAAACGCAGCTCCGAGAAGCAACGTGCTTCTCTCTCTCTGAATCTAGAGGCAGATTCAACTCCCTTAGGTAAGCGAACACCCAGCAGGGCAGTCTGAAGGATACATTCGTTTCGTGTTTTAGACGGAGATTTACAGCTATTTGGGAAATGCTTGCATTGGGATGGGAAAATGCTTTTTCCGCTTGTTCACAGAAAGGGTTTAGAAACTTCTGCAAACACACATCAGTTTAACTCTGTAAGTTGAACGCACACATTGAAGGCCGTTCTGTTAGGTTGCTCCGTTTTGGTTTTAGAATCAGATATTTCTCCAAACCGCGTTTACTCTTTTTCACTCTGGCATATCAAAACTCAGCTCCAAGAAAAAACGGGCTTCTCACTCTCTGAATCTAGAGGGAGATTCAACTCCCTTAGGTAAGCGAACACCCAGCAGAGCAGTCTGAAGAATATGTTCGTTTTTTGTTTTAGACGGAGATTTACAGCTATTTGGGAAATGCTTGCATTTGGCTGGGAAATAGCTTTTTCTTCTTCACAGAAAGCCTTTAGAAACTCCTGCAAACACCTATCAGTTGAACTCTTTAAGGTGAACGCACACATTGAAGGCCGTTCTGTTAGGTTGCTCCGTTTTGTTTTTAGAAACAGATATTTCTCCAAACCGCGTTTACTCCCATTCACTCTGGCGTATCAAAACGCAGCTCCGAGAAGAAACGTGCTTCTCACTCTCTGAATCTAGAGGCTGATTCAACTCCCTTAGGTATGAAAACACCCAGTAGAGCAGTCTGAAGGATACGTTCGTTTTGTGTTTTAGAAGAAGATTTACAGCTATTTGGGAGATGCTAGCATTTTGCTGGGAAATAGCGTTTTTTGCTTCTTCACAGAAAGGGTTTAGAAACTTCTGCAAACACACATCAGTTTAACTCTGTATGTTGAACGCACACATTGAAGGCCGTTCTGTTAGGTTGCTCCGTTTTGGTTTTAGAATCAGATATTTCTCCAAACCGCGTTTACTCTTTTTCACTCTGGCATATCAAAACTGATCTCCAAGAAAAAACGGGCTTCTCACTCTCTGAATCTAGAGGCAGATTCAACTCCCTTACGTAAGCGAACACCCAGCAGGGCAGTCTGAAGGATACATTCGTTTCGTGTTTTAGACGGAGATTTACAGCTATTTGGGAAATGCTTGCATTTGGCTGGGAAATAGCTTTTTTCTTCTTCACAGAAAGCCTTTAGAAACTCCTGCAAACACCTATCAGTTAAACTCTTTAAGGTGAACGCACACATTGAAGGCCGTTCTGTTAGGTTGCTCCGTTTTGTTTTTAGAAACAGATATTTCTCCAAACCGCGTTTACTCCCATTCACTCTGGCATATCAACACGCAGCTCCGAGAAGCAACGGGCTTCTCACTCTCTGAATCTAGAGGCAGATACACCTTTCTTAGGTAAGCGAACACCCAGCAGAGTAGTTTGAAGGATACGTTCGTTTTGTGTTTTAGACGTAGATTTACAGGTATTTGAAAAATGCTTGCAATTTGCAGGGAAATAGCGTTTTCTGCTTCTTCACAGAAAATGTTTAGAAACTCCTGCAAACACACATCAGTTTAACTCTGCAACTTGAACGCACACATTGAAGGCCGTTCTGTTAGGTTGCTCCGTTTTGGTTTTAGAAGCAGATATTTCTCCAAACCGCGTTTACTCCGGTTCACTCTGGCATATCAAAACGCAGCTCAGAGAAGCAACGTGCTTCTCACTCTCTGAATCTAGAGGCAGATTGAACTCCCTTAGGTAAGCGAACACCCAGCAGAGCAGTCTGAAGGATACGTTCCTTTTGTGTTTTAGACGGAGATTTACAGCTATTTGGGAAATGCTTGCATTTGGCTGGGAAAATGCGTTTTCCGCTTCTTCAGAGAAAGGGTTTAGAAACTCCTGCAAACACACATCAGTTTAACTCTGTAAGTTGAAAACACACATTGAAGACCGTTCTGTTAGGTTGCTCCGTTTTGGTTTTAGAAGCAGATATTTCTCCAAACCGCGTTTTCTCCCATTCACTCTGGCATATCAAAACGCAGCTTCGAAAAGCAACGTGCTTCTCACTCTCTGAATCTAGAGGCAGATTGAACTCCCTTAGGAAAGCGAACACCCAGCAGAGCAGTCTGAAGGATACGTTCATTTTGCGTTTTACACGGAGATTTACAGCTATTTGGGAAATGCTTGCATTTGGCTGGGAAAATGCGTATTTCGCTTCTTCAGAGAAAGTGTTTAGAAACTCCTGCAAACATACATCAGTTTAGTTCTGTACGTTGAACGCACACATTGAAGACCGTTCTTTTAGGTTGTTCCGTTTTGGATTTAGAAGCAGATATTTCTCCAAACCGCGTTTTCTCCCATTCATTCTGGCATATCAAAACGCAGCTCCGAGAAGCAACGTGCTTCTCACTCTCTCAATCTAGAGGCAGATTCAACTCCCTTAGGTAAGAAAACTCCCAGCAGAGCAGTCTGAAGGATACGTTCGTTTTATGTTTTAGACGGAGATTTACAGCTATTTGGGAAATGCTTGCATTTGGCTGGAAAATAGCGTTTTCCGCTTCTTCACAGAAAGAATTGAGAAACTCCTGCAAACACACATCAGTTTATCTCTGTAGGTTGAACGCACACATTGAAGGCCGTTCTGTTAGGTTGCTCCGTTTTGGTTTTCGAAGCAGATATTTCTTCAAACCACTTTTACTCCCATTCACTCTGGCATATCAAAACGGAGCTCCGAGAAGAAACGGGCTTCTCACTCTCTGAATCTAGAGGCAGATTCAACTCCCTTAGGTAAGCAAACACCCAGCAGAGCAGTCTGAATGATACATTCGTTTCGTGTTTTAGACGGAGATTTACAGCTATTTGGGAAATGCTTGCATTTGGCTGGGAAAATGCTTTTTCCGCTTCTTCACAGAAAGGGTTTAGAAACTCCTGCAAACACACATCAGTTTACCTCTGTAAGTTGAACGCACACATTGAAGGCCGTTCTGTTAGGTTGCTCCGTTTTGGTTTTAGAATCAGATATTTCTCCAAACCGCGTTTACTCTTTTTCACTATGGCATATCAAAACTCAGCTCCAAGAAAAAACGGGCTTCTCACTCTCTGAATCTAGAGGCAGATTCAACTCCCTTAGGTAAGCGGACACCCAGCAGAGCAGTCTGAAGAATATGTTCGTTTGGTGTTTTAGACGGAGATTTACATCTATTTGGGAAATGTTTGCATTTGGCTGAAAAATACCGTTTTCCGCTTCTTCACAGAAAGGATTTAGAAACTCCTGCAAACACACATCAGTTTAACACTGTAGGTTGAACGCACACATTGAAGGCCGTTCTGTTACGTTGCTCCGTTTTGGATTTAGAATCAGTTATTTCTCCAAACCGCGTTTACTCCCTTTCATTCTGGCATATCAAAACTCAGCTCCAAGAAAAAACGGGCTTCTCACTCTCTGAATCTAGAGGCAGATTCAACTCCCTTAGGTAAGCGAACACCCAGCAGAGCAGTCTGAAATATACGTTCATTTTCTGTTTTACACGGAAATTTACAGCTATTTGGGAAATGCTTGCATTTGGCTGGGAAATAACTTTTTTGCTTCTTCACAGAAAGGGTTTAGAAACTCCTGCAAACACACATCAGTTTAACTGTGTACGTTGAACGCACACATTGAAGGCCGTTCTGTTAGGTTTCTCCGTTTTGGTTTTAGAAGCAGATATTTCTCCAAACGGCGTTTACTCCCATTCACTCTGGCATATCAAAACGCAGCTCCGAAAAGCAACGTGCTTCTCACTCTCTGAATCTAGAGGCAGATTCAACTCCCTTAGGTAAGCGAACACCCAGCAGAGCAGTCTGAAGGATACATTCGTTTCGAGTTTTAGACGAAGATTTACAGCTATTTCGGAAATGCTTGCATTTGGCTGGGAAAATGCTTTTTCCGCTGCTTCACAGAAAGGGTTTAGAAACTCCTGCAAACACATATCAGTTGAACTCTGTAAGTTGAACGCACGCATTGAAGGCCGTTCTTTTAGGTTGCTCCGTTTTGGTTTTAGAAGCTGATATTTCTCCAAACCGCGTTTACTCCCATTCACTCTGGCATATCTAAACGAAGCTCCGAGAAGCAACATGCTTTTCACTCTCTGAATCTAGAGGCAGATTCAACTCCCTTAGGTAAGCAAACACCCAGCAGAGCAGTCTGAATGATACATTCGTTTCGTGTTTTAGACGGAGATTTACAGCTATTTGGGAAATGCTTGCATTTGGCTGGGAAAATGTTTTTTCCGCTTCATCACAGAAAGGGTTTAGAAACTCCTGCAAACACCTATCCGTTTAACTCTTTAAGTTGAACACACACATTGAAGGCCGTTCTGTTAGGTTGCTCCGTTTTGGTTTTAGAAGCAGATATTTCTCCAAACCGCGTTTACTGCCGTTCACTCTGGCATATCAAAACGCAGCTCCGAGAAGCAACGTGCTTCTCACTCTCTGAATCTAGAGGCAGATTGAACTCCCTTAGGTAAGCGAACACCCAGCAGAGCAGTCTGAAAAATACGTTCATTTTGTGTTTTAGACGGAGATTTACAACTATTTGGGAAATGCTTGCATTTGGCTGAAAAAATGCGTTTTCCTCTTCTTCAGAGAAAGGGTTTATAAACTCCGGCAACAACACATCAGTTTAACTCTGTAAGTTGAACGCACACATTGAAGACCGTTCTGTTAGGTTTTTCCGTTTTGGTTTTAGAAGCAGATATTTCTCCAAACCGCGTTTTCTCCCATTCACTCTGGCATATCAAAACGGAGCTCCGAGAAGCAACGTGCTTCTCACTCTCTCAATCTAGAGGCAGATTCAACTCCCTTAGGTAAGCGAACACCCAGCAGAGCAGTCTGAAAAATACGTTCGTTTCGTGTTTTAGATGGAGATTTACAGCTATTTGGGAAATGCTTGCATTTGGCTGAAAAATAGCGTTTTCCGCTTCTTCACAGAAAGGATTTAGAAACTCATGCAAACACACATCAGTTTAACACTGTAGGTTGAACGCACACATTGAAGGCCGTTATGTTAGATTGCTCCGTTTTGGATTTAGAATCAGTTATTTCTCCAAACCGCGTCTACTCCCTTTCATTTTGGCATATCAAAACTCAGCTCCAAGAAAAAACGGGCTTCTCACTCTCTGAATCTAGAGGCAGATTCAAGTCCCTTAGGTAAGCGAACACCCAGCAGAGCAGTCTGAAAAATACGTTCATTTTGTGTTTTAGACGGAGATTTACAGCTATTTTGGAAATGCTTGCATTTGGCTGGGAAAATGCTTTTTCCGCTTCATCACAGAAAGGGTTTAGAAACTCCTGCAAACACCTATCAGTTTACCTCTTTAAGTTGAACGCACACATTGAAGGCCGTTCTGTTAGGTTTCTCCGTTTTGGTTTTAGAAGCAGATATTTCTCCAAACCGCGTTTACTCCCATTCACTCTGGCATATCAAAACGCAGCTCCGAGAAGCAATGTGCTTCTCACTCTCTCAATCTAGAGGCAGATTCAACTCCCTTAGGTAAGCGAACACCCAGCAGAGCATTCTGAAGGATACGTTCATTTCTTGTTTTAGACGGAGATTTACAGCTATTTGGGAAATGCTTGCATTTTGCTGGGAAAATGCTTTTTCCACTTCTTCACAGAAATGGTTTAGAAACTCCTGCAACAACACATCAGTTTAACTCTATAAGTTGAACGCACACATTGAAGGCCGTTCTGTTAGGTTGCTCCGTTTTGGTTTTAGAAGCAGATATTTCTCCAAACCGCGTTTACTCCCATTCACTCTGGCATATCAAAACGCAGCTCCAAGAAGCAACGGGCTTCTCACTCTCTGAATCTAGAGGGAGATTCAACTTTCTTAGGTAAGCGAACACCCAGCAGAGCAGTCTGAAGGATACGTTCGTTTTGTGTTTTAGAGGTAGATTTACAGCTATTTGTGAAATGCTTGCATTTTGCTGGGAAATAGCGTTTTTTGCTTCTTCACAGAAAATGTTTAGAAACTCCTGCAAACACACATCAGTTTAACTCTGTAAGTTGAACGCACACATTGAAGGCCGTTCTGTTAGGTTGCTCCGTTTTGGTTTTAGAAGCAGATATTTCTCCAAACCGCGTTTTCTCTCATTCACTCTGGCATATCAAAACGCAGCTCCGAAAAGCAACGTGCTTCTCACTCTCTGAATCTAGAGGCAGATTGAACTCCCTTAGGTAAGCGAACACCCAGCAGAGCAGTCTGAAGGATACGTTCATTTTGCGTTTTACACGGAGATTTACAGCTATTTGGGAAATGCTTGCATTTGGCTGGGAAAATGCGTATTTCGCTTCTTCAGAGAAAGTGTTTAGAAACTCCGGCAAACATACATCAGTTTACCTCTGTACGTTGAACGCACACATTGAAGACCGTTCTGTTAGGTTGTTCCGTTTTGGTTTTAGAAGCAGATATTTCTCCAAACCGCGTTTTCTCCCATTCACTCTGGCATATCAAAACGCAGCTCCGAGAAGCAACGTGCTTCTCACTCTCTCAATCTAGAGGCAGATTCAACTCCCTTAGGTAAAAAAACACCCAGCAGAGCAGTCTGAAGGATACGTTCGTATTGTGTTTTAGACGGAGATTTACAGCTATTTGGGAAATGCTTGCATTTGGCTGGAAAATAGCGTTTTCCGCTTCTTCACAGAAAGAATTGAGAAACTCCTGCGAACACAAATCAGTTTATCTCTGTAGGTTGAACGCACACATTGAAGGCCGTTGTGTTAGGTTGCTCCGTTTTGGTTTTAGAAGCAGATATTTCTCCAAACCGCGTTTACTCCCTTTCACTCTGGCATATCAAAACGCAGCTCTGAGAAGCAACGGGCTTCTCACTCTCTGAATCTAGAAGCAGATTCAACTCCCTTAGGTAAGCGAACACCTAGCAGAGCAGTCTGAAGGATACGTTCGTTTTGTGTTTTAGACGTAGATTTACAGCTATTTGGGAAATGCTTGCATTTTGCTGGGAAATAGCGTTTTTTGCTTCTTCACAGAAAATATTTAGAAACTCCTGCAAACACACATCAGTTTAACTCTGTAAGTTGAACGCACACATTGAAGGCCGTTCTGTTAGGTTGCTCCGTTTTGGTTTTAGAAGCAGATATTTCTCCAAACCGCGTTTACTACCATTCACTCTGGCATATCAAAACGCAGCTCCGAGAAGCAACGTGATTTTCACTCTCTGAATCTAGAGGCAGATTCAACTCCCTTAGGTAAGCGAACACCCAGCAGTGCAGTCTGAAGGATACGTTCGATTTGTGTTTTAGACGGAGATTTAGTTATTTGGGAAATGCTTGCATTTGGCTGGGAAATAGCGTTTTCCGCTTCTTCACAGAAAAAATTTAGAAACTCCTGCAAACACACATCAGTTTAACACTGTAGGTTGAACGCACACATTGAAGGCCGTTCTGTTAAGTTGCTCCGTTTTTGATTTAGAATCAGATATTTCTCCAAACCGCGTTTACTCCCTTCACTCTGGCATATCAAAATTCAGCTCCAAGAAAAAACGGGCTACTCACTCTCTGAATCTAGAGGCAGATTCAACTCCCTTAGGTAAGCGAACAAAAAGCAGAGTAGTCTGAAGGATACGTTCGTTTTGTGTTTTAGACGGAGATTTACAGCTATTTGGGAAATTCTTGCATTTGGCTGGGAAAATGCGTTTTCCGCTTCTTCACAGAAATAGTTTAGAAACTCCTGCAAACACACATCAGTTTAACTCTGTAAGTTGAACGCACACATTGAAGGCCGTTCTGTTAGGTTGCTCCGTTTTGGTTTTAGAATCAGATATTTCTCCAAACCGCGTTTACTCTTTTTCACTCTGGCATATCAAAACTCAGCTCCAAGAAAAAACGGGCTTCTCACTCTCTGAATCTAGAGGCAGATTCAACTCCCTTAGGTAAGCGAACACCCAGCTGAGCAGTCTGAATGATACGTTCGTTTTGTGTTTTAGACGGAGATTTCCAGCTATTTAAGAAATGCTTGCATTTGGCTGGGAAATAGCTTTTTTGCTTCTTCACAGAAAGGGTTTAGAAACTCCTGCAAACACACATCAGTTTAACTCTGTAAGTTGAACTCACACATTGAAGGCCGTTCTGTTAGGTTGCTCCGTTTTGGTTTTAGAAGCAGATATTTCTCCAAACCGGGTTTACTCATATTCACTCTGGCATATCAAAACGCAGCTTTGAGAAGCAACGTGCTTCTCACTCTCTGAATCTAGAGGCAGATTGAACTCCCTTAGGTAAGCGAACACCCAGCAGAGCAGTCTGAAAAATACGTTCATTTTGTGTTTTAGACGGAGATTTACAACTATTTGGGAAATGCTTGCATTTGGCTGGGAAAATGCGTTTTCCGCTTCTTCAGAGAAAGGGTTTATAAACTCCGGCAACAACACATCAGTTTAACTCTGTAAGTTGAACGCACACATTGAAGACCGTTCTGTTAGGTTTTTCCGTTTTGGTTTTAGAAGCAGATATTTCTCCAAACCGCGTTTTCTCCCATTCACTCTGGCATATCAAAACGGAGCTCCGAGAAGCAACGTGCTTCTCACTCTCTCAATCTAGAGGCAGATTCAACTCCCTAAGGTAAGCGAACACCCAGCAGAGCAGTCTGAAAAATACGTTCGTTTCGTGTTTTAGATGGAGATTTACAGCTATTTGGGAAATGCTTGCATTTGGCTGAAAAATAGCGTTTTCCGCTTCTTCACAGAAAGGATTTAGAAACTCATGCAAACACACATCAGTTTAACACTGTAGGTTGAACGCACACATTGAAGGCCGTTATGTTAGATTGCTCCGTTTTGGATTTAGAATCAGTTATTTCTCCAAACCGCGTTTACTCCCTTTCATTTTGGCATATCAAAACTCAGCTCCAAGAAAAAACGGGCTTCTCACTCTCTGAATCTAGAGGCAGATTCAAGTCCCTTAGGTAAGCGAACACCCAGCAGAGCATTCTGAATGATACATTCGTTTCGTGTTTTAGACGGAGATTTACAGCTATTTTGGAAATGCTTGCATTTGGCTGGGAAAATGCTTTTTCCGCTTCATCACAGAAAGGGTTTAGAAACTCCTGCAAACACCTATCAGTTTACCTCTTTAAGTTGAACGCACACATTGAAGGCCGTTCTGTTAGGTTTCTCCGTTTTGGTTTTAGAAGCAGATATTTCTCCAAACCGCGTTTACTCCCATTCACTCTGGCATATCAAAACGCAGCTCCGAGAAGCAATGTGCTTCTCACTCTCTCAATCTAGAGGCAGATTCAACTCCCTTAGGTAAGCGAACAAACAGCAGAGCAGTCTGAAGGATACGTTCGTTTCTTGTTTTAGACGGAGATTTACAGCTATTTGGGAAATGCTTGCATTTTGCTGGGAAAATGCTTTTTCCACTTCTTCACAGAAATGGTTTAGAAACTCCTGCAACAACACATCAGTTTAACTCCATAAGTTGAACGCACACATTGAAGGCCGTTCTGTTAGGTCCTCCGTTTTGGTTTTAGAAGCAGATATTTCTCCAAACCGCGTTTACTCCCATTCACTCTGGCATATCAAAACGCAGCTCCAAGAAGCAACGGGCTTCTCACTCTCTGAATCTAGAGGGAGATTCAACTTTCTTAGGTAAGCGAACACCCAGCAGAGCAGTCTGAAGGATACGTTCGTTTTGTGTTTTAGAGGTAGATTTACAGCTATTTGTGAAATGCTTGCATTTTGCTGGGAAATAGCGTTTTTTGCTTCTTCACAGAAAATGTTTAGAAACTCCTGCAAACACACATCAGTTTAACTCTGTAAGTTGAACGCACACATTGAAGGCCGTTCTGTTAGGTTGCTCCGTTTTGGTTTTAGAAGCAGATATTTCTCCAAACCGCGTTTTCTCTCATTCACTCTGGCATATCAAAACGCAGCTCCGAAAAGCAACGTGCTTCTCACTCTCTGAATCTAGAGGCAGATTGAACTCCCTTAGGTAAGCGAACACCCAGCAGAGCAGTCTGAAGGATACGTTCATTTTGCGTTTTACACGGAGATTTACAGCTATTTGGGAAATGCTTGCATTTGGCTGGGAAAATGCGTATTTCGCTTCTTCAGAGAAAGTGTTTAGAAACTCCGGCAAACATACATCAGTTTACCTCTGTACGTTGAACGCACACATTGAAGACCGTTCTGTTAGGTTGTTCCGTTTTGGTTTTAGAAGCAGATATTTCTCCAAACCGCGTTTTCTCCCATTCACTCTGGCATATCAAAACGCAGCTCCGAGAAGCAACGTGCTTCTCACTCTCTCAATCTAGAGGCAGATTCAACTCCCTTAGGTAAAAAAACACCCAGCAGAGCAGTCTGAAGGATACGTTCGTTTTGTGTTTTAGACGTAGATTTACAGCTATTTGGGAAATGCTTGCATTTTGCTGGGAAATAGCGTTTTTTGCTTCTTCACAGAAAATGTTTAGAAACTCCTGCAAACACACATCAGTTTAACTCTGTAAGTTGAACGCACACATTGAAGGCCGTTCTGTTAGGTTGCTCCGTTTTGGTTTTAGAAGCAGATATTTCTCCAAACCGCGTTTACTACCATTCACTCTGGCATATCAAAACGCAGCTCCGAGAAGCAACGTGATTTTCACTCTCTGAATCTAGAGGCAGATTCAACTCCCTTAGGTAATCGAACACCCAGCAGTGCAGTCTGAAGGATACGTTCGATTTGTGTTTTAGACGGAGATTTACAGCTATTTGGGAAATGCTTGCATTTGGCTGGGAAATAGCGTTTTCCGCTTCTTCACAGAAAAAATTTAGAAACTCCTGCAAACACACATCAGTTTAACACTGTAGGTTGAACGCACACATTGAAGGCCGTTCTGTTAAGTTGCTCCGTTTTTGATTTAGAATCAGATATTTCTCGAAACCGCGTTTACTCCCTTCACTCTGGCATATCAAAATTCAGCTCCAAGAAAAAACGGGCTTCTCACTCTCTGAATCTAGAGGCAGATTCAACTCCCTTAGGTAAGCGAACAAAAGCAGAGCAGTCTGAAGGATACATTCGTTTTGTGTTTTAGACGGAGATTTCCAGCTATTTAAGAAATGCTTGCATTTGGCTGGGAAATAGCTTTTTTGCTTCTTCACAGAAAGGGTTTAGAAACTCCTGCAAACACACATCAGTTTAACTCTGTAAGTTGAACTCACACATTGAAGGCCGTTCTGTTAGGTTGCTCCGTTTTGGTTTTAGAAGCAGATATTTCTCCAAACCGGGTTTACTCATATTCACTCTGGCATATCAAAACGCAGCTCCGAGAAGCAACGTGCTTCTCACTCTCTGAATCTAGATGCAGATTCAACTCCCTTAGGTAAGCGAACACCAAGCAGGGCAGTCTGAAGGATACATTCGTTTCGTGTTTTAGACGGAGATTTACAGCTATTTTGGAAATGCTTCCATTTGGCTGGGAAAATGCTTTTTCCGCTTCTTCACAGAAAGGGTTTAGAAACTCCTGCAAACACACATCAGTTTAACTCTGTAAGTTGAACACACGCATTGAAGGCCGTTCTGTTAGGTAGCTCCGTTTTGGTTTTAGAAGCAGATATTTCTCCAAACCGCGTTTACTCCCATTCACTCTGGCATATCAAAACGCAGCTCCGAGAAGCAACGGGCTTCTCACTCTCTGAATCTAGAGGAAGATTCACCTTTCTTAGGTAAGCGAACACCCAGCAGAGCAGTCGGAAGGATACGTTCGTTTTGTGTTTTACACGTAGATTTACAGCTACTTGGGAAATGCTTGCATTTGGCTGGGAAAATGCGTTTTCCGCTTCTTCAGAGAAAGGGTTTAGAAACTCCTGCAAACACACATCAGTTTAACTCTGTAGGTTGAACGCACACATTGAAGGCCGTTCTGTTAGGTTGCTCCGTTTCGGTTTTAGAAGCAGATGTTTCTCCAAACGGCGTTTACTCCCTTTCACTCTGGCATATCAAAACTCAGCTCCAAGAAAAAACGGGCTTCTCACTTTCTGAATCTAGACGCAGATTCAACTCCCTTAAGTAAGCGAACACCCAGCAGAGCAGTATGAATGATACATTCGTTTCGTGTTTTAGACGGAGATTTACAGCTATTTGGGAGATGCTAGCATTTTGCTGGGAAATAGCGTTTTTTGCTTCTTCACAGAAAGGGTTTAGAAACTTCTGCAAACACACATCAGTTTAACTCTGTATGTTGAACGCACACATTGAAGGCCGTTCTGTTAGGTTGCTCCGTTTTGGTTTTAGAATCAGATATTTCTCCAAACCGCGTTTATTTTTTTTCACTCTGGCATATCAAAACTCAGCTCCAAGAAAAAACCGGCTTCTCACTCTCTGAATCTAGAGGCAGATTCAACTTTCTTAGGTAAGCGAACACCCAGCTGAGCAGTCTGAATGATACGTTCGTTTTGTGTTTTAGACGGAGATTTCCAGCTATTTAAGAAATGCTTGCATTTGGCTGGGAAAATGCGTTTTCCGCTTCTTCACAGAAAGGGTTTAGAAACTCCTGCAAACACACATCAGTTGAACTCTGTAAGTTGAACGCACACAGTGAAGGCCGTTTTGTTAGGTTGCTCCGTTTTGGTTTTAGAAGCAGATATTTCTCCAAACCGCGTTTCCTCCAATTTACTCTGGCATATCAAAACGCAGCTCCGAAAAGCAACGGGCTTCTCACTCTCTGAATCTAGAGGCAGATTCAACTCCCTTAGGTAAGCGAACACCCAGCAGAGCAGTCTGAAGGATACGTTCGTTTTGTGTTTTAGACGGAGATTTACAGGTATTTGGGAAATGCTTGCAATTGGCTGGGAAATAGCTTTTTTGCTTCTTCACAGAAAGGGTTTAGAAACTCCTGCAAATACACATCAGTTTAACTCTGTAAGTAGAACGCACACATTGAAGGCCGTTCTGTTAGTTTGCTCCGTTTTGGTTTTAGAAGCAGATATTTCTCCAAACGGCGTTTACTCCCATTCACTCTGGCATATCAAAACGCAGCTCCGAGAAGCAACGTGCTTCTCACTCTCTGAATCTACAGGCAGATTCAACTCCCTTAGGTAAGCGAACACCCATCAGCGCAGTCTGAAGGATACATTCGTTTCGTGTTTTAGGCGGAGATTTACAGCTATTTTGGAAATGCTTGAATTTCGCTGGGAAAATGCTTTTTCCGCTTCTTCACAGAAAGGGTTTAGAAACTCCTGCAAACACACATCAGCTTAACTCTGTAAGTTGAACACACGCATTGAAGGACGTTCTGTTAGTTTGCTCCGTTTTGGTTTTAGAAGCAGATATTTCTCCAAACCGCGTTTACTCCCATTCACTCTGGCATATCAAAACGCAGCTCCGAGAAGCAACGGGCTTCTCACTCTCTGAATCTAGCGGCAGATTCAACTTTCTTAGGTAAGCGAACACCCAGCAGAGCAGTCTGAAGGATACGTTCGTTTTGTGTTTTAGACGTAGATTTACAGCTATTTGGGAAATGCTTGCATTTTGCTGGGAAATAGCGTTTTTTACTTCTTCACAGAAAATGTTTAGAAACTTCTGCAAACACACATCAGTTTAACTCTGTAAGTTGAACGCAAACATTGAAGGCCGTTCTGTTAGGTTGCTCGGTTTACGTTTTAGAAGCAGATATTTCTCCAAACCGCGTTTACTCCCATTGACTCTGGCATATCAAAACGCAGCTCCGAGAAGCAACGTGCTTCTCACTCTCTGAATCTAGAGGCAGATTGAACTCCCTTAGGTAAGCGAACACCCAGCAGAGCAGTCTGAAAAATACGTTCATTTTGTGTTTTAGACGGAGATTTACAACTATTTGGGAAATGCTTGCATTTGGCTAAGAAAATGCGTTTCCGCTTCTTCAGAGAAAGGGTTTATAAACTCCTGCAAACACACATCAGTTTAACCCTGTAAGTTGAACGCCCACCTTGAAGACCGTTCTCTTAGGTTTTTCCGTTTTGGTTTTAGAAGCAGATATTTCTCCAAACCGCGTTTACTCCCATTCACTCTGGCATATCAAAACGCAACTCCGAGGAGCAACGGGCTTCTCACTCTCTGAATCTAGCGGCAGATTCAACTTTCTTAGGTAAGCCTACACCCAGCAGAGCAGTCTGAAGGATACGTTCGTTTTGTGTTTTAGACGTAGATTTACAGCTATTTGGGAAATGCTTGCATTTTGCTGGGAAATAGCGTTTTTTGCTTCTTCACAGAAAATATTTAGAAACTTCTGCAAACACACATCAGTTTAACTCTGTAAGTTGAACGCACACATTGAAGGCCGTTCTGTTAGGTTGCTCCGTTTACGTTTTAGAAGCAGATATTTCTCCAAACCGAGTTTACTCCCATTAACTCTGGCATATCAAAACGCAGCTCCGAGAAGCAACGGGCTTCTCACTCTCTGAATCTAGAGGCAGATTGAACTCCCTTAGGTAAGCGAATACCCAGCAGAGCAGTCTGAAAAATAAGTTCATTTTGTGTTTTAGTCGGAGATTTACAACTATTTGGGAAATGCTTGCATTTGGCTGGGAAAATGCGTTTCCGATTCTTCAGAGAAAGGGTTTAGAAACTCCTGCAAACACACATCAGTTTAACTCTGTAATTTGAACGCCCACCTTGAAGACCGTTCTCTTAGGTTGTTCCGTTTTCGTTTTAGAAGCAGATATTTCTCCAAACCGCGTTTTCTTTCATTCACTCTGGCATATCAAAACGCAGCTCCGAGAAGCAACGTGCTTCTCACTCTCTCAATCTAGAGGCAGATTCAACTCCCTTAGGTAAGCGAACACCCAGCAGAGCAGTCTGAAGGATACGTTCGATTTGTGTTTTAAACGTAGATTTACAGCTATTTGGGAAATGCTTGCATTTGGCTGGGAAATAGCTTTTTTGCTTCTTCACAGAAAGGGTTTAGAAACTCCTGCAAACACACATCAGTTTAACTCTTTAATTTGAACGCACACATTGAAGGCCGTTCTGTTAGTTTGCTCCGTTTTGGTTTTAGAAGCAGATATTTCTCCAAACCGCGTTTACTCCCATTCACTCTGGAATGTCAAAACGCAGCTCCGAGAAGCAACGGGCTTCTCACTCTCTTAATCTAGTGGCAGATTCAACTTTCTTAGGTAAGCGAACACCCAGCAGAGCAGTCGGAAGGATACGTTCGTTTCGTGTTTTAGACGTAGATTTACAGCTATTTGGGAAATGCTTGCATTTTGCTGGGAAATAGCGTTTTCTGCTTCTTCACAAAAAATGTTTAGAAACTCCTGCAAGCACACATCATTTTAACTCTGTAAGTTGAACGCACACATTGAAGGCCGTTCTGTTAGGTTGCTCCGTTTTGGTTTTAGAAGCTGATATTTCTCCAAACCGCGTTTACTCCCATTCACTCTGGCATATCAAAACGCAGCTCCGAGAAGCAACATGCTTCTCACTGTCTGAATCTAGAGGCAGATTCAACTCCCTTAGGTAAGCGAACACCCAGCAGAGCAGTCTGAATGATACATTCGTTTCGTGTTTTAGACGTAGATTTACAGCTATTTGGGAAATGCTTGCATTTGGCTGGGAAACTGCTTTTTCCGCTTCTTCACAGAAAGGGTTTAGAAACTCCTGCAAACACCTATCAGTTTAACCCTTTAAGTGGAACGCACACATTGAAGGCCGTTTTGTTAGGTTGCTCCGTTTTGGTTTTAGAAGCAGATATTACTCCAAACCGCGTTTACTCCCATTCACTCTGGCATAGCAAAACGCAGCTCGAAGAAGCAACGTGCTTCTCACTCTCTGAATCTAGAGGCAGATTGAACTCCCTTAGGTAAGCGAACACCCAGCAGAGCAGTCTGAAGGATAGGTTCATTTTGTGTTTTAGACGGAGATTTACAACTATTTGGGAAATGCTTGCATTTGGCTGGGAAAATGCGTTTTCCGCTTCTTCAGAGAAAGGGTTTTGAAACTCCTGCAAACACACATCAGTTTAACTCTGTAAGTTGAACGCACACATTGAAGACCGTTCTGTTAGGTAGTTCCGTTTTGGTTTTAGAAGCAGATATTTCTCCAAACCGCGTTTTCTCCCATTCACTCTGGCATATCAAAACGCAGCTCCGTGAAACAACGTGCTTCTCACTCTCTGAATCTAGAGGCAGATATAACTCCCTTAGGTAAGCGAACACCCAGCAGAGCAGTCTGAAGGATACGTTCGATTTGTGTTTTAAACGGAGATTTACAGCTATTTGGGAAATGCTTGCATTTGGCTGGGAAATAGCTTTTTTGCTTCTTCACAGAAAGGGTTTAGAAACTCCTGCAAACACACATCAGTTTAACTCCTTAAGTTGAACGCACACATTGAAGGCCGTTCTGTTAGGTTACTCCGTTTTGGTTTTAGAAGCAGATATTTCTCCAAACCGCGTTTACTCCCATTCACTCTGGCATATCAAAACGCAGCTCCGAGAATCAACGGGCTTCTCACTCTCTGAATCTAGTGGCAGATTCAACTTATGTAAGGGAACACCCAGCAGAGCAGTCTGAAGGATACGTTCGTTTTGTGTTTTAGACGTAGATTTACAGCTATTTGGGAAATGCTTGCATTTTGCTGGGAAATAGCGTTTTTTGCTTCTTCACAGAAAATGTTTAGAAACTCCTGCAAACACACATCAGTTTCACACTGTAGGTTGAACGCACACATTGAAGGCCGTTCTGTTTAGTTGCTCCGTTTTGGATTTAAAATCAGATATTTCTCCAAACCGCGTTTACTCCCTTTCACTCTGGCATATCAAAATTCAGCTCCAAGAAAAAACGGGCTTCTCACTCTCTGAATCTAGAGGCAGATTCAACTCCCTTAGGTAAGCGAACAAACAGCAGAGCAGTCTGAAGGATACGTTCGTTTTGTGTTTTAGACGGAGATTTCCAGCTAATTAAGAAATGCTTGCATTTGGCTGGGAAAATGCGTTTTCCGCTTCTTCACAGAAAGAGTTTAGAAACTCCTGCAAACACATATCAGTTTACCTCTGTAAGTTGAACGCACCCATTGAAGGCCGTTCTGTTAGGTTGCTCCGTTTTGGTTTTAAAAGCAGATATTTCTTTAAACGGTGTTTACTCCCATTTACTCTGGCATATCAAAACGCAGCTCCGAGAAGCAACGTGCTTCTCACTCTCTGAATCTAGAGGCAGATTGAACTCCCTTAGGTAAGCGAACACCCAGCAGAGCAGTCTGAAGGATACGTTCATTTTGAGTTTTACACGGAGATTTACAGCTATTTGGGAAATGCTTGCATTTGGCTTGGAAAATGCGTATTTCGCTTCTTCAGAGAAAGTGTTTAGAAACTCCTGCAAACATACATCAGTTTAACTCTGTACGTTGAACGCACACATGGAAGACCGTTCTGTTAGGTTGTTTCGTTTTGGTTTTAGAAGCAGATATTTCTCCAAACCGCGTTTTCTCCCATTCATTCTGGCATATCAAAACGCAGCTCCGAGAAGCAACGTGCTTCTCACTCTCTCAATCTACAGGCAGATTCAACTCCCTTAGGTATGAAAACACCCAGCAGAGCAGTCTGAAGGATACGTTCGTTATGTGTTTTAGACGGAGATTTACAGCTATTTGGGAAATGCTTGCATTTGGCTGGAAAATAGCGTTTTCCGCTTCTTCACAGAAAGAATTGAGAAACTCCTGCGAACATACATCAGTTTATCTCTGTAGGTTGAACTCACACATTGAAGGCCGTTGTGTTAGGTTGCTCCGTTTTGGTTTTCGAAGCACATATTTCTTCAAACCGCTTTTACTCCCATTCACTCTGGCATATCAAAACGGAGCTCCGAGAAGAAACGGGCTTCTCACTCTCTGAATCTAGAGGCAGATTCAACTCCCTTAGGTATGAAAACACCCAGCAAAGCAGTCTGAAGGATACATTCGTTTCGTGTTTTAGACGGAGATTTACAGCTATTTGGGAAATGCTTGCATTTGGCAGGGAAAATGCGTTTTCCGCTGCTTCAGAGAAAGGGTTTAGAATCTCCTGCAAACAGACATCAGTTTAGCTCTGTAAATTGAACGCACGCATTGAAGGCCGTTCTGTTAGGTAGCTCCGTTTTGGTTTTAGAAGCTGATATTTCTCCAAACCGCGTTTAGTCCCATTCACTCTTGCATATCAAAACGCAGCTCCGAGAAGCAACATGCTTCTCACTCTCTGAATCTAGAGGCAGATTCAACTCCCTTAGGTGATCGAACACCCAGCAGAGCAGTCTGAATGATACATTCGTTTCGTGTTTTAGACGGAGATTTACAGCTATTTGGGAAATGCTTGCATTTGGCTGGGAAAATGCTTTTTCCGCTGTTTCACAGAAAGGGTTTAGAACCTTCTGCAAACACACATCAGTTTAACCCTTAAAGTTGAACGCACACATTGAAGGCCGTTCTGTTAGGTTGCTCCGTTTTGGTTTTAGAAGCAGATATTTCTCCAAACCGCGTTTACTCCCGTTCACTTTGTCATATTAAAACGCAGCTCCGAGAAGCAACGTGCTTCTCACTCTCTGAATCTAGAGGCAGATAGAACTCCCTTAGGTAAGCGAACACCCAGCAGAGCAGTCTGAAGGATATGTTCGTTTTGTGTTTTAGACCTAGATTTACAGCTATTTGGGAAATGCTTGCATTTTGCTGGGAAATAGCGTTTTCTGCTTCTTCACAGAAAATGTTTAGAAACTACTGCAAAGACACATCAGTTTAACTCTGTAAGATGAACGCACACATTGAAGGCCGTTCTGTTAGGTTGTTCCGTTTCGGTTTTAGAGGCAGATATTTCTCCAAACCGCGTTTACTCCCATTCACTCTGGCTTATCAAAACGCAGCTCCAGAAGAAACGTGCTTCTCACTCTCTGAATCTAGAGGCTGATTCAACTCCGTTAGGTATGAAAACACCCAGCAGAGCAGTCTGAAGGATACGTTCGTTTTGTGTTTTAGACGGAGATTTACACGTATTTGGGAAATGCTTGCATTTGGCTGAAAAATAGCGTTTTCCGCTTCTTCACAGAAAGAATTGAGAATCTCCTGCAAACACACATCAGTTTATCTCTGTAGGTTGAACGCACACATAAAAGGCCGTTGTGTTACTTTGCTCCGTTTTGGTTTTAGAAGCAGATATTTCTCCAAACCGCGTTTACTCCCTTTCACTCTGGCATATCAAAACGCAGCTCCGAGAAGCAACTTGTTTCTCACTCTCTGAATCTAGAGGCAGATTGAACTCCCTTAGGTAACAGAACACCCAGCAGAGCAGTCTGAAAGATACGTTCGTTTTGTGTTTTAAACGGAGATTTCCAGCTATTTTGGCAGTGCTTGCATTTGGCTGGGAAAATGCGTATTCCGCTTCTTCACAGAAAGGGTTTAGAAACTCCTGCAAACCAACGTCACTTTAACTCTGTAAGTTGAACGCACACATTGAAGGCCGTTCTGTTAGGTTGCTCCGTTTTGGTTTTAGAAGCAGATATTTCTCCAAACGGCGTTTACTCCCATTCACTCTGGCATGTCAAAACGCAGCTCCGAGAAGCAACGGGCTTCTGACTCTCTGAATTTAGAGGCAGATTGAACTCCCTTAGGTAAGCGAATACCCAGCAGAGCAGTCTGAAGGATACGTTCGTTTTGTGTTTTAGACGGAGATTTACAGCTATTTGGGACATGCTTGCATTAGGCTGGGAAATAGCGTTTTCCGCTTCTTCACAGAAAGGGTTTAGAAACTCGTGCAAACACACATCAGTTTAACTCTGTAAGTTGAACGAAAACATTGAAGGCCGTTCTCTTAGGTTGCTCCGTTTTGGTTTTAGAAGCAGATATTTCTCAACACCGCGATTACTCCCATTCACTCTGGCATATCAAAACGCAGCTCCGAGAAGCAACGGGCTTCTCACTTTCTGAATCTAGTGGCAGATTCACCTTTCTTAGGTAAGCGAACACCCAGCAGAGCAGTCTGAAGGATACGTTCGTTTTGTGTTTTAGACATAGATTTACAGCTATTTGGGAAATGCTTGCATTTTGCTGGGAAATAGCGTTTTCTGCTTCTTCAAAGAAAGGGTTTAGAAACTCCTGCAAACACACATCAGTTTAGCTCTGTACGTTGAAGGCACACATTGAAGGCCGTTGTGTTAGGTTGCTCCGTTTTGGTTTTAGAAGCAGATATTTCTCCAAACCGCGTTTACTCCCGTTCACTCTGGCATATTAAAAAGCAGCTCCGAGAAGCAACGTGCTTCTCACTCTCTGAATCTAGAGGCAGATTGAACTCCCTTAGGTAAGCGAACACCCAGCAGAGCAGTCTGAAGGATACGTTCGTTTTGTGTTTTAGACCTAGATTTACAGCTATTTGGGAAATGCTTGCATTTTGCTGGGAAATAGCGTTTTCTGCTTCTTCACAGAAAATGTTTAGAAACTACTGCAAAGACACATCAGTTTAACTTTGTAAGATGAACGCACACATTGAAGGCCGTTCTGTTAGGTTGTTCCGTTTTGGTTTTAGAGGCAGATATTTCTCCAAACCGCGTTTACTCCCATTCACTCTGGCTTATCAAAACGCAGCTCCAGAAGAAACGTGCTTCTCACTCTCTGAATCTAGAGGCTGATTCAACTCCGTTAGGTATGAAAACACCCAGCAGAGCAGTCTGAAGGATACGTTCGTTTTGTGTTTTAGACGGAGATTTACACGTATTTGGGAAATGCTTGCATTTGGCTGGAAAATAGCGTTTTCCGCTTCTTCACAGAAAGAATTGAGAATCTCCTGCAAACACACATCAGTTTATCTCTGTAGGTTGAACGCACACATAGAAGGCCGTTGTGTTACTTTGCTCCGTTTTGGTTTTAGAAGCAGATATTTCTCCAAACCGCGTTTACTCCCTTTCACTCTGGCATATCAAAACGCAGCTCCGAGAAGCAACTTATTTCTCACTCTCTGAATCTAGAGGCAGATTGAACTCCCTTAGGTAACAGAACACCCAGCAGAGCAGTCTGAAAGATACGTTCGTTTTGTGTTTTAAACGGAGATTTCCAGCTATTTTGGCAGTGCTTGCATTTGGCTGGGAAAATGCGTATTCCGCTTCTTCACAGAAAGGGTTTAGAAACTCCTGCAAACCAACGTCACTTTAACTCTGTAAGTTGAACGCACACATTGAAGGCCGTTCTGTTAGGTTGCTCCGTTTTGGTTTTAGAAGCAGATATTTCTCCAAACGGCGTTTACTCCCATTCACTCTGGCATGTCAAAACGCAGCTCCGAGAAGCAACGGGCTTCTGACTCTCTGAATCTAGAGGCAGATTGAACTCCCTTAGGTAAGCGAATACCCAGCAGAGCAGTCTGAAGGATACGTCCGTTTTGTGTTTTAGACGGAGATTTACGGCTATTTGGGACATGCTTGCATTAGGCTGGGAAATAGCGTTTTCCGCTTCTTCACAGAAAGGGTTTAGAAACTCGTGCAAACACACATCAGTTTAACTCTGTAAGTTGAACGAAAACATTGAAGGCCGTTCTCTTAGGTTGCTCCGTTTTGGTTTTAGAAGCAGATATTTCTCAACACCGCGATTACTCCCATTCACTCTGGCATATCAAAACGCAGCTCCGAGAAGCAACGGGCTTCTCACTCTCTGAACCTAGAAGCAGATTCAACTCCCTTAGGTAAGCGAATACCCAGCAGAGCAGTCTGAAGGATACGTTCGTTTTGTGTTTTAGACAAAGATTTACAGCTATTTGGGAAATGCTTGCATTTGGCTGGGAAAGAGCTTTTTTGCTTCTTCACAGAAAGGGTTTAGGAACTCCTGCAAACACGTATCAGTTTAACTCTGTAAGTTGAACGCACACATTGAAGGCCGTTCTGTTAGGTTGCTCCGTTTACCTTATAGAAGCAGATATTTCTTCAAACCGCTTTTACTCCCATTCACTCTAACATATGAAAACGCAGCTCCGAGAAGCAACGTGGTTCTCACTCTCTGAATCTAGAGGCAGATTCAACTCCCTTAGGTAAGCGAACACCCAGCAGAGCAGTCTGAAGGATACGTTCATTTTGTGTTTTAGACGGAGATTTACAACAATTTGGGAAATGCTTGCATTTGGCTGATAAAATGCGTTTCCGCTTCTTCAGAGAAAGGGTTTAGAAAATCCTGCAAACACACATCAGTTTAACTCTGTAAGTTGAACGCCCACCTTGAAGACCGTTCTGTTAGGTTGTTCCGTTTTGGTTTTAGAAGCAGATATTTCTCCAAACCGCGTTTTCTCCCATTAACTCTGGCATATCAAAACGCAGCTCCGAGAAGCAACAAGCTTCTCACTCTCTGAATCTAGAGGCAGATTCAACTCGCTTAGGTAAGCGAACACCCAGCAGAGCAGTCTGAAGGATACATTCGTTTCGTGTTTTAGACGGAGATTTACAGCTATTTGGGAAATGCTTGCATTTGGCTGGGAAAATGCTTTTTCTGCTTCTTCACAGAAAGGATTTAGAAACTCCTGCAAACACACATCAGTTTAACTCTGTAAGTTGAACGCACGCATTGAAGGCCGTTCTGTTAGGTAGCTTCGTTTTGGTTTTAGAAGCAGATATTTCTCCAAACCGCGTTCTCTCCCATTCACTCTGGCATATCAAAACGCAGCTCCGAGAAGCAACATGCTTCTCACTCTCTGAATCTAGAGGCAGATTCAACTCCCTTAGGTAAGCGAACACCCAGCAGAGCAGTCTGAATGATACATTCGTTTCGTGTTTTAGACGGAGATTTACAGCTATTTTGGAAATGCTTGCATTTGGCTGGGAAAATGATTTTTCCGCTTCTTCACAGAAAGGGTTTAGAAACTCCTGCAAACACCTATCAGTTTAACCCTTTAAGTTGTACGCACACATTGAAGGCCGTTCTGTTAGGTTGCGCCGTTTTGGTTTTAGAAGCAGATATTTCTCCAAACCGCGTTTACCCCCATTCACTCTGGCATATCAAAACGCAGCTCGGAGAAGCAACGTACTTCTCACTCTCTGAATCTAGAGGCAGATTGAACTCCCTTAGGTAAGCGAATACCCAGCAGAGCAGTCTGAAGGATATGTTCGTTTTGTGTTTTAGACGGAGATTTACAGCTATTTGGGACATGCTTGTATTAGGCTGGGAAATAGCGTTTTCCGCTTCTTCACAGAAAGGGTTTAGAAACTCGTGCAAACACACATCAGTTTAACTCTGTAAGTTGAACGAAAACATTGAAGGCCGTTCTCTTAGGTTGCTCCGTTTTGGTTTTAGAAGCAGATATTTCTCAAAACCGCGATTACTCCCATTCACTCTGGCATATCAAAACGAAGCTCCGAGGAGCAACGGGTGTCTCACTCTCTGAATCTAGAAGCAGATTCAACTCCCTTAGGTAAGCGAAAACCCAGCAGAGCAGTCTGAAGGATACGTTCGTTTTGTGTTTTAGACGGAGATTTACAGCTATTTGGGAGATGCTAGCATTTTGCTGGGAAATAGCGTTTTTTGTTTCTTCACAGAAAGGGTTTACACACTTCTGCAAACACACATCAGTTTAACTCTGTATGTTGAACGCACACATTGAAGGTCATTCTGTTAGGTTACTCCGTTTTGGTTTTAGAAGCAGATATTTCTCCAATCCGCGTTTAGTCCCGTTCACTCTGGCATATCAAAACGCAGCTCCGAGAAGCAACCTGCTTCTCACTCTCTGAATCTAGAGGCAGATTGAACTCTCTTAGGTAAGCGAACAAACAGCAGAGCAGTCTGAAGGATACGTTCGTTTCGTGTTTTAGACGGAGATTTACAACTATTTGGGAAATGCTTGCATTTGGCTGGGAAAATGCTTTTTCCGCTTCTTCACAGAAAGTGTTTAGAAACTCCTGCAAACACCTATCAGTTAAACTCTTTAAGGTGAACACACACATTTAAGGCTGTTCTGTTAGGTTGCTCCGATTTGGTTTTAGAAGCAGATATATCTCCAAACCGCGTTTTCTCCCATTCACTCTGGCATATCAAAATGCAGCTCCGAGAAGCAACGTGCTTCTCACTCTCTCAATCTAGAGGCAGATTCAACTCCCTTAGGTAAGAAAACACCCAGCAGAGCAGTCTGAAGGTTACGTTCATTTTGTGTTATACACGGAGGTTTACAGCTATTTGGGAAATGCTTGCAAGTGGCTGGGAAAATGTGCTTTCCGCTTCTTCACAGAAAGGGGTTAAAAACTCCTGCAAGCACACATAAATTTATCTCTGTAAGTTGAACGCAAACATTGAAGGCCGTTCTGTTAGGTTGTTCCGTTTTGGTTTTAGAAGCAGATATTTCTCCAAACCGCGTTTACTCCCATTGACTCTGGCGTATCATAACGCAGATACGAGAAGAAACGTGCTTTTCACTCTGAATCTAGAGGCTGATTCAACTCCCTTAGTTATGAAAACACCCAGCAGAGCAGTCTGAAGGATACGTTCGTTTTGTGTTTTAGACGTAGATTTACAACTATTTGGGAAATGCTTGCATTTGGCTGAAAAATAGCGTTTTCCGTTTCTTCACAGAAAGAATTGAGAAACTCCTGCAAACACACATCAGTTTATCGCTGTAGGTTGAATGCACACATTGAATTCCGTTGTGTTACTTTGCTCCGTTTTGGTTTTAGAAGCAGATATTTCTCCAAACCGTGTTTACTCCCTTTCACTCTGGCATATCAAAACGCAGCTCCGAGAAGCAACTTGTTTCTCACTCTCTGAATCTAGAGGCAGATTGAACTCCCTTAGGTAACAGAACACCCAGCAGAGCAGTCTGAAAGATACGTTCGTTTTGTGTTTTAAACGGAGATTTCCAGCTATTTTGGCAGTGCTTGCATTTGGCTGGGAAAATGCATATTCCGCTTCTTCACAGAAAGTGTTTAGAAACTCCTGCAAACCAACGTCACTTTAACTCTGTAAGTTGAACGCACACATTGAAGGCCGTTCTGTTAGGTTGCACCGTTTTGGATTTAGAAGCAGATATTTCTCCAAACCGGGTTTACTCCCATTCACTCTGGCATATCAAAACGCAGCTCCGAGAAGCAACGGGCTTCTTACTTTCTGAATCTAGAGGCAGATTCAACTCCCTTAGGTAAGCGAACACCCAGCAGAGCAGTCTGAAGGATACGTTCGTTTTGTGTTTTAGACGTAGATTTACAGCTATTTGGGAAATGCTTGCATTTTGCTGGGAATAGCGTTTTTTGCTTCTTCACAGAAAATGTTTAGAAACTCCTGCAAACACACATCAGTTTACCTCTGTAAGTTGAACGCACACATTGAAGGCCGTTCTGTTAGGTTGCTCCGTTTTGGTTTTAGAAGCCGATATTTCTCCAAACCGCGTTTACTACCATTCACTCTGGCATATCAAAACGCAGCTCCGAGAAGCAACGTGCCTGTCACTCTCTGAATCTAGAGGAAGATTCAACTTTCTTAGGTAAGCGAACACCAAGCAGAGCAGTCTGAAAAATACGTTCATTTTGTGTTCTAGACGGAGATTTAAAACTATTTGGGAAATGCTTGCATTTGGCTGGGAAAATGCGTTTCCACTTCTTCAGAGAAAGTGTTTAGAAACTCCTGCAAACACACATCAGCTTAACTCTGTAAGTTGAACGCCCACCTTGAAGACCGTTCTGTTAGGTTGTTCCGTTTTGGTTTTAGAAACAGATATTTCTCCAAACCGCGTTTTCTCCCATTCACTCAGGCATATCAAAACGCAGCTCCGAGAAGCAACGGGCTTCTCACTCTCTGAATCTAGAGGCAGATTCAACTTCCTTAGGTAAACGAACACCCAGCAGAGCAGTCTGAAGGATACGTTCGTTTTGTGTTTTTGACGGAGATTTAAAGCTATTTGGGAAATGCATGCATTTGGCTGCGAATTAGCGTTTTCCGCTTCTTCAGAGAAAGGGTTTAGAAACTCCTGCAAACACGTTTAAGTTTAACTCTGTAAGTTGAACGCACACATTGAAGACCGTTCTGTTAGGTTGTTCCATTTTGGTTTTAGAAGCAGATATTACTCCAAACGGCGTTTTCTCCCATTCACTCTGGCATATCAAAACGCAGCTCCGAGAAGCAACGTGCTTCTCACTGTCTCAATCTAGAGGCAGATTCAACTCCCTTAGGTAAGCGAACACGCAGCAGAGCAGTCTGAAGGATACGTTCGATTTGTGTTTTAAACGTAGATTTACAGCTATTTGGGAAATGCTTGCATTTGGCAGGGAAATAGCTTTTTGCTTCTTCACAGAAAGTGTTTAGAAACTCCTGCAAACCCACATCAGTTTAACTCTTTAATTGGAACGCACACATTGAAGGCCGTTCTGTTAGTTTGCTCCGTTTTGGTTTTAGAAGCAGATATTTCTCCAAACCGCGTTTACTCCCATTCACTCTGGCATATCAAAACGCAGCTCCGAGAAGCAACGTGCTTCTCACTCTCTGAATCTAGTGGCAGATTCAACTTTCTTAGGTAAGCGAACACCCAGCAGAGCAGTCTGAAGGATACGTTCGTTTTGTGTTTTAGACGTAGATTTACAGCTATTTGTGAAATGCTTGCATTTTGCTGGGAAAAAGCGTTTTCTGCTTCTTCACAGAAAATGTTTAGAAACTCCTGCACACACACATCAGTTTAGCTCTGTAAGTTGAACGGACGCATTGAAGGCCGTTCTGTTAGGTAGCTCCGTTTTGGTTTTAGAAGCTGATATTTCTCCAAACCGCCTTTACTCCCATTCACTCTGGCATATCAAAACGCAGCTCCGAGAAGCAACATGCTTCTCACTGTCTGAATCTAGAGGCAGATTGAACTCCCTTAGGTAAGCTAACACCCAGCAGAGCAGTCTGAATGATACATTCGTTTCGTGTTTTAGACGGAGATTTACAGCTATTTGGGAAATGCTTGCATTTGGCTGGGAAAATGCTTTTTCCGCTTCTTCACAGAAAGGGTTTAGAAACTCCTGCAAACACCTATCAGTTTAACCCTTTAAGTTGAACGCACACATTTAAGGCCGTTCTGTTAGGTTGCTCCGTTTTGGTTTTAGAAGCAGATATTTCTCCAAACCGCGTTTACTCCCATTCACTCTGGCATATCTAAACGCAGCTCGGAGAAGCAATGTGCTTCTCACTCTCTGAATCTAGAGGAACATTGAACTCCCTTAGGTAAGCGAACACGCAGCAGAGCAGTCTGAAGGATACGTTCATTTTGTTCTAGACGGAGATTTACAACTATTTGGGAAATGCTTGCATTTGGCTGGGAAAATGCTTTTTCCGCTTCTTCACAGAAAGGGTTTAGAAACTCCTGCAAACACCTATCAGTTTAACCCTTTAAGTTGAACGCACACATTGAAGGCCGTTCTGTTAGGTTGCTCCGTTTTGGTTTTAGAAGCAGATATTTCTCCAAACCGCGTTTACTCCCATTCACTCTGGCATATCTAAACGCAGCTCCGAGAAGCAACGTGCTTCTCACTCTCTGAATCTAGAGGCAGATTGAACTCCCTTAGGTAACCGAACACCCAGCAGAGCAGTCTGAAGGATACGTTCATTTTGCTTTTTACACGGAGATTTACAGCTATTTGGGAAATGCTTGCATTTGGCTGGGAAAATGCGTATTGCGCTTCTTCAGAGAAAGTGTTTAGAAACTCCGGCAAACATACATCAGTTTAACTCTGTACGTTGAACGCACACATTGAAGACCGTTCTGTTAGGTTGTTCCGTTTTGGTTTTAGAAGCAGATATTTCTCCAAACCGCGTTTTCTCCCATTTACTCTGGCATATCACAACGCAGCTCCGAGAAGCAACGTGCTTCTCACTCTCTCAATCTAGAGGCAGATTCAACTCCCTTAGGTAAGAAAACACCCAGCAGAGCCGTCTGAAGGATAGGTTCGTTTTATGTTTTAGACGGAGATTTACAGCTATTTGGGAAATGCTTGCATTTGGCTGGAAAATAGCGTTTTCCGCTTCTTCACAGAAAGAATTGAGAAACTCCTGCGAACACAAATCAGTTTATCTCTGTAGGTTGAACGCACACATTGAAGGCCGTTGTGTTAGGTTGCTCCGTTTTGGTTTTAGAAGCAGATATTTCTCCAAACCGCGTTTATTCCCTTTCACTCTGGCATATCAAAACGCAGCTCCGAGAAGCAACGGGCTTCTCACTCTCTGAATCTAGAAGCAGATTCAACTCCCTTAGGTAAGCGAACACCCAGCACAGCAGTCTGAAGAATACGTTCGTTTTGTGTTTTAGACGTAGATTTACAGCTATTTGGGAAATGCTTGCATTTTGCTGGGAAATAGCGTTTTTTGCTTCTTCACAGAAAATGTTTAGAAACTCCTGCAAACACACATCAGTTTAACTCTGTAAGTTGAACGCACACATTGAAGGTCGCTCTGTTAGGTTGCTTTGTTTTGGTTTTAGAAGCCGATATTTCTCCAAACCGCGTTTACTCCCTTTCACTCTGGCATATCAAAATTCAGCTCCAAGAAAAAACGGGCTTCTCACTCTCTGAATCTAGAGGCAGATTCAACTCCCTTAGGTAAGCGTACAAACAGCAGAGCAGTCTGAAGGATACGTTCGTTTTGTGTTTTAGACGGAGATTTACAGCTATTTGGGAAATGCTTGCATTTGGCTGGGAAATAGCGTTTTTCTTCTTCACAGAAAGCGTTTAGAAACTCCTGCAAATACCTATCAGTTAAACTCTTTAAGGTGAACGCACACATTGAAGGCTGTTCTGTTAGGTTGCTCCGTTTTGTTCTTAGAAACAGATATTTCTCCAAACCGCGTTTACTCCCATTCACTCTGGCATATCAAAACGCAGCTCCGAGAAGCAACGTGCTTCTCACTCTCTGAATCTAGAAGCAGATACAACTTTCTTAGGTAAGCGAACACCCAGCAGAGTAGTTTGAAGGATACGTTCGTTTTGTGTTTAAGACATAGATTTACAGCTATTTGGGAAATGCTTGCATTTGGCTGGAAAATAGAGTTTTCCGCTTCTTCACAGAAAGAATTGAGAAACTCCTGCAAACACACATCAGTTTATCTCTGTAGGTTGAACGCACACTTTGAAGGCCGTTGTGTTAGGTTGCTCCGTTTTGGTTTTAGAAGCAGATATTTCTCCAAACCGCGTTTACTCCCTTTTACTCTGGCATATCAAAACGCAGCTCCGAGAAGCAACGGGCTTCTCACTCTCTGAATCTAGAAGCAGATTCAACTTTCTTAGGTGAGCGAACACCCAGCAGAGCAGTCTGAAGGATACGTTCGTTTTGTGTTTTAGACGGAGATTTACAGCTATTTGGGAGATGCTAGCATTTTTCGGGAAATAGCGTTTTTTGCTTCTTCACAGAAAGGGTTTAGAAACTCCTGGAAACACACATCAGTTTAACTCTGTAAGTTGAACGCACACATTGAAGGCCGTTCTGTTAGGTTGCTCCGTTTTGGTTTTTGAAGCAGATATTTCTTCAAACCGCTTTCACTCCCATTCACTCTGGCATATCAAAACGGAGCTCCGAGAAGAAACGGGCTTCTCACTCTCTGAATCTAGAGGCAGATTCAACTCCCTTAGGTAAGCGAACACCCAGCAGAGCAGTCTGAAGGTTACGTTCATTTTGTGTTATACACGGAGATTTACAGCTATTTGGGAAATGCTTGCAATTTGCTGGGAAATAGCGTTTTCTGCTTCTTCAAAGAAAATGTTTAGAAACTGCTGCAAACACATATCAGTTTAACTCTGCAAGTTGAACGCACACATTGAAGGCCGTTCTGTTAGGTTACTCCCTTTTGGTTTTAGAAGCAGATATTTCTCCAAACCGCGTTTACTCCGGTTCACTGTGGCATATCAAAACGCAGCTCAGAGAAGCAACGTGCTTCTCACTCTCTGAATCTAGAGGCAGATTGAACTTCCTTAGGTAAGCGAACACCCAGCAGAGCAGTCTGAAGGATACGTTCCTTTTGTGTTTTAGACAAAGATTTACAGCTATTTGGAAAATGCTTGCATTTGGCTGGGAAAATGCGTTTTCCGCTTCTGCAGAGAAAGGGTTTAGAAACTCCTGCAAACACACATCAGTTTAGCTCTGTAAGTTGAACGCACACATTGAAGACCGTTCTGTTAGGTTGCTCCGATTTGGTTTTAGAAGCAGATATTTCTCCAAACCGCGTTTTCTCCCATTCACTCTGGCATATCAAAATGCAGCTCCGAGAAGCAACGTGCTTCTCACTCTCTCAATCTAGAGGCAGATTCAACTCCCTTAGGTAAGAAAACACCCAGCAGAGCAGTCTGAAGGTTACGTTCATTTTGTGTTATACACGGAGGTTTACAGCTATTTGGGAAATGCTTGCAAGTGGCTGGGAAAATGTGCTTTCCGCTTCTTCACAGAAAGGGGTTAAAAACTCCTGCAAACACACATAAATTTATCTCTGTAAGTTGAACGCACACATTGAAGGCCGTTCTGTTAGGTTGTTCCGTTTTGGTTTTAGAAGCAGATATTTCTCCAAACCGCGTTTACTCCCATTCACTCTGGCGTATCAAAACGCAGCTCCGAGAAGAAACGTGCTTTTCACTCTGAATCTAGAGGCTGATTCAACTCCCTTAGTTATGAAAACACCCAGCAGAGCAGTCTGAAGGATACGTTCGTTTTGTGTTTTAGACGTAGATTTACAGCTATTTGGGAAATGCTTGCATTTGGCTGAAAAATAGCGTTTTCCGCTTCTTCACAGAAAGAATTGAGAAACTCCTGCAAACACACATCAGTTTATCGCTGTAGGTTGAATGCACACATTGAAGGCCGTTGTGTTACTTTGCTCCGTTTTGGTTTTAGAAGCAGATATTTCTCCAAACCGCGTTTAATACCTTTCACTCTGGCATAACAAAACGCAGCTCCGAGAAGCAACTTGTTTCTCACTCTCTGAATCTAGAGGCAGATTGAACTCCCTTAGGTAAGCGAATTCCCAGCAGAGCAGTCTGAAAAATAAGTTCATTTTGTGTTTTAGACGGAGATTTACAACTATTTGGGAAATGCTTGCATTTGGCTGGGAAAATGCGTTTTCCGCTTCTTCAGAGAAAGGGTTTAGAAACTCCTGCAACAACACATCAGTTTAACTCTGTAAGTTGAAAGCACACATTGAAGACCGTTCTGTTAGGTTTTTCCGTTTTGGTTTTAGAAGCAGATATTTCTCCAAACCGCGTTTTCTCCCATTCACTCTGGCATATCAAAACGGAGCTCCGAGAAGCAACGTGCTTCTCACTCTCTCAATCTAGAGGCAGATTCAACTCCCTTAGGTAAGCGAACACCCAGCAGAGCAGTCTGAAAAATACGTTCGTTTCGTGTTTTAGACGGAGATTTACAGCTATTTGGGAAATGCTTGCATTTGGCTGGGAAAATGCTTTTTCCACTTCTTCACAGAAAGGGTTTAGAAACTCCTGCAAAAACACATCAGTTTAACTCTATAAGTTGAACGCACACATTGAAGGCCGTTCTGTTAGGTTGCTCCGTTTTGGTTTTAGAAGCAGATATTTCTCAAAACCGCGTTTACTACCATTCACTCTGGCATATCAAAACGCAGCTCCGAGAAGCAACGTGCTTCTCACTCTCTGAATCTAGAGGCAAATTCAACTCCCTTAGGTAAGCGAACACCCAGCAGTGCAGTCTGAAGGATACGTTCGATTTGTGTTTTAGACGGAGATTTACAGCTCTTTGGGAAAGGCTTGCATTTGGCTGGGAAATAGAGTTTTCCGCTTTTTCACAGAAAGGATTTAGAAACTCCTGCAAACACACATCAGTTTAACACTGTAGGTTGAACGCACACATTGAAGGCCATTCTGTTAAGTTGCTCCGTTTTGGATTTAGAATCAGATATTTCTCCAAACCGCGTTTACTCCCTTTCACTCTGGCATATCAAAATTCAGCTCCAAGAAAAAACTGGCTTCTCACTCTCTGAATCTAGAGGCAGATTCAACTCCCTTAGGTAAGCGAACAAACAGCAGAGAAGTCTGAAAAATACGTTCGTTTTTTGTTTTAGACGGAGATTTACAGCTATTTGGGAAATTCTTGCATTTGGCTGGGAAAATGCGTTTTCCGCTTCTTCACAGAAATAGTTTAGAAACTCCTGCAAACACACATCAGTTTAACTCTGGAAGTTGAACGCACACATTGAAGGCCGTTCGGTTAGGTTGCTCCGTTTTGGTTTTAGAATCAGATATTTCTCCAAACCGCGTTTACTCTTTTTCACTCTGGCATATCAAAACTCAGCTCCAAGAAAAAACGGGCTTCTCACTCTCTGAATCTAGAGGCAGATTCAACTCCCTTAGGTAAGCGAACACCCAGCTGAGCAGTCTGAATGATACGTTCGTTTTGTGTTTTAGACGGCGATTTCCAGCTATTTAAGAAATGCTTGCATTTGTCTGGGAAAATGCGTTTTCCGCTTCTTCACAGAAAGGGTTTAGAAACTCCTGGAAACACACATCCGTTGAACTCTGTAAGTTGAACGCACACAGTGAAGGCCGTTTTGTTAGGTTGCTCCGTTTTGGTTTTAGAAGCAGATATTTCCCCAAACCGCGTTTCCTCCAATTTACTCTGGCATATCAAAACGCAGCTCGGAGAAGCAACGTGCTTCTCACTCTCTGAATCTAGAGAAAGATTCGACTCCCTTAGGTAAGCGAACACCAAGCAGGGCAGTCTGAAGGATACATTCGTTTCGTGTTTTAGACGGAGATTTACAGCTATTTGGGAAATGCTTGCATTTGGCTGGGAAAATGCTTTTTCCGCTTCTTCACAGAAAGGGTTTAGAAACTCCTGCAAACACACATCAGTTTAACACTGTAAGTTGAACGCACACATGGAAGGCCGTTCTGTTAGGTTGCTCCGTTTTGGTTTTAGAAGCAGATATTTCTCCAAACCGCGTTTACTCCCATTCACTCTGGCATATCAAAACGCAGCTCCGAGAAGGAACGGGTTTCTCTCTCTCTGAATCTAGAGGCAGATTCAACTTTCTTAGGTAAGCGAACTCCCAGCAGAGCAGTCTGAAGGATACGTTCGTTTTGTGTTTTAGACGTAGATTTACAGCTATTTGGGAAATACTTGCATTAGGCTCGGAAAATGCGTTTTCCGCTTCTTCAGAGAAAGGGTTTAGAAACTCCTGCAAACACACATAAGTTTACCTCTGTAAGTTGAAAGCACACATTGAGGACCGTTCTGTTAGGTTTTTCCGTTTGGCTTTTAGAAGCAGATATGTCTCCAAACCGGGTTTTCTTTCATTCACTCTGGCATATCAAAACGCAGCTCCGAGAAGCAACGTGCTTCTCACTCTATCAATCTAGAGGCAGATTCAACTCCCTTAGGTAAGCGAACACCCAGCAGAGCAGTCTGAAGGATACGTTCGACTTGTGTTTTAGACGGAGATTTACAGCTATTTGGAAATGCTTGCATTTGGCTGGGAAATAGCGTTTTCCGCTTCTTCACAGAAAGGATTTAGAAACTCCTGCAAACACACATCAGTTTAACACTGTAGGTTGAACGCACACATTGAAGGCCGTTCTGTTAGGTTGCTCCGTTTTGGATATAGAATCAGATATTTCTCCAAACCGCGTTTACTCCCTTTCACTCTGGCATATCAAAACTCAGCTTCAAGAAAAACGGGCTTCTCACTCTCTGAATCTAGAGGCAGATTCAACTCCCTTAGGTAAGCGAACACCCAGCAGAGCAGTCTGAAGGATATGTTCGTTTTGTATTTTAGACGGAGATTTACAGCTATTTGGGAAATGCTTGCATTTGGCTGGGAAAATGAGTTTTCCGCTTCTTTAGAGAAAGGGTTTAGAAACTCCTGCAAACACACATCAGTTTAACTCTGTAAGTTGAACGCACGCATTGAAGACCGTTCTGTTAGGTTGTTCCGTTTTGGTTTTAGAAGCAGATATTTCTCCAAACCGCGTTTTCTCCCATTCACTCTGGCATATCAAAACGCAGCTCCGAGAAGCAACGTGCTTCTCACTCTCTCAATCTAGAGGCAGATTCAACTCCCTTAGGTAAGCGAACACCCAGCAGAGCAGTCTGAAGGATACGTTCGATTTGTGTTTTAGACCGAGATTTACAGCTATTTGGGAAATGCTTGCATTTGGCTGGGAAATAGCGTTTTCCGCTTCTTCACAGAAAGGATTTAGAAACTCCTGCAAACACACATCAGTTTAAGACTGTAGGTTGAACGCACACATTGAAGGCCATTCTGTTAGGTTGCTCCGTTTTGGATTTAGAATCAGTTATTTCTCCAAACCGCGTTTACTCAATTTCACTCTGGCATATAAAAACTCAGCTCCAAGAAAAAACGGGCTTCTCCCTCTCTGAATCTAGAGGCAGATTCAACTCCCTTAGGTAAGCGAACACCCAGCAGAGCCGTCTGAAGGATATGTTCGTTTTGTGTTTTACACGGACATTTACAGTATTTGGGAAATGCTTGCATTTGGCTGGGAAATAACTTTTTTGCTTCTTCACAGAAAGGGTTTAGAAACTCCTGCAAACACACATCAGTTTAACTCTGTAAGTTGAACGCACACATTGAAGGCCGTTCTGTTAGATTTCTCAGTTTTGGTTTTAGAAGCAGATATTTCTCCAAACGGCGTTTACTCCCATTCACTCTGGCATATTAAAACGCAGCTCCGAGAAGCAACGTGTTTTTCACTCTCTGAATCTAGAGGCAGATTCAACTCCCTTAGGTAAGCGAACACCCAGCAGAGCAGTCTGAAGGATACATTCGTTATGTTTTTTAGACGGAGATTTACAGCTATTTGGGAAATGCTTGCATTTGGCTGGGAAAATGCTTCTTCCGCTTCTTCACAGAAAGGGTTTAGAAACTCCTGCAAACAGACGTCAGTTTAACTCTGTAAGTTTAATGCACGCATTGAAGGCCGTTCTGTTAGGTAGCTCCGTTTTTGTTTTAGAAGCTGATATTTCTCCAAACCGCGTTTACTCCCATTCACTGTGGCATATCAAAACGCAGCTCCGAGGAGCAACATGCTTCTCACTCCCTGAATCTAGAGGCAGATTCAACTCCCTTAGGTAAGCGAACACCCAGCAGAGAAGTCTGAATGATACATTCGTTTCGTGTTTTAGACGGAGATTTACAGCTATTTGGGAAATGCTTGCATCTGGCTGGGAAAATGCTTTTTCCGCTTCCTCACAGAAAGGGTTTAGAAACTCCTGCAAACACCTATCAGTTTAACTCTTTAAGTTGAACGCACACATTGAAGGCCGTTCTGTTAGGTTGCTCCGTTTTGGTTTTAGAAGCAGATATTTCTCTAAAGCGCGTTTACTCCCATTCACTCTGGCATATCAAAACGCAGCTTCGAGAAGCAACGGGTTTCTCACTCTCTGAATCTAGTGGCAGATTCAACTTTCTTAGGTAAGCGAACACCCAGCAGAGCAGTCTGAAGGATGCGTTCGTTTTGCGTTTTAGACGGAGATTTACAGTTATTTGGGAGATGATAGCATTTTGCTGGGAAATAGCGTTTTTTACTTCCTCACAGAAAATGTTTAGAAACTTCTGCAAACCCACATCCGTTTTACTCTGTAAGTTAAACGCACACGTTGAAGGCCGTTGTGTTAGGTTGCTCCGATTTGGTTTTAGAAGCAGATATTTCTCCAAACCGCGTTTACTCCCTATCACTCTGGCATATCAAAACGCAGCTCCGAGAAGCATCGGGCTTCTCACTCTCTGAATCTAGAAGCAGATTCAACTCCCTTAGGTAAGCGAACACCCAGCAGAGCAGTCTG
The DNA here is from genome assembly GCF_049354715.1 of Callithrix jacchus. NCBI lineage: Eukaryota > Metazoa > Chordata > Mammalia > Primates > Cebidae > Callithrix > Callithrix jacchus. The sequence continues at coordinate 60,747,763 of NC_133503.1, read as the reverse complement.
AAGGATACGTTCGTTTTGTGTTTTAGACGGAGATTTACAGGTATTTGGGAGATGCTAGCATTTTGCTGGGAAATAGCGTTTTTTGCTTCTTCACAGAAAATGTTTAGAAACTTCTGCAAACACACATCCGTTTTACTCTGTAAGTTGAACGCACACATTGAAGGCCGTTGTGTTAGGTTGCTCCGTTTTGGTTTTAGAAGCAGATATTTCTCCAAACCGCGTTTACTCCCTATCACTCTGGCATATCAAAACGCAGCTCCGAGAAGCAACATGCTTCTCACTCTCTGAATCTAGACGCAGATTCAACTGTCTTAGGTAAGCGAACACCCAGCAGAGCAGTCTGAATGATACATTCGTTTCGTGTTTAAGACGGAGATTTCCAGCTATTTGGGAAATGCTTGCATTTGGCTGGGAAAATGCTTTTTCCGCTTCTTCACAGAAAGGGTTTAGAAACATCTGCAATCACCTATCAGTTTAACTCTGTAAGTTGAACACACACATTGAAGGCCGTTTTGTTAGGTTGCTCCGTTTTGGTTTTAGAAGCAGATATTTCTCCAAACCGGGTTTACTCCAATTCACTCTGGCATATCAAAACGCAGCTCCAAGAAGCAACGGGCTTCTCACTCTCTGAATCTAGAGGCAGATTCAACTTTCTTAGGTAAGCGAACACCCAGCACAGCGGTCTGAAAAATACGTTCGTTTTGTGTTTTAGACGTAGATTTAAAGCTGTTTGGGAAATGCTTGCATTTGGCTTTGAAAATGCGTTTTCTGCTTCTTCAGAGAAAGGGTTTAGAGACTCCTGCAAACACACATTAGTGTAACTCTGTACCTTGAACGCACACATTGAAGACCGTTCAGTTAGGTTGTTCCGTTTTGGTTTTAGAAGCAGATACTTCTCCAAACCGCGTATTCTCCCATTCACTCTGGCATATCAAAACGCAGCTCAGAGAAGCAACGAGCTTCTCACTCTCTCAATCTAGAGGCAGATTCAACTCCCTTAGGTAAGCGAACACCCAGCAGAGCAGTCTGAAGGATACGTTCGTTTTGTGTTTTAGACGGAGATTTCCAGCTATTTGGGAAATGCTTGCATTAGGTTGGGAAAATGGGTTTTCCGATTTTTCACAGAAAGGGGTTAGAAACTTCTGGAAACACACATCAGTTTAACTCAATAAGTTGAACGCACCCATTGAAGGCCATTCTGTTAGGTTGCTTCGTTTTGGTTTTAGAAGCAGATATTTCCCCAAATTGCGTTTACTCCCATTCACTCTGGCATATCAAAACGCAGCTCCGAGAAGCAACGGACTTCTCACTCTCTGAATCTAGAAGCACATTCAACTCCCTTAGGTAAGCGAACACCCAGCAGAGCAGTCTGAAGGATACGTTCGTTTTGTGTTTTAGACCGAAATTTCCAGCTTTTTGGGAAATGCTTGCATTTGGCTGGGAAAATTGGTTTTCCGCTTCTTCACAGAACGGGTTAGAAACTTCTGGAAACACATGTCAGTTTAACTCAATAAGTTGAACGCACACATTGAAGGCCGTTCTGTTAGGTTGCTCCGTTTTGGTTTTAGAAGCAGATATTTCTCGAAACCGCGTTTACTCCCATTCACTCTGGCATATCAAAACGCAGCTCCGAGAAGCAACGGGCTTCTCACTCTCTAAATCTAGGGGCAGGTAAAACTCCCTTAGGTAGGCGAACACTCAGCAGAGCAGTCTGAAGGATACCTTCGTTTTGTGTTTTAGACGGAAATTTACAGCTATTTCGGAATTGCTTGCATTTGGCTGGGAAAATGAGTTCTCCGCTTCTTAACAGAAAGGGTTTAGAAACTCCTGCAAACCAACGTCACTTTAACGCTGTAAGTTGAACGCACACATTGAAGGCCGTTCTGTTAGGTTGCTCCGTTTTGGTTTTAGAAGCAGATATTTCTCCATATGGAGTTTACTCCCATCCACTCTGGCATGTCAAAACGCAGCTCCGAGAAGCAACAAGCTTCTGACTCTCTGAATCTAGAGGCAGATTGAACTCCCTTAGGTAAGCGAATACCCAGCAAAGCAGTCTGAAGGATACGTTCGTTTTGTGTTTTAGACGAAGATTTACAGCTATTTGGGACATGCGTGCATTAGGCTGGGAAATAGCGTTTTCCCTTCTTCACAGAAAGGGTTTAGAAAGTCGTGCAAACACACATCAGGTTAACTCTTTAAGTTGAACGCACACATTGAAGGCCGTTCTGTTAGGATGCTCCGTTTTGGTTTTAGAAGCAGATATTTCTCCAAACCGCGTTTACTCCCATTCATTCTGGCATATCAAAACGCAGCTTCGAGAAGCAACGGGCTTCTCACTCTCTGAATCTAGTGGCAAATTCAACTTTCTTAGGTAAGCGAACACCCAGCAGAGCAGTCTGAAGGATATGTTCGTTTTGTGTTCTAGACGTAGATTTACATCTATTTGGGAAATGCTTGCATTTTGCTGGGAAATAGCGTTTTTTACTTCCTCACAGAAAATGTTTAGAAACTTCTGCAAACACACATCCGTTTTACTCTGTAAGTTGAACGCACGCATTGAAGGCCGTTCTGTTAGGTTGTTCCGTTTTGGTTTTAGAAGCAGATATCTCTCCAAACCGCGTTTACTCCCTTTCACTCTGGCTTATCAAAACGCAGCTCCGAGAAGAAACGTGCTTCTCACTCTCTTAATCTAGAGGCGGATTCAACTCCCTTAGGTAAGAAAACACCCAGCAGACCAGTCTGAATTATACGTTCGTTTTGTGTTTTAGACGGAGAATTACAGCTATTTGGGAAATGCTTGCATTTGGCTGGAAAATAGCGTTTTCCGCTTCTTCACAGAAAGAATTGAGAAACTCCTGCAAACACACATCAGTTTATCTCTGTGGGTTGAACGCACACATTGAAGGCCGTTGTGTTAGGTTGCTCTGTTTTGGTTTTAGAAGCAGATATTTCTCCAAACCGCGTTTACTCCCTATCACTCTGGCATATAAAAACGCAGCTCCGAGAAGCAACGGGCTTCTCACTCTCTGAATCTAGAAGCAGATTCAACTCCCTTAGGTAACCGAACACCCAGCAGAGCAGTCTGAAGGATACGTTCGTTTTGTGTTTTAGACGGAGATTTACAGTTATTTGGGAGATGCTTGCATTTGGCTGCGAATTAGCGTTTTCCGCTTCTTCAGAGAAAGGGTTTAGAAACTCCTGCAAACACACGTCAGTTTAACTCTGTAAGTTGAACGCACACGTTGAAGACCGTTCTGTTAGGTTGTTCCGTTTTGGTTTTAGAAGCAGATATTTCTCCAAACCGCGTTTTCTCCCATTCACTCTGGCATATCAAAACGCAGCTCCGAGAAGCAACGTGCTTCTCACTCTCTCAATCTAGAGGCAGATTCAACTCCCTTAGGTAAGCGAACACCCAGCAGAGCAGTCTGAAGGATACGTTCGATTTGTGTTTTAAACGTAGATTTACAGCTCTTTGGGAAATGCTTGCATTTGGCTGGGAAATAGCTTTTTTGCTTCTTCACAGAAAGGGTTTAGAAACTCCTGCAAACACACATCAGTTTAACTCTTTAATTTGAACGCACACATTGAAGGCCGTTCTGTTAGTTTGCTCCGTTTTGGTTTTAGAAGCAGATATTTCTCCAAACGGCGTTTACTCCCATTCACTCTGGCATATCAAAACGCAGCTCCGAGAAGCAACGTGCTTCTCCCTCTCTGAATCTACAGGCAGATTCAACTCCCTTAGGTAAGCGAACACCCAGCAGGGCAGTCTGAAGGATACATTCGTTTCGTGCTTTAGGCGGAGATTTACAGCTATTTTGGTAATGCTTGAATTTCGCTGGGAAAATGCTTTTTCCGCTTCTTCACAGAAAGGGTTTAGAAACTCCTGCAAACACACATCAGCTTAACTCTGTAAGTTGAACACACGCATTGAAGGCCGTTCTGTTAGGTAGCTCCGTTTTGGTTTTAGAAGCAGATATTTCTCCAAACCGCGTTTACTCCCATTCACTCTGGCATATCAAAACGCAGCTCCGAGAAGCAACGGGCTTCTCACTCTCTGAATCTAGAGGCAGATTCATCTTTCTTAGGTAAGCGAACACTGAGCAGAGCAGTCTGAAGGATACGTTTCTTTTGTGTTTTAGACGGAGATTTACAGCTATTTGGGAAATGCTTGCATTTGGCTGGGAAAATCCTTTTTCCGCGTCTTCAGAGAAAGGGTTTAGAAACTCCTGCAAACACACATCAGTTTAACTCTGTAAGTTGAACGCACCCATTGAAGACCGTTCTGTTAGGTTGCTCCGTTTTGGTTTTAGAAGCAGATATTTCTCCAAACCGCGTTTTCTCCAATTCACTCTGGCATATCAAAACGCAGCTCCGAGAAGAAACGGGCTTCTCACTCTATGAATCTAGAAGCAGATTCAACTCCCTTAGGTAAGCAAACACCCAGCAGAGCAGTCTGAAGGATACGTTCGTTTTGTGTTTTAGACGGAGATTTACAGCTATTTGGGAGATGCTAGCATTTTGCTGGGAAATAGGGTTTTTTGCTTCTTCACAGAAAGGGTTTAGAAACTTCTGCAAACACACATCAGTTTAACTCTGTATGTTGAACGCACATATTAAAGGCCGTTCTGTTAGGTTGCTCCGTTTTGGTTTTAGAAGCAGATATTTCTCCAAACCGCGTTTACTATTTTTCACTCTGGCATATCAAAACTCAGCTCCAAGAAAAAACGGGCTTCTCACTCTCTGAATCTAGAGGCAGATTCAACTCCATTAGGTAAGCGAACACCCAGCAGAGCAGTCTGAAGGATACGTTCGTTTTGTGTTTCAGACGGAGATTTACAGCTATTTGGAAAATGCATTTGGCTGGGAAATAGCTTTTTTGCTTCTTCACAGAAAGAATTTAGAAACTCTTGCAAACACACATCAGTTTAACTCTGTAAGTTGAACGCACACATTGAAGGCCGTTCTGTTAGGTTGCTCCGTTTTTGTTTTAGAAGCAGATATTTCTCCAAACGGCGTTTACTCCCATTAACTCTGGCATATCAAAACGCAGCTCCGAGAAGCAACGTGCTTCTCACTCTCTGAATCTAGAGGCAGATTGAACTCCCTTAGGTAAGCGAACACCCAGCAGAGCAGTCTGAAAAATACGTTCATTTTGTGTTTTAGACGGAGATTTACAACTATTTGGGAAATGCTTGCATTTGGCTGGGAAAATGCGTTTCCGATTCTTCAGAGAAAGGGTTTAGAAACTCCTGCAAACACACATCAGTTTAACTCTGTAATTTGAACGCCCACCTTGAAGACCGTTCTGTTAGGTTGTTCCGTTTTCGTTTTAGAAGCAGATATTTCTCCAAACCGCGTTTTCTCCCATTCACACTGGCATAGCAAAACGCAGCTCCGAGAAGCAACGGGCTTCTCACTCTCTGAATCTAGAGGCAGATTCAACTCCCTTAGGTAAGCGAACACCCAGCAGAGCAGTCTGAAGGATATGTTCGTTTTGTATTTTAGACGGAGATTTACAGCTATTTGGGAAATGCTTGCATTTGGCTGGGAAAATGAGTTTTCCGCTTCTTTAGAGAAAGGGTTTAGAAACTCCTGCAAACACACATCAGTTTAACTCTGTAAGTTGAACGCACGCATTGAAGACCGTTCTGTTAGGTTGTTCCGTTTTGGTTTTAGAAGCAGATATTTCTCCAAACCGCGTTTTCTCCCATTCACTCTGGCATATCAAAACGCAGCTCCGAGAAGCAACGTGCTTCTCACTCTCTCAATCTAGAGGCAGATTCAACTCCCTTAGGTAAGCGAACACCCAGCAGAGCAGTCTGAAGGATACGTTCGATTTGTGTTTTAGACCGAGATTTACAGCTATTTGGGAAATGCTTGCATTTGGCTGGGAAATAGCGTTTTCCGCTTCTTCACAGAAAGGATTTAAAAACTCCTGCAAACACACATCAGTTTAAGACTGTAGGTTGAACGCACACATTGAAGGCCATTCTGTTAGGTTGCTCCGTTTTGGATTTAGAATCAGTTATTTCTCCAAACCGCGTTTACTCAATTTCACTCTGGCATATAAAAACTCAGCTCCAAGAAAAAACGGGCTTCTCCCTCTCTGAATCTAGAGGCAGATTCAACTCCCTTAGGTAAGCGAACACCCAGCAGAGCCGTCTGAAGGATATGTTCGTTTTGTGTTTTACACGGACATTTACAGCTATTTGGGAAATGCTTGCATTTGGCTGGGAAATAACTTTTTTGCTTCTTCACAGAAAGGGTTTAGAAACTCCTGCAAACACACATCAGCTTAACTCTGTAAGTTGAACACACGCATTGAAGGCCGTTCTGTTAGGTAGCTCCGTTTTGGTTTTAGAAGCAGATATTTCTCCAAACCGCGTTTACTCCCATTCACTCTGGCATATCAAAACGCAGCTCCGAGAAGCAACGGGCTTCTCACTCTCTGAATCTAGAGGCAGATTCAACTTTCTTAGGTAAGCGAACACCCAGCAGAGCAGTCTGAAGGATACGTTTCTTTTGTGTTTTAGACGGAGATTTACAGCTATTTGGGAAATGCTTGCATTTGGCTGGGAAAATCCTTTTTCCGCTTCTTCAGAGAAAGGGTTTAGAAACTCCTGCAAACACACATCAGTTTAACTCTGTAAGTTGAACGCACACATTGAAGACCGTTCTGTTAGGTTGCTCTGTTTTGGTTTTAGAAGCAGATATTTCTCCAAACCGCGTTTTCTCCCATTCACTCTGGCATATCAAAACGCAGCTCCGAGAAGCAACGGGCTTCTCACTCTATGAATATAGAAGCAGATTCAACTCCCTTAGGTAAGCAAACACCCAGCAGAGCAGTCTGAAGAATACGTTCGTTTTGTCTTTTAGACGGAGATTTACAGCTATTTGGGAGATGCTAGCATTTTGCTGGGAAATAGGGTTTTTTGCTTCTTAACAGAAAATGTTTAGAAACTTCTGCAAACACACATCAGTTTAACTCTGTAAGTTGAACGCACACATTGAAGGCCGTTCTGTTAGGTTGCTCGGTTTACGTTTTAGAAGCAGATATTTCTCCAAATTGCGTTTACTCTTATTAACTCTGGCATATCAAAACGCAGCTCCGAGAAGCAACGTGCTTCTCACTCTCTGAATCTAGAGGCCGATTGAACTCCCTTAGGTAAGCGAACACCCAGCAGAGCAGTCTGAAAAATACGTTCATTTTGTGTTTTAGACGGAGATTTACAACTATTTGGGAAATGCTTGCATTTGGCTGGGAAAATGCGTTTCCGCTTCTTCAGAGAAAGGGTTTATAAACTCCTGCAAACACACATCATTTTAATGCTGTAAGTTGAACGCCCATTTTGAAGACCGTTCTGTTAGGTTGTTCCGTTTTGGTTTTAGAAGCAGATATTTCTCCAAACCGCGTTTACTCCCATTCACTCTGGCATATCAAAACGCAATTCCGAGGAGCAACGGGCTTCTCACTCTCTGAATCTAGCGGTAGATTCAACTTTTTTAGGTAAGCCAACACCCAGCAGAGCAGTCTGAAGGATACGTTCGTTTTGTGTTTTAGACGTAGATTTACAGCTATTTGGGAAATGCTTGCATTTTGCTGGGAAATAGCGTTTTTTTGCTTCTTCACAGAAAATGTTTAGAAACTTCTGCAAACACACTTCAGTTTAACTCTGTAAGTTGAACGCACACATTGAAGGCCGTTCTGTTAGGTTGCTCCGTTTACGTTTTAGAAGCAGATATTTCTCCAAACCGCGTTTACTCCCATTAACTCTGGCATATCAAAACGCAGCTCCGAGAAGCAACGGGCTTCTCACTCTCTGAATCTAGAGGCAGATTGAACTCCCTTAGGTAAGCGAATACCCAGCAGAGCAGTCTGAAAAATAAGTTCATTTTGTGTTTTAGACGGAGATTTACAACTATTTGGGAAATGCTTGCATTTGGCTGGGAAAATGCGTTTCCGATTCTTCAGAGAAAGGGTTTAGAAACTCCTGCAAACACACATCAGTTTAACTCTGTAATTTGAACGCACACCTTGAAGGCCGTTCTGTTAGGTTGTTCCGTTTTCGTTTTAGAAGCAGATATTTCTCCAAACCGCGTTTTCTCCCATTCACTCTGGCATAGCAAAACGCAGCTCCGAGAAGCAACGGGCTTCTCACTCTCTGAATGTAGAGGAAGATTCAACTCCCTTAGGTAAGCGAACACCCAGCAGAGCAGTCTGAAGGATTCGTTCGTTTTGTGTTTTTGACGGAGATTTACAGCTATTTGGAAAATGCTTGCATTTGGCTGCGAATTAGCGTTTTCCGCTTCTTCAGAGAAAGGGTTTAGAAACTCCTGCAAACACACGTCAGTTTAACTCTGTAAGTTGAACGCACACATTGAAGACTGTTCTGTTACGTGGTTCCGTTTTGGTTTTAGAAGCAGATATTTCTCCAAACCGCGTTTTCTCCCATTCACTCTGGCATATCAAAACGCAGCTTTGAGAAGCAACGTGCTTCTCACTCTCTCAATCTAGAGGCAGATTCAACTCCCTTAGGTAAGCGAACACCCAGCAGAGCAGTCTGAAGGATACGTTCGATTTGTGTTTTAGACGGAGATATAAAGCTATTTGGGAAATGCTTGCATTTGGCTGGGAAATAGCTTTTTTGCTTCTTCACAGAAAGGGTTTAGAAACTCCTGCAAACACACATCAGTTTAACTCTGTAAGTTGAAGGAACACATTGAAGGCCGTTCTGTTAGGTTTCTCCGTTTTTGTTTTAGAAGCAGATATTTCTCCAAACGGCATTTACTCCCATTCACTCTGGCATATCAAAACGCAGCTCCGAGAAGCAACGTGCTTCTCACTCTCTCAATCTAGAGGCAGATTCAACTCCCTTAGGTAAGCGAACACCCAGCAGAGCAGTCTGAAGGATACATTCGTTTCCTGTTTTAGACGGAGATTTACAGCTATTTGGGAAATGCTTGCATTTGGCTGGGAATATGCGTTTTCCGCTTCTTCACAGAAAAAGTTTAGAAACTTCTGCAAACACACATCAGTTTAACTCTGTAGGTTGAACGCACGCATTGAAGGCCGTTCTGTTAGGTAGCTCCGTTTTGGTTTTAGAAGCTGATATTTCTCCAAACTGCGTTTACTCCCATTCAATCTGGCATATCTAAACGCAGCTCCGAGAAGCAATGTGCTTCTCACTCTCTGAATCTAGAGGCAGATTCAACTCCCTTAGGTAAGCGAACACCCAGCAGAGCAGTCTGAAGGATACGTTCGTTTCGTGTTTTAGACGGAGATTTACAGCTATTTTGGAAATGCTTGCATATTGCTGGGAAAATGCTTTTTCCACTTCTTCACAGAAAGGGTTTAGAAACTCCTGCATCAACACATCAGTTTAACTCTATAAGTTGAACGCACACATTGAAGGCCGTTCTGTTAGGTTGCTCCGTTTTGGTTTAGAAGCAGATATTTCTCCAAACCGCGTTTACTCCCATTCACTCTGGCATATCAAAACGCAGCTCCAAGAAGCAACGGGCTTCTCACTCTCTGAATCTAGAGGGAGATTCAACTTTCTTAGGTAAGCGAACACCCAGCAGAGCAGTCTGAAGGATACGTTCGTTTTGTGTTTTAGAGGTAGATTTACAGCTATTTGTGAAATGCTTGCATTTTGCTGGGAAATAGCGTTTTTTGCTTCTTCACAGAAAATGTTTAGAAACTCCTGCAAACACACATCAGTTTAACTCTGTAAGTTGAACGCACACATTGAAGGCCGTTCTGTTAGGTTGCTCCGTTTTGGTTTTAGAAGCAGATATTTCTCCAATCCGCGTTTTCTCCCATTCACTCTGGCATATCAAAACGCAGCTCCGAAAAGCAACGTGCTTCTCACTCTCTGAATCTAGAGGCAGATTGAACTCCCTTAGGTAAGCGAACACCCAGCAGAGCAGTCTGAAGGATACGTTCATTTTGCGTTTTACACGGAGATTTACAGCTATTTGGGAAATGCTTGCATTTGGCTGGGAAAATGCGTATTTCGCTTCTTCAGAGAAAGTGTTTAGACACTCCGGCAAACATACATCAGTTTAACTCTGTACCTTGAACGCACTCATTGAAGACCGTTCTGTTAGGTTGTTCCGTTTTGGTTTTAGAAGCAGATATTTCTCCAAACCGCGTTTTCTCCCATTTACTCTGGCATATCACAACGCAGCTCCGAGAAGCAACGTGCTTCTCACTCTCTCAATCTAGAGGCAGATTCAACTCCCTTAGGTAAGAAAACACCCAGCAGAGCCGTCTGAAGGATAGGTTCGTTTTGTGTTTTAGACGGAGATTTACATCTATTTGGAAAATGCTTGCATTTGGCTGGAAAATAGCGTTTTCCGCTTCTTCACAGAAAGAATTGAGAATCTCCTGCGAACACTAATCAGTTTATCTCTGTAGGTTGAACGCACACATTGAAGGCCGTTGTGTTAGGTTGCTCCGTTTTGGTTTTAGAAGCCGATATTTCTCCAAACCGCGTTTACTCCCTTTCACTCTGGCATATCAAAACGCAGCTCCGAGAAGCAACGGGCTTCTCACTCTTTGAATCTAGAAGCAGATTCAACTCCCTTAGGTAAGCGAACACCCAGCAGAGCAGTCTGAAGGATACGTTCGTTTTGTGTTTTAGACGTAGATTTACAGCTATTTGGGAAATGCTTGCATTTTGCTGGGAAATAGCGTTTTTTGCTTCTTCACAGAAAATGTTTAGAAACTCCTGCAAACACACATCAGTTTAACTCTGTAAGTTGAACGCACACATTGAAGGCCGTTCTGTTAGGTTGCTCCGTTTTGGTTTTAGAAGCAGATATTTCTCCAAACCGCGTTTACTACCATTCACTCTGGCATATCAAAACGCAGCTCCGAGAAGCAACGTGCTTCTCACTCTCTGAATCTAGAGGCAGATTCAACTCCCTTAGGTAAGCAAACACCCAGCAGTGCAGTCTGAAGGATACGTTCGATTTGTGTTTTAGACGGAGATTTACAGCTCTTTGGGAAAAGCTTGCATTTGGCTGGAAAATAGCTTTTTTGCATCTTCACAGAAAGGGTTTAGAAACTCCTGCAAACACACATCAGTTTAACTCTGTAAGTTGAACGAACACATAGAAGGCCGTTCTGTTAGGTTTCTCCGTTTTTGTTTTAGAAGCAGATATTTCTCCAAACGGCGTTTACTCCCATTCACTCTGGCTTATCAAAACGCAGCTCCGAGAAGCAACGTGCTTCTCACTCTCTCAATCTAGAGGCAAATTGAACTCCCTTAGGTAAGCGAACACCCAGCAGAGCAGTCTGAAAAATACGTTCATTTTGTGTTTTAGACGGAGATTTACATCTATTTGGGAAATGCTTGCATTTGGCTGGGAAAATGCGTTTTCCGCTTCTTCAGAGAAAGGGTTTATAAACTCCTGCAACAACACATCAGTTTAACTCTGTAAGTTGAACGCACACATTGAAGACCGTTCTGTTAGGTTTTTCCGTTTAGGTTTTAGAAGCAGATATTTCTCCAAACCGCGTTTTCTCCCATTCACTCTGGCATATCAAAACGAAGCTCCGAGAAGCAACGTGCTTTTCACTCTCTCAATCTAGAGGCAGATTCAACTCCCTTAGGTAAGCGAACACCCTGCAGAGCAGTCTGAAAAATACGTTCGTTTCGTGTTTTAGACGGAGATTTACAGCTATTTGGGAAATGCTTGCATTTGGCTGGGAAAATGCTTTTTCCACTTCTTCACAAAAAGGGTTTAGAAACTCCTGCAAAAACACATCAGTTTAACTCTATAAGTTGAACGCACACATTGAAGGCCGTTCTGTTAGGTTGCTCCGTTTTGGTTTTAGAAGCAGATATTTCTCAAAACTGCGTTTACTGCCATTCACTCTGGCATATCAAAACGGAGCTCCGAGAAGCAACGTGCTTCTCACTCTCTGAATCTAGAGGCAGATTCAACTCCCTTAGGTAAGCGAACAAACAGCAGAGAAGTCTGAAAAATACGTTCGTTTTATGTTTTAGATGGAGATTTACAGCTATTTGGGAAATTCTTGCATTTGGCTGAAAAAATGCGTTTTCCGCTTCTTCACAGAAATAGTTTAGAAACTCCTGCAAAGACACATCAGTTTAACTCTGTAAGTTGAACGCACACATTGAAGGCCGTTCTGTTATGTTGCTCCGTTTTGGTTTTAGAATCAGATATTTTTCCAAACCGCGTTTAGTCTTTTTCACTCTGGCATATCAAAACTCAGCTCCAAGAAAAAACGGGCTTCTCACTCTCTGAATCTAGAGGCAGATTGAACTCCCTTAGTAAGCGAACACCCAGCTGAGCAGTCTGAATGATACGTTCGTTTTGTGTTTTAGACGGACATTTCCAGCTATTTAAGAAATGCTTGCATTTGGCTGGGAAAATGCGTTTTCCGCTTCTTCAGAGAAAGGGTTTAGAAACTCCTGCAAACACACATCAGTTTAACTCTGTAAGTTGAACGCACACATTGAAGACCGTTCTGTTAGGTTGCTCTGTTTTGGTTTTAGAAGCAGATATTTCTCCAAACCGCGTTTTCTCCCATTCACTCTGGCATATCAAAACGCAGCTCCGAGAAGCAACGGGCTTCTCACTCTCTGAATCTAGAGGCAGATTCAACTCCCTTAGGTAAGCGAACACCCAGCAGAGCAGTCTGAATGATACATTCGTTTCGTGTTTTAGACGGATATTTACAGCTATTTGGGAAATGCTTGCATTTGGCAGGGAAAATGCTTTTTCCGCTTCTTCACAGAAAGGGTTTAGAAACTCCTGCAAACACCTATCAGTTTAACTCTTTAAGTTGAACGCACACATTGAACGCCGTTCTGTTAGGTTGCTCCGTTTTGGTTTTAGAAGCAGATATTTCTCCAAACCGCGTTTACTTTTATTCACTCTGGCATATCAAAACGCAGCTCCGAGAAGCAACGTGCTTCTCACTCTCTCAATCTAGAGGCAGATTCAACTCCCTTAGGTAAGCGAACACCCAGCAGAGCAGTCTGAAGGATACGTTCGATTTGTGTTTTAGACGGAGATTTACAGCTATTTGGGAAATGCTTGCATTTGGCTGAAAAATAGCGTTTTCCACTTCTTCACAGAAAGGATTTAGAAACTCCTGCAAACACACATCAGTTTAACACTGTAGGTTGAACGCACACATTGAAGGCCTTTCTGTTAGATTGCTCCGTTTTGGATTTAGAATCAGTTATTTCTCCAAACCGCGTTTACTCCCTTTCATTTTGGCATATCAAAACTCAGCTCCAAGAAAAAACGGGCTTCTCACTCTTTGAATCTAGAGGCAGATTCAACTTTCTTAGGTAAGCGAACACCCAGCAGAGCATTCTGAATGATACATTCGTTTCGTGTTTTAGACGGAGATTTACAGCTATTTTGGAAATGCTTGCATTTGGCTGGGAAAATGCTTTTTCCGCTTCATCACAGAAAGGGTTTAGAAACTCCTGCAAACACCTATCAGTTTACCTCTTTAAGTTGAACGCACACATTGAAGGCCGTCCTGTTAGGTTGCTCCGTTTTGGTTTTAGAAGCAGATATTTCTCCAAACCGCGTTTACTCCCATTCACTCTGTCATATCAAAAGGCAGCTCCGAGAAGCAATGTGCTTCTCACTCTCTCAATCTAGAGGCAAATTCAACTCCCTTAGGTAAGCGAACACCCAGCAGAGCAGTCTGAAGGATACGTTCGTTTCGTGTTTTATACGGAGATTTACAGCTATTTGGGAAATGCTTGCATTTTGCTGGGAAAATGCTTTTTCCACTTCTTCACAGAAAGGGTTTAGAAACTCCTGCAACAACACATCAGTTTAACTCTATAAGTTGAACGCACACATTGAAGGCCGTTCTGTTAGGTTGCTCCGTTTTGGTTTAGAAGCAGATATTTCTCCAAACCGTGTTTACTCCCATTCACTCTGGCATATCAAAACGCAGCTCCAAGAAGCAACGGGCTTCTCACTCTCTGAATCTAGAGGGAGATTCAACTTTCTTAGGTAAGCGAACACCCAGCAGAGCAGTCTGAAGGATACGTTCGTTTTGTGTTTTAGAGGTAGATTTACCGCTATTTGTGAAATGCTTGCATTTTGCTGGGAAATAGCGTTTTTTGCTTCTTCACAGAAAATGTTTAGAAACTCCTGCAAACACACATCAGTTTAACTCTGTAAGTTGAACGCACACATTGAAGGCCGTTCTGTTAGGTTGCTCCGTTTTGGTTTTAGAAGCAGATATTTCTCCAATCCGAGTTTTCTTTCATTCACTCTGGCATATCAAAACGCAACTCCGAAAAGCAACGTGCTTCTCACTCTCTGAATCTAGAGGCAGATTGAACTCCCTTAGGTAAGCGAACACCCAGCAGAGCAGTCTGAAGGATACGTTCATTTTACGTTTTACACGGAGATTTACAGCTATTTGGGAAATGCTTGCATTTGGCTGGGAAAATGCGTATTTCGCTTCTTCAGAGAAAGTGTTTAGAGACTCCGGCAAACATACATCAGTTTAACTCTGTACGTTGAACGCACACATTGAAGACCGTTCTGTTAGGTTGTTCTGTTTTGGTTTTAGAAGCAGATATTTCTCCAAACCGCGTTTTCTCCCATTCACTCTGGCATATCACAACGCAGCTCCGAGAAGCAACGTGCTTCTCACTCTCTCAATCTAGAGGCAGATTCAACTCCCTTAGGTAAGAAAACACCCAGCAGAGCCGTCTGAAGGATACGTTCGTTTTGTGTTTTAGACGGAGATTTACAGCTATTTGGGAAATGCTTGCATTTGGATGGAAAATAGCGTTTTCCGCTTCTTCACAGAAAGAATTGAGAAACTCCTGCGAACACAAATCAGTTTATCTCTGTAGGTTGAACGCACACATTGAAGGCCGTTGTGTTAGGTTGCTCCGTTTTGGTTTTAGAAGCAGATATTTCTCCAAACCGCGTTTACTCCCTTTCACTCTGGCATATCAAAACGCAGCTCCGAGAAGCAACGGGCTTCTCACTCTCTGAATCTAGAAGCAGATTCAACTCCCTTAGGTAAGCGAACACCCAGCAGAGCAGTCTGAAGGATACGTTCGTTTTGTGTTTTAGACGTAGATTTACAGCTATTTGGGAAATGCTTGCATTTTGCTGGGAAAATGCTTTTTCCACTTCTTCACAGAAAGGGTTTAGAAACTCCTGCAACAACACATCAGTTTAACTCTATAAGTTGAACGCACACATTGAAGGCCGTTCTGTTAGGTTGCTCCGTTTTGGTTTAGAAGCAGATATTTCTCCAAACCGTGTTTACTCCCATTCACTCTGGCATATCAAAACGCAGCTCCAAGAAGCAACGGGCTTCTCACTCTCTGAATCTAGAGGGAGATTCAACTTTCTTAGGTAAGCGAACACCCAGCAGAGCAGTCTGAAGGATACGTTCGTTTTGTGTTTTAGAGGTAGATTTACCGCTATTTGTGAAATGCTTGCATTTTGCTGGGAAATAGCGTTTTTTGCTTCTTCACAGAAAATGTTTAGAAACTCCTGCAAACACACATCAGTTTAACTCTGTAAGTTGAACGCACACATTGAAGGCCGTTGTGTTAGGTTGCTCCGTTTTGGTTTTAGAAGCAGATATTTCTCCAAACCGCGTTTACTCCCTTTCACTCTGGCATATCAAAACGCAGCTCCGAGAAGCAACGGGCTTCTCACTCTCTGAATCTAGAGGCAGATTCAACTTCCTTAGGTAAGCGAACACCCAGCAGAGCAGTCTGAAGGATACATTCGTTTTGTGTTTTTGACGGAGATTTAAAGCTATTTGGGAAATGCATGCATTTGGCTGCGAATTAGCGTTTGTCGCTTCTTCAGAGAAAGGGTTTAGAAACTCCTGGAAACACACATCAGTTTAACTCTGTAAGTTGAACGCACACATTGAAGACCGTTCTGTTAGGTTGTTCCATTTTGGTTTTAGAAGCAGATATTACTCCAAACGGCGTTTTCTCCCATTCACTCTGGCATATCAAAACGCAGCTCCGAGAAGCAACGTGCTTCTCACTGTCTCAATCTAGAGGCAGATTCAACTCCCTTGGGTAAGCGAGCACCCAGCAGAGCAGTCTGAAGGATACGTTCGATTTGTGTTTTAAACGTAGATTTACAGCTATTTGGGAAATGCTTGCATTTGGCTGAAAAATAGCTTTTTTGCTTCTTCACAGAAAGGGTTTAGAAACTCCTGCAAACACACATCAGTTTAACTCTTTAATTGGAACGCACACATTGAAGGCCGTTCTGTTAGTTTGCTCCGTTTTTGTTTTAGAAGCAGATATTTCTCCAAACCGGGTTTACTCCCATTCACTCTGGCATATCAAAACGCAGCTCCGAGAAGCAACGTGCTTCTCACTCTCTGAATCTAGTGGCAGATTCAACTTTCTTAGGTAAGCGAACACCCAGCAGAGCAGTCTGAAGGATACGTTCGTTTTGTGTTTTAGACGTAGATTTACAGCTATTTGGGAAATGCTTGCATTTTGCTGGGAAATAGCGTTTTCTGCTTCTTCACAGAAAATGTTTAGAAACTCCTGCAAACACACAACAGTTTAACTCTGTAAGTTGAACGCACACATTGAAGGCCGTTCTGTTAGGTTGCTCCGTTTTGGTTTTAGAAGCAGATATTTCTCCAAACCGCGTTTACTCACATTCACTCTGGCATATCTAAACGCAGCTCGGAGAAGCAACGTGCTTCTCACTCTCTGAATCTAGAGGAAGATTGAACTCACTTAGGTAAGTGAACACCCAGCAGAGCAGTCTGAAGGATACGTTCATTTTGTGTTCTAGATGGAGATTTACAACTATTTGGGAAATGCTTGCATTTGGCTGGGAAAATGCGTTTTCCGCTTCTTCAGAGAAAGGGTTTAGAAACTCCTGCAAACACACGTCAGTTTAACTCTGTAAGTTCAACGCACACATTGAAGACCGTTCTGTTAGGTTGTTCCGTTTTGGTTTTAGAAGCAGATATTTCTTCAAACCGCGATTACTCTTATTCACTCTGGCATATCAAAACGCAGCTCCGAGAATCAACGGGCTTCTCACTCTCTGAATCTAGTGGCAGATTCAACTTTCTTAGGTAAGCGAACACCCAGCAGAGCAGTCTGAAGGATACGTTCGTTTTGTGTTTTAGACGGAGATTTACAGCTATTAGGGAAATGCTTGCATTTGGCTGGGAAAATGCGTTTTCCGCTTCTTCAGAGAAAGGGTTTAGAAACTCCTGCAAACACACATCAGTTTAACTCTGTAATTTGAACGCAGACATTGAAGACCGTTTAGTTAGGTTGTTCCGTTTTGGTTTTAGAAGCAGATATTTCTCCAAACGGCGTTTTCTCCCATTCACTCTGGCATATCAAAACGCAGCTCCGAGAAGCAACGGGCTTCTCACTCTCTCAATCTAGAGGCAGATTCAACTCCCTTAGGTAAGCGAACACCCAGCAGAGCAGTCTGAAAAATACGTTCGATTTGTGTTTTAGACGGAGATATACAGCTATTTGGGAAATGCTTGCATTTGGCTGGGAAATAGCTTTTTGCTTCTTCACAGAAAGGGTTTAGAAACTCCTGCAAACACACATCAGTTTAACTCTGTAAGTTGAACGAACACATTGAAGGCCGTTCTGTTAGGTTTCTCCGTTTTTGTTTTAGAAGCAGATATTTCTTCAAACAGCGTTTACTCCCATTCACTCTGCCATATCAAAACGCAGCTCCGAGAAGCAACGTGCTTCTCACTCTCTGAATCTAGAGGCAGATTCAACTCCCTTAGCTAAGCGAACACCCAGCAGAGCAGTCTGAAGGATACATTCGTTTCCTGTTTTAGACGGAGATTTACAGCTATTTGGGAAATGCTTGCATTTGGCTGGGAAAATGCGTTTTCCGCTTCTTCACAGAAAAAGTTTAGAAACTTCTGCAAACACACATCAGTTTAACTCTGTAGTTTGAACGCACGCATTGAAGGCCGTTCTGTTAGGTAGCTCCGTTTTGGTTTTAGAAGCTGATATTTCTCCAAACAGCGTTTACTCCCATTCACTCTGGCATATCTAAACGCAGCTCCGAGAAGCAACATGCTTCTCACTCTCTGAATCTAGAGGCAGATTCAACTCCCTTAGGTAAGCGAACACCCAGCAGAGCAGTCTGAATGATACATTCGTTTCGTGTTTTAGACGGATATTTACAGCTATTTGGGAAATGCTTGCATTTGGCAGGGAAAATGCTTTTTCCGCTTCTTCACAGAAAGGGTTTAGAAACTCCTGCAAACACCTATCAGTTTAACTCTTTAAGTTGAACGCACACATTGAACGCCGTTCTGTTAGGTTGCTCCGTTTTGGTTTTAGAAGCAGATATTTCTCCAAACCGCGTTTACTTTTATTCACTCTGGCATATCAAAACGCAGCTCCGAGAAGCAACGTGCTTCTCACTCTCTCAATCTAGAGGCAGATTCAACTCCCTTAGGTAAGCGAACACCCAGCAGAGCAGTCTGAAGGATACGTTCGATTTGTGTTTTAGACGGAGATTTACAGCTATTTGGGAAATGCTTGCATTTGGCTGAAAAATAGCGTTTTCCACTTCTTCACAGAAAGGATTTAGAAACTCCTGCAAACACACATCAGTTTAACACTGTAGGTTGAACGCACACATTGAAGGCCTTTCTGTTAGATTGCTCCGTTTTGGATTTAGAATCAGTTATTTCTCCAAACCGCGTTTACTCCCTTTCATTTTGGCATATCAAAACTCAGCTCCAAGAAAAAACGGGCTTCTCACTCTCTGAATCTAGAGGCAGATTCAACTTTCTTAGGTAAGCGAACACCCAGCAGAGCATTCTGAATGATACATTCGTTTCGTGTTTTAGACGGAGATTTACAGCTATTTTGGAAATGCTTGCATTTGGCTGGGAAAATGCTTTTTCCGCTTCATCAAAGAAAGGGTTTAGAAACTCCTGCAAACACCTATCAGTTTACCTCTTTAAGTTGAACGCACACATTGAAGGCCGTCCTGTTAGGTTGCTCCGTTTTGGTTTTAGAAGCAGATATTTCTCCAAACCGCGTTTACTCCCATTCACTCTGTCATATCAAAAGGCAGCTCCGAGAAGCAATGTGCTTCTCACTCTCTCAATCTAGAGGCAAATTCAACTCCCTTAGGTAAGCGAACACCCAGCAGAGCAGTCTGAAGGATACGTTCGTTTCGTGTTTTATACGGAGATTTACAGCTATTTGGGAAATGCTTGCATTTTGCTGGGAAAATGCTTTTTCCACTTCTTCACAGAAAGGGTTTAGAAACTCCTGCAACAACACATCAGTTTAACTCTATAAGTTGAACGCACACATTGAAGGCCGTTCTGTTAGGTTGCTCCGTTTTGGTTTAGAAGCAGATATTTCTCCAAACCGTGTTTACTCCCATTCACTCTGGCATATCAAAACGCAGCTCCAAGAAGCAACGGGCTTCTCACTCTCTGAATCTAGAGGGAGATTCAACTTTCTTAGGTAAGCGAACACCCAGCAGAGCAGTCTGAAGGATACGTTCGTTTTGTGTTTTAATGGTAGATTTACCGCTATTTGTGAAATGCTTGCATTTTGCTGGGAAATAGCGTTTTTTGCTTCTTCACAGAAAATGTTTAGAAACTCCTGCAAACACACATCAGTTTAACTCTGTAAGTTGAACGCACACATTGAAGGCCGTTCTGTTAGGTTGCTCCGTTTTGGTTTTAGAAGCAGATATTTCTCCAATCCGAGTTTTCTTTCATTCACTCTGGCATATCAAAACGCAACTCCGAAAAGCAACGTGCTTCTCACTCTCTGAATCTAGAGGCAGATTGAACTCCCTTAGGTAAGCGAACACCCAGCAGAGCAGTCTGAAGGATACGTTCATTTTACGTTTTACACGGAGATTTACAGCTATTTGGGAAATGCTTGCATTTGGCTGGGAAAATGCGTATTTCGCTTCTTCAGAGAAAGTGTTTAGAGACTCCGGCAAACATACATCAGTTTAACTCTGTACGTTGAACGCACACATTGAAGACCGTTCTGTTAGGTTGTTCTGTTTTGGTTTTAGAAGCAGATATTTCTCCAAACCGCGTTTTCTCCCATTCACTCTGGCATATCACAACGCAGCTCCGAGAAGCAACGTGCTTCTCACTCTCTCAATCTAGAGGCAGATTCAACTCCCTTAGGTAAGAAAACACCCAGCAGAGCCGTCTGAAGGATACGTTCGTTTTGTGTTTTAGACGGAGATTTACAGCTATTTGGGAAATGCTTGCATTTGGATGGAAAATAGCGTTTTCCGCTTCTTCACAGAAAGAATTGAGAAACTCCTGCGAACACAAATCAGTTTATCTCTGTAGGTTGAACGCACACATTGAAGGCCGTTGTGTTAGGTTGCTCCGTTTTGGTTTTAGAAGCAGATATTTCTCCAAACCGCGTTTACTCCCTTTCACTCTGGCATATCAAAACGCAGCTCCGAGAAGCAACGGGCTTCTCACTCTCTGAATCTAGAAGCAGATTCAACTCCCTTAGGTAAGCGAACACCCAGCAGAGCAGTCTGAAGGATACGTTCGTTTTGTGTTTTAGACGTAGATTTACAGCTATTTGGGAAATGCTTGCATTTTGCTGGGAAATAGCGTTTTTTGCTTCTTCACAGAAAATGTTTAGAAACTCCTGCAAACACACATCAGTTTAACTCTGTAAGTTGAACGCACACATTGAAGGCCGTTCTGTTAGGTTGCTCCATTTTGGTTTTAGAAGCAGATATTTCTCAAAACCGCGTTTACTACCATTCACTCTGGCATATCAAAACGCAGCTCCGAGAAGCAACGTGCTTCTCACTCTCTGAATCTAGAGGCAGGTTGAACTCCCTTAGGTAAGGGAACACCCAGCAGAGCAGTCTGAAGCATACGTTCATTTTGTGTTTTAGACGGAGATTTACAGCTATTTGGGAAATGCTTGCATTTGGCTGGGAAAATGCGTTTTCCGCTTCTTCAGAGAAAGGGTTTAGAAACTCCTGCAAACACACATCAGTTTAACTCTGTAAGTTGAACGGACACATTGAAGACCGTTCTGTTAGGTTGTTCCGTTTTTGTTTTAGAAGCAGATATTTCTCCAAACCGCGTTTACTCCCATTCACTCTGGCATATCCAAACGCAGCTCCGAGAAGCAACATGCTTCTCACTCTCTGAATCTAGACGCAGATTCAACTCCCTTAGGTAAGCGAACACCCAGCAGAGCAGTCTGAATGATACATTCGTTTCGTGTTTTAGACGGAGATTTACAGCTATTTGGGAAATGCTTGCATTTGGCTGGGAAAATGCTTTTTCCGCTTCTTCACAGAAAGGGTTTAGAAACTCCTGCAAACACCTATCAGTTTAACTATTTAAGTTGAACGCACACATTGAAGGCCGTTCTGTTAGGTTGCTCCGTTTTGGTTTTAGAAGCAGATATTTCTCCAAACCGCGTTTACTCTTATTCACTCTGGCATATCAAAACGCAGCTCCGAGAAGCAACGTGCTTCTCACTCTCTCAATCTAGAGGCAGATTCAACTCCCTTAGGTAAGCGAACACCCAGCAGAGCAATCTTAAGGATACGTTCGATTTTTGTTTTAGACGGAGATTTACATCTATTTGGGAAATGCTTGCATTTGGCTGAAAAATAGCGTTTTCCGCTTCTTCACAGAAAGGATTTAGAAACTCCTGCAAACACACATCAGTTTAACACTGTAGGTTGAACGCACACATTGAAGGCCGTTCTGTTAGGTTGCTCCGTTTTGGATTTAGAATCAGTTATTTCTCCAAACCGGGTTTACTCCCTTTCATTCTGGCATATCAAAACTCAGCTCCAAGAAAAAACGGGCTTCTCACTCTCTGAATCTAGAGGCAGATTTAACTCCCTTAGGTAAGCGAACACCCAGCAGAGCAGTCTGAAATATATGTTCGTTTTCTGTTTTACACGGACATTTACAGCTATTTGGGAAATGCTTGCATTTGGCTGGGAAATAGCTTTTTTGCTTCTTCACAGAAAGGGTTTAGAAACTCCTGCAAACACACATCAGTTTAACTGTGTACGTTGAACGCACACATTGAAGGCCGTTCCGTTAGGTTTCTCCGTTTTGGTTTTAGAAGCAGATATTTCTCCAAACGGCGTTTACTCCCATTCACTCTGGCATATCAAAACGCAGCTCCGAGAAGCAACGTGCTTCTCACTCTCTGAATATAGAGGCAGATTCAACTCCCTTAGGTAAGCGAACACCCAGCAGAGCAGTCTGAAGGATACATTCGTTTCGTGTTTTAGACGGAGATTTACAGCTATTTCCGAAATGGTTGCATTTGGCTGGGAAAATGCTTTTTCCGCTGCTTCACAGAAAGGGTTTAGAAACTCCTGCAAACACACATCAGTTGAACTCTGTAAGTTGAACGCACGCATTGAAGGCCGTTCTTTTAGGTTGCTCCGTTTTGGTTTTAGAAGCTGATATTTCTCCAAACCGCGTTTACTCCCATTCACTCTGGCATATCTAAACGCAGCTCCGAGAAGCAACATGCTTTTCACTCTCTGAATCTTGAGGCAGATTCAACTCCCTTAGGTAAGCGAACACCCAGCAGAGCAGTCTGAAGGATACATTCGTTTCGTGTTTTAGACGGAGATTTACAGCTATTTGGGAAATGCTTGCATTTGGCTGGGAAAATGCTTCTTCCGCTTCTTCACAGAAAAAGTTTAGAAACTTCTGCAAACACACATCAGTTTAACTCTGTAGGTTAAAGGCACGCATTGAAGGCCGTTCTGTTAGGTTGCTCCGTTTTGGTTTTAGAAGCCGATATTTCTCCAAACCGCGTTTACTCCCATTCACTCTGGCATATCTAAACGCAGCTCCGAGAAGCAACATGCTTCTCACTCTCTGAATCTAGACGCAGATTCAACTCCCTTAGGTAAGCGAACACCCAACAGAGCAGTCTGAATGATACATTCGTTTCGATTCTTAGACGGAGATTTAAAGCTATTTGGGAAATGCTTGCATTTGGCTGGGAAAATGCTTTTTCTGCTTCTTCACAGAAAGGGTTTAGAAACTCCTGCAAACACACATCAGTTTAACACTGTAGGTTGAACGCACACATTGAAGGCCGTTCTGTTAGGTTTTTCCGTTTTGGATTTAGAATCAGTTACTTCTCCAAACCGCGTTTACTCCCTTTCATTCTGGCATATCAAAACTCAGCTCCAAGAAAAAACGGGCTTCTCACTCTCTGAATCTAGAGGCAGATTCAACTTCCTTAGGTCAGCGAACACCCAGCAGAGCAGTCTGAAATATATGTTCGTTTTCTGTTTTACACGGACATTACAGCTATTTGGAAAATGCTTGCATTTGGCTGGGAAATAGCTTTTTTGCTTCTTCACAGAAAGTGTTTAGAAACTCCTGCAAACACACATCAGTTTAACTGTGTACGTTGAACGCACACATTGAAGGCCGTTCTGTTAGGTTGCTCTGTTTTGGTTTTAGAAGCAGATATTTCTCCAAACCGCGTTTACTCCCATTCACTCTGGCATATCAAAACGCAGCTCGGAGAAGCAACGTGCTTCTCACTCTCTGAATCTAGAGGCAGATTGAACTCCCTTAGGTAAGCGAACACCCAGCAGAGCAGTCTGAAGGATACGTTCATTTTGTGTTTTAGACGGAGATTTACAACTATTTGGGAAATGCTTGCATTTGGCTGGGAAAATGCGTTTTCCGCTTCTTCAGAGAAAGGGTTTAGAAACTCCTGCAAACACACATCAGTTGAACTCTGTAAGTTGAACGGACACAGTGAAGGCCGTTTTGTTAGGTTGCTCCGTTTTGGTTTTAGAAGCAGATATTTCTCCAAACCGCGTTTACTCCCATTCACTCTGGCATATCAAAACGCAGCTCCGAAAAGCTACGGGCTTCTCACTCTCTGAATCTAGAGGCAGATTCAACTCCCTTAGGTAAGCGAACACCCAGCAGAGCAGTCTGAAAAATACGTTCGTTTTGTGTTTTAGACGGAGATTTACAGCTATTTGGGAAATGCTTGCATTTGGCTGGGAAATAGCTTTTTTGCTTCTTCACAGAAAGGGTTTAGAAACTCCTGTAAACACACATCACTTTAACTCTGTAAGTTGAACGCACACATTGAAGGCCGTTCTGTTAGGTTGCTCCGTTTTGGTTTTAGAAGCAGATATTTCTCCAAACGGCGTTTACTCCCATTCACTCTGGCATATAAAAACGCAGCTCCGAGAAGCAACGTGCTTCTCTCTCTCTGAATCTAGAGGCAGATTCAACTCCCTTAGGTAAGCAAACACCCAGCAGGGCAGTCTGAAGGATACATTCGTTTCGTGTTTTAGACGGAGATTTACAGCTATTTGGGAAATGCTTGCATTGGGCTGGGAAAATGCTTTTTCCGCTTGTTCACAGAAAGGGTTTAGAAACTTCTGCAAACACACATCAGTTTAACTCTGTAAGTTGAACGCACACATTGAAGACCGTTCTGTTAGGTTGCTCCGTTTTGGTTTTAGAATCAGATATTTCTCCAAACCGCGTTTACTCTTTTTCACTCTGGCATATCAAAACTCAGCTCCAAGAAAAAACGGGCTTCTCACTCTCTGAATCTAGAGGGAGATTCAACTCCCTTAGGTAAGCGAACACCCAGCAGAGCAGTCTGAAGAATATGTTCGTTTTGTGTTTTAGACGGAGATTTACAGCTATTTGGGAAATGCTTGCATTTGGCTGGGAAATAGCTTTTTCTTCTTCACAGAAAGCCTTTAGAAACTCCTGCAAACACCTATCAGTTGAACTCTTTAAGGTGAACGCACACATTGAAGGCCGTTCTGTTAGGTTGCTCCGTTTTGTTTTTAGAAACAGATATTTCTCCAAACCGCGTTTACTCCCATTCACTCTGGCGTATCAAAACGCAGCTACGAGAAGAAACGTGCTTCTCACTCTCTGAATCTAGAGGCTGATTCAACTCCCTTAGGTATGAAAACACCCAGCAGAGCAGTCTGAAGGATACGTTCGTTTTGTGTTTTAGAAGGAGATTTACAGCTATTTGGGAGATGCTAGCATTTTGCTGGGAAATAGCGTTTTTTGCTTCTTCACAGAAAGGGTTTAGAAACTTCTGCAAACACACATCAGTTTAACTCTGTATGTTGAACGCACACATTGAAGGCCGTTCTGTTAGGTTGCTCCGTTTTGGTTTTAGAATCAGATATTTCTCCAAACCGCGTTTACTCTTTTTCACTCTGGCATATCAAAACTCAGCTCCAAAAAAAAACGGGCTTCTCACACTCTGAATCTAGAGGCAGATTCAACTCCCTTAGGTAAGCGAACACCCAGCTGAGCAGTCTGAATGATACGTTCGTTTTGTGTTTCAGACGGAGATTTCCAGCTATTTAAGAAATGCTTGCATTTGTCTGGGAAAATGCATTTTCCGCTTCTTCACAGAAAGGGTTTAGAAACTCCTGAAAACACCTATCAGTTTAACCCTTTAAGTTGAACGCACACATTGAAGGCCGTTCTGTTAGGTTGCTCCGTTTTGGTTTTAGAAGCAGATATTTCTCCAAACCGCGTTTACTCCCATTCACTCTGGCATATCAAAACGCAGCTCGGAGAAGCAACGTGCTTCTCACTCTCTGAATCTAGAGGCAGATTGAACTCCCTTAGGTAAGCGAACACCCAGCAGAGCAGTCTGAAGGATACGTTCATTTTGTGTTTTAGACGGAGATTTACAACTATTTGGGAAATGCTTGCATTTGGCTGGGAAAATGCGTTTTCCGCTTTTTCAGAGAAAGGGTTTAGAAACTCCTGCAAACACACATCAGTTGAACTATGTAAGTTGAACGGACACAGTAAAGGCCGTTTTGTTAGGTTTCTTCGTTTTGGTTTTAGAAGCAGATATTTCTCCATACCGCGTTTACTCCCATTCACTCTGGCATATCAAAACGCAGCTCCGAAATGCAACGGGCTTCTCACTCTCTGAATCTAGAGGCAGATTCAACTCCCTTAGGTAAGCGAACACCCAGCAGAGCAGTCTGAAGGATACGTTGGTTTTGTGTTTTAGACGGAGATTTACAGCTATTTGGGAAATGCTTGCATTTGGCTGGGAAATAGCTTTTTTGCTTCTTCACAGAAAGGGTTTAGAAACTCCTGCAAACCATCACTTTAACTCTGTGAGTTGAACGCACACATTGAAGGCCGTTCTGTTAGGTTGCTCCGTTTTGGTTTTAGAAGCAGATATTTCTCCAAACGGCGTTTACTCCCATTCACTCTGGCATATAAAAACGCAGCTCCGAGAAGCAACGTGCTTCTCTCTCTCTGAATCTAGAGGCAGATTACACTTTCTTAGGTAAGCGAACACCCAGCAGGGCAGTCTGAAGGATACATTCGTTTCGTGTTTTAGAAGGAGATTTACAGCTATTTGGGAAATGCTTGCATTGGGATGGGAAAATGCTTTTTCCGCTTGTTCACAGAAAGGGTTTAGAAACTCCTGCAAACACACATCAGTTTAACTCTGTAAGTGGAACGCACACATTGAAGGCCGTTCTGTTAGGTTGCTCCGTTTTGGTTTTAGAATCAGATATTTCTCCAAACCGCGTTTACTCTTTTTCACTCTGGCATATCAAAACTCAGCTCCAAGAAAAAACGGGCTTCTCACTCTCTGAATCTAGAGGCAGATTCAACTCCCTTAGGTAAGCGAACACCCAGCAGAGCAGTCTGAAGAATATGTTCGTTTTGTGTTTTAGACGGAGATTTACAGCTATTTGGGAAATGCTTGCATTTGGCTGGGAAATAGCTTTTTTCTTCTTCACAGAAAGCCTTTAGAAACTCCTGCAAACACCTATCAGTTAAACTCTTTAAGGTGAACGCACACATTGAAGGCCGTTCTGTTAGGTTGCTCCGTTTTGTTTTTAAAAACAGATATTTCTCCAAACCGCGTTTACTCCCATTCACTCTGGCGTATCAAAACGCAGCTTTGAGAAGAAACGTGCTTCTCACTCTCTGAATCTAGAGGCTGATTCAACTCCCTTAGGTATGAAAACACCCAGCAGAGCAGTCTGAAGGATACGTTTGTTTTGTGTTTTAGAAGGAGATTTACAGCTATTTGGGAGATGCTAGCATTTTGCTGGGAAATAGCGTTTTTTGCTTCTTCATAGAAAGGGTTTAGAAACCTCTGCAAACACACATCAGTTTAACTCTGTATGTTGAACGCACACATTGAAGGCCGTTCTGTTAGGTTGCTCCGTTTTGGTTTTAGAATCAGATATTTCTCCAAACCGCGTTTACTCTTTTTCACTCTGGCATATCAAAACTCAGCTCCAAGAAAAAACGGGCTTCTCACTCTCTGAATCTAGAGGAAGATTCAACTCCCTTAGGTAAGCGAACACCCAGCAGAGCAGTTTGAAGCATACGTTCGTTTTGTGTTTTAGACGGAGATTTCCAGCTATTTAAGAAATGCTTGCATTTGGCTGGGAAAATGCGTTTTCCGCTTCTTCACAGAAAGGGTTTAGAAACTCCTGCAAACACCTATCAGTTTAACCCTTTAAGTTGAACGCACACATTGAAGGCCGTTCTGTTAGGTTGCTCCGTTTTGGATTTAGAATCAGTTATTTCTCCAAACCGCGTTTACTCCCTTTCATTCTGGCATATCAAAACTCAGCTCCAAGAAAAAACGGGCTTCTCACTCTCTGAATCTAGAGGCAGATTCAACTCCCTTAGGTAAGCGAACACCCAGCAGAGCAGTCTGAAATATATGTTCGTTTTCTGTTTTACACGGACATTTACAGCTATTCGGGAAATGCTTGCATTTGGCTCGGAAATAGCTTTTTTACTTCTTCACAGAAAGGGTTTAGAAACTCCTGCAAACACACATCAGTTTAACTGTGTAAGTTGAAAACACACATTGAAGACCGTTCTGTTAGGTTGCTCCGTTTTGGTTTTAGAAGCAGATATTTCTCCAAACCGCGTTTTCTCCCATTCACTCTGGCATATCAAAACGCAGCTTCGAAAAGCAACGTGCTTCTCACTCTCTGAATCTAGAGGCAGATTGAACTCCCTTAGGTAAGCGAACACCCAGCAGAGCAGTCTGAAGGATACGTTCATTTTGCGTTTTACACGGAGATTTACAGCTATTTGGGAAATGCTTGCATTTGGCTGGGAAAATGCGTATTTCGCTTCTTCAGAGAAAGTGTTTAAAAACTCCTGCAAACATACATCAGTTTAGTTCTGTACGTTGAACGCACACATTGAAGACCGTTCTTTTAGGTTGTTCCGTTTTGGATTTAGAAGCAGATATTTCTCCAAACCGCGTTTTCTCCCATTCATTCTGGCATATCAAAACGCAGCTCCGAGAAGCAACGTGCTTCCCACTCTCTCAATCTAGAGGCAGATTCAACTCCCTTAGGTAAGAAAACACCCAGCAGAGCAGTCTGAAGGATACGTTCGTTTTATGTTTTAGACGGAGATTTACAGCTATTTGGGAAATGCTTGCATTTGGCTGGAAAATAGCGTTTTCCGCTTCTTCACAGAAAGAATTGAGAAACTCCTGCAAACACACATCAGTTTATCTCTGTAGGTTGAACGCACACATTGAAGGCCGTTCTGTTAGGTTGCTCCGTTTTGGTTTTCGAAGCAGATATTTCTTCAAACCACTTTTACTCCCATTCACTCTGGCATATAAAAACGGAGCTCCGAGAAGAAACGGGCTTCTCACTCTCTGAATCTAGAGGCAGATTCAACTCCCTTAGGTAAGCGAACACCCAGCAGAGCAGTCTGAAATATATGTTCGTTTTGTGTTTTAGACGGAGATTTACAGCTATTTGGGAAATGCTTGCATTTGGCTGGGAAATAGCTTTTTTCTTCTTCACAGAAAGCCTTTAAAAATTCCTGCAAACACCTATCAGTTAAACTCTTTAAGGTGAACGCACACATTGAAGGCCGTTTTGTTAGGTTGCTCCGTTTTGTTTTTAGAAACAGATATTTCTCCAAACCGCGTTTAGTCCCATTCACTCTGGCGTATCAAAACGCAGCTCCGAGAAGAAACGTGCTTCTCACTCTCTGAATCTAGAGGCTGATTCAACTCCCTTAGGTATGAAAACACCCAGCAGAGCAGTCTGAAGGATACGTTCGTTTTGTGTTTTAGAAGAAGATTTACAGCTATTTGGGAGATGCTAGCATTTTGCTGGGAAATAGCGTTTTTTGCTTCTTCACAGAAAGGGTTTAGAAACTTCTGCAAACACACATCAGTTTAACTCTGTATGTTGAACGCACACATTGAAGGCCGTTCTGTTAGGTTGCTCCGTTTTGGTTTTAGAATCAGATATTTCTCCAAACCGCGTTTACTCTTTTTCACTCTGGCATATCAAAACTCAGCTCCAAGAAAAAACGGGCTTCTCACTCTCTGAATCTAGAGGCAGATTCAACTCCCTTAGGTAAGCGAACACCCAGCAGAGCAGTCTGAATGATACATTCGTTTCGTGTTTTAGACGGAGATTTACAGCTATTTGGGAAATGCTTGCATTTGGCTGGGAAAATGCTTTTTCCGCTTCTTCATAGAAAGGGTTTAGAAACTCCTGCAAACACCTATCAGTTTAACTATTTAAGTTGAACGCACACATTGAAGGCCGTTCTGTTAGGTTGCTCCGTTTTGGTTTTAGAAGCAGATATTTCTCCAAACCGCGTTTACTCCCATTCACTCTGGCATATCAAAACGCAGCTCCGAGAAGCAACGTGCTTCTCACTCTTTCAATCTAGAGGCAGATTCAACTCCCTTAGGTAAGCGAACACCCAGCAGAGCAATCTGAAGGATACGTTCGATTTTTGTTTTAGACGGAGATTTACATCTATTTGGGAAATGCTTGCATTTGGCTGAAAAATACCGTTTTCCGCTTCTTCACAGAAAGGATTTAGAAACTCCTGCAAACACACATCAGTTTAACACTGTAGGTTGAACGCACACATTGAAGGCCGTTCTGTTACGTTGCTCCGTTTTGGATTTACAATCAGTTATTTCTCCAAACCGCGTTTACTCCCTTTCATTCTGGCATATCAAAACTCAGCTCCAAGAAAAAACGGGCTTCTCACTCTCTGAATCTAGAGGCAGATTCAACTCCCTTAGGTAAGCGAACACCCAGCAGAGCAGTCTGAAATATATGTTCGTTTTCTGTTTTACACGGACATTTACAGCTATTTGGGAAATGCTTGCATTTGGCTGGGAAATAGCTTTTTTGCTTCTTCACAGAAAGGGTTTAGAAACTCCTGCAAACACACATCAGTTTAACTGTGTACGTTGAACGCACACATTGAAGGCCGTTCTGTTAGGTTTCTCCGTTTTGGTTTTAGAAGCAGATATTTCTCCAAACGGCGTTTACTCCCATTCACTCTGGCATATCAAAACGCAGCTCCGAGAAGCAACGTGCTTCTCACTCTCTGAATCTAAAGGCAGATTCAACTCCCTTAGGTAAGCGAACACCCAGCAGAGCAGTCTGAAGGATACATTCGTTTCGTGTTTTAGACGGAGATTTACAGCTATTTCGGAAATGCTTGCATTTGGCTGGGAAAATGCTTTTTCCGCTGCTTCACAGAAAGGGTTAAGAAACTCCTGCAAACACACATCCGTTGAACTCTGTAAGTTGAACGCACGCATTGAAGGCCGTTTTTTTAGGTTGCTCCGTTCTGGTTTTAGAAGCTGATATTTCTCCAAACCGCGTTTACTCCCATTCACTCTGGCATATCTAAACGCAGCTCCGAGAAGCAACATGCTTTTCACTCTCTGAATCTAGAGGCAGATTCAACTCCCTTAGGTAAGCGAACACCCAGCAGAGCAGTCTGAATGATACATTCGTTTCGTGTTTTAGACGGAGATTTACAGCTATTTGGGAAATGCTTGCATTTGGCTGGGAAAATGCTTTTTCCGCTTCTTCACAGAAAGGGTTTAGAAACTCCTGCAAACACCTATCAGTTTAACTCTCTAAGTTGAACGCACACATTGAAGTCCGTTCTGTTAGGTTGCTCCGATTTGGTTTTAGAAGCAGATATTTCTCCAAACCGCGTTTACTCCCATTCACTCTGGCATATCAAAACGCAGCTCCGAGAAGCAACGGGCTTCTCACTCTCTGAATCTACTGGCAGATTCAACTTTCTTAGGTAAGCGAACACCCAGCAGAGCAGTCTGAAGGATACGTTCGTTTTGTGTTTTAGACGTAGATTTACAGCTATTTTGGAAATGCTTTCATTTTGCTGGGAAATAGCGTTTCCTGCTTCTTAACAGAAAATGTTTAGAAACTCCTGCAAACACACATCAGTTTAACTCTGTAAGTTGAACGCACACATTGTAGGCCGTTCTGTTAGGTTGCTCAGTTTTGCTTTTAGAAGCAGATATTTCTCCAAACCGCGTTTACTCCTGTTCACTCTGGAATATCAAAACGCAGCTCCGAGAAGCAACGTGCTTACTCTCTGAATCTAGAGGCAGATTGAACTCCCTTAGGTAAGCGAACATCCAGCAGAGCAGTCTGAAGGATACGTTCATTTTGTGTTTTAGACGGAGATTTTCCGCTATTTGGGAAATGCTTGCATTTGGCTGGGAAAATGCGTTTTCCGCTTCTTCAGAGAAAGTGTTTAGAAACTCCTGCAAACACACATCAGTTTAACACTGTAAGTTGAACGCACACATTGAAGACCGTTCTGTTAGGTTGTTCCGTTTTGGGTTTAGACGCAGATATTTCTCCAAACCGGGTTTTCTCCCATTAACTCTGGCATATCAAAACGCAGCTAAGAGAAGCAACGTGCTTCTCACTCTCTCAATCTAGAGGCAGATTAAACTTCCGTAGGTAAGCGAACACCCAGCAGAGCAGTCGGAAAGATATGTTCGATTTGTGTTTTAGACGGAGATTTACAGCTCTTTGGAAAATGCTTGCATTTGGCTGGGAAATAGGGTTTTCCGCTTCTTCACAGAAAGGATTTAGAAACTCCTGCAAACACACATCAGTTTAACACTGTAGGTTGAACGCACACATTGAAGGCCGTTCTGTTACGTTGCTCCGTTTTGGATTTAGAATCAGATATTTCTCCAAACCGCGTTTACTCCCTTTCACTCTGGCATATCAAAACGCAGCTCCGAGAAGCAACGTGCTTCTCACTCTCTGAATCTAGAGGCAGATTGAACTCCCTTAGGTAAGCGAACACCCAGCAGAGCAGTCTGAAGGATACATTCGTTTCGTGTTTTAGACGGAGATTTACAGCTATTTGGGAAATGCTTGCATTTGGCTGGGAAAATGCTTTTTCCGCTTCTTCACAGAAAGGGTGTAGAAACTCCTGCAAACAGACATCAATTTAACTCTGTACGCTAAACGCACGCATTGAAGGCCGTTCTATTAGGTAGCTCCGCTTTGGTTTTAGAAGCTGATATTTCTTCAAACCGCGTTTACTACCATTCACTCTGGCATATCAAAACGCAGCTCCGAGAAGCAACGGGCTTCTCACTCTCTGAATCTAGAGGCAGATTCAACTTTCTTAGGTAAGCGAACACCCAGCAGAGCGGTCTGAAAAATACGTTCGTTTTGTGTTTTAGACGTAGATTTAAAGCTGTTTGGGAAATGCTTGCATTTTGCTTTGAAAATGCGTTTTTTGCTTCTTCAGAGAAAGGGTTTAGAAACTCCTGCAAACACACATCAGTTTAACTCTGTAAGTTGAACGAACACATTGAAGACCGTTCTGTTAGGTTTTTCCGTTTTGGTTTTAGAAGGAGATATTTCTCCAAACCGCCTTTGCTTTCATTCACTCTGGCATATCAAAACGCAGCTCCGAGAAGCAACGGGCTTCTCACTCTCTGAATCTAGAAGCAGATTCAACTCCCTTTGGTAAGCGAACACCCAGCAGAGCAGTATGAAGGATACGTTCGTTCTGTGTTTTAGACGGAGATTTACAGCTATTTGAGAGATGCTAGCATTTTGCTGGGAAATAGCGTTCTTTGCTTCTTCACAGAAAGGGTTTAGAACCTCCTGGAAACACACATCAGTTGAACTCTGTAAGTTGAACGCACACATTGAAGGCCGTTCTGTTAGGTTGCTCCGTTTTGGTTTTCGAAGCAGATATTTCTTCAAACCGTTTTTACTCCCATTCACTCTGGCATATCAAAACGGAGCTCAGAGAAGAAACGGGCTTCTCACTCTCTGAATCTAGAGGCAGATTCAACTCCCTTAGGTAAGCGAACACCCAGCAGAGCAGTCTGAAGGTTACGTTCATTTCGTGTTATACACGGAGATTTACAGCTATTTGGGAAATGCTTGCAAATGGCTGGGAAAATGTGCTTTCCGCTTCTTCACAGAAAGGGTTTAGAAACTCCTGCAAACCCACATAAATTTATCTCTGTAAGTTGAACTCACACATTGAAGGTTGTTCTGTTAGGTTGTTCCGTTTTGGTTTTAGAAGCAGATATTTCTCCAAACCGCGTTTACTCCCATTCACTCTGGCGTATCAAAACGCAGGTCCGAGAAGAAACGTGCTTCTCACTCTCTGAATCTAGAGGCTGATTCAACTCTATTAGGTATGAAAACACCCAGCAGAGCAGTCTGAAGGATACGTTCGATTTGTGTTTTAGACGGAGATTTACACCTATTTGGGAAATGCTTGCATTTGGCTGGAAAATAGCGTTTTCCGTTTCTTCACAGAAAGAATTGAGAAACTCCTGCAAACACACATCATTTTATCTCTGTAGGTTGAACGCACACATTGAAGGCAGTTGTGTTACTTTGCTCCGTTTTGGTTTTAGAAGCAGATATTTCTCCAAACCGCGTTTACTCCCTTTCACTCTGGCATATCAAAACGCAGCTCCGAGAAGCAACTTGTTTCTCACTCTCTGAATCTAGAGGCAGATTGAACTCCCGTAGGTAACAGAACACCCAGCAGAGCAGTCTGAAAGATACGTTCGTTTTGTGTTTTAAACGGAGATTTCCAGCTATTTTGGCAGTGCTTGCATTTGGCTGGGAAAATGCGTATTCCGCTTCTTCACAGAAAGGGTTTAGAAACTCCTGCAAACCAACGTCACTTTAACTCTGTAAGTTGAACGCACACATTGAAGGCAGTTCTGTTATGTTGCTCCGTTTTGGTTTTAGAAGCAGATATTTCTCCAAACCGTGTTTAATACCTTTCACTCTGGCATGTCAAAACGCAGCTCCGAGAAGCAACGGGCTTCTGTCTCTCTGAATCTAGAGGCAGATTGAACTCCCTTAGGTAAGCGAATACCCAGCAGAGCAGTCTGAAGGATACGTTCGTTTTGTGTTTTAAACGGAGATTTACAGCTATTTGGGAAATGCTTGCTTTTAACTGGGAAAATGCGTTTTCCGCTTCTTCAGAGAAAGGGTTTAGAAACTCCTGCCAAAACACATCAGTTTAACTCTGTAAGTTGAACGCAAACATTGAAGACCGTTCTATTAGGTTGTTCCGTTTTGGTTTTAGAAGCAGATATTTCTCCAAACCGCGTTTACTCCGGTTCACTCTGGCATATCAAAACGCAGCTCCGAGAAGCAACGTGCTTCTCACTCTGTCAATCTAGAGGCAGATTATACTCCCTTAGGTAAGCAAACACCCAGCAGAGCAGTCTGAAGGATACGTTCGACTTGTGTTTTAGACGGAGATTTACAGCAATTTGGAAATGCTTGCATTTGGCTGGGAAATAGCGTTTTCCGCTTCTTCACAGAAAGGATTTAGAAACTCCTTCAAACACACATCAGTTTAACACTGTAGGTTGAACGCACACATTGAAGGCCGTTCTGTTAGGTTGCTCCGTTTTGGATTTAGAATCAGATATTTCTGCAAACCGCGTTTACTCCCTTTCACTCTGGCATATCAAAACTCAGCTCCAAGAAAAACGGGCTTCTCACTCTCTGAATCTAGAGGCAGATTCAACTCCCTTAGGTAAGCGAACACGCAGCAGAGCAGTCTGAAGGATATGTTCGTTTTGTGTTTTACACGGAGATTTACAGCTATTTGGGAAATGCTTCCATTTGGCTGGGAAATAGCTTTTTTGCTTCTTCACAGAAAGGGTTTAGAAACTTTTGCAAACACACATCAGTTTAACTCTGTAAGTAGAACGCACACGTTGAAGGCCGTTCTGTTAGGTTGCTCCGTTTTGGTTTTAGAAGCAGATATTTCTCCAAACGGCGTTTACTACCATTCACACTGGCATATCAAAACGCAGCTCCGAGAAGCAAAGTGCTTCTCACTCTCTGAATCTAGAGGCAGATTCAACTCCCTTAGGTAAGCGAACACCCAGCAGAGCAGTCTGAAGGATACATTCGTTTCGTGTTTTAGACGGAGATTTACAGCTATTTGGGAAATGCTTGCATTTGGCTGGGAAAATGCTTTTTCCGCTTCTTCACTGAAAGGGTTTAGAAACTCCTGCAAACAGACATCAATTTAACTCTGTACGTTAAACGCACGCAAAGAAGGCCGTTCTGTTAGGTAGCTCCGTTTTGGTTTTAGAAGCAGATATTTCTCCAAACCGCGTTTGCTACCATTCACTCTGGCATATCAAAACGCAGCTCCGAGAAGCAACATGCTTCTCACTCTCTGAATCTAGACGCAGATTCAACTCCCTTAGGTAAGCGAACACCCAGCTAAGCAGTCTGAATGATACATTCGTTTCGTGTTTTAGACGGAGATTTACAGCTATTTTGGAAATGCTTGCATTTGGCTGGGAAAATGCTTTTTCCGCTTCTTCACAGAAAGGGTTTAGAAACTCCTGTAAACACACATCAGTTTAACTCTGTAAGTTGAACACAAGCATTGAAGGCCGTTCTGTTAGGTAGCTCCGTTTTGGTTTTAGAAGCAGATATTTCTCCAAACCGCGTTTACTCCCATTCACTCAGGCATATCAAAACGCAGCTCCGAGAAGCAACGAGCTTCTCACTCTCTGAATCTACAGGCAGATTCAACTTTCGTAGGTAAGCGAACACCCAGCAGAACAGTCTGAAGGATACGTTCGTTTTGTGTTTTAGACGGAGATTTACAGCTATTTGGGAAATGCTTGCATTTGGCTGGGAAATAGCTTTTTTGCTTCTTCACAGAAAGGGTTTAGAAACTCCTGCAAACACACATCACTTTAACTCTGTAAGTTGAACGCACACATTGAAGGCCGTTCTGTTAGGTTGCTCCGTTTTGGTTTTAGAAGCAGATATTTCTCCAAACGGCGTTTTCTCCCTTTCACTCTGGCATATCAAAACGCAGCTCCGAGAAGCAACGTGCTTCTCTCTCTCTGAATCTAGAGGCAGATTCAACTCCCTTACGTAAGCGAACACCCAGCAGGGCAGTCTGAAGGATACATTCGTTTCGTGTTTTAGACGGAGATTTACAGCTATTTGGGAAATGCTTGCATTTGGCTGGGAAATAGCTTTTTTCTTCTTCACAGAAAGCCTTTAGAAACTCCTGCAAACACCTATCAGTTAAACTCTTTAAGGTGAACGCACACATTAAAGGCCGTTCTGTTAGGTTGCTCCGTTTTGTTTTTAGAAACAGATATTTCTCCAAACCGCGTTTATTCCCATTCACTCTGGCATATCAACACGCAGCTCCGAGAAGCAACGGGCTTCTCACTCTCTGAATTTAGAGGCAGATACACCTTTCTTAGGTAAGCGAACACCCAGCAGAGTAGTTTGAAGGATACGTTCGTTTTGTGTTTTAGACGTAGATTTACAGGTATTTGAAAAATGCTTGCAATTTGCAGGGAAATAGCGTTTTCTGCTTCTTCTTAGAAAATGTTTAGAAACTCCTGCAAACACACATCAGTTTAACTCTGCAACTTGAACGCACACATTGAAGGCCGTTCTGTTAGGTTGCTCCGTTTTGGTTTTAGAAGCAGATATTTCTCCAAACCGCGTTTACTCCGGTTCACTCTGGCATATCAAAACGCAGCTCAGAGAAGCAACGTGCTTCTCACTTTCTGAATCTAGAGGCAGATTGAACTCCCTTAGGTAAGCGAACACCCAGCAGAGCAGTCTGAAGGATACGATCCTTTTGTGTTTTAGACGGAGATTTACAGCTATTTGGGAAATGCTTGCATTTGGCTGGGAAAATGCGTTTTCCGCTTCTTCAGAGAAAGGGTTTAGAAACTCCTGCAAACACACATCAGTTTAACTCTGTAAGTTGAAAACACACATTGAAGACCGTTCTGTTAGGTTGCTCCGTTTTGGTTTTAGAAGCAGATATTTCTCCAAACCGCGTTTTCTCCCATTCACTCTGGCATATCAAAACGCAGCTTCGAAAAGCAACGTGCTTCTCACTCTCTGAATCTAGAGGCAGATTGAACTCCCTTAGGTAAGCGAACACCCAGCAGAGCAGTCTGAAGGATACGTTCATTTTGCGTTTTACACGGAGATTTACAGCTATTTGGGAAATGCTTGCATTTGGCTGGGAAAATGCGTATTTCGCTTCTTCAGAGAAAGTGTTTAGAAACTCCTGCAAACATACATCAGTTTATTTCTGTACGTTGAACGCACACATTGAAGACCGTTCTTTTAGGTTGTTCCGTTTTGGATTTAGAAGCAGATATTTCTCCAAACCGCGTTTTCTCCCATTCATTCTGGCATATCACAACGCAGCTCCGAGAAGCAACGTGCTTCTCACTCTCTCAATCTAGAGGCAGATTCAACTCCCTTAGGTAAGAAAACACCCAGCAGAGCAGTCTGAAGGATACGTTCGTTTTATGTTTTAGACGGAGATTTACAGCTATTTGGGAAATGCTTGCATTTGGCTGGAAAATAGCGTTTTCCGCTTCTTCACAGAAAGAATTGAGAAACTCCTGCAAACACACATCAGTTTATCTCTGTAGGTTGAACGCACACATTGTAGGCCGTTCTGTTAGGTTGCTCCGTTTTGGTTTTCGAGGCAGATATTTCTTCAAACCACTTTTACTCCCATTCACTCTGGCATATCAAAACGGAGCTCCGAGAAGAAACGGGCTTCTCACTCTCTGAATCTAGAGGCAGATTCAACTCCCTTAGGTAAGCGAACACCCAACAGAGCAGTCTGAAGGTTACGTTCATTTTGTGTTATATACGGAGATTTACAGCTATTTGGGAAATGCTTACAAATGGCTGGGAAAATGTGCTTTCCGCTTCTTCACAGAAAGGGTTTAGAAACTCCTGCAAAAACACATCAGTTTAACTCTATAAGTTGAACGCACACATTGAATGCCGTTCTGTTAGGTTGCTCCGTTTCGGTTTTAGAAGCAGATATTTCTCAAAACCGCGTTTACTGCCATTCACTCTGGCATATCAAAACGGAGCTCCGAGAAGCAACGTGCTTCTCACTCTCTGAATCTAGAGGCAGATTCAACTCCCTTAGGTAAGCGAACAAACAGCAGAGAAGTCTGAAAAATACGTTCGTTTTATGTTTTAGACGGAGATTTACAGCTATTTGGGAAATTCTTGCATTTGGCTGAAAAAATGCGTTTTCCGCTTCTTCACAGAAATAGTTTAGAAACTCCTGCAAAGACACATCAGTTTAACTTTGTAAGTTGAACGCACACATTGAAGGCCGTTCTGTTAGGTTGCTCCGTTTTGGTTTTAGAATCAGATATTTCTCCAAACCGCGTTTACTCTTTTTCACTCTGGCATATCAAAACTCAGCTCCAAGAAAAAACGGGCTTCTCACTCTCTGAACCTAGAGGCAGATTGAACTCCCTTAGGTAAGCGAACACCCAGCTGAGCAGTCTGAATGATACGTTCGTTTTGTGTTTTAGACGGACATTTCCAGCTATTTAAGAAATGCTTGCATTTGGCTGGGAAAATGCGTTTTCCGCTTCTTCACAGAAAGGGTTTAGAAACTCCTGCAAACACACATCAGTTTAACTCTGTAAGTTGAACGCACACGTTGAAGGCCGTTCTGTTAGGTTGTTCCGTTTTGGTTTTAGAAGCAGATATTTCTCCAAACGGCGTTTACTCCCATTCACTCTGGCATATCAAAACGCAGCTCCGAGAAGCAACGGGCTTCTCACTCTCTGAATCTAGAGGCAGATTCAACTTCCTTAGGTAAGCGAACACCCAGCAGAGCAGTCTGAAGGATACGTTCGTTTTGTGTTTTTGACGGAGATTTAAAGCTATTTGGGAAATGCATGCATTTGGCTGCGAATTAGCGTTTTCCGCTTCTTCAGAGAAAGGGTTTAGAAACTCCTGCAAACACACATCAGTTTAACTCTGTAAGTTGAACGCACACGTTGAAGGCCGTTCTGTTAGGTTGTTCCGTTTTGGTTTTAGAAGCAGATATTTCTCCAAACGGCGTTTACTCCCATTCACTCTGGCATATCAAAACGCAGCTCCGAGAAGCAACGGGCTTCTCACTCTCTGAATCTAGAGGCAGATTCAACTTCCTTAGGTAAGCGAACACCCAGCAGAGCAGTCTGAAGGATACGTTCGTTTTGTGTTTTTGACGGAGATTTAAAGCTATTTGGGAAATGCATGCATTTGGCTGCGAATTAGCGTTTTCCGCTTCTTCAGAGAAAGGGTTTAGAAACTCCTGCAAACACACATCAGTTTAACTCTGTAAGTTGAACGCACACATTGAAGACCGTTCTGTTAGGTTGTTACATTTTGGTTTTAGAAGCAGATATTACTCCAAACGGCGTTTTATCCCATTCACTCTGGCATATCAAAACGGAGCTCCGAGAAGCAATGTGCTTCTCACTGTCTCAATCTAGAGGCAGATTCAACTCCCTTAGGTAAGCGAGCACCCAGCAGAGCAGTCTGAAGGATACGTTCGATTTGTGTTTTAAACGTAGATTTACAGCTATTTGGGAAATGCTTGCATTTGGCTGGGAAATAGCTTTTTTGCTTCTTCACAGAAAGGGTTTAGAAACTCCTGCAAACACACATCAGTTTAACTCTTTAATTGGAACGCACACATTGAAGGCCGTTCTGTTAGTTTGCTCCGTTTTGGTTTTAGAAGCAGATATTTCTCCAAACCGCGTTTACTCCCATTCACTCTGGCATATCAAAACGCAGCTCCGAGAAGCAACGTGCTTCTCACTCTCTATATCTAGTGGCAGATTCAACTTTCTTAGGTAAGCGAACACCCAGCAGAGCAGTCTGAAGGATACGTTCGTTTTGTGTTTTAGACGTAGATTTACAGCTATTTGTGAAATGCTTGCATTTTGCTGGGAAATAGCGTTTTCTGCTTCTTCACAGAAAATGTTTAGAAACTCCTGCAAACACACATCAGTTTAACTCTGTAAGTTGAACGCACACATTGAAGACCGTTCTGTTAGGTTGCTCCGTTTTGGTTTTAGAAGCAGATATTTCTCCAAACCGCGTTTTCTCCCATTCACTCTGGCATATCAAAACGCAGCTTCGAAAAGCAACGTGCTTCTCACTCTCTGAATCTAGAGGCAGATTGAACTCCCTTAGGTAAGCGAACACCCAGCAGAGCAGTCTGAAGGATACGTTCATTTTGCGTTTTACACGGAGATTTACAGCTATTTGGGAAATGCTTGCATTTGGCTGGGAAAATGCGTATTTCGCTTCTTCAGAGAAAGTGTTTAGAAACTCCTGCAAACATACATCAGTTTAGTTTTGTACGTTGAACGCACACATTGAAGACCGTTCTTTTAGGTTGTTCCGTTTTGGATTTAGAAGCAGATATTTCTCCAAACCGCGTTTTCTCCCATTCATTCTGGCATATGAAAACGCAGCTCCGAGAAGCAACGTGCTTCTCACTCTCTCAATCTAGAGGCAGATTCAACTCCCTTAGGTAAGAAAACACCCAGCAGAGCCGTCTGATGGATACGTTCGTTTTGTGTTTTAGACGGAGATTTACAGCTATTTGGGAAATGCTTGCATTTGGCTGGAAAATAGCGTTTTCCGCTTCTTCACAGAAAGAATTGAGAAACTCCTGCGAACACAAATCAGTTTATCTCTGTAGGTTGAACGCACACATTGAAGGCCGTTCTGTTAGGTTGCTCCGTTTTGGTTTTAGAAGCAGATATTTCTCCAAACCGCGTTTACTCCCTTTCACTCTGGCATATCAAAACGCAGCTCCGAGATGCAACAAGCTTCTCACTCTCTGAATCTAGAGGCAGATTCAACTCCCTTAGGTAAGCGAACACCCAGCTGAGCAGTCTGAATGATACGTTCGTTTTGTGTTTTAGACGGAGATTTCCAGCTATTTTGGAAAGGCTTCCATTTGGCTGGGAAAATGCTTTTTCCGCTTCTTCACAGAAAGGGTTTAGAAACTCCTGCAAACACACATCAGTTTAACTCTGTAAGTTGAACACACGCATTGAAGGCCGTTCTGTTAGGTAGCTCCGTTTTGGTTTTAGAAGCAGATATTTCTCCAAACCGCGTTTACTCCCATTCACTCTGGCATATCAAAACGCAGCTCCGAGAAGCAACGGGCTTCTCATTCTCTGAATCTAGAGGAAGATTCAACTTTCTTAGGGAAGCGAACACCCAGCAGAGCAGTCTGAAGGATACGTTCGTTTTGTGTTTTAGACGGAGATTTACAGCTATTTGGGAAATGCTTGCATTTGGCTGGGAAATAGCTTTTTTGCTTCTTCACAGAAAGTGTTTAGAAACTCCTGCAAACACACATCAGTTTAACTTTGTAAGTTGAACGCACACATTGAAGGCCGTTCTGTTAGGTTGCTCCGTTTTGGTTTTAGAAGCAGATACTTCTCCAAACGGCGTTTACTCCCATTCACTCTGGCATATCAAAACGCAGCTCCGAGAAGCAACGTGCTTCTCTCTCTCTGAATCTAGAGGCAGATTCAACTCCCTTAGGTAAGCGAACACCCAGCAGGGCAGTCTGAAGGATACATTCGTTTCGTGTTTTAGACGGA
Organism: Callithrix jacchus; assembly: GCF_049354715.1. Taxonomy (NCBI): domain Eukaryota; kingdom Metazoa; phylum Chordata; class Mammalia; order Primates; family Cebidae; genus Callithrix; species Callithrix jacchus. Next base: position 60,705,935 of record NC_133503.1, on the reverse strand, counting down.
GATTTACAACTATTTGGGAAATGCTTGCATTTGGCTGGGAAAATGCTTTTTCCGCTTCTTCACAGAAAGGGTTTAGAAACTCGTGCAAACACACATCAGTTTAACTCTGTAAGATGAACACACGCATTGAAGGCCGTTCTGTTAGGTTGCTCCGTTTTGGTTTTAGAAGCAGATATTTCTCCCAACCGTGTTTACTCCCATTCACTCTGGCATATCAAAACGCCGCTCCGAGAAGCAACCTGCTTCTCACTCTCTGAATCTAGAGGCAGATTCAACTCCCTTAGGTAAGCGAACACCCAGCAGAGCAGTCTGAAGGATACGTTCGTTTTGTGTTTTACACGTAGATTTACAGCTACTTGGGAAATGCTTGCATTTGGCTGGGAAAATGATTTTTCCGCTTCTTCAGAGAAAGGGTTTAGAAACTCCTGCAAACACACATCAGTTTAACTCTGTAGGTTGAACGCACACATTGAAGGCCGTTCTGTTAGGTTGCTCCGTTTCGGTTTTAGAAGCAGATGTTTATCCAAACGGCGTTTACTCCCTTTCACTCTGGCATATCAAAACTCAGCTCCAAGAAAAAATGGGCTTCTTACTCTCTGAATCTAGAGGCAGATTCAACTCCCTTAGGTAAGCGAACACCCAGCAGATCAGTCTGAAGAATATGTTCGTTTTGTGTTTTAGACGGAGATTTACAGCTATTTGGGAAATGCTTGCATTTGGCTGACAAATAGCTTTTTTCTTCTTCACAGAAAGCGTTTAGAAACTCCTGCAAACACCTATCAGTTAAACTCTTTAAGGTGAACGCACACATTGAAGGCCGTTCTTTTAGGTTGCTCCGTTTTGTTTTTAGAAACAGATATTTCTCCAAACCGCGTTTACTCCCATTCACTCTGGCATATCAAAACGCAGCTCCGAAAAGCAACGGGCTTCTCACTCTCTGAATCTAGAGGCAGATACGACTTTCTTAGGTAAGCGAACTCCCAGCAGAGTAGTTTGAAGGATACGTTCGTTTTGTGTTTTAGACGTAGATTTACAGCTATTTGAAATGCTTGCAATTTGCTGGGAAATAGCGTTTTTTGCTTCTTCACAGAAAATATTTAGAAACTCCTGCAAACACACATCAGTTAAACTCTGTAAGTTGAACGCACACATTGAAGGCCGTTCTGTTAGGTTGCTCCGCTTTGGTTTTAGAAGCCGATATTTCTCCAAACCGCGTTTACTCCTGTTCACTCTTGGATATCAAAACGCAGCTCCGAGAAGCAACGTGCTTCTCACTCTCTGAATCTAGAGGCAGGTTGAACTCCCTTAGGTAAGAAAACACCCAGCAGAGCAGTCTGAAGCATACGTTCATTTTGTGTTTTAGACGGAGATTTACAGCTATTTGGGAAATGCTTGCATTTGGCTGGGAAAATGCGTTTTCCGCTTCTTCAGAGAAAGGGTATAGAAACTCCTGCAAACACACTTCAGTTTAACTCTGTAAGTTGAACGCACACATTGAAGACCGTTCTGTTAGTTTGTTCCGTTTTTGTTTTAGAAGCAGATATTTTCCAAACTGCGTTTTCTCCCATTCACTCTGGCATTTCAAAACGCAGCTCCGAGAAGCAACGTGCTTCTCACTCTCTCAATCTAGAGGCAGATTCAACTCCCTTAGGTAAGCGTAAACCCAGCAGAGCAGTCTGAAGGATACGTTCGATTTGTGTTTTAGACGGAGATTTACAGCTATTTGGGAAATGCTTGCATTTGGCTGGGAAATAGCTTTTTTGCTTCTTCACAGAAAGGGTTTAGAAACTCCTGCAAACACACATCAGTTTAACTCTGTAAGTTGAACGAACACATAGAAGGCCGTTCTGTTAGGTTTCTCCGTTTTTGTTTTAGAAGCAGATATTTCTCCAAACGGCGTTTACTCCCATTCACTCTGGCATATATAAACGCAGCTCCGAGAAGCAACGTGCTTCTCACTCTCTGAATCTAGACGCAGATTCAACTCCCTTAGGTAAGCGAACACCCAGCAGAGCAGTCTGAAGTATACATTCCTTTCGTGTTATAGACGGAGATTTACAGCTATTTGGGAAATGCTTGCATTTGGCTGGGAAAATGCTTTTTCCGCTTCTTCACAGAAAGGGTTTAGAAACTTCTGCAAACACACATCAGTTTAACTCTGTAGGTTGAACGCACGCATTGAAGGCCGTTCTGTTAGGTAGCTCCGTTTTGGTTTTAGAAGCTGATATTTCTCCAAACCGCGTTTACTCCCATTCACTCTGGCATATCTAAACGCAGCTCCGAGAAGCAACATGCTTCTCACTCTCTGAATCTAGACGCAGATTCAACTCCCTTAGGTAAGCGAACACCCAGCAGAGCAGTCTGAATGATACATTCGTTTCGTGTTTTAGACGGAGATTTACAGCTATTTGGGAAATGCTTGCATTTGGCTGGGAAAATGCTTTTTCCGCTTTTTCACAGAAAGGGTTTAGAAACTCGTGCAAACACCTATCAGTTTAACTATTTAAGTTGAACGCACACATTGAAGACCGTTCTGTTAGGTTGCTCCGTTTTGGTTTTAGAAGCAGATATTTCTCCAAACCGCGTTTACTCTTATTCACTCTGGCATATCAAAACGCAGCTCCGAGAAGCAACATGCTTCTCACTCTCTCAATCTAGAGGCAGATTCAACTCCCTTAGGTAAGCGAACACCCAGCAGAGCAATCTGAAGGATACGTTCGATTTTTGTTTTAGACGGAGATTTACATCTATTTGGGAAATGCTTGCATTTGGCTGAAAAATAGCGCTTTCCGCTTCTTCACAGAAAGGATTTAGAAACTCCTGCAAACACACATCAGTTTAACACTGTAGGTTGAACGCACACATTGAAGGCCGTTCTGTTAGGTTGCTCTGTTTTCGATTTAGAATCAGTTATTTCTCCAAACCGCGTTTACTCCCTTTCATTCTGGCATATCAAAACTCAGCTCCAAGAAAAAACGGGCTTCTCACTCTCTGAATCTAGAGGCAGATTCAACTCCCTTAGGTAAGCGAACACCCAGCAGAGCAGTCTGAAATATATGTTCGTTTTCTGTTTTACACGGACATTTACAGCTATTTGGGAAATGCTTGCATTTGCCTGGGAAATAGCTTTTTTGCTTCTTCACAGAAAGGGTTTAAAAACTCCTGCAAACACACATCAGTTTAACTGTGTACGTTGAACGCACACATTGAAGGCCGTTCTGTTAGGTTTCTCCGCTTTGGTTTTAGAAGCAGATATTTCTCCAAACGGCGTTTACTCCCATTCACTCTGGCATATCAAAACGCAGCTCCGAGAAGCAACGTGCTTCTCACTCTCTGAATCTAGAGGCAGATTGAACTCCCTTAGGTAAGCGAACACCCAGCAGAGCAGTCTGAAAAATACGTTCATTTTGTGTTTTAGACGGAGATTTACAACTATTTGGGAAATGCTTGCATTTGGCTGGGAAAATGCGTTTTCCGCTTCTTCAGAGAAAGGGTTTAGAAACTCCTGCAACAACACATCAGTTTAACTCTGTAAGTTGAACGCACACATTGAAGACCGTTCTGTTAGGTTTTTCCGTTTTGGTTTTAGAAGCAGATATTTCTCCAAACCGCGTTTTCTCCCATTCACTCTGGCATATCAAAACGGAGCTCCGAGAAGCAACGTGCTTCTCACTCTCTCAATCTAGAGGCAGATTCAACTCCCTTAGGTAAGCGAACACCCAGCAGAGCAGTCTGAAAATACGTTCGTTTCCTGTTTTAGACGGAGATTTACAGCTATTTGGGAAATGCTTGCATTTGGCTGGGAAAATGCTTTTTCCACTTCTTCACAGAAAGGGTTTAGAAACTCCTGCAAAAACACATCAGTATAACTCTATAAGTTGAACGCACACATTGAAGGCCGTTCTGTTAGGTTGCTCCGTTTTGGTTTTAGAAGCAGATATTTCTCAAAACCGCGTTTATTACCATTCACTCTGGCATATCAAAACGCAGCTCCGAGAAGCAACGTGCTTCTCACTCTCTGAATCTAGAGGCAGATTCAACTCCGTTAGGTAAGCGAACACCCAGGAGTGCAGTCTGAAGGATACGTTCGATTTGTGTTTTAGACGGAGATTTACAGCTCTTTGGGAAAGGCTTGCATTTGGCTGGGAAATAGCGTTTTCCGCTTCTTCACAGAAAGGATTTAGAAACTCCTGCAAACACACATCAGTTTAACACTGTAGGTTGAACGCACACATTGAAGGCCATTCTGTTAAGTTGCTCCGTTTTGGATTTAGAATTAGATATTTCTCCAAACCGCGTTTACTCCCTTTAACTCTGGCATATCAAAATTCAGCTCCAAGAAAAAACGGGCTTCTCACTCTCTGAATCTAGAGGCAGATTCAACTCCCTTAGGTAAGCAAACAAACAGCAGAGCAGTCTGAAATATATGTTAGTTTTCTGTTTTACACGGACATTTACAGCTATTTGGGAAATGCTTGCATTTGGCTGGGAAATAGCTTTTTTGCTTCTTCACAGAAAGGGTTTAGAAACTCCTGCAAACACACATCAGTTTAACTGTGTACGTTGAACGCACACATTGAAGGCCGTTCCGTTAGGTTTCTCCGTTTTGGTTTTAGAAGCAGATATTTCTCCAAACGGCGTTTACTCCCATTCACTCTGGCATATCAAAACGCAGCTCCGAGAAGCAACGTGCTTCTCACTCTCTGAATCTAGAGGCAGATTCAACTCCCTTAAGTAAGCGAACACCCAGCAGAGCAGTCTGAAGGATACATTCGTTTCGTGTTTTAGACGGAGATTTTTCAGCTATTTCCGAAATGGTTGCATTTGGCTGGGAAAATGCTTTTTCCGCTGCTTCACAGAAAGGGTTTAGAAACTCCTGCAAACACACATCAGTTGAACTCTGTAAGTTGAACGCACGCATTGAAGGCCGTTCTTTTAGGTTGCTCCGTTTTGGTTTTAGAAGCTGATATTTCTCCAAACCGCGTTTACTCCCATTCACTCTGGCATATCTAAACGCAGCTCCGAGAAGCAACATGCTTTTCACTCTCTGAATCTAGAGGCAGATTCAACTCCCTTAGGTAAGCGAACACCCAGCAGAGCAGTCTGAATGATACATTCGTTTCGTGTTTTAGACGGAGATTTACAGCTATTTGGGAAATGCTTGCATTTGGCTGGGAAAATGCTTTTTCCGCTTCATCACAGAAAGGGTTTAGAAACTCCTGCAAACACCTATCAGTTTAACTCTTTAAGTTGAACGCACACATTGAAGGCCGTTCTGTTAGGTTGCTCCGTTTTGGTTTTAGAAGCAGATATTTCTCCAAACCGCGTTTACTGCCGTTCACTCTGGCATATCAAAACGCAGCTCCGAGAAGCAACGTGCTTCTCACTCTCTGAATCTAGAGGCAGATTGAACTCCCTTAGGTAAGCGAACACCCAGCAGAGCAGTCTGAAAAATTCGTTCATTTTCTGTTTTAGACGGAGATTTACAACTATTTGGGAAATGCTTGCATTTGGCTGGGAAAATGCGTTTTCCGCTTCTTCAGAGAAAGGGTTTATAAACTCCTGCAACAACACATCAGTTTAACTCTGTAAGTTGAACGCACACATTGAAGACCGTTCTGTTAGGTTTTTCCGTTTTGGTTTTAGAAGCAGATATTTCTCCAAACCGCGTTTTCTCCCATTCACTCTGGCATATCAAAACGGAGCTCCAAGAAGCAACGTGCTTCTCACTCTCTCAATCTAGAGGCAGATTCAACTCCCTTAGGTAAGCGAACACCCAGCAGAGCAGTCTGAAAAATACGTTCGTTTCGTGTTTTAGACGGAAATTTACAGCTATTTGGGAAATGCTTGCATTTGGCTGGGAAAATGCTTTTTCCACTTCTTCACAGAAAGGGTTTAGAAACTCCTGCAAAAACACATCAGTTTAACTCTATAAGTTGAATGCACACATTGAAGGCCGTTCTGTTAGGTTGCTCCGTTTTTGTTTTAGAAGCAGATATTTCTCAAAACCGCGTTTACTGCCATTCACTCTGGCATATCAAAACGGAGCTCCGAGAAGCAACGTGCTTCTCACTCTCTGAATCTAGAGGCAGATTCAACTCCCTTAGGTAAGCGAACAAACAGCAGAGAAGTCTGAAAAATACGTTCGTTTTATGTTTTAGACGGAGATTTACAGCTATTTGGGAAATTCTTGCATTTGGCTGAAAAAATGCGTTTTCCGCTTCTTCAGAGAAAGGGTTTAGAAACTCCTGCAAACACACATCAGTTTAACTCTGTAAGTTGAACGCACACATTGAAGACCGTTCTGTTAGGTTGTTCCATTTTGGATTTAGAAGCAGATATGACTCCAAACGGCGTTTTCTCCCATTCACTCTGGCATATCAAAACGCAGCTCCGAGAAGCAACGTGCTTCTCACTGTCTCAATCTAGAGGCAGATTCAACTCCCTTAGGTAAGCGAGCACCCAGCAGAGCAGTCTGAAGGATACGTTCCATTTTTGTTTTAAACGTAGATTTACAGCTATTTGGGAAATGCTTGCATTTGGCTGAAAAATAGCTTTTTTGCTTCTTCACAGAAAGGGTTTAGAAACTCCTGCAAACACACATCAGTTTAACTCTTTAATTGGAACGCACACATTGAAGGCCGTTCTGTTAGTTTGCTCCGTTTTGGTTTTAGAAGCAGATATTTCTCCAAACCGCGTTTACTCCCATTCACTCTGGCATATCAAAACGCAGCTCCGAGAAGCAACGTGCTTCTCACTCTCTGTATCTAGTGGCAGATTCAACTTTCTTAGGTAAGCGAACACCCAGCAGAGCAGTCTGAAGGATACGTTCGTTTTGTGTTTTAGACGTAGATTTACAGCTATTTGTGAAATGCTTGCATTTTGCTGGGAAATAGCGTTTTCTGCTTCTTCACAGAAAATGTTTAGAAACTCCTGCAAACACACATCAGTTTAACTCTGTAAGTTGAACGCACACATTGAAGACCGTTCTGTTAGGTTGCTCCGTTTTGGTTTTAGAAGCAGATATTTCTCCAAACCGCGTTTTCTCCCATTCACTCTGGCATATCAAAACGCAGCTTCGAAAAGCAACGTGCTTCTCACTCTCTGAATCTAGAGGCAGATTGAACTCCCTTAGGTAAGCGAACACCCAGCAGAGCAGTCTGAAGGATACGTTCATTTTGCGTTTTACACGGAGATTTACAGCTATTTGGGAAATGCTTGCATTTGGCTGGGAAAATGCGTATTTCGCTTCTTCAGAGAAAGTGTTTAGAAACTCCTGCAAACACACATCAGTTTAACTCTGTAAGTTGAACACACGCATTGAAGGCCGTTCTGTTAGGTAGCTCCGTTTTGGTTTTAGAAGCAGATATTTCTCCAAACCGCGTTTACTCCCATTCACTCTGGCATATCAAAACGCAGCTCCGAGAAGCAACGGGCTTCTCATTCTCTGAATCTAGAGGAAGATTCAACTTTCTTAGTGAAGCGAACACCCAGCAGAGCAGTCTGAAGGATACGTTCGTTTTGTGTTTTAGACGGAGATTTACAGCTATTTGGGAAATGCTTGCATTTGGCTGGGAAATAGCTTTTTTGCTTCTTCACAGAAAGTGTTTAGAAACTCCTGCAAACACACATCAGTTTAACTTTGTAAGTTGAACGCACACATTGAAGGCCTTTCTGTTAGGTTGCTCCGTTTTGGTTTTAGAAGCAGATACTTCTTCAAACGGCGTTTACTCCCATTCACTCTGGCATATCAAAACGCAGCTCCGAGAAGCAACGTGCTTCTCTCTCTCTGAATCTAGAGGCAGATTCAACTCCCTTAGGTAAGCGAACACCCAGCAGGGCAGTCTGAAGGATACATTCGTTTCGTGTTTTAGACGGAGATTTACAACTATTTGGGAAATGCTTGCATTTGGCTGGGAAAATGCTTTTTCCGCTTCTTCACAGAAAGGGTTTAGAAACTCGTGCAAACACACATCAGTTTAACTCTGTAAGATGAACACACGCATTGAAGGCCGTTCTGTTAGGTTGCTCCGTTTTGGTTTTAGAAGCAGATATTTCTCCCAACCGTGTTTACTCCCATTCACTCTGGCATAACAAAACGCCGCTCCGAGAAGCAACCTGCTTCTCACTCTCTGAATCTAGAGGCAGATTCAACTCCCTTAGGTAAGCGAACACCCAGCAGAGCAGTCTGAAGGATACGTTCGTTTTGTGTTTTACACGTAGATTTACAGCTACTTGGGAAATGCTTGCATTTGGCTGGGAAAATGATTTTTCCGCTTCTTCAGAGAAAGGGTTTAGAAACTCCTGCAAACACACATCAGTTTAACTCTGTAGGTTGAACGCACACATTGAAGGCCGTTCTGTTAGGTTGCTCCGTTTCGGTTTTAGAAGCAGATGTTTATCCAAACGGCGTTTACTCCCTTTCACTCTGGCATATCAAAACTCAGCTCCAAGAAAAAACGGGCTTCTTACTCTCTGAATCTAGAGGCAGATTCAACTCCCTTAGGTAAGTGAACACCCAGCAGATCAGTCTGAAGAATATGTTCGTTTTGTGTTTTAGACGGAGATTTACAACTATTTGGGAAATGCTTGCATTTGGCTTACAAATAGCTTTTTTCTTCTTCACAGAAAGCGTTTAGAAACTCCTGCAAACACAGATCAGTTTAACTCTGTAGGTTGAACGCACACATTGAAGGCCGTTCTGTTAGGTTTCTCCGCTTTGGTTTTAGAAGCAGATATTTCTCCAAACGGCGTTTACTCCCATTCACTCTGGCATATCAAAACGCAGCTCCGAGAAGCAACGTGCTTCTCACTCTCTGAATCTAGAGGCAGATTGAACTCCCTTAGGTAAGCGAACACCCAGCAGAGCAGTCTGAAAAATACGTTCATTTTGTGTTTTAGACGGAGATTTACAGCTATTTGGGAAATGCTTGCATTTGGCTGGGAAAATGCTTTTTCCGCTTCTTCACAGAAAGGGTTTAGAAACTCCTGCAAAAACACATCAGTTTAAGTCTATAAGTTGAACGCACACATTGAAGGCCGTTCTGTTAGGTTGCTCCGTTTTGGTTTTAGAAGCAGATATTTCTCAAAACCGCGTTTATTACCATTCACTCTGGCATATCAAAACGCAGCTCCGAGAAGCAACGTGCTTCTCACTCTCTGAATCTAGAGGCAGATTCAACTCCGTTAGGTAAGCGAACACCCAGCAGTGCAGTCTGAAGGATACATTCGTTATGTTTTTTAGACGGAGATTTACAGCTATTTGGGAAATGCTTGCATTAGGCTCGGAAAATGCGTTTTCCGCTTCTTCAGAGAACGGGTTTAGAAACTCCTGCAAACACACATAAGTTTACCTCTGTAAGTTGAAAGCACACATTGAGGACCGTTCCGTTAGGTTGTTCCGTTTGGCTTTTAGAAGCAGATATTTCTCCAAACCGGGTTTTCTCCCATTCACTCTGGCATATCAAAACGCAGCTCCGAGAAGCAACGTGCTTCTCACTCTGTCAATCTAGAGGCAGATTCAACTCCCTTAGGTAAGCGAACACCCAGCAGAGCAGTCTGAAGGATACGTTCGACTTGTGTTTTAGACGGAGATTTACAGCTATTTGGAAATGCTTGCATTTGGCTGGGAAATAGCGTTTTCCGCTTCTTCACAGAAAGGATTTAGAAACTCCTGCAAACACACATCAGTTTAACACTGTAGGTTGAACGCACACATTGAAGGCCGTTCTGTTAGGTTGCTCCGTTTTGGATTTAGAATCAGATATTTCTCCAAACCGCGTTTACTCCCTTTCACTCTGGCATATCAAAACTCAGCTCCAAGAAAAACGGGCTTCTCACTCTCTGAATCTAGAGGCAGATTCAACTCCCTTAGGTAAGCGAACACCCAGCAGAGCAGTCTGAAGGATATGTTCGTTTTCTGTTTTAGACGGAGATTTACAGCTATTTGGGAAATGCTTGCATTTGGCTGGGAAAATGAGTTTTCCGCTTCTTCAGAGAAAGGGTTTAGAAACTTCTGCAAACACACGTCAGTTTAACTCTGTAAGTTGAACGCACGCATTGAAGACCGTTCTGTTAGGTTGTTCCGTTTTGGTTTTAGAAGCAGATATTTCTCCAAACCGCGTTTTCTCTTATTCACTCTGGCATATCAAAACGCAGCTCCGAGAAGCAACGTGCTTCTCACTCTCTCAATCTAGAGGCAGATTCAACTTTCTTAGGTAAGCGAACACCCAGCAGAGCAGTCTGAAGGATACGTTCGATTTGTGTTTTAGACGGAGATTTACAGCTATTTGGGAAATGCTTGCATTTGGCTGGGAAATAGCGTTTTCCGCTTCTTCACAAAAAACATTTAGAAACTCCTGCAAACACACATCAGTTTAAGACTGTAGGTTGAACGCACACATTGAAGGCCATTCGGTTAGGTTGCTCCGTTTTGGATTTAGAATCAGTTATTTCTCCAAACCGCGTTTACTCCCTTTCACTCTGGCATATCAAAACTCAGCTCCAAGAAAAAACGGGCTACTCCCTCTCTGAATCTAGAGGCAGATTCAACTCCCTTAGGTAAGCGAACACCCAGCAGAGCAGTCTGAAGGATATGTTCGTTTTGTGTTTTACACGGACATTTACTGCTATTTGGGAAATGCTTGCATTTGGCTGGGAAATAACTTTTTTGCTTCTTCACAGAAAGGGTTTAGAAACTCCTGCAAACACACATCAGTTTAACTCTGTAAGTTGAACGCACACATTGAAGGCCGTTCTGTTAGGTTTCTCAGTTTTGGTTTTAGAAGCAGATATTTCTCCAAACGGCGTTTACTCCCATTCACTCTGGCATATTAAAACGCAGCTCCGAGAAGCAACGTGTTTCTCACTCTCTGAATCTAGAGGCAGATTCAACTCCCTTAGGTAAGCGAACACCCAGCAGAGCAGTCTGAAGGATACATTCGTTATGTTTTTTAGACGGAGATTTACAGCTATTTGGGAAATGCTTGCATTTGGCTGGGAAAATGCTTCTTCCGCTTATTCACAGAAAGGGTTTAGAAACTCCTGCAAACACACGTCAGTTTGACTCTGTAAGTTGAATGCACGCATTGAAGGCCGTTCTGTTAGGTAGCTCCGTTTTGGTTTTAGAAGCTGATATTTCTCAAAACCGCGTTTGCTCCCATTCACTGTGGCATATCAAAACGCAGCTCCGAGAAGCAACATGCTTCTCAGTCCCTGAATCTAGAGGCAGATTCAACTCCCTTAGGTAAGCGAACACCCAGCAGAGCAGTCTGAATGATACATTCGTTTCGTGTTTTAGACGGAGATTTACAGCTATTTGGGAAATGCTTGCATCTGGCTGGGAAAATGCTTTTTCCGCTTCCTCACAGAAAGGGTTTAGAAACTCCTGCAAACACCTATCAGTTTAACTCTTTAAGTTGAACGCAGACATTGAAGGCCGTTCTGTTAGGTTGCTCCGTTTTGGTTTTAGAAGCAGATATTTCTCTAAAGCGCGTTTACTCCCATTCACTCTGGCATATCAAAACGCAGCTTCGAGAAGCAACGGGTTTCTCACTCTCTGAATCTAGTGGCAGATTCAACTTTCTTAGGTAAGCGAACACCCAGCAGAGCAGTCTGAAGGATGCGTTCGTTTTGTGTTTTAGACGGAGATTTACAGTTATTTGGGAGATGATAGCATTTTGCTGGGAAATAGCGTTTTTTACTTCCTCACAGAAAATGTTTAGAAACTTCTGCAAACACACATCCGTTTTACTCTGTAAGTTGAACGCACACATTGAAGGCCGTTGTGTTAGGTTGCTCCGTTTTGGTTTTAGAAGCAGATATTTCTCCAAACCGCGTTTACTCCCTTTCACTCTGGCATATCCAAACGCAGCTCCGAGAAGCAACGGGCTTCTCACTCTCTGAATCAAGAGGCAGATTCAACTCCCTTAGGTAAGCGAACACCCAGGAGAGCAGTCTGAAAAATACGTTCGTTTTGTGTTTTAGACGAAGATTTACAGCTATTTGGGAAATGCTTGCATTTCGCTGGGAAATAGCGTTTTCCGCTTCTTCACACAAAGGGTTTAGAAACTCCTGCAAACTTACATCAGTTCAACTCTGTAAGTTGAACGCACACATTGAAGGCCGTTCTTTTAGGTTGCTCCGTTTTGGTTTTCGAAGCAGATATTTCTTCAAACCGCTTTTACTCCCATTCACTCTGGCATATCAAAACGGAGCTCCGAGAAGAAACGGGCTTCTCACGCTCTGAATCTAGAGGCAGATTCAACTCCCTTAGGTAAGCGAACACCCAGCAGAGCAGTCTGAAGGTTACGTTCATTTTGTGTTATACACGGAGATTTACAGCTATTTGGGAAATGCTTGCAAATGGCTGGGAAAATGTGCTTTCCGCTTCTTCACAGAAAGGGTTTAGAAACTCCTGCAAACACACATCAGTTTAACTCTGTAAGTTGAACGCACACATTGAAGGCCGTTCTGTTAGGTTGTTCCGTTTTTGTTTTAGAATCAGATATTTCTCCAAACCGCGTTTACTAGCATTCACTCTGGCGTATCAAAACGCAGCTCCGAGAAGAAACGTGCTTCTCACTCTCTGTATCTAGAGGCTGATTCAACTCCCTTAGGTATGAAAACACCCAGCAAAGCAGTCTGAAGGATACGTTCGTTTCGTGTTTTAGACGGAGATTTACACCTATTTGGGAAATGCTTGCATTTGGCTGGAAAATAGCGTTTTCCGCTTCTTCACAGAAAGAATTGAGAAACTCCTGCAAACACACATCACTTTATCTCTGTAGGTTGAACGCACACATTGAAGGCCGTTGTGTTACTTTGCTTTGTTTTGGTTTTAGAAGCAGATATTTCTCCAAACCGCGTTTACTCCCTTTCACTCTGGCATATCAAAACGCAGCTCCGAGAAGCAACTTGTTTCTCACTCTCTGAATCTAGAGGCAGATTGAACACCCTTAGGTAACAGAACACCCAGCAGAGCAGTCTGAAAGATACGTTCGTTTTGTGTTTTAAACGGAGATTTTCAGCTATTTTGGCAGTGCTTGCATTTGGCTGGGAATATGCGTATTCCGCTTCTTCACAGAAAGGGTTTAGAAACTCCTGCAAACCAACGTCACTTTAACGCTGTAAGTTGAACGCACACATTGAAGGCCGTTCTGTTAGGTTGCTCCGTTTTGGTTTTAGAAGCAGATATTTCTCCATACGGAGTTTACTCCCATCCACTCTGGCATGTCAAAACGCAGCTCCGAGAAGCAACGGGCTTCTGACTCTCTGAATCTAGAGGCAGATTGAACTCCCTTAGGTAAGCGAATACCCAGCAAAGCAGTCTGAAGGATACGTTCGTTTTGTGTTTTAGACGGAGATTTACAGCTATTTGGGACATGCTTGCATTAGGCTGGGAAATAGCGTTTTTTCTTCTTCACAGAAAGGGTTTAGAAACTCGTGCAAACACACATCAGGTTAACTCTGTAAGTTGAACGAAAACATTGAAGGCCGTTCTCTTAGGTTGCTCCGTTTTGGTTTTAGAAGCAGATATTTCTCAAAACCGCGATTACTCTCATTCACTCTGGCATATCAAAACGCAGCTCAGAGAAGCAACAGGCTTCTCACTCTCTGAATCTAGAAGCAGATTCAACTCCCTTAGGTAAGCGAATACCCAGCAGAGCAGTCTGAAGGATACGTTCGTTTTGTGTTTTAGACGGAGATTTACAGCTATTTGGGAGATGCTAGCATTTTGCTGGGAAATAGCGTTTTTTGCTTCTTCACAGAAAGGGTTTAGAAACTTCTGCAAACACACATCAGTTTAACTCTGTATGTTGAACGCACACATTGAAGGCCATTCTGTTAGGTTGCTCCGTTTTGGTTTTAGAAGCAGATATTTCTCCAAACCGCGTTTACTCCCGTTCACTCTGGCATATCAAAACGCAGCTCCGAGAAGCAACGTGCTTCTCACTCTCTGAATCTAGAGGCAGATTGAACTCCCTTAGGTAAGCGAACACCCAGCAGAGCAGTCTGAAGGATACGTTCATTTTGTGTTTTAGACGGAGATTTACAACTATTTGGGAAATGCTTGCATTTGGCTGGGAAAATGCGTTTTCCGCTTCTTCAGAGAAAGGGTTTAGAAACTCCTGCAAACACACATTAGTTTAACTCTGTAAGTTGAACGTACACATTGAAGACCATTCTGTTAGGTTGTTCCGTTTTGGTTTTAGAAGCAGATATTTCTCCAAACCGCGTTTTCTCCCATTCACTCTGGCATATCAAAACGCAGCTCCGAGAAGCAACGTGCTTCTCACTCTCTCAATCTAGAGGCAGATTCAACTCCCTTAGGTAAGCGAACACCCAGCAGAGCAGTCTGAAGGATACGTTCGATTTGTGTTTTAAACGGAGATTTACAGTTATTTGGGAAATGCTTGCATTTGGCTGGGAAATAGCTTTTTTGCTTCTTCACAGAAAGGGTTTAGAAACGTTTGCAAACACACATCAGTTTAACTCTTAAGTTGAACGCACACATTGAAGGCCGTTCTGTTAGGATGCTCCGTTTTGGTTTTAGAAGCAGATATTTCTCCAAACCGCGTTTACTCCCATTCATTCTGGCATATCAAAACGCAGCTTCGAGAAGCAACGGGCTTCTCACTCTCTGAATCTAGTGGCAAATTCAACTTTCTTAGGTAAGCGAACACCCAGCAGAGCAGTCTGAAGGATATGTTCGTTTTGTGTTCTAGACGTAGATTTACAGCTATTTGGGAAATGCTTGCATTTTGCTGGGAAATAGCGTTTTTTACTTCCTCACAGAAAATGTTTAGAAACTTCTGCAAACACACATCCGTTTTACTCTGTAAGTTGAACGCACACATTGAAGGCCGTTCTGTTAGGTTGTTCCGTTTTGGTTTTAGAAGCAGATATCTCTCCAAACCGCGTTTACTCCCTTTCACTCTGGCTTATTAAAACGCAGCTCCGAGAAGAAACGTGCTTCTCACTCTCTTAATCTAGAGGCGGATTCAACTCCCTTAGGTAAGAAAACACCCAGCAGACCAGTCTGAATTATACGTTCGTTTTGTGTTTTAGACGGAGATTTACAGCTATTTGGGAAATGCTTGCATTTGGCTGGAAAATAGCGTTTTCCGCTTCTTCACAGAAAGAATTGAGAAACTCCTGCAAACACACATCAGTTTATCTCTGTGGGTTGAACGCACACATTGAAGGCCGTTGTGTTAGGTTGCTCCGTTTTGGTTTTAGAAGCAGACATTTCTCCAAACCGCGTTTACTCCCTATCACTCTGGCATATAAAAACGCAGCTCCGAGAAGCAACAAGCTTCTCACTCTCTGAATCTAGAAGCAGATTCAACTCCCTTAGGTAACCGAACACCCAGCAGAGCAGTCTGAAGGATACGTTCGTTTTGTGTTTTAGACGGAGATTTACAGTTATTTGGGAGATGCTAGCATTTTGCTGGGAAATAGCGTTTTTTGCTTCTTCACAGAAAGGGTTTAGAAACTCCTGGAAACACACATCAGTTTAACTCTGTAAGTTGAACGCACACATTGAAGGCCGTTCTGTTAGGTTGTACCGTTTTGGTTTTAGAAGCAGATATTTCTCCAAACCGCGTTTACTCTTTTTCACTCTGGCATATCAAAACTCAGCTCCAAGAAAAAACGGGCTTCTCACTTTCTGAATCTAGAGGCAGATTCAACTCCCTTAGGTAAGCGAACACCCAGCTGAGCAGTCTGAATGATACGTTCGTTTTGTGTTTTAGACGGAGATTTACAGCTATTTAAGAAATGCTTGCATTTGGCTGGGAAAATGCGTTTCCCGCTTCTTCACAGAAAGGGTTTAGAAACTCCTGGAAACACACATCAGTTGAACTCTGTAAGTTGAACGCACACAGTGAAGGCCGTTTTGTTAGGTTGCTCCGTTTTGGTTTTAGAAGCAGATATTTCCCCAAACCGCGTTTCCTCCAATTTACTCTGGCATATCAAAACGCAGCTCGGAGAAGCAACGTGCTTCTCACTCTCTGAATCTAGAGGCAGATTCAACTCCCTTAGGTAAGCGAACACCTAGCAGGGCAGTCTGAAGGATACATTCGTTTCGTGTTTTAGACAAAGATTTACAGCTATTTGGGAAATGCTTGCATTTGGCTGGGAAAATGCTTTTTCCGCTTCTTCACAGAAAGGGTTTAGAAACTCCTGCAAACACACATCAGTTTAACTCTGTAAGTTGAACGCACACATGGAAGGCCGTTCTGTTAGGTTGCTCCGTTTTGGTTTTAGAAGCAGATATTTCTCCAAACCGCGTTTACTCCCATTCACTCTGGCATATCAAAACGCAGCTCCGAGAAGGAACGGGTTTCTCTCTCTCTGAATCTAGAGGCAGATTCAACTTTCTTAGGTAAGCGAACTCTTAGCAGAGCAGTCTGAAGGATACGTTCGTTTTGTGTTTTAGACGTAGATTTACAGCTATTTGGGAAATGCTTGCATTAGGCTCGGAAAATGCGTTTTCCGCTTCTTCAGAGAACGGGTTTAGAAACTCCTGCAAACACACATAAGTTTACCTCTGTAAGTTGAAAGCACACATTGAGGTCCGTTCTGTTAGGTTGTTCCGTTTGGCTTTTAGAAGCAGATATTTCTCCAAACCGGGTTTTCTCCCATTCACTCTGGCATATCAAAACGCAGCTCCGAGAAGCAACGTGCTTCTCACTCTGTCAATCTAGAGGCAGATTCAACTCCCTTAGGTAAGCAAACACCCAGCAGAGCAGTCTGAAGGATACGTTCGACTTGTGTTTTAGACGGAGATTTACAGCTATTTGGAAATGATTGCATTTGGCTGGGAAATAGCGTTTTCCGCTTCTTCACAGAAAGGATTTAGAAACTCCTGCAAACACACATCAGTTTAACACTGTAGGTTGAACGAACACATTGAAGGCCGTTCCGTTAGGTTGCTCCGTTTTGGATTTAGAATCAGATATTTCTCCAAACCGCGTTTACTCCCTTTCACTCTGGCATATCAAAACTCAGCTCCAAGAAAAACGGGCTTCTCACTCTCTGAATCTAGAGGCAGATTCAACTCCCTTAGGTAAGCGAACACCCAGCAGAGCAGTCTGAAGGATATGTTCGTTTTGTGTTCTACACGGACATTTACAGCTATTTGGGAAATGCTTGCATTTGGCTGGGAAATAACTTTTTTGCTTCTTCACAGAAAAAGTTTAGAAACTCCTGCAAACACACATCAGTTTAACTCTGTAAGTTGAACGCACACATTGAAGGCCGTTCTGTTAGGTTTCTCAGTTTTGGTTTTAGAAGCAGATATTTCTCCAAACGGCGTTTACTCCCATTCACTCTGGCATATTAAAACGCAGCTCCAAGAAGCAACGTGTTTCTCACTCTCTGAATCTAGAGGCAGATTCAACTCCATGAGGTAAGCGAACACCCAGCAGAGCAGTCTGAAGGATACATTCGTTATGTTTTTTAGACGGAGATTTACAGCTATTTGGGAAATGCTTGCATTTGGCTGGGAAAATGCTTCTTCCGCTTATTCACAGAAAGGGTTTAGAAACTCCTGCAAACACACGTCAGTTTACCTCTGTAAGCTGAATGCACGCATTGAAGGCCGTTCTGTTAGGTAGCTCCGTTTTGGTTTTAGAAGCTGATATTTCTCAAAACCGCGTTTACTCCCATTCACTGTGGCATATCAAAACGCAGCTCCGAGAAGCAACATGCTTCTCAGTCCCTGAATCTAGAGGCAGATTCAACTCCCTTAGGTAAGCGAACACCCAGCAGAGCAGTCTGAATGATACATTCGTTTCGTGTTTTAGACGGAGATTTACAGCTATTTGGGAAATGCTTGCATCTGGCTGGGAAAATGCTTTTTCCGCTTCCTCACAGAAAGGGTTTAGAAACTCCTGCAAACACCTATCAGTTTAACTCTTTAAGTTGAACGCACACATCGAAGGCCGTTCTGTTAGGTTGCTCCGTTTTGGTTTTAGAAGCAGATATTTCTCTAAAGCGCGTTTACTCCCATTCACTCTGGCATATCAAAACGCAGCTTCGAGAAGCAACGGGTTTCTCACTCTCTGAATCTAGTGGCAGATTCAACTTTCTTAGGTAAGCGAACACCCAGCAGAGCAGTCTGAAGGATGCGTTCGTTTTGTGTTTTAGACGGAGATTTACAGTTATTTGGGAGATGATAGCATTTTGCTGGGAAATAGCGTTTTTTACTTCCTCACAGAAAATGTTTAGAAACTTCTGCAAACACACATCCGTTTTACTCTGTAAGTTGAACGCACACATTGAAGGCCGTTGTGTTAGGTTGCTCCGTTTTGGTTTTAGAAGCAGATATTTCTCCAAACCGCGTTTACTCCCTTTCACTCTGGCATATCCAAACGCAGCTCCGAGAAGCAACGGGCTTCTCACTCTCTGAATCAAGAGGCAGATTCAACTCCCTTAGGTAAGCGAACACCCAGGAGAGCAGTCTGAAAAATACGTTCGTTTTGTATTTTAGACGAAGATTTACAGCTATTTAGGAAATGCTTGCATTTCGCTGGGTATTAGCGTTTTCCGCTTCTTCACACAAAGGGTTTAGAAACTCCTGCAAACTTACATCAGTTCAACTCTGTAAGTTGAACGCACACATTGAAGGCCGTTCTTTTAGGTTGCTCCGTTTTGGTTTTCGAAGCAGATATTTCTTCAAACCGCTTTTACTCCCATTCACTCTGGCATATCAAAACGGAGCTCCGAGAAGAAACGGGCTTCTCACGCTCTGAATCTAGAGGCAGATTCAACTCCCTTAGGTAAGCGAACACCCAGCAGAGCAGTCTGAAGGTTACGTTCATTTTGTGTTATACACGGAGATTTACAGCTATTTGGGAAATGCTTGCAAATGGCTGGGAAAATGTGCTTTCCGCTTCTTCACAGAAATGGTTTAGAAACTCCTGCAAACACACATCAGTTTAACTCTGTAAGTTGAACGCACACATTGAAGGCCGTTCTGTTAGGTTGTTCCGTTTTTGTTTTAGAATCAGATATTTCTCCAAACCGCGTTTACTAGCATTCACTCTGGCGTATCAAAACGCAGCTCCGAGAAGAAACGTGCTTCTCACTCTCTGTATCTAGAGGCTGATTCAACTCCCTTAGGTATGAAAACACCCAGCAAAGCAGTCTGAAGGATACGTTCGTTTCGTGTTTTAGACGGAGATTTACACCTATTTGGGAAATGCTTGCATTTGGCTGGAAAATAGCGTTTTCCGCTTCTTCACAGAAAGAATTGAGAAACTCCTGCAAACACACATCACTTTATCTCTGTAGGTTGAACGCACACATTGAAGGCCGTTGCGTTACTTTGCTTTGTTTTGGTTTTAGAAGCAGATATTTCTCCAAACCGCGTTTACTCCCTTTCACTCTGGCATATCAAAACGCAGCTCCGAGAAGCAACTTGTTTCTCACTCTCTGAATCTAGAGGCAGATTGAACACCCTTAGGTAACAGAACACCCAGCAGAGCAGTCTGAAAGATACGTTCGTTTTGTGTTTTAAACGGAGATTTTCAGCTATTTTGGCAGTGCTTGCATTTGGCTGGGAATATGCGTATTCCGCTTCTTCACAGAAAGGGTTTAGAAACTCCTGCAAACCAACGTCACTTTAACGCTGTAAGTTGAACGCACACATTGAAGGCCGTTCTGTTAGGTTGCTCCGTTTTGGTTTTAGAAGCAGATATTTCTCCATACGGAGTTTACTCCCATCCACTCTGGCATGTCAAAACGCAGCTCCGAGAAGCAACGGGCTTCTGACTCTCTGAATCTAGAGGCAGATTGAACTCCCTTAGGTAAGCGAATACCCAGCAAAGCAGTCTGAAGGATACGTTCGTTTTGTGTTTTAGACGGAGATTTACAGCTATATGGGACATGCTTGCATTAGGCTGGGAAATAGCGTTTTTTCTTCTTCACAGAAAGGGTTTAGAAACTCGTGCAAACACACATCAGGTTAACTCTGTAAGTTGAACGAAAACATTGAAGGCCGTTCTCTTAGGTTGCTCCGTTTTGGTTTTAGAAGCAGATATTTCTCAAAACCGCGATTACTCTCATTCACTCTGGCATATCAAAACGCAGGTCAGAGAAGCAACAGGCTTCTCACTCTCTGAATCTAGAAGCAGATTCAACTCCCTTAGGTAAGCGAATACCCAGCAGAGCAGTCTGAAGGATACGTTCGTTTTGTTTTTTAGACGGAGATTTACAGCTATTTGGGAGATGCTAGCATTTTGCTGGGAAATAGCGGTTTTTGCTTCTTCACAGAAAGGGTTTAGAAACTTCTGCAAACACACATCAGTTTAACTCTGTATGTTGAACGCACACATTGAAGGCCATTCTGTTAGGTTGCTCCGTTTTGGTTTTAGAAGCAGATATTTCTCCAAACCGCGTTTACTCCCGTTCACTCTGGCATATCAAAACGCAGCTCCGAGAAGCAACGTGCTTCTCACTCTCTGAATCTAGAGGCAGATTGAACTCCCTTAGGTAAGCGAACACCCAGCAGAGCAGTCTGAAGGATACGTTCATTTTGTGTTTTAGACGGAGATTTACAACTATTTGGGAAATGCTTGCATTTGGCTGGGAAAATGCGTTTTCCGCTTCTTCAGAGAAAGGGTTTAGAAACTCGTGCAAACACACATTAGTTTAACTCTGTAAGTTGAACGTACACATTGAAGACCATTCTGTTAGGTTGTTCCGTTTTGGTTTTAGAAGCAGATATTTCTCCAAACCGCGTTTTCTCCAATTCACTCTGGCATATCAAAACGCAGCTCCGAGAAGCAACGTGCTTCTCACTCTCTCAATCTAGAGGCAGATTCAACTCCCTTAGGTAAGCGAACACCCAGCAGAGCAGTCTGAAGGATACGTTCGATTTGTGTTTTAAACGGAGATTTACAGTTATTTGGGAAATGCTTGCATTTGGCTGGGAAATAGCTTTTTTGCTTCTTCACAGAAAGGGTTTAGAAACGTTTGCAAACACACATCAGTTTAACTCTTAAGTTGAACGCACACATTGAAGGCCGTTCTGTTAGGATGCTCCGTTTTGGTTTTAGAAGCAGATATTTCTCCAAACCGCGTTTACTCCCATTCACTCTGGCATATCAAAACGCAGCTTCGAGAAGCAACGGGCTTCTCACTCTCTGAATCTAGTTGCAAATTCAACTTTCTTAGGTAAGCGAACACCCAGCAGAGCAGTCTGAAGGATATGTTCGTTTTGTGTTCTAGACGTAGATTTACAGCTATTTGGGAAATGCTTGCATTTTGCTGGGAAATAGCGTTTTTTACTTCCTCACAGAAAATGTTTAGAAACTTCTGCAAACACACATCCGTTTTACTCTGTAAGTTGAACGCACACATTGAAGGCCGTTCTGTTAGGTTGTTCCGTTTTGGTTTTAGAAGCAGATATCTCTCCAAACCGCGTTTACTCCCTTTCACTCTGGCTTATTAAAACGCAGCTCCGAGAAGAAACGTGCTTCTCACTCTCTTAATCTAGAGGCGGATTCAACTCCCTTAGGTAAGAAAACACCCAGCAGACCAGTCTGAATTATACGTTCGTTTTGTGTTTTAGACGGAGATTTACAGCTATTTGGGAAATGCTTGCATTTGGCTGGAAAATAGCGTTTTCCGCTTCTTCACAGAAAGAATTGAGAAACTCCTGCAAACACACATCAGTTTATCTCTGTGGGTTGAACGCACACATTGAAGGCCGTTGTGTTAGGTTCCTCCGTTTTGGTTTTAGAAGCAGATATTTCTCCAAACCGCGTTTACTCCCTATCACTCTGGCATATAAAAACGCAGCTCCGAGAAGCAACGGGCTTCTCACTCTCTGAATCTAGAAGCAGATTCAACTCCCTTAGGTAACCGAACAACCAGCAGAGCAGTCTGAAGGATACGTTCGTTTTGTGTTTTAAACGGAGATTTACAGTTATTTGGGAGATGCTAGCATTTTGCTGGGAAATAGCGTTTTTTGCTTCTTCACAGAAAGGGTTTAGAAACTCCTGGAAACACACATTAGTTTAACTCTGTAAGTTGAACGCACACATTGAAGGCCGTTCTGTTAGGTTGTTCCGTTTTGGTTTTAGAAGCAGATATTTCTCCACACCGCGTTTACTCCCTTTCACTCTGGCATATCCAAACGCAGCTCCGAGAAGAAACGGGCTTCTCACTCTCTGAATCAAGAGGCAGATTCAACTCCCTTAGGTAAGCGAAGACCCAGCAGAGCAGTCTGAAAAATACGTTCGTTTTGTGTTATAGACGATGATTTACAGCTATTTGGGAAATCCTTGCATTTGGCTGGGAAATAGCTTTTTTGCTTCTTCACAGAAAGGGTTTAGAAACTCCTGCAAAAACACATCAGTTTAACTCTGTAAGTTGAACGCACACATTGAAGGCCGTTCTGTTAGGTTTCTCCGTTTTGGTTTTCGAAGCAGATATTTCTTCAAACCGCTTTTACTCCCATTCACTCTGGCATATCAAAACGGAGCTCCGAGAAGAAACGGGCTTCTCACTCTCTGAATCTAGAGGCAGATTCAACTCCCTTAGGTAAGCGAACACCCAGCAGAGCAGTCTGAAGGTTACGTTCATTTTGTGTTATACATGGAGATTTACAGCTAGTTGGGAAATGCTTGCTAATGGCTGGGAAAATGTGCTTTCCGCTTCTTCACAGAAAGGGTTTAGAAACTCCTGCAAACCCACATAAATTTATCTCTGTAAGTTGAACGCACACATTAAAGGCCGTTCTGTTAGGTTGTTCCGTTTTGGTTTTAGAAGCAGATATTTCTTCAAACCGCGTTTAATCCCATTCACTCTGGCGTATCAAAACGCAGCTCCGAGAAGAAACGTGCTTCTCCCTCTCTGAATCTAGAGGCTGATTCAACTCCCTTAGGTATGAAAACACCCAGCAGAGCAGTCTGAAGGATACGTTCGTTTTGTGTTTTAGACGGAGATTTACACCTATTTGGGAAATGCTTGCATTTGGCTGGAAAATAGCGTTTTCCGCTTCTTCACAGAAAGGGTTTAGAAAGTCGTGCAAACACACATCAGTTTACCTCTGTAAGTTGAACGAAAACATTGAAGGCCGTTCTCTTAGGTTGCTCTGTTTTGGTTTTAGAAGCAGATATTTCTCAAAACCGCGATTACTCCCATTCACTCTGCCATATCAAAACGCAGCTCCGAGAAGCAACGGGCTTCTCACTCTCTGAATCTAGAAGCACATTCAACTCCCTTAGGTAAGCGAATACCCAGCAGAGCAGTCTGAAGAATACGTTCGTTTTGTGTTTTAGACGAAGATTTACAGCTACTTGGGAGATGCTAGCATTTTGCTGGGAAATAGCGTTTTTTGCTTCTTCACAGAAAGGGTTTAGAAACTTCTGCAAACACACATCAGTTTAACTCTGTATGTTGAACGTGCACATTGAAGGCCATTCTGTTACGTTGCTCCGTTTTGGTTTTAGAAGCAGATATTTCTCCAAACCGCGTTTACTCCCGTTCACTCTGGCATATCAAAACGCAGCTCCGAGAAGCAACGTGCTTCTCACTCTCTGAATCTAGAGGCAGATTGAACTCCCTTAGGTAAGCGCACACCCAGCAGAGCAGTCTGAAGGATACCTTCGTTTTGTGTTTTAGACGGAGATTTACAGCTATTTGGGAAATGCTTGCATTTGGCTGGGAAATAGCTTTTTGCTTCTTCACAGAAAGTGTTTAGAAACTCCTGCAAACACCCATCAGTTTAACTCTGTAAATTAAACGCACACATTGAACGCCGTTCTGTTAGGTTGCTCCGTTTTGGTTTTAGAAGCAGATATTTCTCCAAACGGCGTTTACTCCCATTAACTCTGGCATATCAAAACGCAGCTCCGAGAAGCAACGTGCTTCTCACTCTCTGAATCTAGAGGCAGATTCAACCCACTTAGGTAAGCGAACACCCAGCAGAGCAGTCTGAAGGATACATTCGTTTCGTGTTTTAGACGGAGATTTACAGCTATTTGGGAAATGCTTGCATTTGGCTGGGAAAATGCTTTTTCCGCTTCTTCACAGAAAGGGTTTAGAAACTCCTGCAAACACCTATCAGTTTAACTCTTTAAGTTGAACGCACACATTGAAGTCCGTTCTGTTAGGTTGCTCCGTTTTGGTTTTAGAAGCAGATATTTCTCCAAACCGCGTTTACTCCCATTCACTCTGGCATATCAAAACGCAGCTCCGAGAAGCAACGGGCTTCTCACTCTCTGAATCTACTGGCAGATTCAACTTTCTTAGGTAAGCGAACACCCAGCAGAGCAGTCTGAAGGATACGTTCGTTTTGTGTTTTAGATGTAGATTTACAGCTATTTTGGAAATGCTTTCATTTTGCTGGGAAATAGCGTTTTCTGCTTCTTCACAGAAAATGTTTAGAAACTCCTGCAAACACACATCAGTTTAACTCTGTAAGTTGAACGCACACATTGTAGGCCGTTCTGTTAGGTTGCTCAGTTTTAGTTTTAGAAGCAGATATTTCTCCAAACCGCGTTTACTCCTGTTCACTCTGGAATATCAAAACGCAGCTCCGAGAAGCAACGTGCTTACTCTCTGAATCTAGAGGCAGATTGAACTCCCTTAGGTAAGCGAACATCCAGCAGAGCAGTCTGAAGGATACGTTCATTTTGTGTTTTAGACGGAGATTTACAGCTATTTGGGAAATGCTTGCATTTGGCTGGGAAAATGCGTTTTCCGCTTCTTCAGAGAAAGTGTTTAGAAACTCCTGCAAACACACATCAGTTTAACACTGTAAGTTGAACGCACACATTGAAGACCGTTCTGTTAGGTTGTTCCGTTTTGGGTTTAGACGCAGATATTTCTCCAAACCGGGTTTTCTCCCATTCACTCTGGCATATCAAAACGCAGCTAAGAGAAGCAAAGTGCTTCTCACTCTCTCAATCTAGAGGCAGATTAAACTCCCGTAGGTAAGCGAACACCCAGCAGAGCAGTCGGAAAGATATGTTCGATTTGTGTTTTAGACGGAGATTTACAGCTCTTTGGAAAATGCTTGCATTTGGCTGGGAAATAGGGTTTTCCGCTTCTTCACAGAAAGGATTTAGAAACTCCTTCAAACACACATCAGTTTAACACTGTAGGTTGAACGCACACATTGAAGGCCGTTCTGTTACGTTGCTCCGTTTTGGATTTAGAATCAGATATTTCTCCAAACCGCGTTTACTCCCTTTCACTCTGGCATATCAAAACGCAGCTCCGAGAAGCAACGTGCTTCTCACTCTCTGAATCTAGAGGCAGATTGAACTCCCTTAGGTAAGCGAACACTTAGCAGAGCAGTCTGAAGGATACATTCGTTTCGTGTTTTAGACGGAGATTTACAGCTATTTGGGAAATGCTTGCATTTGGCTGGGAAAATGCTTTTTCCGCTTCTTCACAGAAAGGGTGTAGAAACTCCTGCAAACAGACATCAATTTAACTCTGTACGCTAAACGCACGCATTGAAGGCCGTTCTATTAGGTAGCTCCGCTTTGGTTTTAGAAGCTGATATTTCTCCAAACCGCGTTTACTACCATTCACTCTGGCATATCAAAACGCAGCTCCGAGAAGCAACGGGCTTCTCACTCTCTGAATCTAGAGGCAGATTCAACTTTCTTAGGTAAGCGAACACCCAGCAGAGCGGTCTGAAAAATACGTTCGTTTTGTGTTTTAGACGTAGATTTAAAGCTGTTTGGGAAATGCTTGCATTTTGCTTTGAAAATGCGTTTTCTGCTTCTTCAGAGAAAGGGTTTAGAAACTCCTGCAAACACACATCAGTTTAACTCTGTAAGTTGAACGAACACATTGAAGACCGTTCTGTTAGGTTTTTCCGTTTTGGTTTTAGAAGGAGATATTTCTCCAAACCGCCTTTGCTCCCATTCACTCTGGCATATCAAAACGCAGCTCCGAGAAGCAACGGGCTTTTCACTCTCTGAATCTAGAAGCAGATTCAACTCCCTTTGGTAAGCGAACACCCAGCAGAGCAGTATGAAGGATACGTTCGTTTTGTGTTTTAGACGGAGATTTACAGCTATTTGAGAGATGCTAGCATTTTGCTGGGAAATAGCGTTCTTTGCTTCTTCACAGAAAGGGTTTAGAACCTCCTGGAAACACACATCAGTTGAACTCTGTAAGTTGAACGCACACATTGAAGGCCGTTCTGTTAGGTTGCTCCGTTTTGGTTTTCGAAGCAGATATTTCTTCAAACCGTTTTTACTCCCATTCACTCTGGCATATCAAAACGGAGCTCAGAGAAGAAACGGGCTTCTCACTCTCTGAATCTAGAGGCAGATTCAACTCCCTTAGGTAAGCGAACACCCAGCAGAGCAGTCTGAAGGTTACGTTCATTTTGTGTTATACACGGAGATTTACAGCTATTTGGGAAATGCTTGCAAATGGCTGGGAAAATGTGCTTTCCGCTTCTTCACAGAAAGGGTTTAGAAACTCCTGCAAACCCACATAAATTTATCTCTGTAAGTTGAACTCACACATTGAAGGCCGTTCTGTTAGGTTGTTCCGTTTTGGTTTTAGAAGCAGATATTTCTCCAAACCGCGTTTACTCCCATTCACTCTGGCGTATCAAAACGCAGGTCCGAGAAGAAACGTGCTTCTCACTCTCTGAATCTAGAGGTTGATTCAACTCTATTAGGTATGAAAACACCCAGCAGAGCAGTCTGAAGGATACGTTCGATTTGTGTTTTAGACGGAGATTTACACCTATTTGGGAAATGCTTGCATTTGGCTGGAAAATAGCGTTTTCCGTTTCTTCACAGAACGAATTGAGAAACTCCTGCAAACACACATCATTTTATCTCTGTAGGTTGAACGCACACATTGAAGGCAGTTGTGTTACTTTGCTCCGTTTTGGTTTTAGAAGCAGATATTTCTCCAAACCGCGTTTACTCCCTTTCACTCTGGCATATCAAAACGCAGCTCCGAGAAGCAACTTGTTTCTCACTCTCTGAATCTAGAGGCAGATTGAACTCCCGTAGGTAACAGAACACCCAGCAGAGCAGTCTGAAAGATACGTTCGTTTTGTGTTTTAAACGGAGATTTCCAGCTATTTTGGCAGTGCTTGCATTTGGCTGGGAAAATGCGTATTCCGCTTCTTCACAGAAAGGGTTTAGAAACTCCTGCAAACCAACGTCACTTTAACTCAGTAAGTTGAACGCACACATTGAAGGCAGTTCTGTTATGTTGCTCCGTTTTGGTTTTAGAAGCAGATATTTCTCCAAACCGTGTTTAATACCTTTCACTCTGGCATGTCAAAACGCAGCTCCGAGAAGCAACGGGCTTCTGACTCTCTGAATCTAGAGGCAGATTGAACTCCCTTAGGTAAGCGAATACCCAGCAGAGCAGTCTGAAGGATACGTTCGTTTTGTGTTTTAGACGGAGATTTACAGCTATTTGGGAAATGCTTGCATTTGGCTGGGAAAATGCGTTCTCCGCTTCTTCAGAGAAAGGGTTTAGAAACTCCTGCAAAAACACATCAGCTTAACTCTGTAAGTTGAACGCACACATTGAAGACCGTTCTATTAGGTTGTTCCGTTTTGGTTTTAGAAGCAGATATTTCTCCAAACCGCGTTTTCTCCCATTCACTCTGGCATATCAAAACGCAGCTCCGAGAAGCAACGTGCTTCTCACTCTCTCAATCTAGAGGCAGATATAACTCCCTTAGGTAAGCGAACACCCAGCAGAGCAGTCTGAAGGATACGTTCGATTTGTGTTTTAGACGGAGATTTACAGCTATTTGGGAAATGCTTGCATTTGGCTGGGAAATAGCTTTTTTGCTTCTTCACAGAAAGGGTTTAGAAACTTTTGCAAACACACATCAGTTTAACTCTGTAAGGTGAACGCACACGTTGAAGGCCGTTCTGTTAGGTTGCTCCGTTTTGGTTTTAGAAGCAGATATTTCTCCAAACGGCGTTTACTACCATTCACACTGGCATATCAAAACGCAGCTCCGAGAAGCAACGTGCTTCTCACTCTCTGAATCTAGAGGCAGATTCAACTCCCTTAGGTAAGCGAACACCCAGCAGAGCAGTCTGAAGGATACATTCGTTTCGTGTTTTAGACGGAGATTTACAGCTATTTGGGATATGCTTGCATTTGGCTGGGAAAATGCTTTTTCCGCTTCTTCACAGAAAGTGTTTAGAAACTCCTGCAAACAGACATCAATTTAACTCTGTACGTTAAACGCACGCATAGAAGGCCGTTCTGTTAGGTAGCTCCGTTTTGGTTTTAGAAGCAGATATTTCTCCAAACCGCGTTTACTACCATTCACTCTGGCATATCAAAACGCAGCTCCGAGAAGCAACATGCTTCTCACTCTCTGAATGTAGACGCAGATTCTACTCCCTTAGGTAAGCGAACACCCAGCAGAGTAGTCTGAATGATACATTCGTTTCGTGTTTTAGACGGAGATTTACAGCTATTTGGGAAATGCTTGCATTTGGCTGGGAAAATGCTTTTTCCGCTTCTTCACAGAAAGGGTTTAGAAAATCCTGTAAACACACATCAGTTTAACTCTGTATGTTGAACACAAGCAATGAAGGCCGTTCTGTTAGGTAGCTCCGTTTTGGTTTTAGAAGCAGATATTTCTCCAAACCGCGTTTACTCCCATTCACTCAGGCATATCAAAACGCAGCTCCGAGAAGCAACGAGCTTCTCACTCTCTGAATCTAGAGGCAGATTCAACTTTCTTAGGTAAGCGAACACCCAGCAGAGCAGTCTGAAGGATACGTTCGTTTTGTGTTTTAGACGGAGATTTACAGCTATTTGGGAAATGCTTGCATTTGGCTGGGAAATAGCTTTTTTGCTTCTTCACAGAAAGGGTTTAGAAACTCCTGCAAACACACATCACTTTAACTCTGTAAGTTGAACGCACACATTGAAGGCCGTTCTGTTAGGTTGCTCCGTTTTGGTTTTAGAAGCAGATATTTCTCCAAACGGCGTTTTCTCCCTTTCACTCTGGCATATCAAAACGCAGCTCCGAGAAGCAACGTGCTTCTCTCTCTCTGAATCTAGAGGCAGATTCAACTCCCTTACGTAAGCGAACACCCAGCAGGGCAGTCTGAAGGATACATTCGTTTCGTGTTTTAGACGGAGATTTACAGCTATTTGGGAAATGCTTGCATTTGGCTGGGAAATAGCTTTTTTCTTCTTCACAGAAAGCCTTTAGAAACTCCTGCAAACACCTATCAGTTAAACTCTTTAAGGTGAACGCACACATTGAAGGCCGTTCTGTTAGGTTGCTCCGTTTTGTTTTTAGAAACAGATATTTCTCCAAACCGCGTTTACTCCCATTCACGCTGGCATATCAACACGCAGCTCCGAGAAGCAACGGGATTCTCACTCTCTGAATCTAGAGGCAGATACACGTTTCTTAGGTAAGCGAACACCCAGCAGAGTAGTTTGAAGGATACGTTCGTTTTGTGTTTTAGACGTAGATTTACAGGTATTTGAAAAATGCTTGCAATTTGCAGGGAAATAGCGTTTTATGCTTCTTCACAGAAAATGTTTAGAAACTCCTGCAAACACACATAAGTTTAACTCTGCAACTTGAACGCACACATTGAAGGCCGTTCTGTTAGGTTGCTCCGTTTTGGTTTTAGAAGCAGATATTTCTCCAAACCGCGTTTACTCCGGTTCACTCTGGCATATCAAAACGCAGCTCAGAGAAGCAACGTGCTTCTCACTCTCTGAATGTAGAGGCAGATTGAACTCCCTTAGGTAAGCGAACACCCAGCAGAGCAGTCTGAAGGATACGTTCCTTTTGTGTTTTAGACGGATATTTACAGCTATTTGGGAAATGCTTGCATTTGGCTGGGAAAATGCGTTCTCCGCTTCTTCAGAGAAAGGGTTTAGAAACTCCTGCAAACACACATCAGTTGAACTCTGTAAGTTGAACGGACACAGTGAAGGCCGTTTTGTTAGTTTGCTCCGTTTTGGTTTTAGAAGCAGATATTTCTCCAAACGGCGTTTACTCCCATTCACTCTGGCATATCAAAACGCAGCTCCGAAAAGCAACGGGCTTCTCACTCTCTGAATCTAGAGGCAGATTCAACTCCCTTAGGTAAGCGAACACCCAGCAGAGCAGTCTGAAGGATACGTTCGTTTTGTGTTTTAGACGGAGATTTACAGCTATTTGGGAAATGCTTGCATTTGGCTGGGAAATAGCTTTTTTGCTTCTTCACAGAAAGAATTTAGAAACTCCTGCAAACACACATCACTTTAACTCTGTAAGTTGAACGCACAGATTGAAGGCCGTTCTGTTAGGTTGCTCCGTTTTGGTTTTAGAAGCAGATATTTCTCCAAACGGCGTTTACTCCCATTCACTCTGGCATATAAAAACGCAGCTCCGAGAAGCAACGTGCTTCTCTCTCTCTGAATCTAGAGGCAGATTCAACTCCCTTAGGTAAGCGAACACCCAGCAGGGCAGTCTGAAGGATACATTCGTTTCGTGTTTTAGACGGAGATTTACAGCTATTTGGGAAATGCTTGCATTGGGATGGGAAAATGCTTTTTCCGCTTGTTCACAGAAAGGGTTTAGAAACTCCTGCAAACACACATCAGTTTAACTCTGTAAGTTGAACGCACACATTGAAGGCCGTTCTATTAGGTTGCTCCGTTTTGGTTTTAGAAGCAGATATTTCTCCAAATCGCGTTTACTCCCATTCACTCTGGCATATCAAAACGCAGCTCGGAGAAGCAACGTGCTTCTCACTCTCTGAATCTAGAGGCAGATTGAACTTCCTTAGGTAAGCGAACACCCAGCAGAGCAGTCTGAAGGATACGTTCATTTTGTGTTTTAAACGGAGATTTACAACTATTTGGGAAATGCTTGCATTTGGCTGGGAAAATGCGTTCTCCGCTTGTTCACAGAAAGGGTTTAGAAACTCCTGCAAACACACATCAGTTTAACTCTGTAAGTTGAACGCACACATTGAAGGCCGTTCTGTTAGGTTGCTCCGTTTTGGTTTTAGAATCAGATATTTCTCCAAACCGCGTTTACTCTTTTTCACTCTGGCATATCAAAACTCAGCTCCAAGAAAAAACGGGCTTCTCACTCTCTGAATCTAGAGGCAGATTCAACTCCCTTAGGTAAGCGAACACCCAGCAGAGCAGTCTGAAGAATATGTTCGTTTTGTGTTTTAGACGAAGATTTACAGCTATTTGGGAAATGCTTGCATTTGGCTGGGAAATAGCTTTTTTCTTCTTCACAGAAAGCCTTTAGAAACTCCTGCAAACACCTATCAGTTAAACTCTTTAAGGTGAACGCACACATTGAAGGCAGTTCTGTTAGGTTGCTCCGTTTTGTTTTTAGAAACAGATATTTCTCCAAACCGCGTTTACTCCCATTCACTCTGGCATATCAAAACGCAGCTCCGAGAAGCAACGGGCTTCTCACTCTCTGAATCTAGAGGCAGATACACCTTTCTTAGGTAAGCGAACACCCAGCAGAGTAGTTTGAAGGATACGTTCGTTTTGTGTTTTAGACGTAGATTTACAGCTATTTGAAAAATGCATGCAATTTGCAGGGAAATAGCGTTTTCTGCTTCTTCACAGAAAATGTTTAGAAACTCCTGCAAACACACGTCAGTTTAACTCTGCAACTTGAACGGACACATTGAAGGCCGTTCTGTTAAGTTGCTCCGTTTTGGTTTAAGAAGCAGATATTTCTCCAAACCGCGTTTACTCCGGTTCACTCTGGCATATCAAAACGCAGCACAGAGAAACAACGTGCTTCTCACTCTCTGAATCTAGAGGCAGATTGAACTCCCTTAGGTAAGCGAACACCCAGCAGAGCAGTCTGAAGGATACGTTCCTTTTGTGTTTTAGACGGAGATTTACAGCTATTTGTGAAATGCTTGCATTTGGCTGGGAAAATGCGTTTTCCGCTTCTTCAGAGAAAGGGTTTAGAAACTCCTGCAAACACACATCAGTTGAACTCTGTAAGTTGAAAGCACACATTGAAGACCGTTCTGTTAGGTTGCTCCGTTTTGGTTTTAGAAGCAGATATTTCTCCAAACCGCGTTTTCTCCCATTCATTCTGGCATATCAAAACGCAGCTCCGAGAAGCAACGTGCTTCTCACTCTCTCAATCTAGAGGCAGATTCAACTCCCTTAGGTAAGAAAACACCCAGCAGAGCAGTCTGAAGGATACGTTCGTTTTGTGTTTTAGACGGAGATTTACAGCTATTTGGGAAATGCTTGCATTTGGCTGGAAAATAGCGTTTTCCGCTTCTTCACAGAAAGAATTGAGAAACTCCTGCAAACACACATCAGTTTATCTCTGTAGGTTGAACGCACACATTGAAGGCCGTTGTGTTAGGTTGCTCCGTTTTGGTTTTAGAAGCAGATATTTCTCCAAACCGCGTTTACTCCCTTTCACTCTGGCATATCAAAACGCAGCTCCGAGAAGCAACGGGCTTCTCACTCTCTGAATCTAGAAGCAGATTCAACTTTCTTAGGTAAGCGAACACCCCGCAGAGCAGTCTGAAGGATACGTTCGTTTTGTGTTTTAGACGGAGATTTACAGCTATTTGGGAGATGCTAGCATTTTGTTGGGAAATAGCCTTTTTTGCTTCTTCACAGAAAGGGTTTAGAAACTCCTGGAAACACACATCAGTTTAACTCTGTAAGTTGAACGAAAACATTGAAGGCCGTTCTGTTAGGTTGCTCCGTTTTGGTTTTCGAAGCAGATATTTCTTCAAACCGCTTTTACTCCCATTCACTCTGGCATATCAAAACGGAGCTCCGAGAAAAAACGTGCTTCTCACTCTCTGAATCTAGAGGCAGATTCAACTCCCTTAGGTAAGCGAACACCCAGCAGAGCAGTCTGAAGGATAAGTTCGTTTTGTGTTTTAGACGGAGATTTACACCTATTTGGAAAATGCTTGCATTTGGCTGGAAATTAGCGTTTTCCGCTTCTTCACAGAAAGAATTGAGAAACTCCTGCAAACACACATCAGTTTATCTCTGTAGGTTGAACGCACACATTGAAGGTCGTTGTGGTACTTTGCTCCGTTTTGGTTTTAGAAGCAGATATTTCTCCAAACCGCGTTTTCTCCCTTTCACTCTGGCATATCAAAACGCAGCTCCGAGAAGCAACTTGTTTCTCACTCTCTGAATCTAGAGGCAGATTGAACTCCCTTAGGTAACAGAACACCCAGCAGAGCAGTCAGAAAGATACGTTCGTTTTGTGTTTCAAACGGAGATTTCCAGCTATTTTGGCAGTGCTTGCGTTAGGCTGGGAAAATGCGTATTCCGCTTCTTCACAGAAAGGGTTTAGAAACTCCTGCAAACCAACGTCACTTTAACTCTGTAAGTTGAACACACACATTGAAGGCCGTTCTGTTAGGGTGCTCCGTTTTGGTTTTAGAAGCAGATATTTCTCCAAATCGTGTTTACTCCCATTCACTCAGGCATATCAAAACGCAGCTCCGAGAAGCAACGTGCTTCTCACTCTCTGAATCTAGAGGCAGATTCAACTCCCTTAGGTAAGCGGACACCCAGCAGAGCAGTTTGAAGGATACGTTCGTTTTGTGTTTTACACGTAGATTTACAGCTACTTGGGAAATGCTTGCATTTGGCTGGGAAAATGCGTTTTTCGCTTCTTCAGAGAAGGGGTTTAGAAACTCCTGCAAACACACATCAGTTTACCTCTGTAGGTTGAACGCACACATTGAAGGCCGTTCTCTTAGGTTGCTCCGTTTCGGTTTTAGAAGCAGATATTTCTCCAAACGGCGTTTACTCCCTTTCACTCTGGCATATCAAAACTCAGCTCCAAGAAAAAACGTTCTTCTCACTCTCTGAATCTAGAGGCAGATTCAACTCCCTTAGGTAAGCGAACACCCAGCAGAGCAGTGTGAAATATATGTTCGTTTTCTGTTTTACACGGACATTTACAGCTATTTGTGAAATGCTTGCATTTGGCTGGGAAATAGCTTTTTTGCTTCTTCACAGAAAGGGTTTAGAAACTCCTGCAAACACACATCAGTTTAACTGTGTACGTTGAACGCACACATTGAAGGCCGTTCTGTTAGGTTTCTCCGTTTTGGTTTTAGAAGCAGATATTTCTCCAAACGGCGTTTACTCCCATTCACTCTGGCATATCAAAACGCAGCTCCGAGAAGCAACGTGCTTCTCACTCTCTGAATCTAGAGGCAGATTCAACTCCCTTAGGTAAGCGAACACCCAGCAGAGCAGTCTGAAGGATACATTCGTTTCGTGTTTTAGACGGAGATTTACAGCTATTTCGGAAATGCTTGCATTTGGCTGGGAAAATGCTTTTTCCGCTGCTTCACAGAAAGGGTTTAGAAGCTCCTGCAAACACACATCAGTTGAACTCTGTAAGTTGAAGGCACGCATTGAAGGCCGTTCTTTTAGGTTGCTCCGTTTTGGTTTTAGAAGCTGATATTTCTCCAAACCGCGTTTACTCCCATTCACTCTGGCATGTCTAAACGCAGCTCCGAGAAGCAACATGCTTTTCACTCTCTGAATCTAGAGGCAGATTCAACTCCCTTAGGTAAGCGAACACCCAGCAGAGCAGTCTGAATGATACATTCGTTTCGTGTTTTAGACGGAGATTTACAGCTATTTGGGAAATGCTTGCATTTGGCTGGGAAAATGCTTTTTCCGCTTCATCACAGAAAGGGTTTAGAAACTCCTGCAAACACCTATCAGTTTAACTCTTTAAGTTGAACGCACACATTGAAGGCCGTTCTGTTAGGTTGCTCCGTTTTGGTTTTAGAAGCAGATATTTCTCCAAACCGCGTTTACTGCCGTTCACTCTGGCATATCAAAACGCAGCTCCGAGAAGCAACGTGCTTCTCACTCTCTGAATCTAGAGGCACATTGAACTCCCTTAGGTAAGCGAACACCCAGCAGAGCAGTCTGAAAAATACGTTCATTTTGTGTTTTAGACGGAGATTTACAACTATTTGGGAAATGCTTGCATTTGGCTGGGAAATTGCGTTTTCCGCTTCTTCAGAGAAAGGGTTTATAAACTCCTGCAACAACACATCAGTTTAACTCTGTATGTTGAACGCACACATTGAAGACCGTTCTGTTAGGTTTTTCCGTTTTGGTTTTAGAAGCAGATATTTCTCCAAACCGCGTTTTCTCCCATTCACTCTGGCATATCAAAACGGAGCTCCGAGAAGCAACGTGCTTCTCACTCTCTCAATCTAGAGGCAGATTCAACTCCCTTAGGTAAGCGAACACCCAGCAGAGCAGTCTGAAAAATACGTTCGTTTCGTGTTTTAGACGGAGATTTACAGCTATTTGGGAAATGCTTGCATTTGGCTGGGAAAATGCTTTTTCCACTTCTTCACAGAAAGGGTTTAGAAACTCCTGCAAAAACACATCAGTTTAACTCTATAAGTTGAACGCACACATTGAAGGCCGTTCTGTTAGGTTGCTCCGTTTTGGTTTTAGAAGCAGATATTTCTCAAAACCGCGTTTACTGCCATTCACTCTGGCATATCAAAACGGAGCTCCGAGAAGCAAAGTGCTTCTCACTCTCTGAATCTAGAGGCAGATTCAACTCCCTTAGGTAAGCGAACAAACAGCAGAGAAGTCTGAAAAATACGTTCGTTTTATGTTTTAGACGGAGATTTACAGCTATTTGGGAAATTCTTGCATTTGGCTGAAAAAATGCGTTTTCCGCTTCTTCACAGAAATAGTTTAGAAACTCCTGCAAACACACATCAGTTTAACTCTGTAAGTTGAACGCACACATTGAAGGCCGTCCTGTTAGGTTGCTCCGTTTTGGTTTTAGAATCAGATATTTCTCCAAACCGCGTTTACTCTTTTTCACTCTGGCATATCAAAACTCAGCTCCAAGAAAAAACGGGCTCCTCACTCTCTGAATCTAGAGGCAGATTGAACTCCCTTAGGTAAGCGAACACCTAGCTGAGCAGTCTGAATGATACGTTCGTTTTGTGTTTTAGACGGACATTTCCAGCTATTTAAGAAATGGTTGCATTTGGCTGGGAAAATGCGTTTTCCGCTTCTTCACAGAAAGGGTTTAGAAACTCCTGCAAACACACATCAGTTTCACTCTGTAAGTTGAACGCACACGTTTAAGGCCGTTCTGTTAGGTTGTTCCGTTTTGGTTTTAGAAGCAGATATTTCTCCAAACGGCGTTTACTCCCATTCACTCTGGCATATCAAAACGCAGCTCCGAGAAGCAACGTGCTTCTCACTCTCTGAATCTAGTGGCAGATTCAACTTTCTTAGGTAAGCGAACACCCAGCAGAGCAGTCTGAAGGATACGTTCGTTTTGTGTTTTAGACGTGAATTTACAGCTATTTGTGAAATGCTTGCATTTTGCTGGGAAATAGCGTTTTCTGCTTCTTCACAGAAAATGTTTAGAAACTCCTGCCAACACACATCAGTTTAACTCTGTAAGTTGAACGCACACACTGAAGGCCGTTCTGTTAGGTTGCTCCGTTTTGGTTTTAGAAGCAGATATTTCTCCAAACCGCGTTTACTCCCATTCACTCTGGCATATCTAAACGCAGCTCGGAGAAGCAACGTGCTTCTCACTCTCTGAATCTAGTGGAATATTGAACTCCCTTAGGTAAGCGAACACCCAGCAGAGCAGTCTGAAGGATACGTTCATTTCGTGTTCTAGACAAAGATTTACAACTATTTTGGAAATGCTTGCATTTGGCTGGGAAAATGCGTTTTCCGCTTCTTCAGAGAAAGGGTTTAGAAACTCCTGCAAACACACATAAGTTTAACTCTGTAAGTTGAACGCACACATTGAAGACCGTTCTGTTAGGTTGTTCCGTTTTGGTTTTAGAAGCAGATATTTCTCCAAACCGCGTTTACTCTTATTCACTCTGGCATATCAAAACGCAGCTCCGAGAATCAACGGGCTTCTCACTCTCTGAATCTAGTGGCAGATTCAACTTTCTTAGGTAAGCAAACACCCAGCAGAGCAGTCTGAAGGATACGTTCGTTTTGTGTTTTAGACGGAGATTTACAGCTATTAGGGAAATGCTTGAATTTGGCTGGGAAAATGCGTTTTCCGCTTCTTCAGAAAAAGGGTTTAGAAACTCCTCCAAACACACATCAGTTTAACTCTGTAATTTGAACGCACACATTGAAGACGGTTTAGTTAGGTTGTATCGTTTTGGTTTTAGAAGCAGATATTTCTCCAAACGGCGTTTTCTCCTATTCACTCTGGCATATCAAAACGCAGCTCCAAGAAGCAACGTGCTTCTCACTCTCTCAATCTAGAGGCAGATTCAACTCCCTTAGGTAAGCGATCACCCAGCAGAGCAGTCTGAAGGATACGTTCGATTTGTGTTTTAAACGTAGATTTACAGCTATTTGGGAAATGCTTGAATTTGGCTGGGAAATAGCTTTTTTGCTTCTTCACAGAAAGGGTTTAGAAACTCCTGCAAACACACATCAGTTTAACTCTTTAATTGGAACGCACATATTGAAGGCCGTTCTGTTAGTTTGCTCCGTTTTGGTTTTAGAAGCAGATATTTCTCCAAACCGCGTTTACTCCCATTCACTCTGGCATAGGAAAACGCAGTTCCGAGAAGCAACGTGCTTCTCACTCTCTCAATCTAGAGGCAGATTCAACTCCCTTAGGTAAGCGAACACCCAGCAGAGCATTCTGAAGGATACGTTCGATTTGTGTTTTAGACGGAGATATACAGCTATTTGGGAAATGCTTGCATTTGGCTGCGAAATAGCTTTTTTGCTTCTTCACAGAAAGGGTTTAGAAACTCCTGCAAACACACATCAGTTTAACTCTGTAAGTTGAACGAACACATTGAAGGTCGTTCTGTTAGGTTTCTCCGTTTTTGTTTTAGAAGCAGATATTTCTCCAAACGGCGTTTACTCCCATTCACTCTGGCATATCAAAACGCAGCTCCGAGAAGCAACGTGCTTCTCACTCTCTGAATCTAGAGGCAGATTCAACTCCCTTAGCTAAGCGAACACCCAGGAGAGCAGTCTGAAGAATACATTCGTTTCCTGTTTTAGACGGAGATTTACAGCTATTTGGGAAATGCTTGCATTTGGCTGGGAAAATGCGTTTTCCGCTTCTTCACAGAAAGGGTTTAGAAACTCCTGCAAACACCTATCAGTTTAACTCTTTAAGTTGAACGCACACATTGAACGCCGTTCTGTTAGGTTGCTCCGTTTTGGTTTTAGAAGCAGATATTTCTCCAAACCGCGTTTACTTTTATTCACTCTGGCATATCAAAACGCAGCTCCGAGAAGCAATGTGGTTCTCACTCTCTCAATCTAGAGGCAGATTCAACTCCCTTAGGTAAGCGAACACCCAGCAGAGCAGTCTGAAAAATACGTTCATTTTGCGTTTTACACGGAGATTTACAGCTATTTGGGAAATGCTTGCATTTGGCTGGGAAAATGCGTATTTCGCTTCTTCAGAGAAAGTGTTTAGAAACTCCGGCAAACATACATCAGTTTAACTCTGTACGTTGAACGCACACATTGAAGACCGTTCTGTTAGGTTGTTCCGTTTTGGTTTTAGAAGCAGATATTTCTCCAACCCGCGTTTTCTCCCATTCACTCTGGCATATCACAACGCAGCTCCGAGGAGCAACGTGCTTCTCACTCTCTCAATCTAGAGGCAGATTCAACCCCCTTAGGTAAGAAAACACCCAGCAGAGCCGTCTGAAGGATACGTTCGTTTTGTGTTTTAGACGGAGATTTACAGCTATTTGGGAAATACTTGCATTTGGCTGGAAAATAGCGTTTTCCGCTTCTTCACAGAAAGAATTGAGAAACTCCTGCGAACACAAATCAGTTTATCTCTGTAGGTTGAACGCACACATTGAAGGCCGTTGTGTTAGGTTGCTCCGTTTTGGTTTTAGAAGCAGATATTTCTCCAAACCGCGTTTACTCCCTTTCACTCTGGCATATCAAAACGCAGCTCCGAGAAGCAACGGGCTTCTCACTCTCTGAATTTAGAAGCAGATTCAACTCCCTTAGGTAAGCGAACACCCAGCAGAGCAGTCTGAAGGATACGTTCGTTTTGTGTTTTAGACGTAGATTTACAGCTATTTGGGAAATGCTTACATTTTGCTGGGAAATAGCGTTTTTTGCTTCTTCACAGAAAATGTTTAGAAACTCCTGCAAACACACATCAGTTTAACTCTGTAAGTTGAACGCACACATTGAAGGCCGTTCTGTTAGGTTGCTCCGTTTTGGTTTTAGAAGCAGATATTTCTCCAAACGGCGTTTACTCCCATTCACTCTGGCATATCAAAACGCAGCTCCGAGAAGCAACGTGCTTCTCACTCTCTGAATCTAGAGTCAGATTCAACTCCCTTAGGTAAGCGAACACCCAGCAGTGCAGTCTGAAGGATAAGTTCGATTTGTGTTTTAGACGGATATTTACAGCTATTTGGGAAATGCTTGCATTTGGCTGGGAATTAGCGTTTTCCGCTTCTTCACAGAAAGGATTTAGAAACTCCTGCAAACACACATCAGTTTAACACTGTAGGTTGAACGCACACATTGAAGGCCGTTCTGTTAAGTTGCTCCGTTTTGGATTTAGAATCAGATATTTCTCCAAACCGCGTTTACTCCCTTTCACTCTGGCATATCAAAATTCAGCTCCAAGATAAAACGAGCTTCTCACTCTCTGAATCTAGAGGCAGATTCAACTCCCTTAGGTAAGCGAACAAAAAGCAGAGCAGTCTGAAGGATACGTTCGTTTTGTATTTTAGACGGAGATTTACAGCTATTTGGGATATTCTTGCATTTGGCTGGGAAAATGCGTTTTCCTCTTCTTCACAGAAATAGTTTAGAAACTCCTGCAAACACACATAAGTTTAACTCTGTAAGTTGAACGCACACATTGAAGGCCGTTCTGTTAGGTTGCTCCGT
This sequence comes from Callithrix jacchus, assembly GCF_049354715.1. Lineage (NCBI taxonomy): Eukaryota > Metazoa > Chordata > Mammalia > Primates > Cebidae > Callithrix > Callithrix jacchus. Next base: position 60,666,032 of record NC_133503.1, on the reverse strand, counting down.
TTTGGTTTTAGAATCAGATATTTCTCCAAACCGCGTTTACTCTTTTTCACTCTGGAATATCAAAACTCAGCTCCAAGAAAAAACGGGCTTCTCACTCTCTGAATCTAGAGGCAGATTCAACTTCCTTAGGTAAGTGAACACCAAGCAGAGCCGTCTGATGGATACGTTCGTTTTGTGTTTTAGACGGAGATTTACAGCTATTTGGGAAATGCTTGCATTTGGCTGGAAAATAGCGTTTTCCGCTTCTTCACAGAAAGAATTGAGAAACTCCTGCGAACACAAATCAGTTTATCTCTGTAGGTTGAACGCACACATTGAAGGCCGTTGTGTTAGGTTTCTCCGTTTTTGTTTTAGAAGCAGATATTTCTCCAAACGGCGTTTACTCCCATTCACTCTGGCATATCAAAACGCAGCTCCGAGAAGCAACGTGCTTCTCACTCTCTGAATCTAGAGGCAGATTCAACTCCCTTAGCTAAGCGAACACCCAGGAGAGCAGTCTGAAGGATACATTCGTTTCCTGTTTTAGACGGAGATTTACAGCTATTTGGGAAATGCTTGCATTTGGCTGGGAAAATGCGTTTTCCGCTTCTTCACAGAAAGGGTTTAGAAACTCCTGCAAACACCTATCAGTTTAACTCTTTAAGTTGAACGCACACATTGAACGCCGTTCTGTTAGGTTGCTCCGTTTTGGTTTTAGAAGCAGATATTTCTCCAAACCGCGTTTACTTTTATTCACTCTGGCATATCAAAACGCAGCTCCGAGAAGCAACGTGCTTCTCACTCTCTCAATCTAGAGGCAGATTCAACTCCCTTAGGTAAGCGAACACCCAGCAGAGCAGTCTGAAGGATACGTTCGATTTGTGTTTTAGACGGAGATTTACAGCTATTTGGGAAATGCTTGCATTTGGCTGAAAAATAGCGTTTTCCACTTCTTCACAGAAAGGATTTAGAAACTCATGCAAACACACATCAGTTTAACACTGTAGGTTGAACGCACACATTGAAGGCCGTTCTGTTAGATTGCTCCGTTTTGGATTTAGAATCAGTTATTTCTCCAAACCGCGTTTACTCCCTTTCATTTTGGCATATCAAAACTCAGCTCCAAGAAAAAACGGGCTTCTCACTCTCTGAATCTAGAGGCAGATTCAACTCCCTTAGGTAAGCGAACACCCAGCAGAGCATTCTGAATGATACATTCGTTTCGTGTTTTAGACGGAGATTTACAGCTATTTGGGAAATGCTTGCATTTGGCTGGGAAAATGCTTTTTCCGCTTCATCACAGAAAGGGTTTAGAAACTCCTGCAAACACCTATCAGTTTACCTCTTTAAGTTGAACGCACACATTGAAGGCCGTCCTGTTAGGTTGCTCCGTTTTGGTTTTAGAAGCAGATATTTCTCCAAACCGCGTTTACTCCCATTCACTCTGGCATATCAAAACGCAGCTCCGAGAAGCAATGTGGTTCTCACTCTCTCAATCTAGAGGCAGATTCAACTCCCTTAGGTAAGCGAACACCCAGCAGAGCAGTCTGAAGGATACGTTCGTATCGTGTTTTAGACGGAGATTTACAGCTATTTGGGAAATGCTTGCATATTGCTGGGAAAATGCTTTTTCCACTTCTTCACAGAAAGGGATTAGAAACTCCTGCAACAACACATCAGTTTAACTCTATAAGTTGAACGCACACATTGAAGGCCGTTCTGTTAGGTTGCTCCGTTTTGGTTTAGAAGCAGATATTTCTCCAAACCTCGTTTACTCCCATTCACTCTGGCATATCAAAACGCAGCTCCAAGAAGCAACGGGCTTCTCACTCTCTGAATCTAGAGGGAGATTCAACTTTCTTAGGTAAGCGAACACCCAGCAGAGGAGTCTGAAGGATACGTTCGTTTTGTGTTTTAGAGGTAGATTTACAGCTATTTGTGAAATGCTTGCATTTTGCTGGGAAATAGCGTTTTTTGCTTCTTCACAGAAAATGTTTAGAAACTCCTGCAAACACACATCAGTTTAACTCTGTAAGTTGAACGCACACATTGAAGGCCGTTCTGTTAGGTTGCTCCGTTTTGGTTTTAGAAGCAGATATTTCTCCAATCCGCGTTTTCTCCCATTCACTTTGGCATATCAAAACGCAGCTCCGAAAAGCAACGTGCTTCTCACTCTCTGAATCTAGAGGCAGATTGAACTCCCTTAGGTAAGCGAACACCCAGCAGAGCAGTCTGAAGGATACGTTCATTTTGCGTTTTACACGGAGATTTACAGCTATTTGGGAAATGCTTGCATTTGGCTGGGAAAATGCGTATTTCGCTTCTTCAGAGAAAGTGTTTAGAAACTCCGGCAAACATACATCAGTTTAACTCTGTACGTTGAACGCACACATTGAAGACCGTTCTGTTAGGTTGTTCCGTTTTGGTTTTAGAAGCAGATATTTCTCCAACCCGCGTTTTCTCCCATTCACTCTGGCATATCACAACGCAGCTCCGAGAAGCAACGTGCTTCTCACTCTCTCAATCTAGAGGCAGATTCAACTCCCTTAGGTAAGAAAACACCCAGCAGAGCCGTCTGAAGGATACGTTCGTTTTGTGTTTTAGACGGAGATTTACAGCTATTTGGGAAATACTTGCATTTGGCTGGAAAATAGCGTTTTCCGCTTCTTCACAGAAAGAATTGAGAAACTCCTGCGAACACAAATCAGTTTATCTCTGTAGGTTGAACGCACACATTGAAGGCCGTTGTGTTAGGTTGCTCCGTTTTGGTTTTAGAAGCAGATATTTCTCCAAACCGCGTTTACTCCCTTTCACTCTGGCTTATCAAAACGCAGCTCCCAGAAGCAACGGGCTTCTCACTCTCTGAATCTAGAAGCAGATTCAACTACCTTAGGTAAGCGAACACCCAGCAGAGCAGTCTGAAGGATACGTTCGTTTTGTGTTTTAGACGTAGATTTACAGCTATTTGGGAAATGCTTGCATTTTGCTGGGAAATAGCGTTTTTTGCTTCTTCACAGAAAATGTTTAGAAACTCCTGCAAACACACATCAGTTTAACTCTGTAAGTTGAACGCACACATTGAAGGCCGTTCTGTTAGGTTGCTCCGTTTTGGTTTTAGAAGCAGATATTTCTCCAAACGGCGTTTACTCCCATTCACTCTGGCATATCAAAACGCAGCTCCGAGAAGCAACGTGCTTCTCACTCTCTGAATCTAGAGTCAGATTCAACTCCCTTAGGTTAGCGAACACCCAGCAGTGCAGTCTGAAGGATAAGTTCGATTTGTGTTTTAGACGGATATTTACAGCTATTTGGGAAATGCTTGCATTTGGCTGGGAAATAGCGTTTTCCGCTTCTTCACAGAAAGGATTTAGAAACTCCTGCAAACACACATCAGTTTAACACTGTAGGTTGAACGCACACATTGAAGGCCGTTCTGTTAAGTTGCTCCGTTTTGGATTTAGAATCAGATATTTCTCCAAACCGCGTTTACTCCCTTTCACTCTGGCATATCAAAATTCAGCTCCAAGATAAAACGAGCTTCTCACTCTCTGAATCTAGAGGCAGATTCAACTCCCTTAGGTAAGCGAACAAAAAGCAGAGCAGTCTGAAGGATACGTTCGTTTTGTATTTTAGACGGAGATTTACAGCTATTTGGGAAATTCTTGCATTTGGCTGGGAAAATGCGTTTTCCTCTTCTTCACAGAAATAGTTTAGAAACTCCTGCAAACACACATAAGTTTAACTCTGTAAGTTGAACGCACACATTGAAGGCCGTTCTGTTAGGTTGCTCCGTTTTGGTTTTAGAATCAGATATTTCTCCAAACCGCGTTTACTCTTTTTCACTCTGACATATCAAAACTCAGCTCCAAGAAAAAACGGGCTTCTCACTCTCTGAATCTAGAGGCAGATTCAACTTCCTTAGGTAAGTGAACACCCAGCAGAGCCGTCTGATGGATACGTTCGTTTTGTGTTTTAGACGGAGATTTACAGCTATTTGGGAAATGCTTGCATTTGGCTGGAAAATAGCGTTTTCCGCTTCTTCACAGAAAGAATTGAGAAACTCCTGCGAACACAAATCAGTTTATCTCTGTAGGTTGAACGCACACATTGAAGGCCGTTGTGTTAGGTTGCTCCGTTTTTGTTTTAGAAGCAGATATTTCTCCAAACGGCGTTTACTCCCATTCACTCTGGCATATCAAAACGCAGCTCCGAGATGCAACGGGCTTCTCACTCTCTGAATCTAGAGGCAGATTCAACTTTCTTAGGTAAGCGAACACCCAGCTGAGCAGTCTGAATGATACGTTCGTTTTGTGTTTTAGACGGAGATTTCCGGCTATTTTGGAAATGCTTCCATTTGGCTGGGAAAATGCTTTTTCCGCTTCTTCACAGAAAGTGTTTAGAAACTCCTGCAAACACACATCAGTTTAACTCTGTAAGTTGAACACACGCATTGAAGGCCGTTCTGTTAGGTAGCTCCGTTTTGGTTTTAGAAGCAGATATTTCTCCAAACCGCGTTTACTCCCATTCACTCTGGCATATCAAAACGCAGCTTTGAGAAGCAACGGGCTTCTCACTCTCTGAATCTAGAGGCAGATTGAACTCCCTTAGGTAAGCGAACACTCAGCAGAGCAGTCTGAAGGATACGTTCGTTTTGTGTTTTCGACGGAGATTTACACCTATTTGGGAAATGCTTGCATTTTGCTGGAAAATAGCGTTTTCCGCTTCTTCACAGAAAGAATTGAGAAACTACTGCAAACACATATCAGTTTATCTCTGTAGGTTGAAAGCACACATTGAAGGCCGTTGTGTTACTTTGCTCCGCTTTGGTTTTAGAAGCAGATATTTCTCCAAACCGCGTTTTCTCCCTTTCACTCTGGCATATCAAAACGCAGCTCCGAGAAGCAACTTGTTTCTCACTCTCTGAATCTAGAGGCAGATTGAACACCCTTAGGTAACAGAACACCCAGCAGAGCAGTCTGAAAGATACGTTCATTTTGTGTTTCAAACGGAGATTTCCAGCTATTTTGGCAGTGGTTGCATTTGGCTGGGAAAATGCGTATTCCGCTTCTTCACAGAAAAATTTAGAAACTCCTGCAAACCAACGTCACTTTAACTCTGTAAGTTGAACGCACACATTGAGGGCCGTTCTGTTAGGGTGCTCCGTTTTGGTTTTAGAAGCAGATATTTCTCCAAATCGTGTTTACTACCTTAAACTCTGGCATGTCAAAACGCAGCTCCGAGAAGCAACGGGCTTCTGACTCTCTGAATCTAGATGCAGATTGAACTCCCTTAGGTAAGCGAATACCCTGCAGAGCAGTCTGAAGGATACGTTCGTTTTGTGTTTTAGACAAAGATTTACAGCTATTTGGGACATGCTTTCATTAGGCTGGGAAATAGCGTTTTCCGCTTCTTCACAGAAAGGGTTTAGAAACTCGTGCAAACACACATCAGTTTAACTCTGTAAGTTGAACGAAAACATTGAAGGCCGTTCTCTTAGGTTGCTCCGTTTTGGTTTAAGAAGCAGATATTTCTCAAAACCGCGATTACTCCCATTCACTCTGGCATATCAAAACGCAGCTCCGAGAAGCAACGGGCTTCTCACTCTCTGAATCTAGAAGCAGATTCAACTGCCTTAGTTAAGCGAATACCCAGCAGAGCAGTCTGAAGGATACGTTCGTTTTGTGTTTTAGAAGGAGATTTACAGCTATTTGGGAGATGCTAGCATTTTGCTGGGAAATAGCGTTTTTTGCTTCTTCACAGAAAGGGTTTAGAAACTTCTGCAAACACACATCAGTTTAACTCTGTATGTTGAACGCACACATTGAAGGCCGTTCTGTTAGGTTGCTCCGTTTTGGTTTTAGAATCAGATATTTCTCCAAACCGCGTTTACTCTTTTTCACTCTGGCATATCAAAACTCAGCTCCAAGAAAATACGGGCTTCTGACTTTCTGAATTTAGAGGCAGATTCAACTCCCTTAGGTAAGCGAACGCCCAGCTGAGCAGTCTGAATGATACGTTCGTTTTGTGTTTTAGACGGAGATTTCCAGCTATTTAAGAAATGCTTGCATTTGGCTGGGAAAATGCGTTTTCCGCTTCTTCAGAGAAAGGGTTTAGAAACTCCTGCAAACACACATCAGTTCAGCTCTGTAAGTTGAACGCACGCTTTGAAGGCCGTTCTGTTAGGTAGCTCCGTTTTGGTTTTAGAAGCTGATATTTCTCCAAACCGCGTTTACTCCCATTCACTCTGGCATATCAAAACGCAGCTCCGAGAAGCAACATGCTTCTCACTGTCTGAATCTAGAGGCAGATTCACCTCCCTTAGGTAAGCGAACACCCAGCAGAGCAGTCTGAATGATACATTCGTTTCGTGTTTTAGACGGAGATTTACAGCTATTTGGGAAATGCTTGCATTTGGCTGGGAAAATGCTTTTTCCCCTTCTTCACAGAAAGGGTTTAGAAACTCCTGCAAACACCTATCAGTTTAACCCTTTAAGTTGAACGCACACATTGAAGGCCGTTCTGTTAGGTTGCTCCGTTTTGGTTTTAGAAGCAGATATTTCTCCAAACCGCGTTTACTCCGGTTCACTCTGGCATATCAAAACGCAGCTCAGAGAAGCAACGTGCTTCTCACTCTCTGAATCTAGAGGCAGATTGAACTCCCTTAGGTAAGCGAACACCCAGCAGAGCAGTCTGAAGGATACGTTCCTTTTGTGTTTTAGACGGAGATTTACAGCTATTTGGGAAATGCTTGCACTTGACTGGGAAAATGCGTTTTCCGCTTCTTCAGAGAAAGGGTTTAGAAACTCCTGCAAACACACATCAGTTTAACTCTGTAAGTTGAAAGCACACATTGAAGACCGTTCTGTTAGATTGCTCCGTTTTGGTTTTAGAAGCAGATATTTCTCCAAACCGCGTTTTCTCTTATTCACTCTGGCATATCAAAACGCAGCTCCCAAAAGCAACGTGCTTCTCACTCTCTGAATCTAGAGGCAGATTGAACTCCCTTAGGTAAGCGAACACCCAGCAGAGCAGTCTAAAGGATACGTTCATTTTGCGTTTTACACAAAGATTTATAGCTATTTGGGAAATGCTTGCATTTGGCTGGGAAAATGCGTATTTTGCTTCTTCAGAGAAAGTGTTTAAAAACTCCTGCAAACATACATCAGTTTAATTCTGTACGTTGAACGCACACATTGAAGACCGTTCTTTTAGGTTGTTCCGTTTTGGATTTAGAAGGAGATATTTCTCCAAACCGGGTTTTCTCCCATTCATTCTGGCATATCAAAACGCAGCTCCGAGAAGCAACGTGCTTCTCACTCTCTCCATCTAGAGGCAGATTCAACTCCCTTAGGTAAGAAAACACCCAGCAGAGCAGTCTGAAGGATACGTTCGTTTTGTGTTTTAGACGGAGATTTACAGCTATTTGGGAAATGCTTGTATTTGGCTGGAAAATAGCGTTTTCCGCTTCTTCACAGAAAGAATTGAGAAACTCCTGCAAACACACATCACTTTATCTCTGTAGGTTGAACGCACACATTGCAGGCCGTTGTGTTAGGTTGCTCCGTTTTGGTTTTAGAAGCAGATATTTCTCCAAACCGCGTTTACTCCCTTTCACTCTGGCATATCAAAACGCAGCTCCGAGAAGCAACGGGCTTCTCACTCTCTGAATCTAGAAGCAGATTCAACTCCCTTAGGTAAGCGAACACCCAGCAGACCAGTCTGAAGGATACGTTCGTTTTGTGTTATAGACGGAGATTTACAGCTATTTGGGAGATGCTAGCATTTTGTTGGGAAATAGCCTTTTTTGCTTCTTCACAGAAAGGGTTTAGAAACTCCTGAAAACACACATCAGTTTCACTCTGTAAGCTGAACGCACACATTGAAGGCCGTTCTGTTAGGTTGCTCCGTTTTGTTTTTAGAAACAGATATTTCTCCAAACCGCGTTTACTCCCATTCACTCTGGCATATTAAAACGCAGCTCCGAGAAGCAACGGGCTTCTCACTCTCTGAATCTAGAGGCAGATACAACTTTCTTAGGTAAGCGAACACCCAGCAGAGTAGTTTGAAGGATACGTTCGTTTTGTGTTTTAGACGTAGATTTACAGCTATTTGAAAAATGCTTGCAATTTGCATTGAAATAGCGTTTTCTGCTTCTTCACAGAAAATGTTTAGAAACTCCTGCAAACACACATCAGTTTAACTCTGCAACTTGAACGCACACATTGAAGGCCGTTCTGTTAGGTTGCTCCGTTTTGGTTTTACAAGCAGATATTTCTCCAAACCGCGTTTACTCCGGTTCACTCTGGCATATCAAAACGCAGCTCAGAGAAGCAACGTGCTTCTCACTCTCTGAATCTAGAGGCAGATTGAACTCCCTTAGGTAAGCGAACACCCAGCAGAGCAGTCTGAAGGATACGTTCCTTTTGTGTTTTAGACGGAGATTTACAGCTATTTGGGAAATGCTTGCATATGACTGGGAAAATGCGTTTTCCGCTTCTTCAGAGAAAGGGTTTAGAAACTCCTGCAAACACACATCAGTTTAACTCTGTAAGTTGAAAGCACACATTGAAGACCGTTCTATTAGGTTGTTCCGTTTTGGTTTTAGAAGCAGATATTTCTCCAAACCGCGTTTTCTCCCATTCACTCTGGCATATCAAAACGGCGCTCCGAGAAGCAACTTGCTTCTCACTCTGTCAATCTAGAGGCAGATTCAACTTCCTTAGGCAAGCGAACACCCAGCAGAGCAGTCTGAAGGATACGTTCGATTTGTGTTTTAGACGGAGATTTACAGCTATTTGGGAAATGCTTGGATTTGGCTGGGAAATAGCGTTTTCCGCTTCTTCACAATAAGGATTTAGAAACTCCTGCAAACACACATCAGTTTAACACTGTAGGTTGAACGCACACATTGAAGGCCGTTCTGTTAGGTTGCTCCGTTTTGATTTAGAAGCAGATATTTCTCCAAACCGCGTTTACTGCCTTTCACTCTGGCATATGAAAACTCAGCTCCAAGAAAAAACGGGCTTCTCACTCTCTGAATCTAGAGGCAGATTCAACTCCCTTAGGTAAGCGAACACCCAGCAGAGCAGTCTGAAGGATATGTTCGTTTTGTGTTTTAGACGAAGATTTACAGCTATTTGGGAAATGCTTGCATTTGGCTGGGAAAAGGCTTTTTCCGCTTCTTCTCAGAAAGGGTTTAGAAACTCCTGCAAAGACCTATCAGTTTAACTCTTTAAGTTGAACGCACACATTGAAGGCCGTTCTGTTAGGTTGCTCCGTTTTGGTTTTAGAAGCAGATATTTCTCCAAACCGCTTTTACTCCCTTTCACTCTGGCGTATCAAAACACAGCTCCGAGAAGCAACGGGCTTCTCACTCTCTGAATCTAGAGGCAGATACAACTTTCTTAGGTAAGCGAACACCCAGCAGAGTAGTCTGAAGGATACGTTCGTTTTGTGTTTTAGACGTATATTTACAGCTATTTGGGAAATGCTTGCATTTTGCTGGGAAATAGCGTTGTTTGCTTCTTCACAGAAAATGTTTAGAAACTCCTGCAAACACACATCAGTTTAACACTGTAAGTTGAACGCAAACATTGAAGGCCGTTCTGTTAGGTAGCTCCGTTTTGGTTTTAGAAGCAGATATTTCTCCAAACCGCGTTTACTCCCATTCACTCTGGCATATGAAAACGCAGCTTTGAGAAGCAACGGGCTTCTCACTCTCTGAATCTAGAGGCAGATTGAACTCCCTTAGGTAAGCGAATACCCTGCAGAGCAGTCTGAAGGATACGTTCGTTTTGTGTTTTAGACGGAGATTTACAGCTATTTGGGACATGCTTGCATTAGGCTGGGAAATAGCGTTTTCCGCTTCTTCACAGAAAGGGTTTAGAAACTCGTGCAAACACACATCAGTTTAACTCTATAAGTTGAACGAAAACATTGAAGGCCGTTCTCTTAGGTTGCTCCGTTTTGGTTTTAGAAGCAGATATTTCTCAAAACCGCGATTACTCCCATTCACTCTGGCATATCAAAACGCAGCTCCGAGAAGCAACGGGCTTCTCACTCTCTGAATCTAGAAGCAGATTCAACTGCCTTAGTTAAGCGAATACCCAGCAGAGCAGTCTGAAGGATACGTTCGTTTTGTGTTTTAGAAGGAGATTTACAGCTATTTGGGAGATGCTAGCATTTTGCTGGGAAATAGCGTTTTTTGCTTCTTCACAGAAAGGGTTTAGAAACTTCTGCAAACACACATCAGTTTAACTCTGTATGTTGAACGCACACATTGAAGGCCGTTCTGTTAGGTTGCTCCGTTTTGGTTTTAGAATCAGATATTTCTCCAAACCGCGTTTACTCTTTTTCACTCTGGCATATCAAAACTCAGCTCCAAGAAAAAACGGGCTTCTCACCCTCTGAATCTAGAGGCAGATTCAACTCCCTTAGGTAAGCGAACACCCAACTGAGCAGTCTGAATGATAGGTTCGTTTTGTGTTTTAGACGGAGATTTCCAGCTATTTAAGAAATGCTTGCATTTGGCTGGGAAAATGCGTTTTCCGCTTCTTCACAGAAAGGGTTTAGAAACTCCTGCAAACACACATCAGTTTAACTCTGTAAGTTGAACGCACACAGTGAAGGCCGTTTTGTTAGGTTGCTCCGTTTTGGTTTTAGAAGCAGATATTTCTCCAAACCGCGTTTCCTCCAATTTACTCTGGCATATCAAAACGCAGCTCCGATAAGCAACGGGCTTCTCACTCTCTGAATCTAGAGGCAGATTCAACTCCCTTAGGTAAGCGATCACCCAGCAGAGCAGTCTGAAGGATACGTTCGATTTGTGTTTTAGACGGAGATTTACAGCTATTTGGGAAATGCTTGCATTTGGCTGGGAAATAGCTTTTTTGCTTCTTCACAGAAAGGGTTTAGAAACTCCTGCAAACACACATCACTTTAACTCTGTAAGTTGAACGCACACATTGAAGGCCGTTCTGTTAGGTTGCTCCGTTTTGGTTTTAGAAGCAGATATTCCTCCAAACGGCGTTTTCTCCCTTTCACTCTGGCATATCAAAACGCAGCTCCGAGAAGCAACGTGCTTCTCTCTCTCTGAATCTAGAGGCAGATTCAACTCCCTTACGTAAGCGAACAACCAGACGGGCAGTCTGAAGGATACATTCGTTTCGTGTTTTAGACGGAGATTTACAGCTATTTGGGAAATGCTTGCATTTGGCTGGGAAATAGCTTTTTTCTTCTTCACAGAAAGCCTTTAGAAACTCCTGCAAACACCTATCAGTTAAACTCTTTAAGGTGAACGCACACATTGAAGGCCGTTCTGTTAGGTTGCTCCGTTTTGTTTTTAGAAACAGATATGTCTCCAAACCGCGTTTACTCCCATTCACTCTGGCATATCAACACGCAGCTCCGAGAAGCAACGGGATTCTCACTCTCTGAATCTAGAGGCAGATACACGTTTCTTAGGTAAGCGAACACCCAGCAGAGTAGTTTGAAGGATACGTTCGTTTTGTGTTTTAGACGTAGATTTACAGGTATTTGAAAAATGCTTGCAATTTGCAGGGAAATAGCGTTTTCTGCTTCTTCACAGAAAACGTTTAGAAACTCCTGCAAACACACATCAGTTTAACTCTGCAACTTGAACGCACACATTGAAGGCCGTTCTGTTAGGTTGCTCCGTTTTGGTTTTAGAAGCAGATATTTCTCCAAACCGCGTTTACTCCGGTTCACTCTGGCATATCAAAACGCAGCTCAGAGAAGCAACGTGCTTCTCACTCTCTGAATCTAGAGGCAGATTGAACTCCCTTAGGTAAGCGAACACCCAGCAGAGCAGTCTGAAGGATACGTTCATTTTGCGTTTTACACGGAGATTTACAGCTATTTGGGAAATGCTTGCATTTGGCTGGGAAAATGCGTATTTCGCTTCTTCAGAGAAAGTGTTTAGAAACTCCTGCAAACATACATCAGTTTAGTTCTGTACGTTGAACGCACACATTGAAGACCGTTCTTTTAGGTCGTTCCGTTTTGGATTTAGAAGCAGATATTTCTCCAAACCGCGTTTTCTCCCATTCATTCTGGCATATCAAAACGCAGCTCCGAGAAGCAACGTGCTTCTCACTCTCTCAATCTAGAGGCAGATTCAACTCCCTTAGGTAAGAAAACACGCAGCAGAGCAGTCTGAAGGATACGTTCGTTTTATGTTTTAGACGGAGATTTACAGCTATTTGGGAAATGCTTGCATTTGGCTGGAAAATAGCGTTTTCCGCTTCTTCACTGAAAGAATTGAAAAACTCCTGCACACACACAACAGTTTATCTCTGTAGGTTGAACGCACACATTGAAGGCCGTTGTGTTAGGTTGCTCCGTTTTGGTTTTAGAAGCAGATATTTCTCCAAACCGCGTTTACTCCCTTTCACTCTGGCATATCAAAACGCAGCTCCGAGAAGCAACGGGCTTCTCACTCTCTGAATCTAGAAGCAGATTCAACTCCCTTAGGTAAGCGAACACCCAGCAAAGCAGTCTGAAGGATACGTTCGTTTTGTGTTTTAGACGGAGATTTACAGCTATTTGGGAGATGCTAGCATTTTGTTGGGAAATAGCCTTTTTTGCTTCTTCACAGAAAGGGTTTAGAAACTCCTGGAAACACACATCAGTTTAACTCTGTAAGTTGAACGCACACATTGAAGGCCGTTCTGTTAGGTTGCTCCGTTTTGGTTTTCGAAGCAGATATTTCTTCAAACCACTTTTACTCCCATTCACTCTGGCATATCAAAACGGAGCTCCGAGAAGAAACGGGCTTCTCACTCTCTGAATCTAGAGGCAGATTCAACTCCCTTAGGTAAGCGAACACCCAGCAGAGCAGTCTGAAGGTTACGTTCATTTAGTGTTATATACGGAGATTTACAGCTATTTGGGAAATCCTTAAAAATGGCTGGGAAAATGCGCTTTCCGCTTCTTCACAGAAAGTGTTTAGAAACTCCTGCAAACCCACATAAATTTATCTTTGTAAGTTGAACGCACACATTGAAGGCCGTTCTGTTAGGTTGTTCCGTTTTGGTTTTAGAATCAGATATTTCTCCAAACCGCGTTTACTCCCATTCACTCTGGCGTATCAAAACGCAGCTCCGAGAAGAAACGTGCTTCTCACTCTCTGAATCTAGAGGCTGATTCAACTCCCTTAGGTATGAAAACACCCAGCAGAGCAGTCTGAAGGATACGTTCGTTTTGTGTTTTAGAAGGAGATTTACAGCTATTTGGGAGATGCTAGCATTTTGCTGGGAAATAGCGTTTTTTGCTTCTTCACAGAAAGGGTTTAGAAACTTCTGCAAACACACATCAGTTCAACTCTGTATGTTGAACGCACACATTGAAGGCCGTTCTGTTAGGTTGCTCCGTTTTGGTTTTAGAATCAGATATTTCTCCAAACCGCGTTTACTCTTTTTCACTCTGGCATATCAAAACTGAGCTCCAAGAAAAAACGGGCTTCTCACTCTCTGAATCTAGAGGCAGATTCAACTCCCTTAGGTAAGCGAACACCCAGCTGAGCAGTCTGAATGATACGTTCGTTTTGTGTTTTAGACGGAGATTTACAGCTATTTAAGAAATGCTTGCATTTGGCTGGGAAAATGCGTTTTCCGCTTCTTCACAGAAAGGGTTTTGAAACTCCTGCAAACACCTATCAGTTTAACCCTTTAAGTTGAATGCACACATTGAAGGCCGTTCTGTTAGGTTGCTCCGTTTTGGTTTTAGAAGCAGATATTTCTCCAAATCGCGTTTACTCCCATTCACTCTGGCATATCAAAACGCAGCTCGGAGAAGCAACGTGCTTCTCACTCTCTGAATCTAGAGGCAGATTGAACTCCCTTAGGTAAGCGAAAACCCAGCAGAGCAGTCTGAAGGATACGTTCATTTTGTGTTTTAAACGGAGATTTACAACTATTTGGGAAATGCTTGCATTTGGCTGGGAAAATGCGTTCTCCGCTTCTTCAGAGAAAGGGTTTAGAAACTCCTGCAAACACACATCAGTTGAACTCTGTAAGTTGAACGGACACAGTGAAGGCCGTTTTGTTAGTTTGCTCCGTTTTGGTTTTAGAAGCAGATATTTCTCCAAACGGCGTTTACTCCCATTCACTCTGGCATATCAAAACGCAGCTCCGAAAAGCAACGGGCTTCTCACTCTCTGAATCTAGAGGCAGATTCAACTCCCTTAGGTAAGCGAACACCCAGCAGAGCAGTCTGAAGGATACGTTCGTTTTGTGTTTTAGACGGAGATTTACAGCTATTTGGGAAATGCTTGCATTTGGCTGGGAAATAGCTTTTTTGCTTCTTCACAGAAAGGGTTTAGAAACTCCTGCAAACACACATCACTTTAACTCTGTAAGTTCAACGCACACATTGAAGGCCGTTCTGTTAGGTTGCTCCGTTTTGGTTTTAGAAGCAGATATTTCTCCAAACGGCGTTTACTCCCATTCACTCTGGCATATAAAAACGCAGCTCCGAGAAGCAACGTGCTTCTCTCTCTCTGAATCTAGAGGCAGATTCAACTCCCTTAGGTAAGCGAACACCCAGCAGGGCAGTCTGAAGGATACATTCGTTTCGTGTTTTAGACGGAGATTTACAGCTATTTGGGAAATGCTTGCATTTGGCTGGGAAAAGGCTTTTTCCGCTTCTTCTCAGAAAGGGTTTAGAAACTCCTGCAAAGACCTATCAGTTTAACTCTTTAAGTTGAACGCACACATTGAAGGCCGTTCTGTTAGGTTGCTCCGTTTTGGTTTTAGAAGCAGATATTTCTCCAAACCGCTTTTACTCCCTTTCACTCTGGCGTATCAAAACGCAGCTCCGAGAAGCAACGGGCTTCTCACTCTCTGAATCTAGAGGCAGATACAACTTTCTTAGGTAAGCGAACACCCAGCAGAGTAGTCTAAAGGATACGTTCGTTTTGTGTTTTAGACGTATATTTACAGCTATTTGGGAAATGCTTGCATTTTGCTGGGAAATAGCGTTGTTTGCTTCTTCACAGAAAGTGTTTAGAAACTCCTGCAAACACACATCAGTTTAACACTGTAAGTTGAACGCAAACATTGAAGGCCGTTCTGTTAGGTAGCTCCGTTTTGGTTTTAGAAGCAGATATTTCTCCAAACCGCGTTTACTCCCATTCACTCTGGCATATCAAAACGCAGCTTTGAGAAGCAACGGGCTTCTCACTCTCTGAATCTAGAGGCAGATTGAACTCCCTTAGGTAAGCGGACACTCAGCAGAGCAGTCTGAAGGATACGTTCGTTTTGTGTTTTAGACGGAGATTTACACCTATTTGGGAAATGCTTGCATTTGGCTGGAAAATAGCGTTTTCCGCTTCTTCACAGAAAAAGTTTAGAAACTCCTGCAAACCAACGTCACTTTAACTCTGTAAGTTGAACGCACACATTGAGGGCCGTTCTGTTAGGGTGCTCCGTTTTGGTTTTAGAAGCAGATATTTCTCAAAACCGCGATTACTCTCATTCACTCTGGCATATCAAAACGCAGCTCAGAGAAGCAACAGGCTTCTCACTCTCTGAATCTAGAAGCAGATTCAACTCCCTTAGGTAAGCGAATACCCAGCAGAGCAGTCTGAAGGATACGTTCGTTTTGTGTTTTAGACGGAGATTTACATCTATTTGGGAGATGCTAGCATTTTGCTGGGAAATAGCGTTTTTTGCTTCTTCACAGAAAGGGTTTAGAAACTTCTGCAAACACACATCAGTTTAACTCTGTATGTTGAACGCACACATTGAAGGCCATTCTGTTAGGTTGCTCCGTTTTGGTTTTAGAAGCAGATATTTCTCCAAACCGCGTTTACTCCCGTTCACTCTGGCATATCAAAACGCAGCTCCGAGAAGCAACGTGCTTCTCACTCTCTGAATCTAG
Source organism: Callithrix jacchus (assembly GCF_049354715.1). Lineage (NCBI taxonomy): Eukaryota > Metazoa > Chordata > Mammalia > Primates > Cebidae > Callithrix > Callithrix jacchus. The sequence continues at coordinate 60,650,153 of NC_133503.1, read as the reverse complement.
AGGCAGATTGAACTCCCTTAGGTAAGCGAACACCCAGCAGAGCAGTCTGAAGGATACGTTCATTTTGTGTTTTAGACGGAGATTTACAACTATTTGGGAAATGCTTGCATTTGGCTGGGAAAATGCGTTTTCCGCTTCTTCAGAGAAAGGGTTTAGAAACTCCTGCAAACACACATTAGTTTAACTCTGTAAGTTGAACGTACACATTGAAGACCATTCTGTTAGGTTGTTCCGTTTTGGTTTTAGAAGCAGATATTTCTCCAAACCGCGTTTTCTCCCATTCACTCTGGCATATCAAAACGCAGCTCCGAGAAGCAACGTGCTTCTCACTCTCTCAATCTAGTGGCAGATTCAACTCCCTTAGGTAAGCGAACACCCAGCAGAGCAGTCTGAAGCATACGTTCGATTTGTGTTTTAAACGGAGATTTACAGTTATTTGGGAAATGCTTGCATTTGGCTGGGAAATAGCTTTTTTGCTTCTTCACAGAAAGGGTTTAGAAACGTTTGCAAACACACATCAGTTTAACTCTTAAGTTGAACGCACACATTGAATGCCGTTCTGTTAGGATGCTCTGTTTTGGTTTTAGAAGCAGATATTTCTCCAAACCCCGTTTACTCCCATTCACTCTGGCATATCAAAACGCAGCTTCGAGAAGCAACGGGCTTCTCACTCTCTGAATCTAGTGGCAAATTCAACTTTCTTAGGTAAGCGAACACCCAGCAGAGCAGTCTGAAGGATATGTTCGTTTTGTGTTCTAGACGTAGATTTACAGCTATTTGGGAAATGCTTGCATTTTGCTGGGAAATAGCGTTTTTTACTTCCTCACAGAAAATGTTTAGAAACTTCTGCAAACACACATCCGTTTTACTCTGTAAGTTGAACGCACACATTGAAGGCCGTTCTGTTAGGTTGTTCCGTTTTGGTTTTAGAAGCAGATATCTCTCCAAACCGGGTTTACTCCCTTTCACTCTGGCTTATTAAAACGCAGCTCCGAGAAGAAACGTGCTTCTCACTCTCTTAATCTAGAGGCGGATTCAACTCCCTTAGGTAAGAAAACACCCAGCAGACCAGTCTGAATTATACGTTCGTTTTGTGTTTTAGACGGAGATTTACAGCTATTTGGGAAATGCTTGCATTTGGCTGGAAATAGCGTTTTCCGCTTCTTCACAGAAAGAATTGAGAAACTCCTGCAAACACACATCAGTTTATCTCTGTGGGTTGAACGCACACATTGAAGGCCGTTGTGTTAGGTTGCTCCGTTTTGGTTTTAGAAGCAGATATTTCTCCAAACCGCGTTTACTCCCTATCACTCTGGCATATAAAAACGCAGCTCCGAGAAGCAACGGGCTTCTCACTCTCTGAATCTAGAAGCAGATTCAACTCCCTTAGGTAACAGAACACCCAGCAGAGCAGTCTGAAGGATACGTTCGTTTTGTGTTTTAGACGGAGATTTACAGTTATTTGGGAGATGCTAGCATTTTGCTGGGAAATAGCGTTTTTTGCTTCTTCACAGAAAGGGTTTAGTAACTCCTGGAAACACACATTAGTTTAACTCTGTAAGTTGAACGCACACATTGAAGGCCGTTCTATTAGGTTGTTCCGTTTTGGTTTTAGAAGCAGATATTTCTCCACACCGTGTTTACTCCCTTTCACTCTGGCATATCCAAACGCAGCTCCGAGAAGAAACGGGCTTCTCACTCTCTGAATCAAGAGGCAGATTCAACTCCCTTAGGTAAGCGGAGACCCAGCAGAGCAGTCTGAAAAATACGTTCGTTTTGTGTTTTAGACGATGATTTACAGCTATTTGGGAAATCCTTGCATTTGGCTGGGAAATAGCTTTTTTGCTTCTTCACAGATAGGGTTTAGAAACTCCTGCAAAAACACATCAGTTTAGCTCTGTAAGTTGAACGCACACATTGAAGGCCGTTCTGTTAGGTTTCTCCGTTTTGGTTTTCGAAGCAGATATTTCTTCAAACCGCTTTTACTCCCATTCACTCTGGCATATCAAAACGGAGCTCCGAGAAGAAACGGGCTTCTCACTCTCTGAATCTAGAGGCAGATTCAACTCCCTTAGGTAAGCGAACACCCAGCAGAGCAGTCTGAAGGTTACGTCCATTTTGTGTTATACATGGAGATTTACAGCTATTTGGGAAATGCTTGCTAATGGCTGGGAAAATGTGCTTTCCGCTTCTTCACAGAAAGGGTTTAGAAACTCCTGCAAACCCACATAAATTTATCTCTGTAAGTTGAACGCACACATTGAAGGCCGTTCTGTTAGGTTGTTCCGTTTTGGTTTTAGAAGCAGATATTTCTCCAAACCGCGTTTAATCCCATTCACTCTGGCGTATCAAAACGCAGCTCCGAGAAGAAACGTGCTTCTCACTCTCTGAATCTAGAGGCTGATTCAACTCCCTTAGGTATGAAAACACCCAGCAGAGCAGTCTGAAGGATACGTTCGTTTTGTGTTTTAGACGGAGATTTACACCTATTTGGGAAATGCTTGCATTTGGCTGGAAAATAGCGTTTTCCGCTTCTTCACAGAAAGAATTGAGAAACTCCTGCAAACACACATCAGTTTATCTTTGTAGGTTGAATGCACAGATTGAAGGCAGTTGTGTTACTTTGTTCCGTTTTGGTTTTAGAAGCAGATATTTCTCCAAACCGCGTTTACTCCCTTTCACTCTGGCATATCAAAACGCAGCTCCGAGAAGCAACATGTTTCTCACTCTCTGAATCTAGAGTCAGATTGAACTCCCTTAGGTAACAGAACACCCAGCAGAGCAGTCTGAAGGATACGTTCGTTTTGTGTTTTACACGGAGATTTACAGCTATTTGGGACATGCTTGCATTAGGCTGGGAAATAGCGTTTTCCGCTTCTTCACAGAAAGGGTTTAGAAAGTCGTGCAAACACACATCAGTTTACCTCTGTAAGTTGAACGAAAACATTGAAGGCCGTTCTCTTAGGTAGCTCTGTTTTGGTTTTAGAAGCAGATATTTCTCAAAACCGCGATTACTCCCATTCACTCTGGCATATCAAAACGCAGCTCCGAGAAGCAACGGGCTTCTCACTCTCTGAATCTAGAAGCACATTCAACTTTCTTAGGTAAGCGAATACCCAGCAGAGCAGTCTGAAGGATACGTTCGTTTTGTGTTTTAGACGAAGATTTACAGCTACTTGGGAGATGCTAGCATTTTGCTGGGAAATAGCGTTTTTTGCTTCTTCACAGAAAGGGTTTAGAAACTTCTGCAAACACACATCAGTTTAACTCTGTATGTTGAACGTGCACATTGAAGGCCATTCTGTTAGGTTGCTCCGTTTTTGTTTTAGAAGCAGATATTTCTCCAAACCGCGTTTACTCCCGTTCACACTGGCATATCAAAACGCAGCTCCGAGAAGCAACGTGCTTCTCACTCTCTGAATCTAGAGGCAGATTGAACTCCCTTAGGTAAGCGCACACCCAGCAGAGCAGTCTGAAGGATACCTTCGTTTTGTTTTTTAGACGGAGATTTACAGCTATTTGGGAAATGCTTGCATTTGGCTGGGAAATAGCTTTTTGCTTCTTCACAGAAAGTGTTTAGAAACTCCTGCAAACACCCATCAGTTTAACTCTGTAAATTAAACGCACACATTGAACGCCGTTCTGTTAGGTTGCTCCGTTTTGGTTTTAGAAGCACATATTTCTCCAAACGGCGTTTACTCCCATTAACTCTGGCATATCAAAACGCAGCTCCGAGAAGCAACGTGCTTCTCACTCTCTGAATCTAGAGGCAGATTCAACCCACTTAGGTAAGCGAACACCCAGCAGAGCAGTCTGAAGGATACATTCGTTTCGTGTTTTAGACGGAGATTTACAGCTATTTGGGAAATGCTTGCATTTGGCTGGGAAAATGCTTTTTCCGCTTCTTCACAGAAAGGGTTTAGAAACTCCTGCAAACACCTATCAGTTTAACTCTTTAAGTTGAACGCACACATTGAAGTCCGTTCTGTTAGGTTGCTCCGTTTTGGTTTTAGAAGCAGATATTTCTCCAAACCGCGTTTACTCCCATTCACTCTGGCATATCAAAACGCAGCTCCGAGAAGCAACGGGCTTCTCACTCTCTGAATCTACTGGCAGATTCAACTTTCTTAGGTAAGCGAACACCCAGCAGAGCAGTCTGAAGGATACGTTCGTTTTGTGTTTTAGACGTAGATTTACAGCTATTTTGGAAATGCTTTCATTTTGCTGGGAAATAGCGTTTTCTGCTTCTTCACGGAAAATGTTTAGAAACTCCTGCAAACACACATCAGTTTAACTCTGTAAGTTGAACGCACACATTGTAGGCCGTTCTGTTAGGTTGCTCAGTTTTGGTTTTAGAAGCAGATATTTCTCCAAACCGCGTTTACTCCTGTTCACTCTGGAATATCAAAACGCAGCTCCGAGAAGCAACGTGCTTACTCTCTGAATCTAGAGGCAGATTGAACTCCCTTAGGTAAGCGAACATCCAGCAGAGCAGTCTGAAGGATACGTTCATTTTGTGTTTTAGACGGAGATTTACAGCTATTTGGGAAATGCTTGCATTTGGCTGGGAAAATGCGTTTTCCGCTTTTTCAGAGAAAGTGTTTAGAAACTCCTGCAAACACACATCAGTTTAACACTGTAAGTTGAACGCACACATTGAAGACCGTTCTGTTAGGTTGTTCCGTTTTGGGTTTAGACGCAGATATTTCTCCAAACCGGGTTTTCTCCCATTCACTCTGGCATATCAAAACGCAGCTAAGAGAAGCAACGTGCTTCTCACTCTCTCAATCTAGAGGCAGATTAAACTCCCGTAGGTAAGCGAACACCCAGCAGAGCAGTCGGAAAGATATGTTCGATTTGTGTTTTAGACGGAGATTTACAGCTCTTTGGAAAATGCTTGCATTTGGCTGGGAAATAGGGTTTTCCGCTTCTTCACAGAAAGGATTTAGAAACTCCTTCAAACACACATCAGTTTAACACTGTAGGTTGAACGCACACATTGAAGGCCGTTCTGTTACGTTGCTCCGTTTTGGATTTAGAATCAGATATTTCTCCAAACCGCGTTTACTCCCTTTCACTCTGGCATATCAAAACGCAGCTCCGAGAAGCAACGTGCTTCTCACTCTCTGAATCTAGAGGCAGATTGAACTCCCTTAGGTAAGCGAACACCCAGCAGAGCAGTCTGAAGGATACATTCGTTTCGTGTTTTAGACGGAGATTTACAGCTATTTGGGAAATGCTTGCATTTGGCTGGGAAAATGCTTTTTCCGCTTCTTCACAGAAAGGGTGTAGAAACTCCTGCAAACAGACATCAATTTAACTCTGTACGCTAAACGCACGCATTGAAGGCCGTTCTATTAGGTAGCTCCGCTTTGGTTTTAGAAGCTGATATTTCTCCAAACCGCGTTTACTACCATTCACTCTGGCATATCAAAACGCAGCTCCGAGAAGCAACGGGCTTCTCACTCTCTGAATCTAGAGGCAGATTCAACTTTCTTAGGTAAGCGAACACCCAGCAGAGCGGTCTGAAAAATACGTTCGTTTTGTGTTTTAGACGTAGATTTAAAGCTGTTTGGGAAATGCTTGCATTTTGCTTTGAAAATGCGTTTTCTGCTTCTTCAGAGAAAGGGTTTAGAAACTCCTGCAAACACACATCAGTTTAACTCTGTAAGTTGAACGAACACATTGAAGACCGTTCTGTTAGGTTTTTCCGTTTTGGTTTTAGAAGGAGATATTTCTCCAAACCGCCTTTGCTCCCATTCACTCTGGCATATCAAAACGCAGCTCCGAGAAGCAACGGGCTTCTCACTCTCTGAATCTAGAAGCAGATTCAACTCCCTTTGGTAAGCGAACACCCAGCAGAGCAGTATGAAGGATACGTTCGTTTTGTGTTTTAGACGGAGGTTTACAGCTATTTGAGAGATGCTAGCATTTTGCTGGGAAATAGCGTTCTTTGCTTCTTCACAGAAAGGGTTTAGAACCTCCTGGAAACACACATCAGTTGAACTCTGTAAGTTGAACGCACACATTGAAGGCCGTTCTGTTAGGTTGCTCCGTTTTGGTTTTCGAAGCAGATATTTCTTCAAACCGTTTTTACTCCCATTCACTCTGGCATATCAAAACGGAGCTCAGAGAAGAAACGGGCTTCTCACTCTCTGAATCTAGAGGCAGATTCAACTCCCTTAGGTAAGCGAACACCCAGCAGAGCAGTCTGAAGGTTACGTTCATTTTGGGTTATACACGGAGATTTACAGCTATTTGAGAGATGCTAGCATTTTGCTGAGAAAATGCGTTTTCCGCTTCTTCAGAGAAAGGGTTTAGAAACTCCTGCAAACACACATAAGTTTAACTCTGTAAGTTGAACGCACACATTGAAGACCGTTCTGTTAGGTTGTTCCGTTTTGGTTTTAGAAGCAGATATTTCTCCAAACCGCGTTTTCTCCCATTCACCCTGGCATATCAAAACGCAGCTCCGAGAAGCAACGTGCTTCTCACTCTCTCAATCTAGAGGCAGATATAACTCCCTTAGGTAAGCGAACACCCAGCAGAGCAGTCTGAAGGATACGTTCGATTTGTGTTTTAGACGGAGATTTACAGCTATTTGGGAAATGCTTGCATTTGGCTGGGAAATAGCTTTTTTGTTTCTTCACAGAAAGGGTTTAGAAACTCCTGCAAACACACATCAGTTTAACTCTGTAAGTTGAACGCCCACCTTGAAGACCGTTCGGTTAGGTTGTTCCGTTTTGGTTTTAGAAGCAGATATTTCTCCAAACCGCGTTTTCTCCCATTAACTCTGGCATATCAAAACGCAGCTCCGAGAAGCAACGGGCTTCTCACTCTTTGAATCTAGAGGCAGATTCAACTCCCTTAGGTAAGCGAACACCCAGCAGAGCAGTCTGAAGGATACCTTCGTTTTGTGTTTTAGACGGAAATTTACAGCTATTTGAAAAATGCTTGCATTTGGCTGCGAATTAGCGTTTTCCGCTCCTTCAAAGAAAGGATTTAATAACTCCTGCAAACACACATCAGTTTAACTCTGTAAGTTGCACGCACACATTTAAGGCCGTTCTGTTAGGTTGCTCCGTTTTGGTTTTAGAAGCAGATATTTCTCCAAACCGCGATTACTCCCATTCACTCTGGGATGACCCAACGAAGCTCCGAGAAGCAACGGGCTTCTCACTCTCTGAATCAAGAGGCAGATTCAACTCCCTTAGGTAAGCGAACACCCAGCAGAGCAGTCTGAAAAATACGTTCGTTTTGTGTTTTAGACGAAGATTTACAGCTATTTGGAAAATGCTTGCATTTATCTGGGAAATAGCGTTTTCCGCTTCTTCACAGAAAGGGTTTAGAAACTCCTGCAAACTTACATCAGTTTAACTCTGTAAGTTGAACGCACACATTTAAGGCCGTTCTGTTAGGTTGCTCCGTTTTGGTTTTCGAAGCAGATATTTCTTCAAACCGCTTTTACTCCCATTCACTCTGGCATATGTAAACGCAGCTCCGAGAAGCAACGTGGTTCTCACTCTCTGAATCTAGAGGCAGATTCAACTCCCTTAGGTAAGCGAACACCCAGCAGAGCAGTCTGAATAATACGCTCATTTTGTGTTTTTGACGGAGATTTACAACTATTTGGGAAATGCATGCATTTGGCTGCGAAAATGCGTTTTCCGCTTCTTCAGAGAAAGGGTTTAGAAACTCCTGCAAACACACATCAGTTTAACTCTGTAAGTTGAACCCACTCATTGAAGACCGTTCTGTTAGGTTGTTCCGTTTTGGTTTTAGAAGCAGATATTTCTCCAAACCGCGTTTTCTCCCATTCACTCTGACATATCAAAACGCAGCTCCAAGAAGCAACGCGCTTCTCACTCTCTCAATCTAGAGGCAGATTCAACTCCCTTAGGTAAGCGAACACCCAGCAGAGCAGTCTGAAATATATGTTCGTTTTCTGTTTTACACGGACATTTACAGCTATTTGGGAAATGCTTGCATTTGGCTGGGAAATAGCTCTTTGCTTCTTCACAGAAAGTGTTTAGAAACTCCTGCAAACACCCATCAGTTTAACTCTGTAAATTAAACGCACACATTGAACGCCGTTCTGTTAGGTTGCTCCGTTTTGGTTTTAGAAGCAGATAGTTCTCCAAACGGCGTTTACTCCCATTAACTCTGGCATATCAAAACGCAGCTCCGAGAAGCAACGTGCTTCTCACTCTCTGAATCTAGAGGCAGATTCAACCCACTTAGGTAAGCGAACACCCAGCAGAGCAGTCTGAAGGATACATTCGTTTCGTGTTTTAGACGGAGATTTACAGCTATTTCGGAAATGCTTGCATTTCGCTGGGAAAATGCTTTTTCCGCTGCTTCACAGAAAGGGTTTAGAAACTCCTGCAAACACACATCAGTTGAACTCTGTAAGTTGAACGCACGCATTGAAGGCCGTTCTTTTAGGTTGCTCCGTTTTGGTTTTAGAAGCTGATATTTCTCCAAACCGCGTTTACTCCCATTCACTCTGGCATATCTAAACGCAGCTCCGAGAAGCAACATGCTTTTCACTCTCTGAATCTAGAGGCAGATTCAACTCCCTTAGGTAAGCGATCACCCAGCAGAGCAGTCTGAAGGATACGTTCGATTTGTGTTTTAGACGGAGATTTACAGCTATTTGGGAAATGCTTGCATTTGGCTGGGAAATAGCTTTTTTGCTTCTTCACAGAAAGGGTTTAGGAACTCCTGCAAACACACATCACTTTAACTCTGTAAGTTGAACGCACACATTGAAGGCCGTTCTGTTAGGTTGCTCCGTTTTGGTTTTAGAAGCAGATATTTCTCCAAACGGCGTTTTCTCCCTTTCACTCTGGCATATCAAAACGCAGCTCCGAGAAGCAACGTGCTTCTCTCTCTCTGAATCTAGAGGCAGATTCAACTCCCTTACGTAAGCGAACACCCAGCAGGGCAGTCTGAAGGATACATTCGTTTCGTGTTTTAGACGGAGATTTACAGCTATTTGGGAAATGCTTGCATTTGGCTGGGAAATAGCTTTTTTCTTCTTCACAGAAAGCCTTTAGAAACTCCTGCAAACACCTATCAGTTAAACTCTTTAAGGTGAACGCACACATTGAAGGCCGTTCTGTTAGGTTGCTCCGTTTTGTTTTTAGAAACAGATATTTCTCCAAACCGCGTTTACTCCCATTCACTCTGGCATATCAACACGCAGCTCCGAGAAGCAACGGGCTTCTCACTCTCTGAATCTAGAGGCAGATACACGTTTCTTAGGTAAGCGAACACCCAGCAGAGTAGTTTGAAGGATACGTTCGTTTTGTGTTTTAGACGTAGATTTACAGCTATTTTAAAAATGCTTGCAATTTGCAGGGAAATAGCGTTTTCTGCTTCTTCACAGAAAATGTTTAGAAACTCCTGCAAACACACGTCAGTTTAACTCTGCAACTTGAACGGACACATTGAAGGCCGTTCTGTTAAGTTGCTCCGTTTTGGTTTAAGAAGCAGATATTTTTCCAAACCGCGTTTACTCCGGTTCACTCTGGCATATCAAAACGCAGCTCAGAGAAGCAACGTGCTTCTCACTCTCTGAATCTAGAGGCAGATTGAACTCCCTTAGGTAAGCGAACACCCAGCAGAGCAGTCTGAAGGATACGTTTCTTTTGTGTTTTAGACGGAGATTTACAGCTATTTGGGAAATGCTTACATTTGGCTGGGAAAATGCGTTTTCCGCTTCTTCAGAGAAAGGGTTTAGAAACTCCTGCAAACACACATCAGTTGAACTCTGTAAGTTGAAAGCACACATTGAAGACCGTTCTGTTAGGTTGCTCCGTTTTGGTTTTAGAAGCAGATATTTCTCCAAACCGCGTTTTCTCCCATTCATTCTGGCATATCAAAACGCAGCTCCGAGAAGCAACGTGCTTCTCACTCTCTCAATCTAGAGGCAGATTCAACTCCCTTAGGTAAGAAAACACCCAGCAGAGCAGTCTGAAGGATACGTTCGTTTTGTGTTTTAGACGGAGATTTACAGCTATTTGGGAAATGCTTGCATTTGGCTGGAAAATAGCGTTTTCCGCTTCTTCACAGAAAGAATTGAGAAACTCCTGCAAACACACATCAGTTTATCTCTGTAGGTTGAACGCACACATTGAAGGCCGTTGTGTTAGGTTGCTCCGTTTTGGTTTTAGAAGCAGATATTTCTCCAAACCGCGTTTACTCCCTTTCACTCTGGCATATCAAAACGCAGCTCCGAGAAGCAACGGGCTTCTCACTCTCTGAAACTAGAAGCAGATTCAACTCCCTTAGGTAAGCGAACACCCAGCAGAGCAGTCTGAAGGATACGTTCGTTTTGTGTTTTAGACGGAGATTTACAGCTATTTGGGAGATGCTAGCATTTTCTTGGGAAATAGCCTTTTTTGCTTCTTCACAGAAAGGGTTTAGAAACTCCTGGAAACACACATCAGTTTAACTCTGTAAGTTGAACGAACACATTGAAGGCCGTTCTGTTAGGTTGCTCCGTTTTGGTTTTCGAAGCAGATATTTCTTCAAACCGCGTTTACTCCCTTTCACTCTGGCATATCAAAACGCAGCTCCGAGAAGCAACGGGCTTCTCACTCTCTGAAACTAGAAGCACATTCAACTCCCTTAGGTAAGCGAACACCCAGCAGAGCAGTCTGAAGGATACTTTCGTTTTGTGTTTTTTACGGAGATTTACACCTATTTGTTAAATGCTTGCATTTGGCTGGAAAATAGCGTTTTCCGCTTCTTCACAGAAAGAATTGAGAAACTCCTGCAAACACACATCAGTTTATCTCTGTAGGTTGAACGCACACATTGAAGGTCGTTGTGTTACTTTGCTCCGTTTTGGTTTTAGAAGCAGATATTTCTCCAAACCGCGTTTTCCCCCTTTCACTCTGGCATATCAAAACGCAGCTCCGAGAAGCAACTTGTTTCTCACTCTCTGAATCTAGAGGCAGATTGAACTCTTTTAGGTAACAGAACACCCAGCAGAGCAGTCAGAAAGATACGTTCGTTTTGTGTTTCAAACGGAGATTTCCAGCTATTTTGGCAGTGCTTGCATTTGGCTGGGAAAATGCGTATTCCGCTTCTTCACAGAAAGGGTTTAGAAACTCCTGCAAACCAACGTCACTTTAACTCTCCAGAGAAAGGGTTTATAAACTCCTGCTACAACACATCAGTTTAACTCTGTAAGTTGAACGCACACATTGAAGACCGTTCTGTTAGGTTTTTCCGTTTTGGTTTTAGAAGCAGATATTTCTCCAAACCGCGTTTTCTCCCATTCACTCTGGCATATCAAAACGGAGCTCCGAGAAGCAACGTGCTTCTCACTCTCTCAATCTAGAGGCAGATTCAACTCCCTTAGGTAAGCGAACACCCAGCAGAGCAGTCTGAAAAATACGTTCGTTTCGTGTTTTAGACGGAGATTTACAGCTATTTGGGAAATGCTTGCATTTGGCTGGGAAAATGCTTTTTCCACTTCTTCACAGAAAGGGTTTAGAAACTCCTGCAAAAACACATCAGTTTAACTCTATAAGTTGAACGAACACATTGAAGGCCGTTCTGTTAGGTTGCTCCGTTTTGGTTCTAGAAGCAGATATTTCTCAAAACCGGGTTTACTGCCATTCACTCTGGCATATCAAAACGGAGCTCCGAGAAGCAACGTGCTTCTCACTCTCTGAATCTAGAGGCAGATTCAACTCCCTTAGGTAAGCGAACAAACAGCAGAGAAGTCTGAAAAATACGTTCGTTTTATGTTTTAGACGGAGATTTACAACTATTTGGGAAATTCTTGCATTTGGCTGAAAAAATGCGTTTTCCGCTTCTTCACAGAAATAGTTTAGAAACTCCTGCAAACACACATCAGTTTAACTCTGTAAGTTGAACGCACACATTGAAGGCCGTTCTGTTAGGTTGCTCCGTTTTGGTTTTAGAATCAGATATTTCTCCAAACCGCGTTTACTCTTTTTCACTCTGGCATATCAAAACTCAGCTCCAAGAAAAAACGGGCTTCTCACTCTCTGAATCTAGAGGCAGATTGAACTCCCTTAGGTAAGCGAACACCTAGCTGAGCAGTCTGAATGATACGTTCGTTTTGTGTTTTAGACGGACATTTCCAGCTATTTAAGAAATGCTTGCATTTGGCTGGGAAAATGCGTTTTCCGCTTCTTCACAGAAAGCGTTTAGAAACTCCTGCAAACACACATCAGTTTCACTCTGTAAGTTGAACGCACACGTTGAAGGCCGTTCTGTTAGGTTGTTCCGTTTTGGTTTTAGAAGCAGATATTTCTCCAAACGGCGTTTACTCCCATTCACTCTGGCATATCAAAACGCAGCTCCGAGAAGCAACGGGCTTCTCACTCTCTGAATCTAGAAGCAGATTCAACTCCCTTAGGTAAGCGAACACCCAGCAGAGCAGTCTGAAGGATACGTTCGTTTTGTGTTTTAGACGGAGATTTACAGCTATTTGGGAAATGCTTGCATTTGGCTGGGAATTAGCGTTTTCCGCTTCTTCAAAGAAAGGATTTAGAAACTCCTGCAAACACACATCAGTTCACCTCTGTAAGTTGAACGCACACATTGAAGGCCGTTCTGTTAGGATGCTCCGTTTTGGTTTTAGAAGCAGATATTTCTCCAAACCGCGTTTACTCCCATTCACTCTGGCATATCCCAACGCAGCTCCGAGAAGCAACGGGCTTCTCACTCTGAATCAAGAGGCAGATTCAACTCCCTTAGGTAAGCGAACACCCAGCAGAGCAGTCTGAAAAATACGTTCGTTTTATGTTTTAGACGAAGATTTACAGCTATTTGGGAAATGCTTGCATTTGGCTGGGAAATAGCGTTTTCCGCTTCTTCACAGAAAAGGTTTAGATACTCCTGCAAACTTACATCAGCTTAACTCTGTAAGTTGAATGCACACATTGAAGGCCGTTCTGTTAGGTTGCTCCGTTTTGGTTTTAGAAGCAGATATTTCTTCAAACCGCTTTTATTCCCATTCACTCTGGCATATGAAAACGCAGCTCCGAGAAGCAACGTGGTTCTCACTCTCTGAATCTAGAGGCAGATTCAACTCCCTTAGATAAGCGAACACTCAGCAGAGCAGTCTGAAGGATACGTTCGTTTTGTGTTTTAGACGGAGATTTACAGCTATTTGGGAAATGCTTGCATTTGGCTGGGAAAATGCGTTTTCCGCTTCTTCAGAGACAGGGTTTAGAAACTCCTGCAAACACACATCAGTTTAACTCTGTAAGTTGAACGCACGCATTGAAGACCATTCTGTTAGGTTGTTCCGTTTTGGTTTTAGAAGCAGATATTTCTCCAAACCGCGTTTTCTCCCATTCACTCTGGCATATCAAAACGCAGCTCCGAGAAGCAACGTGCTTCTCACTCTCCAAATCTAGAGGCAGATTCAACTCCCTTAGGTAAGCGAACACCCAGCAGAGCAGTCTGAAGGATACGTTCGATTTGTGTTTTAGACGTAGATTTACAGCTATTTGGGAAATGCTTGCATTTTGCTGGGAAATAGCGTTTTTTGCTTCTTCAAAGAAAATGTTTAGATACTCCTGAAAACACACATCAGTTTAACTCTGTAAGTTGAACGCACGCATTACGGCCGTTCTGTTAGGTAGCTCCGTTTTGGTTTTAGAAGCAGACATTTCTCCAAACCGCGTTTACTACCATTAACTCTGGCATATCAAAACGCAGCTCCGAGAAGCAACATGCTTCTCACTCTCTGAATCTAGAGGCAGATTCAACTCCCTTAGGTAAGCGAACACCCAGCAGAGCAGTCTGTATGATACATTCGTTTCGTGTTTTAGACGGAGATTTACAGCTATTTGAAAAATGCTTGCATTAGGCTGGGAAATAGTGTTTTCAGCTTCTTCAAAGAAAGGGTTTAGAAACTCCTGCAAACACACATCAGTTTAACACTGTAGGTTGAACCAACACATTAAAGGCCGTTCTGTTAGGTTGCTCCGTTGTGGTTTTAGAAGCAGATATTTATCCAAACCGCGTTTACTCCCATTCACTCTGGCATATCAAAACGCAGCTCCGAGAAGCAACGGGCTTCTCACTCTCTGAATCTAGTGGCAGATTCAACTTTTTTAGGTAAGCGAACACCCAGCAGAGCAGTCTGAAGGATACGTTGGTTTTGTGTTTTAAACGTAGATTTACCGCTATTTGGAAAGTGCTTGCATTTTGCTGGGAAATAGCGTTTTCTGCTTCTTCACAGAAAATGTTTAGAAACTCCTGTAAACACACATCAGTTTAACTCAGTAAGTTGAACGCACACATTGAAGGCCGTTCTGTTAGGTTGCTCCGTTTTGGTTTTAGAAGCAGATATTTCTCCAAACCGTGTTTACTCCTGTTCACTCTGGCATATCAAAACGCAGCTCCGAGAAGCAACGTGCTTCTCACTCTGTCAATCTAGAGGCAGATTCAACTTACTTAGGTAAGCGAACACCCAGCAGAGCAGTCTGAAGGATACGTTCGATTTGTGTTTTAGACGGAGATTTACAGATATTTGGGAAATGCTTGCATTTGGCTGGGAAATACCGTTTTCCGCTTCTTCACAGAAAGGATTTAGAAACTCCTGCAAACACACATCAGTTTAACACTGTAGGTTGAACGCACGCATTGAAGGCCGTTCTGTTAGGTTGCTCCGCTTTGGATTTAGAATCAGATATTTCTCCAAACCGCGTTTACTCCCTTTCACTCTGGCATATCAAAACTCAGCTCCAAGAAAAAACAGGCTTCTCACTCTCTGAATCTAGAGGCAGATTCAACTCCCTTAGGTAAGCGAAAACCCAGCAGAGCAGTCTGAAGGATATGTTCGTTTTGTGTTTTACACAGAGATTTACAGCTATTTGGAAAATGCTTGCATTTGGCTGGGAAATACCTTTTTTGCTTCTTCACAGAAAGGGTTTAGAAACTCCTGCAAAAACACATCAGTTTAACTCTGTAAGTTGAACGCACACATTGAAGGCCGTTAAGTTAGGTTGCTCCGTTTTGGTTTTAGAAGCAGATATTTCTCCAAACCGCGTTTTCTCCCATTCACTCTGGCATATCAAAACGCAGCTCCGAGAAGCAACGTGCTTCTCACTCTCTCAATCTAGAGGCAGATTTAACTTTCTTAGGTAAGCGAACACCCAGCAGAGCAGTCTGAAGGATACGTTTGATTTGTGTTTTAAACGGAGATTTACAGCTATTTGGGAAATGCTTGCATTTGGCTGGGAAATAGCTTTTTTGCTTCTTCACAGAAAGGGTTTAGAAACTCCTGCAAACACACATCAGTTTAACTCTTTAAGTTGAACACACACATTGAAGGCCGTTCTGTTAGGATGCTCCGTTTTGGTTTTAAAAGCAGATATTTCTCCAAACCGCGTTTACTCCCATTCACTCTGGCATATCAAAACGCAGCTCCGAGAAGCAACGGGCTTCTCACTCTCTGAATCTAGTGGTAGATTTAACTTTCTTAGGTAAGCGAACACCCAGCAGAGCAGTCTGAAGGATACGTTCGTTTTGTGTTTTAGACGTAGATTTACAGCTATTTGGGAAATGCTTGCATTTTGCTGGGAAATAGCGTTTTCTGCTTCTTCACAGAAATTGTTTAGAAACTCCTGCAAACACACGTCAGTTTAACTCTGTATGTTGAACGCACACATTGAAGGCCGTTCTGTTAGGTTTCTCCGTTTTGGTTTTAGAAGCAGATATTTCTCCAAACCGCGTTTTCTCCCATTCACTCTGGTATATCAAAACGCAGCTCCGAGAAGCAACGTGCTTCTCACTCTCTCAATCTAGAGGCAGATTCAACTCCCTTAGGTAAGCGAACACCCAGCAGAGCAGTCTGAAGGATACGTTCGATTTGTGTTTTAGACGTAGATTTACCACTATTTGGGAAATGCTTGCATTTGGCTGGAAAATAACTTTTTTGCTTCTTCACAAAAAGGGTTTAGAAACTCCTGCAAACACACATCAGTTTAACTCTGTAAGTTGAACGCACACATTGAAGGCCATTCTGTTAGGTTTCTCCGTTTTGGTTTTAGAAGCAGATATTTCTCCAAACGGCGTTTACTCCCATTCACTCTGGCATATCAAAATGCAGCTCCGAGAATCAACGGGCTTCTCACTCTCTGAATCTAGAAGCAGATTCAACTCCCTTAGGTAAGCGAACACCCAGCAGAGCAGTCTGAAGGATACGTTCGTTTTGTGTTTTAGACGGAGATTTACAGCTATTTGGGAAATGCTTGCATTTGGCTGGGAATTAGCGTTTTCCGCTTCTTCAAAGAAAGGATTTAGAAACTCCTGCAAACACACATCAGTTCACCTCTGTAAGTTGAACGCACACATTGAAGGCCGTTCTGTTAGGATGCTCCGTTTTGGTTTTAGAAGCAGATATTTCTCCAAACCGCGTTTACTCCCATTCACTCTGGCATATCCCAACGCAGCTCCGAGAAGCAACGGGCTTCTCACTCTGAATCAAGAGGCAGATTCAACTCCCTTAGGTAAGCGAACACCCAGCAGAGCAGTCTGAAAAATACGTTCGTTTTATGTTTTAGACGAAGATTTACAGCTATTTGGGAAATGCTTGCATTTGGCTGGGAAATAGCGTTTTCCGCTTTTTCACAGAAAAGGTTTAGATACTCCTGCAAACTTACATCAGCTTAACTCTGTAAGTTGAATGCACACATTGAAGGCCGTTCTGTTAGGTTGCTCCGTTTTGGTTTTAGAAGCAGATATTTCTTCAAACCGCTTTTATTCCCATTCACTCTGGCATATGAAAACGCAGCTCCGAGAAGCAACGTGGTTCTCACTCTCTGAATCTAGAGGCAGATTCAACTCCCTTAGATAAGCGAACACTCAGCAGAGCAGTCTGAAGGATACGTTCGTTTTGTGTTTTAGACGGAGATTTACAGCTATTTGGGAAATGCTTGCATTTGGCTGGGAAAATGCGTTTTCCGCTTCTTCAGAGACAGGGTTTAGAAACTCCTGCAAACACACATCAGTTTAACTCTGTAAGTTGAACGCACGCATTGAAGACCATTCTGTTAGGTTGTTCCGTTTTGGTTTTAGAAGCAGATATTTCTCCAAACCGCGTTTTCTCCCATTCACTCTGGCATATCAAAACGCAGCTCCGAGAAGCAACGTGCTTCTCACTCTCTCAATCTAGAGGCAGATTCAACTCCCTTAGGTAAGCGAACACCCAGCAGAGCAGTCTGAAGGATACGTTCGATTTGTGTTTTAGACGTAGATTTACAGCTATTTGGGAAATGCTTGCATTTTGCTGGGAAATAGCGTTTTTTGCTTCTTCAAAGAAAATGTTTAGATACTCCTGACAACACACATCAGTTTAACTCTGTAAGTTGAACGCACGCATTACGGCCGTTCTGTTAGGTAGCTCCGTTTTGGTTTTAGAAGCAGACATTTCTCCAAACCGCGTTTACTACCATTAACTCTGGCATATCAAAACGCAGCTCCGAGAAGCAACATGCTTCTCACTCTCTGAATCTAGAGGCAGATTCAACTCCCTTAGGTAAGCGAACACCCAGCAGAGCAGTCTGTATGATACATTCGTTTCGTGTTTTAGACGGAGATTTACAGCTATTTGAAAAATGCTTGCATTAGGCTGGGAAATAGTGTTTTCAGCTTCTTCAAAGAAAGGGTTTAGAAACTCCTGCAAACACACATCAGTTTAACACTGTAGGTTGAACCAACACATTAAAGGCCGTTCTGTTAGGTTGCTCCGTTTTGGTTTTAGAAGCAGATATTTATCCAAACCGCGTTTACTCCCATTCACTCTGGCATATCAAAACGCAGCTCCGAGAAGCAACGGGCTTCTCACTCTCTGAATCTAGTGGCAGATTCAACTTTTTTAGGTAAGCGAACACCCAGCAGAGCAGTCTGAAGGATACGTTGGTTTTGTGTTTTAAACGTAGATTTACCGCTATTTGGAAAGTGCTTGCATTTTGCTGGGAAATAGCGTTTTCTGCTTCTTCACAGAAAATGTTTAGAAACTCCTGTAAACACACATCAGTTTAACTCAGTAAGTTGAACGCACACATTGAAGGCCGTTCTGTTAGGTTGCTCCGTTTTGGTTTTAGAAGCAGATATTTCTCCAAACCGTGTTTACTCCTGTTCACTCTGGCATATCAAAACGCAGCTCCGAGAAGCAACGTGCTTCTCACTCTGTCAATCTAGAGGCAGATTCAACTTACTTAGGTAAGCGAACACCCAGCAGAGCAGTCTGAAGGATACGTTCGATTTGTGTTTTAGACGGAGATTTACAGATATTTGGGAAATGCTTGCATTTGGCTGGGAAATACCGTTTTCCGCTTCTTCACAGAAAGGATTTAGAAACTCCTGCAAACACACATCAGTTTAACACTGTAGGTTGAACGCACGCATTGAAGGCCGTTCTGTTAGGTTGCTCCGCTTTGGATTTAGAATCAGATATTTCTCCAAACCGCGTTTACTCCCTTTCACTCTGGCATATCAAAACTCAGCTCCAAGAAAAAACAGGCTTCTCACTCTCTGAATCTAGAGGCAGATTCAACTCCCTTAGGTAAGCGAAAACCCAGCAGAGCAGTCTGAAGGATATGTTCGTTTTGTGTTTTACACAGAGATTTACAGCTATTTGGAAAATGCTTGCATTTGGCTGGGAAATACCTTTTTTGCTTCTTCACAGAAAGGGTTTAGAAACTCCTGCAAAAACACATCAGTTTAACTCTGTAAGTTGAACGCACACATTGAAGGCCGTTAAGTTAGGTTGCTCCGTTTTGGTTTTAGAAGCAGATATTTCTCCAAACCGCGTTTTCTCCCATTCACTCTGGCATATCAAAACGCAGCTCCGAGAAGCAACGTGCTTCTCACTCTCTCAATCTAGAGGCAGATTTAACTTTCTTAGGTAAGCGAACACCCAGCAGAGCAGTCTGAAGGATACGTTTGATTTGTGTTTTAAACGGAGATTTACAGCTATTTGGGAAATGCTTGCATTTGGCTGGGAAATAGCTTTTTTGCTTCTTCACAGAAAGGGTTTAGAAACTCCTGCAAACACACATCAGTTTAACTCTTTAAGTTGAACACACACATTGAAGGCCGTTCTGTTAGGATGCTCCGTTTTGGTTTTAAAAGCAGATATTTCTCCAAACCGCGTTTACTCCCATTCACTCTGGCATATCAAAACGCAGCTCCGAGAAGCAACGGGCTTCTCACTCTCTGAATCTAGTGGTAGATTTAACTTTCTTAGGTAAGCGAACACCCAGCAGAGCAGTCTGAAGGATACGTTCGTTTTGTGTTTTAGACGTAGATTTACAGCTATTTGGGAAATGCTTGCATTTTGCTGGGAAATAGCGTTTTCTGCTTCTTCACAGAAATTGTTTCGAAACTCCTGCAAACACACGTCAGTTTAACTCTGTATGTTGAACGCACACATTGAAGGCCGTTCTGTTAGGTTTCTCCGTTTTGGTTTTAGAAGCAGATATTTCTCCAAACCGCGTTTTCTCCCATTCACTCTGGTATATCAAAACGCAGCTCCGAGAAGCAACGTGCTTCTCACTCTCTCAATCTAGAGGCAGATTCAACTCCCTTAGGTAAGCGAACACCCAGCAGAGCAGTCTGAAGGATACGTTCGATTTGTGTTTTAGACGTAGATTTACCACTATTTGGGAAATGCTTGCATTTGGCTGGAAAATAACTTTTTTGCTTCTTCACAAAAAGGGTTTAGAAACTCCTGCAAACACACATCAGTTTAACTCTGTAAGTTGAACGCACACATTGAAGGCCATTCTGTTAGGTTTCTCCGTTTTGGTTTTAGAAGCAGATATTTCTCCAAACGGCGTTTACTCCCATTCACTCTGGCATATCAAAATGCAGCTCCGAGAAGCAACGGGCTTCTCACTCTCTGAATCTAGAAGCAGATTCAACTCCCTTAGGTAAGCGAACACCCAGCAGAGCAGTCTGAAGGATACGTTCGTTTTGTGTTTTAGACGGAGATTTACAGCTATTTGGGAAATGCTTGCATTTGGCTGGGAATTAGCGTTTTCCGCTTCTTCAAAGAAAGGATTTAGAAACTCCTGCAAACACACATCAGTTCACCTCTGTAAGTTGAACGCACACATTGAAGGCCGTTCTGTTAGGATGCTCCGTTTTGGTTTTAGAAGCAGATATTTCTCCAAACCGCGTTTACTCCCATTCACTCTGGCATATCCCAACGCAGCTCCGAGAAGCAACGGGCTTCTCACTCTGAATCAAGAGGCAGATTCAACTCCCTTAGGTAAGCGAACACCCAGCAGAGCAGTCTGAAAAATACGTTCGTTTTATGTTTTAGACGAAGATTTACAGCTATTTGGGAAATGCTTGCATTTGGCTGGGAAATAGCGTTTTCCGCTTCTTCACAGAAAAGGTTTAGATACTCCTGCAAACTTACATCAGCTTAACTCTGTAAGTTGAATGCACACATTGAAGGCCGTTCTGTTAGGTTGCTCCGTTTTGGTTTTAGAAGCAGATATTTCTTCAAACCGCTTTTATTCCCATTCACTCTGGCATATGAAAACGCAGCTCCGAGAAGCAACGTGGTTCTCACTCTCTGAATCTAGAGGCAGATTCAACTCCCTTAGATAAGCGAACACTCAGCAGAGCAGTCTGAAGGATACGTTCGTTTTGTGTTTTAGACGGAGATTTACAGCTATTTGGGAAATGCTTGCATTTGGCTGGGAAAATGCGTTTTCCGCTTTTTCAGAGACAGGGTTTAGAAACTCCTGCAAACACACATCAGTTTAACTCTGTAAGTTGAACGCACGCATTGAAGACCATTCTGTTAGGTTGTTCCGTTTTGGTTTTAGGAGCAGATATTTCTCCAAACCGCGTTTTCTCCCATTCACTCTGGCATATCAAAACGCAGCTCCGAGAAGCAACGTGCTTCTCACTCTCCAAATCTAGAGGCAGATTCAACTCCCTTAGGTAAGCGAACACCCAGCAGAGCAGTCTGAAGGATACGTTCGATTTGTGTTTTAGACGTAGATTTACAGCTATTTGGGAAATGCTTGCATTTTGCTGGGAAATAGCGTTTTTTGCTTCTTCAAAGAAAATGTTTAGATACTCCTGAAAACACACATCAGTTTAACTCTGTAAGTTGAACGCACGCATTACGGCCGTTCTGTTAGGTAGCTCCGTTTTGGTTTTAGAAGCAGACATTTCTCCAAACCGCGTTTACTACCATTAACTCTGGCATATCAAAACGCAGCTCCGAGAAGCAACATGCTTCTCACTCTCTGAATCTAGAGGCAGATTCAACTCCCTTAGGTAAGCGAACACCCAGCAGAGCAGTCTGTATGATACATTCGTTTCGTGTTTTAGACGGAGATTTACAGCTATTTGAAAAATGCTTGCATTAGGCTGGGAAATAGTGTTTTCAGCTTCTTCAAAGAAAGGGTTTAGAAACTCCTGCAAACACACATCAGTTTAACACTGTAGGTTGAACCAACACATTAAAGGCCGTTCTGTTAGGTTGCTCCGTTTTGGTTTTAGAAGCAGATATTTATCCAAACCGCGTTTACTCCCATTCACTCTGGCATATCAAAACGCAGCTCCGAGAAGCAACGGGCTTCTCACTCTCTGAATCTAGTGGCAGATTCAACTTTTTTAGGTAAGCGAACACCCAGCAGAGCAGTCTGAAGGATACGTTGGTTTTGTGTTTTAAACGTAGATTTACCGCTATTTGGAAAGTGCTTGCATTTTGCTGGGAAATAGCGTTTTCTGCTTCTTCACAGAAAATGTTTAGAAACTCCTGTAAACACACATCAGTTTAACTCAGTAAGTTGAACGCACACATTGAAGGCCGTTCTGTTAGGTTGCTCCGTTTTGGTTTTAGAAGCAGATATTTCTCCAAACCGTGTTTACTCCTGTTCACTCTGGCATATCAAAACGCAGCTCCGAGAAGCAACGTGCTTCTCACTCTGTCAATCTAGAGGCAGATTCAACTTACTTAGGTAAGCGAACACCCAGCAGAGCAGTCTGAAGGATACGTTCGATTTGTGTTTTAGACGGAGATTTACAGATATTTGGGAAATGCTTGCATTTGGCTGGGAAATACCGTTTTCCGCTTCTTCACAGAAAGGATTTAGAAACTCCTGCAAACACACATCAGTTTAACACTGTAGGTTGAACGCACGCATTGAAGGCCGTTCTGTTAGGTTGCTCCGCTTTGGATTTAGAATCAGATATTTCTCCAAACCGCGTTTACTCCCTTTCACTCTGGCATATCAAAACTCAGCTCCAAGAAAAAACAGGCTTCTCACTCTCTGAATCTAGAGGCAGATTCAACTCCCTTAGGTAAGCGAAAACCCAGCAGAGCAGTCTGAAGGATATGTTCGTTTTGTGTTTTACACAGAGATTTACAGCTATTTGGAAAATGCTTGCATTTGGCTGGGAAATACCTTTTTTGCTTCTTCACAGAAAGGGTTTAGAAACTCCTGCAAAAACACATCAGTTTAACTCTGTAAGTTGAACGCACACATTGAAGGCCGTTAAGTTAGGTTGCTCCGTTTTGGTTTTAGAAGCAGATATTTCTCCAAACCGCGTTTTCTCCCATTCACTCTGGCATATCAAAACGCAGCTCCGAGAAGCAACGTGCTTCTCACTCTCTCAATCTAGAGGCAGATTTAACTTTCTTAGGTAAGCGAACACCCAGCAGAGCAGTCTGAAGGATACGTTTGATTTGTGTTTTAAACGGAGATTTACAGCTATTTGGGAAATGCTTGCATTTGGCTGGGAAATAGCTTTTTTGCTTCTTCACAGAAAGGGTTTAGAAACTCCTGCAAACACACATCAGTTTAACTCTTTAAGTTGAACACACACATTGAAGGCCGTTCTGTTAGGATGCTCCGTTTTGGTTTTAAAAGCAGATATTTCTCCAAACCGCGTTTACTCCCATTCACTCTGGCATATCAAAACGCAGCTCCGAGAAGCAACGGGCTTCTCACTCTCTGAATCTAGTGGTAGATTTAACTTTCTTAGGTAAGCGAACACCCAGCAGAGCAGTCTGAAGGATACGTTCGTTTTGTGTTTTAGACGTAGATTTACAGCTATTTGGGAAATGCTTGCATTTTGCTGGGAAATAGCGTTTTCTGCTTCTTCACAGAAATTGTTTCGAAACTCCTGCAAACACACGTCAGTTTAACTCTGTATGTTGAACGCACACATTGAAGGCCGTTCTGTTAGGTTTCTCCGTTTTGGTTTTAGAAGCAGATATTTCTCCAAACCGCGTTTTCTCCCATTCACTCTGGTATATCAAAACGCAGCTCCGAGAAGCAACGTGCTTCTCACTCTCTCAATCTAGAGGCAGATTCAACTCCCTTAGGTAAGCGAACACCCAGCAGAGCAGTCTGAAGGATACGTTCGATTTGTGTTTTAGACGTAGATTTACCACTATTTGGGAAATGCTTGCATTTGGCTGGAAAATAACTTTTTTGCTTCTTCACAAAAAGGGTTTAGAAACTCCTGCAAACACACATCAGTTTAACTCTGTAAGTTGAACGCACACATTGAAGGCCATTCTGTTAGGTTTCTCCGTTTTGGTTTTAGAAGCAGATATTTCTCCAAACGGCGTTTACTCCCATTCACTCTGGCATATCAAAATGCAGCTCCGAGAAGCAACGGGCTTCTCACTCTCTGAATCTAGAAGCAGATTCAACTCCCTTAGGTAAGCGAACACCCAGCAGAGCAGTCTGAAGGATACGTTCGTTTTGTGTTTTAGACGGAGATTTACAGCTATTTGGGAAATGCTTGCATTTGGCTGGGAATTAGCGTTTTCCGCTTCTTCAAAGAAAGGATTTAGAAACTCCTGCAAACACACATCAGTTCACCTCTGTAAGTTGAACGCACACATTGAAGGCCGTTCTGTTAGGATGCTCCGTTTTGGTTTTAGAAGCAGATATTTCTCCAAACCGCGTTTACTCCCATTCACTCTGGCATATCCCAACGCAGCTCCGAGAAGCAACGGGCTTCTCACTCTGAATCAAGAGGCAGATTCAACTCCCTTAGGTAAGCGAACACCCAGCAGAGCAGTCTGAAAAATACGTTCGTTTTATGTTTTAGACGAAGATTTACAGCTATTTGGGAAATGCTTGCATTTGGCTGGGAAATAGCGTTTTCCGCTTCTTCACAGAAAAGGTTTAGATACTCCTGCAAACTTACATCAGCTTAACTCTGTAAGTTGAATGCACACATTGAAGGCCGTTCTGTTAGGTTGCTCCGTTTTGGTTTTAGAAGCAGATATTTCTTCAAACCGCTTTTATTCCCATTCACTCTGGCATATGAAAACGCAGCTCCGAGAAGCAACGTGGTTCTCACTCTCTGAATCTAGAGGCAGATTCAACTCCCTTAGATAAGCGAACACTCAGCAGAGCAGTCTGAAGGATACGTTCGTTTTGTGTTTTAGACGGAGATTTACAGCTATTTGGGAAATGCTTGCATTTGGCTGGGAAAATGCGTTTTCCGCTTCTTCAGAGACAGGGTTTAGAAACTCCTGCAAACACACATCAGTTTAACTCTGTAAGTTGAACGCACGCATTGAAGACCATTCTGTTAGGTTGTTCCGTTTTGGTTTTAGAAGCAGATATTTCTCCAAACCGCGTTTTCTCCCATTCACTCTGGCATATCAAAACGCAGCTCCGAGAAGCAACGTGCTTCTCACTCTCTCAATCTAGAGGCAGATTCAACTCCCTTAGGTAAGCGAACACCCAGCAGAGCAGTCTGAAGGATACGTTCGATTTGTGTTTTAGACCGAGATTTACAGCTATTTGGGAAATGCTTGCATTTGGCTGGGAAATAGGGTTTTCCGCTTCTTCACAGAAAGGATTTAGAAACTCCTGCAAACACACATCAGTTTAAGACTGTAGGTTGAACGCACACATTGAAGGCCATTCTGTTAGGTTGCTCCGTTTTGGATTTAGAATCAGTTATTTCTCCAAACCGCGTTTACTCCCTTTCACTCTGGCATATCAAAACTCAGCTCCAAGAAAAAACGGGCTTCTCCCTCTCTGAATCTAGAGGCAGATTCAACTCCCTTAGGTAAGCGAACACCCAGCAGAGCAGTCTGAAGGATATGTTCGTTTTCTGTCTTACACGGACATTTACAGCTATTTGGGAAATGCTTGCATTTGGCTGGGAAATAACTTTTTTGCTTATTCACAGAAAGGGTTTAGAAACTCCTGCAAACACACATCAGTTTAACTCTGTAAGTTGAACGCACACATTGAAGGCCGTTCTGTTAGGTTTCTCAGTTTTGGTTTTAGAAGCAGATATTTCTCCAAACGGCGTTTACTCCCATTCACTCTGGCATATTAAAACGCAGCTCCGAGAAGCAACGTGTTTCTCACTTTCTGAATCTAGAGGCAGATTCAACTCCCTTAGGTAAGCGAACACCCAGCAGAGCAGTCTGAAGGATACATTCGTTATGTTTTATAGACGGAGATTTACAGCTATTTGGGAAATGCTTGCATTTGGCTGGGAAAATGCTTCTTCCGCTTCTTCACAGAAAGGGTTTAGAAACTCCTACAAACACACGTCAGTTTAACTCTGTAAGTTGAATGCACGCATTGAAGGCCGTTCTGTTAGGTAGCTCCGTTTTGGTTTTAGAAGCTGATATTTCTCCAAACCGCGTTTACTCCCATTCACTGTGGCATATCAAAACGCAGCTCCGAGAAGCAACATGCTTCTCACTCCCTGAATCTAGAGGCAGATTCAACTCCCTTAGGTAAGCGAACACCCAGCAGAGCAGTCTGAATGATACATTCGTTTCCTGTTTTAGACGGAGATTTACAGCTATTTGGGAAATGCTTGCATTTGGCTGGGAAAATGCTTTATCCGCTTCCTCACAGAAAGGGTTTAGAAACTCCTGCAAACACCTATCAGTTTAACTCTTTCAGTTGAACGCACACATTGAAGGCCGTTCTGTTAGGTTGCTCCGTTTTGGTTTTAGAAGCAGATATTTCTCTAAAGCGCGTTTACTCCCTTTCACTCTGGCATATCCAAACGCAGCTCCGAGAAGCAACGGGCTTCTCACTCTCTGAATCAAGAGGCAGATTCAACTCCCTTAGGTAAGCGAACACCCAGCAGAGCAGTCTGAAAAATACGTTCGTTTTGTGTTTTAGACGAAGATTTACAGCTATTTGGGAAATGCTTGCATTTCGCTGGGAAATAGCGTTTTCCGCTTCTTCACACAACGGGTTTAGAAACTCCTGCAAACTTACATCAGTTCAACTCTGTACGTTGAACGCACACATTGAAGGCCGTTCTTTTAGGTTGCTCCGTTTTGGTTTTCGAAGCAGATATTTCTTCCAACCGCTTTTACTCCCATTCACTCTGGCATATAAAAACGGAGCTCCGAGAAGAAACGGGCTTCTCACGCTCTGAATGTAGAGGCAGATTCAACTCCCTTAGGTAAGCGAACACCCAGCAGAGCAGTCTGAATGTTACGTTCATATTGTGTTATACACGGAGATTTACAGCTATTTGGGAAATGCTTGCAAATGGCTGGGAAAATGTGCTTTCCGCTTCTTCACAGAAAGGGTTTAGAAACTCCTGCAAACACACATCAGTTTAACTCTGTAAGTTGAACGCACACATTGAAGGCCGTTCTGTTAGGTTGTTCCGTTTTTGTTTTAGAATCAGATATTTCTCCAAACCGCGTTTACTAGCATTCACTCTGGCGTATCAAAACGCAGCTCCGAGAAGAAACGTGCTTCTCACTCTCTGTATCTGGAGGCTGATTCAACTCCCTTAGGTATGAAAACACCCAGCAAAGCAGTCTGAAGGATACGTTCGTTTCGTGTTTTAGACGGAGATTTACACCTATTTCGGAAATGCTTGCATTTGGCTGGAAACTAGCGTTTTCCGCTTCTTCACAGAAAGAATTGAGAAACTCCTGCAAACACACATCACTTTATCTCTGTAGGTTGAACGCACACATTGAAGGCCGTTGTGTTACTTTGCTCCGTTTTGGTTTTAGAAGCAGATATTTCTCCAAACCGCGTTTACTCCCTTTCACTCTGGCATATCAAAACGCAGCTCCGAGAAGCAACTTGTTTCTCACTCTCTGAATCTAGAGGCAGATTGAACACCCTTAGGTAACAGAACACCCAGCAGAGCAGTCTGAAAGATACGTTCGTTTTGTGTTTTAGACGGAGATTTTCAGCTATTTTGGCAGTCCTTGCATTTGGCTGGGAATATGCGTATTCCGCTTCTTCACAGAAAGGGTTTAGAAACTCCTGCAAACCAACGTCACTTTAACGCTGTAAGTTGAACGCACACATTGAAGGCCGTTCTGTTAGGTTGCTCCGTTTTGGTTTTAGAAGCAGATATTTCTCCATACGGAGTTTACTCCCATCCACTCTGGCATGTCAAAACGCAGCTCCGAGAAGCAACGGGCTTCTGACTCTCTGAATCTAGAGGCAGATTGAACTCCCTTAGGTAAGCGAATACCCAGCAAAGCAGTCTGAAGGATACGTTCGTTTTGTGTTTTAGACGGAGATTTACAGCTATTTGGGACATGCTTGCATTAGGCTAAGAAATAGCGTTTTCCCTTCTTCACAGAAAGGGTTTAGAAACTCATGCAAACACACATCAGGTTAACTCTGTAAGTTGAACGAAAACATTGAAGTCCGTTCTCTTAGGTTGCTCCGTTTTGGTTTTAGAAGCAGATATTTCTCAAAACCGCGATTACTCTCATTCACTCTGGCATATCAAAACGCAGCTCAGAGAAGCAACAGGCTTCTCACTCTCTGAATCTAGAAGCAGATTCAACTCCCTTAGGTAAGCGAATACCCAGCAGAGCAGTCTGAAGGATACGTTCGTTTTGTGTTTTAGACGGAGATTTACAGCTATTTGGGAGATGCTAGCATTTTGCTGGGAAATAGCGTTTTTTGCTTCTTCACAGAAAGGGTTTAGAAACTTCTGCAAACACACATCAGTTTAACTCTGTATGTTGAACGCACACATTGAAGGCCATTCTGTTAGGTTGCTCCGTTTTGGTTTTAGAAGCAGATATTTCTCCAAACCGCGTTTACTCCCGTTCACTCTGGCATATCAAAACGCAGCTCCGAGAAGCAACGTGCTTCTCACTCTCTGAATCTAGAGGCAGATTGAACTCCCTTACGTAAGCGAACACCCAGCAGAGCAGTCTGAAGGATACGTTCATTTTGTGTTTTAGACGGAAATTTACAACTATTTGGGAAATGCTTGCATTTGGCTGGGAAAATGCGTTTTTCTCTTCTTCAGAGAAAGGGTTTAGAAACTCCTGCAAACACACATTAGTTTAACTCTGTAAGTTGAACGTACACATTGAAGACCATTCTGTTAGGTTGTTCCGTTTTGGTTTTAGAAGCAGATATTTCTCCAAACCGCGTTTTCTCCCATTCACTCTGGCATATCAAAACGCAGCTCCGAGAAGCAACGTGCTTCTCACTCTCTCAATCTAGAGGCAGATTCAACTCCCTTAGGTAAGCGAACACCCAGCAGAGCAGTCTGAAGGATACGTTCGATTTGTGTTTTAAACGGAGATTTACAGTTATTTGGAAAATGCTTGCTTTTGGCTGGGAAATAGCTTTTTTGCTTCTTCACAGAAAGGGTTTAGAAACTTTTGCAAACACACATCAGTTTAACTCTTTAAGTTGAACGCACACATTGAAGGCCTTTCTGTTAGGATGCTCCGTTTTGGTTTTAGAAGCAGATATTTCTCCAAACCGCGTTTACTCCCATTCACTCTGGCATATCAAAACGCAGCTTCGAGAAGCAACGGGCTTCTCACTCTCTGAATCTAGTGGCAAATTCAACTTTCTAAGGTAAGCGAACACCCAGCAGAGCAGTCTGAAGGATATGTTCGTTTTGTGTTCTAGACGTAGATTTACAGCTATTTGGGAAATGCTTGCATATTGCTGGGAAATAGCGTTTTTTACTTCCTCACAGAAAATGTTTAGAAACTTCTGCAAACACACATCCGTTTTACTCTGTAAGTTGAACGCACACATTGAAGGGCGTTTTGTTAGGTTGTTCCGTTTTGGTTTTAGAAGCAGATATCTCTCCAAACCGCGTTTACTCCCTTTCACTCTGGCTTATCAAAACGCAGCTCCGAGAAGAAACGTGCTTCTCACTCTCTTAATCTAGAGGCGGATTCAACTCCCTTAGGTAAGAAAACACCCAGCAGACCAGTCTGAATTATACGTTCGTTTTGTGTTTTAGACGGAGATTTACAGCTATTTGGGAAATGCTTGCATTTGGCTGGAAAATAGCGTTTTCCGCTTCTTCACAGAAAGAATTGAGAAACTCCTGCAAACACACATCAGTTTATCTCTTTGGGTTGAACGCACACATTGAAGGCCGTTGTGTTAGGTTGCTCCGTTTTGGTTTTAGAAGCAGATATTTCTCCAAACCGCGTTTACTCCCTATCACTCTGGCATATAAAAACGCAGCTCCGAGAAGCAACGGGCTTCTCACTCTCTGAATCTAGAAGCAGATTCAACTCCCTTAGGTAACCGAACACCCAGCAGAGCAGTCTGAAGGATACGTTCGTTTTGTGTTTTAGATGGAGATTTACAGTTATTTGGGAGATGCTAGCATTTTGCTGGGAAATAGCGTTTTTTGCTTCTTCACAGAAAGGGTTTAGAAACTCCTGGAAACACACATCAGTTTAACTCTGTAAGTTGAACGCACACATTGAAGGCCGTTCTGTTAGGTTGTTCCGTTTTGGTTTTAGAAACAGATATTTCTCCAAACCGCGTTTACTCCCTTTCACTCTGGCATATCCAAACGCAGCTCCGAGAAGACACGGGCTTCTCACTCTCTGAATCAAGAGGCAGATTCAACTCCCTTAGGTAAGCGAAGACCCAGCAGAGCAGTCTGAAAAATACGTTCGTTTTGTGTTTTAGACGATGATTTACAGCTATTTGGGAAATCCTTGCATTTGGCTGGGAAATAGCTTTTTTGCTTCTTCACAGAAAGGGTTTAGAAACTCCTGCAAAAACACATCAGTTTAACTCTGTAAGTTGAACGCACACATTGAAGGCCGTTCTGTTAGGTTGCTCCGTTTTGGTTTTCGAAGCAGATATTTCTTCAAACCGCTTTTACTCCCATTCACTCTGGCATATCAAAACGGAGCTCCGAGAAGAAACGGGCTTCTCACTCTCTAAATCTAGAGGCAGATTCAACTCCCTTAGGTAAGCGAACACCCAGCAGAGCAGTCTGAAGATTACGTTCATTTTGTGTTATACATGGAGATTTACAGCTATTGGGAAATGATTGCTAATGACTGGGAAAATGTGCTTTCCGCTTCTTCACAGAAAGGGTTTAGAAACTCCTGCAAAGCCACATAAATTTATCTCTGTAAGTTGAACGCACACATTGAAGGCCATTCTGTTAGGTTGTTCCGTTTTGGTTTTAGAAGCAGATATTTCTCCAAACCGCGTTCAATCCCATTCACTCTGGCGTATCAAAACGCAGCTCCGAGAAGAAACGTGCTTCTCACTCTCTGAATCTAGAGGCTGATTCAACTCCCTTAGGTATGAAAACACCCAGCAGAGCAGTCTGAAGGATACGTTCGTTTTGTGTTTTAGACGGAGATTTACACCTATTTGGGAAATGCTTGCATTTGGCTGGAAAATAGCGTTTTCCGCTTCTTCACAGAAAGGGTTTAGAAAGTCGTGCAAACACACATCAGTTTACCTCTGTAAGTTGAACGAAAACATTGAAGGCCGTTCTCTTAGGTTGCTCTGTTTTGGTTTTAGAAGCAGATATTTCTCAAAACCGCGATTACTCCCATTCACTCTGGCATATCAAAACGCAGCTCCGAGAAGCAACGGGCTTCTCACTCTCTGAATCTAGAAGCACATTCAACTCCCTTAGGTAAGCGAATACCCAGCAGAGCAGTCTGAAGGATACGTTCGTTTTGTGTTTTAGACGAAGATTTACAGCTACTTGGGAGATGCTAGCATTTTGCTGGGAAATAGCGTTTTTTGCTTCTTCACAGAAAGGGTTTAGAAACTTCTGCAAACACACATCAGTTTAACTCTGTATGTTGAACGTGCACATTGAAGGCCATTCTGTTAGGTTGCTCCGTTTTGGTTTTAGAAGCAGATATTTCTCCAAACCGCGTTTACTCCCGTTCACTCTGGCATATCAAAACGCAGCTTTGAGAAGCAACGTGCTTCTCACTCTCTGAATCTAGAGGCAGATTCAACTCCCTTAGGTAAGCGAACACCCAGCAGAGCAGTCTGAAGGATACCTTCGTTTTGTGTTTTAGACGGAGATTCACAGCTATTTGGGAAATGCTTGCATTTGGCTGGGAAATAGCTTTTTGCTTCTTCACAGAAAGTGTTTAGAAACTCCTGCAAACACCCATCAGTTTAACTCTGTAAATTAAACGCACACATTGAACGCCGTTCTGTTAGGTTGCTCCGTTTTGGTTTTAGAAGCAGATATTTCTCCAAACGGCGTTTACTCCCATTAACTCTGGCATATCAAATCGCAGCTCCGAGAAGCAACGTGCTTCTCACTCTCTGAATCTAGAGGCAGATTCAACCCACTTAGGTAAGCGAACACCCAGCAGAGCAGTCTGAAGGATACATTCGTTTCGTGTTTTAGACGGATATTTACAGCTATTTGGGAAATGCTTGCATTTGGCTGGGAAAATGCTTTTTCCGCTTCTTCACAGAAAGGGTTTAGAAACTCCTGCAAACACCTATCAGTTTAACTCTTTAAGTTGAACGCACACATTGAAGTCCGTTCTGTTAGGTTGCTCCGTTTTGGTTTTAGAAGCAGATATTTCTCCAAACCGCGTTTACTCCCATTCACTCTGGCATATCAAAACGCAGCTCCGAGAAGCAACGGGCTTCTCACTCTCTGAATCTACTGGCAGATTCAACTTTCTTAGGTAAGCGAACACCCAGCAGAGCAGTCTGAAGGATACGTTCGTTTTGTGTTTTAGACGTAGATTTACAGCTATTTTGGAAATGCTTTCATTTTGCTGGGAAATAGCGTTTCCTGCTTCCTCACAGAAAATGTTTAGAAACTCCTGCAAACACACATCAGTTTAACTCTGTAAGTTGAACGCACACATTGTAGGCCGTTGTGTTAGGTTGCTCCGTTTTGGTTTTAGAAGCAGATATTTCTCCAAACCGCGTTTACTCCTGTTCACTCTGGAATATCAAAACGCAGCTCCGAGAAGCAACGTGCTTACTCTCTGAATCTAGAGGCAGATTGAACTCCCTTAGGTAAGCGAACATCCAGCAGAGCAGTCTGAAGGATACGTTCATTTTGTGTTTTAGACGGAGATTTACAGCTATTTGGGAAATGCTTGCATTTGGCTGGGAAAATGCGTTTTCCGCTTCTTCAGAGAAAGTGTTTAGAAACTCCTGCAAACACACATCAGTTTAACACTGTAAGTTGAACGCACACCTTGAAGACCATTCTGTTAGGTTGTTCCGTTTTGGGTTTAGACGCAGATATTTCTCCAAGCCGGGTTTTCTCCCATTCACTCTGGCATATCAAAACGCAGCTAAGAGAAGCAACGTGCTTCTCACTCTCTCAATCTAGAGGCAGATTAAACTCCCGTAGGTAAGCGAACACCCAGCAGAGCAGTCGGAAAGATATGTTCGATTTGTGTTTTAGACGGAGATTTACAGCTCTTTGAAAAATGCTTGCATTTGGCTGGGAAATAGGGTTTTCCGCTTCTTCACAGAAAGGATTTAGAAACTCCTGCGAGCACACATCAGTTTAACACTGTAGGTTGAACGCACACATTGAAGGCCGTTCTGTTACGTTGCTCCGTTTTGGATTTAGAATCAGATATTTCTTCAAACCGCGTTTACTCCCTTTCACTCTGGCATATCAAAACGCAGCTCCGAGAAGCAACGTGCTCCTCACTCTCTGAATCTAGAGGCAGATTCAACTCCCTTAGGTAAGCGAACACCCAGCAGAGCAGTCTGAAGGATACATTCGTTTCGTGTTTTAGACGGAGATTTACAGCTATTTGGAAAATGCTTGCATTTGGCTGGGAAAATGCTTTTTCCGCTTCTTCACAGAAAAAGTGTAGAAACTCCTGAAAACAGACATCAATTTAACTCTGTACGCTAAACGCACGCATTGAAGGCCGTTCTATTAGGTACCTCCGCTTTGGTTTTAGAAGCTGATATTTCTCCAAACCGCGTTTACTACCATTCACTCTGGCATATCAAAACGCAGCTCCGAGAAGCAACGGGCTTCTCACTCTCTGAATCTAGAGGCAGATTCAACTTTCTTAGGTAAGCGAACACCCAGCAGAGCGGTCTGAAAAATACGTTCGTTTTGTGTTTTAGACGTAGATTTAAAGCTGTTTGGGAAATGCTTGCATTTTGCTTTGAAAATGCGTTTTCTGCTTCTTCAGAGAAAGGGTTTAGAGACTCCTGCAAACACACATCAGTTTAACTCTGTACCTTGAACGCACACATTGAAGACCGTTCAGTTAGGTTGTTCCGTTTTGGTTTTAGAAGCAGATATTTCTCCAAACCGCGTATTCTCCCATTCACTCTGGCATATCAAAACGCAGCTCAGAGAAGCAACGAGCTTCTCACTCTCTCAATCTAGAGGCAGATTCAACATTCTTAGGTAAGCGAACACATAGTAGAGCAGTCTGAAGGATACGTTCGTTTTGTGTTTTAGACGTAGATTTACTGCTATTTGGGAAATGCTTGCATTAGGCTGGGAAAATGCGTTTTCCGCTTCTTCAGAGAACGGGTTTAGAAACTCCTGCAAACACACATCAGTTTACCTCTGTATGTTGAAAGCACACATTGAGGACCGTTCTGTTAGGTTGTTCCGTTTGGCTTTTAGAAGCAGATATTTCTCCAAACCGGGTTTTCTCCCATTCACTCTGGCATATCAAAACGCAGCTCCGAGAAGCAACGTGCTTCTCACTCTGTCAATCTAGAGGCAGATTCAACTCCCTTAGGTAAGCGAACACCCAGCAGAGCACTCTGAAGGATACGTTCGACTTGTGTTTTAGACGGAGATTTACAGCTATTTGGAAATGCTTGCATTTGGCTGGGAAATAGCGTTTTCCGCTTCTTCACAGAAAGGATTTAGAAACTCCTGCAAACACACATCAGTTTAACACTGTAGGTTGAACGCACACATTGAAGGCCGTTCTGTTAGGTTGCTCCGTTTTGGATTTAGAATCAGATATTTCTCCAAACCGCGTTTACTCCCTTTCACTCTGGCATATCAAAACTCAGCTCCAAGAAAAACGGGCTTCTCACTCTCTGAATCTAGAGGCAGATTCAACTCCCTTAGGTAAGCGAACACCCAGCAGAGCAGTCTGAAGGATATGTTCGTTTTGTGTTTTACACGGAGATTTACAGCTATTTGGGAAATGCTTGCATTTGGCTGGGAAATAGCTTTTTTGCTTCTTCACAGAAAGGGTTTAGAAACTTTTGCAAACACACATCAGTTTAACTCTGTAAGTTGAACGCACACGTTGAAGGCCGTTCTGTTAGGTTGCTCCGTTTTGGTTTTAGAAGCAGATATTTCTCCAAACGGCGTTTACTACCATTCACACTGGCATATCAAAACGCAGCTCCGAGAAGCAACGTGCTTCTCACTCTCTGAATCTAGAGGCAGATTCAACTCCCTTAGGTAAGCGAACACCCAGCAGAGCGATCTGAAGGATACATTCGTTTCGTGTGTTAGACGGAGATTTACAGCTATTTGGGAAATGCTTGCATTCGGCTGGAAAATAGCGTTTTCCGCTTCTTCACAGAAAGAATTGAGAAACTCCTGCAAACACACATCAGTTTATCTCTGTAGGTTGAACGCACACATTGAAGTCCGTTCTGTTAGGTTGCTCCGTTTTGGTTTTCGAAGCAGATATTTCTTCAAACCACTTTTACTCACATTCACTCTGGCATATCAAAACGGAGCTCAGAGAAGAAACGGGCTTCTCACTCTCTGAATCTAGAGGCAGATTAAACTCCCTTAGGTAAGCGAACACCCAGCAGAGCAGTCTGAAGGTTACGTTCATTTTGTGTTATATACGGAGATTTACAGCTATTTGGGAAATGCTTACAAATGGCTGGGAAAATGTGCTTTCCGCTTCTTCACAGAAAGTGTTTAGAAACTCCTGCAAACCCACATAAATTTATCTCTGTAAGTTGAACGCACACATTGAAGGCCGTTCTGTTAGGTTGTACCGTTTTGGTTTTAGAATCAGATATTTCTTCATACCGCGTTTACTCCCATTCACTCTGGCGTATCAAAACCCAGCTCCGAGAAGAAACGTGCTTCTCACTCTCTGAATCTAGAGGCTGATTCAACTCCCTTAGGTATGAAAACACCCAGCAGAGCAGTCTGAAGGATACGTTCGTTTTGTGTTTTAGAAGGAGATTTACAGCTATTTGGGAGATGCTAGCATTTTGCTGGGAAATAGCGATTTTTGCTTCTTCACAGAAAGGGTTTAGAAACTTCTGCAAACACACATCAGTTCAACTCTGTATGTTGAACGCACACATTGAAGGCCGTTCTGTTAGGTTGCTCCGTTTTGGTTTTAGAATCAGATATTTCTCCAAACCGCGTTTACTCTTTTTCACTCTGGCATATCAAAACTGACCTCCAAGAAAAAACGGGCTTCTCACTCTCTGAATCTAGAGGCAGATTCAACTCCCTTAGGTAAGCGAACACCCAGCTGAACAGTCTGAATGATACGTTCGTTTTGTGTTTTAGACGGAGATTTCCAGCTATTTAAGAAATGCTTGCATTTGCCTGGGAAAATGCGTTTTCCGCTTCTTCACAGAAAGGGTTTAGAAACTCCTGCAAACTCCTATCCGTTTAACCCTTTAAGTTGAACGCACACATTGAAGGCCGTTCTGTTTGGTTGCTCCGTTTTGGTTTTAGAAGCAGATATTTCTCCAAACCGCGTTTACTCCCATTCACTCTGGCATATCAAAACCCAGCTCCGAGAAGCAACGTGCTTCTCACTCTCTGAATCTCGAGGCAGATTGAACTCCCTTAGGTAAGCGAACACCCAGCACAGCAGTCTGAAGGATACGTTCATTTTGTGTTTTAGACGGAGATTTACAACTATTTCGGAAATGCTTGCATTTGGCTGGGAAAATGCGTTTTCCGCTTCTTCAGAGAAAGGGTTTAGAAACTGCTGCAAACACACATCAGTTGAACTCTGTAAGTTGAACGGACACAGTGAAGGCCGTTTTGTTAGGTTGCTCCGTTTTGGTTTTAGAAGCAGATATTTCTCCAAACCGCGTTTACTCTTTTTCACTCTGGCATATCAAAACTGAGCTCCAAGAAAAAACGGGCTTCTCACTCTCTGAATCTAGAGGCAGATTCAACTCCCTTAGGTAAGCGAAAACCCAGCTGAACAGTCTGAATGATACGTTCGTTTTGTGTTTTAGACGGAGATTTATAGCTATTTGGGAAATGCTTGCATTTGGCTGGGAATTAGCTTTTTTGCTTCTTCACAGAAAGGGTTTAGAAACTCCTTCAAACACACATCACTTTAACTCTGTGAGTTGAACGCACACATTGAAGGCCGTTCTGTTAGGTTGCTCCGTTTTGGTTTTAGAAGCAGATATTTCTCCAAACGGCGTTTACTCCCATTCACTCTGGCATATAAAAACGCAGCTCCGAGAAGCAACGTGCTTCTCTCTCTCTGAATCTAGAGGCAGATTCAACTCCCTTAGGTAAGCGAACACCCAGCAGGGCAGTCTGAAGGATACATTCGTTTCGTGTTTTAGACGGAGATTTACAGCTATTTGGGAAATGCTTGCATTGGGATGGGAAAATGCTTTTTCCGCTTGCTCACAGAAAGTGTTTAGAAACTTCTGCAAACACACATCAGTTTAACTCTGTAAGTTGAACGCACACATTGAAGGCCGTTCTGTTAGGTTGCTCCCTTTTGGTTTTAGAATCAGATATTTCTCCAAACCGCGTTTACTCTTTTTCACTCTGGCATATCAAAACTCAGCTCCAAGAAAAAACGGGCTTCTCACTCTCTGAATCTAGAGGCAGATTCAACTCCCTTAGGTAAGCGAACACCCAGCAGAGCAGTCTGAAGAATATGTTCGTTTTGTGTTTTAGACGGAGATTTACAGCTATTTGGGAAATGCTTGCATTTGGCTGGGAAATAGCTTTTTTCTTCTTCAAAGAAAGCCTTTAGAAATTCCTGCAAACACCTATCAGTTAAACTCTTTAAGGTGAACGCACACATTGAAGGCCGTTCTGTTAGGTTGCTCCGTTTTGTTTTTAGAAACAGATATTTCTCCAAACCGCGTTTACTCTTTTTCACTCTGGCGTATCAAAACGCAGCTCCGAGAGGAAACGTGCTTCTCACTCTCTGAATCTAGAGGCTGATTCAACTCCCTTAGGTATGAAAACACCCAGCAGAGCAGTCTGAAGGATACGTTCGTTTTGTGTTTTAGAAGAAGATTTACAGCTATTTGGGAGATGCTAGCATTTTGCTGGGAAATAGCGTTTTTTGCTTCTTCACAGAAAGGGTTTAGAAACTTCTGCAAACACACATCAGTTTAACTCTGTATGTTGAACGCACACCTTGAAGGCCGTTCTGTTAGGTTGCTCCGTTTTGGTTTTAGAATCAGATATTTCTCCAAACCGCGTTTACTCTTTTTCACTCTGGCATATCAGAACTGAGCTCCAAGAAAAAACGGGCTTCTCACTCTCTGAATCTAGAGGCAGATTCAACTCCCTTACGTAAGCGAACACCCAGCAGGGCAGTCTGAAGGATACATTCGTTTCGTGTTTTAGACGGAGATTTACAGCTATTTGAGAAATGCTTGGATTTGGCTGGGAAATAGCTTTTTTCTTCTTCACAGAAAGCCTTTAGAAACTCCTGCAAACACCTATCAGTTAAACTCTTTAAGGTGAACGCACACATTGAAGGCCGTTCTGTTAGGTTGCTCCGTTTTGTTTTTAGAAACAGATATTTCTCCAAACCGCGTTTACTCCCATTCACTCTGGCATATCAACACGCAGCTCCGAGAAGCAACAAGCTTCTCACTCTCTGAATCTAGAGGCAGATACACCTTTCTTAGGTAAGCGAACACCCAGCAGAGTAGTTTGAAGGATACGTTCGTTTTGTGTTTTAGACGTAGATTTACAGCTATTTGGGAAATGCTTGCATTTTGCTGGGAAATAGCGTTTTTTGCTTCTTCACAGAAAATGTTTAGAAACTCCTGCAAACACACATCAGTTTACCTCTGTAAGTTGAACGCACACATTGAAGGCCGTTCTGTTAGGTTGCTCCGTTTTGGTTTTAGAAGCCGATATTTCTCCAAACCGCG
The DNA here is from genome assembly GCF_049354715.1 of Callithrix jacchus. Taxonomy (NCBI): domain Eukaryota; kingdom Metazoa; phylum Chordata; class Mammalia; order Primates; family Cebidae; genus Callithrix; species Callithrix jacchus. The sequence continues at coordinate 60,611,814 of NC_133503.1, read as the reverse complement.
TTTACAACCATTCACTCTGGCATATCAAAACGCAGCTCCGAGAAGCAAAGTGCCTCTCACTCTCTGAATCTAGAGGCAGATTCAACTTTCTTAGTAAGCGAACACCCAGCAGAGCAGTCTGAAAAATACGTTCATTTTGTGTTTTAGACGGAGATTTAAAACTATTTGGGAAATGCTTGCATTTGGCTGGGAAAATGCGTTTCCACTTCTTCAGAGAAAGGGTTTAGAAACTCCTGAAAACACACATCAGCTTAACTCTGTAAGTTGAACGCCCACCTTGAAGACCGTTCTGTTAGGTTGTTCCGTTTTGGTTTTAGAAACAGATATTTCTCCAAACCGCGTTTTCTCCCATTCACTCAGGCATATCAAAACGCAGCTCCGAGAAGCAACGGGCTTCTCACTCTCTGAATCTAGAGGCAGATTCAACTTCCTTAGGTAAACGAACACCCAGCAGAGCAGTCTGAAGGATACGTTCGTTTTGTGTTTTTGACGGAGATTTAAAGCTATTTGGGAAATGCATGCATTTGGCTGCGAATTAGCGTTTTCCGCTTCTTCAGAGAAAGGGTTTAGAAACTCCTGCAAACACATTTCAGTTTAACTCTGTAAGTTGAACGCACACATTGAAGACCGTTCTGTTAGGTTGTTCCATTTTGGTTTTAGAAGCAGATATTACTCCAAACGGCGTTTTCTCCCATTCACTCTGGCATATCAAAACGCAGCTCCGAGAAGCAACGTGCTTCTCACTGTCTCAATCTAGAGGCAGATTCAACTCCCTTAGGTAAGCGAACACCCAGCAGAGCAGTCTGAAGGATACGTTCGATTTGTGTTTTAAACGTAGATTTACAGCTATTTGGGAAATGCTTGCATTTGGCTGGGAAATAGCTTTTTTGCTTCTTCACAGAAAGGGTTTAGAAACTCCTGCAAACACACATCAGTTTAACTCTTTAATTGGAACGCACACATTGAAGGCCGTTCTGTTAGTTTGCTCCGTTTTGGTTTTAGAAGCAGATATTTCTCCAAACCGCGTTTACTCCCATTCACTCTGGCATATCAAAACGCAGCTCCGAGAAGCAACGTGCTTCTCACTCTCTGAATCTAGTGGCAGATTCAACTTTCTTAGGTAAGCGAACACCCAGCAGAGCAGTCTGAAGGTTACGTTCGTTTTGTGTTTTAGACGTAGATTTACAGCTATTTGTGAAATGCTTGCATTTTGCTGGGAAAAAGCGTTTTCTGCTTCTTCACAGAAAATGTTTAGAAACTCCTGCACACACACATCAGTTTAACTCTGTAAGTTGAACGCACACATTGAAGGCCGTTCTGTTAGGTTGCTCCGTTTTATTTTTAGAAGCAGATATTTCTCCAAACCGCGTTTACTCCTGTTCACTCAGGCATATCAAAACGCAGCTCCGAGAAGCAACGTGCTTCTCACTCTCTGAATCTAGAGGCAGATTGAACTCCCTTAGGTAAGCGAACACCCAGCAGAGCAGTCTGAAGCATACGTTCATTTTGTGTTCTAGACGGAAATTTACAGCTATTTGGGAAATGCTTGCATTTGGCTGGGAAAATGCGTTTTCCGCTTTTTCAGAGAAAGGGTTTAGAAACTCCTGCAAACACACATCAGTTTAGCTCTGTAAGTTGAACGGACGCATTGAAGGCCGTTCTGTTAGGTAGCTCCGTTTTGGTTTTAGAAGCTGATATTTCTCCAAACCGCGTTTACTCCTATTCACTCTGGCATATCAAAACGCAGCTCCGAGAAGCAACATGCTTCTCACTGTCTGAATCTAGAGGCAGATTGAACTCCCTTAGGTAAGCGAACACCCAGCAGAGCAGTCTGAATGATACATTCGTTTCGTGTTTTAGACGGAGATTTACAGCTATTTGGGAAATGCTTGCAATTGGCTGGGAAAATGCTTTTTCCGCTTCTTCACAGAAAGGGTTTAGAAACTCCTGCAAACACCTATCAGTTTAACCCTATAAGTTGAACGCACACATTGAAGGCCGTTCTGTTAGGTTGCTCCGTTTTGGTTTTAGAAGCAGATATTTCTCCAAACCGCCTTTACTCCCATTCACTCTGGCATATCTAAACGCAGCTCGGAGAAGCAACGTGCTTCTCACTCTCTGAATCTAGAGGAAGATTGAACTCCCTTAGGTAAGCGAACACCCAGCAGAGCAGTCTGAAGGATACGTTCATTTTGTGTTCTAGACGGAGATTTACAACTATTTGGGAAATGCTTGCATTTGGCTGGGAAAATGCGTTTTCCGCTTCTTCAGAGAAAGGGTTTAGAAACTCCTGCAAACACACATCAGTTTAACTCTGTAAGTTGAACGCACACATTGAAGACCGTTCTGTTAGGTTGTTCCGTTTTGGTTTTAGAAGCAGATATTTCTCCAAACCGCGTTTACTCTTATTCACTCTGGCATATCAAAACGCAGCTCCGAGAATCAACGGGCTTCTCACTCTCTGAATCTAGTGGCAGATTCAACTTTCTTAGGTAAGCGAACACCCAGCAGAGCAGTCTGAAGGATGCGTTCGTTTTGTGTTTTAGACGGAAATTTACAGCTATTAGGGAAATGCTTGCATTTGGCTGGGAAAATGCGTTTTCCGATTCTTCAGAGAAAGGTTTATAAACTCCTGCAAACACACATCAGTTTAACTCTGTAATTTGAACGCACACATTGAAGACCGTTTAGTTAGGTTGTTCCGTTTTGGTTTTAGAATCAGATATTTCTCCAAACAGCGTTTTCTCCCATTCACTCTGGCATATCAAAACGCAGCTCCGAGAAGCAACGTGCCGCTCACTCTCTCAATCTAGAGGCAGATTCAACTCCCTTAGGTAAGCGAACACCCAGCAGAGCAGTCTGAAGTATACGTTCGATTTGTGTTTTAAACGTAGATTTACAGCTATTTGGGAAATGCTTGCATTTGGCTGGGAAATAGCTTTTTTGCTTCTTCACAGAAAGGGTTTAGAAACTCCTGCAAACACACATCAGTTTAACTCTTTAATTGGAACGCACACATTGAAGGCCGTTCTGTTAGTTTGCTCCGTTTTGGTTTTAGAAGCAGATATTTCTTCAAACCGCGTTTACTCCCATTCACTCTGGCATATCAAAACGCAGCTCCGAGAAGCAACGTGTTTCTCACTCTCTCGATCTAGAGGCAGATTCAACTCCCTTAGGTAAGCGAATACCCAGCAGAGCAGTCTGAAGGATACGTTCGATTTGTGTTTTAGACGGAGATACACAGCTATTTGGGAAATGCTTGCATTTGGCTGGGAAATAGCTTTTTTGCTTCTTCACAGAAAGGGTTTAGAAACTCCTGCAAACACACATCCGTTTAACTCTGTAAGTTGAACGAACACATTGAAGGCCGTTCTGTTAGGTTTCTCCGTTTTTGTTTTAGAAGCAGATATTTCTCCAAACCGCGTTTACTCCCATTCACTCTGGCATATCAAAACGCAGTTCCGAGAAGCAACGTGCTTCTCACTCTCTCAATCTAGAGGCAGATTCAACTCCCTTAGGTAAGCGAACACTTTGCAGAGCAGTCTGAAGGATACGTTCGTTTCGTGTTTTAGACGGAGATTTACAGCTATTTTGGAAATGCTTGCATTTTGCTGGGAAAATGCTTTTTCCACTTCTTCACAGAAAGGGTTTAGAAACTCCTGCAACAACACATCAGTTTAACTCTATAAGTTGAACGCACACATTGAAGGCCGTTCTGTTAGGTTGCTCCGTTTTGGTTTAGAAGCAGATATTTCTCCAAACCGCGTTTACTTTCATTCACTCTGGCATATCAAAACGCAGCTCCAAGAAGCAACGGGCTTCTCACTCTCTGAATCTAGAGGGAGATTCAACTTTCTTAGGTAAGCGAACACCCAGCAGAGCAGTCTGAAGGATACGTTCGTTTTGTGTTTTAGACGTAGATTTACAGCTATTTGGGAAATGCTTGCATTTGGCTGAAAAATAGCGTTTTCCGCTTCTTCACAGAAAGAATTGAGAAACTCCTGCAAACACACATCAGTTTATCGCTGTAGGTTGAATGCACACATTGAAGGCCGTTGTGTTAGGTTGCTCCGTTTTGGTTTTAGAAGCAGATATTTCTCCAAACCGCGTTTACTCCCTTTCACTCTGGCATATCAAAACGCAGCTCCGAGAAGCAACTTGTTTCTCACTCTCTGAATCTAGAGGCAGATTGAACTCCCTTAGGTAACAGAACACCCAGCAGAGCAGTCTGAAAGATACGTTCGTTTTGTGTTTTAAACGGAGATTTCCAGCTATTTTGGCAGTGCTTGCATTTGGCTGGGAAAATGCGTATTCCGCTTCTTCACAGAAAGTGTTTAGAAACTCCTGCAAACCAACGTCACTTTAACTCTGTAAGTTGAACGCACACATTGAAGGCCGTTCTGTTAGGTTGCTCCTTTTTGGATGTAGAAGCAGATATTTCTCCAAACCGGGTTTACTCCCATTCACTCTGGCATATCAAAACGCAGCTCCGAGAAGCAACGGGCTTCTTACTTTCTGAATCTAGAGGCAGATTCAACTCCCTTATGTAAGCGAACACCCAGCAGAGCAGTCTGAAGGATACGTTCGTTTTGTGTTTTAGACGTAGATTTACAGCTATTTGGGAAATGCTTGCATTTTGCTGGGAAATAGCGTTTTTTGCTTCTTCACAGAAAATGTTTAGAAACTCCTGCAAACACACATCAGTTTACCTCTGTAAGTTGAACGCACACATTGAAGGCCGTTCTGTTAGGTTGCTCCGTTTTGGTTTTAGAAGCCGATATTTCTCCAAACCGCGTTTACTACCATTCACTCTGGCATATCAAAACGCAGCTCCGAGAAGCAAAGTGCCTCTCACTCTCTGAATCTAGAGGCAGATTCAACTTTCTTAGGTAAGCGAACACCCAGCAGAGCAGTCTGAAAAATACGTTCATTTTGTGTTCTAGACGGAGATTTAAAACTATTTGGGAAATGCTTGCATTTGGCTGGGAAAATGCGTTTCCACTTCTTCAGAGAAAGGGTTTAGAAACTCCTGCAAACACACATCAGCTTAACTCTGTAAGTTGAACGCCCACCTTGAAGACCGTTCTGTTAGGTTGTTCCGTTTTGGTTTTAGAAACAGATATTTCTCCAAACCGCGTTTTCTCCCATTCACTCAGGCATATCAAAACGCAGCTCCGAGAAGCAACGGGATTCTCACTCTCTGAATCTAGAGGCAGATTCAACTTCCTTAGGTAAACGAACACCCAGCAGAGCAGTCTGAAGGATACGTTCGTTTTGTGTTTTTGACGGAGATTTAAAGCTATTTGGGAAATGCATGCATTTGGCTGAGAATTAGCGTTTTCCGCTTCTTCAGAGAAAGGGTTTAGAAACTCCTGCAAACACATTTCAGTTTAACTCTGTAAGTTGAACGCACACACTGAAGACCGTTCTGTTAGGTTGTTCCATTTTGGTTTTAGAAGCAGATATTACTGCAAACGGCGTTTTCTCCCATTCACTCTGGCATATCAAAACGCAGCTCCGAGAAGCAACGTGCTTCTCACTGTCTCAATCTAGAGGCAGATTCAACTCCCTTAGGTAAGCGAACACCCAGCAGAGCAGTCTGAAGGATACGTTCGATTTGTGTTTTAAACGTAGATTTACAGCTATTTGGGAAATGCTTGCATTTGGCTGGGAAATAGCTTTTTTGCTTCTTCACAGAAAGGGTTTAGAAACTCCTGCAAACACACATCAGTTTAACTCTTTAATTGGAACGCACACATTGAAGGCCGTTCTGTTAGTTTGCTCCGTTTTGGTTTTAGAAGCAGATATTTCTCCAAACCGCGTTTACTCCCATTCACTCTGGCATATCAAAACGCAGCTCCGAGAAGCAACGTGCTTCTCACTCTCTGAATCTAGTGGCAGATTCAACTTTCTTAGGTAAGCGAACACCCAGCAGAGCAGTCTGAAGGATACGTTCGTTTTGTGTTTTAGACGTAGATTTACAGCTATTTGTGAAATGCTTGCATTTTGCTGGGAAAAAGCGTTTTCTGCTTCTTCACAGAAAATGTTTAGAAACTCCTGCACACACACATCAGTTTAACTCTGTAAGTTGAACGCACACATTGAAGGCCGTTCTGTTAGGTTGCTCCGTTTTATTTTTAGAAGCAGATATTTCTCCAAACCGCGTTTACTCCTGTTCACTCTGGCATATCAAAACGCAGCTCCGAGAAGCAACGTGCTTCTCACTCTCTGAATCTAGAGGCAGATTGAACTCCCTTAGGTAAACGAACACCCAGCAGAGCAGTCTGAAGGATAAGCTCATTTTGTGTTTTAGACGGAAATTTACAGCTATTTGGGAAATGCTTGCATTTGGCTGGGAAAATGCGTTTTCCGCTGCTTCACAGAAAGGGTTTAGAAACTCCTGCGAACACATATCAGTTGAACTCTGTAAGTTGAACGCACGCATTGAAGGCCGTTCTTTTAGGTTGCTCCGTTTTGGTTTTAGAAGCTGATATTTCTCCAAACCGCGTTTACTCCCATTCACTCTGGCATATCTAAACGAAGCTCCGAGAAGCAACATGCTTTTCACTCTCTGAATCTAGAGGCAGATTCAACTCCCTTAGGTAAGCAAACACCCAGCAGAGCAGTCTGAATGATACATTCGTTTCGTGTTTTAGACGGAGATTTACAGCTATTTGGGAAATGCTTGCATTTGGCTGGGAAAATGCTTTTTCCGCTTCATCACAGAAAGTGTTTAGAAACTCCTGCAAACACCTATCCGTTTAACTCTTTAAGTTGAACACACACTTTGAAGGCCGTTCTGTTAGGTTGCTCCGTTTTGGTTGTAGAAGCAGATATTTCTCCAAACCGCGTTTACTGCCGTTCACTCTGGCATATCAAAACGCAGCTCCGAGAAGCAACGTGCTTCTCACTCTCTGAATCTAGAGGCAGATTGAACTCCCTTAGGTAAGCGAACACCCAGCAGAGCAGTCTGAAAAATACGTTCATTTTGTGTTTTAGACAAAGATTTACAACTATTTGGGAAATGCTTGCATTTGGCTGGGAAAATGCGTTTTCCGCTTCTTCAGAGAAAGGGTTTATAAACTCCGGCAACAACACATCAGTTTAACTCTGTAAGTTGAACGCACACATTGAAGACCGTTCTGTTAGGTTTTTCCGATTTGGTTTTAGAAGCAGATATTTCTCCAAACCGCGTTTTCTCCCATTCACTCTGGCATATCAAAACGGAGCTCCGAGAAGCAACGTGCTTCTCACTCTCTCAATCTAGAGGCAGATTCAACTCCCTTAGGTAAGCGAACACCCAGCAGAGCAGTCTGAAAAATACGTTCGTTTCGTGTTTTAGATGGAGATTTACAGCTATTTGGGAAATGCTTGCATTTGGCTGAAAAATAGCGTTTTCCGCTTCTTCACAGAAAGGATTTAGAAACTCATGCAAACACACATCAGTTTAACACTGTAGGTTGAACGCACACATTGAAGGCCGTTATGTTAGATTGCTCCGTTTTGGATTTAGAATCAGTTATTTCTCCAAACCGCGTTTACTCCGTTTCATTTTGGCATATCAAAACTCAGCTCCAAGAAAAAACGGGCTTCTCACTCTCTGAATCTAGAGGCAGATTCAAGTCCCTTAGGTAAGCGAACACCCAGCAGAGCATTCTGAATGATACATTCGTTTCGTGTTTTAGACGGAGATTTACAGCTATTTTGGAAATGCTTGCATTTGGCTGGGAAAATGCTTTTTCCGCTTCATCACAGAAAGGGTTTAGAAACTCCTGCAAACACCTATCAGTTTACCTCTTTAAGTTGAACGCACACATTGAAGGCCGTTCTGTTAGGTTTCTCCGTTTTGGTTTTAGAAGCAGATATTTCTCCAAACCGCGTTTACTCCCATTCACTCTGGCATATCAAAACGCAGCTCCGAGAAGCAATGTGCTTCTCACTCTCTCAATCTAGAGGCAGATTCAACTCCCTTAGGTAAGCGAACACCCAGCAGAGCAGTCTGAAGGATACGTTCGTTTCTTGTTTTAGACGGAGATTTACAGCTATTTGGGAAATGCTTGCATTTTGCTGGGAAAATGCTTTTACCACTTCTTCACAGAAATGGTTTAGAAACTCCTGCAACAACACATCAGTTTAACTCTATAAGTTGAACGCACACATTGAAGGCCGTTCTGTTAGGTTGCTCCGTTTTGGTTTTAGAAGCAGATATTTCTCCAAACCGCGTTTACTCCCATTCACTCTGGCATATCAAAACGCAGCTCCAAGAAGAAACGGGCTTCTCACTCTCTGAATCTAGAGGGAGATTCAACATTCTTAGGTAAGCGAACACCCAGCAGAGCAGTCTGAAGGATACGTTCGTTTTGTGTTTTAGAGGTAGATTTACAGCTATTTGTGAAATGCTTGCATTTTGCTGGGAAATAGCGTTTTTTGCTTCTTCACAGAAAATGTTTAGAAACTCCTGCAAACACACATCAGTTTAACTCTGTAAGTTGAACGCACACATTGAAGGCCGTTCTGTTAGGTTGCTCCGTTTTGGTTTTAGAAGCAGATATTTCTCCAAACCGCGTTTTCTCTCATTCACTCTGGCATATCAAAACGCAGCTCCGAAAAGCAACGTGCTTCTCACTCTCTGAATCTAGAGGCAGATTGAACTCCCTTAGGTAAGCGAACACCCAGCAGAGCAGTCTGAAGGATACGTTCATTTTGCGTTTTACACGGAGATTTACAGCTATTTGGGAAATGCTTGCATTTGGCTGGGAAAATGCGTATTTCGCTTCTTCAGAGAAAGTGTTTAGAAACTCCGGCAAACATACATCAGTTTACCTCTGTACGTTGAACGCACACATAGAAGAACGTTCTGTTAGGTTGTTCCGTTTTGGTTTTAGAAGCAGATATTTCTCCAAACCGCGTTTTGTCTCATTCACTCTGGCATATCAAAACGCAGCTCCGAGAAGCAACGTGCTTCTCACTCTCTCAATCTAGAGGCAGATTCCACTCCCTTAGGTAAAAAAACACCCAGCAGAGCAGTCTGAAGGATACGTTCGTATTGTGTTTTAGACGGAGATTTACAGCTATTTGGGAAATGCTTGCATTTGGCTGGAAAATAGCGTTTTCCGCTTCTTCACAGGAAGAATTGAGAAACTCCGGCGAACACAAATCAGTTTATCTCTGTAGGTTGAACGCACACATTGAAGGCCGTTTTGTTAGGTTGCTCCGTTTTGGTTTTAGAAGCAGATATTTCTCCAAACCGCGTTTACTCCCTTTCACTCTGGCATATCAAAACGCAGCTCCGAGAAGCAACGGGCTTCTCACTCTCTGAATCTAGAAGCAGATTCAACTCCCTTAGGTAAGCGAACACCCAGCAGAGCAGTCTGAAGGATACGTTCGTTTTGTGTTTTAGACGTAGATTTACAGATATTTGGGAAATGCTTGCATTTTGCTGGGAAATAGCGTTTTTTGCTTCTTCACAGAAAATGTTTAGAAACTCCTGCAAACACACATCAGTTTAACTCTGTAAGTTGAACGCACACATTGAAGGCCGTTCTGTTAGGTTGCTCCGTTTTGGTTTTAGAAGCAGATATTTCTCCAAACCGCGTTTACTACCATTCACTCTGGCATATCAAAACGCAGCTCCGAGAAGCAACGTTATTTTCACTCTCTGAATCTAGAGGCAGATTCAACTCCCTTAGGTAAGCGAACACCCAGCAGTGCAGTCTGAAGGATACGTTCGATTTGTGTTTTAGACGGAGATTTACAGCTATTTGGGAAATGCTTGCATTTGGCTGGGAAATAGCGTTTTCCGCTTCTTCACAGAAAAAATTTAGAAACTCCTGCAAACACACATCAGTTTAACACTGTAGGTTGAACGCACACATTGAAGGCCGTTCTGTTAAGTTGCTCCGTTTTTGATTTAGAATCAGATATTTCTCCAAACCGCGTTTACTCCCTTCACTCTGGCATATCAAAATTCAGCTCCAAGAATAAACGGGCTTCTCACTCTCTGAATCTAGAGGCAGATTCAACTCCCTTAGGTAAGCGAACAAAAAGCAGAGCAGTCTGAAGGATACGTTCGTTTTGTGTTTTAGACGGAGATTTACAGCTATTTGGGAAATTCTTGCATTTGGCTGGGAAAATGCGTTTTCCGCTTCTTCACAGAAATAGTTTAGAAACTCCTGCAAACACACATCAGTTTAACTCTGTAAGTTGAACGCACACATTGAAGGCCGTTCTGTTAGGTTGCTCCGTTTTGGTTTTAGAATCAGATATTTCTCCAAACCGCGTTTACTCTTTTTCACTCTGGCATATCAAAACTCAGCTTCAAGAAAAAACGGGCTTCTCACTCTCTGAATCTAGAGGCAGATTCAACTCCCTTAGGTAAGCGAACAAAAAGCAGAGCAGTCTGAAGGATACGTTCGTTTTGTGTTTTAGACGGAGATTTACAGCTATTTGGGAAATTCTTGCATTTGGCTGGGAAAATGCGTTTTCCGCTTCTTCACAGAAATAGTTTAGAAACTCCTGCAAACACACATCAGTTTAACTCTGTAAGTTGAACGCACACATTGAAGGCCGTTCTGTTAGGTTGCTCCGTTTTGGTTTTAGAATCAGATATTTCTCCAAACCGCGTTTACTCTTTTTCACTCTGGCATATCAAAACTCAGCTTCAAGAAAAAACGGGCTTCTCACTCTCTGAATCTAGAGGCAGATTCAACTCCCTTAGGTAAGCGAACACCCAGCTGAGCAGTCTGAATGATACGTTCGTTTTGTGTTTTAGACGGAGATTTCCAGCTATTTAAGAAATGCTTGCATTTGGCTGGGAAATAGCTTTTTTGCTTCTTCACAGAAAGGGTTTAGAAACTCCTGCAAACACACATCAGTTTAACTCTGTAAGTTGAACTCACACATTGAAGGCCGTTCTGTTAGGTTGCTCCGTTTTGGTTTTAGAAGCAGATATTTCTCCAAACGGGGTTTACTCCCATTCACTCTGGCATATCAAAACGCAGCTCCGAGAAGCAACGTGCTTCTCACTCTCTGAATCTAGATGCAGATTCAACTCCCTTAGGTAAGCGAACACCAAGCAGGGCAGTCTGAAGGATACATTCGTTTCGTGTTTTAGACGGAGATTTACAGCTATTTTGGAAATGCTTCCATTTGGCTGGGAAAATGCTTTTTCCGCTTCTTCACAGAAAGGGTTTAGAAACTCCTGCAAACACACATCAGTTTAACTCTGTAAGTTGAACACACGCATTGAAGGCCGTTCTGTTAGGTAGCTCCGTTTTGGTTTTAGAAGCAGATATTTCTCCAAACCGCGTTTACTCCCATTCACTCTGGCATATCAAAACGCAGCTCCGAGAAGCAACGGGCTTCTCACTCTCTGAATCTAGAGGAAGATTCACCTTTCTTAGGTAAGCGAACACCCAGCAGAGCAGTCTGAAGGATACGTTCGTTTTGTGTTTTACACGTAGATTTACAGCTACTTGGGAAATGCTTGCATTTGGCTGGGAAAATGCGTTTTCCGCTTCTTCAGAGAAAGGGTTTAGAAACTCCTGCAAACACACATCAGTTTAACTCTGTAGGTTGAACGCACACATTGAAGGCCGTTCTGTTAGGTTGCTCCGTTTCGGTTTTAGAAGCAGATGTTTCTCCAAACGGCGTTTACTCCCTTTCACTCTGGCATATCAAAACTCAGCTCCAAGAAAAAACGGGCTTCTCACTCTCTGAATCTAGACGCAGATTCAACTCCCTTAGGTAAGCGAACACCCAGCAGAGCAGTATGAATGATACATTCGTTTCGTGTTTTAGACGGAGATTTACAGCTATTTGGGAGATGCTAGCATTTTGCTGGGAAATAGCGTTTTTTGCTTCTTCACAGAAAGGGTTTAGAAACTTCTGCAAACACACATCAGTTTAACTCTGTATGTTGAACGCACACATTGAAGGCCGTTCTGTTAGGTTGCTCGGTTTACGTTTTAGAAGCAGATATTTCTCCAAACCGCGTTTACTCCCATTGACTCTGGCATATCAAAACGCAGCTCCGAGAAGCAACGTGCTTCTCACTCTCTGAATCTAGAGGCAGATTCAACTCCCTTAGGTAAGCGAACACCCACCTGAGCAGTCTGAAAAATACGTTCATTTTGTGTTTTAGACGGAGATTTACAACTATTTGGGAAATGCTTGCATTTGGCTAAGAAAATGCGTTTCCGCTTCTTCAGAGAAAGGGTTTATAAACTCCTGCAAACACACATCAGTTTAACCCTGTAAGTTGAACGCCCACCTTGAAGACCGTTCTGTTAGGTTGTTCCGTTTTGGTTTTAGAAGCAGATATTTCTCCAAACCGCGTTTACTCCCATTCACTCTGGCATATCAAAACGCAACTCCGAGGAGCAACGGGCTTCTCACTCTCTGAATCTAGCGGCAGATTCAACTTTCTTAGGTAAGCCAACACCCAGCAGAGCAGTCTGAAGGATACGTTCGTTTTGTGTTTTAGACGTAGATTTACAGCTATTTGGGAAATGCTTGCATTTTGCTGGGAAATAGCGTTTTTTGCTTCTTCACAGAAAATATTTAGAAACTTCTGCAAATACACATCAGTTTAACTCTGTAAGTTGAACGCACACATTGAAGGCCGTTCTGTTAGGTTGCTCCGTTTACGTTTTAGAAGCAGATATTTCTCCAAACCGAGTTTACTCCCATTAACTCTGGCATATCAAAACGCAGCTCCGAGAAGCAACGGGCTTCTCACTCTCTGAATCTAGAGGCAGATTGAACTCCCTTAGGTAAGCGAATACCCAGCAGAGCAGTCTGAAAAATAAGTTCATTTTGTGTTTTAGTCGGAGATTTACAACTATTTGGGAAATGCTTGCATTTGGCTGGGAAAATGCGTTTCCGATTCTTCAGAGAAAGGGTTTAGAAACTCCTGCAAACACACATCAGTTTAACTCTGTAATTTGAACGCCCACCTTGAAGACCGTTCTGTTAGGTTGTTCCGTTTTCGTTTTAGAAGCAGATATTTCTCCAAACCGCGTTTTCTCCCATTCACTCTGGCATAGCAAAACGCAGCTCCGAGAAGCAACGGGCTTCTCACTCTCTGAATCTAGAGGCAGATTCAACTCCCTTAGGTAAGCGAACACCCAGCAGAGCAGTCTGAAGGATACGTTCGATTTGTGTTTTTGACGGAGATTTACAGCTATTTGGAAAATGCTTGCATTAGGCTGCGAATTAGCGTTTTCCGCTTCTTCAGAGAAAGGGTTTCGAAACTCCTGCAAACACACGTCAGTTTAACTCTGTAAGTTGAACGCACACATTGAAGACCGTTCTGTTAGGTTGTTCCGTTTTGGTTTTAGAAGCAGATATTTCTCCAAACCGCGTTTTCTCCCATTCACTCTGGCATATCAAAACGCAGCTCCGAGAAGCAACGTGCTTCTCACTCTCTCAATCTAGAGGCAGATTCAACTCCCTTAGGTAAGCGAACACCCAGCAGAGCAGTCTGAAGGATACGTTCGATTTGTGTTTTAAACGTAGATTTACAGCTATTTGGGAAATGCTTGCATTTGGCTGGGAAATAGCTTTTTTGCTTCTTCACAGAAAGGGTTTAGAAACTCCTGCAAACACACATCAGTTTAACTCTTTAATTTGAACGCACACATTGAAGGCCGTTCTGTTAGTTTGCTCCGTTTTGGTTTTAGAAGCAGATATTTCTCCAAACCGCGTTCACTCCCATTCACTCTGGAATATCAAAACGCAGCTCCGAGAAGCAACGGGCTTCTCACTCTCTTAATCTAGTGGCAGATTCAACTTTCTTAGGTAAGCGAACACCCAGCAGAGCAGTCGGAAGGATACGTTCGTTTCGTGTTTTAGACGTAGATTTACAGCTATTTGGGAAATGCTTGCATTTTGCTGGGAAATAGCGTTTTCTGCTTCTTCACAGAAAATGTTTAGAAACTCCTGCAAGCACACATCAGTTTAACTCTGTAAGTTGAACGCACACATTGAAGGCCGTTCTGTTAGGTTGCTCCGTTTTGGTTTTAGAAGCTGATATTTCTCCAAACCGCGTTTACTCCCATTCACTCTGGCATATCAAAACGCAGCTCCGAGAAGCAACATGCTTCTCACTGTCTGAATCTAGAGGCAGATTCAACTCCCTTAGGTAAGCGAACACCCAGCAGAGCAGTCTGAATGATACATTCGTTTCGTGTTTTAGACGTAGATTTACAGCTATTTGGGAAATGCTTGCATTTGGCTGGGAAACTGCTTTTTCCGCTTCTTCACAGAAAGGGTTTAGAAACTCCTGCAAACACCTATCAGTTTAACCCTTTAAGTTGAACGTACACATTGAAGGCCGTTTTGTTAGGTTGCTCCGTTTTGGTTTTAGAAGCAGATATTACTCCAAACCGCGTTTACTCCCATTCACTCTGGCATATCAAAACGCAGCTCGAAGAAGCAACGTGCTTCTCACTCTCTGAATCTAGAGGCAGATTGAACTCCCTTAGGTAAGCGAACACCCAGCAGAGCAGTCTGAAGGATAGGTTCATTTTGTGTTTTAGACGGAGATTTACAACTATTTGGGAAATGCTTGCATTTGGCTGGGAAAATGCGTTTTCCGCTTCTTCAGAGAAAGGGTTTTGAAACTCCTGCAAACACACATCAGTTTAACTCTGTAAGTTGAACGCACACATTGAAGACCGTTCTGTTAGGTAGTTCCGTTTTGGTTTTAGAAGCAGATATTTCTCCAAACCGCGTTTTCTCCCATTCACTCTGGCATATCAAAACGCAGCTCCGAGAAACAACGTGCTTCTCACTCTCTGAATCTAGAGGCAGATATAACTCCCTTAGGTAAGCGAACACCCAGCAGAGCAGTCTGAAGGATACGTTCGATTTGTGTTTTAAACGGAGATTTACAGCTATTTGGGAAATGCTTGCATTTTGCTGGGAAATAGCGTTTTTTGCTTCTTCACAGAAAATGTTTAGAAACTCCTGCAAACACACATCAGTTTCACACTGTAGGTTGAACGCACACATTGAAGGCCGTTCTGTTTAGTTGCTCCGTTTTGGATTTAAAATCAGATATTTCTCCAAACCGCGTTTACTCCCTTTCACTCTGGCATATCAAAATTCAGCTCCAAGAAAAAACGGGCTTCTCACTCTCTGAATCTAGAGGCAGATTCAACTCCCTTAGGTAAGCGAACAAACAGCAGAGCAGTCTGAAGGATACGTTCGTTTTGTGTTTTAGACGGAGATTTCCAGCTAATTAAGAAATGCTTGCATTTGGCTGGGAAAATGCGTTTTCCGCTTCTTCACAGAAAGAGTTTAGAAACTCCTGCAAACACACATCAGTTTACCTCTGTAAGTTGAACGCACCCATTGAAGGCCGTTCTGTTAGGTTGCTCCGTTTTGGTTTTAAAAGCAGATATTTCTTTAAACGGCGTTTACTCCCATTCACTCTGGCATATCAAAACGCAGCTCCGAGAAGCAACGTGCTTCTCACTCTCTGAATCTAGAGGCAGATTGAACTCCCTTAGGTAAGCGAACACCCAGCAGAGCAGTCTGAAGGATACGTTCATTTTGAGTTTTACACGGAGATTTACAGCTATTTGGGAAATGCTTGCATTTGGCTTGGAAAATGCGTATTTCGCTTCTTCAGAGAAAGTGTTTAGAAACTCCTGCAAACATACATCAGTTTAACTCTGTACGTTGAACGCACACATGGAAGACCGTTCTGTTAGGTTGTTTCGTTTTGGTTTTAGAAGCAGATATTTCTCCAAACCGCGTTTATTCCCATTAACTCTGGCATATCAAAACGCAGCTCCGGGAAGCAACGTGCTTCTCACTCTCTGAATCTAGTGGCAGATTCAACTTTCTTAGGTAAGCGGACACCCAGCAGAGCACTCTGAAGGATACGTTCGTTTTGTGTTTTAGACGTAGATTTACAGCTATTTGGGAAATGCTTGCATTTTGCTGGGAAATAGCGTTTTCCGCTTCTTAAGAGAAAGGGTTTAGAAACTCCTGCAAACACACATCAGTTTACCTCTGTAGGTTGAACGCACACGTAGAAGGCCGTTCTGTTTGGTTGCTCCGTTTCGGTTTTAGAAGCAGATATTTCTCCAAACGGCGTTTACTCCCTTTCACTCTGGCATATCAAAACTCAGCTTCAAGAAAAAACGGGCTTCTCACTCTCTGAATCTAGAGGCAGATTCAACTCCCTTAGGTATGAAAACACCCAGCAAAGCAGTCTGAAGGATACATTCGTTTCGTGTTTTAGACGGAGATTTACAGCTATTTGGGAAATGCTTGCATTTGGCAGGGAAAATGCGTTTTCCGCTGCTTCAGAGAAAGGGTTTAGAATCTCCTGCAAACACACATCAGTTTAGCTCTGTAAATTGAACGCACGCATTGAAGGCCGTTCTGTTAGGTAGCTCCGTTTTGGTTTTAGAAGCTGATATTTCTCCAAACCGCGTTTAGTCCCATTCACTCTTGCATATCAAAACGCAGCTCCGAGAAGCAACATGCTTCTCACTCTCTGAATCTAGAGGCAGATTCAACTCCCTTAGGTGATCGAACACCCAGCAGAGCAGTCTGAATGATACATTCGTTTCGTGTTTTAGACGGAGATTTACAGCTATTTGGGAAATGCTTGCATTTGGCTGAAAAAATGCTTTTTCCGCTTCTTCACAAAAAGGGTTTAGAAACTCCTGCAAACACACATCAGTTTAACCCTTAAAGTTGAACGCACACATTGAAGGCCGTTCTGTTAGGTTGCTCCGTTTTGGTTTTAGAAGCAGATATTTCTCCAAACCGCGTTTACTCCCATTCACTCTGGCATATCAAAACGCAGCTCGGAGAAGCAACCTGCTTCTCACATTCTGAATCTAGAGGCAGATTGAACTCCCTTAGGTAAGCGAACACCCAGCAGAGCAGTCTGAAAAATACGTTCATTTTGTGTTTTAGACGGAGATTTACAACTATTTGGGAAATGCTTGCATTTGGCTGGGAAAATGCGTTTTCCGCTTCTTCAGAGAAAGGGTTTAGAAACTCCTGCAAACACACATCAGTTTAACTCTGTAAGGTGAACGCACACATTGAAGGCCGTTCTGTTAGGTTGCTCCGTTTTGGTTTTAGAAGCAGACATTTCTCCAAACGGCGTTTACTCCCATTCACTCTGGCATAACAAAACGCACCTCCGAGAAGCAACGTGCTTCTCACTCTCTTAATCTAGAGGCAGATTCAACTCCCTTAGGTAAGCGAACACCCAGCAGAGCAGTCTGAAGGATACGTTCGTTTTCTGTTTTACACATAGATTTACAGCTACTTGGGAAATGCTTGCATTTGGCTGGGAAAATTCATTTTCCGCTCCTTCAGAGAAAGGGTTTAGAAACTTCTGCAAACACACATCAGTTTAACTCTTTAGGTTGAACGCACACATTGAAGGCCGTTCTGTTAGGTTGCTCCGTTTCGGTTTTAGAAGCAGATATTTCTCCAAATGGCGTTTACTCCCGTTCACTCTGGCATATCAAAACTCAGCTCCAAGAAAAAACGGGCTTCTCACCCTCTGAATCTAGAGGCAGATTCAACTCCCTTAGGTAAGCGAACACCCAGCAGAGCAGTCTGAAGGATATGTTCGTTTTGTGTTTTACACGTAGATTTACAGCTACTTGGGAAATGCTTGCATTTGGCTGGGAAAATGCGTTTTCCGCTTCTTCAGAGAAAGGGTTTAGAAACTCCTGCAAACACACATCAGTTAAACTCTGTAGGTTGAATGCACACATAGAAGGCCGTTCTGTTAGGTTGCTCCGTTTCGGTTTTAGAAGCAGATATTTCTCCAAACGGCGTTTACTATTTTTCATTCTGGCATATCCAAACTCAGCTCCAAGAAAAAACAAGCTTCTCACTCTCTGAATCCAGAGGCAGATTCAACTCCCTTAGGTAAGAAAACACCCAGCAGAGCAGTCTGAAGAATATGTTCGTTTTGTGTTTTAGACGGAGATTTACAGTTATTTGAAAAATGCTTGCATTTCGCTGGGAAATAGCTTTTTTCTTCTTCACCGAAAGCGTTTAGAAACTCCTGCAAACACCTATGAGTTTAACTCTTTAAGTTGAACGCACACATTGAAGGCCGTTCTGTTAGGTTGCTTTGTTTTGTTTTTAGAAACAGATATTTCTCCAAACCGCGTTTACTCCCATTCACTCTGGCATATCAAAACGCAGCTCCGAGAAGCAACGGGCTTCTCACTCTCTGAATCTAGAGGCAGATACAACTTTCTTAGGTAAGCGGACACCCAGCAGAGTAGTTTGAAGGATACGTTCGTTTTGTGTTTTAGACGTAGATTTACAGCTATTTGGGAAATGCTTGCAATTTGCTGGAAAATAGCGTTTACTGCTTATTCACAGAAAACGTTTAGAAACTCCTGCAAACACACATCCGTTTAACTCTGCAAGTTGAACGCACACATTGAAGGCCGTTCTGTTAGATTCCTCCGTTTTGGTTTTAGAAGCAGATATTTCTCCAAACCGCGTTTTCTCCCATTCACTCTGGCATATCAAAACGCAGCTCAGAGAAGCAACGTGCTTCTCACTCTCTGAATCTAGAGGCAGATTGAACTCCCTTAGGTAAGCGAACACCCAGCATAGCAGTCTGAAGGATACGTTCATTTTGCGTTTTACACGGAGATTTACAGCTATTTGGGAAATGCTTGCATTTGGCTGGGAAAATGCGTATTTCGCTTCTTCAGAGAAAGTGTTTAGAAACTCCTGAAAACATACATCAGTTTAGTTCTGTAAGTTGAACGCACACATTGAAGGCCGTTCTGTTAGGTTGCTCCGTTTTGGTTTTAGAATCAGATATTTCTCCAAACCGTGTTTACTACCTTTCACTCTGGCATGTCAAAACGCAGCTCCGAGAAGCAACGGGCTTCTGACTCTGAATCTAGAGGCAGATTGAACTCCCTTAGGTAAGCGAATACCCAGCAGAGCAGTCTGAAGGATATGTTCGTTTTGTGTTTTAGACGGAGATTTACAGCTATTTGGGACATGCTTGTATTAGGCTGGGAAATAGCGTTTTCCGCTTCTTCACAGAAAGGGTTTAGAAACTCGTGCAAACACACATCAGTTTACCTCTGTAAGTTGAACGAAAACATTGAAGGCCGTTCTCTTAGGTTGCTCCGTTTTGGTTTTAGAAGCAGATATTTCTCAAAACCGCGATTACTCCCATTCACTCTGGCATATCAAAACGAAGCTCCGAGAAGCAACGGGCGTCTCACTCTCTGAATCTAGAAGCAGATTCAACTCCCTTAGGTAAGCGAAAACCCAGCAGAGCAGTCTGAAGGATACGTTCGTTTTGTGTTTTAGACGGAGATTTACAGCTATTTGGGAGATGCTAGCATTTTGCTGGGAAATAGCGTTTTTTGCTTCTTCACAGAAAGGGTTTAGAAACTTCTGCAAACACACATCAGTTTATCTCTGTATGTTGAACGCACACATTGAAAGCCATTCTGTTAGGTTACTCCGTTTTGGTTTTAGAAGCAGATATTTCTCCAAACCGCGTTTAGTCCCGTTCACTCTGGCATATCAAAACGCAGCTCCGAGAAGCAACGTGCTTCTCACTCTCTGAATCTAGAGGCAGATTGAACTCCCTTAGGTAAGCGAACAAACAGCAGAGCAGTCTGAAGGATACGTTCGTTTCGTGTTTTAGACGGAGATTTACAACTATTTGGGAAATACTTGCATTTGGCTGGGAACATGCGTTTTCCGCTTCTTCACAGAAAGTGTTTAGAAACTCCAGCAAACACACATCACTTTAACTCTTTAAGTTGAACGCACACATTGAAGGCCGTTCTGTTAGGATGCTCCGTTTTGGTTTTAGAAGCAGATATTTCTCCAAACCGCGTTTACTCCCATTCACTCTGGCATATCAAAACGCAGCTCCGAGAAGCAACGGGTTTCTCACTTTCTGAATCTAGTAACAGATTCACCTTTCTTAGGTAAGCGACCACCCAGCAGAGCAGTCTGAAGGATACGTTCGTTTTGTGTTTTAGACATTGATTTACAGCTATTTTTGAAATGCTTGCATTTTGCTGGGAAATAGCGTTTTCTGCTTCTTCAAAGAAAGGGTTTAGAAACTCCTGCAAACACACATCAGTTTAGCTCTGTACGTTGAAGGCACACATTGAAGGCCGTTGTGTTAGGTTGCTCCGTTTTGGTTTTAGAAGCAGATATTTCTCCAAACCGCGTTTACTCCCGTTCACTCTGGCATATTAAAACGCAGCTCCGAGAAGCAACGTGCTTCTCACTCTCTGAATCTAGAGGCAGATTGAACTCCCTTAGGTAAGCGAACACCCAGCAGAGCAGTCTGAAGGATACGTTCGTTTTGTGTTTTAGACCTAGATTTACAGCTATTTGGGAAATGCTTGCATTTTGCTGGGAAATAGCGTTTTCTGCTTCTTCACAGAAAATGTTTAGAAACTACTGCAAAGACACATCAGTTTAACTTTGTAAGATGAACGCACACATTGAAGGCCGTTCTGTTAGGTTGTTCCGTTTTGGTTTTAGAGGCAGATATTTCTCCAAACCGCGTTTACTCCCATTCACTCTGGCTTATCAAAACGCAGCTCCAGAAGAAACGTGCTTCTCACTCTCTGAATCTAGAGGCTGATTCAACTCCGTTAGGTATAAAAACACCCAGCAGAGCAGTCTGAAGGATACGTTCGTTTTGTGTTTTAGACGGAGATTTACACGTATTTGGGAAATGCTTGCATTTGGCTGGAAAATAGCGTTTTCCGCTTCTTCACAGAAAGAATTGAGAATCTCCTGCAAACACACATCAGTTTATCTCTGTAGGTTGAACGCACACATAGAAGGCCGTTGTGTTACTTTGCTCCGTTTTGGTTTTAGAAGCAGATATTTCTCCAAACCGCGTTTACTCCCTTTCACTCTGGCATATCAAAACGCAGCTCCGAGAAGCAACTTGTTTCTCACTCTCTGAATCTAGAGGCAGATTGAACTCCCTTAGGTAACAGAACACCCAGCAGAGCAGTCTGAAAGATACGTTCGTTTTGTGTTTTAAACGGAGATTTCCAGCTATTTTGGCAGTGCTTGCATTTGGCTGGGAAAATGCGTATTCCGCTTCTTCACAGAAAGGGTTTAGAAACTCCTGCAAACCAACGTCACTTTAACTCTGTAACTTGAACGCACACATTGAAGGCCGTTCTGTTAGGTTGCTCCGTTTTGGTTTTAGATGCAGATATTTCTCCAAACGGCGTTTACTCCCATTCACTCTGGCATGTCAAAACGCAGCTCCGAGAAGCAACGGGCTTCTGACTCTCTGAATCTAGAGGCAGATTGAACTCCCGTAGGTAAGCGAATACCCAGCAGAGCAGTCTGAAGGATACGTTCGTTTTGTGTTTTAGACGGAGATTTACAGCTATTTGGGACATGCTTGCATCAGGCTGGGAAATAGCGTTTTTTCTTCTTCACAGAAAGGGTTTAGAAACTCCTGGAAACACACATCTGTTTAACTCTGTAAGTTGAACGCACACATTGAAGGCCGTTCTGTTAGGTTGCTCCGTTTTGGTTTTAGATGCAGATATTTCTCCAAACGGCGTTTACTCCCATTCACTCTGGCATGTCAAAACGCAGCTCCGAGAAGCAACGTGCTTCTCACTCTCTGAATCTAGAAGCAGATACAACTTTCTTAGGTAAGCGAACACCCAGCAGAGTAGTTTGAAGGATACGTTCGTTTTGTGTTTAAGACGTAGATTTACAGCTATTTGGGAAATGCTTGCATTTGGCTGGAAAATAGAGTTTTCTGCTTCTTCACAGAAAGAATTGAGAAACTCCTGCAAACACACATCAGTTTATCTCTGTAGGTTGAACGCACACTTTGAAGGCCGTTGTGTTAGGTTGCTCCGTTTTGGTTTTAGAAGCAGATATTTCTCCAAACCGCGTTTACTCCCTTTCACTCTGGCATATCAAAACGCAGCTCTGAGAAGCAACGGGCTTCTCACTCTCTGAATCTAGAAGCAGATTCAACTTTCTTAGGTAAGCGAACACCCAGCAGAGCAGTCTGAAGGATACGTTCGTTTTGTGTTTTAGACGGAGATTTACAGCTATTTGGGAGATGCTAGCATTTTTCTGGGAAATAGCGTTTTTTGCTTCTTCACAGAAAGGGTTTAGAAACTCCTGGAAACACACATCTGTTTAACTCTGTAAGTTGAACGCACACATTGAAGGCCGTTCTGTTAGGTTGCTCCGTTTTGGTTTTCGAAGCAGATATTTCTTCAAACCGCTTTCACTCCCATTCACTCTGGCATATCAAAACGGAGCTCCGAGAAGAAACGGGCTTCTCACTCTCTGGATCTAGAGGCAGATTCAACTCCCTTAGGTAAGCGAACACCCAGCAGAGCAGTCTGAAGGTTACGTTCATTTTGTGTTATACACGGAGATTTACAGCTATTTGGGAAGTGCTTGCAATTTGCTGGGAAATAGCGTTTTCTGCTTCTTCACAGAAAATGTTTAGAAACTCCTGCAAACACACATCAGTTTAGCTCTGCAAGTTGAACGCACACATTGAAGGCCGTTCTGTTAGGTTACTCCCTTTTGGTTTTAGAAGCAGATATTTCTCCAAACCGCGTTTACTCCGGTTCACTGTGCCATAATAAAACGCAGCTCAGAGAAGCAACGTGCTTCTCACTCTCTGAATCTAGAGGCAGACTGAACTCCCTTAGGTAAGCGAACACCCAGCAGAGCAGTCTGAAGGATACGTGCCTTTTGTGTTTTAGACGGAGATTTACAGCTATTTGGGAAATGCTTGCATTTGGCTGGGAAAATGCGTTTTCCGCTTCTTCAGAGAAAGGGTTTAGAAACTCCTGCAAACACACATCAGTTTAGCTCTTTAAGTTGAACGCACACATTGAAGACCGTTCTGTTAGGTTGCTCCGATTTGGTTTTAGAAGCAGATATTTCTCCAAACCGCGTTTTCTCCCATTCACTCTGGCATATCAAAATGCAGCTCCGAGAAGCAACGTGCTTCTCACTCTCTCAATCTAGAGGCAGATTCAACTCCCTTAGGTAAGAAAACACCCAGCAGAGCAGTCTGAAGGTTACGTTCATTTTGTGTTATACACGGAGGTTTACAGCTATTTGGGAAATGCTTGCAAGTGGCTGGGAAAATGTGCTTTTTGCTTCTTCACAGAAAGGGGTTAAAAACTCCTGCAAACACACATAAATTTATCTCTGTAAGTTGAACGCAAACATTGAAGGCCGTTCTGTTAGGTTGTTCCGTTTTGGTTTTAGAAGCAGATATTTCTCCAAACCGCGTTTACTCCCATTGACTCTGGCGTATCATAACGCAGATCCGAGAAGAAACGTGCTTTTCACTCTGAATCTAGAGGCTGATTCAACTCCCTTAGTTATGAAAACACCCAGCAGAGCAGTCTGAAGGATACGTTCGTTTTGTGTTTTAGACGTAGATTTACAACTATTTGGGAAATGCTTGCATTTGGCTGAAAAATAGCGTTTTCCGCTTCTTCACAGAAAGAATTGAGAAACTCCTGCAAACACACATCAGTTTAGCTCTTTAAGTTGAACGCACACATTGAAGGCCGTTGTGTTACTTTGCTCCGTTTTGGTTTTAGAAGCAGATATTTCTCCAAACCGTGTTTACTCCCTTTCACTCTGGCATATCAAAACGCAGCTCCGAGAAGCAACTTGTTTCTCACTCTCTGAATCTAGAGGCAGATTGAACTCCCTTAGGTAACAGAACACCCAGCAGAGCAGTCTGAAAGATACGTTCGTTTTGTGTTTTAAACGGAGATTTCCAGCTATTTTGGCAGTGCTTGCATTTGGCTGGGAAAATGCGTATTCCGCTTCTTCACAGAAAGTGTTTAGAAACTCCTGCAAACCAACGTCACTTTAACTCTGTAAGTTGAACGCACACATTGAAGGCCGTTCTGTTAGGTTGCACCGTTTTGGATTTAGAAGCAGATATTTCTCCAAACCGGGTTTACTCCCATTCACTCTGGCATATCAAAACGCAGCTCCGAGAAGCAACGGGCTTCTTACTTTCTGAATCTAGAGGCAGATTCAACTCCCTTAGGTAAGCGAACACCCAGCAGAGCAGTCTGAAGGATACGTTCGTTTTTTGTTTTAGACGTAGATTTACAGCTATTTGGGAAATGCTTGCATTTTGCTGGGAAATAGCGTTTTTTGCTTCTTCACAGAAAATGTTTAGAAACTCCTGCAAACACACATCAGTTTACCTCGGTAAGTTGAACGCACACATTGAAGGCCGTTCTGTTAGGTTGCTCCGTTTTGGTTTTAGAAGCCGATATTTCTCCAAACCGCGTTTACTACCATTCACTCTGGCATATCAAAACGCAGCTCCGAGAAGCAACGTGCCTGTCACTCTCTGAATCTAGAGGCAGATTCAACTTTCTTAGGTAAGCAAACACCCAGCAGAGCAGTCTGAAAAATACGTTCATTTTGTGTTCTAGACGGAGATTTATAACTATTTGGGAAATGCTTGCATTTGGCTGGGAAAATGCGTTTCCACTTCTTCAGAGAAAGTGTTTAGAAACTCCTGCAAACACACATCAGCTTAACTCTGTAAGTTGAACGCCCACCTTGAAGACCGTTCTGTTAGGTTGTTCCGTTTTGGTTTTAGAAACAGATATTTCTCCAAACCGCGTTTTCTCCCATTCACTCAGGCATATCAAAACGCAGCTCCGAGAAGCAACGGGCTTCTCACTCTCTGAATCTAGAGGCAGATTCAACTTCCTTAGGTAAACGAACACCCAGCAGAGCAGTCTGAAGGATACGTTCGTTTTGTGTTTTTGACGGAGATTTAAAGCTATTTGGGAAATGCATGCATTTGGCTGCGAATTAGCGTTTTCCGCTTCTTCAGAGAAAGGGTTTAGAAACTCCTGCAAACACATTTCAGTTTAACTCTGTAAGTTGAACGCACACATTGAAGACCGTTCTGTTAGGTTGTTCCATTTTGGTTTTAGAAGCAGATATTACTCCAAACGGCGTTTTCTCCCATTCACTCTGGCATATCAAAACGCAGCTCCGAGAAGCAACGTGCTTCTCACTGTCTCAATCTAGAGGCAGATTCAACTCCCTTAGGTAAGCGAACACCCAGCAGAGCAGTCTGAAGGATACGTTCGATTTGTGTTTTAAACGTAGATTTACAGCTATTTGGGAAATGCTTGCATTTGGCTGGGAAATAGCTTTTTTGCTTCTTCACAGAAAGGGTTTAGAAACTCCTGCAAACACACATCAGTTTAACTCTTTAATTGGAACGCACACATTGAAGGCCGTTCTGTTAGTTTGCTCCGTTTTGGTTTTAGAAGCAGATATTTCTCCAAACCGCGTTTACTCCCATTCACTCTGGCATATCAAAACGCAGCTCCGAGAAGCAACGTGCTTCTCACTCTCTGAATCTAGTGGCAGATTCAACTTTCTAAGGTAAGCGAACACCCAGCAGAGCAGTCTGAAGGATACGTTCGTTTTGTGTTTTAGACGTAGATTTACAGCTATTTGTGAAATGCTTGCATTTTGCTGGGAAAAAGCGTTTTCTGCTTCTTCACAGAAAATGTTTAGAAACTCCTGCACACACACATCAGTTTAGCTCTGTAAGTTGAACGGACGCATTGAAGGCCGTTCTGTTAGGTAGCTCCGTTTTGGTTTTAGAAGCTGATATTTCTCCAAACCGCGTTTACTCCCATTCACTCTGGCATATCAAAACGCAGCTCCGAGAAGCAACATGCTTCTCACTGTCTGAATCTAGAGGCAGATTGAACTCCCTTAGCTAAGCGAACACCCAGCAGAGCAGTCTGAATGATACATTCGTTTCGTGTTTTAGACGGAGATTTACAGCTATTTGGGAAATGCTTGCATTTGGCTGGGAAAATGCTTTTTCCGCTTCTTCACAGAAAGGGTTTAGAAACTCCTGCAAACACCTATCAGTTTAACCCTTTAAGTTGAACGCACACATTGAAGGCCGTTCTGTTAGGTTGCTCCGTTTTGGTTTTAGAAGCAGATATTTCTCCAAACCGCGTTTACTCCCATTCACTCTGGCATATCTAAACGCAGCTCGGAGAAGCAATGTGCTTCTCACTCTCTGAATCTAGAGGAAGATTGAACTCCCTTAGGTAAGCGAACACGCAGCAGAGCAGTCTGAAGGATACGTTCATTTTGTGTTCTAGACGGAGATTTACAACTATTTGGGAAATGCTTGCATTTGGATGGGAAAATGCGTTTTCCGCTTCTTCAGAGAAAGGGTTTAGAAACTCCTGCAAACACACATCAGTTTAACTCTGTAAGTTGAACGCACACATTGAAGGCCGTTCTGTTAGGTTGCTCCGTTTTGGTTTTAGAAGCAGATATTTCTCCAAACCGCGTTTACTCCCATTCACTCTGGCATATCTAAACGCAGCTCCGAGAAGCAACGTGCTTCTCACTCTCTGAATCTAGAGGCAGATTGAACTCCCTTAGGTAACCGAACACCCAGCAGAGCAGTCTGAAGGATACGTTCATTTTGCGTTTTACACGGAGATTTACAGCTATTTCGGAAATGCTTGCATTTGGCTGGGAAAATCCGTATTTCGCTTCTTCAGAGAAAGTGTTTAGAAACTCCGGCAAACATACATCAGTTTAACTCTGTACGTTGAACGCACACATTGAAGACCGTTCTGTTAGGTTGTTCCGTTTTGGTTTTAGAAGCAGATATTTCTCCAAACCGCGTTTTCTCCCATTCACTCTGGCATATCACAACGCAGCTCCGAGAAGCAACGTGCTTCTCACTCTCTCAATCTAGAGGCAGATTCAACTCCCTTAGGTAAGAAAACACCAAGCAGAGCCGTCTGAAGGATAGGTTCGTTTTATGTTTTAGACGGAGATTTACAGCTATTTGGGAAATGCTTGCATTTGGCTGGAAAATAGCGTTTTCCGCTTCTTCACAGAAAGAATTGAGAAACTCCTGCGAACACAAATCAGTTTATCTCTGTAGGTTGAACGCACACATTGAAGGCCGTTGTGTTAGGTTGCTCCGTTTTGGTTTTAGAAGCAGATATTTCTCCAAACCGCGTTTACTCCCTTTCACTCTGGCATATCAAAACGCAGCTCCGAGAAGCAACGGGCTTCTCACTCTCTGAATCTAGAAGCAGATTCAACTCCCTTAGGTAAGCGAACACCCAGCAGAGCAGTCTGAAGAATACGTTCGTTTTGTGTTTTAGACGTAGATTTACAGCTATTTGGGAAATGCTTGCATTTTGCTGGGAAATAGCGTTTTTTGCTTCTTCACAGAAAATGTTTAGAAACTCCTGCAAACACACATCAGTTTATCTCTGTAAGTTGAACGCACACATTGAAGGTCGTTCTGTTAGGTTGCTCCGTTTTGGTTTTAGAAGCCGATATTTCTCCAAACCGCGTTTACTCCCTTTCACTCTGGCATATCAAAATTCAGCTCCAAGAAAAAACGGGCTTCTCACTCTCTGAATCTAGAGGCAGATTCAACTCCCTTAGGTAAGCGAACAAACAGCAGAGCAGTCTGAAGGATACGTTCGTTTTGTGTTTTAGACGGAGATTTACAGCTATTTGGGAAATTCTTGCATTTGGCTGGGAAAATGCGTTTTCCACTTCTTCACAGAAATAGTTTAGAAACTCCTGCAAACACACAGCAGTTTAACTCTGTAAGTTGAACGCACACATTGAAGGCCGTTCTGTTAGGTTGCTCCGTTTTGGTTTTAGAAGCAGATATTTCCCCAAACGGCGTTTACTCCCATTCACTCCGGCATATCAAAACGCAGCTCCGAGAAGCAACGTGCTTCTCTCTCTCTGAATCTAGAGGCAGATTCAACTTTCTTAGGTAAGCGAACACCCAGCAGGGCAGTCTTAAGGATACATTCGTTTCGTGTTTTAGACATAGATTTACAGCTATTTGGGAAATGCTTGCATTTGGCTGGGGAAATGCTTTTACCGCTTCTTCAGAGAAAGGGTTTAGAAACTCCTGCAAACACACATCAGTTTAACTCTGTAAGATGAACATACGCATTGAAGGCCGTTCTGTTACGTAGCTCCGTTTTGGTTTTAGAAGCAGATATTTCTCCAAACCGCGTTTACTCCCATTCACTCAGGCATATCAAAACGCAGCTCCGAGAAGCAACGTGCTTCTCACTCTCTGAATCTAGAGGCAGATTCAACTCCCTTAGGTAAGCGAACACCCAGCAGAGCAGTCTGAAGGATACGTTCGTTTTGTGTTTTACACGTAAATTTACAGCTACTTGGGAAATGCTTGCATTTGGCTGGGAAAATGCGATTTCCGCTTCTTCAGAGAAAGAGTTTGGAAACTCCTGCAAACACACATCAGTTTAACTCTGTAGGTTGAACGCACACATTGAAGGCCGTTCTGTTAGGTTGCTCCGTTTCGGTTTTAGAATCAGATATTTCTCCAAACCGCGTTTACTCTTTTTCACTCTGGCATATCAAAACTCAGCTCCAAGAAATAACGGGCTTCTCACTCTCTGAATCCAGAGGCAGATTCAACTCCCTTAGGTAAGGGATCACCCAGCAGAGCAGTCTGAAGAATATGTTCGTTTTGTGTTTTAGACGGAGATTTACAGTTATTTGGGAAATGCTTGCATTTGGCTGGGAAATAGCTTTTTTCTTCTTCACAGAAAGCGTTTAGAAACTCCTGCAAATACCTATCAGTTAAACTCTTTAAGGTGAACGCACACATTGAAGGCTGTTCTGTTAGGTTGCTCCGTTTTGTTTTTAGAAACAGATATTTCTCCAAACCGCGTTTACTCCCATTCACTCTGGCATATCATAACGCAGCTCCGAGAAGCAACGTGCTTCTCACTCTCTGAATCTAGAAGCAGATACAACTTTCTTAGGTAAGCGAACACCCAGCAGAGTAGTTTGAAGGATACGTTCGTTTTGTGTTTAAGACGTAGATTTACAGCTATTTGGGAAATGCTTGCATTTGGCTGGAAAATAGAGTTTTCCGCTTCTTCACAGAAAGAATTGAGAAACTCCTGCAAACACACATCAGTTTATCTCTGTAGGTTGAACGCACACTTTGAAGGCCGTTGTGTTAGGTTGCTCCGTTTTGGTTTTAGAAGCAGATATTTCTCCAAACCGCGTTTACTCCCTTTCACACTGGCATATCAAAACGCAGCTCCGAGAAGCAACGGGCTTCTCACTCTCTGAATCTAGAAGCAGATTCAACTTTCTTAGGTAAGCGAACACCCAGCAGAGCAGTCTGAAGGATACGTTCGTTTTGTGTTTTAGACGGAGATTTACATCTATTTGGGAGATGCTAGCATTTTTCGGGAAATAGCGTTTTTTGCTTCTTCACAGAAAGGGTTTAGAAACTCCTGGAAACACACATCAGTTTAACTCTGTAAGTTGAACGCACACATTGAAGGCCGTTCTGTTAGGTTGCTCCGTTTTGGTTTTTGAAGCAGATATTTCTTCAAACCGCTTTCACTCCCATTCACTCTGGCATATCAAAACGGAGCTCCGAGAAGAAACGGGCTTCTCACTCTCTGAATCTAGAGGCAGATTCAACTCCCTTAGGTAAGCGAACACCCAGCAGAGCAGTCTGAAGGTTACGTTCATTTTGTGTTATACACGGAGATTTACAGCTATTTGGGAAATGCTTGCAATTTGCTGGGAAATAGCGTTTTCTGCTTCTTCAAAGAAAATGTTTAGAAACTGCTGCAAACACATATCAGTTTAACTCTGCAAGTTGAACGCACACATTGAAGGCCGTTCTGTTAGGTTACTCCCTTTTGGTTTTAGAAGCAGATATTTCTCCAAACCGCGTTTACTCCGGTTCACTGTGGCATATCAAAACGCAGCTCAGAGAAGCAACGTGCTTCTCACTCTCTGAATCTAGAGGCAGATTGAACTCCCTTAGGTAAGCGAACACCCAGCAGAGCAGTCTGAAGGATACGTTCCTTTTGTGTTTTAGACGGAGATTTACAGCTATTTGGGAAATGCTTGCATTTGGCTGGGAAAATGCGTTTTCCGCTTCTGCAGAGAAAGGGTTTAGAAACTCCTGCAAACACACATCAGTTTAGCTCTTTAAGTTGAACGCACACATTGAAGACCGTTCTGTTAGGTTGCTCCGATTTGGTTTTAGAAGCAGATATTTCTCCAAACCGCGTTTTCTCCCATTCACTCTGGCATATCAAAATGCAGCTCCGAGAAGCAACGTGCTTCTCACTCTCTCAATCTAGAGGCAGATTCAACTCCCTTAGGTAAGAAAACACCCAGCAGAGCAGTCTGAAGGTTACGTTCATTTTGTGTTATACACGGAGGTTTACAGCTATTTGGGAAATGCTTGCAAGTGGCTGGGAAAATGTGCTTTCCGCTTCTTCACAGAAAGGGGTTAAAAACTCCTGCAAACACACATAAATTTATCTCTGTAAGTTGAACGCACACATTGAAGGCCGTTCTGTTAGGTTGTTCCGTTTTGGTTTTAGAAGCAGATATTTCTCCAAACCGCGTTTACTCCCATTCACTCTGGCGTATCAAAACGCAGCTCCGAGAAGAAACGTGCTTTTCACTCTGAATCTAGAGGCTGATTCAACTCCCTTAGTTATGAAAACACCCAGCAGAGCAGTCTGAAGGATACGTTCGTTTTGTGTTTTAGACGTAGATTTACAGCTATTTGGGAAATGCTTGCATTTGGCTGAAAAATAGCGTTTTCCGCTTCTTCACAGAAAGAATTGAGAAACTCCTGCAAACACACATCAGTTTATCGCTATAGGTTGAATGCACACATTGAAGGCCGTTGTGTTACTTTGCTCCGTTTTGGTTTTAGAAGCAGATATTTCTCCAAACCGCGTTTAATACCTTTCACTCTGGCATAACAAAACGCAGCTCCGAGAAGCAACTTGTTTCTCACTCTCTGAATCTAAAGGCAGATTGAACTCCCTTAGGTAAGCGAATTCCCAGCAGAGCAGTCTGAAAAATAAGTTCATTGTGTGTTTTAGACGGAGATTTACAACTATTTGGGAAATGCTTGCATTTGGCTGGGAAAATGCGTTTTCCGCTTCTTCAGAGAAAGGGTTTAGAAACTCCTGCAACAACACATCAGTTTAACTCTGTAAGTTGAACGCACACATTGAAGACCGTTCTGTTAGGTTTTTCCGTTTTGGTTTTAGAAGCAGATATTTCTCCAAACCGCGTTTTCTCCCATTCACTCTGGCATATCAAAACGGAGCTCCGAGAAGCAACGTGCTTCTCACTCTCTCAATCTAGAGGCAGATTCAACTCCCTTAGGTAAGCGAACACCCAGCAGAGCAGTCTGAAAAATACGTTCGTTTCGTGTTTTAGACGGAGATTTACAGCTATTTGGGAAATGCTTGCATTTGGCTGGGAAAATGCTTTTTCCACTTCTTCACAGAAAGGGTTTAGAAACTCCTGCAAAAACACATCAGTTTAACTCTATAAGTTGAACGCACACATTGAAGGCCGTTCTGTTAGGTTGCTCCGTTTTGGTTTTAGAAGCAGATATTTCTCAAAACCGCGTTTACTACCATTCACTCTGGCATATCAAAACGCAGCTCCGAGAAGCAACGTGCTTCTCACTCTCTGAATCTAGAGGCAAATTCAACTCCCTTAGGTAAGCGAACACCCAGCAGTGCAGTCTGAAGGATACGTTCGATTTGTGTTTTAGACGGAGATTTACATCTCTTTGGGAAAGGCTCGCATTTGGCTGGGAAATAGAGTTTTCCGCTTCTTCACAGAAAGGATTTAACAACTCCTGCAAACACACATCAGTTTAACACTGTAGGTTGAACGCACACATTGAAGGCCATTCTGTTAAGTTGCTCCGTTTTGGATTTAGAATCAGATATTTCTCCAAACGGCGTTTACTCTTTTTCACTCTGGCATATCAAAACTCAGCTCCAAGACAAAACGGGCTTCTCACTCTCTGAATCTAGAGGCAGATTCAACTCCCTTAGGTAAGCGAACACCCAGCTGAGCAGTCTGAATGATACGTTCGTTTTGTGTTTTAGACGGAGATTTCCAGCTATTTAAGAAATGCTTGCATTTGTCTGGGAAAATGCGTTTTCCGCTTCTTCACAGAAAGGGTTTAGAAACTCCTGGAAACACACATCAGTTGAACTCTGTAAGTTGAACGCACACAGTGAAGGCCGTTTTGTTAGGTTGCTCCGTTTTGGTTTTAGAAGCAGATATTTCCCCAAACCGCGTTTCCTCCAATATACTCTGGCATATCAAAACGCAGCTCGGAGAAGCAACGTGCTTCTCACTCTCTGAATCTAGAGAAAGATTCGACTCCCTTAGGTAAGCGAACACCAAGCAGGGCAGTCTGAAGGATACATTCGTTTCGTGTTTTAGACGGAGATTTACAGCTATTTGGGAAATGCTTGCATTTGGCTGGGAAAATGCTTTTTCCGCTTCTTCACAGAAAGGGTTTAGAAACTCCTGCAAACACACATCAGTTTAACACTGTAAGTTCAACGCACACATGGAAGGCCGTTCTGTTAGGTTGCTCCGTTTTGGTTTTAGAAGCAGATATTTCTCCAAACCGCGTTTACTCCCATTCACTCTGGCATATCAAAACGCAGCTCCGAGAAGGAACGGGTTTCTCTCTCTCTGAATCTAGAGGCATATTCAACTTTCTTAGGTAAGCGAACTCCCAGCAGAGCAGTCTGAAGGATACGTTCGTTTTGTGTTTTAGACGTAGATTTACAGCTATTTGGGAAATACTTGCATTAGGCTCGGAAAATGCGTTTTCCGCTTCTTCAGAGAAAGGGTTTAGAAACTCCTGCAAACACACATAAGTTTACCTCTGTAAGTTGAAAGCACACATTGAGGACCGTTCTGTTAGGTTTTTCCGTTTGGCTTTTAGAAGCAGATATGTCTCCAAACCGAGTTTTCTCCCATTCACTCTGGCATATCAAAACGCAGCTTCGAGAAGCAACGTGCTTCTCACTCTGTCAATCTAGAGGCAGATTCAACTCCCTTAGGTAAGCGAACACCCAGCAGAGCAGTCTGAAGGATACGTTCGACTTGTGTTTTAGACGGAGATTTACAGCCATTTGGAAATGCTTGCATTTGGCTTTGAAATAGCGTTTTCCGCTTCTTCACAGAAATTATTTAGAAACTCCTGCAAACACACATCAGTTTACCACTGTAGGTTGAACGCACACATTGAAGGCCGTTCTGTTAGGTTGCTCCGTTTTGGATATAGAATCAGATATTTCTCCAAACCGCGTTTACTCCCTTTCACTCTGGCATATCAAAACTCAGCTCCAAGAAAAACGGGCTTCTCACTCTCTGAATCTAGAGGCAGATTCAACTCCCTTAGGTAAGCGAACACCCAGCAGAGCAGTCTGAAGGATATGTTCGTTTTGTGTTTTAGACGGAGATTTACAGCTATTTGGGAAATGCTTGCATTTGGCTGGGAAAATGAGTTTTCCGCTTCTTCAGAGAAAGGGTTTAGAAACTCCTGCAAACACACATCAGTTTAACTCTGTAAGTTGAACGCACGCATTGAAGACCGTTCTGTTAGGTTGTTCCGTTTTGGTTTTAGAAGCAGATATTTCTCCAAACCGCGTTTTCTCCCATTCACTCTGGCATATCAAAACGCAGCTCCGAGAAGCAACGTGCTTCTCACTCTCTCAATCTAGAGGCAGATTCAACTCCCTTAGGTAAGCGAACACCCAGCAGAGCAGTCTGAAGGATACGTTCGATTTGTGTTTTAGACCGAGATTTACAGCTATTTGGGAAATGCTTGCATTTGGCTGGGAAATAGCGTTTTCCGCTTCTTCACAGAAAGGATTTAGAAACTCCTGCAAACACACATCAGTTTAAGACTGTAGGTTGAACGCACACATTGAAGGCCATTCTGTTAGGTTGCTCCGTTTTGGATTTAGAATCAGTTATTTCTCCAAACCGCGTTTACTTTCTTTCACTCTGGCATATAAAAACTCAGCTCCAAGAAAAAACGGGCTTCTCCCTCTCTGAATCTAGAGGCAGATTCAACTCCCTTAGGTAAGCGAACACCCAGCAGAGCTGTCTGAAGGATATGTTCGTTTTGTGTTTTACACGGACATTTACAGCTATTTGGGAAATGCTTGCATTTGGCTGGGAAATAACTTTTTTGCTTCTTCACAGAAAGGGTTTAGAAACTCCTGCAAACACACATCAGTTTAACTCTGTAAGTTGAACGCACACATTGAAGGCCGTTCTGTTAGATTTCTCAGTTTTGGTTTTAGAAGCAGATATTTCTCCAAACGGCGTTTACTCCCATTCACTCTGGCATATTAAAACGCAGCTCCGAGAAGCAACGTGTTTTTCACTCTCTGAATCTAGAGGCAGATTCAACTCCCTTAGGTAAGCGAACACCCAGCAGAGCAGTCTGAAGGATACATTCGTTATGTTTTTTAGACGGAGATTTACAGCTATTTGGGAAATGCTTGCATTTGGCTGGGAAAATGCTTCTTCCGCTTCTTCACAGAAAGGGTTTAGAAACTCCTGCAAACAGACCTCAGTTTAACTCTGTAAGTTTAATGCACGCATTGAAGGCCGTTCTGTTTGGTAGCTCCGTTTTAGTTTTAGAAGCAGATATCTCTCCAAACCGCGTTTACTCCCTTTCACTCTGGCTTATCAAAACGCAGCTCCGAGAAGAAACGTGCTTCTCACTCTCTTAATCTAGAGGCGGATTCAACTCCCTTAGGTAAGAAAACACCCAGCAGACCAGTCTGAATTATACGTTCGTTTTGTGTTTTAGACGGAGATTTACAGCTATTTGGGAAATGCTTGCATTTGGCTGGAAAATAGCGTTTTCCGCTTCTTCACAGAAAGAATTGAGAAACTCCTGCAAACACACATCAGTTTATCTCTGTGGGTTGAACGCACACATTGAAGGCCGTTGTGTTAGGTTGCTCTGTTTTGGTTTTAGAAGCAGATATTTCTCCAAACCGCGTTTACTCCCTATCACTCTGGCATATAAAAACGCAGCTCCGAGAAGCAACGGGCTTCTCACTCTCTGAATCTAGATGCAGATTCAACTTTCTTAGGTAAGCGAACACCCAGCAGATCAGTCTGAAGGATACGTTTGTTTTGTGTTTTAGACGTAGATTTACAGCTATTTGGGAAATGCTTGCAATTTGCTGGGAAATAGCGTTTTTTGCTTCTTCACAGAAAATGTTTAGAAATTCCTGCAAACACACATCAGTTTAACTCTGTAAGTTGAACGCACATATTGAAGGACGTTCTGTTAGGTTGCTCCGTTTTGGTTTTAGAAGCAGATATTTCTCCAAACGGCGTTTACTCCCATTCACCCTGGCATATCAAAACGCAGCTCCGAGAAGCAACGGGCTTCTCACTCTCTGAATCTAGAGGCAGATTCAACTCCCTTAGGTAAGCGAACACCCAGCAGAGCAGTCTGAATTATACGTTCATTTTGTGTTTTACACGGAGATTTACAGCTATTTGGGAAATGCTTGCATTTGCCTAAGAAAATTCGTTTTCCGCTTCTTCAGAGAAAGGGTTTAGAAACTCCTGCAAACACCTATCAGTTTAGCTCTTTAAGTTGAACGCACACATTGAAGGCCGTTCTGTTAGGTTGCTCCGTTTTGGTTTTAGAAGCAGATATTTCTCCAAACCGCTTTTACTCCCTTTCACTCTGGCATATCAAAACGCAGCTCCGAGAAGCAACGGGCTTCTCACTCTCTGAATATAGAGGCAGATACAACTTTCTTAGGTAAGCGAACACCCAGCAGAGTAGTCTGAAGGATACTTTCGTTTTGTATTTTAGACGTAGATTTACAGCTATTTGGGAAATGCTTGCATTTTGCTGGGAAATAGCGTTTTTTGCTCCTTCACAGAAAATGTTTAGAATCTCCTGCAAACACACATCAGTTTAACTCTGTAAGTTGAACGCACACATTGAAGGCCGTTCTGTTAGGTTGCTCCGTTTTGGTTTTAGAAGCAGATATTTCTCCAAACGGCGTTTACTCCCATTCACTCTGGCATATCAAAACGCAGCTCCGAGAATCAACGTGCTTCTCACTCTCTAAATCTAGAGGCAGATTCAACTCCCTTAGGTAAGCGAACACCCAGCAGGGCAGTCTGAAGGATACATTCGTTTCGTGTTTTAGACGGAGATTTACAGCTATTTTGGAAATATTGCATTTGGCTGGGAAAATGCTTTTTCCGCTTCCTCAAAGAAAGGGTTTAGAAACTCCTGCAAACACAAATCAGTTTAACTCTGTAGGTTGAACGCACACATAGAAGGCCGTTCTGTTAGGTTGCTCCGTTTCAGTTTTAGAAGCAGATATTTCTCCAAACGGCGTTTACTCCCTTTCACTCTGGCATATCAAAACACAGCTCCATGAAAAAACGGGCTTCTCACTCTCTGAATCTATAGGCAGATTCAACTCCCTTAGGTAAGAAAACACCCAGCAGAGCAGTCTGAAGAATATGTTCGTTTTGTGTTTTAGACGGAGATTTACAGCTATTTGGGAAATGCTTGCATTTGGCTGGGAAATAGCTTTTTTCTTCTTCACAGAAAGCGTTTAGAAACTCCTGCAAACACCTATCAGTTTAACTCTTTAAGTTGAACGCACACATTGAAGGCCGTTCTGTTAGGTTGCTCCGTTTTGTTTTTAGAAACAGATATTTCTCCAAACCGCGTTTACTCCCATTCACTCTGGCATAACAAAACGCAGCTCCGAGAAGCAACGGGCTTCTCACTCTCTGAATCTAGAGGCAGATACAACTTTCTTAGGTAAGCGGACACCCAGCAGAGTAGTTTCAAGGATACGTTCGTTTTGTGTTTTAGACGTAGATTTACAGCTATTTTGAAAATGCTTGCAATTTGCTGGAAAATAGCGTTTTCTGCTTATTCCCAGAAAATGTTTAGAAACTCCTGTAAACACACATCAGTTTAACTCTGCAAGTTGAACGCACACATTGAAGGCCGTTCTGTTAGGTTGCTCCGTTTCGGTTTTAGAAGCAGATATTTCTCCAAACGGCGTTTACTCCCGTTCACTCTGGCATATAAAAACTCAGCTCCAAGAAAAAACGGGCTTCTCACTCTCTGAATCTAGAGGCAGATTCAACTCCCTTAGGTAAGCGAACACCCAGCAGAGCAGTCTGAAGGATATGTTCGTTTTGTGTTTTACACGTAGATTTACAGCTACTTGGGAAATGCTTGCATTTGGCTGGGAAAATGCGTTTTCCGCTTCTTCAGAGAAAGGGTTTAGAAACTCCTGCAAACACACGTCAGTTTAACTCTGTAGGTTGAACGCACACATAGAAGGCCGTTCTGTTAGGTTGCTCCGTTTTGGTTTTAGAAGCAGATATTTCTCCAAACCGCGTTTACTCCCATTCACTCTGGCATATCAAAACGCAGCTCCGAGAAGCAACGTGCTTCTCACTCTCTGAATCTAGTGGCAGATTCAACTTTCTTAGGTAAGCGAACACCCAGCAGAGCAGTCTGAAGGATACGTTCGTTTTGTGTTTTAGACGTAGATTTACAGCTATTTGTGAAATGCTTGCATTTTGCTGGGAAAAAGCGTTTTCTGCTTCTTCACAGAAAATGTTTAGAAACTCCTGCACACACACATCAGTTTAGCTCTGTAAGTTGAACGGACGCATTGAAGGCCGTTCTGTTAGGTAGCTCCGTTTTGGTTTTAGAAGCTGATATTTCTCCAAACCGCGTTTACTCCCATTCACTCTGGCATATCAAAACGCAGCTCCGAGAAGCAACATGCTTCTCACTGTCTGAATCTAGAGGCAGATTGAACTCCCTTAGGTAAGCGAACACCCAGCAGAGCAGTCTGAATGATACATTCGTTTCGTGTTTTAGACGGAGATTTACAGTTATTGGGAAATGCTTGCATTTGGCTGGGAAAATGCTTTTTCCGCTTCTTCACAGAAAGGGTTTAGAAACTCCTGCAAACACCTATCAGTTTAACCCTTTAAGTTGAACGCACACATTGAAGGCCGTTCTGTTAGATTGCTCCGTTTTGGTTTTAGAAGCAGATATTTCTCCAAACCGCGTTTACTCCCATTCACTCTGGCATATCTAAACGCAGCTCGGAGAAGCAATGTGCTTCTCACTCTCTGAATCTAGAGGAAGATTGAACTCCCTTAGGTAAGCGAACACGCAGCAGAGCAGTCTGAAGGATACGTTCATTTTGTGTTCTAGACGGAGATTTACAACTATTTGGGAAATGCTTGCATTTGGCTGAAAAAATGCGTTTTCCGCTTCTTCAGAGAAAGGGTTTAGAAACTCCTGCAAACACACATCAGTTTAACTCTGTAAGTTGAACGCACACATTGAAGGCCGTTCTGTTAGGTTGCTCCGTTTTGGTTTTAGAAGCAGATATTTCTCCAAACCGCGTTTACTCCCATTCACTCTGGCATATCTAAACGCAGCTCCGAGAAGCAACGTGCTTCTCACTCTCTGAATCTAGAGGCAGATTGAACTCCCTTAGGTAACCGAACACCCAGCAGAGCAGTCTGAAGGATACGTTCATTTTGCGTTTTACACGGAGATTTACAGCTATTTCGGAAATGCTTGCATTTGGCTGGGAAAATCCGTATTTCGCTTCTTCAGAGAAAGTGTTTAGAAACTCCGGCAAACATACATCAGTTTAACTCTGTACGTTGAACGCACACATTGAAGACCGTTCTGTTAGGTTGTTCCGTTTTGGTTTTAGAAGCAGATATTTCTCCAAACCGCGTTTTCTCCCATTTACTCTGGCATATCACAACGCAGCTCCGAGAAGCAACGTGCTTCTCACTCTCTCAATCTAGAGGCAGATTCAACTCCCTTAGGTAAGAAAACACCCAGCAGAGCCGTCTGAAGGATAGGTTCGTTTTATGTTTTAGACGGAGATTTACAGCTATTTGGGAAATGCTTGCATTTGGCTGGAAAATAGCGTTTTCCGCTTCTTCACAGAAAGAATTGAGAAACTCCTGCGAACACAAATCAGTTTATCTCTGTAGGTTGAACGCACACATTGAAGGCCGTTGTGTTAGGTTGCTCCGTTTTGGTTTTAGAAGCAGATATTTCTCCAAACCGCGTTTACTCCCTTTCACTCTGGCATATCAAAACGCAGCTCCGAGAAGCAACGGGCTTCTCACTCTCTAAATCTAGAAGCAGATTCAACTCCCTTATGTAAGCGAACACCCAGCAGAGCAGTCTGAAGAATACGTTCGTTTTGTGTTTTAGACGTAGATTTACAGCTATTTGGGAAATGCTTGCATTTTGCTGGGAAATAGCGTTTTTTGCTTCTTCACAGAAAATGTTTAGAAACTCCTGCAAACACACATCAGTTTATCTCTGTAAGTTGAACGCACACATTGAAGGTCGTTCTGTTAGGTTGCTCCGTTTTGGTTTTAGAAGCCGATATTTCTCCAAACCGCGTTTACTCCCTTTCACTCTGGCATATCAAAATTCAGCTCCAAGAAAAAACGGGCTTCTCACTCTCTGAATCTAGAGGCAGATTCAACTCCCTTAGGTAAGCGAACAAACAGCAGAGCAGTCTGAAGGATACGTTCGTATTGTGTTTTAGACGGAGATTTACAGCTATTTGGGAAATTCTTGCATTTGGCTGGAAAAATGCGTTTTCCACTTCTTCACAGAAATAGTTTAGAAACTCCTGCAAACACACAGCAGTTTAACTCTGTAAGTTGAACGCACACATTGAAGGCCGTTCTGTTAGGTTGCTCCGTTTTGGTTTTAGAAGCAGATATTTCCCCAAACGGCGTTTACTCCCATTCACTCTGGCATATCAAAACGCAGCTCCGAGAAGCAACGTGCTTCTCTCTCTCTGAATCTAGAGGCAGATTCAACTTTCTTAGGTAAGCGAACACCCAGCAGGGCAGTCTTAAGGATACATTCGTTTCGTGTTTTAGACATAGATTTACAGCTATTTGGGAAATGCTTGCATTTGGCTGGGAAAATGCTTTTACCGCTTCTTCAGAGAAAGGGTTTAGAAACTCCTGCAAACACACATCAGTTTAACTCTGTAAGATGAACATACGCATTGAAGGCCGTTCTGTTACGTAGCTCCGTTTTGGTTTTAGAAGCAGATATTTCTCCAAACCGCGTTTACTCCCATTCACTCAGGCATATCAAAACGCAGCTCCGAGAAGCAACGTGCTTCTCACTCTCTGAATCTAGAGGCAGATTCAACTCCCTTAGGTAAGCGAACACCCAGCAGAGCAGTCTGAAGGATACGTTCGTTTTGTGTTTTACACGTAAATTTACAGCTACTTGGGAAATGCTTGCATTTGGCTGGGAAAATGCGTTTTCCGCTTCTTCAGAGAAAGAGTTTGGAAACTCCTGCAAACACACATCAGTTTAACTCTGTAGGTTGAACGCACACATTGAAGGCCGTTCTGTTAGGTTGCTCCGTTTCGGTTTTAGAATCAGATATTTCTCCAAACCGCGTTTACTCTTTTTCACTCTGGCATATCAAAACTCAGGTCCAAGAAAAAACGGGCTTCTCACTCTCTGAATCCAGAGGCAGATTCAACTCCCTTAGGTAAGGGAACACCCAGCAGAGCAGTCTGAAGAATATGTTCGTTTTGTGTTTTAGACGGAGATTTACAGTTATTTGGGAAATGCTTGCATTTGGCTGGGAAATAGCTTTTTTCTTCTTCACAGAAAGCGTTTAGAAACTCCTGCAAATACCTATCTGTTAAACTCTTTAAGGTGAACGCACACATTGAAGGCTGTTCTGTTAGGTTGCTCCGTTTTGTTTTTAGAAACAGATATTTCTCCAAACCGCGTTTACTCCTATTCACTCTGGCATATCAAAACGCAGCTCCGAGAAGCAACGTGCTTCTCACTCTCTGAATCTAGAAGCAGATACAACTTTCTTAGGTAAGCGAACACCCAGCAGAGTAGTTTGAAGGATACTTTCGTTTTGTGTTTAAGACGTAGATTTACAGCTATTTGGGAAATGCTTGCATTTGGCTGGAAAATAGAGTTTTCCGCTTCTTCACAGAAAGAATTGAGAAACTCCTGCAAACACACATCAGTTTATCTCTGTAGGTTGAACGCACACTTTGAAGGCCGTTGTGTTAGGTTGCTCCGTTTTGGTTTTAGAAGCAGATATTTCTCCAAACCGCGTTTACTCCCTTTCACACTGGCATATCAAAACGCAGCTCCGAGAAGCAACGGGCTTCTCACTCTCTGAATCTAGAAGCAGATTCAACTTTCTTAGGTAAGCGAACACCCAGCAGAGCAGTCTGAAGGATACGTTCGTTTTGTGTTTTAGACGGAGATTTACAGCTATTTGGGAGATGCTAGCATTTTTCGGGAAATAGCGTTTTTTGCTTCTTCACAGAAAGGGTTTAGAAACTCCTGGAAACACACATCAGTTTAACTCTGTAAGTTGAACGCACACATTGAAGGCCGTTCTGTTAGGTTGCTCCGTTTTGGTTTTTGAAGCAGATATTTCTTCAAACCGCTTTCACTCCCATTCACTCTGGCATATCAAAACGGAGCTCCGAGAAGAAACGGGCTTCTCACTCTCTGAATCTAGAGGCAGATTCAACTCCCTTAGGTAAGCGAACACCCAGCAGAGCAGTCTGAAGGTTACGTTCATTTTGTGTTATACACGGAGATTTACAGCTATTTGGGAAATGCTTGCAATTTGCTGGGAAATAGCGTTTTCTGCTTCTTCAAAGAAAATGTTTAGAAACTGCTGCAAACACATATCAGTTTAACTCTGCAAGTTGAACGCACACATTGAAGGCCGTTCTGTTAGGTTACTCCCTTTTGGTTTTAGAAGCAGATATTTCTCCAAACCGCGTTTACTCCGGTTCACTGTGGCATATCAAAACGCAGCTCAGAGAAGCAACGTGCTTCTCACTCTCTGAATCTAGAGGCAGATTGAACTCCCTTAGGTAAGCGAACACCCAGCAGAGCAGTCTGAAGGATACGTTCCTTTTGTGTTTTAGACGGAGATTTACAGCTATTTGGGAAATGCTTGCATTTGGCTGGGAAAATGCGTTTTCCGCTTCTGCAGAGAAAGGGTTTAGAAACTCCTGCAAACACACATCAGTTTAGCTCTGTAAGTTGAACGCACACATTGAAGACCGTTCTGTTAGGTTGCTCCGATTTGGTTTTAGAAGCAGATATTTCTCCAAACCGCGTTTTCTCCCATTCACTCTGGCATATCAAAATGCAGCTCCGAGAAGCAACGTGCTTCTCACTCTCTCAATCTAGAGGCAGATTCAACTCCCTTAGGTAAGAAAACACCCAGCAGAGCAGTCTGAAGGTTACGTTCATTTTGTGTTATACACGGAGGTTTACAGCTATTTGGGAAATGCTTGCAAGTGGCTGGGAAAATGTGCTTTCCGCTTCTTCACAGAAAGGGGTTAAAAACTCCTGCAAACACACATAAATTTATCTCTGTAAGTTGAACGCACACATTGAAGGCCGTTCTGTTAGGTTGTTCCGTTTTGGTTTTAGAAGCAGATATTTCTCCAAACCGCGTTTACTCCCATTCACTCTAGCGTATCAAAACGCAGCTCCGAGAAGAAACGTGCTTTTCACTCTGAATCTAGAGGCTGATTCAACTCCCTTAGTTATGAAAACACCCAGCAGAGCAGTCTGAAGGATACGTTCGTTTTGTGTTTTAGACGTAGATTTACAGCTATTTGGGAAATGCTTGCATTTGGCTGAAAAATAGCGTTTTCCGCTTCTTCACAGAAAGAATTGAGAAACTCCTGCAAACACACATCAGTTTATCGCTGTAGGTTGAATGCACACATTGAAGGCCGTTGTGTTACTTTGCTCCGTTTTGGTTTTAGAAGCAGATATTTCTCCAAACCGCGTTTAATACCTTTCACTCTGGCATAACAAAACGCAGCTCCGAGAAGCAACTTGTTTCTCACTCTCTGAATCTAGAGGCAGATTGAACTCCCTTAGGTAAGCGAATTCCCAGCAGAGCAGTCTGAAAAATAAGTTCATTGTGTGTTTTAGACGGAGATTTACAACTATTTGGGAAATGCTTGCATTTGGCTGGGAAAATGCGTTTTCCGCTTCTTCAGAGAAAGGGTTTAGAAACTCCTGCAACAACACATCAGTTTAACTCTGTAAGTTGAACGCACACATTGAAGACCGTTCTGTTAGGTTTTTCCGTTTTGGTTTTAGAAGCAGATATTTCTCCAAACCGCGTTTTCTCTTATTCACTCTGGTATATCAAAACAAAGCTCCGAGAAGCAACGTGCTTCTCACTCTCTCAATCTAGAGGCAGATTCAACTCCCTTAGGTAAGCGAACACCCAGCAGAGCAGTCTGAAAAATACGTTCGTTTCGTGTTTTAGACGGAGATTTACAGCTATTTGGGAAATGCTTGCATTTGGCTGGGAAAATGCTTTTTCCACTTCTTCACAGAAAGGGTTTAGAAACTCCTGCAAAAACACATCAGTTTCACTCTATAAGTTGAACGCACACATTGAAGGCCGTTCTGTTAGGTTGCTCCGTTTTGGTTTTAGAAGCAGATATTTCT
Organism: Callithrix jacchus; assembly: GCF_049354715.1. Lineage (NCBI taxonomy): Eukaryota > Metazoa > Chordata > Mammalia > Primates > Cebidae > Callithrix > Callithrix jacchus. The sequence goes on along the minus strand of NC_133503.1, from coordinate 60,568,304 downwards.
CAAAACCGCGTTTACTACCATTCACTCTGGCATATCAAAACGCAGCTCCGAGAAGAAACGTGCTTCTCACTCTCTGAATCTAGAGGCAAATTCAACTCCCTTAGGTAAGCGAACACCCAGCAGTGCAGTCTGAAGGATACGTTCGATTTGTGTTTTAGACGGAGATTTACAGCTCTTTGGGAAAGGCTTGCATTTGGCTGGGAAATAGAGTTTTCCGCTTCTTCACAGAAAGGATTTAGAAACTCCTGCAAACACACATCAGTTTAGCACTGTAGGTTGAACGCACACATTGAAGGCCATTCTGCTAAGTTGCTCCGTTTTGGATTTAGAATCAGATATTTCTCCAAACCGCGTTTACTCCCTTTCACTCTGGCATATCAAAATTCAGCTCCAAGAAAAAACTGGCTTCTCACTCTCTGAATCTAGAGGCAGATTCAACTCCCTTAGGTAAGCGAACAAACAGCAGAGAAGTCTGAAAAATACGTTCGTTTTTTGTTTTAGACGGAGATTTACAGCTATTTGGGAAATTCTTGCATTTGGCTGGGAAAATGCGTTTTCCGCTTCTTCACAGAAATAGTTTAGAAACTCCTGCAAACACACATCAGTTTAACTCTGGAAGTTGAACGCACACATTGAAGGCCGTTCTGTTAGGTTGCTCCGTTTTGGTTTTAGAATCCGATATTTCTCCAAACCGCGTTTACACTTTTTCACTCTGGCATATCAAAACTCAGCTCCAGGACAAAACGGGCTTCTCACTCTCTGAATCTAGAGGCAGATTCAACTCCCTTAGGTAAGCGAACACCCAGCTGAGCAGTCTGAATGATACGTTCGTTTTGTGTTTTAGACGGAGATTTCCAGCTATTTAAGAAATGCTTGCATTTGTCTGGGAAAATGCGTTTTCCGCTTCTTCACAGAAAGGGTTTAGAAACTCCTGGAAACACACATCAGTTGAACTCTGTAAGTTGAACGCACACAGTGAAGGCCGTTTTGTTAGGTTGCTCCGTTTTGGTTTTAGAAGCAGATATTTCCCCAAACCGCGTTTCCTCCAATATACTCTGGCATATCAAAACGCAGCTCGGAGAAGCAACGTGCTTCTCACTCTCTGAATCTAGAGAAAGATTCGACTCCCTTAGGTAAGCGAACACCAAGCAGGGCAGTCTGAAGGATACATTCGTTTCGTGTTTTAGACGGAGATTTACAGCTATTTGGGAAATGCTTGCCTTTGGCTGGGAAAATGCTTTTTCCGCTTCTTCACAGAAAGGGTTTAGAAACTCCTGCAAACACACATCAGTTTAACACTGTAAGTTGAACGCACACATGGAAGGCCGTTCTGTTAGGTTGCTCCGTTTTGGTTTTAGAAGCAGATATTTCTCCAAACCGCGTTTACTCCCATTCACTCTGGCATATCAAAACGCAGCTCCGAGAAGGAACGGGTTTCTCTCTCTCTGAATCTAGAGGCAGATTCAACTTTCTTAGGTAAGCGAACTCCCAGCAGAGCAGTCTGAAGGATACGTTCGTTTTGTGTTTTAGACGTAGATTTACAGCTATTTGGGAAATACTTGCATTAGGCTCGGAAAATGCGTTTTCCGCTTCTTCAGAGAAAGGGTTTAGAAACTCCTGCAAACACACATAAGTTTACCTCTGTAAGTTGAAAGCACACATTGAGGACCGTTCTGTTAGGTTTTTCCGTTTGGCTTTTAGAAGCAGATATGTCTCCAAACCGGGTTTTCTCCCATTCACTCTGGCATATCAAAACGCAGCTCCGAGAAGCAACGTGCTTCTCACTCTGTCAATCTAGAGGCAGATTCAACTCCCTTAGGTAAGCGAACACCCAGCAGAGCAGTCTGAAGGATACGTTCGACTTGTGTTTTAGACGGAGATTTACAGCTATTTGGAAATGCTTGCATTTGGCTGGGAAATAGCGTTTTCCGCTTCTTCACAGAAAGGATTTAGAAACTCCTGCAAACACCCATCAGTTTAACACTGTAGGTTGAACGCACACGTTGAAGGCCGTTCTGTTAGGTTGCTCCGTTTTGGATATAGAATCAGATATTTCTCCAAACCGCGTTTACTCCCTTTCACTCTGGCATATCAAAACTCAGCTCCAAGAAAAACGGGCTTCTCACTCTCTGAATCTAGAGGCAGATTCAACTCCCTTAGGTAAGCGAACACCCAGCAGAGCAGTCTGAAGGATATGTTCGTTTTGTGTTTTAGACGGAGATTTACAGCTATTTGGGAAATGCTTGCATTTGGCTGGGAAAATGAGTTTTCCGCTTCTTCAGAGAAAGGGTTTAGAAACTCCTGCAAACACACATCAGTTTAACTCTGTAAGTTGAACGCACGCATTGACGACCGTTCTGTTAGGTTGTTCCGTTTTGGTTTTAGAAGCAGATATTTCTCCAAACCGCGTTTTCTCCCATTCACTCTGGCATATCAAAACGCAGCTCCGAGAAGCAACGTGCTTCTCACTCTCTCAATCTAGAGGCAGATTCAACTCCCTTAGGTAAGCGAACACCCAGCAGAGCAGTCTGAAGGATACGTTCGATTTGTGTTTTAGACCGAGATTTACAGCTATTTGGGAAATGCTTGCATTTGGCTGGGAAATAGCGTTTTCCGCTTCTTCACAGAAAGGATTTAGAAACTCCTGCAAACACACATCAGTTTAAGACTGTAGGTTGAACGCACACATTGAAGGCCATTCTGTTAGGTTGCTCCGTTTTGGATTTAGAATCAGTTATTTCTCCAAACCGCGTTTACTCCCTTTCACTCTGGCATATAAAAACTCAGCTCCAAGAAAAAACGGGCTTCTCCCTCTCTGAATCGAGAGGCAGATTCAACTCCCTTAGGTAAGCGAACACCCAGCAGAGCTGTCTGAAGGATATGTTCGTTTTGTGTTTTACACGGACATTTACAGCTATTTGGGAAATGCTTGCATTTGGCTGGGAAATAACTTTTTTGCTTCTTCACAGAAAGGGTTTAGAAACTCCTGCAAACACACATCAGTTTAACTCTGTAAGTTGAACGCACACATTGAAGGCCGTTCTGTTAGATTTCTCAGTTTTGGTTTTAGAAGCAGATATTTCTCCAAACGGCGTTTACTCCCATTCACACTGGCATATTAAAACGCAGCTCCGAGAAGCAACGTGTTTTTCACTCTCTGAATCTAGAGGCAGATTCAACTCCCTTAGGTAAGCGAACACCCAGCAGAGCAGTCTGAAGGATACATTCGTTATGTTTTTTAGACGGAGATTTACAGCTATTTGGGAAATGCTTGCATTTGGCTGGGAAAATGCTTCTTCCGCTTCTTCACAGAAAGGGTTTAGAAACTCCTGCAAACAGACCTCAGTTTAACTCTGTAAGTTTAATGCACGCATTGAAGGCCGTTCTGTTTGGTAGCTCCGTTTTTGTTTTAGAAGCAGATATCTCTCCAAACCGCGTTTACTCCCTTTCACTCTGGCTTATCAAAACGCAGCTCCGAGAAGAAACGTGCTTCTCACTCTCTTAATCTAGAGGCGGATTCAACTCCCTTAGGTAAGAAAACACCCAGCAGACCAGTCTGAATTATACGTTCGTTTTGTGTTTTAGACGGAGATTTACAGCTATTTGGGAAATGCTTGCATTTGGCTGGAAAATAGCGTTTTCCGCTTCTTCACAGAAAGAATTGAGAAACTCCTGCAAACACACATCAGTTTATCTCTGTGGGTTGAACGCACACATTGAAGGCCGTTGTGTTAGGTTGCTCTGTTTTGGTTTTAGAAGCAGATATTTCTCCAAACCGCGTTTACTCCCTATCACTCTGGCATATAAAAACGCAGCTCCGAGAAGCAACGGGCTTCTCACTCTCTGAATCTAGATGCAGATTCAACTTTCTTAGGTAAGCGAACACCCAGCAGATCAGTCTGAAGGATACGTTTGTTTTGTGTTTTAGACGTAGATTTACAGCTATTTGGGAAATGCTTGCAATTTGCTGGGAAATAGCGTTTTTTGCTTCTTCACAGAAAATGTTTAGAAATTCCTGCAAACACACATCAGTTTAACTCTGTAAGTTGAACGCACACATTGAAGGCCGTTCTGTTAGGTTGCTCCGTTTTGGTTTTAGAAGCAGATATTTCTTAAAACTGCGTTTACTGCCATTCACTCTGGCATATCAAAACGGAGCTCCGAGAAGCAACGTGCTTCTCACTCTCTGAATCTAGAGGCAGATTCAACTCCCTTAGGTAAGCGAACAAACAGCAGAGAAGTCTGAAAAATACGTTCGTTTAATGTTTTAGACGGAGATTTACAGCTATTTGGGAAATTCTTGCATTTGGCTGAAAAAATGCGTTTTCCGCTTCTTCACAGAAATAGTTTAGAAACTCCTGCAAACACACATCAGTTTAACTCTGTAAGTTGAACGCACACATTGAAGGCCGTTCTGTTATGTTGCTCCGTTTTGGTTTTAGAATCAGATATTTTTCCAAACCGCGTTTAATCTTTTTCACTCTGGCATATCAAAACTCAGCTCCAAGAAAAAACGGGCTTCTCACTCTCTGAATCTAGAGGCAGATTGAACTCCCTTAGTAAGCGAACACCCAGCTGAGCAGTCTGAATGATACGTTCGTTTTGTGTTTTAGACGGACATTTCCAGCTATTTAAGAAATGCTTGCATTTGGCTGGGAAAATGCGTTTTCCGCTTCTTCACAGAAAGGGTTTAGAAACTCCTGCAAACACACATCAGTTTAACTCTGTAAGTTGAACGCACACGTTGAAGGCCGTTCTGTTAGGTTGTTCCGTTTTGGTTTTAGAAGCAGATATTTCTCCAAACGGCGTTTACTCCCATTCACTCTGGCATATCAAAACGCAGCTCCAAGAAGCAACGGGCTTCTCACTCTCTGAATCTAGAGGCAGATTCAACTTCCTTAGGTAAGGGAACACCCAGCAGAGAAGTCTGAAGCATACGTTCATTTTGTGTTTTAGACGGAGATTTACAGCTATTTGGGAAATGATTGCATTCGGCTGGGAAAATGCGTTTTCCGCTTCTTCAGAGAAAGGGTTTAGAAACTCCTGCAAACACACATCAGTTTAACTCTGTAAGTTGAACGGACACATTGAAGACCGTTCTGTTAGGTTGTTCCGTTTTTGTTTTAGAAGCAGATATTTCTCCAAACCGCGTTTACTCCCATTCACTCTGGCATATCAAAACGCAGCTCCGAGAAGCAACGTGCTTCTCACTCTCTGAATCTAGAGGCAGATTCAACTCCCTTAGGTAAGCGAACACCCAGCAGAGCAGTCTGAAGGATACGTTCGATTTGTGTTTTAGACGGAGATTTACAGCTATTTGGGAAATGCTTGCATTTGGCTGGGAAATAGCTTTTTTGCTTCTTCACAGAAAGGGTTTAGAAACTCCTGCAAACACACATCAGTTTAACTCTGTAAGTTGAACGGACACATAGAAGGCCGTTCTGTTAGGTTTCTCCGTTTTCGTTTTAGAAGCAGATATTTCTCCAAACGGCGTTTACTCCCATTCACTCTGGCATATCAAAACGCAGCTCCGAGAAGCAACGTGCTTCTCACTCTCTGAATCTAGAGGCAGATTCAACTCCCTTAGGTAGGCGAACACCCAGCAGAGCAGTCTGAAGGATACATTCCTTTCGTGTTTTAGACGGAGATTTACAGCTATTTGGGAAATGCTTGCATTTGGCTGGGAAAATGCTTTTTCCGCTTCTTCACAGAAAGGGTTTAGAAACTTCTGCAAACACACATCAGTTTAACTCTGTAGGTTGAACGCACGCATTGAAGGCCGTTCTGTTAGGTAGCTCCGTTTTGGTTTTAGAAGCTGATATTTCTCCAAACCGCGTTTACTCCCATTCACTCTGGCATATCCAAACGCAGCTCCGAGAAGCAACATGCTTCTCACTCTCTGAATCTAGACGCAGATTCAACTCCCTTAGGTAAGCGAACACCCAGCAGAGCAGTCTGAATGATACATTCGTTTCGTGTTTTAGACGGAGATTTACAGCTATTTGGGAAATGCTTGCATTTGGCTGGGAAAATGCTTTTTCCGCTTCTTCACAGAAAGGGTTTAGAAACTCCTGCAAACACCTATCAGTTTAACTATTTAAGTTGAACGCACACATTGAAGGCCGTTCTGTTAGGTTGCTCCGTTTTGGTTTTAGAAGCAGATATTTCTCCAAACCGCGTTTTCTCCCATTCATTCTGGCATATCAAAACGCAGCTCCCAGAAGCAACGTGCTTCTCACTCTCTCAATCTAGAGGCAGATTCAACTCCCTTAGGTAAGCGAACACCCAGCAGAGCAATCTGAAGGATACGTTCGATTTTTGTTTTAGACGGAGATTTACATCTATTTGGGAAATGCTTGCATTTGGCTGAAAAATAGCGTTTTCCGCTTCTTCACAGAAAGAATTTAGAAACTCCTGCAAACACACATCAGTTTAACACTGTAGGTTGAACGCACACATTGAAGGCCGTTCTGTTAGGTTGCTCCGTTTTGGATTTAGAATCAGTTATTTCTCCAAACCGCGTTTACTCCCTTTCATTCTGGCATAACAAAACTCAGCTCCAAGAAGAAACGGGCTTCTCACTCTCTGAATCTAGAGGCAGATTCAACTCCCTTAGGTAAGCGAACACCCAGCAGAGCAGTCTGAAATATATGTTCGTTTTCTGTTTTACACGGACATTTACAGCTATTTGGGAAATGCTTGCATTTGCCTGGGAAATAGCTTTTTTGCTTCTTCACAGAAAAAGTTTAGAAACTCCTGCAAAAACACATCAGTTTAACTGTGTACGTTGAACGCACACATTGAAGGCCGTTCCGTTAGGTTTCTCCGTTTTGGTTTTAGAAGCAGATATTTCTCCAAACGGCGTTTACTCCCATTCACTCTGGCATATCAAAACGCAGCTCCGAGAAGCAACGTGCTTCTCACTCTCTGAATCTAGAGGCAGATTCAACTCCCTTAGGTAAGCGAACACCCAGCAGAGCAGTCTGAAGGATACATTCGTTTCGTGTTTTAGACGGAGATTTACAGCTATTTCCGAAATGGTTGCATTTGGCTGGGAAAATGCTTTTTCCGCTGCTTCACAGAAAGGGTTTAGAAACTCCTGCAAACACACATCAGTTGAACTCTGTAAGTTGAACGCACGCATTGAAGGCCGTTCTTTTAGGTTGCTCCGTTTTGGTTTTAGAAGCTGATATTTCTCCAAACCGCGTTTACTCCCATTCACTCTGGCATATCTAAACGCAGCTCCGAGAAGCAACATGCTTTTCACTCTCTGAATCTAGAGGCAGATTCAACTCCCTTAGGTAAGCGAACACCCAGCAGAGCAGTCTGAATGATACATTCGTTTCGTGTTTTAGACAAAGATTTACAGCTATTTGGGAAATGCTTGCATTTGGCTGGGAAAATGCTTTTTCCGCTTCATCACAGAAAGGGTTTAGAAACTCCTGCAAACACCTATCAGTTTAACTCTTTAAGTTGAACGCACACATTGAAGGCCGTTCTGTTAGGTTGCTCCGTTTTGGTTTTAGAAGCAGATATTTCTCCAAACCGCGTTTACTGCCGTTCACTCTGGCATATCAAAACGCAGCTCCGAGAAGCAACGTGCTTCTCACTCTCTGAATCTAGAGGCAGATTGAACTCCCTTAGGTAAGCGAACACCCAGCAGAGCAGTCTGAAAAAATCGTTCATTTTCTGTTTTAGACGGAGATTTACAACTATTTGGGATATGCTTGCATTTGGCTGGGAAAATGCGTTTTCCGCTTCTTCAGAGAAAGGGTTTATAAACTCCTACAACAACACATCAGTTTAACTCTGTAAGTTGAACGCACACATTGAAGACCGTTCTGTTAGGTTTTTCCGTTTTGGTTTTAGAAGCAGATATTTCTCCAAACCGCGTTTCCTCCCATTCACTCTGGCATATCAAAACGGAGCTCCAAGAAGCAACGTGCTTCTCACTCTCTCAATCTAGAGGCAGATTCAACTCCCTTAGGTAAGCGAACACCCAGCAGAGCAGTCTGAAAAATACGTTCGTTTCGTGTTTTAGACGCAGATTTACAGCTATTTGGGAAATGCTTGCATTTGGCTGGGAAAATGCTTTTTCCACTTCTTCACAGAAAGGGTTTAGAAACTCCTGCAAAAACACATCAGTTTAACTCTATAAGTTGAATGCACACATTGAAGGCCGTTCTGTTAGGTTGCTCCGTTTTTGTTTTAGAAGCAGATATTTCTCAAAACCGCGTTTACTGCCATTCACTCTGGCATATCAAAACGGAGCTCCGAGAAGCCACGTGCTTCTCACTCTCTGAATCTAGAGGCAGATTCAACTCCCTTAGGTAAGCGAACAAACAGCAGAGAAGTCTGAAAAATACGTTCGTTTTATGTTTTAGACGGAGATTTACAGCTATTTGGGAAATTCTTGCATTTGGCTGAAAAAATGAGTTTTCCGCTTCTTCACAGAAATAGTTTAGAAACTCCTGCAAACACACATCAGTTTAACTCTGTAAGTTGAACGCACACATTGAAGGTTGTTCTGTTAGGTTGCTCCGTTTTGGTTTTAGAATCAGAGATTTCTTCAAACCACTTTTACTCCCATTCACTCTGGCATATCAAAACGGAGCTCCGAGAAGAAACGGGCTTCTCACTCTCTGAATCTAGAGGCAGATTCAACTCCCTCAGGTAAGCGAACACCCAGCAGAGCAGTCTGAAGAATCTGTTCGTTTTGTGTTTTAGACGGAGATTTACAGCTATTTGGGAAATGCTTGCATTTGGCTGGGAAATAGCTTTTTTCTTCTTCACAGAAAGCCTTTAGAAATTCCTGCAAACACCTATCAGTTAAACTCTTTAAGGTGAACGCACACATTGAAGGCCGTTCTGTTAGGTTGCTCCGTTTTGTTTTTAGAAACAGATATTTCTCCAAACCGCGTTTACTCCCATTCACTCTGGCGTATCAAAACGCAGCTCCGAGAAGAAACGTGCTTCTCACTCTCTGAATCTAGAGGCTGATTCAACTCCCTTAGGTATGAAAGCACCCAGCAGAGCAGTCTGAAGGATACGTTCGTTTTGTGTTTTAGAAGAAGATTTACAGCTATTTGGGAGATGCTAGCATTTTGCTGGGAGATAGCGTTTTTTGCTTCTTCACAGAAAGGGTTTAGAAACTTCTGCAAACACACATCAGTTTAACTCTGTATGTTGAAACGACACATTGAAGGCCGTTCTGTTAGGTTGCTCCGTTTTGGTTTTAGAATCAGATATTTCTCCAAACAGCGTTTACTCTTTTTCACTCTGGCATATCAAAACTGAGCTCCAAGAAAAAACGGGCTTCTCACTCTCTGAATCTAGAGGCAGATTCAACTCCCTTAGGTAAGCGAACACCCAGCTGAGCAGTCTGAATGATACGTTCGTTTTGTGTTTTAGACGGAGATTTCCAGCTATTTAAGAAATGCTTGCATTTGGCTGGCAAAATGCGTTTTCCGCTTCTTCAGAGAAAGGGTTTAGAAACTCCTGCAAACACACATCAGTTGAACTCTGTAAGTTGAACGGACACAGTGAAGGCCGTTTTGTTAGGTTGCTCCGTTTTGGTTTTAGAAGCAGATATTTCTCCAAACCGCGTTTACTCCCATTCACTCTGGCATATCAAAACGCAGCTCCGAAAAGCAACGGGCTTCTCACTCTCTGAATCTAGAGGCAGATTCAACTCCCTTAGGTAAGCGAACACCCAGCAGAGCAGTCTGAAGGATACGTTCGTTTTGTGTTTTAGACGGAGATTTACAGCTATTTGGGAAATGCTTGCATTGGGCTGGGAAAATGCTTTTTCCGCTTGTTCACAGAAAGGGTTTAGAAACTCCTGCAAACACACATCAGTTTAACTCTGTAAGTTGAACGCACACATTGAAGGCCGTTCTGTTAGGTTGCTCCGTTTTTGTTTTAGAATCAGATATTTCTCCAAACCGCGTTTACTCTTTTTCACTCTGGCATATCGAAACTCAGCTCCAAAAAAAAACGGGCTTCTCACTCTCTGAATCTAGAGGCAGATTCAACTTCCTTAGGTAAGCGGACACCCAGCAGAGCAGTCTGAAGAATATGTTCGTTTTGTGTTTCAGACGGACATTTACAGCTATTTGGGAAATGCTTGCATTTGGCTAGGAAATAGCTTTTTCCTTCTTCACAGAAAGCCTTTAGAAACTCCTGCAAACACCTATCAGTTAAACTCTTTAAGGTGAACGCACACATTGAAGGCCGTTCTGTTAGGTTGCTCCGTTTTGTTTTTAAAAACAGATATTTCTCCAAACCGCGTTTACTACCATTCACTCTGGCATATCAAAGCGCAGCTCCGAGAAGCAACGTGCTTCTCACTCTCTGAATCTAGAGGCAGATTCAACTCCCTTAGGTAAGCGAACACCCAGCAGAGCAGTCTGAAGGATACATTCCTTTCGTGTTTTAGACGGAGATTTACAGCTATTTGGGAAATGCTTGCATTTGGCTGGGAAAATGCTTTTTCCGCTTCTTCACAGAAAAAGTTTAGAAACTTCTGCAAACACACATCAGTTTAACTCTGTAGGTTGAACGCACGCATTGAAGGCCGTTCTGTTAGGTAGCTCCGTTTTGGTTTTAGAAGCTGATATTTCTCCAAACCGCGTTTACTCCCATTCACTCTGGAATATCTAAACGCAGCTCCGAGAAGCAACATGCTTCTCACTCTCTGAATCTAGACGCAGATTCAACTCCCTTAGGTAAGCGAACACTCAGCAGAGCAGTCTGAATGATACATTCGTTTCGTGTTTTAGACGGAGATTTACAGCTATTTGGGAAATGCTTGCATTTGGCTGGGAAAATGCTTTTTCCGCTTCTTCATAGAAAGGGTTTAGAAACTCCTGCAAACACCTATCAGTTTAACTATTTAAGTTGAACGCACACATTGAAGGCCGTTCTGTTAGGTTGCTCCGTTTTGGTTTTAGAAGCAGATATTTCTCCAAACCGCGTTTACTCCCATTCACTCTGGCATATCAAAACGCAGCTCCGAGAAGCAACGTGCTTCTCACTCTCTCAATCTAGAGGCAGATTCAACTTTCTTAGGTAAGCGAACACCCAGCAGAGCAATCTGAAGGATACGTTCGATTTTTGTTTTAGACGGAGATTTACATCTATTTGGGAAATGCTTGCATTTGGCTGAAAAATACCGTTTTCCGCTTCTTCACAGAAAGGATTTAGAAACTCCTGCAAACACACATCAGTTTAACACTGTAGGTTGAACGCACACATTGAAGGCCGTTCTGTTACGTTGCTCCGTTTTGGATTTAGAATCAGTTATTTCTCCAAACCGCGTTTACTCCCTTTCATTCTGGCATATCAAAACTCAGCTCCAAGAAAAAACGGGCTTCTCACTCTCTGAATCTAGAGGCAGATTCAACTCCCTTAGGTAAGCGAACACCCAGCAGAGCAGTCTGAATGATACATTCGTTTCGTGTTTTAGACGGAGATTTACAGCTATTTTGGAAATGCTTGCATTTGGTTGGGAAAATGCTTTTTCCGCTTCATCACAGAAAGGGTTTAGAAACTTCTGCAAACACCTATCAGTTTACCTCTTTAAGTTGAACGCACACATTGAAGGCCGTCCTGTTAGGTTGCTCCGTTTGGGTTTTAGAAGCAGATATTTCTCCAAACCGCGTTTACTCCCATTCACTCTGGCATAGCAAAACGCAGCTCCGAGAAGCAATGTGCTTCTCACTCTCTCGATCTAGAGGCAAATTCAACTCCCTTAGGTAAGCGAACACCCAGCAGAGCAGTCTGAAGGATACGTTCGTTTCATGTTTTAGACGGAGATTTACAGCTATTTGGGAAATGCTTGCATTTTGCTGGGAAAATGCTTTTTCCACTTCTTCACAGAAAGGGTTTAGAAACTCCTGCAACAACACATCAGTTTAACTCTATAAGTTTAACGCACACATTGAAGGCCGTTCTGTTAGGTTGCTCCGTTTTTGTTTAGAAGCAGATATTTCTCCAAACCGCGTTTACTCCCATTCACTCTGGCATATCAAAACGCAGCTCCAAGAAGCAACGGGCTTCTCACTCTCTGAATCTAGAGGGAGATTCAACTCTCTTAGGTAAGCGAACACCCAGCAGAGCAGTCTGAAGGATACGTTCGTTTTGTGTTTTAGAGGTAGATTTACAGCTATTTGTGAAATGCTTGCATTTTGCTGGGAAATAGCGTTTTTTGCTTCTTCACAGAAAATGTTTCGAAACTCCTGCAAACACACATCAGTTTAACTCTGTAAGTTGAACGCACACATTGAAGGCCATTCTGTTAGGTTGCTCCGTTTTGGTTTTAGAAGCAGATATTTCTCCAATCCGCGTTTTCTCCCATTCACTCTGGCATATCAAAACGCAGCTCCGAAAAGCAACGTGCTTCTCACTCTCTGAATCTAGAGGCAGATTGAACTCCCTTAGGTAAGCGAACACCCAGCAGAGCAGTCTGAAGGATACGTTCATTTTGCGTTTTACACGGAGATTTACAGCTATTTGGGAAATGCTTGCATTTGGCTGGGAAAATGCGTATTTCGCTTCTTCAGAGAAAGTGTTTAGAAACTCCGGCAAACATACATCAGTTTAACTCTGTACGTTGAACGCACACATTATAGACCGTTCTGTTAGGTTGTTCCGTTTTGGTTTTAGAAGCAGATATTTCTCCAAACCGCGTTTTCTCCCATTCACTCTGGCATATCACAACGCAGCTCCGAGAAGCAACGTGCTTCTCACTCTCTCAATCTAGAGGCAGATTCAACTCCCTTAGGTAAGAAAACACCCAACAGAGCCGTCTGATGGATACGTTCGTTTTGTGTTTTAGACGGAGATTTACAGCTATTTGGGAAATGCTTGCATTTGGCTGGAAAATAGCGTTTTCCGCTTCTTCACAGAAAGAATTGAGAAACTCCTGCGAACACAAATCAGTTTATCTCTGTAGGTTGAACGCACACATTGAAGGCCGTTGTGTTAGGTTGCTCCGTTTTGGTTTTAGAAGCAGATATTTCTCCAAACCGCGTTTACTCCCTTTCACTCTGGCATATCAAAACGCAGCTCCGAGATGCAACAAGCTTCTCACTCTCTGAATCTAGAGGCAGATTCAACTCCCTTAGGTAAGCGAACACCCAGCTGAGCAGTCTGAATGATACGTTCGTTTTGTGTTTTAGACGGAGATTTCCAGCTATTTTGGAAATGCTTCCATTTGGCTGGGAAAATGCTTTTTCCGCTTCTTCACAGAAAGGGTTTAAAAACTCCTGCAAACACACATCAGTTTAACTCTGTAAGTTGAACACACGCATTGAAGGCCGTTCTGTTAGGTAGCTCCGCTTTGGTTTTAGAAGCAGATATTTCTCCAAACCGCGTTTACTCCCATTCACTCTGGCATATCAAAACGCAGCTCAGAGAAGCAACGGGCTTCTCATTCTCTGAATCTAGAGGAAGATTCAACTTTCTTAGGGAAGCGAACACCCAGCAGAGCAGTCTGAAGGATACGTTCGTTTTGTGTTTCAGACGGAGATTTACAGCTATTTGGGAAATGCTTGCATTTGGCTGGGAAATAGCTTTTTTGCTTCTTCACAGAAAGTGTTTAGAAACTCCTGCAAACACACATCAGTTTAACTTTGTAAGTTGAACGCACACATTGAAGGCCGTTCTGTTAGGTTGCTCCGTTTTGGTTTTAGAAGCAGATACTTCTCCAAACGGCGTTTACTCCCATTCACTCTGGCATATCAAAACGCAGCTCCGAGAAGCAACGTGCTTCTCTCTCTCTGAATCTAGAGGCAGATTCAACTCCCTTAGGTAAGCGAACACCCAGCAGGGCAGTCTGAAGGATACATTCGTTTCGTGTTTTAGACGGAGATTTACAACTATTTGGGAAATGCTTGCATTTGGCTGGGAAAATGCTTTTTCCGCTTCTTCACAGAAAGGGTTTAGAAACTCGTGCAAACACACATCAGTTTAACTCTGTAAGATGAACACACGCATTGAAGGCCGTTCTGTTAGGTTGCTCCGTTTTGGTTTTAGAAGCAGATATTTCTCCCAACCGTGTTTACTCCCATTCACTCTGGCATAACAAAACGCCGCTCCGAGAAGCAACGTGCTTCTCACTGTCTGAATCTAGAGGCAGATTCAACTCCCTTAGGTAAGCGAACACCCAGCAGAGCAGTCTGAAGGATACGTTCGTTTTGTGTTTTACACGTAGATTTACAGCTACTTGGGAAATGCTTGCATTTGGCTGGGAAAATGATTTTTCCGCTTCTTCAGAGAAAGGGTTTAGAAACTCCTGCAAACACACATCAGTTTAACTCTGTAGGTTGAACGCACACATTGAAGGCCGTTCTGTTAGGTTGCTCCGTTTCGGTTTTAGAAGCAGATGTTTATCCAAACGGCGTTTACTCCCTTTCACTCTGGCATATCAAAACTCAGCTCCAAGAAAAAACGGGCTTCTCACTCTCTGAATCTAGAGGCAGATTCAACTCCCTTAGGTAAGCGAACACCCAGCAGATCAGTCTGAAGAATATGTTCGTTTTGTGTTTTAGACCGAGATTTACAGCTATTTGGGAAATGCTTGCATTTGGCTGACAAATAGCTTTTTTCTTCTTCACAGAAAGCGTTTAGAAACTCCTGCAAACACCTATCAGTTAAACTCTTTAAGGTGAACGCACACATTGAAGGCCGTTCTTTTAGGTTGCTCCGTTTTGTTTTTAGAAACAGATATTTCTCCAAACCGCGTTTACTCCCATTCACTCTGGCATATCAAAACGCAGCTCCGAGAAGCAACGGGCTTCTCACTCTCTGAATCTAGAGGCAGATACAACTTTCTTAGGTAAGCGAACTCCCAGCAGAGTAGTTTGAAGGATACGTTCGTTTTGTGTTTTAGACGTAGATTTACAGCTATTTGAAATGCTTGCAATTTGCTGGGAAATAGCGTTTTTTGCTTCTTCACAGAAAATATTTAGAAACTCCTGCAAACACACATCAGTTCAACTCTGTAAGTTGAACGCACACATTGAAGGCCGTTCTGTTAGGTTGCTCCGCTTTGGTTTTAGAAGCCGATATTTCTCCAAACGGCGTTTACTCCCATTCACTCTGGCATATCAAAACGCAGCTCCGAGAAGCAACGTGCTTCTCACTCTCTGAATCTAGACGCAGATTCAACTCCCTTAGGTAAGCGGACACCCAGCAGAGCAGTCTGAAGTATACATTCCTTTCGTGTTATAGACGGAGATTTACAGCTATTTGGGAAATGCTTGCATTTGGCTGGGAAAATGCTTTTTCCGCTTCTTCACAGAAAGGGTTTAGAAACTTCTGCAAACACACATTAGTTTAACTCTGTAGGTTGAACGCACGCATTGAAGGCCGTTCTGTTAGGTAGCTCCGTTTTGGTTTTAGAAGCTGATATTTCTTTAAACCGCGTTTACTCCCATTCACTCTGGCATATCTAAACGCAGCTCCGAGAAGCAACATGCTTCTCACTCTCTGAATCTAGACGCAGATTCAACTCCCTTAGGTAAGCTAACACCCAGCAGAGCAGTCTGAATGATACATTCGTTTCGTGTTTTAGACGGAGATTTACAGCTATTTGGGAAATGCTTGCATTTGGCTGGGAAAATGCTTTTTCCGCTTCTTCACAGAAAGGGTTTAGAAACTCGTGCAAACACCTATCAGTTTAACTATTTAAGTTGAACGCACACATTGAAGACCGTTCTGTTAGGTTGCTCCGTTTTGGTTTTAGAAGCAGATATTTCTCCAAACCGCGTTTACTCTTATTCACTCTGGCATATCAAAACGCAGCTCCGAGAAGCAACGTGCTTCTCACTCTCTCAATCTAGAGGCAGATTCAACTCCTTTAGGTAAGCGAACACCCAGCAGAGCAATCTGAAGGATACGTTCGATTTTTGTTTTAGACGGAGATTTACATCTATTTGGGAAATGCTTGCATTTGGCTGAAAAATAGCGTTTTCCGCTTCTTCACAGAAAGGATTTAGAAACTCCTGCAAACACACATCAGTTTAACACTGTAGGTTGAACGCACACATTGAAGGCCGTTCTGTTAGGTTGCTCTGTTTTGGATTTAGAATCAGTTATTTCTCCAAACCGCGTTTACTCCCTTTCATTCTGGCATATCAAAACTCAGCTCCAAGAAAAAACGGGCTTCTCACTCTCTGAATCTAGAGGCAGATTCAACTCCCTTAGGTAAGCGAACACCCAGCAGAGCAGTCTGAAATATATGTTCGTTTTCTGTTTTACACGGACATTTACAGCTATTTGGGAAATGCTTGCATTTGCCTGGGAAATAGCTTTTTTGCTTCTTCACAGAAAGGGTTTAAAAACTCCTGCAAACACACATCAGTTTAACTGTGTACGTTGAACGCACACATTGAAGGCCGTTCTGTTAGGTTTCTCCGCTTTGGTTTTAGAAGCAGATATTTCTCCAAACCGCGTTTACTCCCATTCACTCTGGCATATCAAAACGCAGCTCCGAGAAGCAACGTGCTTCTCACTCTCTGAATCTAGAGGCAGATTGAACTCCCTTAGGTAAGCGAACACCCAGCAGAGCAGTCTGAAAAATACGTTCATTTTGTGTTTTAGACGGAGATTTACAACTATTTGGGAAATGCTTGCATTTGGCTGGGAAAATGCGTTTTCCGCTTCTTCAGAGAAAGGGTTTAGAAACTCCTGCAACAACACATCAGTTTAACTCTGTAAGTTGAACGCACACATTGAAGACCGTTCTGTTAGGTTTTTCCGTTTTGGTTTTAGAAGCAGATATTTCTCCAAACCGCGTTTTCTCCCATTCACTCTGGCATATCAAAACGGAGCTCCGAGAAGCAACGTGCTTCTCACTCTCTCAATCTAGAGGCAGATTCAACTCCCTTAGGTAAGCGAACACCCAGCAGAGCAGTCTGAAAAATACGTTCGTTTCCTGTTTTAGACGGAGATTTACAGCTATTAGGGAAATGCTTGCATTTGGCTGGGAAAATGCTTTTTCCACTTCTTCACAGAAAGGGTTTAGAAACTCCTGCAAAAACACATCAGTTTAACTCTATAAGTTGAACGCACACATTGAAGGCCGTTCTGTTAGGTTGCTCCGTTTTGGTTTTAGAAGCAGATATTTCTCAAAACCGCGTTTATTACCATTCACTCTGGCATATCAAAACGCAGCTCCGAGAAGCAACGTGCTTCTCACTCTCTGAATCTAGAGGCAGATTCAACTCCCTTAGGTAAGCGAACACCCAGCAGTGCAGTCTGAAGGATACGTTCGATTTGTGTTTTAGACGGAAATTTACAGCTCTTTGGGAAAGGCTTGCATTTGGCTGGGAAATAGCGTTCTCCGCTTCTTCACAGAAAGGATATAGAAACTCCTGCAAACACACATCAGTTTAACACTGTAGGTTGAACGCACACATTGAAGGCCATTCTGTTAAGTTGCTCCGTTTTGGATTTAGAATTAGATATTTCTCCAAACCGCGTTTACTCCCTTTCACTCTGGCATATCAAAATTCAGCTCCAAGAAAAAACGGGCTTCTCACTCTCTGAATCTAGAGGCAGATTCACCTCCCTTAGGTAAGCGAACAAACAGCAGAGAAGTCTGAAAAATACGTTCGTTTTGTGTTTTAGACGGAGATTTACAGCTATTTGGGAAATTCTTGCATTTGGCTGGGAAAATGAGTTTTCCGCTTCTTCACAGAAATAGTTTAGAAAATCCTGCAAAAACACATCAGTTTAACTCTGTAAGTTGAACGCACACATTGAAGGCCGTTCTGTTAGGTTGCTCCGTTTTGGTTTTAGAATCAGATATTTCTCCAAACCGCGTTTACTCTTTTTCACTCTGGCATATCAAAACTCAGCTCCAAGAAAAAACGGGCTTCTCACTTTCTGAATCTAGAGGCAGATTCAACTCCCTTAGGTAAGCGAACACCCAGCTAAGCAGTCTGAATGATATGTTCGTTTTGTGTTTTAGACGGAGATTTACAGCTATTTAAGAAATGCTTGCATTTGGCTGGGAAAATGCGTTTTCCGCTTCTTCACAGAAAGGGTTTAGAAACTCCTGGAAACACACATCAGTTGAACTCTGTAAGTTGAACGAACACAGTGAAGGCCGTTTTGTTAGGTTGCTCCGTTTTGGTTTTAGAAGCAGATATTTCCCCAAACCGCGTTTCCTCCAATTTACTCTGGCATATCAAAACGCAGCTCGGAGAAGCAACGTGCTTCTCACTCTCTGAATCTAGAGGCAGATTCAACTCCCTTAGGTAAGCGAACACCTAGCAGGGCAGTCTGAAGGATACATTCGTTTTGTGTTTTAGACGGAGATTTACAGCTATTTGGGAAATGCTTGCATTTGGCTGGGAAAATGCTTTTTCCGCTTCTTCACAGAAAGGGTTTAGAAACTCCTGCAAACACACATCAGTTTAACTCTGTAAGTTGAACGCACACATGGAAGGCCGTTCTGTTAGGTTGCTCCGTTTTGGTTTTAGAAGCAGATATTTCTCCAAACCGCGTTTACTCCCCTTCACTCTGGCATATCAAAACGCAGCTCCGAGAAGGAACGGGTTTCTCTCTCTCTGAATCTAGAGGCAGATTCAACTTTCTTAGGTAAGCGAACTCCCAGCAGAGCAGTCTGAAGGATACGTTCGTTTTGTGTTTTAGACGTAGATTTACAGCTATTTGGGAAATGCTTGCATTAGGCTCGGAAAATGCGTTTTCCGCTTCTTCAGAGAACGGGTTTAGAAACTCCTGCAAACACACATAAGTTTACCTTTGTAAGTTGAAAGCACACATTGAGGACCGTTCTGTTAGGTTGTTCCGTTTGGCTTTTAGAAGCAGATATTTCTCCAAATTGGGTTTTCTCCCATTCACTCTGGCATATCAAAACGCAGCTCCGAGAAGCAACGTGCTTCTCACTCTGTCAATCTAGAGGCAGATTCAACTCTTTTAGGTAAGCGAACACCCGGCAGAGCAGTCTGAAGGATACGTTCGACTTGTGTTTTAGACGGAGATTTACAGCTATTTGGAAATGCTTGCATTTGGCTGGGAAATAGCGTTTTCCGCTTCTTCACAGAAAGGATTTAGAAACTCCTGCAAACACACATCAGTTTAACACTGTAGGTTGAACGCACACATTGAAGGCCGTTCTGTTAGGTTGCTCCGTTTTGGATTTAGAATCAGATATTTCTCCAAACCGCGTTTACTCCCTTTCACTCTGGCATATCAAAACTCAGCTCCAAGAAAAACGGGCTTCTCACTCTCTGAATCTAGAGGCAGATTCAACTCCCTTAGGTAAGCGAACACCCAGCAGAGCAGTCTGAAGGATATGTTCGTTTTGTGTTTTAGACGGAGATTTACAGCTATTTGGGAAATGCTTGCATTTGGCTGGGAAAATGAGTTTTCCGCTTCTTCAGAGAAAGGGTTTAGAAACTCCTGCAAACACACGTCAGTTTAACTCTGTAAGTTGAACGCACGCATTGAAGACCGTTCTGTTAGGTTGTTCCGTTTTGGTTTTAGAAGCAGATATTTCTCCAAACCGCGTTTTCTCCCATTCACTCTGGCATATCAAAACGCAGCTCCGAGAAGCAACGTGCTTCTCACTCTCTCAATCTAGAGGCAGATTCAACTCCCTTAGGTAAGCGAACACCCAGCAGAGCAGTCTGAAGGATACGTTCGATTTGTGTTTTAGACGGAGATTTACAGCTATTTGGGAAATGCTTGCATTTGGCTGGGAAATAGCGTTTTCCGCTTCTTCACAAAAAACATTTAGAAACTCCTGCAAACACACATCAGTTTAAGACTGTAGGTTGAACGCACACATTGAAGGCCATTCTGTTAGGTTGCTCCGTTTTGGATTTAGAATCAGTTATTTCTCCAAACCGCGTTTAATCCCTTTCACTCTGGCATATCAAAACTCAGCTCCAAGAAAAAACGGGCTTCTCCCTCTCTGAATCTAGAGGCAGATTCAACTCCCTTAGGTAAGCGAACACCCAGCTGAGCAGTCTGAATGATACGTTCGTTTTGTGTTTTAGACGGAGATTTACAGCTATTTTGGCAGTGCTTGCATTTGGCTGGGAATATGCGTATTCCGCTTCTTCACAGAAAGGGTTTAGAAACTCCTGCAAACCAACGTCACTTTAACGCTGTAAGTTGAACGCACACATTGAAGGCCGTTCTGTTAGGTTGCTCCGTTTTGGATTTAGAATCAGTTATTTCTCCAAACCGCGTTTACTCCCTTTCACTCTGGCATATCAAAACGCAGCTCCGAGAAGCAACTTGTTTCTCACTCTCTGAATCTAGAGGCAGATTGAACACCCTTAGGTAACAGAACACCCAGCAGAGCAGTCTGAAAGATACGTTCGTTTTGTGTTTTAAACGGAGATTTTCAGCTATTTTGGCAGTGCTTGCATTTGGCTGGGAATATGCGTATTCCGCTTCTTCACAGAAAGGGTTTAGAAACTCCTGCAAACCAACGTCACTTTAACGCTGTAAGTTGAACGCACACATTGAAGGCCGTTCTGTTAGGTTGCTCCGTTTTGGTTTTAGAAGCAGATATTTCTCCATACGGAGTTTACTCCCATCCACTCTGGCATGTCAAAACGCAGCTCCGAGAAGCAACGGGCTTCTGACTCTCTGAATCTAGAGGCAGATTGAACTCCCTTAGGTAAGCGAATACCCAGCAAAGCAGTCTGAAGGATACGTTCGTTTTGTGTTTTAGACGGAGATTTACAGCTATTTGGGAC
Organism: Callithrix jacchus; assembly: GCF_049354715.1. Taxonomy (NCBI): domain Eukaryota; kingdom Metazoa; phylum Chordata; class Mammalia; order Primates; family Cebidae; genus Callithrix; species Callithrix jacchus. The sequence goes on along the minus strand of NC_133503.1, from coordinate 60,547,560 downwards.
ATGCTTGCATTAGGCTGGGAAATAGCGTTTTTTCTTCTTCACAGAAAGGGTTTAGAAACTCGTGCAAACACACATCAGGTTAACTCTGTAAGTTGAACGAAAACATTGAAGGCCGTTCTCTTAGGTTGCTCCGTTTTGGTTTTAGAAGCAGATATTTCTCAAAACCGCGATTACTCTCATTCACTCTGGCATATCAAAACGCAGCTCAGAGAAGCAACAGGCTTCTCACTCTCTGAATCTAGAAGCAGATTCAACTCCCTTAGGTAAGCGAATACCCAGCAGAGCAGTCTGAAGGATACGTTCGTTTTGTGTTTTAGACGGAGATTTACAGCTATTTGGGAGATGCTAGCATTTTGCTGGGAAATAGCGTTTTTTGCTTCTTCACAGAAAGGGTTTAGAAACTTCTGCAAACACACATCAGTTTAACTCTGTATGTTGAACGCACACATTGAAGGCCATTCTGTTAGGTTGCTCCGTTTTGGTTTTAGAAGCAGATATTTCTCCAAACCGCGTTTACTCCCGTTCACTCTGGCATATCAAAACGCAGCTCCGAGAAGCAACGTGCTTCTCACTCTCTGAATCTAGAGGCAGATTGAACTCCCTTAGGTAAGCGAACACCCAGCAGAGCAGTCTGAAGGATACGTTCGATTTGTGTTTTAAACGGAGATTTACAGTTATTTGGGAAATGCTTGCATTTGGCTGGGAAATAGCTTTTTTGCTTCTTCACAGAAAGGGTTTAGAAACGTTTGCAAACACACATCAGTTTAACTCTTAAGTTGAACGCACACATTGAAGGCCGTTCTGTTAGGATGCTCCGTTTTGGTTTTAGAAGCAGATATTTCTCCAAACCGCGTTTACTCCCATTCACTCTGGCATATCAAAACGCAGCTTCGAGAAGCAACGGGCTTCTCACTCTCTGAATCTAGTGGCAAATTCAACTTTCTTAGGTAAGCGAACACCCAGCAGAGCAGTCTGAAGGATATGTTCGTTTTGTGTTCTAGACGTAGATTTACAGCTATTTGGGAAATGCTTGCATTTTGCTGGGAAATAGCGTTTTTTACTTCCTCACAGAAAATGTTTAGAAACTTCTGCAAACACACATCCGTTTTACTCTGTAAGTTGAACGCACACATTGAAGGCCGTTCTGTTAGGTTGTTCCGTTTTGGTTTTAGAAGCAGATATCTCTCCAAACCGCGTTTACTCCCTTTCACTCTGGCTTATTAAAACGCAGCTCCGAGAAGAAACGTGCTTCTCACTCTCTTAATCTAGAGGCGGATTCAACTCCCTTAGGTAAGAAAACACCCAGCAGACCAGTCTGAATTATACGTTCGTTTTGTGTTTTAGACGGAGATTTACAGCTATTTGGGAAATGCTTGCATTTGGCTGGAAAATAGCGTTTTCCGCTTCTTCACAGAAAGAATTGAGAAACTCCTGCAAACACACATCAGATTATCTCAGTGGGTTGAACGCACACATTGAAGGCCGTTGTGTTAGGTTGCTCCGTTTTGGTTTTAGAAGCAGATATTTCTCCAAACCGCGTTTACTCCCTATCACTCTGGCATATAAAAACGCAGCTCCGAGAAGCAACGGGCTTCTCACTCTCTGAATCTAGAAGCACATTCAACTCCCTTAGGTAACCGAACACCCAGCAGAGCAGTCTGAAGGATACGTTCGTTTTGTGTTTTAGACGGAGATTTACAGTTATTTGGGAGATGCTAGCATTTTGCTGGGAAATAGCGTTTTTTGCTTCTTCACAGAAAGGGTTTAGAAACTCCTGGAAACACACATCAGTTTAACTCTGTGAGTTGAACGCACACATTGAAGGCCGTTCTGTTAGGTTGTTCCGTTTTGGTTTTAGAAGCAGATATTTCTCCAAACCGCGTTTACTCTTTTTCACTCTGGCATATCAAAACTCAGCTCCAAGAAAAAACGGGCTTCTCACTTTCTGAATCTAGAGGCAGATTCAACTCCCTTAGGTAAGCGAACACCCAGCTGAGCAGTCTGAATGATACGTTCGTTTTGTGTTTTAGACGGAGATTTACAGCTATTTAAGAAATGCTTGCATTTGGCTGGGAAAATGCGTTTTCCGCTTCTTCACAGAAAGGGTTTAGAAACTCCTGGAAACACACATCAGTTGAACTCTGTAAGTTGAACGCACACAGTGAAGGCCGTTTTGTTAGGTTGCTCCGTTTTGGTTTTAGAAGCAGATATTTCCCCAAACCGCGTTTCCTCCAATTTACTCTGGCATATCAAAACGCAGCTCGGAGAAGCAACGTGCTTCTCACTCTCTGAATCTAGAGGCACATTCAACTCCCTTAGGTAAGCAAACACCTAGCAGGGCAGTCTGAAGGATACATTCGTTTCGTGTTTTAGACGGAGATTTACAGCTATTTGGGAAATGCTTGCATTTGGCTGGGAAAATGCTTTTTCCGCTTCTTCACAGAAAGGGTTTAGAAACTCCAGCAAACACACATCAGTTTAACTCTGTAAGTTGAACGCACACATGGAAGGCCGTTCTGTTAGGTTGCTCCGTTTTGGTTTTAGAAGCAGATATTTCTCCAAACCGCGTTTACTCCCTTTCACTCTGGCATATCAAAACGCAGCTCCGAGAAGCAACTTGTTTCTCACTCTCTGAATCTAGAGGCAGATTGAACACCCTTAGGTAACAGAACACCCAGCAGAGCAGTCTGAAAGATACGTTCGTTTTGTGTTTTAAACGGAGATTTTCAGCTATCTTGGCAGTGCTTGCATTTGGCTGGGAATATGCGTATTCCGCTTCTTCACAGAAAGGGTTTAGAAACTCCTGCAAACCAACGTCACTTTAACGCTGTAAGTTGAACGCACACATTGAAGGCCGTTCTGTTAGGTTGCTCCGTTTTGGTTTTAGAAGCAGATATTTCTCCATACGGAGTTTACTCCCATCCACTCTGGCATGTCAAAACGCAGCTCCGAGAAGCAACGGGCTTCTGACTCTCTGAATCTAGAGGCAGATTGAACTCCCTTAGGTAAGCGAATACCCAGCAAAGCAGTCTGAAGGATACGTTCGTTTTGTGTTTTAGACGGTGATTTACAGCTATTTGGGACATGCTTGCATTAGGCTGGGAAATAGCGTTTTTTCTTCTTCACAGAAAGGGTTTAGAAACTCGTGCAAACACACATCAGGTTAACTCTGTAAGTTGAACGAAAACATTGAAGGCCGTTCTCTTAGGTTGCTCCGTTTTGGTTTTAGAAGCAGATATTTCTCAAAACCGCGATTACTCTCATTCACTCTGGCATATCAAAACGCAGCTCAGAGAAGCAACAGGCTTCTCACTCTCTGAATCTAGAAGCAGATTCAACTCCCTTAGGTAAGCGAATACCCAGCAGAGCAGTCTGAAGGATACGTTCGTTTTGTGTTTTAGACGGAGATTTACAGCTATTTGGGAGATGCTAGCATTTTGCTGGGAAATAGCGTTTTTTGCTTCTTCACAGAAAGGGTTTAGAAACTTCTGCAAACACACATCAGTTTAACTCTGTATGTTGAACGCACACATTGAAGGCCATTCTGTTAGGTTGCTCCGTTTTGGTTTTAGAAGCAGATATTTCTCCAAACCGCGTTTACTCCCGTTCACTCTGGCATATCAAAACGCAGCTCCGAGAAGCAACGTGCTTCTCACTCTCTGAATCTAGAGGCAGATTGAACTCCCTTAGGTAAGCGAACACCCAGCAGAGCAGTCTGAAGGATACGTTCATTTTGTGTTTTAGACGGAGATTTACAACTATTTGGGAAATGCTTGCATTTGGCTGGGAAATTGCGTTTTCCGCTTCTTCAGAGAAAGGGTTTAGAAACTCCTGCAAACACACATTAGTTTAACTCTGTAAGTTGAACGTACACATTGAAGACCATTCTGTTAGGTTGTTCCGTTTTGGTTTTAGAAGCAGATATTTCTCCAAACCGCGTTTTCTCCCATTCACTCTGGCATATCAAAACGCAGCTCCGAGAAGCAACGTGCTTCTCACTCTCTCAATCTAGAGGCAGATTCAACTCCCTTAGGTAAGCGAACACCCAGCAGAGCAGTCTGAAGGATACGTTCGATTTGTGTTTTAAACGGAGATTTACAGTTATTTGGGAAATGCTTGCATTTGGCTGGGAAATAGCTTTTTTGCTTCTTCACAGAAAGGGTTTAGAAACGTTTGCAAACACACATCAGTTTAACTCTTAAGTTGAACGCACACATTGAAGGCCGTTCTGTTAGGATGCTCCGTTTTGGTTTTAGAAGCAGATATTTCTCCAAACCGCGTTTACTCCCATTCACTCTGGCATATCAAAACGCAGCTTCGAGAAGCAACGGGCTTCTCACTCTCTGAATCTAGTGGCAAATTCAACTTTCTTAGGTAAGCGAACACCCAGCAGAGCAGTCTGAAGGATATGTTCGTTTTGTGTTCTAGACGTAGATTTACAGCTATTTGGGAAATGCTTGCATTTTGCTGGGAAATAGCGTTTTTTACTTCCTCACAGAAAATGTTTAGAAACTTCTGCAAACACACATCCGTTTTACTCTGTAAGTTGAACGCACACATTGAAGGCCGTTCTGTTAGGTTGTTCCGTTTTGGTTTTAGAAGCTGATATCTCTCCAAACCGCGTTTACTCCCTTTCACTCTGGCTTATTAAAACGCAGCTCCGAGAAGAAACGTGCTTCTCACTCTCTGAATCTAGAGGCGGATTCAACTCCCTTAGGTAAGAAAACACCCAGCAGACCAGTCTGAATTATACGTTCGTTTTGTGTTTTAGACGGAGATTTACAGCTATTTGGGAAATGCTTGCATTTGGCTGGAAAATAGCGTTTTCCGCTTCTTCACAGAAAGAATTGAGAAACTCCTGCAAACACACATCAGTTTATCTCTGTGGGTTGAACGCACACATTGAAGGCCGTTGTGTTAGGTTGCTCCGTTTTGGTTTTAGAAGCAGATATTTCTCCAAACCGCGTTTACTCCCTATCACTCTGGCATATCAAAACGCAGCTCCGAGAAGCAACGGGCTTCTCACTCTCTGAATCTAGAAGCAGATTCAACTCCCTTAGGTAACCGAACACCCAGCAGAGCAGTCTGAAGGATACGTTCGTTTTGTGTTTTAGACGGAGATTTACAGTTATTTGGGAGATGCTAGCATTTTGCTGGGAAATAGCGTTTTTTGCTTCTTCACAGAAAGGGTTTAGAAACTCCTGGAAACACACATCAGTTTAACTCTGTGAGTTGAACGCACACATTGAAGGCCGTTCTGTTAGGTTGTTCCGTTTTGGTTTTAGAAGCAGATATTTCTCCAAACCGCGTTTACTCTTTTTCACTCTGGCATATCAAAACTCAGCTCCAAGAAAAAACGGGCTTCTCACTTTCTGAATCTAGAGGCAGATTCAACTCCCTTAGGTAAGCGAACACCCAGCTGAGCAGTCTGAATGATACGTTCGTTTTGTGTTTTAGACGGAGATTTACAGCTATTTAAGAAATGCTTGCATTTGGCTGGGAAAACGCGTTTTCCGCTTCTTCACAGAAAGGGTTTAGAAACTCCTGGAAACACACATCAGTTGAACTCTGTAAGTTGAACGCACACAGTGAAGGCCGTTTTGTTAGGTTGCTCCGTTTTGGTTTTAGAAGCAGATATTTCCCCAAACCGCGTTTCCTCCAATTTACTCTGGCATATCAAAACGCAGCTCGGAGAAGCAACGTGCTTCTCACTCTCTGAATCTAGAGGCAGATTCAACTCCCTTAGGTAAGCGAACACCTAGCAGGGCAGTCTGAAGGATACATTCGTTTCGTGTTTTAGACGGAGATTTACAGCTATTTGGGAAATGCTTGCATTTGGCTGGGAAAATGATTTTTCCGCTTCTTCACAGAAAGGGTTTAGAAACTCCAGCAAACACACATCAGTTTAACTCTGTAAGTTGAACGCACACATGGAAGGCCGTTCTGTTAGGTTGCTCCGTTTTGGTTTTAGAAGCAGATATTTCTCCAAACCGCGTTTACTCCCATTCACTCTGGCATATCAAAACGCAGCTCCGAGAAGGAACGGGTTTCTCTCTCTCTGAATCTAGAGGCAGATTCAACTTTCTTAGGTAAGCGAACTCTTAGCAGAGCAGTCTGAAGGATAGGTTCGTTTTTTGTTTTAGACGTAGATTTACAGCTATTTGGGAAATGCTTGCATTAGGCTCGGAAAATGCGTTTTCCGCTTTTTCAGAGAACGGGTTTAGAAACTCCTGCAAACACACATAAGTTTACCTCTGTAAGTTGAAAGCACACATTGAGGTCCGTTCTGTTAGGTTGTTCCGTTTGGCTTTTAGAAGCAGATATTTCTCCAAACCGGGTTTTCTCCCATTCACTCTGGCATATCAAAACGCAGCTCCGAGAAGCAACGTGCTTCTCACTCTGTCAATCTAGAGGCAGATTCAACTCCCTTAGGTAAGCGAACACCCAGCAGAGCAGTCTGAAGAATACGTTCGACTTGTGTTTTAGACGGAGATTTACAGCTATTTGGAAATGCTTGCATTTGGCTGGGAAATAGCGTTTTCCGCTTATTCACAGAAAGGATTTAGAAACTCCTGCAAACACACATCAGTTTAACACTGTAGGTTGAACGCACACATTGAAGGCCGTTCCGTTAGGTTGCTCCGTTTTGGATTTAGAATCAGATATTTCTCCAAACCGCGTTTACTCCCTTTCACTCTGGCATATCAAAACTCAGCTCCAAGAAAAACGGGCTTCTCACTCTCTGAATCTAGAGGCAGATTCAACTCCCTTAGGTAAGCGAACACCCAGCAGAGCAGTCTGAAGGATATGTTCGTTTTGTGTTTTACACGGACATTTACAGCTATTTGGGAAATGCTTGCATTTGGCTGGGAAATAACTTTTTTGCTTCTTCACAGAAAGGGTTTAGAAACTCCTGCAAACCCACATAAATTTATCTCTGTAAGTTGAACGCACACATTGAAGGCCGTTCTGTTAGGTTGTTCCGTTTTGGTTTTAGAAGCAGATATTTCTCCAAACCGCGTTTAATCCCATTCACTCTGGCGTATCAAAACGCAGCTCCGAGAAGAAACGTGCTTCTCACTCTCTGAATCTAGAGGCTGATTCAACTCCCTTAGGTATGAAAACACCCAGCAGAGCAGTCTGAAGGATACGTTCGTTTTGTGTTTTAGACGGAGATTTACACCTATTTGGGAAATGCTTGCATTTGGCTGGAAAATAGCGTTTTCCGCTTCTTCACAGAAAGAATTGAGAAACTCCTGCAAACACACATCAGTTTATCTTTGTAGGTTGAATGCACAGATTGAAGGCAGTTGTGTTACTTTGTTCCGTTTTGGTTTTAGAAGCAGATATTTCTCCAAACCGCGTTTACTCCCTTTCACTCTGGCATATCAAAACGCAGCTCCGAGAAGCAACTTGTTTCTCACTCTCTGAATCTAGAGTCAGATTGAACTCCCTTAGGTAACAGAACACCCAGCAGAGCAGTCTGAAGGATACGTTCGTTTTGTGTTTTACACGGAGATTTACAGCTATTTGGGACATGCTTGCATTAGGCTGGGAAATAGCGTTTTCCGCTTCTTCACAGAAAGGGTTTAGAAAGTCGTGCAAACACACATCAGTTTACCTCTGTAAGTTGAACGAAAACATTGAAGGCCGTTCTCTTAGGTTGCTCTGTTTTGGTTTTAGAAGCAGATATTTCTCAAAACCGCGATTACTCCCATTCACTCTGGCATATCAAAACGCAGCCCCAAGAAGCAACGGGCTTCTCACTCTCTGAATCTAGAAGCACATTCAACTCCCTTAGGTAAGCGAATACCCAGCAGAGCAGTCTGAAGGATACGTTCGTTTTGTGTTTTAGACGAAGATTTACAGCTACTTGGGAGATGCTAGCATTTTGCTTTGAAATAGCGTTTTTTGCTTCTTCACAGAAAGGGTTTAGAAACTTCTGCAAACACACATCAGTTTAACTCTGTATGTTGAACGTGCACATTGAAGGCCATTCTGTTAGGTGGCTCCGTTTTGGTTTTAGAAGCAGATATTTCTCCAAACCGCGTTTACTCCCGTTCACTCTGGCATATCAAAACGCAGCTCCGAGAAGCAACGTGCTTCTCACTCTCTGAATCTAGAGGCAGATTGAACTCCCTTAGGTAAGCGAACACCCAGCAGAGCAGTCTGAAGGATACCTTCGTTTTGTGTTTTAGACGGAGATTTACAGCTATTTGGGAAATGCTTGCATTTGGCTGGGAAATAGCTTTTTGCTTCTTCACAGAAAGTGTTTAGAAACTCCTGCAAACACCCATCAGTTTAACTCTGTAAATTAAACGCACACATTGAACGCCGTTCTGTTAGGTTGCTCCGTTTTGGTTTTAGAAGCAGATATTTCTCCAAACGGCGTTTACTCCCATTAACTCTGGCATATCAAAACGCAGCTCCGAGAAGCAACGTGCTTCTCACTCTCTGAATCTAGAGGCAGATTCAACCCACTTAGGTAAGCGAACACCCAGCAGAGCAGTCTGAAGGATACATTCGTTTCGTGTTTTAGATGGAGATTTACAGCTATTTGGGAAATGCTTGCATTTGGCTGGGAAAATGCTTTTTCCGCTTCTTCACAGAAAGGGTTTAGAAACTCCTGCAAACACCTATCAGTTTAACTCTTTAAGTTGAACGCACACATTGAAGTGCGTTCTGTTAGGTTGCTCCGTTTTGGTTTTAGAAGCAGATATTTCTCCAAACCGCGTTTACTCCCATTCACTCTGGCATATCAGAACGCAGCTCCGAGAAGCAACGGGCTTCTCACTCTCTGAATCTACTGGCAGATTCAACTTTCTTAGGTAAGCGAACACCCAGCAGAGCAGTCTGAAGGATACGTTCGTTTTGTGTTTTAGACGTAGATTTACACCTATTTTGGAAATGCTTTCATTTTGCTGGGAAATAGCGTTTTCTGCTTCTTCACAGAAAATTTTTAGAAACTCCTGCAAACACACATCAGTTTAACTCTGTAAGTTGAACGCACACATTGTAGGCCGTTCTGTTAGGTTGCTCAGTTTTGGTTTTAGAAGCAGATATTTCTCCAAACCGCGTTTACTCCTGTTCACTCTGGAATATCAAAACGCAGCTCCGAGAAGCAACGTGCTTACTCTCTGAATCTAGAGGCAGATTGAACTCCCTTAGGTAAGCGAACATCCAGCAGAGCAGTCTGAAGGATACGTTCATTTTGTGTTTTAGACGGAGATTTACAGCTATTTGGGAAATGCTTGCATTTGGCTGGGAAAATGCGTTTTCCGCTTCTTCAGAGAAAGTGTTTAGAAACTCCTGCAAACACACATCAGTTTAACACTGTAAGTTGAACGCACACATTGAAGACCGTTCTGTTAGGTTGTTCCGTTTTGGGTTTAGACGCAGATATTTCTCCAAACCGGGTTTTCTCCCATTCACTCTGGCATATCAAAACGCAGCTAAGAGAAGCAACGTGCTTCTCACTCTCTGAATCCTGAGGCAGATTAAACTCCCGTAGGTAAGCGAACACCCAGCAGAGCAGTCGGAAAGATATGTTCGATTTGTGTTTTAGACGGAGATTTACAACTCTTTGGAAAATGCTTGCATTTGGCTGGGAAATAGGGTTTTCCGCTTCTTCACAGAAAGGATTTAGAAACTCCTGCAAACACACATCAGTTTAACACTGTAGGTTGAACGCACACATTGAAGGCCGTTCTGTTACGTTGCTCCGTTTTGGATTTAGAATCAGATATTTCTCCAAACCGCGTTTACTCCCTTTCATTCTGGCATATCAAAACGCAGCTCCGAGAAGCAACGTGCTTCTCACTCTCTGAATCTAGAGGCAGATTGAACTCCCTTAGGTAAGCGAACACCCAGCAGAGCAGTCTGAAGGATACATTCGTTTCGTGTTTTAGACGGAGATTTACAGCTATTTGGGAAATGCTCGCATTTGGCTGGGAAAATGCTTTTTCCGCTTCTTCACAGAAAGGGTGTAGAAACTCCTGCAAACAGACATCAATTTAACTCTGTACGCTAAACGCACGCATTGAAGGCCGTTCTATTAGGTAGCTCCGCTTTGGTTTTAGAAGCTGATATTTCTCCAAACCGCGTTTACTACCATTCACTCTGGCATATCAAAACGCAGCTCCGAGAAGCAACGGGCTTCTCACTCTCTGAATCTAGAGGCAGATTCAACTTTCTTAGGTAAGCGAACACCCAGCAGAGCGGTCTGAAAAATACGTTCGTTTTGTGTTTTAGACGTAGATTTAAAGCTGTTTGGGAAATGCTTGCATTTTGCTTTGAAAATGCGTTTTCTGCTTCTTCAGAGAAAGGGTTTAGAAACTCCTGCAAACACACATCAGTTTAACTCTGTAAGTTGAACGAACACATTGAAGACCGTTCTGTTAGGTTTTTCCGTTTTGGTTTTAGAAGGAGATATTTCTCCAAACCGCCTTTGCTCCCATTCACTCTGGCATATCAAAACGCAGCTCCGAGAAGCAACGGGCTTCTCACTCTCTGAATCTAGAAGCAGATTCAACTCCCTTTGGTAAGCGAACACCCAGCAGAGCAGTATGAAGGATACGTTCGTTTTGTGTTTTAGACGGAGATTTACAGCTATTTGAGAGATGCTAGCATTTTGCTGGGAAATAGCGTTCTTTGCTTCTTCACAGAAAGGGTTTAGAACCTCCTGGAAACACACATCAGTTGAACTCTGTAAGTTGAACGCACACATTGAAGGCCGTTCTGTTAGGTTGCTCCGTTTTGGTTTTCGAAGCAGATATTTCTTCAAACCGTTTTTACTCCCATTCACTCTGGCATATCAAAACGGAGCTCAGAGAAGAAACGGGCTTCTCACTCTCTGAATCTAGAGGCAGATTCAACTCCCTTAGGTAAGCGAACACCCAGCAGAGCAGTCTGAAGGTTACGTTCATTTTGGGTTATACACGGAGATTTACAGCTATTTGGGAAATGCTTGCAAATGGCTGGGAAAATGTGCTTTCCGCTTCTTCACAGAAAGGGTTTAGAAACTCCTGCAAACCCACATAAATTTATCTCTATAAGTTGAACTCACACATTGAAGGCCGTTCTGTTAGGTTGTTCCGTTTTGGTTTTAGAAGCAGATATTTCTCCAAACCGCGTTTACTCCCATTCACTCTGGCGTATCAAAACGCAGGTCCGAGAAGAAACGTGCTTCTCACTCTCTGAATCTAGAGGCTGATTCAACTCTATTAGGTATGAAAACACCCAGCAGAGCAGTCTGAAGGATACGTTCGATTTGTGTTTTAGACGGAGATTTACACCTATTTAGGAAATGCTTGCATTTGGCTGGAAAATAGCGTTTTCCGTTTCTTCAGAGAAAGAATTGAGAAACTCCTGCAAACACACATCATTTTATCTCTGTAGGTTGAACGCACACATTGAAGGCAGTTGTGTTACTTTGCTCCGTTTTGGTTTTAGAAGCAGATATTTCTCCAAACCGCGTTTACTCCCTTTCACTCTGGCATATCAAAACGCAGCTTCGAGAAGCAACTTGTTTCTCACTCTCTGAATCTAGAGGCAGATTGAACTCCCGTAGGTAACAGAACACCCAGCAGAGCAGTCTGAAAGATACGTTCGTTTTGTGTTTTAAACGGAGATTTCCAGCTATTTTGGCAGTGCTTGCATTTGGCTGGGAAAATGCGTATTCCGCTTCTTCACAGAAAGGGTTTAGAAACTCCTGCAAACCAACGTCACTTTATCTCTGTAAGTTGAACGCACACATTGAAGGCAGTTCTGTTATGTTGCTCCGTTTTGGTTTTAGAAGCAGATATTTCTCCAAACCGTGTTTAATACCTTTCACTCTGGCATGTCAAAACGCAGCTCCGAGAAGCAACGGGCTTCTGACTCTCTGAATCTAGAGGCAGATTGAACTCCCTTAGGTAAGCGAATACCCAGCAGAGCAGTCTGAAGGATACGTTCGTTTTGTGTTTTAGACGGAGATTTACAGCTATTTGGGAAATGCTTGCATTTGGCTGGGAAAATGCGTTTTCCGCTTCTTCAGAGAAAGGGTTTAGAAACTCCTGCAAAAACACATCAGTTTAACTCTGTAAGTTGAACGCACACATTGAAGACCGTTCTATTAGGTTGTTCCGTTTTGGTTTTAGAAGCAGATATTTCTCCAAACCGCGTTTTCTCCCATTCACTCTGGCATATCAAAACGCAGCTCCGAGAAGCAACGTGCTTCTCACTCTCTCAATCTAGAGGCAGATATAACTCCCTTAGGTAAGCGAACACCCAGCAGAGCAGTCTGAAGGATACGTTCGATTTGTGTTTTAGACGGAGATTTACAGCTATTTGGGAAATGCTTGCATTTGGCTGGGAAATAGCTTTTTTGTTTCTTCACAGAAAGGGTTTAGAAACTCCTGCAAACACACATCAGTTTAACTCTGTAAGTTGAACGCCCACCTTGAAGACCGTTCTGTTAGGTTGTTCCGTTTTGGTTTTAGAAGCAGATATTTCTCCAAACCGCGTTTTCTCCCATTAACTCTGGCATATCAAAACGCAGCTCCGAGAAGCAACGGGCTTCTCACTCTTTGAATCTAGAGGCAGATTCAACTCCCTTAGGTAAGCGAACACCCAGCAGAGCAGTCTGAAGGATACGTTCGTTTTGTGTTTTAGACGAAAATTTACAGCTATTTGGGAAATGCTTGCATTTGGCTGCGAATTAGCGTTTTCCGCTTCTTCAAAGAAAGGATTTAATAACTCCTGCAAACACACATCAGTTTAACTCTGTAAGTTGCACGCACACATTTAAGGCCGTTCTGTTAGGTTGCTCCGTTTTGGTTTTAGAAGCAGATATTTCTCCAAACCGCGATTACTCCCATTCACTCTGGGATGTACCAACGCAGCTCCGAGAAGCAACGGGCTTCTCACTCTCTGAATCAAGAGGCAGATTCAACTCCCTTAGGTAAGCGAACACCCAGCAGAGCAGTCTGAAAAATACGTTCGTTTTGTGTTTTAGACGAAGATTTACAGCTATTTGGGAAATGCTTGCATTTATCTGGGAAATAGAGTTTTCCGCTTCTTCACAGAAAGGGTTTAGAAACTCCTGCAAACTTACATCAGTTTAACTCTGTAAGTTGAACGCACACATTTAAGGCCGTTCTGTTAGGTTGCTCCGTTTTGGTTTTCGAAGCAGATATTTCTTCAAACCGCTTTTACTCCCATTCACTCTGGCATATGTAAACGCAGCTCCGAGAAGCAACGTGGTTCTCACTCTCTGAATCTAGAGGCAGATTCAACTCCCTTAGGTAAGCGAACACCCAGCAGAGCAGTCTGAAGGATACGCTCATTTTGTGTTTTTGACGGAGATTTACAACTATTTGGGAAATGCATGCATTTGGCTGCGAAAATGCGTTTTCCGCTTCTTCAGAGAAAGGGTTTAGAAACTCCTGCAAACACACATCAGTTTAACTCTGTAAGTTGAACCCACTCATTGAAGACCGTTCTGTTAGGTTGTTCCGTTTTGGTTTTAGAAGCAGATATTTCTCCAAACCGCGTTTTCTCCCATTCACTCTGACATATCAAAACGCAGCTCCAAGAGGCAACGCGCTTCTCACTCTCAATCTAGAGGCAGATTCAACTCCATTAGGTAAGCGAACACCCAGCAGAGCAGTCTGAAATATATGTTCGTTTTCTGTTTTACACGGACATTTACAGCTATTTGGGAAATGCTTGCATTTGGCTGGGAAATAGCTTTTTTGCTTCTTCACAGAAAGGGTTTAGAAACTCCTGCAAACACACATCTGTTTAACTGTGTACGTTGAACGCACACATTGAAGGCCGTTCTGTTAGGTTTCTCCGTTTTGGTTTTAGAAGCAGATATTTCTCCAAACGGCGTTTACTCCCATTCACTCTGGCATATCAAAACGCAGCTCCGAGATGCAAAGTGCTTCTCACTCTCTGAATCTAGAGGTAGATTCAACTCCCTTAGGTAAGCGAACACCCAGCAGAGCAGTCTGAAGGATACATTCCTTTCGTGTTTTAGACGGAGATTTACAGCTATTTTGGAAATGCTTGCATTTGGCTGGGAAAATGCTTTTTCCGCTGCTTCACAGAAAGGGTTTAGAAACTCCTGCAAACACACATCAGTTGAACTCTGTAAGTTGAACGCACGCATTGAAGGCCGTTCTTTTAGGTTGCTCCGTTTTGGTTTTAGAAGCTGATATTTCTCCAAACCGCGTTTACTCCCATTCACTCTGGCATATCTAAACGCAGCTCCGAGAAGCAACATGCTTTTCACTCTCTGAATCTAGAGGCAGATTCAACTCCCTTAGGTAAGCGAACACCCAGCAGAGCAGTCTGAATGATACATTCGTTTCGTGTTTTAGACGGAGATTTACAGCTATTTGGGAAATGCTTACATTTGGCTGGGAAAATGCTTTTTCCGCTTCATCACAGAAAGGGTTTAGAAACTCCTGCAAACACCTATCCGTTTAACTCTTTAAGTTGAACGCACACATTGAAGGCCGTTCTGTTAGGTTGCTCCGTTTTGGTTTTAGAAGCAGATATTTCTCCAAACCGCGTTTACTCCCATTCACTCTGGCATATCAAAACGGAGCTCCGAGAAGCAACGTGCTTCTCACTCTCTCAATCTAGAAACAGATTCAACTCCCTTAGGTAAGGGAACACCCAGCAGAGCAGTCTGAAAAATACGTTCGTTTCGTGTTTTAGATGGAGATTTACAGCTATTTGGGAAATGCTTGCATTTGGCTGAAAAATAGCGTTTTCCGCTTCTTCACAGAAAGGATTTAGAAACTCCTGCAAACACACATCAGTTTAACTCTGTAAGTTGAACGCACACATTGAAGGCCGTTCTGTTAGGTTGCTCCGTTTTGGTTTTAGAATCAGATATTTCTCCAAACCGCGTTTACTCTTTTTCACTCTGGCATATCAAAACTCAGCTCCAAGAAAAAACGGGCTTCTCACTCTCTGAATCTAGAGGCAGATTCAACTCCCTTAGGTAAGCGAACACCCAGCAGAGCAGTCTGAAGAATATGTTCGTTTTGTGTTTTAGACGGAGATTTACAGCTATTTGGGAAATGCTTGCATTGGCTGGGAAATAGCTTTTTTCTTCTTCACAGAAAGCCTTTAGAAACTCCTGCAAACACCTATCAGTTAAACTCTTTAAGGTGAACGCACACATTGAAGGCAGTTCTGTTAGGTTGCTCCGTTTTGTTTTTAGAAACAGATATTTCTCCAAACCGCGTTTACTCCCATTCACTCTGGCATATCAAAACGCAGCTCCGAGAAGCAACGTGCTTCTCACTCTCTCAATCTAGAGGCAGATTCAACTCCCTTAGGTAAGCGAACACCCAGCAGAGCAGTCTGAAAAATACGTTCGTTTCGTGTTTTAGATGGAGATTTACAGCTATTTGGGAAATGCTTGCATTTGGCTGAAAAATAGCGTTTTCCGCTTCTTCACAGAAAGGATTTAGAAACTCATGCAAACACACATCAGTTTAACACTGTAGGTTGAACGCACACATTGAAGGCCGTTATGTTAGATTGCTCCGTTTTGGATTTAGAATCAGTTATTTCTCCAAACCGCGTTTACTCCCTTTCATTTTGGCATATCAAAACTCAGCTCCAAGAAAAAACGGGCTTCTCACTCTCTGAATCTAGAGGCAGATTCAAGTCCCTTAGGTAAGCGAACACCCAGCAGAGCAGTCTGAATGATACATTCGTTTCGTGTTTTAGACGGAGATTTACAGCTATTTTGGAAATGCTTGCATTTGGCTGGGAAAATGCTTTTTCCGCTTCATCACAGAAAGGGTTTAGAAACTCCTGCAAACACCTATCAGTTTACCTCTTTAAGTTGAACGCACACATTGAAGGCCGTTCTGTTAGGTTGCTCCGTTTTGGTTTTAGAAGCAGATATTTCTCCAAACCGCGTTTACTCCCATTCACTCTGGCATATCAAAACGCAGCTCCGAGAAGCAATGTGCTTCTCACTCTCTCAATCTAGAGGCAGATTCAACTACCTTAGGTAAGCGAACACCCAGCAGAGCAGTCTGAAGGATACGTTCGTTTCTTGTTTTAGACGGAGATTTACAGCTATTTGGGAAATGCTTGCATTTTGCTTGGAAATAGCGTTTTTTGCTTCTTCACAGAAAATGTTTAGAAACTCCTGCAAACACACATCAGTTTAACTCTGTAAGTTGAACGCACACATTGAAGGCCGTTCTGTTAGGTTGCTCCGTTTTGGTTTTAGAAGCAGATATTTCTCCAAACCGCGTTTACTCCCATTCACTCTGGCATATCAAAACGCAGCTCCAAGAAGCAACGGGCTTCTCACTCTCTGAATCTAGAGGCAGATTGAACACCCTTAGGTAAGCGAACACCCAGCAGAGCAGTCTGAAGGATACGTTCATTTTGCGTTTTACACGGAGATTTACAGCTATTTGGGAAATGCTTGCATTTGGCTGGGAAAATGCGTATTTCGCTTCTTCAGAGAAAGTGTTTAGAAACTCCGGCAAACATACATCAGTTTAACTCTGTACGTTGAACGCACACATTGAAGACCGTTCTGTTAGGTTGTTCCGTTTTGGTTTTAGAAGCAGATATTTCTCCAAACCGCGTTTTCACCCATTCACTCTGGCATATCAAAACGCAGCTCAGAGAAGGAACGTGCTTCTCACTCTCTCAATCTAGAGGCAGATTCAACTCCCTTAGGTAAAAAAACACCCAGCAGAGCAGTCTGAAGGATACGTTCGTATTGTGTTTTAGACGGAGATTTACAGCTATTTGGGAAATGCTTGCATTTGGCTGGAAAAAGCGTTTTCCGCTTCTTCACAGAAAGAATTGAGAAACTCCTGCGAACACAAATCAGTTTATCTCCGTAGGTTGAACGCACACATTGAAGGCCGTTGTGTTAGGTTGCTCCGTTTTGGTTTTAGAAGCAGATATTTCTCCAAACCGCGTTTACTCCCTTTCACTCTGGCATATCAAAACGCAGCTCCGAGAAGCAACGGGCTTCTCACTCTCTGAATCTAGAAGCAGATTCAACTCCCTTAGGTAAGCGAACACCCAGCAGAGCAGTCTGAAGGATACGTTCGTTTTGTGTTTTAGACGTAGATTTACAGCTATTTGGGAAATGCTTGCATTTTGCTGGGAAATAGCGTTTTTTGCTTCTTCACAGAAAATGTTTAGAAACTCCTGCAAACACACATCAGTTTAACTCTGTATGTTGAACGCACACATTGAAGGCCGTTCGGTTAGGTTGCTCCGTTTTGGTTTTAGAAGCAGATATTTCTCCAAACCGCGTTTACTACCATTCACTCTGGCATATCAAAACGCAGCTCCGAGAAGCAACGTGCTTTTCACTCTCTGAATCTAGACGCAGATTCAACTCCCTTAGGTAAGCGAACAAAAAGCAGAGCAGTCTGAAGGATACGTTCGTTTTGTGTTTTAGACGGAGATTTACAGCTATTTGGGAAATCCTTGCATTTGGCTGGGAAAATGCGTTTTCCGCTTCTTCACAGAAAGGGTTTAGAAACTCCTGCAAACACCTATCAGTTTAACCCTTTAAGTTGAACGCACACATTTAAGGCCGTTTTGTTAGGTTGCTCCGTTTTGGTTGTAGAAGCAGATATTTCTCCAAACCGCGTTTACTCCCATTCACTCTGGCATATCAAAACGCAGCTCGGAGAAGCAACGTGCTTCTCACTCTTTGAATCTAGAGGCAGATTGAACTCCCTTAGGTAAGCGAATACCCAGCAGAGCAGTCTGAAGGATACGTTCATTTTGTGTTTTAGACGGAGATTTACAACTATTTGGGAAATGCTTGCATTTGGCTGGGAAAATGCGTTTTCCGCTTCTTCAGAGAAAGGGTTTAGAAACTCCTGCAAACACACATCAGTTGAACTCTGTAAGTTGAACGGACACAGTGAAGGCCGTTTTGTTAGGTTGCTCCGTTTTGGTTTTAGAAGCAGATATTTCTCCAAACCGCGTTTACTCCCATTCACTCTGGCATATCAAAACGCAGCTCCGAAAAGCAACGGGCTTCTCACTCTCTGAATCTAGAGGCAGATTCAACTCCCTTAGGTAAGCGAACACCCAGCAGAGCAGTCTGAAGGATACGTTCGTTTTGTGTTTTAGACGGAGATTTACAGCTATTTGGGAAATGCTTGCATTTGGCTGGGAAATAGCTTTTTTGCTTCTTCACAGAAAGGGTTTAGAAACTCCTGCAAACACACATCACTTTAACTCTGTAAGTTGAACGCACACATTGAAGGCCGTTCTGTTAGGTTGCTCCGTTTTGGTTTTAGAAGCAGATATTTCTCCAAACGGCGTTTACTCCCATTCACTCTGGCATATAAAAACGCAGCTCCGAGAAGCAACGTGCTTTTCTCTCTCTGAATCTAGAGGCAGATTCAACTCCCTTAGGTAAGCGAACACCCAGCAGGGCAGTCTGAAGGATACATTCGTTTCGTGTTTTAGACGGAGATTTACAGCTATTTGGGAAATGCTTGCATTGGGCTGGGAAAATGCTTTTTCCGCTTGTTCACAGAAAGGGTTTAGAAACTTCTGCAAACACACATCAGTTTAACTCTGTAAGTTGAACGCACACATTGAAGGCCGTTCTGTTAGGTTGCTCCGTTTTGGTTTTAGAATCAGATATTTTTCCAAACTGCGTTTACTCTTTTTCACTCTGGCATATCAAAACTCAGCTCCAAGAAAAAACGGGCTTCTCACTCTCTGAATCTAGAGGGAGATTCAACTCCCTTAGGTAAGCGAACACCCAGCAGAGCAGTCTGAAGAATATGTTCGTTTTGTGTTTTAGACGGAGATTTACAGCTATTTGGGAAATGCTTGCATTTGGCTGGGAAATAGCTTTTTCTTCTTCACAGAAAGCCTTTAGAAACTCCTGCAAACACCTATCAGTTGAACTCTTTAAGGTGAACGCACACATTGAAGGCCGTTCTGTTAGGTTGCTCCGTTTTGTTTTTAGAAACAGATATTTCTCCAAACCGCGTTTACTCCCATTCACTCTGGCGTATCAAAACGCAGCTCCGAGAAGAAACGTGCTTCTCACTCTCTGAATCTAGAGGCTGATTCAACTCCCTTAGGTATGAAAACACCCAGCAGAGCAGTCTGAAGGATACGTTCGTTTTGTGTTTTAGAAGGAGATTTACAGCTATTTGGGAGATGCTAGCATTTTGCTGGGAAATAGCGTTTTTTGCTTCTTCACAGAAAGGGTTTAGAAACTTCTGCAAACACACATCAGTTTAACTCTGTATGTTGAACGCACACATTGAAGGCCGTTCTGTTAGGTCGCTCCGTTTTGGTTTTAGAATCAGATATTTCTTTAAACCGCGTTTACTCTTTTTCACTCTGGCATATCAAAACTGAGCTCCAAGAAAAAACGGGCTTCTCACTCTCTGAATCTAGAGGCAGATTCAACTCCCTTAGGTAAGCGAACACCCAGCTGAGCAGTCTGAATGATACGTTCGTTTTGTGTTTTAGACGGAGATTTCCAGCTATTTAAGAAATGCTTGCATTTGGCTGGGAAAATGCGTTTTCCGCTTCTTCACAGAAAGGGTTTAGAAACTCCTGCAAACACCTATCAGTTTAACTTTTTATGTTGAACGCACACATTGAAGGCCGTTTTGTTAGGTTGCTCCGTTTTGGTTTTAGAAGCAGATATTTCTCCAAACCGCGTTTACTCCCATTCACTCTGGCATATCAAAACGCAGCTCCGAGAAGCAACGTGCTTCTCACTCTCTCAATCTAGAGGCAGATTCAACTCCCTTAGGTAAGCCAACACCCAGCAGAGCAATCTGAAGGATACGTTCGATTTTTGTTTTAGACGGAGATTTACATCTATTTGGGAAATGCTTGCATTTGGCTGAAAAATAGCGTTTTCCGCTGCTTCACAGAAAGGATTTAGAAACTCCTGCAAACACACGTCAGTTTAACACTGTAGGTTGAACGCACACATTGAAGGCCGTTCTGTTAGGTTGCTCCGTTTTGGTTTTACAAGCAGATATTTCTCCAAACCGCGTTTACTCCGGTTCACTCTGGCATATCAAAACGCAGCTCAGAGAAGCAACGTGCTTCTCACTCTCTGAATCTAGAGGCAGATTGAACTCCCTTAGGTAAGCGAACACCCAGCAGAGCAGTCTGAAATATATGTTCGTTTTCGGTTTTACACGGACATTTACAGCTATTTGGGAAATGCTTGCATTTGGCTGGGAAATAGCTTTTTTGCTTCTTCACAGAAAGGGTTTAGAAACTCCTGCAAACACACATCAGTTTAACTGTGTACGTTGAACGCACACATTGAAGGCCGTTCTGTTATGTTTCTCCGTTTTGGTTTTAGAAGCAGATATTTCTCCAAACGGCGTTTAGTCCCATTCACTCTGGCATATCAAAACGCAGCTCCGAGATGCAACGTGCTTCTCACTCTCTGAATCTAGAGGCAGATTCAACTCCCTTAGGTAAGCGAACACCCAGCAGAGCAGTCTGAAGGATACATTCGTTTCGTGTTTTAGACGGAGATTTACAGCTATTTCGGAAATGGTTGCATTTGGCTGGGAAAATGCTTTTTCCGCTGCTTCACAGAAAGGGTTTAGGAACTCCTGCAAACACACATCAGTTGAACTCTGTAAGTTGAACGCACGCATTGAAGGCCGTTCTTTTAGGTGGCTCCGTTTTGGTTTTAGAAGCTGATATTTCTCCAAACCGCGTTTACTCCCATTTACTCTGGCATATCTAAACGCAGCTCCGAGAAGCAACATGCTTTTCACTCTCTGAATCTAGAGGCAGATTCAACTCCCTTAGGTAAGCGAACACCCAGCAGAGCAGTCTGAATGATACATTCGTTTCGTGTTTTAGACGGAGATTTACAGCTATTTGGGAAATGCTTGCATTTGGCTGGGAAAATGCTTTTTCCGCTTCATCACAGAAAGGGTTTAGAAACTCCTGCAAACACCTATCCGTTTAACTCTTTAAGTTGAACGCACACATTGAAGGCCGTTCTGTTAGCTTGCTCCGTTTTGGTTTTAGAAGCAGATATTTCTCCAAACCGCGTTTACTGCCGTTCACTCTGGCATATCAAAACGCAGCTCCGAGAAGCAACGTGCTTCTCACTCTCTGAATCTAGAGGCAGATTGAACTCCCTTAGGTAAGCGAACACCCAGCAGAGCAGTCTGAAATATACGTTTATTTTGTCTTTTAGACGGAGATTTACAACTATTTGGGAAATGCTTGCATTTGGCTGGGAAAATGCGTTTTCCGCTTCTTCAGAGAAAGGGTTTAGAAACTCCTGCAAACACACATCAGTTGAACTCTGTAAGTTGAACGGACACAGTGAAGGCCGTTTTGTTAGGTTGCTCCGTTTTGGTTTTAGAAGCAGATATTTCTCCAAACCGCGTTTACTCCCATTCACTCTGGCATATCAAAACGCAGCTCCGAAAAGCAACGGGCTTCTCACTCTCTGAATCTAGAGGCAGATTCAACTCCCTTAGGTAAGCGAACACCCAGCAGAGCAGTCTGAAGGATACGTTCGTTTTGTGTTTTAGACGGAGATTTACAGCTATTTGGGAAATGCTTGCATTTGGCTGGGAAATAGCTTTTTTGCTTCTTCACAGAAAGGGTTTAGAAACTCCTGCAAACACACATCACTTTAACTCTGTAAGTTGAACGCACACATTGAAGGCCGTTCTGTTAGGTTGCTCCGTTTTGGTTTTAGAAGCAGATATTTCTCCAAACGGCGTTTACTCCCATTCACTCTGGCATATAAAAACGCAGCTCCGAGAAGCAACGTGCTTCTCTCTCTCTGAATCTAGAGGCAGATTCAACTCCCTTAGGTAAGCGAACACCCAGCAGGGCAGTCTGAAGGATACATTCGTTTCGTGTTTTAGACGGAGATTTACAGCTATTTGGGAAATGCTTGCATTGGGCTGGGAAAATGCTTTTTCCGCTTGTTCACAGAAAGGGTTTAGAAACTTCTGCAAACACACATCAGTTTAACTCTGTAAGTTGAACGCACACATTGAAGGCCGTTCTGTTAGGTTGCTCCGTTTTGGTTTTAGAATCAGATATTTTTCCAAACTGCGTTTACTCTTTTTCACTCTGGCATATCAAAACTCAGCTCCAAGAAAAAACGGGCTTCTCACTCTCTGAATCTAGAGGGAGATTCAACTCCCTTAGGTAAGCGAACACCCAGCAGAGCAGTCTGAAGAATATGTTCGTTTTGTGTTTTAGACGGAGATTTACAGCTATTTGGGAAATGCTTGCATTTGGCTGGGAAATAGCTTTTTCTTCTTCACAGAAAGCCTTTAGAAACTCCTGCAAACACCTATCAGTTGAACTCTTTAAGGTGAACGCACACATTGAAGGCCGTTCTGTTAGGTTGCTCCGTTTTGTTTTTAGAAACAGATATTTCTCCAAACCGCGTTTACTCCCATTCACTCTGGCGTATCAAAACGCAGCTCCGAGAAGAAACGTGCTTCTCACTCTCTGAATCTAGAGGCTGATTCAACTCCCTTAGGTATGAAAACACCCAGCAGAGCAGTCTGAAGGATACGTTCGTTTTGTGTTTTAGAAGGAGATTTACAGCTATTTGGGAGATGCTAGCATTTTGCTGGGAAATAGCGTTTTTTGCTTCTTCACAGAAAGGGTTTAGAAACTTCTGCAAACACACATCAGTTTAACTCTGTATGTTGAACGCACACATTGAAGGCCGTTCTGTTAGGTTGCTCCGTTTTGGTTTTAGAATCAGATATTTCTCCAAACCGCGTTTACTCTTTTTCACTCTGGCATATCAAAACTGAGCTCCAAGAAAAAACGGGCTTCTCACTCTCTGAATCTAGAGGCAGATTCAACTCCCTTAGGTAAGCGAACACCCAGCTGAGCAGTCTGAATGATACGTTCGTTTTGTGTTTTAGACGGAGATTTCCAGCTATTTAAGAAATGCTTGCATTTGGCTGGGAAAATGCGTTTTCCGCTTCTTCACAGAAAGGGTTTAGAAACTCCTGCAAACACCTATCAGTTTAACTTTTTATGTTGAACGCACACATTGAAGGCCGTTTTGTTAGGTTGCTCCGTTTTGGTTTTAGAAGCAGATATTTCTCCAAACCGCGTTTACTCCCATTCACTCTGGCATATCAAAACGCAGCTCCGAGAAGCAACGTGCTTCTCACTCTCTCAATCTAGAGGCAGATTCAACTCCCTTAGGTAAGCCAACACCCAGCAGAGCAATCTGAAGGATACGTTCGATTTTTGTTTTAGACGGAGATTTACATCTATTTGGGAAATGCTTGCATTTGGCTGAAAAATAGCGTTTTCCGCTGCTTCACAGAAAGGATTTAGAAACTCCTGCAAACACACATCAGTTTAACACTGTAGGTTGAACGCACACATTGAAGGCCGTTCTGTTAGGTTGCTCCGTTTTGGTTTTACAAGCAGATATTTCTCCAAACCGCGTTTACTCCGGTTCACTCTGGCATATCAAAACGCAGCTCAGAGAAGCAACGTGCTTCTCACTCTCTGAATCTAGAGGCAGATTGAACTCCCTTAGGTAAGCGAACACCCAGCAGAGCAGTCTGAAATATATGTTCGTTTTCGGTTTTACACGGACATTTACAGCTATTTGGGAAATGCTTGCATTTGGCTGGGAAATAGCTTTTTTGCTTCTTCACAGAAAGGGTTTAGAAACTCCTGCAAACACACATCAGTTTAACTGTGTACGTTGAACGCACACATTGAAGGCCGTTCTGTTATGTTTCTCCGTTTTGGTTTTAGAAGCAGATATTTCTCCAAACGGCGTTTAGTCCCATTCACTCTGGCATATCAAAACGCAGCTCCGAGATGCAACGTGCTTCTCACTCTCTGAATCTAGAGGCAGATTCAACTCCCTTAGGTAAGCGAACACCCAGCAGAGCAGTCTGAAGGATACATTCGTTTCGTGTTTTAGACGGAGATTTACAGCTATTTCGGAAATGGTTGCATTTGGCTGGGAAAATGCTTTTTCCGCTGCTTCACAGAAAGGGTTTAGGAACTCCTGCAAACACACATCAGTTGAACTCTGTAAGTTGAACGCACGCATTGAAGGCCGTTCTTTTAGGTGGCTCCGTTTTGGTTTTAGAAGCTGATATTTCTCCAAACCGCGTTTACTCCCATTTACTCTGGCATATCTAAACGCAGCTCCGAGAAGCAACATGCTTTTCACTCTCTGAATCTAGAGGCAGATTCAACTCCCTTAGGTAAGCGAACACCCAGCAGAGCAGTCTGAATGATACATTCGTTTCGTGTTTTAGACGGAGATTTACAGCTATTTGGGAAATGCTTGCATTTGGCTGGGAAAATGCTTTTTCCGCTTCATCACAGAAAGGGTTTAGAAACTCCTGCAAACACCTATCCGTTTAACTCTTTAAGTTGAACGCACACATTGAAGGCCGTTCTGTTAGCTTGCTCCGTTTTGGTTTTAGAAGCAGATATTTCTCCAAACCGCGTTTACTGCCGTTCACTCTGGCATATCAAAACGCAGCTCCGAGAAGCAACGTGCTTCTCACTCTCTGAATCTAGAGGCAGATTGAACTCCCTTAGGTAAGCGAACACCCAGCAGAGCAGTCTGAAATATACGTTTATTTTGTCTTTTAGACGGAGATTTACAACTATTTGGGAAATGCTTGCATTTGGCTGGGAAAATGCGTTTTCCGCTTCTTCAGAGAAAGGGTTTAGAAACTCCGGCAACAACACATCAGTTTAACTCTGTAAGTTGAACGCACACATTGAAGACCGTTCTGTTAGGTTTTTCCGTTTTGGTTTTAGAAGCAGATATTTCTCCAAACCGCGTTTTCTCCCATTCACTCTGGCATATCAAAACGGAGCTCCGAGAAGCAACGTGCTTCTCACTCTCTCAATCTAGAGGCAGATTCAACTCCCTTAGGTAAGCGAACACCCAGCAGAGCAGTCTGAAAAATACGTTCGTTTCGTGTTTTAGATGGAGATTTACAGCTATTTGGGAAATGCTTGCATTTGGCTGAAAAATAGCGTTTTCCGCTTCTTCACAGAAAGGATTTAGAAACTCATGCAAACACACATCAGTTTAACACTGTAGGTTGAACGCACACATTGAAGGCCGTTCTGTTAAGTTGCTCCGTTTTGGATTTAGAATCAGATATTTCTCCAAACCGCGTTTACTCCCTTTCACTCTGGCATATCAAAATTCAGCTCCAAGAAAAAACGGGCTTCTCACTCTCTGAATCTAGAGGCAGATTCAACTCCCTTAGGTAAGCGAACAAAAAGCAGAGCAGTCTGAAGGATACGTTCGTTTTGTGTTTTAGACGGAGATTTACAGCTGTTTGGGAAATTCTTGCATTTGGCTGGGAAAATGCGTTTTCCGCTTCTTCACAGAAATAATTTAGAAACTCCTGCAAACCCCTATCAGTTTAACTCTGTATGTTGAACGCACACATTGAAGGCCGTTCTGTTAGGTTGCTCCGTTTTGGTTTTAGAAGCAGATATTTCTCCAAACCGCGTTTACTCCCATTCACTCTGGCATATCTAAACGCAGCTCGGAGAAGCAACGTGCTTCTCACTCTCTGAATCTAGAGGAAGATTGAACTCCCTTAGGTAAGCGAACAACCAGCAGAGCAGTCTGAAGGATACGTTTATTTTGTGTTCTAGACGGAGATTTACAACTATTTGGGAAATGCTTGCATTTGGCTGGGAAAATGCGTTTTCCGCTTCTTCAGAGAAAGGGTTTAGAAACTCCTGCAAACACACGTCAGTTTAACTCTGTAAGTTGAACGCACTCATTGAAGACCGTTCTCTTAGGTTGTTCCGTTTTGGTTTTAGAAGCAGATATTTTTCCAAACCGCGTTTACTCTTATTCACTCTGGCATATCAAAACGCAGCTCCGAGAATCAACGGGCTTCTCACTCTTTGAATCTAGTGGCAGATTCAACTTTCTTAGGTAAGCGAACACCCAGCGGAGCAGTCTGAAGGATACGTTCGTTTTGTGTTTTAGACGGAGATTTACAGCTATTAGGGGAATGCTTGCATTTGGCTGGGAAAATGCGTTTTCCGCTTCTTCACAGAAAGGGTTTAGAAACTCCTGCAAACACACATCAGTTTAACTCTGTAATTTGAACGCACACATTGAAGACCGTTTAGTTAGGTTGTTCCGTTTTGGTTTTAGAAGCAGATATTTCTCCAAACGGCGTTTTCTCCCATTCACTCTGGCATATCAAAACGCAGCTCCGAGAAGCAACGTGCTTCTCACTCTCTAAATCTAGAGGCAGATTCAACTCCCTTAGGTAAGCGAACACCCAGCAGAGCAGTCTGAAAAATACGTTCGATTTGTGTTTTAGACGGAGATATACAGCTATTTGGGAAATGCTTGCATTTGGCTGGGAAATAGCTTTTTTGCTTCTTCACAGAAAGGCTTTAGAAACTCCTGCAAACACACATCAGTTTAACTCTGTAAGTTGAACGAACACATTGAAGGCCGTTCTGTTAGGTTTCTCCGTTTTTGTTTTAGAAGCAGATATTTCTCCAAACGGCGTTTACTCCCATTAACTCTGGCATATCAAAACGCAGCTCCGAGAAGCAACGTGCTTCTCACTCTCTGAATCTAGAGGCAGATTCAACTCCCTTAGCTAAGCGAACACCCAGCAGAGCAGTCTGAAGGATACATTCGTGTCGTGTTTTAGACGGAGATTTACAGCTATTTTGGAAATGCTTGCATTTGGCTGGGAAAATGCTTTTTCCGCTTCATCACAGAAAGGGTTTAGAAACTCCTGCAAACCCCTATCAGTTTACCTCTTTAAGTTGAACGCACACATTGAAGGCCGTTCTGTTAGGTTGCTCCGTTTTGGTTTTAGAAGCAGATATTTCTCCAAACGCGTTTACTCTCTTTCATTCAGGCATATCAAAACTCAGCTCCAAGAAAAAACGGGCTTCTCACTCTCTGAATCTAGAGGCAGATTCAACTTTCTTAGGTAAGCGAACACCCAGCTGAGCAGTCTGAATGATACGTTCGTTTTGTGTTTTAGACGGAGATTTCCAGCTATTTAAGAAATGCTTGCATTTGGCTGGGAAAATGCGTTTTCCGCTTCTTCACAGAAAGGGTTTAGAAACTCCTGCAAACACACATCAGTTTAACTGTGTACGTTGAACGCACACATTAAAGGCCGTTCTGTTAGGTTGTTCCGTTTTGGTTTTAGAAGCTGATATTTCTCCAAACC
The DNA here is from genome assembly GCF_049354715.1 of Callithrix jacchus. NCBI lineage: Eukaryota > Metazoa > Chordata > Mammalia > Primates > Cebidae > Callithrix > Callithrix jacchus. The sequence goes on along the minus strand of NC_133503.1, from coordinate 60,520,330 downwards.
GCGTTTACTGCCGTTCACTCTGGCATATCAAAACGCAGCTCCGAGAAGCAACGTGCTTCTCACTCTCTGAATCTAGAGGCAGATTGAACTCCCTTAGGTAAGCGAACACCCAGCAGAGCAGTCTGAAAAATACGTTCATTTTGTGTTTTAGACGGAGATTTACAACTATTTGGGAAATGCTTGCATTTGGCTGGGAAAATGCGTTTTCCGCTTCTTCAGAGAAAGGGTTTATAAACTCCTGCAACAACACATCAGTTTAACTCTGTAAGTTGAACGCACACATTGAAGACCGTTCTGTTAGGTTTTACCGTTTTGGTTTTAGAAGCAGATATTCCTCCAAACCGCGTTTTCTCCCATTCACTCTGGCATATCAAAACGGAGCTCCGAGAAGCAACGTGCTTCTCACTCTCTCAATCTAGAGGCAGATTCAACTCCCTTAGGTAAGCGAACACCCAGCAGAGCAGTCTGAAAAATACGTTCGTTTCGTGTTTTAGACGGAGATTTACAGCTATTTGGGAAATGCTTGCATTTTGCGGGGAAAATGCTTTTTCCACTTCTTCACAGAAAGGGTTTAGAAACTCCTGCAAAAACACATCAGTTTAACTCTATAAGTTGAACGCACACATTGAAGGCCGTTCTGTTAGGTTGCTCCGTTTTGGTTTTAGAAGCAGATATTTCTCAAAACCGCGTTTACTGCCATTCACTCTGGCATATCAAAACGGAGCTCCGAGAAGCAACGTGCTTCTCACCCTCTGAATCTAGAGGCAGATTCAACTCCCTTAGGTAAGCGAACAAACAGCAGAGAAGTCTGAAAAATACGTTCGTTTTATGTTTTAGACGGAGATTTACAGCTATTTGGGAAATTCTTGCATTTGGCTGAAAAAATGCGTTTTCCGCTTCTTCACAGAAATAGTTTAGAAACTCCTGCAAACACACATGAGTTTAACTCTGTAAGTTGAACGCACACGTTGAAGGCCGTTCTGTTAGGTTGTTCCGTTTTGGTTTTAGAAGCAGATATTTCTCCAAACGGCGTTTACTCCCATTCACTCTGGCATATCAAAACGCAGCTCCGAGAAGCAACGGGCTTCTCACTCTCTGAATCTAGAGGCAGATTCAACTTCCTCAGGTAAGCGAACACCCAGCAGAGCAGTCTGAAGGATACGTTCGTTTTGTGTTTTTGACGGAGATTTAAAGCTATTTGGGAAATGCATGCATTTGGCTGCGAATTAGCGTTTTCCGCTTCTTCAGAGAAAGGGTTTAGAAACTCCTGCAAACACACATCAGTTTAACTCTGTAAGTTGAACGCACACATTGAAGACCGTTCTGTTAGGTTGTTCCATTTTGGTTTTAGAAGCAGATATTACTCCAAACGGCGTTTTCTCCCATTCACTCTGGCATATCAAAACGCAGCTCCGAGAAGCAACGTGCTTCTCACTGTCTCAATCTAGAGGCAGATTCAACTCCCTTAGGTAAGCGAGCACCCAGCAGAGCAGTCTGAAGGATACGTTCGATTTGTGTTTTAAACGTAGATTTACAGCTATTTGGGAAATGCTTGCATTTGGCTGGGAAATAGCTTTTTTGCTTCTTCACAGAAAGGGTTTAGAAACTCCTGCAAACACACATCAGTTTAACTCTTTAATTGGAACGAACACATTGAAGGCCGTTCTGTTAGTTTGCTCCGTTTTGGTTTTAGAAGCAGATATTTCTCCAAACCGCGTTTACTCCCATTCACTCTGGCATATCAAAACGCAGCTCCGAGAAGCAACGTGCTTTTCACTCTCTCAATCTAGAGGCAGATTCAACTCCCTTAGGTAAGCGAACACCCAGCAGAGCAGTCTGAAGGATACGTTCGATTTGTGTTTTAGACGGAGTTATACAGCTATTTGGGAAATGCTTGCATTTGGTGGGAAATAGCTTTTTTGCTTCTTCACAGAAAGGGTTTAGAAACTCCTGCAAACACACATCAGTTTAACTCTGTAAGTTGAACGAACACACTGAAGGCCGTTCTGTTAGGTTTCTCCGTTTTTGTTTTAGAAGCAGATATTTCTCCAAACGGCGTTTACTCCCATTCACTCTGGCATATCAAAACGCAGCTCCGAGAAGCAACGTGCCTCTCACTCTCTGAATCTAGAGGCAGATTCAACTCCCTTAGCTAAGCGAACACCCAGCAGAGCAGTCTGAAGGATACATTCGTTTCCTGTTTTAGACGGAGATTTACAGCTATTTGGGAAATGCTTGCATTTGGCTGGGAAAATGCGTTTTCCGCTTCTTCACAGAAAAAGTTTAGAAACTCCTGCAAACACACATCAGTTTAACTCTGTAGGTTGAACGCACGCATTGAAGGCCTTTCTGTTAGGTAGCTCCGTTTTGGTTTTAGAAGCTGATATTTCTCCAAACAGCGTTTACTCCCATTCACTCTGGCATATCTAAACGCAGCTCCGAGAAGCAACATGCTTCTCACTCTCTGAATCTAGAGGCAGATTCAACTCCCTTAGGTAAGCGAACACCCAGCAGAGCAGTCTGAATGATACATTCGTTTCGTGTTTTAGACGGAAATTTACAGCTATTTGGGAAATGCTTGCATTTGGCTGAAAAGTAGCGTTTTCCACTTCTTCACAGAAAGGATTTAGAAACTCCTGCAAACACCTATCAGTTTAACTCTTTAAGTTGAACGCACACATTGAACGCCGTTTAGTTAGGTTGCTCCGTTTTGGTTTTAGAAGCAGATATTTCTCCAAACCGCGCTTACTTTTATTCACTCTGGCATATCAAAACGCAGCTCCGAGAAGCAACGTGGTTCTCACTCTCTCAATCTAGATTCAGATTCAACTCCCTTAGGTAAGCGAACACCCAGCAGAGCAGTCTGAAGGATACTTTCGATTTGTGTTTTAGACGGAGATTTACAGCTATTTGGGAAATGCTTGCATTTGGCTGGAAAATAGCGTTTTCCGCTTCTTTACAGAAAGAATTGAGAAACTCCTGCGAACACAAATCAGTTTATCTCTGTAGGTTGAACGCACACATTTAAGGCCGTTCTGTTAGGTTGCTCCGTTTTGGTTTTAGAAGCAGATATTTCTCCAAACCGCGTTTACTCCCTTTCACTCTGGCATATCAAAACGCAGCTCCGAGAAGCAACGTGCTTCTCACTCTCTCAATCTAGAGGCAGATTCAACTCCGTTAGGTAAGCGAACACCCAGCAGAGCAATCTGAAGGATACGTTCGATTTTTGTTTTAGACGGAGATTTACATCTATTTGGGAAATGCTTGCATTTGGCTGAAAAATAGCGTTTTCCGCTTCTTCACAGAAAGGATTTAGAAACTCCTGCAAACACACATCAGTTTAACACTGTAGGTTGAACGCACACATTGAAGGCCGTTCTGTTAGGTTGCTCCGTTTTGGATTTAGAATCAGTTATTTCTCCAAACCGCGTTTACTCCCTTTCATTCTGGCATATCAAAACTCAGCTCCAAGAAAAAACGTGCTTCTCACTCTCTGAATCTAGAGGCAGATTGAACTCCCTTAGGTAACTGAACACCCAGCAGAGCAGTCTGAAAAATACGTTCATTTTGTGTTTTAGACGGAGATTTACAACTATTTGGGAAATGCTTGCATTTGGCTGGGAAAATGCGTTTTCCGCTTCTTCAGAGAAAGGGTTTATAAACTCCTGCAACAACACATCAGTTTAACTCTTTAAGTTGAACGCACACATTGAAGACCGTTCTGTTAGGTTTTTCCGTTTTGGTTTTAGAAGCAGATATTTCTCCAAACCGCGTTTTCTCCCATTCACTCTGGCATATCAAAACGGAGCTCCGAAAAGCAACGTGCTTCTCACTCTCTCAATCTAGAGGCAGATTCAACTCCCTTAGGTAAGCGAACACCCAGCAGAGCAGTCTGAAAAATACGTTCGTTTCGTGTTTTAGACGGAGATTTACAGCTATTTGGGAAATGCTTGCATTTGGCTGGGAAAATGCTTTTTCCACTTCTTCACAGAAAGGGTTTAGAAACCCCTGCAAAATCACATCAGTTTAACTCTATAAGTTGAATGCACACATTGAAGGCCGTTCTGTTAGGTTGCTCCGTTTTGGTTTTAGAAGCAGATATTTCTCAAAACCGCGTTTACTGCCATTCACTCTGGCATATCAAAACGGAGCTCCGAGAAGCAACGTGCTTCTCACTCTCTGAATCTAGAGGCAGATTCAACTCCCTTAGGTAAGCGAACGAACAGAAGAGAAGTCTGAAAAATACGTTCGTTTTATGTTTCAGACGGAGATTTACAGCTATTTGCGAAATTCTTGCATTTGGCTGAAAAAATGCGTTTTCCGCTTCTTCACAGAAATAGTTTATAAACTCCTGCAAACACACATCAGTTTAACTCTGTAAGTTGAACGCACACATTGAAGGCCGTTCTGTTAGGTTGCTCCGTTTTGGTTTTAGAATCAGATATTTCTCCAAACCGCGTTTACTCTTTTTCACTCTGGCATATCAAAACTCAGCTCCAAGAAAAAACGGGCTTCTCACTCTCTGAATCTAGAGGCAGATTCAACTTCCTTAGGTAAGTGAACACCCAGCAGAGCCGTCTGATGGATACGTTCGTTTTGTGTTTTAGACGGAGATTTACAGCTATTTGGGAAATGCTTGCATTTGGCTGGAAAATAGCGTTTTCCGCTTCTTCACAGAAAGATTTGAGAAACTCCTGCGAACACAAATCAGTTTATCTCTGTAGGTTGAACGCACACATTGAAGGCCGTTGTGTTAGGTTGCTCCGTTTTGGTTTTAGAAGCAGATATTTCTCCAAACCGCGTTTACTCCCTTTCACTCTGGCATATCAAAACGCAGCTCCGAGATGCAACGGGCTTCTCACTCTCTGAATCTAGAGGCAGATTCAACTCCCTTAGGTAAGCGAACACCCAGCTGAGCAGTCTGAATGATACGTTCGTTTTGTGTTTTAGACGGAGATTTCCAGCTATTTAAGAAATGCTTGCATTTGGCTGGGAAAATGCGTTTTCCGCTTCTTCACAGAAAGGGTTTAGAAACTCCTGCAAACACCTATCAGTTTAACCCTTTAAGTTGAACGCACACATTGAAGGCCGTTCTATTAGGTTGCTCCGTTTTGGTTTTAGAAGCAGATATTTCTCCAAATCGCGTTTACTCCCATTCACTCTGGCATATCAAAACGCAGCTCGGAGAAGCAACGTGATTCTCACTCTCTGAATCTAGAGGCAGATTGAACTCCCTTAGGTAAGCGAACACCCAGCAGAGCAGTCTGAAGGATACGTTCATTTTGTGTTTTAAACGGAGATTTACAACTATTTGGGAAATGCTTGCATTTGGCTGGGAAAATGCGTTCTCCGCTTCTTCAGAGAAAGGGTTTAGAAACTCCTGCAAACACACATCAGTTGAACTCTGTAAGTTGAAAGCACACATTGAAGACCGTTCTGTTAGGTTGCTCCGTTTTGGTTTTAGAAGCAGATATTTCTCCAAACCGCGTTTTCTCTTATTCACTGGCATATCAAAACGCAGCTTCGAAAAGCAACGTGCTTCTCACTCTCTGAATCTAGAGGCAGATTGAACTCCCTTAGGTAAGCGAACACCCAGCAGAGCAGTCTAAAGGATACGTTCATTTTGCGTTTTACACAAAGATTTTTAGCTATTAGGGAAATGCTTGCATTTGGCTGGGAAAATGCGTATTTTGCTTCTTCAGAGAAAGTGTTTAGAAACTCCTGCAAACATACATCAGTTTAATTCTGTACGTTGAACGCACACATTGAAGACCGTTCTTTTAGGTTGTTCCGTTTTGGATTTAGAAGGAGATATTTCTCCAAACCGGGTTTTCTCCCATTCAGTCTGGCATATCAAAACGCAGCTCCGAGAAGCAACGTGCTTCTCACTCTCTCCATCTAGAGGCAGATTCAACTCCCTTAGGTAAGAAAACACCCAGCAGAGCAGTCTGAAGGATACGTTCGTTTTGTGTTTTAGACGTAGATTTACAGCTATTTGGGAAATGCTTGCATTTTGCTGGGAAATAGCGTTTTTTGCTTCTTCACAGAAAATGTTTAGAAACTCCTGCAAACACACATCAGTTTAACTCTGTAAGTTGAATGCACACATTGAAGGCCGTTCTGTTAGGTTGCTCCGTTTTGGTTTTAGAAGCAGATATTTCTCCAAACAGCGTTTACTCCCATTCACTCTGGCATATCAAAACGCAGCTCCGAGAAGCAACGTGCTTCTCACTCTCTGAATCTAGAGTCAGATTCAACTCCCTTAGGTAAGCGAACACCCAGCAGTGCAGTCTGAAGGATACGTTCGATTTGTGTTTTAGACGTATATTTACAGCTATTTGGGAAATGCTTGCATTTGGCTGGGAAATAGCGTTTTCCGCTTCTTCACAGAAAGGATTTAGAAACTCCTGCAAACACACATCAGTTTAACACTGTAGGTTGAACGCACACATTGAAGGCAGTTCTGTTAAGTTGCTCCGTTTTGGATTTAGAATCAGATATTTCTCCAAACCGCGTTTACTCCCTTTCACTCTGGCATATCAAAATTCAGCTCCAAGATAAAACGAGCTTCTCACTCTCTGAATCTAGAGGCAGATTCAACTCCCTTAGGTAAGCGAACAAAAAGCAGAGCAGTCTGAAGGATACGTTCGTTTTGTATTTTAGACGGAGATTTACAGCTATTTGGGAAATTCTTGCATTTGGCTGGGAAAATGCGTTTTCCTCTTCTTCACAGAAATAGTTTAGAAACTCCTGCAAACACACATCAGTTTAACTCTGTAAGTTGAACGCACACATTGAAGGCCGTTCTGTTAGGTTGCTCCGTTTTGGTTTTAGAATCAGATATTTCTCCAAACCGCGTTTACTCATTTTCACTCTGGAATATCAAAACTCAGCTCCAAGAAAAAACGGGCTTCTCACTCTCTGAATCTAGAGGCAGATTCAACTTCCTTAGGTAAGTGAACACCCAGCAGAGCCGTCTGATGGATACGTTCGTTTTGTGTTTTAGACGGAGATTTACAGCTATTTGGGAAATGCTTGCATTTGGCTGGAAAATAGCGTTTTCCGCTTCTTCACAGAAAGATTTGAGAAACTCCTGCGAACACAAATCAGTTTATCTCTGTAGGTTGAACGCACACATTGAAGGCCGTTGTGTTAGGTTGCTCCGTTTTGGTTTTAGAAGCAGATATTTCTCCAAACCGCGTTTACTCCCTTTCACTCTGGAATATCAAAACGCAGCTCCGAGATGCAACGGGCTTCTCACTCTCTGAATCTAGAGGCAGATTCAACTCCCTTAGGTAAGCGAACACCCAGCTGAGCAGTCTGAATGATACGTTCGTTTTGTGTTTTAGACGGAGATTTCCAGCTATTTTGGAAATGCTTCCATTTGGCTGGGAAAATGCTTTTTCCGCTTCTTCACAGAAAGGGTTTAGAAACTCCTGCAAACACACATCAGTTTAACTCTGTAAGTTGAACACACGCATTGAAGGCCGTTCTTTTAGGTAGCTCCGTTTTGGTTTTAGAAGCAGATATTTCTCCAAACCGCGTTTACTCCCATTCACTCTGGCATATCAAAACGCAGCTTTGAGAAGCAACGGGCTTCTCACTCTCTGAATCTAGAGGCAGATTGAACTCCCTTAGGTAAGCGAACACTCAGCAGAGCAATCTGAAGGATACGTTCGTTTTGTGTTTTAGACGGAGATTTACAGCTATTTGGGAAATGCTTGCATTTGGCTGGGAAATAGCTTTTTTCTTCTTCACAGAAAGCCTTTAGAAACTCCTGCAAACACCTATCAGTTAAACTCTTTAAGGTGAACGCACACATTGAAGGCCGTTCTGTTAGGTTGCTCCGTTTTGTTTTTAGAAACCGATATTTCTCCAAACCGCGTTTACTCCCATTCACGCTGGCATATCAAAACGCAGCTCCGAGAAGCAACGGGATTCTCACTCTCTGAATCTAGAGGCAGATACACGTTTCTCAGGTAAGCGAACACCCAGCAGAGTAGTTTGAAGGATACGTTCGTTTTGTGTTTTAGACGTAGATTTACAGGTATTTGAAAAATGCTTGCAATTTGCAGGGAAATAGCGTTTTATGCTTCTTCACAGAAAATGTTTAGAAACTCCTGCAAACACACATAAGTTTAACTCTGCAACTTGAACGCACACATTGAAGGCCGTTCTGTTAGGTTGCTCCGTTTTGGTTTTAGAAGCAGATATTTCTCCAAACCGCGTTTTCTCCCATTCACTCTGGCATATCAAAACGCAGCTTCGAAAAGCAACGTGCTTCTCACTCTCTGAATCTAGAGGCAGATTGAACTCCCTTAGGTAAGCGAACACCCAGAAGAGCAGTCTGAAGGATACGTTCATTTTGCGTTTTACACGGAGATTTACAGCTATTTGGGAAATGCTTGCATTTGGCTGGGAAAATGCGTATTTCGCTTCTTCAGAGAAAGTGTTTAGAAACTCCTGCAAACATACATCAGTTTAGTTCTGTACGTTGAACGCACACATTGAAGACCGTTCTTTTAGGTCGTTCCGTTTTGGATTTAGAAGCAGATATTTCTCCAAACCGCGTTTTCTCCCATTCATTCTGGCATATCAAAACGCAGCTCCGAGAAGCAACGTGCTTCTCACTCTCTCAATCTAGAGGCAGATTCAACTCCCTTAGGTAAGAAAACACGCAGCAGAGCAGTCTGAAGGATACGTTCGTTTTATGTTTTAGACGGAGATTTACAGCTATTTGGGAAATGCTTGCATTTGGCTGGAAAATAGCGTTTTCCGCTTCTTTACAGAAAGAATTGAGAAACTCCTGCAAACACACATCAGTTTATCACTGTAGGTTGAACGCACACATTGAAGGCCGTTGTGTTAGGTTGCTCCGTTTTGCTTTTAGAAGCAGATATTTCTCCAAACCGCGTTTACTCCCTTTCACTCTGGCATATCAAAACGCAGCTCCGAGAAGCAACGGGCTTCTCACTCTCTGAATCTAGAAGCAGATTCAACTCCCTTAGGTAAGCGAACACCCAGCAAAGCAGTCTGAAGGATACGTTCGTTTTGTGTTTTAGACGGAGATTTACAGCTCTTTGGGAGATGCTAGCATTTTGTTTGGAAATAGCCTTTTTTGCTTCTTCACAGAAAGGGTTTAGAAACTCCTGGAAACACACATCAGTTTAACTCTGTAAGTTGAACGCACACATTGAAGGCCGTTCTGTTAGGTTGCTCCGTTTTGGTTTTCGAAGCAGATATTTCTTCAAACCACTTTTACTCCCATTCACTCTGGCATATCAAAACGGAGCTTTGAGAAGAAACGGGCTTCTCACTCTCTGAATCTAGAGGCAGATTCAACTCCCTTAGGTAAGCGAACACCCAGCAGAGCAGTCTGAAGGTTACGTTCATTTTGTGGTATATACGGAGATTTACAGCTATTTGGGAAATGCTTACAAATGGCTGGGAAAATGCGCTTTCCGCTTCTTCACAGAAAGTGTTTAGAAACTCCTGCAAACCCACATAAATTTATCTCTGTAAGTTGAACGCACACATTGAAGGCCGTTCTGTTAGGTTGTTCCGTTTTGGTTTTAGAATCAGATATTTCTCCAAACCGCGTTTACTCCCATTCACTCTGGCGTATCAAAACGCAGCTCCGAGAAGAAACGTGCTTCTCACTCTCTGAATCTAGAGGCTGATTCAACTCCCTTAGGTATGAAAACACCCAGCAGAGCAGTCTGAAGGATACGTTCCTTTTGTGTTTTAGACGGAGATTTACATCTATTTGTGAAATGCTTGCATATGGCTGGGAAAATGCGTTTTCCGCTTCTTCAGAGAAAGGGTTTAGAAACTCCTGCAAACACACCTCAGTTTAACTCTGTAAGTTGAAAGCACACATTGAAGACCGTTCTGTTAGGTTGCTCCGTTTTGGTTTTAGAAGCAGATATTTCTCCAAACCGCGTTTTCTCCCATTCATTCTGGCATATCAAAACGCAGCTCCGAGAAGCAACGTGCTTCTCACTCTCTCAATCTAGAGGCAGATTCAACTCCCTTAGGTAAGAAAACACCCAGCAGAGCAGTCTGAAGGATACGTTCGTTTTGTGTTTTAGACGGAGATTTACAGCTATTTGGGAAATGCTTGCATTTGGCTGGAAAATAGCGTTTTCCGCTTCTTCACAGAAAGAATTGAGAAACTCCTGCAAACACACATCAGTTTATCTCTGTAGGTTGAACGCACACATTGAAGGCCGTTGTGTTAGGTTGCTCCGTTTTGGTTTTAGAAGCAGATATTTCTCCAAACCGCGTTTACTCCCTTTCACTCTGGCATATCAAAACGCAGCTCCGAGAAGCAACGGGCTTCTCACTCTCTGAATCTAGAAGCAGATTCAACTCCCTTAGGTAAGTGAACACCCAGCAGAGCAGTCTGAAGGATACGTTCGTTTTGTGTTTTAGACGGAGATTTACAGCTATTTGGGAGATGCTAGCATTTTGTTGGGAAATAGCCTTTTTTGCTTCTTCACAGAAAGGGTTTAGAAACTCCTGGAAACACACATCAGTTTAACTCTGTAAGTTGAACGAACACATTGAAGGCCGTTCTGTTAGGTTGCTCCGTTTTGGTTTTCGAAGCAGATATTTCTTCAAACCGCTTTTACTCCCATTCACTCTGGCATATCAAAACGGAGCTCCGAGAAGAAACGGGCTTCTCACTCTCTGAATCTAGAGGCAGATTCAACTCCCTTAGGTAAGCGAACACCCAGCAGAGCAGTCTGAAGGATACGTTCGTTTTGTGTTTTAGACGGAGATTTACACTTATTTGGGAAATGCTTGCATTTGGCTGGAAAATAGCGTTTTCCGCTTCTTCACAGAAAGAATTGAGAAACTCCTGCAAACCCACATCAGTTTATCTCTGTAGGTTGAACGCACACATTGAAGGTCGTTGTGTTACTTTGCTCCGTTTTGGTTTTAGAAGCAGATATTTCTCCAAACCGCGTTTTCTCCCTTTCACTCTGCCATATCAAAACGCAGCTCCGAGAAGCAACTTGTTTCTCACTCTCTGAATCTAGAGGCAGATTGAACTCCCTTAGGTAACAGAACACCCAGCAGAGCAGTCAGAAAGATACGTTCGTTTTGTGTTTCAAACGGAGATTTCCAGCTATTTTGGCAGTGCTTGCATTTGGCTGGGAAAATGCGTATTCCGCTTCTTCACAGAAAGGGTTTAGAAACTCCTGCAAACCAACGTCACTTTAACTCTGTAAGTTGAACACACACATTGAAGGCCGTTCTGTTAGGGTGCTCCGTTTTGGTTTTAGAAGCAGATATTTCTCCAAATCGTGTTTACTCCCTTTCACTCAGGCATATCAAAACGCAGCTCCGAGAAGCAACGTGCTTCTCACTCTCTGAATCTAGAGGCAGATTCAACTCCCTTAGGTAAGCGGACACCCAGCAGAACAGTTTGAAGGATACGTTCGTTTTGTGTTTTACACGTAGATTTACAGCTACTTAAGAAATGCTTGCATTTGGCTGGGAAAATGCGTTTTTCGCTTCTTCAGAGAAGGGGTTTAGAAACTCCTGCAAACACACATCAGTTTACCTCTGTAGGTTGAACGCACACATTGAAGGCCGTTCTGTTAGGTTGCTCCGTTTCGGTTTTAGAAGCAGATATTTCTCCAAACGGCGTTTACTCCCTTTCACTCTGGCATATCAAAACTCAGCTCCAAGAAAAAACGTTCTTCTCACTCTCTGAATCTAGAGGCAGATTCAACTCCCTTAGGTAAGCGAACACCCAGCAGAGCAGTCTGAAATATATGTTCGTTTTCTGTTTTACAAGGACATTTACAGCTATTTGTGAAATGCTTGCATTTGGCTGGGAAATAGCTTTTTTGCTTCTTCACAGAAAGGGTTTAGAAACTCCTGCAAACACACATCAGTTTAACTGTGTACGTTGAACACACACATTGAAGGCCGTTCTGTTAGGTTTCTCCGTTTTGGTTTTAGAAGCAGATATTTCTCCAAACGGCGTTTACTCCCATTCACTCTGGCATATCAAAACGCAGCTCCGAGAAGCAACGTGCTTCTCACTCTCTGAATCTAGAGGCAGATTCAACTCCCTTAGGTAAGCGAACACCCAGCAGAGCAGTCTGAAGGATACATTCGTTTCGTGTTTTAGACGGAGATTTACAGCTATTTGGGAAATGCTTGCATTTGGCTGGGAAAATGCTTTTTCCGCTTCATCACAGAAAGGGTTTAGAAACTCCTGCAAACACCTATCAGTTTAACTCTTTAAGTTGAACGCACACATTGAAGGCCATTCTGTTAGGTTGCTCCGTTTTGGTTTTAGAAGCAGATATTTCTCCAAACCGCGTTTACTGCCGTTCACTCTGGCATATCAAAACGCAGCTCCGAGAAGCAACGTGCTTCTCACTCTCTGAATCTAGAGGCACATTGAACTCCCTTAGGTAAGCGAACACCCAGCAGAGCAGTCTGAAAAATACGTTCATTTTGTGTTTTAGAAGGAGATTTACAACTATTTGGGAAATGCTTGCATTTGGCTGGGAAATTGCGTTTTCCGCTTCTTCAGAGAAAGGGTTTAGAAACTCCTGCAACAACACATCAGTTTAACTCTGTAAGTTGAACGCACACATTGAAGACCGTTCTGTTAGGTTTTTCCGTTTTGGTTTTAGAAGCAGATATTTCTCCAAACCGCGTTTTCTCCCATTCACTCTGGCATATCAAAACGGAGCTCCGAGAAGCAACGTGCTTCTCACTCTCTCAATCTAGAGGCAGATTCAACTCCCTTAGGTAAGCGAACACCCAGCAGAGCAGTCTGAAAAATACGTTCGTTTCGTGTTTTAGACGGAGATTTACAGCTATTTGGGAAATGCTTGCATTTGGCTGGGAAAATGCTTTTTCCACTTCTTCACAGAAAGGGTTTAGAAACTCCTGCAAAAACACATCAGTTTAACTCTATAAGTTGAACGCACACATTGAAGGCCGTTCTGTTAGGTTGCTCCGTTTTGGTTTTAGAAGCAGATATTTCTCAAAACCGCGTTTACTGCCATTCACTCTGGCATATCAAAACGGAGCTCCGAGAAGCAACGTGCTTCTCACTCTCTGAATCTAGAGGCAGATTCAACTCCCTTAGGTAAGCGAACAAACAGCAGAGAAGTCTGAAAAATACGTTCGTTTTATGTTTTTGACGGAGATTTACAGCTATTTGGGAAATTCTTGCATTTGGCTGAAAAAATGCGTTTTCCGCTTCTTCACAGAAATAGTTTAGAAACTCCTGCAAACACACATCAGTTTAACTCTGTAAGTTGAACGCACACATTGAAGGCCGTCTTGTTAGGTTGCTCCGTTTTGGTTTTAGAATCAGATATTTCTCCAAACCGCGTTTACTCTTTTTCACTCTAGCATATCAAAACTCAGCTCCAAGAAAAAACGGGCTTCTCACTCTCTGAATCTAGAGGCAGATTGAACTCCCTTAGGTAAGCGAACACCTAGCTGAGCAGTCTGAATGATACGTTCGTTTTGTGTTTTAGACGGACATTTCCAGCTATTTAAGAAATGCTTGCATTTGGCTGGGAAAATGCGTTTTCCGCTTCTTCACAGAAAGGGTTTAGAAACTCCTGCAAACACACATCAGTTTTACTCTGTAAGTTGAACGCACACGTTGAAGGCCGTTCTGTTAGGTTGTTCCGTTTTGGTTTTAGAAGCAGATATTTCTCCAAACGGCGTTTACTCCCATTCACTCTGGCATATCAAAACGCAGCTCCGAGAAGCAACGTGCTTCTCACTCTCTGAATCTAGTGGCAGATTCAACTTTCTTAGGTAAGCGAACACCCAGCAGAGCAGTCTGAAGGATACGTTCGTTTTGTGTTTTAGACGGAGATTTCCAGCTATTTAAGAAATGCTTGCATTTGGCTGGGAAAATGCGTTTTCCGCTTCTTCAGAGAAAGGGTTTAGAAACTCCTGCAAACAGACATCAGTTCAGCTCTGTAAGTTGAACGCACGCTTTGAAGGCCGTTCCGTTAGGTAGCTCCGTTTTGGTTTTAGAAGCTGATATTTCTCCAAACCGCGTTTACTCCCATTCACTCTGGCATATCAAAACGCAGCTCCGAGAAGCAACATGCTTCTCACTGTCTGAATCTAGAGGCAGATTCAACTCCCTTATGTAAGCGAACACCCAGCAGAGCAGTCTGAATGATACCTTCGTTTCGTGTTTTAGACGGAGATTTACAGCTATTTGGGAAATGCTTGCATTTGGCTGGGAAAATGCTTTTTCCCCTTCTTCACAGAAAGGGTTTAGAAACTCCTGCAAACACCTATCAGTTTAACCCTTTAAGTTGAACGCACACATTGAAGGCCGTTCTGTTAGGTTGCTCCGTTTTGGTTTTAGAAGCAGATATTTCTCCAAACCGCGTTTACTCCCTTTCACTCTGGCATATCAAAACGCAGCTCAGAGAAGCAACGTGCTTCTCACTCTCTGAATCTAGAGGCAGATTGAACTTTCTTAGGTAAGCGAACACCCAGCAGAGCAGTCTGAAGGTTACGTTCCTTTTGTGTTTTAGACAAAGATTTACAGCTATTTGGGAAATGCTTGCATTTGACTGGGAAAATGCGTTTTCCGCTTCTTCAGAGAAAGGGTTTAGAAACTCCTGCAAACACACATCAGTTTAACTCTGTAAGTTGAAAGCACACATTGAAGACCGTTCTGTTAGGTTGCTCCGTTTTGGTTTTAGAAGCAGATATTTCTCCAAACCGCGTTTTCTCTTATTCACTGGCATATCAAAACGCAGCTTCGAAAAGCAACGTGCTTCTCACTCTCTGAATCTAGAGGCAGATTGAACTCCCTTAGGTAAGCGAACACCCAGCAGAGCAGTCTAAAGGATACGTTCATTTTGCGTTTTACACAAAGATTTATAGCTATTAGGGAAATGCTTGCATTTGGCTGGGAAAATGCGTATTTTGCTTCTTCAGAGAAAGTGTTTAGAAACTCCTGCAAACATACATCAGTTTAATTCTGTACGTTGAACGCACACATTGAAGACCGTTCTTTTAGGTTGTTCCGTTTTGGATTTAGAAGGAGATATTTCTCCAAACCGGGTTTTCTCCCATTCAGTCTGGCATATCAAAACGCAGCTCCGAGAAGCAACGTGCTTCTCACTCTCTCCATCTAGAGGCAGATTCAACTCCCTTAGGTAAGAAAACACCCAGCAGAGCAGTCTGAAGGATACGTTCGTTTTGTGTTTTAGACGTAGATTTACAGCTATTTGGGAAATGCTTGCATTTTGCTGGGAAATAGCGTTTTTTGCTTCTTCACAGAAAATGTTTAGAAACTCCTGCAAACACACATCAGTTTAACTCTGTAAGTTGAATGCACACATTGAAGGCCGTTCTGTTAGGTTGCTCCGTTTTGGTTTTAGAAGCAGATATTTCTCCAAACAGCGTTTACTCCCATTCACTCTGGCATATCAAAACGCAGCTCCGAGAAGCAACGTGCTTCTCACTCTCTGAATCTAGAGTCAGATTCAACTCCCTTAGGTAAGCGAACACCCAGCAGTGCAGTCTGAAGGATACGTTCGATTTGTGTTTTAGACGTATATTTACAGCTATTTGGGAAATGCTTGCATTTGGCTGGGAAATAGCGTTTTCCGCTTCTTCACAGAAAGGATTTAGAAACTCCTGCAAACACACATCAGTTTAACACTGTAGGTTGAACGCACACATTGAAGGCAGTTCTGTTAAGTTGCTCCGTTTTGGATTTAGAATCAGATATTTCTCCAAACCGCGTTTACTCCCTTTCACTCTGGCATATCAAAATTCAGCTCCAAGATAAAACGAGCTTCTCACTCTCTGAATCTAGAGGCAGATTCAACTCCCTTAGGTAAGCGAACAAAAAGCAGAGCAGTCTGAAGGATACGTTCGTTTTGTATTTTAGACGGAGATTTACAGCTATTTGGGAAATTCTTGCATTTGGCTGGGAAAATGCGTTTTCCTCTTCTTCACAGAAATAGTTTAGAAACTCCTGCAAACACACATCAGTTTAACTCTGTAAGTTGAACGCACACATTGAAGGCCGTTCTGTTAGGTTGCTCCGTTTTGGTTTTAGAATCAGATATTTCTCCAAACCGCGTTTACTCATTTTCACTCTGGAATATCAAAACTCAGCTCCAAGAAAAAACGGGCTTCTCACTCTCTGAATCTAGAGGCAGATTCAACTTCCTTAGGTAAGTGAACACCCAGCAGAGCCGTCTGATGGATACGTTCGTTTTGTGTTTTAGACGGAGATTTACAGCTATTTGGGAAATGCTTGCATTTGGCTGGAAAATAGCGTTTTCCGCTTCTTCACAGAAAGATTTGAGAAACTCCTGCGAACACAAATCAGTTTATCTCTGTAGGTTGAACGCACACATTGAAGGCCGTTGTGTTAGGTTGCTCCGTTTTGGTTTTAGAAGCAGATATTTCTCCAAACCGCGTTTACTCCCTTTCACTCTGGCATATCAAAACGCAGCTCCGAGATGCAACGGGCTTCTCACTCTCTGAATCTAGAGGCAGATTCAACTCCCTTAGGTAAGCGAACACCCAGCTGAGCAGTCTGAATGATACGTTCGTTTTGTGTTTTAGACGGAGATTTCCAGCTATTTTGGAAATGCTTCCATTTGGCTGGGAAAATGCTTTTTCCGCTTCTTCACAGAAAGGGTTTAGAAACTCCTGCAAACACACATCAGTTTAACTCTGTAAGTTGAACACACGCATTGAAGGCCGTTCTTTTAGGTAGCTCCGTTTTGGTTTTAGAAGCAGATATTTCTCCAAACCGCGTTTACTCCCATTCACTCTGGCATATCAAAACGCAGCTTTGAGAAGCAACGGGCTTCTCACTCTCTGAATCTAGAGGCAGATTGAACTCCCTTAGGTAAGCGAACACTCAGCAGAGCAATCTGAAGGATACGTTCGTTTTGTGTTTTAGACGGAGATTTACACCTATTTGGGAAATGCTTGCATTTGGCTGGGAAATAGCGTTTTCCGCTTCTTCACAGAAAGAATTGAGAAACTCCTACAAACACATATCAGTTTATCTCTGTAGGTTGAAAGCACACATTGAAGGCCGTTGTGTTACTTTGCTCCGTTTTGGTTTTAGAAGCAGATATTTCTCCAAACCGCGTTTTCTCCCTTTCACTCTGGCATATCAAAACGCAGCTCCGAGAAGCAACTTGTTTCTCACTCTCTGAATCTAGAGGCAGATTGAACTCCCTTAGGTAACAGAACACCCAGCAGAGCAGTCTGAAAGATACGTTCGTTTTGTGTTTCAAACGGAGATTTCCAGCTATTTTGGCAGTGGTTGCATTTGGCTGGGAAAATGCGTATTCCGCTTCTTCACAGAAAAAGTTTAGTAACTCCTGCAAACCAACGTCACTTTAACTCTGTAAGTTGAACGCACACATTGAGGGCCGTTCTGTTAGGGTGCTCCGTTTTGGTTTTAGAAGCAGATATTTCTCCAAATCGTGTTTACTACCTTACACTCTGGCATGTCAAAACGCAGCTCCGAGAAGCAACGGGCTTCTGACTCTCTGAATCTAGAGGCAGATTGAACTCCCTTAGGTAAGCGAATACCCTGCAGAGCAGTCTGAAGGATACGTTCGTTTTGTGTTTTAGACGGAGATTTACAGCTATTTGGGACATGCTTGCATTAGGCTGGGAAATAGCGTTTTCCGCTTCTTCACAGAAAGGGTTTAGAAACTCGTGCAAACACACATCAGTTTAACTCTGTAAGTTGAACGAAAACATTGAAGGCCGTTCTCTTAGGTTGCTCCGTTTTGGTTTAAGAAGCAGATATTTCTCAAAACCGCGATTAATCCCATTCACTCTGGCATATCAAAACGCAGCTCCGAGAAGCAACGGGCTTCTCACTCTCTGAATCTAGAAGCAGATTCAACTGCCTTAGTTAAGCGAATACCCAGCAGAGCAGTCTGAAGGATACGTTCGTTTTGTGTTTTAGAAGGAGATTTACAGCTATTTGAAAGATGCTAGCATTTGGCTGGGAAATAGCGTTTTTTGCTTCTTCACAGAAAGGGTTTAGAAACTTCTGCAAACACACATCAGTTTAACTCTGTATGTTGAACGCACACATTGAAGGCCGTTCTGTTAGGTTGCTCCGTTTTGGTTTTAGAATCAGATATTTCTCCAAACCGCGTTTACTCTTTTTCACTCTGGCATATCAAAACTCAGCTCCAAGAAAATACGGGCTTCTGACTTTCTGAATTTAGAGGCAGATTCAACTCCCTTAGGTAAGCGAACACCCAGCTGAGCAGTCTGAATGATACGTTCGTTTTGTGTTTTAGACGGAGATTTCCAGCTATTTAAGAAATGCTTGCATTTGGCTGGGAAAATGCGTTTTCCGCTTCTTCAGAGAAAGGGTTTAGAAACTCCTGCAAACACACATCAGTTCAGCTCTGTAAGTTGAACGCACGCTTTGAAGGCCGTTCTGTTAGGTAGCTCCGTTTTGGTTTTAGAAGCTGATATTTCTCCAAACCGCGTTTACTCCCATTCACTCTGGCATATCAAAACGCAGCTCCGAGAAGCAACATGCTTCTCACTGTCTGAATCTAGAGGCAGATTCAACTCCCTTAGGTAAGCGAACACCCAGCAGAGCAGTCTGAATGATACATTCGTTTCGTGTTTTAGACGGAGATTTACAGCTATTTGGGAAATGCTTGCATTTGGCTGGGAAAATGCTTTTTCCCCTTCTTCACAGAAAGGGTTTAGAAACTCCTGCAAACACCTATCAGTTTAACCCTATAAGTTGAACGCACACATTGAAGGCCGTTCTGTTAGGTTGCTTAGTTTTGGTTTTAGAAGCAGATATTTCTCCAAACCGCGTTTACTCCGGTTCACTCTGGCATATCAAAACGCAGCTCAGAGAAGCAACGTGCTTCTCACTCTTTGAATCTAGAGGCAGATTGAACTCCCTTAGGTAAGCGAACACCCAGCAGAGCAGTCTGAAGGCTACGTTCCTTTTGTGTTTTAGACGGAGATTTACAGCTATTTGGGAAATGCTTGCATTTGACTGGGAAAATGCGTTTTCCGCTTCTTCAGAGAAAGGGTTTAGAAACTCCTGCAAACACACATCAGTTTAACTCTGTAAGTTGAAAGCACACATTGAAGACCGTTCTGTTAGGTTGCTCCGTTTTGGTTTTAGAAGCAGATATTTCTCCAAACCGCGTTTTCTCTTATTCACTCTGGCATATCAAAACGCAACTCCGAAAAGCAACGTGCTTCTCACTCTCTGAATCTAGAGGCAGATTGAACTCCCTTAGGTAAGCGAACACCCAGCAGAGCAGTCTAAAGGATACGTTCATTTTGCGTTTTACACAAAGATTTATAGCTATTTGGGAAATGCTTGCATTTGGCTGGGAAAATGCGTATTTTGCTTCTTCAGAGAAAGTGTTTAGAAACTCCTGCAAACATACATCAGTTTAATTCTGTACGTTGAACGCACACATTGAAGACCATTCTTTTAGGTTGTTCCGTTTTGGATTTAGAAGGAGATATTTCTCCAAACCGCGTTTTCTCCCATTCATTCTGGCATATCAAAACGCAGCTCCGAGAAGCAACGTGCTTCTCACTCTCTCCATCTAGAGGCAGATTCAACTCCCTTAGGTAAGAAAACACCCAGCAGAGCAGTCTGAAGGATACGTTCGTTTTGTGTTTTAGACGGAGATTTACAGCTATTTGGGAAATGCTTGCATTTGGCTGGAAAATAGCGTTTTCCGCTTCTTCACAGAAAGAATTGAGAAACTCCTGCAAACACACATCAGTTTATCTCTGTAGGTTGAACGCACACATTGAAGGCCGTTGTGTTAGGTTGCTCCGTTTTGGTTTTAGAAGCAGATATTTCTCCAAACCGCGTTTACTCCCTTTCACTCTGGCATATCAAAACGCAGCTCCGAGATGCAACGGGCTTCTCACTCTCTGAATCTAGAGGCAGATTCAACTCCCTTAGGTAAGCGAACACCCAGCTGAGCAGTCTGAATGATACGTTCGTTTTGTGTTTTAGACAAAGATTTCCAGCTATTTTGGAAATGCTTCCATTTGGCTGGGAAAATGCTTTTTCCGCTTCTTCACAGAAAGGGTTTAGAAACTCCTGCAAACACACATCAGTTTAACTCTATAAGTTGAACACACGCATTGAAGGCCGTTCTGTTAGGTAGCTCCGTTTTGGTTTTAGAAGCAAATATTTCTCCAAACCGCGTTTACTCCCATTCACTCTGGCATATCAAAACGCAGCTTTGAGAAGCAACGGGCTTCTCACTCTCTGAATCTAGAGGCAGATTGAACTCCCTTAGGTAAGCGAACACTCAGCAGAGCAGTCTGAAGGATACGTTCGTTTTGTGTTTTAGACGGAGATTTACAACTATTTGAGAAATGCTTGCATTTGGCTGGGAAAATGCGTTTTCCGCTTCTTCAGAGACAGGGTTTATAAACTCCTGCAACAACACATCAGTTTAACTCTGTAAGTTGAACGCACACATTGAAGACCGTTCTGTTAGGTTTTACCGTTTTGGTTTTAGAAGCAGATATTTCTCCAAACCGCGTTTTCTCCCATTCACTCTGGCATATCAAAACGGAGCTCCGAGAAGCAACGTGCTTCTCACTCTCTCAATCTAGAGGCAGATTCAACTCCCTTAGGTAAGCGAACACCCAGCAGAGCAGTCTGAAAAATACGTTCGTTTCGTGTTTTAGACGGAGATTTACAGCTATTTGGGAAATGCTTGCATTTTGGGGGGAAAATGCTTTTTCCACTTCTTCACAGAAAGGGTTTAGAAACTCCTGCAAAAACACATCAGTTTAACTCTATAAGTTGAACGCACACATTGAAGGCCGTTCTGTTAGGTTGCTCCGTTTTGGTTTTAGAAGCAGATATTTCTCAAAACCGCGTTTACTGCCATTCACTCTGGCATATCAAAACGGAGCTCCGAGAAGCAACGTGCTTCTCACCCTCTGAATCTAGAGGCAGATTCAACTCCCTTAGGTAAGCGAACAAACAGCAGAGAAGTCTGAAAAATACGTTCGTTTTATGTTTTAGACGGAGATTTACAGCTATTTGGGAAATTCTTGCATTTGGCTGAAAAAATGCGTTTTCCGCTTCTTCACAGAAATAGTTTAGAAACTCCTGCAAACACACATCAGTTTAACTCTGTAAGTTGAACGCACACGTTGAAGGCCGTTCTGTTAGGTTGTTCCGTTTTGGTTTTAGAAGCAGATATTTCTCCAAACGGCGTTTACTCCCATTCACTCTGGCATATCAAAACGCAGCTCCGAGAAGCAACGGGCTTCTCACTCTCTGAATCTAGAGGCAGATTCAACTTCCTCAGGTAAGCGAACACCCAGCAGAGCAGTCTGAAGGATACGTTCGTTTTGTGTTTTTGACGGAGATTTAAAGCTATTTGGGAAATGCATGCATTTGGCTGCGAATTAGCGTTTTCCGCTTCTTCAGAGAAAGGGTTTAGAAACTCCTGCAAACACACATCAGTTTAACTCTGTAAGTTGAACGCACACATTGAAGACCGTTCTGTTAGGTTGTTCCATTTTGGTTTTAGAAGCAGATATTACTCCAAACGGCGTTTTCTCCCATTCACTCTGGCATATCAAAACGCAGCTCCGAGAAGCAACGTGCTTCTCACTGTCTCAATCTAGAGGCAGATTCAACTCCCTTAGGTAAGCGAGCACCCAGCAGAGCAGTCTGAAGGATACGTTCGATTTGTGTTTTAAACGTAGATTTACAGCTATTTGGGAAATGCTTGCATTTGGCTGGGAAATAGCTTTTTTGCTTCTTCACAGAAAGGGTTTAGAAACTCCTGCAAACACACATCAGTTTAACTCTTTAATTGGAACGAACACATTGAAGGCCGTTCTGTTAGTTTGCTCCGTTTTGGTTTTAGAAGCAGATATTTCTCCAAACCGCGTTTACTCCCATTCACTCTGGCATATCAAAACGCAGCTCCGAGAAGCAACGTGCTTCTCACTCTCTCAATCTAGAGGCAGATTCAACTCCCTTAGGTAAGCGAACACCCAGCAGAGCAGTGTGAAGGATACGTTCGATTTGTGTTTTAGACGGAGTTATACAGCTATTTGGGAAATGCTTGCATTTGGTGGGAAATAGCTTTTTTGCTTCTTCACAGAAAGGGTTTAGAAACTCCTGCAAACACACATCAGTTTAACTCTGTAAGTTGAACGAACACATTGAAGGCCGTTCTGTTAGGTTTCTCCGTTTTTGATTTAGAAGCAGATATTTCTCCAAACGGCGTTTACTCCCATTCACTCTGGCATATCAAAACGCAGCTCCGAGAAGCAACGTGCCTCTCACTCTCTGAATCTAGAGGCAGATTCAACTCCCTTAGCTAAGCGAACACCCAGCAGAGCAGTCTGAAGGATACATTCGTTTCCTGTTTTAGACGGAGATTTACAGCTATTTGGGAAATGCTTGCATTTGGCTGGGAAAATGCGTTTTTTGCTTCTTCACAGAAAAAGTTTAGAAACTCCTGCAAACACACATCAGTTTAACTCTGTAGGTTGAACGCACGCATTGAAGGCCTTTCTGTTAGGTAACTCCGTTTTTGTTTTAGAAGCTGATATTTCTCCAAACAGCGTTTACTCCCATTCACTCTGGCATATCTAAACGCAGCTCCGAGAAGCAACATGCTTCTCACTCTCTGAATCTAGAGGCAGATTCAACTCCCTTAGGTAAGCGAAAACCCAGCAGAGCAGTCTGAATGATACATTCGTTTCGTGTTTTAGACGGATATTTACAGCTATTTGGGAAATGCTTGCATTTGGCTGAAAAGTAGCGTTTTCCACTTCTTCATAGAAAGGATTTAGAAACTCCTGCAAACACCTATCAGTTTAACTCTTTAAGTTGAACGCACACATTGAACGCCGTTTAGTTAGGTTGCTCCGTTTTGGTTTTAGAAGCAGATATTTCTCCAAACCGCGCTTACTTTTATTCACTCTGGCATATCAAAACGCAGCTCCGAGAAGCAACGTGGTTCTCACTCTCTCAATCTAGATGCAGATTCAACTCCCTTAGGTAAGCGAACACCCAGCAGAGCAGTCTGAAGGATACGTTCGATTTGTGTTTTAGACGGAGATTTACAGCTATTTGGGAAATGCTTGCATTTGGCTGGAAAATAGCGTTTCCGCTTCTTCACAGAAAGAATTGAGAAACTCCTGCGAACACAAATCAGTTTATCTCTGTAGGTTGAACGCACACATTGAAGGCCGTTCTGTTAGGTTGCTCCGTTTTGGTTTTAGAAGCAGATATTTCTCCAAACCGCGTTTACTCCCTTTCACTCTGGCATATCAAAACGCAGCTCCGAGAAGCAACGTGCTTCTCACTCTCTCAATCTAGAGGCAGATTCAACTCCGTTAGGTAAGCGAACACCCAGCAGAGCAATCTGAAGGATACGTTCGATTTTTGTTTTAGACGGAGATTTACATCTATTTGGGAAATGCTTGCATTTGGCTGAAAAATAGCGTTTTCCGCTTCTTCACAGAAAGGATTTAGAAACTCCTGCAAACACACATCAGTTTAACACTGTAGGTTGAACGCACACATTGAAGGCCGTTCTGTTAGGTTGCTCCGTTTTGGATTTAGAATCAGTTATTTCTCCAAACCGCGTTTACTCCCTTTCATTCTGGCATATCAAAACTCAGCTCCAAGAAAAAACGTGCTTCTCACTCTCTGAATCTAGAGGCAGATTGAACTCCCTTAGGTAAGCGAACACCCAGCAGAGCAATCTGAAAAATACGTTCATTTTGTGTTTTAGACGGAGATTTACAACTATTTGGGAAATGCTTGCATTTGGCTGGGAAAATGCGTTTTCCGCTTCTTCAGAGAAAGGGTTTATAAACTCCTGCAACAACACATCAGTTTAACTCTTTAAGTTGAACGCACACATTGAAGACCGTTCTGTTAGGTTTTTCCGTTTTGGTTTTAGAAGCAGATATTTCTCCAAACCGCGTTTTCTCCCATTCACTCTGGCATATCAAAACGGAGCTCCGAAAAGCAACGTGCTTCTCACTCTCTCAATCTAGAGGCAGATTCAACTCCCTTAGGTAAGCGAACACCCAGCAGAGCAGTCTGAAAAATACGTTCGTTTCGTGTTTTAGACGGAGATTTACAGCTATTTGGGAAATGCTTGCATTTGGCTGGGAAAATGCTTTTTCCACTTCTTCACAGAAAGGGTTTAGAAACTCCTGCAAACACACATCAGTTTAACTCTGTAAGTTGAACGCACACGTTGAAGGCCGTTCTGTTAGGTTGTTCCGTTTTGGTTTTAGAAGCAGATATTTCTCCAAACGGCGTTTACTTTCATTCACTCTGGCATATCAAAACGCAGCTCCGAGAAGCAACGGGCTTCTCACTCTCTGAATCTAGAGGCAGATTCAACTTCCTTAGGTAAGCGAACACCCAGCAGAGCAGTCTGAAGGATAAGTTCGTTTTGTGTTTTTGACGGAGATTTAAAGCTATTTGGGAAATGCATGCATTTGGCTGCGAATTAGCGTTTTCCGCTTCTTCAGAGAAAGGGTTTAGAAACTCCTGCAAACACACATCAGTTTAACTCTGTAAGTTGAACGCACACATGGAAGTCCGTTCTGTTAGGTTGTTCCATTTTGGTTTTAGAAGCAGATATTACTCCAAACGGCGTTTTCTCCCATTCACTCTGGCATATCAAAACGCAGCTCCGAGAAGCAACGTGCTTCTCACTGTCTCAATCTAGAGGCAGATTCAACTCCCTTAGGTAAGCGAGCACCCAGCAGAGCAGTCTGAAGGATACGTTCGATTTGTGTCTTAAACGTAGATTTACAGCTATTTGGGAAATGCTTGCATTTGGCTGGGAAATAGCTTTTTTGCTTCTTCACAGAAAGGGTTTAGAAACTCCTGCAAACACACATCAGTTTAACTCTTTAATTGGAACGAACACATTGAAGGCCGTTCTGTTAGTTTGCTCCGTTTTGGTTTTAGAAGCAGATATTTCTCCAAACCGCGTTTACTCCCATTCACTCTGGCATATCAAAACGCAGCTCCGAGAAGCAACGTGCTTCTCACTCTCTCAATCTAGAGGCAGATTCAACTCCCTTAGGTAAGCGAACACCCAGCAGAGCAGTCTGAAGGATACGTTCGATTTGTGTTTTAGACGGAGTTATACAGCTATTTGGGAAATGCTTGCATTTGGTGGGAAATAGCTTTTTTGCTTCTTCACAGAAAGGGTTTAGAAACTCCTGCAATCACACATCAGTTTAACTCTGTAAGTTGAACGAACACATTGAAGGCCGTTCTGTTAGGTTGCTCCGTTTTTGTTTTAGAAGCAGATATTTCTCCAAACGGCGTTTACTCCCATTCACTCTGGCATATCAAAACGCAGCTCCGAGAAGCAACGTGCTTCTCACTCTCTGAATCTAGAGGCAGATTCAACTCCCTTAGCTAAGCGAACACCCAGCAGAGCAGTCTGAAGGATACATTCGTTTCCTGTTTTAGACGGAGATTTACAGCTATTTGGGAAATGCTTGCATTTGGCTGGGAAAATGCGTTTTCCGCTTCTTCACAGAAAAAGTTTAGAAACTCCTGCAAACACACATCAGTTTAACTCTGTAGGTTGAACGCACACATTGAAGGCCTTTCTGTTAGGTAGCTCCGTTCTGGTTTTAGAAGCTGATATTTCTCCAAACAGCGTTTACTCCCATTCACTCTGGCATATCTAAACGCAGCTCCGAGAAGCAACATGCTTCTCACTCTCTGAATCTAGAGGCAGATTCAACTCCCTTAGGTAAGCGAACACCCAGCAGAGCAGTCTGAATGATACATTCGTTTCGTGTTTTAGACGGATATTTACAGCTATTTAAGAAATGCTTGCATTTGGCTGAAAATTAGCGTTTTCCACTTCTTCACAGAAAGGATTTAGAAACTCCTGCAAACACCTATCAGTTTAACTCTTTAAGTTGAACGCACACATTGAACGCCGTTCTGTTAGGTTGCTCCGTTTTGGTTTTAGAAGCAGATATTTCTCCAAACCGCGCTTACTTTTATTCACTCTGGCATATCAAAACGCAGCTCCGAGAAGCAACGTGGTTCTCACTCTCTCAATCTAGATGCAGATTCAACTCCCTTAGGTAAGCGAACACCCAGCAGAGCAGTCTGAAGAATACGTTCGATTTGTGTTTTAGACGGAGATTTACAGCTATTTGGGAAATGCTTGCATTTGGCTGAAAAGTAGCGTTTTCCACTTCTTCACAGAAAGGATTTAGAAACTCATGCAAACACACATCAGTTTAACACTGTAGGTTGAACGCACACATTGAAGGCCGTTCTGTTAGATTGCTCCGTTTTGGATTTAGAATCAGTTATTTCTCCAAACCGCGTTTACTCCCTTTCATTTTCGCATATCAAAACTCAGCTCCAAGAAAAAACGGGCTTCTCACTCTCTGAATCTAGAGGCAGATTCAACTCCCTTAGGTAAGCGAACACCCAGCAGAGCATTCTGAATGATACATTCGTTTCGTGTTTTAGACGGAGATTTACAGCTATTTTGGAAATGCTTGCATTTGGCTGGGAAAATGCTTTTTCCGCTTCATCACAGTAAGGGTTTAGAAACTCCTGCAAACACCTATCAGTTTACCTCTTTAAGTTGAACGCACACATTGAAGGCCGTCCTGTTAGGTTGCTCCGTTTTGGTTTTAGAAGCAGATATTTCTCCAAACCGCGTTTACTCCCATTCACTCTGGCATATCAAAACGCAGCTCCGAGAAGCAATGTGCTTCTCACTCTCTCAATCTAGAGGCAAATTCAACTCCCTTAGGAAAGCGAACACCCAGCAGAGCAGTCTGAAGGATACGTTCGTTTCGTGTTTTAGACGGAGATTTACAGCTATTTGGGAAATGCTTGCATTTTGCTGGGAAAATGCTTTTTCCACTTCTTCACAGAAAGGGTTTAGAAACTCCTGCAACAACACATCAGTTTAACTCTATAAGTTGAACGCACACATTGAAGGCCGTTCTGTTAGGTTGCTCCGTTTTGGTTTAGAAGCAGATATTTCTCCAAACCGCGTTTACTCCCCTTCACTCTGGCATATCAAAACGCAGCTCCAAGAAGCAACGGGCTTCTCACTCTCTGAATCTAGAGGGAGATTCAACTTTCTTAGGTAAGCGAACACCCAGGAGAGCAGTCTGAAGGATACGTTCGTTTTGTGTTTTAGAGGTAGATTTACAGCTATTTGTGAAATGCTTGCATTTTGCTGGGAAATAGCGTTTTTTGCTTCTTCACAGAAAATGTTTAGAAACTCCTGCAAACACACATCATTTTAACTCTGTAAGTTGAACGCACACATTGAAGGCCGTTCTGTTAGGTTGCTCCGTTTTGGTTTTAGAAGCAGATATTTCTCAAAACCGCGTTTACTACCATTCACTCTGGCATATCAAAACGCAGCTCCGAGAAGCAACGTGCTTCTCACTCTCTGAATCTAGAGGCAGATTCAACTCCCTTAGGTAAGCGAACACCCAGCAGTGCAGTCTGAAGGATACGTTCGATTTGTGTTTTAGACGGAGATTTACAGCTCTTTGGGAAAGGCTTGCATTTGGCTGGGAAATAGCGTTTTCCGCTTCTTCACAGAAAGGATTTAGAAACTCCTGCAAACACACATCAGTTTAACACTGTAGGTTGAACGCACACATTGAAGGCCATTCTGTTAAGTTGCTCCGTTTTGGATTTAGAATCAGTTATTTCTCCAAACCGCGTTTACTCCCTTTCACTCTGGCATATCAAAATTCAGCTCCAAGAAAAAACGGGCTTCTCACTCTCTGAATCTAGAGGCAGATTCAACTCCCTTAGGTAAGCGAACAAACAGCAGAGAAGTCTGAAAAATACGTTCGTTTTGTGTTTTAGACGGAGATTTACAGCTATTTGGGAAATTCTTGCATTTGGCTGGGAAAATGCGTTTTCCGCTTCTTCACAGAAAGGGTTTAGAAACTCCTGGAAACACACATCAGTTGAACTCTGTAAGTTGAACGCACACAGTAAAGGCCGTTTTGTTAGGTTGCTCCGTTTGGGTTTTAGAAGCAGATATTTCCCCAAACCGCGTTTCCTCCAATTTACTCTGGCATATCAAAACGCAGCTCGGAGAAGCAACGTGCTTCTCACTCTCTGAATCTAGAGGCAGATTCAACTCACTTAGGTAAGCGAACACCCAGCAGGGCAGTCTGAAGGATACATTCGTTTTGTGTTTTAGACGGAGATTTACAGCTATTTGGGAAATGCTGGCATTTGGCTGGGAAAATGCTTTTTCCGCTTCTTCACAGAAAGGGTTTAGAAACTCCTGCAAACACACATCAGTTTAACTCTGTAAGTTGAACGCACACATGGAAGGCCGTTCTGTTAGGTTGCTCCGTTTTGGTTTTAGAAGCAGGTATTTCTTCAAACCGCGTTTACTCCCATTCACTCTGGCATATCAAAACGCAGCTCCGAGAAGGAACGGGCTTCTCACTCTCTGAATCTAGAGGCAGATTGAACTTTCTTAGGTAAGCGAACTCCCAGCAGAGCAGTCTGAAGGATACGTTCGTTTTGTGTTTTACACGTAGATTTACAGCTATTTGGGAAATGCTTGCATTAGGCTCGGAACATGCGTTTTCTGCTTCTTCGGAGAACGGGTTTAGAAACTCCTGCAAACACACATAAGTTTACCTCTGTAAGTTGAAAGCACACATTGAGGACCGTTCTGTTAGGTTGTTCCGTTTGGCTTTTAGAAGCAGATATTTCTCCAAACCGGGTTTTCTCCCATTCACTCTGGCATATCAAAACGCAGCTCCGAGAAGCAACATGCTTCTCACTCTGTCAATCTAGAGGCAGATTCAACTCCCTTAGGTAAGCGAACACCCAGCAGAGCAGTCTGAAAAATACGTTCGACTTGTGTTTTAGACGGAGATTTACAGCTATTTGGAAATGCTTGCATTTGGCTGGGAAATAGCGTTTTCCGCTTCTTCACAGAAAGGATTTAGAAACTCCTGCAAACACACATCAGTTTAACACTGTAGGTTGAACGCACACATTGAAGGCCGTTCTGTTAGTTTGCTCCGTTTTGGATTTAGAATCAGATATTTCTCCAAACCGCGTTTACTCCCTTTCACTCTGGCATATCAAAACTCAGCTCCAAGAAAAACGGGCTTCTCACTCTCTGAATCTAGAGGCAGATTCAACTCCCTTAGGTAAGCGAACACCCAGCAGGGCAGTCTGAAGGATATGTTCGTTTTATATTTTACACGGAGATTTACAGCTATTTGGGAAATGCTTGCATTTTGCTGGGAAATAGCTTTTTTGCTTCTTCACAGAAAGTGTTTAGAAACTCCTGCAAACAGACATCAATTTAACTCTGTACGTTAAACGCACGCATAGAAGGCCGTTCTGTTAGGTAGCTCCGTTTTGGTTTTAGAAGCAGATATTTCTCCAAACCGCGTTTACTACCATTCACTCTGGCATATCAAAACGCAGCTCCGAGAAGCAACATGCTTCTCACTCTCTGAATCTAGACGCAGATTCAACTCCCTTAGGTAAGCGAACACCCAGCAGAGTAGTCTGAATGATACATTCGTTTCGTGTTTTAGACGTAGATTTACAGCTATTTTGGAAATGCTTGCATTTGGCTGGGAAAATGCTTTTTCCGCTTCTTCACAGAAAGGGTTTAGAAAATCCTGTAAACACACATCAGTTTAACTCTGTATGTTGAACACAAGCAATGAAGGCCGTTCTGTTAGGTAGCTCCGTTTTGGTTTTAGAAGCAGATATTTCTCCAAACCGCGTTTACTCCCATTCACTCAGGCATATCAAAACGCAGCTCCGAGAAGCAACGAGCTTCTCACTCTCTGAATCTAGAGGCAGATTCTACTTTCTTAGGTAAGCGAACACCCAGCAGAGCAGTCTGAAGGATACGTTCGTTTTGTGTTTTAGACGGAGATTTACAGCTATTTGGGAAATGCTTGCATTTGGCTGGGAAATAGCTTTTTTGCTTCTTCACAGAAAGGGTTTAGAAACTCCTGCAAACACACATCACTTTAACTCTGTAAGTTGAACGCACACATTGAAGGCCGTTCTGTTAGGTTGCTCCGTTTTGGTTTTAGAAGCAGATATTTCTCCAAACGGCGTTTTCTCCCTTTCACTCTGGCATATCAAAACGCAGCTCCGAGAAGCAACGTGCTTCTCTCTCTCTGAATCTAGAGGCAGATTCAACTCCCTTACGTAAGCGAACACCCAGCAGGGCAGTCTGAAGGATACATTCGTTTCGTGTTTTAGACGGAGATTTACAGCTATTTGGGAAATGCTTGCATTTGGCTGGGAAATAGCTTTTTTCTTCTTCACAGAAAGCCTTTAGAAACTCCTGCAAACACCTATCAGTTAAACTCTTTAAGGTGAACGCACACATTGAAGGCCGTTCTGTTAGGTTGCTCCGTTTTGTTTTTAGAAACCGATATTTCTCCAAACCGCGTTTACTCCCATTCACGCTGGCATATCAAAACGCAGCTCCGAGAAGCAACGGGATTCTCACTCTCTGAATCTAGAGGCAGATACACGTTTCTCAGGTAAGCGAACACCCAGCAGAGTAGTTTGAAGGATACGTTCGTTTTGTGTTTTAGACGTAGATTTACAGGTATTTGAAAAATGCTTGCAATTTGCAGGGAAATAGCGTTTTATGCTTCTTCACAGAAAATGTTTAGAAACTCCTGCAAACACACATAAGTTTAACTCTGCAACTTGAACGATCACATTGAAGGCCGTTCTGTTAGGTTGCTCCGTTTTGGTTTTAGAAGCAGATATTTCTCCAAACCGCGTTTTCTCCCATTCACTCTGGCATATCAAAACGCAGCTTCGAAAAGCAACGTGCTTCTCACTCTCTGAATCTAGAGGCAGATTGAACTCCCTTAGGTAAGCGAACACCCAGAAGAGCAGTCTGAAGGATACGTTCATTTTGCGTTTTACACGGAGATTTACAGCTATTTGGGAAATGCTTGCATTTGGCTGGGAAAATGCGTATTTCGCTTCTTCAGAGAAAGTGTTTAGAAACTCCTGCAAACATACATCAGTTTAGTTCTGTACGTTGAACGCACACATTGAAGACCGTTCTTTTAGGTCGTTCCGTTTTGGATTTAGAAGCAGATATTTCTCCAAACCGCGTTTTCTCCCATTCATTCTGGCATATCAAAACGCAGCTCCGAGAAGCAACGTGCTTCTCACTCTCTCAATCTAGAGGCAGATTCAACTCCCTTAGGTAAGAAAACACGCAGCAGAGCAGTCTGAAGGATACGTTCGTTTTATGTTTTAGACGGAGATTTACAGCTATTTGGGAAATGCTTGCATTTGGCTGGAAAATAGCGTTTTCCGCTTCTTTACAGAAAGAATTGAGAAACTCCTGCAAACACACATCAGTTTATCACTGTAGGTTGAACGCACACATTGAAGGCCGTTGTGTTAGGTTGCTCCGTTTTGCTTTTAGAAGCAGATATTTCTCCAAACCGCGTTTACTCCCTTTCACTCTGGCATATCAAAACGCAGCTCCGAGAAGCAACGGGCTTCTCACTCTCTGAATCTAGAAGCAGATTCAACTCCCTTAGGTAAGCGAACACCCAGCAAAGCAGTCTGAAGGATACGTTCGTTTTGTGTTTTAGACGGAGATTTACAGCTCTTTGGGAGATGCTAGCATTTTGTTTGGAAATAGCCTTTTTTGCTTCTTCACAGAAAGGGTTTAGAAACTCCTGGAAACACACATCAGTTTAACTCTGTAAGTTGAACGCACACATTGAAGGCCGTTCTCTTAGGTTGCTCCGTTTTGGTTTTCGAAGCAGATATTTCTTCAAACCACTTTTACTCCCATTCACTCTGGCATATCAAAACGGAGCTTTGAGAAGAAACGGGCTTCTCACTCTCTGAATCTAGAGGCAGATTCAACTCCCTTAGGTAAGCGAACACCCAGCAGAGCAGTCTGAAGGTTACGTTCATTTTGTGGTATATACGGAGATTTACAGCTATTTGGGAAATGCTTACAAATGGCTGGGAAAATGCGCTTTCCGCTTCTTCACAGAAAGTGTTTAGAAACTCCTGCAAACCCACATAAATTTATCTCTGTAAGTTGAACGCACACATTGAAGGCCGTTCTGTTAGGTTGTTCCGTTTTGGTTTTAGAATCAGATATTTCTCCAAACCGCGTTTACTCCCATTCACTCTGGCGTATCAAAACGCAGCTCCGAGAAGAAACGTGCTTCTCACTCTCTGAATCTAGAGGCTGATTCAACTCCCTTAGGTATGAAAACACCCAGCAGAGCAGTCTGAAGGATACGTTCGTTTTGTGTTTTAGAAGGAGATTTACAGCTATTTGGGAGATGCTAGCATTTTGCTGGGAAATAGCGTTTTTTGCTTCTTCACAGAAAGGGTTTAGAAACTTCTGCAAACACACATCAGTTCAACTCTGTATGTTGAACGCACACATTGAAGGCCGTTCTGTTAGGTTGCTCCGTTTTGGTTTTAGAATCAGATATTTCTCCAAACCGCGTTTACTCTTTTTCACTCTGGCATATCAAAACTGAGCTCCAAGAAAAAACGGGCTTCTCACTCTCTGAATCTAGAGGCAGATTCAACTCCCTTAGGTAAGCGAACACCCAGCTGAGCAGTCTGAATGATACGTTCGTTTTGTGTTTTAGACGGAGATTTCCAGCTATTTAAGAAATGCTTGCATTTGGCTGGGAAAATGCGTTTTCCGCTTCTTCACAGAAAGGGTTTAGAAACTCCTGCAAACACCTATCAGTTTAACCCTTTAAGTTGAACGCACACATTGAAGGCCGTTCTATTAGGTTGCTCCGTTTTGGTTTCAGAAGCAGATATTTCTCCAAATCGCGTTTACTCCCATTCACTCTGGCATATCAAAACGCAGCTCGGAGAAGCAACGTGATTCTCACTCTCTGAATCTAGAGGCAGATTGAACTCCCTTAGGTAAGCGAACACCCAGCAGAGCAGTCTGAAGGATACGTTCATTTTGTGTTTTAAACGGAGATTTACAACTATTTGGGAAATGCTTGCATTTGGCTGGGAAAATGCGTTCTCCGCTTCTTCAGAGAAAGGGTTTAGAAACTCCTGCAAACACACATCAGTTGAACTCTGTAAGTTGAACGGACACAGTGAAGGCCGTTTTGTTAGTTTGCTCCGTTTTGGTTTTAGAAGCAGATATTTCTCCAAACGGCGTTTACTCCCATTCACTCTGGCATATCAAAACGCAGCTCCGAAAAGCAACGGGCTTCTCACTCTCTGAATCTAGAGGCAGATTCAACTCCCTTAGGTAAGCGAACACCCAGCAGAGCAGTCTGAAGGATACGTTCGTTTTGTGTTGTAGACGGAGATTTACAGCTATTTGGGAAATGCTTGCATTTGGCTGGGAAATAGCTTTTTTGCTTCTTCACAGAAAGGGTTTAGAAACTCCTGCAAACACACATCACTTTAACTCTGTAAGTTGAACGCACACATTGAAGGCCGTTCTGTTAGGTTGCTCCGTTTTGGTTTTAGAAGCAGATATTTCTCCAAACGGCGTTTACTCCCATTCACTCTGGCATATCAAAACGCAGCTCCGAAAAGCAACGGGCTTCTCACTCTCTGAATCTAGAGGCAGATTCAACTCCCTTAGGTAAGCGAACACCCAGCAGAGCAGTCTGAAGGATACATTCGTTATGTTTTTTAGACGGAGATTTACAGCTATTTGGGAAATGCTTGCATTTGGCTGGGAAAATGCTTCTTCCGCTTCTTCACAGAAAGGGTTTAGAAACTCCTGCAAACAGACCTCAGTTTAACTCTGTAAGTTTAATGCACGCATTGAAGGCCGTTCTGTTTGGTAGCTCCGTTTTTGTTTTAGAAGCAGATATCTCTCCAAACCGCGTTTACTCCCTTTCACTCTGGCTTATCAAAACGCAGCTCCGAGAAGAAACGTGCTTCTCACTCTCTTAATCTAGAGGCGGATTCAACTCCCTTAGGTAAGAAAACACCCAGCAGACCAGTCTGAATTATACGTTCGTTTTGTGTTTTAGACGGAGATTTACAGCTATTTGGGAAGTGCTTGCATTTGGCTGGAAAATAGCGTTTTCCGCTTCTTCACAGAAAGAATTGAGAAACTCCTGCAAACACACATCAGTTTATCTCTGTGGGTTGAACGCACACATTGAAGGCCGTTGTGTTAGGTTGCTCTGTTTTGGTTTTAGAAGCAGATATTTCTCCAAACCGCGTTTACTCCCTATCACTCTGGCATATAAAAACGCAGCTCCGAGAAGCAACGGGCTTCTCACTCTCTGAATCTAGATGCAGATTCAACTTTCTTAGGTAAGCGAACACCCAGCAGATCAGTCTGAAGGATACGTTTGTTTTGTGTTTTAGACGTAGATTTACAGCTATTTGGGAAATGCTTGCAATTTGCTGGGAAATAGCGTTTTTTGCTTCTTCACAGAAAATGTTTAGAAATTCCTGCAAACACACATCAGTTTAACTCTGTAAGTTGAACGCACATATTGAAGGCCGTTCTGTTAGGTTGCCCCGTTTTGGTTTTAGAAGCAGATATTTCTCCAAACGGCGTTTACTCCCATTCACCCTGGCATATCAAAACGCAGCTCCGAGAAGCAACGTGCTTCTCACTCTCTGAATCTAGAGGCAGATTCAACTCCCTTAGGTAAGCGAACACCCAGCAGAGCAGTCTGAATTATACGTTCATTTTGTGTTTTACACGGAGATTTACAGCTACTTGGGAAATGCTTGCATTTGGCTGGGAAAATGCGTTTTCCGCTTCTTCAGAGAAAGGGTTTAGAAACTCCTGCAAACACACGTCAGTTTAACTCTGTAGGTTGAACGCACACATAGAAGGCCGTTCTGTTAGGTTGCTCCGTTTCGGTTTTAGGAGCAGATATTTCTCCAAACGGCGTTTACTGCCTTTCACTCTGGCATATCCAAACTCACCTCCAAGAAAAAACGGGCTTCTCACTCTCTGAATCTAGAGGCAGATTCAAATTTCTTAGGTAAGAAAACAGCCAGCAGAGCAGTCTGAAGAATATGTTCGTTTTGTGTTTTAGACGGAGATTTACAGTTATTTGGGAAATGCTTGCATTTAACTGACAAATAGCTTTTTTCTTCTTCACCGAAAGCGTTTAGAAACTCCTGCAAACACCTATCAGTTTAACTCTTTAAGTTCAACGCACACATTGAAGGCCGTTCTGTTAGGTTGCTCCGTTTTGTTTTTAGAAACATATATTTCTCCAAACCGCGTTTACTCCCATTCACTCTGGCATATCAAAACGCAGCTCCGAGAAGCAACGGGCTTCTCACTCTCTGAATCTAGAGGCAGATACAACTTTCTTAGGTAAGCGGACACCCAGAAGAATAGTTTGAAGGATACGTTCGTTTTGTGTTTTAGACGTAGATTTACAGCTATTTGGGAAATGCTTGCAATTTGCTGGAAAATAGCGTTTACTGCTTATTCACAGAAAATGTTTAGAAACTCCTGCAAACACACATCAGTTTAACTCTGCAAGTTGAACGCACACATTGAAGGCCGTTCTGTTAGGTTCCTCCGTTTTGGTTTTAGAAGCAGATATTTCTCCAAACCGCGTTTTCTCCCATTCACTCTGGCATATCAAAACGCAGCTCAGAGGAGCAACGTGCTTCTCACTCTCTGAATCTAGAGGCAGATTGAACTCCCTTAGGTAAGCGAACACCCAGCAGAGCAGTCTGAAGGATACGTTCATTTTGCGTTTTACACGGAGATTTACTGCTATTTGGGAAATGCTTACATTTGGCTGGGAAAATGCGTATTTCGCTTCTTCAGAGAAAGTGTTTAGAAACTCCTGCAAACATACATCTGTTTAACTCTGTACGTTGAACGCACACATTGAAGGCCGTTCTGTTAGGTTGCTCCGTTTTGGTTTTAGAAGCAGATATTTCTCCAAACCGCGTTTACTCCTGTTCACTCTGGCATATCAAAACGCACCTCCGAGAAGCAACGTGCTTCTCACTCTCTGAATCTAGAGGCAGGTTGAACTCCCTTAGGTAAGCGAACACCCAGCAGCGCAGTCTGAAGGATACGCTCATTTTGTGTTTTAGACGGAGATTTACAGCTATTTGGGAAATGCTTGCATTTGGCTGGGAAAATGCGTTTTCCGCTTCTTCAGAGAAAGTGTTTAGAAACTCCTGCAAACACACATCAGTTTAGCTCTGTAAGTTGAACGCACGCATTGAAGGCCGTTCTGTTAGGTAGCTCCGTTTTGGTTTTAGAGGCTGATATTTCTCCAAACCGCGTTTACTCCCATTCACTCTGGCATATCAAAACGCAGCTCGGAGAAGCAACGTGCTTCTCACTCTCTGAATCTAGAGGCAGATTGAACTCCCTTAGGTAAGCGAACACCCAGCAGAGCAGTCTGAAGGATACGTTCATTTTGTGTTTTAGACGGAGATTTGCAACTATTTGGGAAATGCTTGCATTTTGCTGGGAAAATGCGTTTTCCGCTTCTTCAGAGAAAGGGTTTAGAAACTCCTGCAAACAAACATCAGTTTAACTCTGTAAGTTGAACGCACACATTGAAGACCGTTCTGTTAGGTTGTTCCGTTTTTGTGTTAGAAGCAGATATTTCTCCAAACCGCGTTTACTCCCATTCACTCTGGCATATCAAAACGCAGCTCGGAGAAGCAACATGCTTCTCACTCTCTGAATCTAGAGGCAGATTCAACTCCCTTATTTAAGCGAACACCCAGCAGAGCAGTCTGAATGATACATTCGTTTCGTGTTATAGACGGAGATTTACAGCTATTTGGGAAATTCTTGCATTTGGCTGGGAAAATGCTCTTTCCGCTTCTTCACGGAAAGGGTTTAGAAACTCCTGCAAACACCTATCAGTTTAACTTTTTCAGTTGAACGCACACATTGAAGGCCGTTCTGTTAGGTTGCTCCGTTTTGGTTTTAGAAGCAGATATTTGTCCAAACCGCGTTTACTCCCATTCACTCTGGCATATCAAAACGCAGCTTCGAGAAGCAACGGGCTTCTCACTTTCTGAATCCAGTGGCAGATTCAACTCCGTTAGGTAAGCGAAAACCCACCAGAGCAGTCTGAAGGATACGTTCGTTTTGTGTTTTAGACATAGATTTACAGCTATTTGGGAAATGCTTGCATTTTGCTGGAAAATAGCGTTTTTTGCTTCTTCACAGAAAATGTTTAGAAACTTCTGCAAACACACATCCGCTTAACTCTGTAAGTTGAACGCACACATTGAAGGCCCTTCTGTTAGGTTGCTCCGTTTTGGTTTTAGAAGCAGATATTTCTCCAAACCGCGTTTACTCCCATTCACTCTGGCATATCAAAACGCAGCTCCGAGAAACAACGGGCTTCTCACTCTCTGAATCTAGTGGCAGATTCAACTTTCTTAGGTAAGCGAACACCCAGCAGAGTAGTCTGAAGGATACGTTCGTTTTGTGTTTTAGACGTAGATTTACAGCTATTTGGGAAATGCTTGCATTTTCCTGGGAAATACCGTTTTCTGCTTCTTCACAGAAAATGTTTAGAAACTCCTGCAAAAACACATCACTTTAACTCTGTAAGATGAACGCACACATTGAATGCCGTTCTGTAAGGTTGTTCCGTTATGGTTTTAGAGGCAGATATTTTTACAAACCGCGTTTACTCCCATTCACTCTGGCGTATCAAAACGCAGCTCCAGAAGAAACGTGCTTATCACTCTCTGAATCTAGAGGCTGATTCAACTCCCTTAGGTATGAAAACATCCAGCAGAGCAGTCTGAAGGATACATTCGTTTCGTGTTTTAGACGGAGATTTACAGCTATTTGGGAAATGCTTGAATTTGGCTGGGAAAATGCGTTTTCCGCTTCTTCACAGAAAGGGTATAGAAACTCCTGCAAACACCTATCAGTTTAACCCTTAATGTTGAACGCATACATTGAAGGCCGTTATGTTAGGTTGCTCCGTTTTGGTTTTAGAAGCAGATATTTCTCCAAACCGCGTTTACTCCCATTCACTCTGGCATATCAAAACGCAGCTCGGAGAAGCAACCTGCTTCT
The DNA here is from genome assembly GCF_049354715.1 of Callithrix jacchus. Lineage (NCBI taxonomy): Eukaryota > Metazoa > Chordata > Mammalia > Primates > Cebidae > Callithrix > Callithrix jacchus. The sequence goes on along the minus strand of NC_133503.1, from coordinate 60,482,225 downwards.
CACTCTCTGAATCTAGAGGCAGATTGAACTCCCTTAGGTAAGCGAACACCCAGCAGAGCAGTCTGAATGATACATTCGTTTCGTGTTTTAGACGGAGATTTACAGCTATTTGGGAAATGCTTGCATTTGGCTGGGAAAATGCTTTTTCCGCTTCTTCACAGAAAGGGTTTAGAAACTCCTGCAAACACCTCTCAGTTTAACTCTTTAAGTTGAACGCACACATTGAAGGCCGTTCTGTTAGGTTTCTCCGTTTTGGTTTTAGAAGCAGATATTTCTCCAAACCGCGTTTACTCAAATTCACTCTGGCATATCAAAACGAAGCTCCGAGAAGCAACGGGCTTCTCACTCTCTGAATCTAGCGGCAGATTCAAGTTTCTTAGGTAAGCGAACACCCAGCAGAGCAGTCTGAAGGATACGTTCGTTTTGTGTTTTAGACGTAGATTTACAGCTCTTTGGGAAATGCTTGCATTTTGCTGGGAAATAGCGTTTTTTGCTTCTTCACAGAAAATGTTTAGAAACTTCTGCGAACACACATCAGTTTAACTCTGTAAGTTGAACGCACACATTGAAGGCCGTTCTGTTAGGTTGCTCCGTTTACGTTTTATAAGCAGATATTTCTCCAAACCGCGTTTACTCCCATTAAATCTGGCATATCAAAACGCAGCTCCGGGAAGCAACGTGCTTCTCACTCTCTGAATCTAGTGGCAGATTCAACTTTCTTAGGTAAGCGAACACCCAGCAGAGCACTCTGAAGGATACGTTCGTTTTGTGTTTTAGACGGAGATTTACAGCTATTTGGGAAATGCTTGAATTTGGCTGGGAAAATGCGTTTTCCGCTTCTTCACAGAAAGGGTTTAGAAACTCCTGCAAACACCTATCAGTTTAACCCTTAAAGTTGAAAGCACACATTGAAGGCCGTTCTGTTAGGTTGCTCCGTTTTGGTTTTAGAAGCAGATATTTCTCCAAACCGCGTTTACTCCCATTCACTCTGGCATATCAAAACGCAGCTCGGAGAAGCAACCTGCTTCTCACATTCTGAATCTAGAGGCAGATTGAACTCCCTTAGGTAAGCGAACACCAAGCAGAGCAGTCTGAAAAATACGTTCATTTTGTGTTTTAGACGGAGATTTACAACTATTTGGGAAATGCTTGCATTTGGCTGGGAAAATGCGTTTTCCACTTCTTCAGAGAAAGGGTTTAGAAACTCCTGCAAACACACATCAGTTTAACTCTGTAAGGTGAACGCACACATTGAAGGCCGTTCTGTTAGGCTGCTCCGTTTTGGTTTTAGAAGCAGACATTTCTCCAAACGGCGTTTACTCCCATTTACTCTGGCATAACAAAACGCACCTCCGAGAAGCAACGTGCTTCTCACTCTCTGAATCTAGAGGCAGATTCAACTCCCTTAGATAAGCGAACACCCAGCAGAGCAGTCTGAAGGATACGTTCCTTTTGTGTTTTACACGTAGATTTACAGCTACTTGCGAAATGCTAGCATTTGGCTGGGAAAATGCGTTTTCCGCTTCTTCAGAGAAAGGGTTTAGAAACTCCTGCAAACACACATCAGTTTAACTCTGTAGGTTGAACGCACACATAGAAGGCCGTTCTGTTAGGTTGCTCCGTTTCGGTTTTAGAAGCAGATATTTCTCCAAACGGCGTTTACTCCCTTTCACTCTGGCATATCCAAACTCAGCTCCAAGAAAAAACGGGCTTCTCACTCTCTGAATCTAGAGGCAGATTCAACTCCCTTAGGTAAGAAAACAGCCAGCAGAGCAGTCTGAAGAATATGTTCGTTTTGTGTTTTAGACGGAGATTTACAGTTATTTGGGAAATGCTTGCATTTCGCTGGGAAATAGCTTTTTTCTTCTTCACCGAAAGCGTTTAGAAACTCCTGCAAACACCTATCAGTTTAACTCTTTAAATTGAACGCACACCTTGAAGGCCGTTTTGTTAGGTTGCTCCGTTTTGTTTTTAGAAACAGATATTTATCCAAACCGCGTTTACTCCCATTCACTCTGGCATATCAAAACGCAGCTCCGAGAAGCAACGGGCTTCTCACTCTCTGAATCTAGAGGCAGATACAACTTTCTTAGGTAAGCGGACACCCAGCAGAGTAGTTTGAAGGATACGTTCGTTTTGTGTTTTAGACGTAGATTTACAGCTATTTGGGAAATGCTTGCAATTTGCTGGAAAATAGCGTTTACTGCTTATTCACAGAAAATGTTTAGAAGCTTCTGCAAACACACATCCGTTTAACTCTGCAAGTTGAACGCACACATTGAAGGCCGTTCTGTTAGGTTCCTCCGTTTTGGTTTTAGAAGCAGATATTTCTCCAAACCGCGTTTTCTCCCTTTCACTCTGGCATATCAAAACGCAGCTCAGAGAAGCAACGTGCTCCTCACTCTCTGAATCTAGAAGCAGATTGAACTCCCTTAGGTAAGCGAACACCCAGCAGAGCAGTCTGAAGGATACGTTCATTTTGCGTTTTACACGGAGATTTACAGCTATTTGGGAAATGCTTGCATTTGCCTGGGAAAATGCGTTTTCCGCTTCTTCAGAGAAAGGGTTTAGAAACTCCTGCAAACACACATCAGTTTAGCTCTGTAAGTTGAACGCACGCATTGAAGGCCGTTCTGTTAGGTAGCTCCGTTTTGGTTTTAGAAGCTGATATTTCTCCAAACCGCGTTTACTCCCATTCACTCTGGCATATCAAAACGCAGCTCGGAGAAGCAACGTGCTTCTCACTCTCTGAATCTAGAGGCAGATTGAACTCCCTTAGGTAAGCGAACACCCAGCAGAGCAGTCTGAAGGATACGTTCATTTTGTGTTTTAGACGGAGATTTGCACCTATTTGGGAAATGCTTGCATTTTGCTGGGAAAATGCGTTTTCCGCTTCTTCAGAGAAAGGGTTTAGAAACTCCTGCAAACACACATCAGTTTAACTCTGTAAGTTGAACGCACACATTGAAGACGGTTCTGTTAGGTTGTTCCGTTTTGGTTTTAGAAGCAGATATTTCTCCAAACCGCGTTTTCTCCCATTCACCCTGGCATATCAAAACGCAGCTCCGAGAAGCAACGTGCTTCTCACTCTCTCAATCTAGAGGCAGATATAACTCCCTTAGGTAAGCGAACACCCAGCAGAGCAGTCTGAAGGATACGTTTGATTTGTGTTTTAAACGGAGATTTACAGCTATTTGGGAAATGCTTGCATTTGGCTGGGAAAATGCCTTTTCCGCTTCTTCACAGAAAGAGTTTAGAAACTCCTGCAAACACACGTCAGTTTAACTCTGTAAGTTGAACGCACGCATTGAAGGCCGTTCTGTTAGGTAGCTCCGTTTTGGTTTTAGAAGCTGATATTTCTCCAAACCGCGTTTACTCCCATTCACTCTGGCATATCAAAACGCAGCTCGGAGAAGCCACGTGCTTCTCACTCTCTGAATCTAGAGGCAGATTGAACTCCCTTAGGTAAGCGAACACCCAGCAGAGCAGTCTGAAGGATACGTTTGATTTGTGTTTTAAACGGAGATTTACAGCTATTTGGAAAATGCTTGCATTTGGCTGGGAAAATGCCTTTTCCGCTTCTTCACAGAAAGAGTTTAGAAACTCCTGCAAACACACGTCAGTTTAACTCTGTAAGTTGAACGCACGCATTGAAGGCCGTTCTGTTAGGTAGCTCCGTTTTGGTTTTAGAAGCTGATATTTCTCCAAACCGCGTTTACTCCCATTCACTCTGGCATATCAAAGCGCAGCTCGGAGAAGCCACGTGCTTCTCACTCTCTGAATCTAGAGGCAGATTGAACTCCCTTAGGTAAGCGAACACCCAGCAGAGCAGTCTGAATGATACGTTCATTTTGCGTTTTACACGGAGATTTACAGCTATTTGGGAAATGCTTGCATTTGGCTGGGAAAATGCGTATTTCGCTTCTTCAGAGAAAGTGTTTAGAAACTCCGGCAAACATACATCAGTTTAACTCTGTACCTTGAACGCACTCATTGAAGACCGTTCTGTTAGGTTGTTCCGTTTTGGTTTTAGAAGCAGATATTTCTCCAAACCGCGTTTTCTCCCATTTACTCTGGCATATCACAACGCAGCTCCGAGAAGCAACGTGCTTCTCACTCTCTCAATCTAGAGGCAGATTCAACTCCCTTAGGTAAGAAAACACCCAGCAGAGCCGTCTGAAGGATAGGTTGGTTTTGTGTTTTAGACGGAGATTTGCAGCTATTTGGAAAATGCTTGCATTTGGCTGGAAAATAGCGTTTTCCGCTTCTTCACAGAAAGAATTGAGAAACTCCTACAAACACAAATCAGTTTATCTCTGTAGGTTGAACGCACACATTGAAGGCCGTTGTGTTAGGTTGCTCCGTTTTGGTTTTAGAAGCAGATATTTCTCCAAACCGCGTTTACTACCATTCACTCTGGCATATCAAAACGCAGCTCCGAGAAGCAACGTGCTTCTCACTCTCTGAATCTAGAGGCAGATTCAACTCCCTTAGGTAAGCAAACACCCAGCAGTGCAGTCTGAAGGATACGTTCGATTTGTGTTTTAGACGGAGATTTACAGCTCTTTGGGAAAAGCTTGCATTTGGCTGGAAAATAGCTTTTTTGCTTCTTCACAGAAAGGGTTTAGAAACTCCTGCAAACACACATCAGTTTAACTCTGTAAGTTGAACGAACACATAGAAGGCCGTTCTGTTAGGTTTCTCCGTTTTTGTTTTAGAAGCAGATATTTCTCCAAACGGCGTTTACTCCCATTCACTCTGGCTTATCAAAACGCAGCTCCGAGAAGCAACGTGCTTCTCACTCTCTGAATCTAGAGGCAGATTGAACTCCCTTAGGTAAGCGAACACCCAGCAGAGCAGTCTGAAAAATACGTTCATTTTGTGTTTTAGACGGAGATTTACATCTATTTGGGAAATGCTTGCATTTGGCTGGGAAAATGCGTTTTCCGCTTCTTCAGAGAAAGGGTTTATAAACTCCTGCAACAACACATCAGTTTAACTCTGTAAGTTGAACGCACACATTGAAGACCGTTCTGTTAGGTTTTTCCGTTTTGGTTTTAGAAGCAGATATTTCTCCAAACCGCGTTTTCTCCCATTCACTCTGGCATATCAAAACGAAGCTCCGAGAAGTAACGTGCTTCTCACTCTCTCAATCTAGAGGCAGACTCAACTCCCTTAGGTAAGCGAACACCCTGCAGAGCAGTCTGAAAAATACGTTCGTTTCGTGTTTTAGACGGAGATTTACAGCTATTTGGGAAATGCTTGCATTTGGCTGGGAAAATGCTTTTTCCACTTCTTCACAAAAAGGGTTTAGAAACTCCTGCAAAAACACATCAGTTTAACTCTATAAGTTGAACGCACACATTGAAGGCCGTTCTGTTAGGTTGCTCCGTTTTGGTTTTAGAAGCAGATATTTCTCAAAACTGCGTTTACTGCCATTCACTCTGGCATATCAAAACGGAGCTCCGAGAAGCAACGTGCTTCTCACTCTCTGAATCTAGAGGCAGATTCAACTCCCTTAGGTAAGCGAACAAACAGCAGAGAAGTCTGAAAAATACGTTCGTTTTATGTTTTAGACGGAGATTTACAGCTATTTGGGAAATTCTTGCATTTGGCTGAAAAAATGCGTTTTCCGCTTCTTCACAGAAATAGTTTAGAAACTCCTGCAAACACACATCAGTTTAACTCTGTAAGTTGAACGCACACATTGAAGGCCGTTCTGTTATGTTGCTCCGTTTTGGTTTTAGAATCAGATATTTTTCCAAACCGCGTTTACTATTTTTCACTCTGGCATATCAAAACTCAGCTCCAAGAAAAAACGGGCTTCTCACTCTCTGAATCTAGAGGCAGATTGAACTCCCTTAGTAAGCGAACACCCAGCTGAGCAGTCTGAATGATACGTTCGTTTTGTGTTTTAGACGGACATTTCCAGCTATTTAAGAAATGCTTGCATTTGGCTGGGAAAATGCGTTTTCCGCTTCTTCACAGAAAGGGTTTAGAAACTCCTGCAAACACACATCAGTTTAACTCTGTAAGTTGAACGCACACGTTGAAGGCCGTTCTGTTAGGTTGTTCCGTTTTGGTTTTAGAAGCAGATATTTCTCCAAACGGCGTTTACTCCCATTCACTCTGGCATATCAAAACGCAGCTCCAAGAAGCAACGGGCTTCTCACTCTCTGAATCTAGAGGCAGATTCAACTTCCTTAGGTAAGGGAACACCCAGCAGAGCAGTCTGAAGCATACGTTCATTTTGTGTTTTAGACGGAGATTTACAGCTATTTGGGAAATGCTTGCATTCGGCTGGGAAAATGCGTTTTCCGCTTCTTCAGAGAAAGGGTTTAGAAACTCCTGCAAACACACATCAGTTTAACTCTGTAAGTTGAACGGACACATTGAAGACCGTTCTGTTAGGTTGTTCCGTTTTTGTTTTAGAAGCAGATATTTCTCCAAACCGCGTTTACTCCCATTCACTCTGGCATATCAAAACGCAGCTCCGAGAAGCAACGTGCTTCTCACTCTCTGAATCTAGAGGCAGATTCAACTCCCTTAGGTAAGCGAACACCCAGCAGAGCAGTCTGAAGGATACGTTCGATTTGTGTTTTAGACGGAGATTTACAGCTATTTGGGAAATGCTTGCATTTGGCTGGGAAATAGCTTTTTTGCTTCTTCACAGAAAGGGTTTAGAAACTCCTGCAAACACACATCAGTTTAACTCTGTAAGTTGAACGGACACATAGAAGGCCGTTCTGTTAGGTTTCTCCGTTTTCGTTTTAGAAGCAGATATTTCTCCAAACGGCGTTTACTCCCATTCACTCTGGCATATCAAAACGCAGCTCCGAGAAGCAACGTGCTTCTCACTCTCTGAATCTAGAGGCAGATTCAACTCCCTTAGGTAGGCGAACACCCAGCAGAGCAGTCTGAAGGATACATTCCTTTCGTGTTTTAGACGGAGATTTACAGCTATTTGGGAAATGCTTGCATTTGGCTGGGAAAATGCTTTTTCCGCTTCTTCACAGAAAGGGTTTAGAAACTTCTGCAAACACACATCAGTTTAACTCTGTAGGTTGAACGCACGCATTGAAGGCCGTTCTGTTAGGTAGCTCCGTTTTGGTTTTAGAAGCTGATATTTCTCCAAACCGCGTTTACTCCCATTCACTCTGGCATATCCAAACGCAGCTCCGAGAAGCAACATGCTTCTCACTCTCTGAATCTAGACGCAGATTCAACTCCCTTAGGTAAGCGAACACCCAGCAGAGCAGTCTGAATGATACATTCGTTTCGTGTTTTAGACGGAGATTTACAGCTATTTGGGAAATGCTTGCATTTGGCTGGGAAAATGCTTTTTCCGCTTCTTCACAGAAAGGGTTTAGAAACTCCTGCAAACACCTATCAGTTTAACTATTTAAGTTGAACGCACACATTGAAGGCCGTTCTGTTAGGTTGCTCCGTTTTGGTTTTAGAAGCAGATATTTCTCCAAACCGCGTTTAATCTTATTCACTCTGGCATATCAAAACGCAGCTCCGAGAAGCAACGTGCTTCTCACTCTCTCAATCTAGAGGCAGATTCAACTCCCTTAGGTAAGCGAACACCCAGCAGAGCAATCTGAAGGATACGTTCGATTTTTGTTTTAGACGGAGATTTACATCTATTTGGGAAATGCTTGCATTTGGCTGAAAAATAGCGTTTTCCGCTTCTTCACAGAAAGGATTTAGAAACTCCTGCAAACACACATCAGTTTAACACTGTAGGTTGAACGCACACATTGAAGGCCGTTCTGTTAGGTTGCTCCGTTTTGGATTTAGAATCAGTTATTTCTCCAAACCGGGTTTACTCCCTTTCATTCTGGCATATCAAAACTCAGCTCCAAGAAAAAACGGGCTTCTCACTCTCTGAATCTAGAGGCAGATTCAACTCCCTTAGGTAAGCGAACACCCAGCAGAGCAGTCTGAAATATATGTTCGTTTTCTGTTTTACACGGACATTTACAGCTATTTGGGAAATGCTTGCATTTGGCTGGGAAATAGCTTTTTTGCTTCTTCACAGAAAGGGTTTAGAAACTCCTGCAAACACACATCAGTTTAACTGTGTACGTTGAACGCACACATTGAAGGCCGTTCCGTTAATTTCTCCGTTTTGGTTTTAGAAGCAGATATTTCTCCAAACGGCGTTTACTCCCATTCACTCTGGCATATCAAAACGCAGCTCCGAGAAGCAACGTGCTTCTCACTCTCTGAATCTAGAGGCAGATTCAACTTCCTTAGGTAAGCGAACACCCAGCAGAGCAGTCTGAAGGATACATTCGTTTCGTGTTTTAGACGGAGATTTACAGCTATTTCCGAAATGGTTGCATTTGGCTGGGAAAATGCTTTTTCCGCTGCTTCACAGAAAGGGTTTAGAAACTCCTGCAAACACACATCAGTTGAACTCTGTAAGTTGAACGCACGCATTGAAGGCCGTTCTTTTAGGTTGCTCGGTTTTGGTTTTAGAAGCTGATATTTCTCCAAACCGCGTTTACTCCCATTCACTCTGGCATATCTAAACGCAGCTCCGAGAAGCAACATGCTTTTCACTCTCTGAATCTAGAGGCAGATTCAACTCCCTTAGGTAAGCGAACACCCAGCAGAGCAGTCTGAATGATACATTCGTTTCGTGTTTTAGACGGAGATTTACAGCTATTTGGGAAATGCTTGCATTTTGCTGGGAAAATGCTTTTTCCGCTTCATCACAGAAAGGGTTTAGAAACTCCTGCAAACACCTATCAGTTTAACTCTTTTAGTTGAACGCACACATTGAAGGCCGTTCTGTTAGGTTGCTCCGTTTTGGTTTTAGAAGCAGATATTTCTCCAAACCGCGTTTACTGCCGTTCACTCTGGCATATCAAAACGCAGCTCCGAGAAGCAACGTGCTTCTCACTCTCTGAATCTAGAGGCAGATTGAACTCCCTTAGGTAAGCGAACACCCAGCAGAGCAGTCTGACAAATTCGTTCATTTTGTGTTTTAGACGGAGATTTACAACTATTTGGGAAATGCTTGCATTTGGCTGGGAAAATGCGTTTTCCGCTTCTTCAGAGAAAGGGTTTATAAACTCCTGCAACAACACATCAGTTTAACTCTGTAAGTTGAACGCACACATTGAAGACCGTTCTGTTAGGTTTTTTTGTTTTGGTTTTAGAAGCAGATATTTCTCCAAACCGCGTTTTCTCCCATTCACTCTGGCATATCAAAACGGAGCTCTGAGAAGCAACGTGCTTCTCACTCTCTCAATCTAGAGGCAGATTCAACTCCCTTAGGTAAGCGAACACCCAGCAGAGCAGTCTGAAAAATACGTTCGTTTCGTGTTTTAGACGGAGATTTACAGCTATTTGGGAAATGCTTGCATTTGGCTGGGAAAATGCTTTTTCCACTTCTTCACAGAAAGGGTTTAGAAACTCCTGCAAAAACACATCAGTTTAACTCTATAAGTTGAATGCACACATTGAAGGCCGTTCTGTTAGGTTGCTCCGTTTTGGTTTTAGAAGCAGATATTTCTCAAAACCGCGTTTACTGCCATTCACTCTGGCATATCAAAACGGAGCTCCGAGAAGCAACGTGCTTCTCACTCTCTGAATCTAGAGGCAGATTCAACTCCCTTAGGTAAGCGAACAAACAGCAGAGAAGTCTGAAAAATACGTTCGTTTTATGTTTTAGACGGAGATTTACAGCTATTTGGGAAATTCTTGCATTTGGCTGAAAAAATGCGTTTTCCGCTTCTTCACAGAAATAGTTTAGAAACTCCTGCAAACACACATCAGTTTAACTCTGTAAGTTGAACGCACACATTGAAGGCCGTTCTGTTAGGTTGCTCCGTTTTGGTTCTAGAATCAGATATTTCTCCAAACCGCATTTACTCTTTTTCACTCTGGCATATCAAAACTCAGCTCCAAGAAAAAACGGGCTTCTCACTCTCTGAATCTAGAGGCAGATTGAACTCCCTTAGGTAAGCGAACACTCAGCTGAGCAGTCTGAATGATACGTTCGTTTTGTGTTTTAGACGGACATTTCCAGCTATTTAAGAAATGCTTGCATTTGGCTGGGAAAATGCGTTTTCCGCTTCTTCACAGAAAGGGTTTAGAAACTCCTGCAAACACACATCAGTTTAACTCTGTAAGTTGAACGCACCCGTTGAAGGCCGTTCTGTTAGGTTGTTCCGTTTTGGTTTTAGAAGCAGATATTTCTCCAAACGGCGTTTACTCCCATTCACTCTGGCATATCAAAACGCAGCTCCGAGAAGCAACGGGCTTCTCACTCTCTGAATCTAGAGGCAGATTCAACTTCCTTAGGTAAGCGAACACCCAGCAGAGCAGTCTGAAGGATACGTTCGTTTTGTGTTTTTGACGGAGATTTAAAGCTATTTGGGAAATGCTTGCATTTGGCTGGGAAAATGCTTTTTCCGCTTCTTCACAGAAAGGGTGTAGAAACTCCTGCAAACAGACATCAATTTAACTCGGTACGCTAAACGCACGCATTGAAGGCCGTTCTATTAGGTAGCTCCGCTTTGGTTTTAGAAGCTGATATTTCTCCAAACCGCGTTTACTACCATTCACTCTGGCATATCAAAACGCAGCTCCGAGAAGAAACGGGCTTCTCACTCTCTGAATCTAGAGGCAGATTCAACTTTCTTAGGTAAGCGAACACCCAGCAGAGCGGTCTGAAAAATACGTTCGTTTTGTGTTTTAGACGTAGATTTAAAGCTGTTTGGGAAATGCTTGCATTTTGCTTTGAAAATGCGTTTTCTGCTTCTTCAGAGAAAGGGTTTAGAAACTCCTGCAAACACACATCAGTTTAACTCTGTAAGTTGAACGAACACATTGAAGACCGTTCTGTTAGGTTTTTCCGTTTTGGTTTTAGAAGGAGATATTTCTCCAAACCGCCTTTGCTTTCATTCACTCTGGCATATCAAAACGCAGCTCCGAGAAGCAACGGGCTTCTCACTCTTTGATTCTAGAAGCAGATTCAACTCCCTTTGGTAAGCGAACACCCAGCAGAGCAGTATGAAGGATACGTTCGTTTTGTGTTTTAGACGGAGATTTACAGCTATTTGAGAGATGCTAGCATTTTGCTGGGAAATAGCGTTCTTTGCTTCTTCACAGAAAGGGTTTAGATCCTCCTGGAAACACACATCAGTTGAACTCTGTAAGTTGAACGCACACATTGAAGGCCGTTCTGTTAGGTTGCTCCGTTTTGGTTTTCGAAGCAGATATTTCTTCAAACCGTTTTTACTCCCATTCACTCTGGCATATCAAAACGGAGCTCAGAGAAGAAACGGGCTTCTCACTCTCTGAATCTAGAGGCAGATTCAACTCCCTTAGGTAAGCGAACACCCTGCAGAGCAGTCTGAAGGTTACGTTCATTTTGTGTTATACACGGAGATTTACAGCTATTTGGGAAATGCTTGCAAATGGCTGGGAAAATGTGCTTTCCGCTTCTTCACAGAAAGGGTTTAGAAACTCCTGCAAACCCACATAAATTTATCTCTATAAGTTGAACTCACACATTGAAGGCCGTTCTGTTAGGTTGTTCCGTTTTGGTTTTAGAAGCAGATATTTCTCCAAACCGCGTTTACTCCCATTCACTCTGGCGTATCAAAACGCAGGTCCGAGCAGAAACGTGCTTCTCACTCTCTGAATCTAGAGGCTGATTCAACTCTATTAGGTATGAAAACACCCAGCAGAGCAGTCTGAAGGATACGTTCGATTTGTGTTTTAGACGGAGATTTACACCTATTTGGGAAATGCTTGCATTTGGCTGGAAAATAGCGTTTTCCGTTTCTTCACAGAAAGAATTGAGAAACTCCTGCAAACACACATCATTTGATCTCTGTAGGTTGAACGCACACATTGAAGGCAGTTGTGTTACTTTGCTCCGTTTTGGTTTTAGAAGCAGATATTTCTCCAACCCGCGTTTACTCCCTTTCACTCTGGCATATCAAAACGCAGCTCCGAGAAGCAACTTGTTTCTCACTCTCTGAATCTAGAGGCAGATTGGACTCCCGTAGGTAACAGAACACCCAGCAGAGCAGTCTGAAAGATACGTTCGTTTTGTGTTTTAAACGGAGATTTCCAACTATTTTGGCAGTGCTTGCATTTGGCTGGGATAATGCGTATTCCGCTTCTTCACAGAAAGGGTTTAGAAACTCCTGCAAACCAACGTCACTTTAACTCTGTAAGTTGAACGCACACATTGAAGGCAGTTCTGTTATGTTGCTCCGTTTTGGTTTTAGAAGCAGATATTTCTCCAAACCGTGTTTAATACCTTTCACTCTGGCATGTCAAAACGCAGCTCCGAGAAGCAACGGGCTTCTGACTCTCTGAATCTAGAGGCAGATTGAACTCCCTTAGGTAAGCGAATACCCAGCAGAGCAGTCTGAAGGATACGTTCGTTTTGTGTTTTAGACGAAGATTTACAGCTATTTGGGAAATGCTTGCTTTTGGCTGAAAAAATGCGTTTTCCGCTTCTTCAGAGAAAGGGTTTAGAAACTCCTCCCAAAACTCATCAGTTTAACTCTGTAAGTTGAACGCACACATTGAAGACCGTTCTATTAGGTTGTTCCGTTTTGGTTTTAGAAGCAGATATTTCTCCAAACCGCGTTTACTCCGGTTCACTCTGGCATATCAAAACGCAGCTCAGAGAAGCAACGTGCTTCTCACTCTCTGAATCTAGAGGCAGATTGAACTCCCTTAGGTAAGCGAATACCCAGCAGAGCAGTCTGAAGGATACGTTCGTTTTGTGTTTTAGACGGAGATTTACAGCTATTTGGGAAATGCTTGCATTTGGCTGGGAAAATGCTTTTTCCGCTTCTTCACTGAAAGGGTTTAGAAACTCCTGCAAACAGACATCAATTTAACTCTGTACGTTAAACGCACGCAAAGAAGGCCGTTCTGTTAGGTAGCTCCGTTTTGGTTTTAGAAGCAGATATTTCTCCAAACCGCGTTTGCAACCATTCACTCTGGCATATCAAAACGCAGCTCCGAGAAGCAACATGCTTCTCACTCTCTGAATCTAGACGCAGATTCAACTCCCTTAGGTAAGCGAACACCCAGCTGAGCAGTCTGAATGATACATTCGTTTCGTGTTTTAGACGGAGATTTACAGCTATTTTGGAAATGCTTGCATTTGGCTGGGAAAATGCTTTTTCCGCTTCTTCACAGAAAGGGTTTAGAAACTCCTGTAAACACACATCAGTTTAACTCTGTAAGTTGAACACAAGCATTGAAGGCCGTTCTGTTAGGTAGCTCCGTTTTGGTTTTAGAAGCAGATATTTCTCCAAACCGCGTTTACTCCCATTCACTCAGGCATATCAAAACGCAGCTCCGAGAAGCAACGAGCTTCTCACTCTCTGAATCTAGAGGCAGATTCAACTTTCGTAGGTAAGCGAACACCCAGCAGAGCAGTCTGAAGGATACGTTCGTTTTGTGTTTTAGACGGAGATTTACAGCTATTTGGGAAATGCTTGCATTTGGCTGGGAAATAGCTTTTTTGCTTCTTCACAGAAAGGGTTTAGAAACTCCTGCAAACACACATCACTTTAACTCTGTAAGTTGAACGCACACATTGAAGGCCGTTCTGTTAGGTTGCTCCGTTTCGGTTTTAGAAGCAGATGTTTATCCAAACGGCGTTTACTCCCTTTCACTCTGGCATATCAAAACTCAGCTCCAAGAAAAAACGGGCTTCTCACTCTCTGAATCTAGAGGCAGATTCAACTCCCTTAGGTAAGCGAACACCCAGCAGAGCAGTCTGAAGAATATGTTCGTTTTGTGTTTTAGACGGAGATTTACAGCTATTTGGGAAATGCTTGCATTTGGCTGACAAATAGCTTTTTTCTTCTTCACAGAAAGCCTTTAGAAACTCCTGCAAACACCTATCAGTTAAACTCTTTAAGGTGAACGCACACATTGAAGGCCGTTCTTTTAGGTTGCTCCGTTTTGTTTTTAGAAACAGATATTTCTCCAAACCGCGTTTACTCCCATTCACTCTGGCATATCAAAACGCAGCTCCGAGAAGCAACGGGCTTCTCACTCTCTGAATCTAGAGGCAGATACAACTTTCTTAGGTAAGCGAACACCCAGCAGAGTAGTTTGAAGGATACGTTCGTTTTGTGTTTTAGACGTAGATTTACAGCTATTTGGGAAATGCTTGCAATTTGCTGGGAAATAGCGTTTTTTGCTTCTTCACAGAAAATATTTAGAAACTCCTGCAAACACACATCAGTTCAACTCTGTAAGTTGAACGCACACATTGAAGGCCGTTCTGTTAGGTTGCTCCGCTTTGGTTTTAGAAGCCGATATTTCTCCAAACCGCGTTTACTCCTGTTGACCCTTGGATATCAAAACGCAGCTCCGAGAAGCAACGTGCTTCTCACTCTCTGAATCTAGAGGCAGGTTGAACTCCCTTAGGTAAGGGAACACCCAGCAGAGCAGTCTGAAGCATACGTTCATTTTGTGTTTTAGACGGAGATTTACAGCTATTTGGGAAATGCTTGCATTTGGCTGGGAAAATGCGTTTTCCGATTCTTCAGAGAAAGGGTTTAGAAACTCCTGCAAACACACATCAGTTTAACTCTGTAAGTTGAACGCACACATTGAAGACCGTTCTGTTAGGTTGTTCCGTTTTTGTTTTAGAGGCAGATATTTCTCCAAACCGCGTTTTCTCCCATTCACTCTGGCATTTCAAAACGCAGCTCCGAGAAGCAACGTGCTTCTCACTCTCTCAATCTAGAGGCAGATTCAACTCCCTTAGGTAAGCGAACACCCAGCAGAGCAGTCTGAAGGATACGTTCGATTTGTGTTTTAGACGGAGATTTACAGCTATTTGGGAAATGCTTGCATTTGGCTGGGAAATAGCTTTTTTGCTTCTTCACAGAAAGGGTTTAGAAACTCCTGCAAACACACATCAGTTTAACTCTGTAAGTTGAACGAACACATAGAAGGCCGTTCTGTTAGGTTTCTCCGTTTTTGTTTTAGAAGCAGATATTTCTCCAAACGGCGTTTACTCCCATTCACTCTGGCATATCAAAACGCAGCTCCGAGAAGCAACGTGCTTCTCACTCTCTGAATCTAGAGGCAGATTCAACTCCCTTAGGTAAGCGAACACCCAGCAGAGCAGTCTGAAGGATACATTCCTTTCGTGTTATAGACGGAGATTTACAGCTATTTGGGAAATGCTTGCATTTGGCTGGGAAAATGCTTTTTCCGCTTCTTCACAGAAAGGGTTTAGAAACTTCTGCAAACACACATCAGTTTAACTCTGTAGGTTGAACGCACGCATTGAAGGCCGTTCTGTTAGGTAGCTCCGTTTTGGTTTTAGAAGCTGATATTTCTCCAAACCGCGTTTACTCCCATTCACTCTGGCATATCTAAACGCAGCTCCGAGAAGATACATGCTTCTCACTCTCTGAATCTAGACGCAGATTCAACTCCCTTAGGTAAGCGAACACCCAGCAGAGCAGTCTGAATGATACATTCGTTTCGTGTTTTAGACGGAGATTTACAGCTATTTGGGAAATGCTTGCATTTGGCTGGGAAAATGCTTTTTCCGCTTCTTCACAGAAAGGGTTTAGGAACTCCTGCACACACCTATCAGTTTACCTATTTAAGTTGAACGCACACATTGAAGGCCGTTCAGTTAGGTTGCTCCGTTTTGGTTTTAGAAGCAGATATTTCTCCAAACCGCGTTTACTCTTATTCACTCTGGCATATCAAAACGCAGCTCCGAGAAGCAACGTGCTTCTCACTCTCTCAATCTAGAGGCAGATTCAACTCCCTTAGGTAAGCGAACACCCAGCAGAGCAATCTGAAGGATACGTTCGATTTTTGTTTTAGACGGAGATTTACATCTATTTGGGAAATGCTTGCATTTGGCTGAAAAATAGCGTTTTCCGCTTCTTCACAGAAAGGATTTAGAAACTCCTGCAAACACACATCAGTTTAACACTGTAGGTTGAACGCACACATTGAAGGCCGTTCTGTTAGGTTGCTCCGTTTTGGATTTAGAATCAGTTATTTCTCCAAACCGCGTTTACTCCCTTTCATTCTGGCATATCAAAACTCAGCTCCAAGAAAAAACGGGCTTCTCACTCTCTGAATCTAGAGGCAGATTCAACTCCCTTAGGTAAGCGAACACCCAGCAGAGCAGTCTGAAATATATGTTCGTTTTCTGTTTTACACGGACATTTACAGCTATTTGGGAAATGCTTGCATTTGGCTGGGAAATAGCTTTTTTGCTTCTTCACAGAAAGGGTTTAGAAACTCCTGCAAACACACATCAGTTTAACTGTGTACGTTGAACGCACACATTGAAGGCCGTTCTGTTAGGTTTCTCCGTTTTGGTTTTAGAAGCAGATATTTCTCCAAACGGCGTTTACTCCCATTCACTCTGGCATATCAAAACGCAGCTCCGAGAAGCAACGTGCTTCTCACTCTCTGAATCTAGAGGCAGATTGAACTCCCTTAGGTAAGCGAACACCCAGCAGAGCAGTCTAAAAAATACGTTTATTTTGTGTTTTAGACGGAGATTTACAACTATTTGGGAAATGCTTGCATTTGGCTGGGAAAATGCGTTTTCCGCTTCTTCAGAGAAAGGGTTTAGAAACTCCTGCAACAACACATCAGTTTAACTCTGTAAGTTGAATGCACACATTGAAGACCGTTCTGTTAGGTTTTTCCGTTTTGGTTTTAGAAGCAGATATTTCTCCAAACCGCGTTTACTCCCTTTCACTCTGGCATATCAAAACGCAGCTCCGAGAAGCAACTAGTTTCTCACTCTCTGAATCTAGAGGCAGATTGAACTCCCTTAGGTAACAGAACACCCAGCAAAGCAGTCTGAAGGATACGTTCGTTTTGTGTTTTACACGGAGATTTACAGCTATTTGGGACATGCTTGCATTAGGCTGGGAAATAGCGTTTTCCGCTTCTTCACAGAAAGGGTTTAGAAAGTCGTGCAAACACACATCAGTTTACCTCTGTAAGTTGAAAGAAAACATTGAAGGCCGTTCTCTTAGGTGTCTCTGTTTTGGTTTTAGAAGCAGATATTTCTCAAAACCGCGTTTAATCCCATTCACTCTGGCGTATCAAAACGCAGCTCCGAGAAGCAACGGGCTTCTCACTCTCTGAATCTAGAAGCACATTCAACTCCCTTAGGTAAGCGAATACCCAGCAGAGCAGTCTGAAGGATACGTTCGTTTTGTGTTTTAGACGAAGATTTACAGCTACTTGGGAGATGCTAGCATTTTGCTGGGAAATAGCGTTTTTTGCTTCTTCACAGAAAGGGTTTAGAAACTTCTGCAAACACACATCAGTTTAACTCTGTATGTTGAACGTGCACATTGAAGGCCATTCTGTTAGGTTGCTCCGTTTTGGTTTTAGAAGCAGATATTTCTCCAAACCGCGTTTACTCCCGTTCACTCTGGCATATCAAAACGCAGCTCCGAGAAGCAACGTGCTTCTCACTCTCTGAATCTAGAGGCAGATTGAACTCCCTTAGGTAAGCGCACACCCAGCAGAGCAGTCTGAAGGATACCTTCGTTTTGTGTTTTAGACGGAGATTTACAGCTATTTGGGAAATGCTTGCATTTGGCTGGGAAATAGCTTTTTGCTTCTTCACAGAAAGTGTTTAGAAACTCCTGCAAACACCCATCAGTTTAACTCTGTAAATTAAACGCACACATTGAACGCCGTTCTGTTAGGTTGCTCCGTTTTGGTTTTAGAAGCAGATATTTCTCCAAACGGCGTTTACTCCCATTAACTCTGGCATATCAAAACGCAGCTCCGAGAAGCAACGTGCTTCTCACTCTCTGAATCTAGAGGCAGATTGAACTCCCTTAGGTAAGCGAACACCCAGCAGAGCAGTCTGAAGGATACGTTCATTTTGTGTTTTAGACGGAGATTTACAACTATTTGGGAAATGCTTGCATTTGGCTGGGAAAATGCGTTTTTCGCTTCTTCAGAGAAAGGGTTTAGAAA
Organism: Callithrix jacchus; assembly: GCF_049354715.1. Classification (NCBI taxonomy): domain Eukaryota; kingdom Metazoa; phylum Chordata; class Mammalia; order Primates; family Cebidae; genus Callithrix; species Callithrix jacchus. The sequence goes on along the minus strand of NC_133503.1, from coordinate 60,464,228 downwards.
CTCCTGCAAACACACATCAGTTGAACTCTGTAAGTTGAACGGACACAGTAAAGGCCGTTCTGTTAGGTTGCTCCGTTTTGGTTTTAGAAGCAGATATTTCTCCAAACCGCGTTTACTCCCATTCACTCTGGCATATAAAAACGCAGCTCCGAGAAGCAACGTGCTTCTCTCTCTCTGAATCTAGAGGCAGATTCAACTCCCTTAGGTAAGCGAACACCCAGCAGAGCAGTCTGAAGGATACGTTCGTTTTGTGTTTTAGACGGAGATTTACAGCTATGTGGGAAATGCTTGCATTTGGCTGGGAAATAGCTTTTTTGCTTCTTCACAGAAAGGGTTTAGAAACTCCTGCAAACACACATCACTTTAACTCTGTGAGTTGAACGCACACATTGAAGGCCGTTCTGTTAGGTTGCTCCGTTTTGGTTTTAGAAGCAGATATTTCTCCAAACCGCGTTTACTCTTTTTCACTCTGGCATATCAAAACTCAGCTCCAAGAAAAAACGAGCTTCTCACTCTCTGAATCTAGAGGCAGATTCAACTCCCTTAGGTAAGCGAACATTCAGCAGAACAGTCTTAAGGATACGTTCGTTTTGTGTTTTAGACGGAGATTTACAGCTATTTGGGAAATGCTTGCATTTGGCTGGGAAAATGCGTTTTCTGCTTCTTCACAGAAAGGGTTTAGAAACTCCTGCCAACACACATCAGTTTATCTCTGTAAGTTGAACGCACTCATTGAAGGTCGTTCTGTTAGGTTGTTCCGTTTTGGTTTTAGAAGCAGATATTTTTCCAAACCGCGTTTACTCCCATTCACTCTGGCATATCAAAACGCAGCTCCGAGAAGCAACGTGCTTCTCACCTTCTGAATCTAGAGGCAGATTCAACTCCCTTAGGTAAGCGAACACCCAGCAGATCAGTCTGAACGATACGTTCGTTTTGTGTTTTCGACGGAGATTTCCAGCTATTTGGGAAATGCTTGCATTTGGCTGGGAAATAGCGTTTTCCGCTTCGTCAAAGAAAGGATTTAGAAACTCCTGGAAACACACATCAGTTTACCTCTGTAGGTTGAACGGACACATTGAAGGCCGTTCTGTTAGATTGCTCCGTTTTGGTTGTAGAAGCAGATATTTCTCCAAACCGCGTTTACTCCCATTCACTCTGGCATATCAAAACGCAGCTCCGAGAAGCAACGGGCTTCTCAGTCTCTGAATCTAGAGGCAGATTCAACTTTCTTAGGTAAGCCAACACCCAGTAGAGCGGTCTGAAAAATACGTTCGTTTTGTGTTTTAGACGTAGATTTAAAGCTATTTGGGAAATGCTTGCATTTGGCTTTGAAAATGCGTTTTCTGCTTCTTCAGAGAAAGGGTTGAGAGACTCCTGCAAACACACATCAGTTTAACTCTGTACCTTGAACCCACACATTGAAGACCGTTCGGTTAGGTTGTTCCGTTTTGGTTTTAGAAGCAGATATTTCTCCAAACCGCGTATTCTCCCATTCACTCTGGCATATCAAAACGCAGCTCAGAGAAGCAACGAGCTTCTCACTCTCTCAATCTAGAGGCAGATTCAACTCCCTTAGGTAAGCGAACACCCAGCAGAGCAGTCTGAAGGATACGTTCGTTTTGTGTTTTAGACGGAGATTTCCAGCTATTTGGGAAATGCTTGCATTTGGCTGGGAAAATGGGTTTTCCGCTTCTTCACAGAAAGGGGTTAGAAACTTCTGGAAACACACATCAGTTTAACTCAATAAGTTGAACGCACCCATTGAAGGCCATTCTGTTAGGTTGCTCCGTTTTCGTTTTAGAAGCAGATATTTCCCCAAATTGCGTTTACTCCCATTCACTCTGGCATATCAAAACGCAGCTCCGAGAAGCAACATGCTTCTCAATCTCTGAATCTAGAGGCAGATTCAACTCCCTTAGGTAAGCGAACACCTAGCAGAGCAGTCTGAATGATACATTCGTTTCGTGTTTTAGACGGAGATTTACAGCCATTTGGGAAATGCTTGCATTTGGCTGGGAAATAGCTTTTTCCGCTTCTTCACAGGAAGGGTTTAGAAACTCCTGCAAACACCTATCAGTTTAACTCTTTAAGATGAACGCACACATTGAAGGCCGTTCTGTTAGGTTGTTCCGTTTTGGTTTTAGAAGCAGATATTTCTCCAAACCGCGTTTACTCCCTTTCACTCTGGCATATCCAAACGCAGCTCCGAGAAGCAACGGGCTTCTCACTCTCTGAATCAAGAGGCAGATTCAACTCCCTTAGGTAAGCGAACACCCAGGAGAGCAGTCTGAAAAATACGTTCGTTTTGTGTTTTAGACGAAGATTTACAGCTATTTGGGAAATGCTTGCAAATGGCTGGGAAAATTTGCTTTCCGCTTCTTCACAGAAAGGGTTTAGAAACTCCGGCAAACACACATCAGTTTAACTCTGTAAGTTGAACGCACACATTGAAGGCCGTTCTTTTAGGTTGCTCCGTTTTGGTTTTCGAAGCAGATATTTCTTCAAACCGCTTTTACTCCCATTCACTCTGGCATATCAAAACGGAGCTCCGAGAAGAAACGGGCTTCTCACGCTCTGAATCTAGAGGCAGATTCAACTCCCTTAGGTAAGCGAACACCCAGCAGAGCAGTCTGAAGGTTACGTTCATTTTGTGTTATACACGGAGATTTACAGCTATTTGGGAAATGCTTGCAAATGGCTGGGAAAATTTGCTTTCCGCTTCTTCACAGAAAGGGTTTAGAAACTCCTGCAAACACACATCAGTTTAACTCTGTAAGTTGAACGCACACATTGAAGGCCGTTCTTTTAGGTTGTTCCCTTTTTGTTTTAGAATCAGATATTTCTCCAAACCGCGTTTACTAGCATTCACTCTGGCGTATCAAAACGCAGCTCCGAGAAGAAACGTGCTTCTCACTCTCTGTATCTAGAGGCTGATTCAGCTCCCTTAGGTATGAAAACACCCAGCAAGGCAGTCTGAAGGATACGTTCGTTTCGTGTTTTAGACGGAGATTTACACCTATTTGGGAAATGCTTGCATTTGGCTGGAAAATAGCGTTTTCCGCTTCTTCACAGAAAGAATTGAGAAACTTTTGCAAACACACATCAGTTTATCTCTGTAGGTTGAACGCACACATTGAAGGCCGTTGTGTTACTTTGCTCCGTTTTGGTTTTAGAAGCAGATATTTCTCCAAACCGCGTTTACTCCCTTTCACTCTGGCATATCAAAACGCAGCTCGGAGAAGCAACTTGTTTCTCACTCTCTGAATCTAGAGGCAGATTGAACACCCTTAGGTAACAGAACACCCAGCAGAGCAGTCTGAAAGATACGTTCGTTTTTTGTTTTAAACGGAGACTTTCAGCTATTTTGGCAGTGCTTGCATTTGGCTGGGAATATGCGTATTCTGCTTCTTCACAGAAAGGGTTTAGAAACTCCTGCAAACCAACGTCACTTTAACGCTGTAAGTTGAACGCACACATTGAAGGCCGTTCTGTTAGGTTGCTCCGTTTTGGTTTTAGAAGCAGATATTTCTCCATACGGAGTTTACTCCCATCCACTCTGGCATGTCAAAACGCAGCTCCGAGAAGCAACGGGCTTCTGACTCTCTGAATCAAGAGGCAGATTGAACTCCCTTAGGTAAGCGAATACCCAGCAAAGCAGTCTGAAGGATACGTTCGATTTGTGTTTTAGACGGAGATTTACAGCTATTTGGGACATGCTTGCATTAGGCTGGGAAATAGCGTTTTCCGCTTCTTCACAGAAAGGGTTTAGAAAGTCGTGCAAACACACATCAGTTTACCTCTGTAAGTTGAAAGAAAACATTGAAGGCCTTTCTCTTAGGTGTCTCTGTTTTGGTTTTAGAAGCAGATATTTCTCAAAACCGCGTTTAATCCCATTCACTCTGGCGTATCAAAACGCAGCTCCGAGAAGCAACGGGCTTCTCACTCTCTGAATCTAGAAGCACATTCAACTCCCTTAGGTAAGCGAATACCCAGCAGAGCAGTCTGAAGGATACGTTCGTTTTGTGTTTTAGACGAAGATTTACAGCTACTTGGGAGATGCTAGCATTTTGCTGGGAAATAGCGTTTTTTGCTTCTTCACAGAAAGGGTTTAGAAACTTCTGCAAACACACATCAGTTTAACTCTGTATGTTGAACGTGCACATTGAAGGCCATTCTGTTAGGTTGCTCCGTTTTGGTTTTAGAAGCAGATATTTCTCCAAACCGCGTTTACTCCCGTTCACTCTGGCATATCAAAACGCAGCTCCGAGAAGCAACGTGCTTCTCACTCTCTGAATCTAGAGGCAGATTGAACTCCCTTAGGTAAGCGCACACCCAGCAGAGCAGTCTGAAGGATACCTTCGTTTTGTGTTTTAGACGGAGATTTACAGCTATTTGGGAAATGCTTGCATTTGGCTGGGAAATAGCTTTTTGCTTCTTCACAGAAAGTGTTTAGAAACTCCTGCAAACACCCATCAGTTTAACTCTGTAAATTAAACGCACACATTGAACGCCGTTCTGTTAGGTTGCTCCGTTTTGGTTTTAGAAGCAGATATTTCTCCAAACGGCGTTTACTCCCATTAACTCTGGCATATCAAAACGCACCTCCGAGAAGCAACGTGCTTCTCACTCTCTAAATCTAGAGGCAGATTGAACTCCCTTAGGTAAGCGAACACCCAGCAGAGCAGTCTGAAGGATACGTTCATTTTGTGTTTTAGACGGAGATTTACAACTATTTGGGAAATGCTTGCATTTGGCTGGGAAAATGCTTCTTCCGCTTATTCAGAGAAAGGGTTTAGAAACTCCTGCAAACACACGTCAGTTTAACTCTGTAAGTTGAATGCACGCATTGAAGGCCGTTCTGTTAGGTAGCTCCGTTTTGGTTTTAGAAGCTGATATTTCTCAAAACCGCGTTTACTCCCATTCACTGTGGCATATCAAAACGCAGCTCCGAGAAGCAACATGCTTCTCAGTCCCTGAATCTAGAGGCAGATTCAACTCCCTTAGGTAAGCGAACACCCAGCAGAGCAGTCTGAATGATACATTCGTTTCGTGTTTTAGACGGAGATTTACAGCTATTTGGGAAATGCTTGCATCTGGCTGGGAAAATGCTTTTTCCGCTTCCTCACAGAAAGGGTTTAGAAACTCCTGCAAACACCTATCAGTTTAACTCTTTAAGTTGAACGCAGACATTGAAGGCCGTTCTGTTAGGTTGCTCCGTTTTGGTTTTAGAAGCAGATATTTCTCTAAAGCGCGTTTACTCCCATTCACTCTGGCATATCAAAACGCAGCTTCGAGAAGCAACGGGTTTCTCACTCTCTGAATCTAGTGGCAGATTCAACTTTCTTAGGTAAGCGAACACCCAGCAGAGCAGTCTGAAGGATGCGTTCGTTTTGTGTTTTAGACGGAGATTTACAGTTATTTGGGAGATGATAGCATTTTGCTGGGAAATAGCGTTTTTTACTTCCTCACAGAAAATGTTTAGAAACTTCTGCAAACACACATCCGTTTTACTCTGTAAGTTGAACGCACACATTGAAGGCCGTTGTGTTAGGTTGCTCCGTTTTGGTTTTAGAAGCAGATATTTCTCCAAACCGCGTTTACTCCCTTTCACTCTGGCATATCCAAACGCAGCTCCGAGAAGCAACGTGCTTCTCACCTTCTGAATCTAGAGGCAGATTCAACTCCCTTAGGTAAGCGAACACCCAGCAGAGCAGTCTGAACGATACGTTCGTTTTGTGTTTTCGACGGAGATTTCCAGCTATTTGGGAAATGCTTGCATTTGGCTGGGAAATAGCGTTTTCCGCTTCGTCAAAGAAAGGATTTAGAAACTCCTGGAAACACACATCAGTTTACCTCTGTAGGTTGAACGGACACATTGAAGGCCGTTCTGTTAGATTGCTCCGTTTTGGTTGTAGAAGCAGATATTTCTCCAAACCGCGTTTACTCCCATTCACTCTGGCATATCAAAACGCAGCTCCGAGAAGCAACGGGCTTCTCAGTCTCTGAATCTAGAGGCAGATTCAACTTTCTTAGGTAAGCCAACACCCAGTAGAGCGGTCTGAAAAATACGTTCGTTTTGTGTTTTAGACGTAGATTTAAAGCTATTTGGGAAATGCTTGCATTTGGCTTTGAAAATGCGTTTTCTGCTTCTTCAGAGAAAGGGTTGAGAGACTCCTGCAAACACACATCAGTTTAACTCTGTACCTTGAACCCACACATTGAAGACCGTTCGGTTAGGTTGTTCCGTTTTGGTTTTAGAAGCAGATATTTCTCCAAACCGCGTATTCTCCCATTCACTCTGGCATATCAAAACGCAGCTCAGAGAAGCAACGAGCTTCTCACTCTCTCAATCTAGAGGCAGATTCAACTCCCTTAGGTAAGCGAACACCCAGCAGAGCAGTCTGAAGGATACGTTCGTTTTGTGTTTTAGACGGAGATTTCCAGCTATTTGGGAAATGCTTGCATTTGGCTGGGAAAATGGGTTTTCCGCTTCTTCACAGAAAGGGGTTAGAAACTTCTGGAAACACACATCAGTTTAACTCAATAAGTTGAACGCACCCATTGAAGGCCATTCTGTTAGGTTGCTCCGTTTTCGTTTTAGAAGCAGATATTTCCCCAAATTGCGTTTACTCCCATTCACTCTGGCATATCAAAACGCAGCTCCGAGAAGCAACATGCTTCTCAATCTCTGAATCTAGAGGCAGATTCAACTCCCTTAGGTAAGCGAACACCTAGCAGAGCAGTCTGAATGATACATTCGTTTCGTGTTTTAGACGGAGATTTACAGCCATTTGGGAAATGCTTGCATTTGGCTGGGAAATAGCTTTTTCCGCTTCTTCACAGGAAGGGTTTAGAAACTCCTGCAAACACCTATCAGTTTAACTCTTTAAGATGAACGCACACATTGAAGGCCGTTCTGTTAGGTTGTTCCGTTTTGGTTTTAGAAGCAGATATTTCTCCAAACCGCGTTTACTCCCTTTCACTCTGGCATATCCAAACGCAGCTCCGAGAAGCAACGGGCTTCTCACTCTCTGAATCAAGAGGCAGATTCAACTCCCTTAGGTAAGCGAACACCCAGGAGAGCAGTCTGAAAAATACGTTCGTTTTGTGTTTTAGACGAAGATTTACAGCTATTTGGGAAATGCTTGCAAATGGCTGGGAAAATTTGCTTTCCGCTTCTTCACAGAAAGGGTTTAGAAACTCCTGCAAACACACATCAGTTTAACTCTGTAAGTTGAACGCACACATTGAAGGCCGTTCTTTTAGGTTGCTCCGTTTTGGTTTTCGAAGCAGATATTTCTTCAAACCGCTTTTACTCCCATTCACTCTGGCATATCAAAACGGAGCTCCGAGAAGAAACGGGCTTCTCACGCTCTGAATCTAGAGGCAGATTCAACTCCCTTAGGTAAGCGAACACCCAGCAGAGCAGTCTGAAGGTTACGTTCATTTTGTGTTATACACGGAGATTTACAGCTATTTGGGAAATGCTTGCAAATGGCTGGGAAAATTTGCTTTCCGCTTCTTCACAGAAAGGGTTTAGAAACTCCTGCAAACACACATCAGTTTAACTCTGTAAGTTGAACGCACACATTGAAGGCCGTTCTTTTAGGTTGTTCCCTTTTTGTTTTAGAATCAGATATTTCTCCAAACCGCGTTTACTAGCATTCACTCTGGCGTATCAAAACGCAGCTCCGAGAAGAAACGTGCTTCTCACTCTCTGTATCTAGAGGCTGATTCAGCTCCCTTAGGTATGAAAACACCCAGCAAGGCAGTCTGAAGGATACGTTCGTTTCGTGTTTTAGACGGAGATTTACACCTATTTGGGAAATGCTTGCATTTGGCTGGAAAATAGCGTTTTCCGCTTCTTCACAGAAAGAATTGAGAAACTTTTGCAAACACACATCACTTTATCTCTGTAGGTTGAACGCACACATTGAAGGCCGTTGTGTTACTTTGCTCCGTTTTGGTTTTAGAAGCAGATATTTCTCCAAACCGCGTTTACTCCCTTTCACTCTGGCATATCAAAACGCAGCTCGGAGAAGCAACTTGTTTCTCACTCTCTGAATCTAGAGGCAGATTGAACACCCTTAGGTAACAGAACACCCAGCAGAGCAGTCTGAAAGATACGTTCGTTTTTTGTTTTAAACGGAGACTTTCAGCTATTTTGGCAGTGCTTGCATTTGGCTGGGAATATGCGTATTCTGCTTCTTCACAGAAAGGGTTTAGAAACTCCTGCAAACCAACGTCACTTTAACGCTGTAAGTTGAACGCACACATTGAAGGCCGTTCTGTTAGGTTGCTCCGTTTTGGTTTTAGAAGCAGATATTTCTCCATACGGAGTTTACTCCCACCCACTCTGGCATGTCAAAACGCAGCTCCGAGAAGCAACGGGCTTCTGACTCTCTGAATCAAGAGGCAGATTGAACTCCCTTAGGTAAGCGAATACCCAGCAAAGCAGTCTGAAGGATACGTTCGTTTTGTGTTTTAGACGGAGATTTACAGCTATTTGGGACATGCTTGCATTAGGCTGGGAAATAGCGTTTTCCGCTTCTTCACAGAAAGGGTTTAGAAAGTCGTGCAAACACACATCAGTTTACCTCTGTAAGTTGAAAGAAAACATTGAAGGCCGTTCTCTTAGGTGTCTCTGTTTTGGTTTTAGAAGCAGATATTTCTCAAAACCGCGTTTAATCCCATTCACTCTGGCGTATCAAAACGCAGCTCCGAGAAGCAACGGGCTTCTCACTCTCTGAATCTAGAAGCACATTCAACTCCCTTAGGTAAGCGAATACCCAGCAGAGCAGTCTGAAGGATACGTTCGTTTTGTGTTTTAGACGAAGATCTACAGCTACTTGGGAGATGCTAGCATTTTGCTGGGAAATAGCGTTTTTTGCTTCTTCACAGAAAGGGTTTAGAAACTTCTGCAAACACACATCAGTTTAACTCTGTATGTTGAACGTGCACATTGAAGGCCATTCTGTTAGGTTGCTCCGTTTTGGTTTTAGAAGCAGATATTTCTCCAAACCGCGTTTACTCCCGTTCACTCTGGCATATCAAAACGCAGCTCCGAGAAGCAACGTGCTTCTCACTCTCTGAATCTAGAGGCAGATTGAACTCCCTTAGGTAAGCGAACACCCAGCAGAGCAGTCTGAAGGATACCTTCATTTTGTGTTTTAGACGGAGATTTACAGCTATTTGGGAAATGCTTGCATTTGGCTGGGAAATAGCTTTTTGCTTCTTCACAGAAAGTGTTTAGAAACTCCTGCAAACACCCATCAGTTTAACTCTGTAAATTAAACGCACACATTGAACGCCGTTCTGTTAGGTTGCTCCGTTTTGGTTTTAGAAGCAGATATTTCTCCAAACGGCGTTTACTCCCATTAACTCTGGCATATCAAAACGCAGCTCCGAGAAGCAACGTGCTTCTCACTCTCTGAATCTAGAGGCAGATTGAACTCCCTTAGGTAAGCGAACACCCAGCAGAGCAGTCTGAAGGATACGTTCATTTTGTGTTTTAGACGGAGATTTAAAACTATTTGGGAAATGCTTGCATTTGGCTGGGAAAATGCGTTTTCCGCTTCTTCAGAGAAAGGGTTTAGAAACTCCTGCAAACACACATCAGTTGAACTCTGTAAGTTGAACGGACACAGTAAAGGCCGTTTTGTTAGGTTGCTCCGTTTTGGTTTTAGAAGCAGATATTTCTCCAAACCGCGTTTACTCCCATTCACTCCGGCATATCAAAACGCAGCTCCGAAAAGCAACGGGCTTCTCACTCTCTGAATCTAGAGGCAGATTCAACTCCCTTAGGTAAGCGAACACCCAGAAGAGCAGTCTGAAGGATACGTTCGTTTTTTGTTATAGACGGAGATTTACAGCTATTTGGGAAATGCTTGCATTTGGCTGGGAAATAGCTTTTTTGCTTCTTCACAGAAAGGGTTTAGAAACTCCTGCAAACACACATCACTTTAACTCTGTGAGTTGAACGCACACATTGAAGGCCGTTCTGTTAGGTTGCTCCGTTTTGGTTTTAGAAGCAGATATTTCTCCAAACGGCGTTTACTCCCATTCACTCTGGCATATAAAAACGCAGCTCCGAGAAGCAACGTGCTTCTCTCTCTCTGAATCTAGAGGCAGATTCAACTTTCTTAGGTAAGGGAACACCCAGCAGAGCAGTCTGAAGGATACGTTCGTTTTGTGTTTTAGACGGAGATTTACAGCTATTTGGGAAATGCTTGCATTTGGCTGGGAAATAGCTTTTTTGCTTCTTCACAGAAAGGGTTTAGAAACTCCTGCAAACACACATCACTTTAACTCTGTGAGTTGAACGCACACATTGAAGGCCGTTCTGTTAGGTTGCTCCGTTTTGGTTTTAGAATCAGATATTTCTCCAAACCGCGTTTACTCTTTTTCACTCTGGCATATCAAAACTCAGCTCCAAGAAAAAACGGGCTTCTCACTCTCTGAATCTAGAGGCAGATTCAACTCCCTTAGGTAAGCGAACACCCAGCAGAGCAGTCTGAAAAATATGTTCGTTTTGTGTTTTAGACGGAGATTTACAGCTATTTGGGAAATGCTTGCATTTGGCTGGGAAATAGCTTTTTTCTTCTTCACAGAAAGCCTTTAGAAACTCCTGCAAACACCTATCAGTTAAACTCTTTAAGGTGAACGCACACATTGAAGGCCGTTCTGTTAGGTTGCTCCGTTTTGTTTTTAGAAAGAGATATTTCTCCAAACCGCGTTTACTCCCATTCACTCTGGCGTATCAAAACGCAGCTTTGAGAAGAAACGTGCTTCTCACTCTCTGAATCTAGAGGCTGATTCAACTCCCTTAGGTATGAAAACACCCAGCAGAGCAGTCTGAAGGATACGTTCGTTTTGTGTTTTAGAAGGAGATTTACAGCTATTTGGGAGATGCTAGCATTTTGCTGGGAAATAGCGTTTTTTGCTTCTTCATAGAAAGGGTTTAGAAACTTCTGCAAACACACATCAGTTTAACTCTGTATGTTGAACGCACACATTGAAGGCCGTTCTGTTAGGTTGCTCCGTTTTGGTTTTAGAATCAGATATTTCTCCAAACCGCGTTTACTCTTTTTCACTCTGGCATATCAAAACTCAGCTCCAAGAAAAAACGGGCTTCTCACTCTCTGAATCTAGAGGAAGATTCAACTCCCTTAGGTAAGCGAACACCCAGCAGAGCAGTCTGAAGGATACGTTCGTTTTGTGTTTTAGACCGAGATTTCCAGCTATTTAAGAAATGCTTACATTTGGCTGGGAAAATGCGTTTTCCGCTTCTTCACAGTAAGGGTTTAGAAACTCCTGCAAACACCTATCATTTTAACCCTTTAAGTTGAACGCACACATTGAAGGCCGTTCTGTTAGGTTGCTCCGTTTTGGTTTTAGAAGCAGATATTTCTCCAAACCGCGTTTACTCCCATTCACTCTGGCATATCAAAACGCAGCTCCGAAAAGCAACGGGCTTCTCACTCTCTGAATCTAGAGGCAGATTCAACTCCCTTAGGTAAGCGAACACCCAGCAGAGCAGTCTGAAGGATACGTTCGTTTTGTGTTTTAGACGGAGATTTACAGCTATTTGGGAAATGCTTGCATTTGGCTGGGAAATAGCTTTTTTGCTTCTTCACAGAAAGGGTTTAGAAACTCCTGCAAACACACATCACTTTAACTCTGTAAGTTGAACGCACACATTGAAGGCCGTTCTGTTAGGTTGCTCCGTTTTGGTTTTAGAAGCAGATATTTCTCCAAACGGCGTTTACTCCCATTCACTCTGGCATATAAAAACGCAGCTCCGAGAAGCAACGTGCTTCTCTTTCTCTGAATCTAGAGGCAGATTCAACTCCCTTAGGTAAGCGAACACCCAGCAGGGCAGTCTGAAGGATACATTCGTTTCGTGTTTTAGACGGAGATTTACAGCTATTTGGGAAATGCTTGCATTGGGCTGGGAAAATGCTTTTTCCGCTTGTTCACAGAAAGGGTTTAGAAACTTCTGCAAACACACATCAGTTTAACTCTGTAAGTTGAACGCACACATTGAAGACCGTTCAGTTAGGTTGCTTCGTTTTGGTTTTAGAATCAGATATTTCTCCAAACCGCGTTTACTCTTTTTCACTCTGGCATATCAAAACTCAGCTCCAAGAAAAAACGGGCTTCTCACTCTCTGAATCTAGAGGGAGATTCAACTCCCTTAGGTAAGCGAACACCCAGCAGAGCAGTCTGAAGAATATGTTCGTTTTGTGTTTTAGACGGAGATTTACAGCTATTTGGGAAATGCTTGCATTTGGCTGGGAAATAGCTTTTTTCTTCTTCACAGAAAGCCTTTACAAACTCCTGCAAACACCTATCAGTTGAACTCTTTAAGGTGAACGCACACATTGAAGGCCGTTCTGTTAGGTTGCTCCGTTTTGTTTTTAGAAACAGATATTTCTCCAAACCGCTTTTACTCCCATTCACTCTGGCATATCAAAACGCAGCTCCGAGAAGCAACGTGCTTCTCACTCTCTCAATCTAGAGGCAGATTCAACTCCCTTAGGTAAGCCAACACCCAGCAGAGCAATCTGAAGGATACGTTCGATTTTTGTTTTAGACGGAGATTTACATCTATTTGGGAAATGCTTGCATTTGGCTGAAAAATAGCGTTTTCCGCTTCTTCACAGAAAGGATTTAGAAACTCCTGCAAACACACATCAGTTTAACACTGTAGGTTGAACGCACACATTGAAGGCCGTTCTGTTAGGTTGCTCCGTTTTGGATTTAGAATCAGTTATTTCTCCAAACCGCGTTTACTCCCTTTCATTCTGGCATATCAAAACTCAGTTCCAAGAAAAAACGGGCTTCTCACTCTCTGAATCTAGAGGCAGATTCAACTCCCTTAGGTAAGCGAACACCCAGCAGAGCAGTCTGAAATATATGTTCGTTTTCTGTTTTACACGGACATTTACAGCTATTTGGGAAATGCTTGCATTTGGCTGGGAAATAGCTTTTTTGCTTCTTCACAGAAAGGGTTTAGAAACTCCTGCAAACACACATCAGTTTAACTCTTTAATTGGAACGCACACATTGAAGGCCGTTCTGTTAGTTTGCTCCGTTTTGGTTTTAGAAGCAGATATTTCTCCAAACCGCGTTTACTCCCATTCACTCTGGCATATCCAAACGCAGCTCCGAGAAGCAACGTGCTTCTCACTCTCTGAATCTAGTGGCAGATTCAACTTTCTTAGGTAAGCGAACACCCAGCAGAGCAGTCTGAAGGATACGTTCGTTTTGTGTTTTAGACGTAGATTTACAGCTATTTGTGAAATGCTTGCATTTTGCTGGGAAATAGCGTTTTCTGCTTCTTCACAGAAAATGTTTAGAAACTCCTGCAAACACACATCAGTTTAACTCTGTAAGTTGAACGCACACATTGAAGGCCGTTCTGTTAGGTTGCTCCGTTTTGGTTTTAGAAGCAGATATTTCTCCAAACCGCGTTTACTCCCATTCACTCTGGCATATCTAAACGCAGCTCGGAGAAGCAACGTGCTTCTCACTCTCTGAATCTAGAGGAAGATTGAACTCCCTTAGGTAAGCGAACACCCAGCAGAGCAGTCTGAAGGATACGTTCCTTTTGTGTTCTAGACGGAGATTTACAACTGTTTGGGAAATGCTTGCATTTGGCTGGGAAAATGCGTTTTCCGCTTCTTCAGAGAAAGGGTTTAGAAACTCCTGCAAACACACGTCAGTTTAACTCTGTAAGTTGAACGCACACATTGAAGACCGTTCTGTTAGGTTGTTCCGTTTTGGTTTTAGAAGCAGATATTTCTAAAAACCGCGTTTACTCATTCACTCTGGCATATCAAAACGCAGCTCCGAGAATCAACGGGCTTCTCACTCTCTGAATCTAGTGGCAGATTCAACTTTCTTAGGTAAGCGAACACCCAGCAGAGCAGTCTGAAGGATACGTTTGTTTTGTGTTTTAGACGGAGATTTACAGCTATTAGGGAAATGCTTGCATTTGGCTGGGAAAATGCGTTTTCCGCTTCTTCACAGAAAGGGTTTAGAAACTCCTGCAAACACACATCAGTTTAACTCTGTAATTTGAACGCACACATTGAAGACCGTTTAGTTAGGTTGTTCCGTTTTGGTTTTAGAAGCAGATATTTCTCCAAACGGCGTTTTCTCCCATTCACTCTGGCATATCAAAACGCAGCTCCGAGAAGCAACGTGCTTCTCACTCTCTCAATCTAGAGGCAGATTCAACTCCCTTAGGTAAGCGAACACCCAGCAGAGCAGTCTGAAAAATACGTTCGATTTGTGTTTTAGACGGAGATATACAGCTATTTGGGAAATGCTTGCATTTGGCTGGGAAATAGCTTTTTTGCTTCTTCACAGAAAGGGTTTAGAAACTCCTGCAAACACACATCAGTTTAACTCTGTAAGTTGAACGAACACATTGAAGGCCGTTCTGTTAGGTTTCTCCGTTTTTGTTTTAGAAGCAGATATTTCTCCAAACGGCGTTTACTCCCATTCACTCTGGCATATCTAAACGCAGCTCCGAGAAGCAACGTGCTTCTCACTCTCTGAATCTAGAGGCAGATTCAACTCCCTTAGGTAAGCGAACACCCAGCAGAGCAGTCTGAATGATACATTCGTTTCGTGTTTTAGACGGATATTTACAGCTATTTGGGAAATGCTTGCATTTGGCAGGGAAAATGCTTTTTCCGCTTCTTCACAGAAAGGGTTTAGAAACTTCTGCAAACACTTATCAGTTTAACTCTTTAAGTTGAACGCACACATTGAACGCCGTTCTGTTAAGTTGCTCCGTTTTGGTTTTAGAAGCAGATATTTCTCCAAACCGCGTTTACTTTTATTCACTCTGGCATATCAAAACGCAGCTCCGAGAAGCAACGTGCTTCTCACTCTCTCAATCTAGAGGCAGATTCAACTCCCTTAGGTAAGCGAACACCCAGCAGAGCAGTCTGAAGGATACGTTCGATTTGTGTTTTAGACGGAGATTTACAGCTATTTGGGAAATGCTTGCATTTGGCTGAAAAATAGCGTTTTCCACTTATTCACAGAAAGGATTTAGAAACTCCTGCAAACACACATCAGTTTAACACTGTAGGTTGAACGCACACATTGAAGGCCTTTCTTTTAGATTGCTCCGTTTTGGATTTAGAATCAGTTATTTCTCCAAACCGCGTTTACTCCCTTTCATTTTGGCATATCAAAACTCAGCTCCAAGAAAAAACGGGCTTCTCACTCTCTGAATCTAGAGGCAGATTCAACTCCCTTAGGTAAGCGAACACCCAGCAGAGCATTCTGAATGATACATTCGTTTCGTGTTTTAGACGGAGATTTACAGCTATTTTGGAAATGCTTGCATTTGGCTGGGAAAATGCTTTTTCCGCTTCATCACAGAAAGGGTTTAGAAACTCCTACAAACACCTATCAGTTTACCTCTTTAAGTTGAACGCACACATTGAAGGCCGTCCTGTTAGGTTGCTCCGTTTTGGTTTTAGAAGCAGATATTTCTCCAAACCGCGTTTACTCCCATTCACTCTGGCATATCAAAACGCAGCTCCGAGAAGCAATGTGCTTCTCACTCTCTCAATCTACAGGCAAATTCAACTTCCTTAGGTAAGCGAACACCCAGCAGAGCAGTCTGAAGGATACGTTCGTTTCGTGTTTTAGACGGAGATTTACAGCTATTTGGGAAATGCTTGCATTTTGCTGGGAAAATGCTTTTTCCACTTCTTCACAGAAAGGGTTTAGAAACTCCTGCAACAACACATCAGTTTAACTCTATAAGTTGAACGCACACATTGAAGGCCGTTCTGTTAGGTTGCTCCGTTTTGGTTTAGAAGCAGATATTTCTCCAAACCGCGTTTACTCCCATTCATTCTGGCATATCAAAACGCAGCTCCAAGAAGCAACGGGCTTCTCACTCTCTGAATCTAGAGGGAGATTCAACTTTCTTAGGTAAGCGAACACCCAGCAGAGCAGTCTGAAGGATACGTTCGTTTTGTGTTTTAGAGGTAGATTTACAGCTATTTGTGAAATGCTTGCATTTTGCTGGGAAATAGCGTTTTTTGCTTCTTCACAGAATATGTTTAGAAACTCCTGCAAACACACATCAGTTTAACTCTGTAAGTTGAACGCACACATTGAAGGCCGTTCTGTTAGGTTGCTCCGTTTTGGTTTTAGAAGCATATATTTCTCCAATCCGCGTTTTCTCCCATTCACTCTGGCATATCAAAACGCAGCTCCGAAAAGCAACGTGCTTCTCACTCTCTGAATCTAGAGGCAGATTGAACTCCCTTAGGTAAGCGAACACCCAGCAGAGCAGTCTGAAGGATACGTTCATTTTACGTTTTACACGGAGATTTACAGCTATTTGGGAAATGCTTGCATTTGGCTGGGAAAATGCGTATTTCGCTTCTTCAGAGAAAGTGTTTAGAAACTCCGGCAAACATACATCAGTTTAACTATGTACGTTGAACGCACACATTGAAGACCGTTCTGTTAGGTTGTTCCGTTTTGGTTTTAGAAGCAGATATTTCTCCAAACCGCGTTTTCTCCCATTCACTCTGGCATATCACAACGCAGCTCCGAGAATCAACGTGCTTCTCACTCTCTCAATCTAGAGGCAGATTCAACTCTTTTAGGTAAGAAAACACCCAGCAGAGCCGTCTGAAGGAGACGTTCGTTTTGTGTTTTAGACGGAGATTTACAGCTATTTGGGAAATGCTTGCATTTGGCTGGAAAATAGCGTTTTCCGCTTCTTCACAGAAAAAATTGAGAAACTCCTGCCCACACAAATCAGTTTATCTCTGTACGTTGAACGCACACATTGAAGGCCGTTGTGTTAGGTTGCTCCGTTTTGGTTTTAGAAGCAGATATTTCTCCAAACCGCGTTTACTCCCTTTCACTCTGGCATATCAAAACGCAGCTCCGAGAAGCAACGGGCTTCTCACTCTCTGAATCTAGAAGCAGATTCAACTCCCTTAGGTAAGCGAACACCCAGCAGAGCAGTCTGAAGGATACGTTCGTTTTGTGTTTTAGACGTAGATTTACAGCTATTTGGGAAATGCTTGCATTTTGCTGGGAAATAGCGTTTTTTGCTTCTTCACAGAAAATGTTTAGAAACTCCTGCAAACACACATCAGTTTAACTCTGTAAGTTGAACGCACAGATTGAAGGCCGTTCTGTTAGGTTGCTCCGTTTTGGTTTTAGAAGCAGATATTTCTCAAAACCGCGTTTACTACCATTCACTCTGGCATATCAAAACGCAGCTCCGAGAAGCAACGTGCTTCTCACTCTCTGAATCTACAAGCAGATTCAACTCCCTTAGGTAAGCGAACACCCAGCAGTGCAGTCTGAAGGATACGTTCGATTTGTGTTTTAGACAGAGATTTACAGCTATTTGGGAAATGCTTGCATTTGGCTGGGAAATAGCGTTTTCCGCTTCTTCACAGAAAGGATTTAGAAACTCCTGCAAACACACATCAGTTTAACACTGTAGGTTGAACGCACACATTGAAGGCCGTTCTGTTAAGTTGCTCCGTTTTGGATTTAGAATCAGATATTTCTCCAAACCGCGTTTACTCCCTTTCACTCTGGCATATCAAAATTCAGCTCCAAGATAAAACGTGCTTCTCACTCTCTGAATCTAGAGGCAGATTCAACTCCCTTAGGTAAGCGAACAAAAAGCAGAGCAGTCTGAAGGATACGTTCGTTTTGTATTTTAGACGGAGATTTACAGCTATTTGGGAAATTCTTGCATTTGGCTGGGAAAATGCGTTTTCCTCTTCTTCACAGAAATAGTTTAGAAACTCCTGCAAACACACATCAGTTTAACTCTGTAAGTTGAACGCACACATTGAAGGCCGTTCTGTTAGGTTGCTCCGTTTTGGTTTTAGAATCAGATATTTCTCCAAACCGCGTTTACTCCCATTCACTCTGGCATATCAAAACTCAGCTCCAAGAAAAAACGGGCTTCTCACTCTCTTAATCTAGAGGCAGATTCAACTCCCTTAGGTAAGCGAACACCCAGCTGACCAGTCTGAATGATACGTTCGTTTTGTGTTTTAGACGGAGATTTCCAGCTATTTTGGAAATGCTTCCATTTGGCTGGGAAAATGCTTTTTCCGCTTCTTCACAGAAAGGGTTTAGGAACTCCTGCAAACACACATCAGTTTAACTCTGTAAGTTGAACACACGCATTGAAGGCCGTTCTGTTAGGTTGCTCCGTTTAGGTTTTAGAAGCAGATGTTTATCCAAACGGCGTTTACTCCCTTTCACTCTGGCATATCAAAACTCAGCTCCAAGAAAAAACGGGCTTCTCACTCTCTGAATCTAGAGGCAGATTCAACTCCCTTAGGTAAGCGAACACCCAGCGGAGCAGTCTGAAGAATATGTTCGTTTTGTATTTTAGACGGAGATTTACAGCTATTTGGGAAATGCTTGCATTTGGCTGACAAATAGCTTTTTTCTTCTTCACAGAAAGCGTTTAGAAACTCCTGCAAACACCTATCAGTTAAACTCTTTAAGGTGAACGCACACATTGAAGGCCGTTCTGTTAGGTTGCTCCGTTTTGTTTTTAGAAACAGATATTTCTCCAAACCGCGTTTACTCCCATTTACTCTGGCATATCAAAACGCAGCTCCGAGAAGCAACGGGCTTCTCACTCTCTGAATCTAGAGGCAGATACAACTTTCTTACGTAAGCGAACACCCAGCAGAGTAGTTTGAAGGATACGTGCGTTTTGTGTTTTAGACGTAGATTTACAGCTATTTGGGAAATGCTTGCAATTTGCTGGGAAATAGCGTTTTTTGCTTCTTCACAGAAAATATTTAGAAACTCCTGCAAACACACATCAGTTTAACTCTGTAAGTTGAACGCACACATTGAAGGCCGTTCTGTTAGGTTGCTCCGCTTTGGTTTTAGAAGCCGATATTTCTCCAAACCGCGTTTACTCCTGTTCACTCTTGTATATCATAACGCAGCTCCGAGAAGCAACGTGCTTCTCACTCTCTCAATCTGAAGGCAGATTCAACTCCCTTAGGTAAGCGAACACCCAGCAGAGCAGTCTGAAGGATACCTTCGTTTTGTGTTTTAGACGGAGATTTACAGCTATTTGGGAAATGCTTGCATTTGGCTGGGAAATAGCTTTTTGCTTCTTCACAGAAAGTGTTTAGAAACTCCTGCAAACACCCATCAGTTTAACTCTGTAAATTAAACGCACACATTGAACGCCGTTCTGTTAGGTTGCTCCGTTTTGGTTTTAGAAGCAGATATTTCTCCAAACGGCGTTTACTCCCATTAACTCTGGCATATCAAAACGCACCTCCGAGAAGCAACGTGCTTCTCACTCTCTAAATCTAGAGGCAGATTGAACTCCCTTAGGTAAGCGAACACCCAGCAGAGCAGTCTGAAGGATACGTTCATTTTGTGTTTTAGACGGAGATTTACAACTATTTGGGAAATGCTTGCATTTGGCTGGGAAAATGCTTCTTCCGCTTATTCAGAGAAAGGGTTTAGAAACTCCTGCAAACACACGTCAGTTTAACTCTGTAAGTTGAATGCACGCATTGAAGGCCGTTCTGTTAGGTAGCTCCGTTTTGGTTTTAGAAGCTGATATTTCTCAAAACCGCGTTTACTCCCATTCACTGTGGCATATCAAAACGCAGCTCCGAGAAGCAACATGCTTCTCAGTCCCTGAATCTAGAGGCAGATTCAACTCCCTTAGGTAAGCGAACACCCAGCAGAGCAGTCTGAATGATACATTCGTTTCGTGTTTTAGACGGAGATTTACAGCTATTTGGGAAATGCTTGCATCTGGCTGGGAAAATGCTTTTTCCGCTTCCTCACAGAAAGGGTTTAGAAACTCCTGCAAACACCTATCAGTTTAACTCTTTAAGTTGAACGCAGACATTGAAGGCCGTTCTGTTAGGTTGCTCCGTTTTGGTTTTAGAAGCAGATATTTCTCTAAAGCGCGTTTACTCCCATTCACTCTGGCATATCAAAACGCAGCTTCGAGAAGCAACGGGTTTCTCACTCTCTGAATCTAGTGGCAGATTCAACTTTCTTAGGTAAGCGAACACCCAGCAGAGCAGTCTGAAGGATGCGTTCGTTTTGTGTTTTAGACGGAGATTTACAGTTATTTGGGAGATGATAGCATTTTGCTGGGAAATAGCGTTTTTTACTTCCTCACAGAAAATGTTTAGAAACTTCTGCAAACACACATCCGTTTTACTCTGTAAGTTGAACGCACACATTGAAGGCCGTTGTGTTAGGTTGCTCCGTTTTGGTTTTAGAAGCAGATATTTCTCCAAACCGCGTTTACTCCCTTTCACTCTGGCATATCCAAACGCAGCTCCGAGAAGCAACGTGCTTCTCACCTTCTGAATCTAGAGGCAGATTCAACTCCCTTAGGTAAGCGAACACCCAGCAGAGCAGTCTGAACGATACGTTCGTTTTGTGTTTTCGACGGAGATTTCCAGCTATTTGGGAAATGCTTGCATTTGGCTGGGAAATAGCGTTTTCCGCTTCGTCAAAGAAAGGATTTAGAAACTCCTGGAAACACACATCAGTTTACCTCTGTAGGTTGAACGGACACATTGAAGGCCGTTCTGTTAGATTGCTCCGTTTTGGTTGTAGAAGCAGATATTTCTCCAAACCGCGTTTACTCCCATTCACTCTGGCATATCAAAACGCAGCTCCGAGAAGCAACGGGCTTCTCAGTCTCTGAATCTAGAGGCAGATTCAACTTTCTTAGGTAAGCCAACACCCAGTAGAGCGGTCTGAAAAATACGTTCGTTTTGTGTTTTAGACGTAGATTTAAAGCTATTTGGGAAATGCTTGCATTTGGCTTTGAAAATGCGTTTTCTGCTTCTTCAGAGAAAGGGTTGAGAGACTCCTGCAAACACACATCAGTTTAACTCTGTACCTTGAACCCACACATTGAAGACCGTTCGGTTAGGTTGTTCCGTTTTGGTTTTAGAAGCAGATATTTCTCCAAACCGCGTATTCTCCCATTCACTCTGGCATATCAAAACGCAGCTCAGAGAAGCAACGAGCTTCTCACTCTCTCAATCTAGAGGCAGATTCAACTCCCTTAGGTAAGCGAACACCCAGCAGAGCAGTCTGAAGGATACGTTCGTTTTGTGTTTTAGACGGAGATTTCCAGCTATTTGGGAAATGCTTGCATTTGGCTGGGAAAATGGGTTTTCCGCTTCTTCACAGAAAGGGGTTAGAAACTTCTGGAAACACACATCAGTTTAACTCAATAAGTTGAACGCACCCATTGAAGGCCATTCTGTTAGGTTGCTCCGTTTTCGTTTTAGAAGCAGATATTTCCCCAAATTGCGTTTACTCCCATTCACTCTGGCATATCAAAACGCAGCTCCGAGAAGCAACATGCTTCTCAATCTCTGAATCTAGAGGCAGATTCAACTCCCTTAGGTAAGCGAACACCTAGCAGAGCAGTCTGAATGATACATTCGTTTCGTGTTTTAGACGGAGATTTACAGCCATTTGGGAAATGCTTGCATTTGGCTGGGAAATAGCTTTTTCCGCTTCTTCACAGGAAGGGTTTAGAAACTCCTGCAAACACCTATCAGTTTAACTCTTTAAGATGAACGCACACATTGAAGGCCGTTCTGTTAGGTTGTTCCGTTTTGGTTTTAGAAGCAGATATTTCTCCAAACCGCGTTTACTCCCTTTCACTCTGGCATATCCAAACGCAGCTCCGAGAAGCAACGGGCTTCTCACTCTCTGAATCAAGAGGCAGATTCAACTCCCTTAGGTAAGCGAACACCCAGGAGAGCAGTCTGAAAAATACGTTCGTTTTGTGTTTTAGACGAAGATTTACAGCTATTTGGGAAATGCTTGCAAATGGCTGGGAAAATTTGCTTTCCGCTTCTTCACAGAAAGGGTTTAGAAACTCCTGCAAACACACATCAGTTTAACTCTGTAAGTTGAACGCACACATTGAAGGCCGTTCTTTTAGGTTGCTCCGTTTTGGTTTTCGAAGCAGATATTTCTTCAAACCGCTTTTACTCCCATTCACTCTGGCATATCAAAACGGAGCTCCGAGAAGAAACGGGCTTCTCACGCTCTGAATCTAGAGGCAGATTCAACTCCCTTAGGTAAGCGAACACCCAGCAGAGCAGTCTGAAGGTTACGTTCATTTTGTGTTATACACGGAGATTTACAGCTATTTGGGAAATGCTTGCAAATGGCTGGGAAAATTTGCTTTCCGCTTCTTCACAGAAAGGGTTTAGAAACTCCTGCAAACACACATCAGTTTAACTCTGTAAGTTGAACGCACACATTGAAGGCCGTTCTTTTAGGTTGTTCCCTTTTTGTTTTAGAATCAGATATTTCTCCAAACCGCGTTTACTAGCATTCACTCTGGCGTATCAAAACGCAGCTCCGAGAAGAAACGTGCTTCTCACTCTCTGTATCTAGAGGCTGATTCAGCTCCCTTAGGTATGAAAACACCCAGCAAGGCAGTCTGAAGGATACGTTCGTTTCGTGTTTTAGACGGAGATTTACACCTATTTGGGAAATGCTTGCATTTGGCTGGAAAATAGCGTTTTCCGCTTCTTCACAGAAAGAATTGAGAAACTTTTGCAAACACACATCACTTTATCTCTGTAGGTTGAACGCACACATTGAAGGCCGTTGTGTTACTTTGCTCCGTTTTGGTTTTAGAAGCAGATATTTCTCCAAACCGCGTTTACTCCCTTTCACTCTGGCATATCAAAACGCAGCTCGGAGAAGCAACTTGTTTCTCACTCTCTGAATCTAGAGGCAGATTGAACACCCTTAGGTAACAGAACACCCAGCAGAGCAGTCTGAAAGATACGTTCGTTTTTTGTTTTAAACGGAGACTTTCAGCTATTTTGGCAGTGCTTGCATTTGGCTGGGAATATGCGTATTCTGCTTCTTCACAGAAAGGGTTTAGAAACTCCTGCAAACCAACGTCACTTTAACGCTGTAAGTTGAACGCACACATTGAAGGCCGTTCTGTTAGGTTGCTCCGTTTTGGTTTTAGAAGCAGATATTTCTCCATACGGAGTTTACTCCCACCCACTCTGGCATGTCAAAACGCAGCTCCGAGAAGCAACGGGCTTCTGACTCTCTGAATCAAGAGGCAGATTGAACTCCCTTAGGTAAGCGAATACCCAGCAAAGCAGTCTGAAGGATACGTTCGTTTTGTGTTTTAGACGGAGATTTACAGCTATTTGGGACATGCTTGCATTAGGCTGGGAAATAGCGTTTTCCGCTTCTTCACAGAAAGGGTTTAGAAAGTCGTGCAAACACACATCAGTTTACCTCTGTAAGTTGAAAGAAAACATTGAAGGCCGTTCTCTTAGGTGTCTCTGTTTTGGTTTTAGAAGCAGATATTTCTCAAAACCGCGTTTAATCCCATTCACTCTGGCGTATCAAAACGCAGCTCCGAGAAGCAACGGGCTTCTCACTCTCTGAATCTAGAAGCACATTCAACTCCCTTAGGTAAGCGAATACCCAGCAGAGCAGTCTGAAGGATACGTTCGTTTTGTGTTTTAGACGAAGATCTACAGCTACTTGGGAGATGCTAGCATTTTGCTGGGAAATAGCGTTTTTTGCTTCTTCACAGAAAGGGTTTAGAAACTTCTGCAAACACACATCAGTTTAACTCTGTATGTTGAACGTGCACATTGAAGGCCATTCTGTTAGGTTGCTCCGTTTTGGTTTTAGAAGCAGATATTTCTCCAAACCGCGTTTACTCCCGTTCACTCTGGCATATCAAAACGCAGCTCCGAGAAGCAACGTGCTTCTCACTCTCTGAATCTAGAGGCAGATTGAACTCCCTTAGGTAAGCGAACACCCAGCAGAGCAGTCTGAAGGATACCTTCATTTTGTGTTTTAGACGGAGATTTACAGCTATTTGGGAAATGCTTGCATTTGGCTGGGAAATAGCTTTTTGCTTCTTCACAGAAAGTGTTTAGAAACTCCTGCAAACACCCATCAGTTTAACTCTGTAAATTAAACGCACACATTGAACGCCGTTCTGTTAGGTTGCTCCGTTTTGGTTTTAGAAGCAGATATTTCTCCAAACGGCGTTTACTCCCATTAACTCTGGCATATCAAAACGCAGCTCCGAGAAGCAACGTGCTTCTCACTCTCTGAATCTAGAGGCAGATTGAACTCCCTTAGGTAAGCGAACACCCAGCAGAGCAGTCTGAAGGATACGTTCATTTTGTGTTTTAGACGGAGATTTAAAACTATTTGGGAAATGCTTGCATTTGGCTGGGAAAATGCGTTTTCCGCTTCTTCAGAGAAAGGGTTTAGAAACTCCTGCAAACACACATCAGTTGAACTCTGTAAGTTGAACGGACACAGTAAAGGCCGTTTTGTTAGGTTGCTCCGTTTTGGTTTTAGAAGCAGATATTTCTCCAAACCGCGTTTACTCCCATTCACTCCGGCATATCAAAACGCAGCTCCGAAAAGCAACGGGCTTCTCACTCTCTGAATCTAGAGGCAGATTCAACTCCCTTAGGTAAGCGAACACCCAGAAGAGCAGTCTGAAGGATACGTTCGTTTTTTGTTATAGACGGAGATTTACAGCTATTTGGGAAATGCTTGCATTTGGCTGGGAAATAGCTTTTTTGCTTCTTCACAGAAAGGGTTTAGAAACTCCTGCAAACACACATCACTTTAACTCTGTGAGTTGAACGCACACATTGAAGGCCGTTCTGTTAGGTTGCTCCGTTTTGGTTTTAGAAGCAGATATTTCTCCAAACGGCGTTTACTCCCATTCACTCTGGCATATAAAAACGCAGCTCCGAGAAGCAACGTGCTTCTCTCTCTCTGAATCTAGAGGCAGATTCAACTTTCTTAGGTAAGGGAACACCCAGCAGAGCAGTCTGAAGGATACGTTCGTTTTGTGTTTTAGACGGAGATTTACAGCTATTTGGGAAATGCTTGCATTTGGCTGGGAAATAGCTTTTTTGCTTCTTCACAGAAAGGGTTTAGAAACTCCTGCAAACACACATCACTTTAACTCTGTGAGTTGAACGCACACATTGAAGGCCGTTCTGTTAGGTTGCTCCGTTTTGGTTTTAGAATCAGATATTTCTCCAAACCGCGTTTACTCTTTTTCACTCTGGCATATCAAAACTCAGCTCCAAGAAAAAACGGGCTTCTCACTCTCTGAATCTAGAGGCAGATTCAACTCCCTTAGGTAAGCGAACACCCAGCAGAGCAGTCTGAAAAATATGTTCGTTTTGTGTTTTAGACGGAGATTTACAGCTATTTGGGAAATGCTTGCATTTGGCTGGGAAATAGCTTTTTTCTTCTTCACAGAAAGCCTTTAGAAACTCCTGCAAACACCTATCAGTTAAACTCTTTAAGGTGAACGCACACATTGAAGGCCGTTCTGTTAGGTTGCTCCGTTTTGTTTTTAGAAAGAGATATTTCTCCAAACCGCGTTTACTCCCATTCACTCTGGCGTATCAAAACGCAGCTTTGAGAAGAAACGTGCTTCTCACTCTCTGAATCTAGAGGCTGATTCAACTCCCTTAGGTATGAAAACACCCAGCAGAGCAGTCTGAAGGATACGTTCGTTTTGTGTTTTAGAAGGAGATTTACAGCTATTTGGGAGATGCTAGCATTTTGCTGGGAAATAGCGTTTTTTGCTTCTTCATAGAAAGGGTTTAGAAACTTCTGCAAACACACATCAGTTTAACTCTGTATGTTGAACGCACACATTGAAGGCCGTTCTGTTAGGTTGCTCCGTTTTGGTTTTAGAATCAGATATTTCTCCAAACCGCGTTTACTCTTTTTCACTCTGGCATATCAAAACTCAGCTCCAAGAAAAAACGGGCTTCTCACTCTCTGAATCTAGAGGAAGATTCAACTCCCTTAGGTAAGCGAACACCCAGCAGAGCAGTCTGAAGGATACGTTCGTTTTGTGTTTTAGACCGAGATTTCCAGCTATTTAAGAAATGCTTACATTTGGCTGGGAAAATGCGTTTTCCGCTTCTTCACAGTAAGGGTTTAGAAACTCCTGCAAACACCTATCATTTTAACCCTTTAAGTTGAACGCACACATTGAAGGCCGTTCTGTTAGGTTGCTCCGTTTTGGTTTTAGAAGCAGATATTTCTCCAAACCGCGTTTACTCCCATTCACTCTGGCATATCAAAACGCAGCTCCGAAAAGCAACGGGCTTCTCACTCTCTGAATCTAGAGGCAGATTCAACTCCCTTAGGTAAGCGAACACCCAGCAGAGCAGTCTGAAGGATACGTTCGTTTTGTGTTTTAGACGGAGATTTACAGCTATTTGGGAAATGCTTGCATTTGGCTGGGAAATAGCTTTTTTGCTTCTTCACAGAAAGGGTTTAGAAACTCCTGCAAACACACATCACTTTAACTCTGTAAGTTGAACGCACACATTGAAGGCCGTTCTGTTAGGTTGCTCCGTTTTGGTTTTAGAAGCAGATATTTCTCCAAACGGCGTTTACTCCCATTCACTCTGGCATATAAAAACGCAGCTCCGAGAAGCAACGTGCTTCTCTTTCTCTGAATCTAGAGGCAGATTCAACTCCCTTAGGTAAGCGAACACCCAGCAGGGCAGTCTGAAGGATACATTCGTTTCGTGTTTTAGACGGAGATTTACAGCTATTTGGGAAATGCTTGCATTGGGCTGGGAAAATGCTTTTTCCGCTTGTTCACAGAAAGGGTTTAGAAACTTCTGCAAACACACATCAGTTTAACTCTGTAAGTTGAACGCACACATTGAAGACCGTTCAGTTAGGTTGCTTCGTTTTGGTTTTAGAATCAGATATTTCTCCAAACCGCGTTTACTCTTTTTCACTCTGGCATATCAAAACTCAGCTCCAAGAAAAAACGGGCTTCTCACTCTCTGAATCTAGAGGGAGATTCAACTCCCTTAGGTAAGCGAACACCCAGCAGAGCAGTCTGAAGAATATGTTCGTTTTGTGTTTTAGACGGAGATTTACAGCTATTTGGGAAATGCTTGCATTTGGCTGGGAAATAGCTTTTTTCTTCTTCACAGAAAGCCTTTACAAACTCCTGCAAACACCTATCAGTTGAACTCTTTAAGGTGAACGCACACATTGAAGGCCGTTCTGTTAGGTTGCTCCGTTTTGTTTTTAGAAACAGATATTTCTCCAAACCGCTTTTACTCCCATTCACTCTGGCATATCAAAACGCAGCTCCGAGAAGCAACGTGCTTCTCACTCTCTCAATCTAGAGGCAGATTCAACTCCCTTAGGTAAGCCAACACCCAGCAGAGCAATCTGAAGGATACGTTCGATTTTTGTTTTAGACGGAGATTTACATCTATTTGGGAAATGCTTGCATTTGGCTGAAAAATAGCGTTTTCCGCTTCTTCACAGAAAGGATTTAGAAACTCCTGCAAACACACATCAGTTTAACACTGTAGGTTGAACGCACACATTGAAGGCCGTTCTGTTAGGTTGCTCCGTTTTGGATTTAGAATCAGTTATTTCTCCAAACCGCGTTTACTCCCTTTCATTCTGGCATATCAAAACTCAGTTCCAAGAAAAAACGGGCTTCTCACTCTCTGAATCTAGAGGCAGATTCAACTCCCTTAGGTAAGCGAACACCCAGCAGAGCAGTCTGAAATATATGTTCGTTTTCTGTTTTACACGGACATTTACAGCTATTTGGGAAATGCTTGCATTTGGCTGGGAAATAGCTTTTTTGCTTCTTCACAGAAAGGGTTTAGAAACTCCTGCAAACACACATCAGTTTAACTCTTTAATTGGAACGCACACATTGAAGGCCGTTCTGTTAGTTTGCTCCGTTTTGGTTTTAGAAGCAGATATTTCTCCAAACCGCGTTTACTCCCATTCACTCTGGCATATCCAAACGCAGCTCCGAGAAGCAACGTGCTTCTCACTCTCTGAATCTAGTGGCAGATTCAACTTTCTTAGGTAAGCGAACACCCAGCAGAGCAGTCTGAAGGATACGTTCGTTTTGTGTTTTAGACGTAGATTTACAGCTATTTGTGAAATGCTTGCATTTTGCTGGGAAATAGCGTTTTCTGCTTCTTCACAGAAAATGTTTAGAAACTCCTGCAAACACACATCAGTTTAACTCTGTAAGTTGAACGCACACATTGAAGGCCGTTCTGTTAGGTTGCTCCGTTTTGGTTTTAGAAGCAGATATTTCTCCAAACCGCGTTTACTCCCATTCACTCTGGCATATCTAAACGCAGCTCGGAGAAGCAACGTGCTTCTCACTCTCTGAATCTAGAGGAAGATTGAACTCCCTTAGGTAAGCGAACACCCAGCAGAGCAGTCTGAAGGATACGTTCCTTTTGTGTTCTAGACGGAGATTTACAACTGTTTGGGAAATGCTTGCATTTGGCTGGGAAAATGCGTTTTCCGCTTCTTCAGAGAAAGGGTTTAGAAACTCCTGCAAACACACGTCAGTTTAACTCTGTAAGTTGAACGCACACATTGAAGACCGTTCTGTTAGGTTGTTCCGTTTTGGTTTTAGAAGCAGATATTTCTAAAAACCGCGTTTACTCATTCACTCTGGCATATCAAAACGCAGCTCCGAGAATCAACGGGCTTCTCACTCTCTGAATCTAGTGGCAGATTCAACTTTCTTAGGTAAGCGAACACCCAGCAGAGCAGTCTGAAGGATACGTTTGTTTTGTGTTTTAGACGGAGATTTACAGCTATTAGGGAAATGCTTGCATTTGGCTGGGAAAATGCGTTTTCCGCTTCTTCACAGAAAGGGTTTAGAAACTCCTGCAAACACACATCAGTTTAACTCTGTAATTTGAACGCACACATTGAAGACCGTTTAGTTAGGTTGTTCCGTTTTGGTTTTAGAAGCAGATATTTCTCCAAACGGCGTTTTCTCCCATTCACTCTGGCATATCAAAACGCAGCTCCGAGAAGCAACGTGCTTCTCACTCTCTCAATCTAGAGGCAGATTCAACTCCCTTAGGTAAGCGAACACCCAGCAGAGCAGTCTGAAAAATACGTTCGATTTGTGTTTTAGACGGAGATATACAGCTATTTGGGAAATGCTTGCATTTGGCTGGGAAATAGCTTTTTTGCTTCTTCACAGAAAGGGTTTAGAAACTCCTGCAAACACACATCAGTTTAACTCTGTAAGTTGAACGAACACATTGAAGGCCGTTCTGTTAGGTTTCTCCGTTTTTGTTTTAGAAGCAGATATTTCTCCAAACGGCGTTTACTCCCATTCACTCTGGCATATCTAAACGCAGCTCCGAGAAGCAACGTGCTTCTCACTCTCTGAATCTAGAGGCAGATTCAACTCCCTTAGGTAAGCGAACACCCAGCAGAGCAGTCTGAATGATACATTCGTTTCGTGTTTTAGACGGATATTTACAGCTATTTGGGAAATGCTTGCATTTGGCAGGGAAAATGCTTTTTCCGCTTCTTCACAGAAAGGGTTTAGAAACTTCTGCAAACACTTATCAGTTTAACTCTTTAAGTTGAACGCACACATTGAACGCCGTTCTGTTAAGTTGCTCCGTTTTGGTTTTAGAAGCAGATATTTCTCCAAACCGCGTTTACTTTTATTCACTCTGGCATATCAAAACGCAGCTCCGAGAAGCAACGTGCTTCTCACTCTCTCAATCTAGAGGCAGATTCAACTCCCTTAGGTAAG
Organism: Callithrix jacchus; assembly: GCF_049354715.1. Classification (NCBI taxonomy): domain Eukaryota; kingdom Metazoa; phylum Chordata; class Mammalia; order Primates; family Cebidae; genus Callithrix; species Callithrix jacchus. The sequence continues at coordinate 60,434,554 of NC_133503.1, read as the reverse complement.
CGAACACCCAGCAGAGCAGTCTGAAGGATACGTTCGATTTGTGTTTTAGACGGAGATTTACAGCTATTTGGGAAATGCTTGCATTTGGCTGAAAAATAGCGTTTTCCACTTATTCACAGAAAGGATTTAGAAACTCCTGCAAACACACATCAGTTTAACACTGTAGGTTGAACGCACACATTGAAGGCCTTTCTTTTAGATTGCTCCGTTTTGGATTTAGAATCAGTTATTTCTCCAAACCGCGTTTACTCCCTTTCATTTTGGCATATCAAAACTCAGCTCCAAGAAAAAACGGGCTTCTCACTCTCTGAATCTAGAGGCAGATTCAACTCCCTTAGGTAAGCGAACACCCAGCAGAGCATTCTGAATGATACATTCGTTTCGTGTTTTAGACGGAGATTTACAGCTATTTTGGAAATGCTTGCATTTGGCTGGGAAAATGCTTTTTCCGCTTCATCACAGAAAGGGTTTAGAAACTCCTACAAACACCTATCAGTTTACCTCTTTAAGTTGAACGCACACATTGAAGGCCGTCCTGTTAGGTTGCTCCGTTTTGGTTTTAGAAGCAGATATTTCTCCAAACCGCGTTTACTCCCATTCACTCTGGCATATCAAAACGCAGCTCCGAGAAGCAATGTGCTTCTCACTCTCTCAATCTACAGGCAAATTCAACTTCCTTAGGTAAGCGAACACCCAGCAGAGCAGTCTGAAGGATACGTTCGTTTCGTGTTTTAGACGGAGATTTACAGCTATTTGGGAAATGCTTGCATTTTGCTGGGAAAATGCTTTTTCCACTTCTTCACAGAAAGGGTTTAGAAACTCCTGCAACAACACATCAGTTTAACTCTATAAGTTGAACGCACACATTGAAGGCCGTTCTGTTAGGTTGCTCCGTTTTGGTTTAGAAGCAGATATTTCTCCAAACCGCGTTTACTCCCATTCATTCTGGCATATCAAAACGCAGCTCCAAGAAGCAACGGGCTTCTCACTCTCTGAATCTAGAGGGAGATTCAACTTTCTTAGGTAAGCGAACACCCAGCAGAGCAGTCTGAAGGATACGTTCGTTTTGTGTTTTAGAGGTAGATTTACAGCTATTTGTGAAATGCTTGCATTTTGCTGGGAAATAGCGTTTTTTGCTTCTTCACAGAATATGTTTAGAAACTCCTGCAAACACACATCAGTTTAACTCTGTAAGTTGAACGCACACATTGAAGGCCGTTCTGTTAGGTTGCTCCGTTTTGGTTTTAGAAGCATATATTTCTCCAATCCGCGTTTTCTCCCATTCACTCTGGCATATCAAAACGCAGCTCCGAAAAGCAACGTGCTTCTCACTCTCTGAATCTAGAGGCAGATTGAACTCCCTTAGGTAAGCGAACACCCAGCAGAGCAGTCTGAAGGATACGTTCATTTTACGTTTTACACGGAGATTTACAGCTATTTGGGAAATGCTTGCATTTGGCTGGGAAAATGCGTATTTCGCTTCTTCAGAGAAAGTGTTTAGAAACTCCGGCAAACATACATCAGTTTAACTATGTACGTTGAACGCACACATTGAAGACCGTTCTGTTAGGTTGTTCCGTTTTGGTTTTAGAAGCAGATATTTCTCCAAACCGCGTTTTCTCCCATTCACTCTGGCATATCACAACGCAGCTCCGAGAATCAACGTGCTTCTCACTCTCTCAATCTAGAGGCAGATTCAACTCTTTTAGGTAAGAAAACACCCAGCAGAGCCGTCTGAAGGAGACGTTCGTTTTGTGTTTTAGACGGAGATTTACAGCTATTTGGGAAATGCTTGCATTTGGCTGGAAAATAGCGTTTTCCGCTTCTTCACAGAAAAAATTGAGAAACTCCTGCCCACACAAATCAGTTTATCTCTGTACGTTGAACGCACACATTGAAGGCCGTTGTGTTAGGTTGCTCCGTTTTGGTTTTAGAAGCAGATATTTCTCCAAACCGCGTTTACTCCCTTTCACTCTGGCATATCAAAACGCAGCTCCGAGAAGCAACGGGCTTCTCACTCTCTGAATCTAGAAGCAGATTCAACTCCCTTAGGTAAGCGAACACCCAGCAGAGCAGTCTGAAGGATACGTTCGTTTTGTGTTTTAGACGTAGATTTACAGCTATTTGGGAAATGCTTGCATTTTGCTGGGAAATAGCGTTTTTTGCTTCTTCACAGAAAATGTTTAGAAACTCCTGCAAACACACATCAGTTTAACTCTGTAAGTTGAACGCACAGATTGAAGGCCGTTCTGTTAGGTTGCTCCGTTTTGGTTTTAGAAGCAGATATTTCTCAAAACCGCGTTTACTACCATTCACTCTGGCATATCAAAACGCAGCTCCGAGAAGCAACGTGCTTCTCACTCTCTGAATCTACAAGCAGATTCAACTCCCTTAGGTAAGCGAACACCCAGCAGTGCAGTCTGAAGGATACGTTCGATTTGTGTTTTAGACAGAGATTTACAGCTATTTGGGAAATGCTTGCATTTGGCTGGGAAATAGCGTTTTCCGCTTCTTCACAGAAAGGATTTAGAAACTCCTGCAAACACACATCAGTTTAACACTGTAGGTTGAACGCACACATTGAAGGCCGTTCTGTTAAGTTGCTCCGTTTTGGATTTAGAATCAGATATTTCTCCAAACCGCGTTTACTCCCTTTCACTCTGGCATATCAAAATTCAGCTCCAAGATAAAACGTGCTTCTCACTCTCTGAATCTAGAGGCAGATTCAACTCCCTTAGGTAAGCGAACAAAAAGCAGAGCAGTCTGAAGGATACGTTCGTTTTGTATTTTAGACGGAGATTTACAGCTATTTGGGAAATTCTTGCATTTGGCTGGGAAAATGCGTTTTCCTCTTCTTCACAGAAATAGTTTAGAAACTCCTGCAAACACACATCAGTTTAACTCTGTAAGTTGAACGCACACATTGAAGGCCGTTCTGTTAGGTTGCTCCGTTTTGGTTTTAGAATCAGATATTTCTCCAAACCGCGTTTACTCCCATTCACTCTGGCATATCAAAACTCAGCTCCAAGAAAAAACGGGCTTCTCACTCTCTTAATCTAGAGGCAGATTCAACTCCCTTAGGTAAGCGAACACCCAGCTGACCAGTCTGAATGATACGTTCGTTTTGTGTTTTAGACGGAGATTTCCAGCTATTTTGGAAATGCTTCCATTTGGCTGGGAAAATGCTTTTTCCGCTTCTTCACAGAAAGGGTTTAGGAACTCCTGCAAACACACATCAGTTTAACTCTGTAAGTTGAACACACGCATTGAAGGCCGTTCTGTTAGGTTGCTCCGTTTAGGTTTTAGAAGCAGATGTTTATCCAAACGGCGTTTACTCCCTTTCACTCTGGCATATCAAAACTCAGCTCCAAGAAAAAACGGGCTTCTCACTCTCTGAATCTAGAGGCAGATTCAACTCCCTTAGGTAAGCGAACACCCAGCGGAGCAGTCTGAAGAATATGTTCGTTTTGTATTTTAGACGGAGATTTACAGCTATTTGGGAAATGCTTGCATTTGGCTGACAAATAGCTTTTTTCTTCTTCACAGAAAGCGTTTAGAAACTCCTGCAAACACCTATCAGTTAAACTCTTTAAGGTGAACGCACACATTGAAGGCCGTTCTGTTAGGTTGCTCCGTTTTGTTTTTAGAAACAGATATTTCTCCAAACCGCGTTTACTCCCATTTACTCTGGCATATCAAAACGCAGCTCCGAGAAGCAACGGGCTTCTCACTCTCTGAATCTAGAGGCAGATACAACTTTCTTACGTAAGCGAACACCCAGCAGAGTAGTTTGAAGGATACGTGCGTTTTGTGTTTTAGACGTAGATTTACAGCTATTTGGGAAATGCTTGCAATTTGCTGGGAAATAGCGTTTTTTGCTTCTTCACAGAAAATATTTAGAAACTCCTGCAAACACACATCAGTTTAACTCTGTAAGTTGAACGCACACATTGAAGGCCGTTCTGTTAGGTTGCTCCGCTTTGGTTTTAGAAGCCGATATTTCTCCAAACCGCGTTTACTCCTGTTCACTCTTGTATATCATAACGCAGCTCCGAGAAGCAACGTGCTTCTCACTCTCTCAATCTGAAGGCAGATTCAACTCCCTTAGGTAAGCGAACACCCAGCAGAGCAGTCTGAAGGATACGTTCGATTTGTGTTTTAGACGGAGATTTACAGCTATTTGGGAAATGCTTGCATTTGGCTGGGAAATAGCTTTTTTGCTTTTCACAGAAAGGGTTTAGAAACTCCTGCAAACACACATCAGTTTAACTCTGTAAGTTGAACGAACACATAGAAGGCCGTTCTGTTAGGTTTGTCCGTTTTTGTTTTAGAAGCAGATATTTCTCCAAACGGCGTTTACTCCCATTCACTCTGGCATATCAAAACGCAGCTCCGAGAAGCAACGGGCTTCTCACTCTCTGAATCTAGAGGCAGATTCAACTCCCTTAGGTAAGCGAACACCCAACAGAGCAGTCTGAAGGATACATTCCTTTCGTGTTTTAGACGGAGATTTACAGCTATTTGGGAAATGCTTGCATTTGGCTGGGAAAATGCTTTTTCCGCTTCTTCACAGAAAGGGTTTAGAAACTCCTGCAAACACCTATCAGTTTAACTATTTAAGTTGAACGCACACATTGAAGGCCGTTCTGTTAGGTTGCTCCGTTTTGGTTTTAGAAGCAGATATTTCTCCAAACCGCGTTTTCTCCCATTCATTCTGGCATATCAAAACGCAGCTCCGAGAAGCAACGTGCTTCTCACTCTCTCAATCTAGAGGCAGATTCAACTCCCTTAGGTAAGCGAACACCCAGCAGAGCAATCTGAAGGATACGTTCGATTTTTGTTTTAGACGGAGATTTACATCTATTTGGGAAATGCTTGCATTTGGCTGAAAAATAGCGTTTTCCGCTTCTTCACAGAAAGAATTTAGAAACTCCTGCAAACACACATCAGTTTAACACTGTAGGTTGAACGCACACATTGAAGGCCGTTCTGTTAGGTTGCTCCGTTTTGGATTTAGAATCAGTTATTTCTCCAAACCGCGTTTACTCCCTTTCATTCTGGCATAACAAAACTCAGCTCCAAGAAGAAACGGGCTTCTCACTCTCTGAATCTAGAGGCAGATTCAACTCCCTTAGGTAAGCGAACACCCAGCAGAGCAGTCTGAAATATATGTTCGTTTTCTGTTTTACACGGACATTTACAGCTATTTGGGAAATGCTTGCATTTGGCTGGGAAATAGCTTTTTTGCTTCTTCACAGAAAAAGTTTAGAAACTCCTGCAAACACACATCAGTTTAACTGTGTACGTTGAACGCACACATTGAAGGCCGTTCCGTTAGGTTTCTCCGTTTTTGTTTTAGAAGCAGATATTTCTCCAAACGGCGTTTACTCCCATTCACTCTGGCATATCAAAACGCAGCTCCGAGAAGCAACGTGCTTCTCACTCTCTGAATCTAGAGGCAGATTCAACTCCCTTAGGTAAGCGAACACCCAGCAGAGCAGTCTGAAGGATACATTCGTTTCGTGTTTTAGACGGAGATTTACAGCTATTTCCGAAATGGTTGCATTTGGCTGGGAAAATGCTTTTTCCGCTGCTTCACAGAAAGGGTTTAGAAACTCCTGCAAACACACATCAGTTGAACTCTGTAAGTTGAACGCACGCATTGAAGGCCGTTCTTTTAGGTTGCTCCGTTTTGGTTTTAGAAGCTGATATTTCTCCAAACCGCGTTTACTCCCATTCACTCTGGCATATCTAAACGCAGCTCCGAGAAGCAACATGCTTTTCACTCTCTGAATCTAGAGGCAGATTCAACTCCCTTAGGTAAGCGAACACCCAGCAGAACAGTCTGAATGATACATTCGTTTCGTGTTTTAGACGGAGATTTACAGCTATTTGGGAAATGCTTGCATTTGGCTGGGAAAATGCTTTTTCCGCTTCATCACAGAAAGGGTTTAGAAACTCCTGCAAACACCTATCAGTTTAACTCTTTAAGTTGAACGCACACATTGAAGGCCGTTCTGTTAGGTTGCTCCGTTTTGGTTTTAGAAGCAGATATTTCTCCAAACCGCGTTTACTGCCGTTCACTCTGGCATATCAAAACGCAGCTCCGAGAAGCAACGTGCTTCTCACTCTCTGAATCTAGAGGCAGATTGAACTCCCTTAGGTAAGCGAACACCCAGCAGAGCAGTCTGAAAAAATCGTTCATTTTCTGTTTTAGACGGAGATTTACAACTATTCGGGATATGCTTGCATTTGGCTGGGAAAATGCGTTTTCCGCTTCTTCAGAGAAAGGGTTTATAAACTCCTACAACAACACATCAGTTTAACTCTGTAAGTTGAACGCACACATTGAAGACCGTTCTGTTAGGTTTTTCCGTTTTGGTTTTAGAAGCAGATATTTCTCCAAACCGCGTTTTCTCCCATTCACTCTGGCATATCAAAACGGAGCTCCAAGAAGCAACGTGCTTCTCACTCTCTCAATCTAGAGGCAGATTCAACTCCCTTAGGTAAGCGAACACCCAGCAGAGCAGTCTGAAAAATACGTTCGTTTCGTGTTTTAGACGCAGATTTACAGCTATTTGGGAAATGCTTGCATTTGGCTGGGAAAATGCTTTTTCCACTTCTTCACAGAAAGGGTTTAGAAACTCCTGCAAAAACACATCAGTTTAACTCTATAAGTTGAATGCACACATTGAAGGCCGTTCTGTTAGGTTGCTCCGTTTTTGTTTTAGAAGCAGATATTTCTCAAAACCGCGTTTACTGCCATTCACTCTGGCATATCAAAACGGAGCTCCGAGAAGCAACGTGCTTCTCACTCTCTGAATCTAGAGGCAGATTCAACTCCCTTAGGTAAGCGAACAAACAGCAGAGAAGTCTGAAAAATACGTTCGTTTTATGTTTTAGACGGAGATTTACAGCTATTTGGGAAATTCTTGCATTTGGCTGAAAAAATGAGTTTTCCGCTTCTTCACAGAAATAGTTTAGAAACTCCTGCAAACACACATCAGTTTAACTCTGTAAGTTGAACGCACACATTGAAGGTTGTTCTGTTAGGTTGCTCCGTTTTGGTTTTAGAATCAGAGATTTCTTCAAACCACTTTTACTCCCATTCACTCTGGCATATCAAAACGGAGCTCCGAGAAGAAACGGGCTTCTCACTCTCTGAATCTAGAGGCAGATTCAACTCCCTCAGGTAAGCGAACACCCAGCAGAGCAGTCTGAAGAATATGTTCGTTTTGTGTTTTAGACGGAGATTTACAGCTATTTGGGAAATGCTTGCATTTGGCTGGGAAATAGCTTTTTTCTTCTTCACAGAAAGCCTTTAGAAATTCCTGCAAACACCTATCAGTTAAACTCTTTAAGGTGAACGCACACATTGAAGGCCGTTCTGTTAGGTTGCTCCGTTTTGTTTTTAGAAACAGATATTTCTCCAAACCGCGTTTACTCCCATTCACTCTGGCGTATCAAAACGCAGCTCCGAGAAGAAACGTGCTTCTCACTCTCTGAATCTAGAGGCTGATTCAACTCCCTTAGGTATGAAAGCACCCAGCAGAGCAGTCTGAAGGATACGTTCGTTTTGTGTTTTAGAAGAAGATTTACAGCTATTTGGGAGATGCTAGCATTTTGCTGGGAGATAGCGTTTTTTGCTTCTTCACAGAAAGGGTTTAGAAACTTCTGCAAACACACATCAGTTTAACTCTGTATGTTGAAACGACACATTGAAGGCCGTTCTGTTAGGTTGCTCCGTTTTGGTTTTAGAATCAGATATTTCTCCAAACAGCGTTTACTCTTTTTCACTCTGGCATATCAAAACTGAGCTCCAAGAAAAAACGGGCTTCTCACTCTCTGAATCTAGAGGCAGATTCAACTCCCTTAGGTAAGCGAACACCCAGCTGAGCAGTCTGAATGATACGTTCGTTTTGTGTTTTAGACGGAGATTTCCAGCTATTTAAGAAATGCTTGCATTTGGCTGGCAAAATGCGTTTTCCGCTTCTTCAGAGAAAGGGTTTAGAAACTCCTGCAAACACACATCAGTTGAACTCTGTAAGTTGAACGGACACAGTGAAGGCCGTTTTGTTAGGTTGCTCCGTTTTGGTTTTAGAAGCAGATATTTCTCCAAACCGCGTTTACTCCCATTCACTCTGGCATATCAAAACGCAGCTCCGAAAAGCAACGGGCTTCTCACTCTCTGAATCTAGAGGCAGATTCAACTCCCTTAGGTAAGCGAACACCCAGCAGAGCAGTCTGAAGGATACGTTCGTTTTGTGTTTTAGACGGAGATTTACAGCTATTTGGGAAATGCTTGCATTGGGCTGGGAAAATGCTTTTTCCGCTTGTTCACAGAAAGGGTTTAGAAACTCCTGCAAACACACATCAGTTTAACTCTGTAAGTTGAACGCACACATTGAAGGCCGTTCTGTTAGGTTGCTCCGTTTTTGTTTTAGAATCAGATATTTCTCCAAACCGCGTTTACTCTTTTTCACTCTGGCATATCGAAACTCAGCTCCAAAAAAAAACGGGCTTCTCACTCTCTGAATCTAGAGGCAGATTCAACTTCCTTAGGTAAGCGGACACCCAGCAGAGCAGTCTGAAGAATATGTTCGTTTTGTGTTTCAGACGGACATTTACAGCTATTTGGGAAATGCTTGCATTTGGCTAGGAAATAGCTTTTTTCTTCTTCACAGAAAGCCTTTAGAAACTCCTGCAAACACCTATCAGTTAAACTCTTTAAGGTGAACGCACACATTGAAGGCCGTTCTGTTAGGTTGCTCCGTTTTGTTTTTAGAAACAGATATTTCTCCAAACCGCGTTTACTACCATTCACTCTGGCATATCAAAACGCAGCTTCGAGAAGCAACGTGCTTCTCACTCTCTGAATCTAGAGGCAGATTCAACTCCCTTAGGTAAGCGAACACCCAGCAGAGCAGTCTGAAGGATACATTCCTTTCGTGTTTTAGACGGAGATTTACAGCTATTTGGGAAATGCTTGCATTTGGCTGGGAAAATGCTTTTTCCGCTTCTTCACAGAAAAAGTTTAGAAACTTCTGCAAACACACATCAGTTTAACTCTGTAGGTTGAACGCACGCATTGAAGGCCGTTCTGTTAGGTAGCTCCGTTTTGGTTTTAGAAGCTGATATTTCTCCAAACCGCGTTTACTCCCATTCACTCTGGAATATCTAAACGCAGCTCCGAGAAGCAACATGCTTCTCACTCTCTGAATCTAGACGCAGATTCAACTCCCTTAGGTAAGCGAACACTCAGCAGAGCAGTCTGAATGATACATTCGTTTCGTGTTTTAGACGGAGATTTACAGCTATTTGGGAAATGCTTGCATTTGGCTGGGAAAATGCGTTTTCCGCTTCTTCACAGAAAGGGTTTAGAAACTCCTGCAAACACCTATCAGTTTAACTCTTTAAGTTGAACGCACACATTGAACGCCGTTCTGTTAGGTTGCTCCGTTTTGGTTTTAGAAGCAGATATTTCTCCAAACCGCGTTTACTTTTATTCACTCTGGCATATCAAAACGCAGCTCCGAGAAGCAACGTGCTTCTCACTCTCTCAATCTAGAGGCAGATTCAACTCCCTTAGGTAAGCGAACACCCAGCAGAGCAGTCTGAAGGATACGTTCGATTTGTGTTTTAGACGGAGATTTACAGCTATTTGGGAAATGCTTGCATTTGGCTGAAAAATAGCGTTTTCCACTTCTTCACAGAAAGGATTTAGAAACTCATGCAAACACACATCAGTTTAACACTGTAGGTTGAACGCACACATTGAAGGCCGTTCTGTTAGATTGCTCCGTTTTGGATTTAGAATCAGTTATTTCTCCAAACCGCGTTTACTCCCTTTCATTTTGGCATATCAAAACTCAGCTCCAAGAAAAAACGGGCTTCTCACTCTCTGAATCTAGAGGCAGATTCAACTCCCTTAGGTAAGCGAACACCCAGCAGAGCATTCTGAATGATACATTCGTTTCGTGTTTTAGACGGAGATTTACAGCTATTTTGGAAATGCTTGCATTTGGCTGGGAAAATGCTTTTTCCGCTTCATCACAGAAAGGGTTTAGAAACTTTTGAAAACACCTATCAGTTTACCTCTTTAAGTTGAACGCACACATTGAAGGCCGTCCTGTTAGGTTGCTCCGTTTTCGTTTTAGAAGCAGATATTTCTCCAAACCGCGTTTACTCCCATTCACTCTGGCATATCAAAACGCAGCTCCGAGAAGCAATGTGGTTCTCACTCTCTCAATCTAGAGGCAGATTCAACTCCCTTAGGTAAGCGAACACCCAGCAGAGCAGTCTGAAGGATACGTTCGTTTCGTGTTTTAGACGGAGATTTACAGCTATTTGGGAAATGCTTGCATTTTGCTGGGAAAATGCTTTTTCCACTTCTTCACAGAAAGGGTTTAGAAACTCCTGCAACAACACATCAGTTTAACTCTATAAGTTGAACGCACACATTGAAGGCCGTTCTGTTAGGTTGCTCCGTTTTGATTTAGAAGCAGATATTTCTCCAAACCTCGTTTACTCCCATTCACTCTGGCATATCAAAACGCAGCTCCAAGAAGCAACGGGCTTCTCACTCTCTGAATCTAGAGGGAGATTCAACTTTCTTAGGTAAGCGAACACCCAGCAGAGCAGTCTGAAGGATACGTTCGTTTTGTGTTTTAGAGGTAGATTTACAGCTATTTGTGAAATGCTTGCATTTTGCTGGGAAATAGCGTTTTTTGCTTTTTCACAGAAAATGTTTAGAAACTCCTGCAAACACACATCAGTTTAACTCTGTAAGTTGAACGCACACATTGAAGGCCGTTCTGTTAGGTTGCTCCGTTTTGGTTTTAGAAGCAGATATTTCTCCAAACCGCGTTTTCTCCCATTCACTTTGGCATATCAAAACGCAGCTCCGAAAAGCAACGTGCTTCTCACTCTCTGAATCTAGAGGCAGATTGAACTCCCTTAGGTAAGCGAACACCCAGCAGAGCAGTCTGAAGGATACGTTCATTTTTCGTTTTACACGGAGATTTACAGCTATTTGGGAAATGCTTGCATTTGGCTGGGAAAATGCGTATTTCGCTTCTTCAGAGAAAGTGTTTAGAAACTCCGGCAAACATACATCAGTTTAACTCTGTACGTTGAACGCACACATTGAAGACCGTTCTGTTAGGTTGTTCCGTTTTGGTTTTAGAAGCAGATATTTCTCCAACCCGCGTTTTCTCCCATTCACTCTGGCATATCACAACGCAGCTCCGAGAAGCAACGTGCTTCTCACTCTCTCAATCTAGAGGCAGATTCAACTCCCTTAGGTAAGAAAACACCCAGCAGAGCCGTCTGAAGGATACGTTCGTTTTGTGTTTTAGACGGAGATTTACAGCTATTTGGGAAATACTTGCATTTGGCTGGAAAATAGCGTTTTCCGCTTCTTCACAGAAAGAATTGAGAAACTCCTGCGAACACAAATCAGTTTATCTGTGTAGGTTGAACGCACACATTGAAGGCCGTTGTGTTAGGTTGCTCCGTTTTGGTTTTAGAAGCAGATATTTCTCCAAACCGCGTTTACTCCCTTTCACTCTGGCATATCAAAACGCAGCTCCGAGAAGCAACGGGCTTCTCACTCTCTGAATCTAGAAGCAGATTCAACTCCCTTAGGTAAGCGAACACCCAGCAGAGCAGTCTGAAGGATACGTTCGTTTTGTGTTTTAGACGTAGATTTACAGCTATTTGGGAAATGCTTGCATTTTGCTGGGAAATAGCGTTTTTTGCTTTTTAACAGAAAATGTTTAGAATCTCCTGCAAACACACATCAGTTTAACTCTGTAAGTTGAACGCACATATTGAAGGCCGTTCTGTTAGGTTGCTCCGTTTTGGTTTTAGAAGCAGATATTTCTCCAAACGGCGTTTACTCCCATTAACTCTGGCATATCAAAACGCAGCTCCGAGAAGCAACGTGCTTCTCACTCTCTGAATCTAGAGTCAGATTCAACTCCCTTAGGTAAGCGAACACCCAGCAGTGCAGTCTGAAGGATACGTTCGATTTGTGTTTTAGACGGATATTTACAGCTATTTGGGAAATGCTTGCATTTGGCTGGGAAATAGCGTTTTCCGCTTCTTCACAGAAAGGATTTAGAAACTCCTGCAAACACACATCAGTTTAACACTGTAGGTTGAAAGCACACATTGAAGGCCGTTCTGTTAAGTTGCTCCGTTTTGGATTTAGAATCAGATATTTCTCCAAACCGCGTTTACTCCCTTTCACTCTGGCATATCAAAATTCAGCTCCAAGATAAAACGAGCTTCTCACTCTCTGAATCTAGAGGCAGATTCAACTCCCTTAGGTAAGCGAACAAAAAGCAGAGCAGTCTGAAGGATACGTTCGTTTTGTATTTTAGACGGAGATTTACAGCTATTTGGGAAATTCTTGCATTTGGCTGGGAAAATGCGTTTTCCTCTTCTTCACAGAAATAGTTTAGAAACTCCTGCAAACACACATCAGTTTAACTCTGTAAGTTGAACGCACACATTGAAGGCCGTTCTGTTAGGTTGCTCCGTTTTGGTTTTAGAATCAGATATTTCTCCAAACCGCGTTTACTCATTTTCACTCTGGAATATCAAAACTCAGCTCCAAGAAAAAACGGGCTTCTCACTCTCTGAATCTAGAGGCAGATTCAACTTCCTTAGGTAAGTGAACACCCAGCAGAGCCGTCTGATGGATACGTTCGTTTTGTGTTTTAGACGGAGATTTACAGCTATTTGGGAAATGCTTGCATTTGGCTGGAAAATAGCGTTTTCCGCTTCTTCACAGAAAGAATTGAGAAACTCCTGCGAACACAAATCAGTTTATCTCTGTAGGTTGAACGCACACATTGAAGGCCGTTGTGTTAGGTTGCTCCGTTTTGGTTTTAGAAGCAGATATTTCTCCAAACCGCGTTTACTCCCTTTCACTCTGGCATATCAAAACGCAGCTCCGAGATGCAACGGGCTTCTCACTCTCTGAATCTAGAGGCAGATTCAACTCCCTTAGGTAAGCGAACACCCAGCAGAGCAGTCTGAAAGATACGTTCGTTTTGTGTTTCAAACGGAGATTTCCAGCTATTTTGGCAGTGGTTGCATTTGGCTGGGAAAATGCGTATTCCGCTTCTTCACAGAAAAAGTTTAGAAACTCCTGCAAACCAACGTCACTTTAACTCTGTAAGTTGAACGCACACATTGAGGGCCGTTCTGTTAGGGTGCTCCGTTTTGGTTTTAGAAGCAGATATTTCTCCAAATCGTGTTTACTACCTTACACTCTGGCATGTCAAAACGCAGCTCCGAGAAGCAACGGGCTTCTGACTCTCTGAATCTAGAGGCAGATTGAACTCCCTTAGGTAAGCGAATACCCTGCAGAGCAGTCTGAAGGATACGTTCGTTTTGTGTTTTAGACGGAGATTTACAGCTATTTGGGACATGCTTGCATTAGGCTGGGAAATAGCGTTTTCCGCTTCTTCACAGAAAGGGTTTAGAAACTCGTGCAAACACACATCAGTTTAACTCTGTAAGTTGAACGAAAACATTGAAGGCCGTTCTCTTAGGTTGCTCCGTTTTGGTTTAAGAAGCAGATATTTCTCAAAACCGCGATTACTCCCATTCACTCTGGCATATCAAAACGCAGCTCCGAGAAGCAACGGGCTTCTCACTCTCTGAATCTAGAAGCAGATTCAACTGCCTTAGTTAAGCGAATACCCAGCAGAGCAGTCTGAAGGATACGTTCGTTTTGTGTTTTAGAAGGAGATTTACAGCTATTTGGGAGATGCTAGCATTTTGCTGGGAAATAGCGTTTTTTGCTTCTTCACAGAAAGGGTTTAGAAACTTCTGCAAACACACATCAGTTTAACTCTGTATGTTGAACGCACACATTGAAGGCCGTTCTGTTAGGTTGCTCCGTTTTGGTTTTAGAATCAGATATTTCTCCAAACCGCGTTTACTCTTTTTCACTCTGGCATATCAAAACTCAGCTCCAAGAAAATACGGGCTTCTGACTTTCTGAATTTAGAGGCAGATTCAACTCCCTTAGGTAAGCGAACACCCAGCTGAGCAGTCTGAATGATACGTTCGTTTTGTGTTTTAGACGGAGATTTCCAGCTATTTAAGAAATGCTTGCATTTGGCTGGGAAAATGCGTTTTCCGCTTCTTCAGAGAAAGGGTTTAGAAACTCCTGCAAACACACATCAGTTCAGCTCTGTAAGTTGAACGCACGCTTTGAAGGCCGTTCTGTTAGGTAGCTCCGTTTTGGTTTTAGAAGCTGATATTTCTCCAAACCGCGTTTACTCCCATTCACTCTGGCATATCAAAACGCAGCTCCGAGAAGCAACATGCTTCTCACTGTCTGAATCTAGAGGCAGATTCAACTCCCTTAGGTAAGCGAACACCCAGCAGTGCAGTCTGAATGATACATTCGTTTCGTGTTTTAGACGGAGATTTACAGCTATTTGGGAAATGCTTGCATTTGGCTGGGAAAATGCTTTTTCCCCTTCTTCACAGAAAGGGTTTAGAAACTCCTGCAAACACCTATCAGTTTAACCCTTTAAGTTGAACGCACACATTGAAGGCCGTTCTGTTAGGTTGCTCCGTTTTGGTTTTAGAAGCAGATATTTCTCCAAACCGCGTTTACTCCCTTTCACTCTGGCATATCAAAACGCAGCTCAGAGAAGCAACGTGCTTCTCACTCTCTGAATCTAGAGGCAGATTGAACTCCCTTAGGTAAGCGAACACCCAGCAGAGCAGTCTGAAGGTTACGTTCCTTTTGTGTTTTAGACAAAGATTTACAGCTATTTGGGAAATGCTTGCATTTGACTGGGAAAATGCGTTTTCCGCTTCTTCAGAGAAAGGGTTTAGAAACTCCTGCAAACACACATCAGTTTAACTCTGTAAGTTGAAAGCACACATTGAAGACCGTTCTGTTAGGTTGCTCCGTTTTGGTTTTAGAAGCAGATATTTCTCCAAACCGCGTTTTCTCTTATTCACTGGCATATCAAAACGCAGCTTCGAAAAGCAACGTGCTTCTCACTCTCTGAATCTAGAGGCAGATTGAACTCCCTTAGGTAAGCGAACACCCAGCAGAGCAGTCTAAAGGATACGTTCATTTTGCGTTTTACACAAAGATTTATAGCTATTAGGGAAATGCTTGCATTTGGCTGGGAAAATGCGTATTTTGCTTCTTCAGAGAAAGTGTTTAGAAACTCCTGCAAACATACATCAGTTTAATTCTGTACGTTGAACGCACACATTGAAGACCGTTCTTTTAGGTTGTTCCGTTTTGGATTTAGAAGGAGATATTTCTCCAAACCGGGTTTTCTCCCATTCAGTCTGGCATATCAAAACGCAGCTCCGAGAAGCAACGTGCTTCTCACTCTCTCCATCTAGAGGCAGATTCAACTCCCTTAGGTAAGAAAACACCCAGCAGAGCAGTCTGAAGGATACGTTCGTTTTGTGTTTTAGACGTAGATTTACAGCTATTTGGGAAATGCTTGCATTTTGCTGGGAAATAGCGTTTTTTGCTTCTTCACAGAAAATGTTTAGAAACTCCTGCAAACACACATCAGTTTAACTCTGTAAGTTGAATGCACACATTGAAGGCCGTTCTGTTAGGTTGCTCCGTTTTGGTTTTAGAAGCAGATATTTCTCCAAACAGCGTTTACTCCCATTCACTCTGGCATATCAAAACGCAGCTCCGAGAAGCAACGTGCTTCTCACTCTCTGAATCTAGAGTCAGATTCAACTCCCTTAGGTAAGCGAACACCCAGCAGTGCAGTCTGAAGGATACGTTCGATTTGTGTTTTAGACGTATATTTACAGCTATTTGGGAAATGCTTGCATTTGGCTGGGAAATAGCGTTTTCCGCTTCTTCACAGAAAGGATTTAGAAACTCCTGCAAACACACATCAGTTTAACACTGTAGGTTGAACGCACACATTGAAGGCAGTTCTGTTAAGTTGCTCCGTTTTGGATTTAGAATCAGATATTTCTCCAAACCGCGTTTACTCCCTTTCACTCTGGCATATCAAAATTCAGCTCCAAGATAAAACGAGCTTCTCACTCTCTGAATCTAGAGGCAGATTCAACTCCCTTAGGTAAGCGAACAAAAAGCAGAGCAGTCTGAAGGATACGTTCGTTTTGTATTTTAGACGGAGATTTACAGCTATTTGGGAAATTCTTGCATTTGGCTGGGAAAATGCGTTTTCCTCTTCTTCACAGAAATAGTTTAGAAACTCCTGCAAACACACATCAGTTTAACTCTGTAAGTTGAACGCACACATTGAAGGCCGTTCTGTTAGGTTGCTCCGTTTTGGTTTTAGAATCAGATATTTCTCCAAACCGCGTTTACTCATTTTCACTCTGGAATATCAAAACTCAGCTCCAAGAAAAAACGGGCTTCTCACTCTCTGAATCTAGAGGCAGATTCAACTTCCTTAGGTAAGTGAACACCCAGCAGAGCCGTCTGATGGATACGTTCGTTTTGTGTTTTAGACGGAGATTTACAGCTATTTGGGAAATGCTTGCATTTGGCTGGAAAATAGCGTTTTCCGCTTCTTCACAGAAAGATTTGAGAAACTCCTGCGAACACAAATCAGTTTATCTCTGTAGGTTGAACGCACACATTGAAGGCCGTTGTGTTAGGTTGCTCCGTTTTGGTTTTAGAAGCAGATATTTCTCCAAACCGCGTTTACTCCCTCTCACTCTGGCATATCAAAACGCAGCTCCGAGATGCAACGGGCTTCTCACTCTCTGAATCTAGAGGCAGATTCAACTCCCTTAGGTAAGCGAACACCCAGCTGAGCAGTCTGAATGATACGTTCGTTTTGTGTTTTAGACGGAGATTTCCAGCTATTTTGGAAATGCTTCCATTTGGCTGGGAAAATGCTTTTTCCGCTTCTTGACAGAAAGGGTTTAGAAACTCCTGCAAACACACATCAGTTTAACTCTGTAAGTTGAACACACGCATTGAAGGCCGTTCTTTTAGGTAGCTCCGTTTTGGTTTTAGAAGCAGATATTTCTCCAAACCGCGTTTACTCCCATTCACTCTGGCATATCAAAACGCAGCTTTGAGAAGCAACGGGCTTCTCACTCTCTGAATCTAGAGGCAGATTGAACTCCCTTAGGTAAGCGAACACTCAGCAGAGCAATCTGAAGGATACGTTCGTTTTGTGTTTTAGACGGAGATTTACACCTATTTGGGAAATGCTTGCATTTGGCTGGAAAATAGCGTTTTCCGCTTCTTCACAGAAAGAATTGAGAAACTCCTACAAACACATATCAGTTTATCTCTGTAGGTTGAAAGCACACATTGAAGGCCGTTGTGTTACTTTGCTCCGTTTTGGTTTTAGAAGCAGATATTTCTCCAAACCGCGTTTTCTCCCTTTCACTCTGGCATATCAAAACGCAGCTCCGAGAAGCAACTTGTTTCTCACTCTCTGAATCTAGAGGCAGATTGAACTCCCTTAGGTAACAGAACACCCAGCAGAGCAGTCTGAAAGATACGTTCGTTTTGTGTTTCAAACGGAGATTTCCAGCTATTTTGGCAGTGGTTGCATTTGGCTGGGAAAATGCGTATTCCGCTTCTTCACAGAAAAAGTTTAGAAACTCCTGCAAACCAACGTCACTTTAACTCTGTAAGTTGAACGCACACATTGAGGGCCGTTCTGTTAGGGTGCTCCGTTTTGGTTTTAGAAGCAGATATTTCTCCAAATCGTGTTTACTACCTTACACTCTGGCATGTCAAAACGCAGCTCCGAGAAGCAACGGGCTTCTGACTCTCTGAATCTAGAGGCAGATTGAACTCCCTTAGGTAAGCGAATACCCTGCAGAGCAGTCTGAAGGATACGTTCGTTTTGTGTTTTAGACGGAGATTTACAGCTATTTGGGACATGCTTGCATTAGGCTGGGAAATAGCGTTTTCCGCTTCTTCACAGAAAGGGTTTAGAAACTCGTGCAAACACACATCAGTTTAACTCTGTAAGTTGAACGAAAACATTGAAGGCCGTTCTCTTAGGTTGCTCCGTTTTGGTTTAAGAAGCAGATATTTCTCAAAACCGCGATTACTCCCATTCACTCTGGCATATCAAAACGCAGCTCCGAGAAGCAACGGGCTTCTCACTCTCTGAATCTAGAAGCAGATTCAACTGCCTTAGTTAAGCGAATACCCAGCAGAGCAGTCTGAAGGATACGTTCGTTTTGTGTTTTAGAAGGAGATTTACAGCTATTTGAAAGATGCTAGCATTTGGCTGGGAAATAGCGTTTTTTGCTTCTTCACAGAAAGGGTTTAGAAACTTCTGCAAACACACATCAGTTTAACTCTGTATGTTGAACGCACACATTGAAGGCCGTTCTGTTAGGTTGCTCCGTTTTGGTTTTAGAATCAGATATTTCTCCAAACCGCGTTTACTCTTTTTCACTCTGGCATATCAAAACTCAGCTCCAAGAAAATACGGGCTTCTGACTTTCTGAATTTAGAGGCAGATTCAACTCCCTTAGGTAAGCGAACACCCAGCTGAGCAGTCTGAATGATACGTTCGTTTTGTGTTTTAGACGGAGATTTCCAGCTATTTAAGAAATGCTTGCATTTGGCTGGGAAAATGCGTTTTCCGCTTCTTCAGAGAAAGGGTTTAGAAACTCCTGCAAACACACATCAGTTCAGCTCTGTAAGTTGAACGCACGCTTTGAAGGCCGTTCTGTTAGGTAGCTCCGTTTTGGTTTTAGAAGCTGATATTTCTCCAAACCGCGTTTACTCCCATTCACTCTGGCATATCAAAACGCAGCTCCGAGAAGCAACATGCTTCTCACTGTCTGAATCTAGAGGCAGATTCAACTCCCTTAGGTAAGCGAACACCCAGCAGAGCAGTCTGAATGATACATTCGTTTCGTGTTTTAGACGGAGATTTACAGCTATTTGGGAAATGCTTGCATTTGGCTGGGAAAATGCTTTTTCCCCTTCTTCACAGAAAGGGTTTAGAAACTCCTGCAAACACCTATCAGTTTAACCCTTTAAGTTGAACGCACACATTGAAGGCCGTTCTGTTAGGTTGCTCCGTTTTGGTTTTAGAAGCAGATATTTCTCCAAACCGCGTTTACTCCCTTTCACTCTGGCATATCAAAACGCAGCTCAGAGAAGCAACGTGCTTCTCACTCTCTGAATCTAGAGGCAGATTGAACTCCCTTAGGTAAGCGAACACCCAGCAGAGCAGTCTGAAGGTTACGTTCCTTTTGTGTTTTAGACAAAGATTTACAGCTATTTGGGAAATGCTTGCATTTGACTGGGAAAATGCGTTTTCCGCTTCTTCAGAGAAAGGGTTTAGAAACTCCTGCAAACACACATCAGTTTAACTCTGTAAGTTGAAAGCACACATTGAAGACCGTTCTGTTAGGTTGCTCCGTTTTGGTTTTAGAAGCAGATATTTCTCCAAACCGCGTTTTCTCTTATTCACTGGCATATCAAAACGCAGCTTCGAAAAGCAACGTGCTTCTCACTCTCTGAATCTAGAGGCAGATTGAACTCCCTTAGGTAAGCGAACACCCAGCAGAGCAGTCTAAAGGATACGTTCATTTTGCGTTTTACACAAAGATTTATAGCTATTAGGGAAATGCTTGCATTTGGCTGGGAAAATGCGTATTTTGCTTCTTCAGAGAAAGTGTTTAGAAACTCCTGCAAACATACATCAGTTTAATTCTGTACGTTGAACGCACACATTGAAGACCGTTCTTTTAGGTTGTTCCGTTTTGGATTTAGAAGGAGATATTTCTCCAAACCGGGTTTTCTCCCATTCAGTCTGGCATATCAAAACGCAGCTCCGAGAAGCAACGTGCTTCTCACTCTCTCCATCTAGAGGCAGATTCAACTCCCTTAGGTAAGAAAACACCCAGCAGAGCAGTCTGAAGGATACGTTCGTTTTGTGTTTTAGACGTAGATTTACAGCTATTTGGGAAATGCTTGCATTTTGCTGGGAAATAGCGTTTTTTGCTTCTTCACAGAAAATGTTTAGAAACTCCTGCAAACACACATCAGTTTAACTCTGTAAGTTGAATGCACACATTGAAGGCCGTTCTGTTAGGTTGCTCCGTTTTGGTTTTAGAAGCAGATATTTCTCCAAACAGCGTTTACTCCCATTCACTCTGGCATATCAAAACGCAGCTCCGAGAAGCAACGTGCTTCTCACTCTCTGAATCTAGAGTCAGATTCAACTCCCTTAGGTAAGCGAACACCCAGCAGTGCAGTCTGAAGGATACGTTCGATTTGTGTTTTAGACGTATATTTACAGCTATTTGGGAAATGCTTGCATTTGGCTGGGAAATAGCGTTTTCCGCTTCTTCACAGAAAGGATTTAGAAACTCCTGCAAACACACATCAGTTTAACACTGTAGGTTGAACGCACACATTGAAGGCAGTTCTGTTAAGTTGCTCCGTTTTGGATTTAGAATCAGATATTTCTCCAAACCGCGTTTACTCCCTTTCACTCTGGCATATCAAAATTCAGCTCCAAGATAAAACGAGCTTCTCACTCTCTGAATCTAGAGGCAGATTCAACTCCCTTAGGTAAGCGAACAAAAAGCAGAGCAGTCTGAAGGATACGTTCGTTTTGTATTTTAGACGGAGATTTACAGCTATTTGGGAAATTCTTGCATTTGGCTGGGAAAATGCGTTTTCCTCTTCTTCACAGAAATAGTTTAGAAACTCCTGCAAACACACATCAGTTTAACTCTGTAAGTTGAACGCACACATTGAAGGCCGTTCTGTTAGGTTGCTCCGTTTTGGTTTTAGAATCAGATATTTCTCCAAACCGCGTTTACTCATTTTCACTCTGGAATATCAAAACTCAGCTCCAAGAAAAAACGGGCTTCTCACTCTCTGAATCTAGAGGCAGATTCAACTTCCTTAGGTAAGTGAACACCCAGCAGAGCCGTCTGATGGATACGTTCGTTTTGTGTTTTAGACGGAGATTTACAGCTATTTGGGAAATGCTTGCATTTGGCTGGAAAATAGCGTTTTCCGCTTCTTCACAGAAAGATTTGAGAAACTCCTGCGAACACAAATCAGTTTATCTCTGTAGGTTGAACGCACACATTGAAGGCCGTTGTGTTAGGTTGCTCCGTTTTGGTTTTAGAAGCAGATATTTCTCCAAACCGCGTTTACTCCCTTTCACTCTGGCATATCAAAACGCAGCTCCGAGATGCAACGGGCTTCTCACTCTCTGAATCTAGAGGCAGATTCAACTCCCTTAGGTAAGCGAACACCCAGCTGAGCAGTCTGAATGATACGTTCGTTTTGTGTTTTAGACGGAGATTTCCAGCTATTTTGGAAATGCTTCCATTTGGCTGGGAAAATGCTTTTTCCGCTTCTTCACAGAAAGGGTTTAGAAACTCCTGCAAACACACATCAGTTTAACTCTGTAAGTTGAACACACGCATTGAAGGCCGTTCTTTTAGGTAGCTCCGTTTTGGTTTTAGAAGCAGATATTTCTCCAAACCGCGTTTACTCCCATTCACTCTGGCATATCAAAACGCAGCTTTGAGAAGCAACGGGCTTCTCACTCTCTGAATCTAGAGGCAGATTGAACTCTCTTAGGTAAGCGAACACTCAGCAGAGCAATCTGAAGGATACGTTCGTTTTGTGTTTTAGACGGAGATTTACACCTATTTGGGAAATGCTTGCATTTGGCTGGAAAATAGCGTTTTCCGCTTCTTCACAGAAAGAATTGAGAAACTCCTACAAACACATATCAGTTTATCTCTGTAGGTTGAAAGCACACATTGAAGGCCGTTGTGTTACTTTGCTCCGTTTTGGTTTTAGAAGCAGATATTTCTCCAAACCGCGTTTTCTCCCTTTCACTCTGGCATATCAAAACGCAGCTCCGAGAAGCAACTTGTTTCTCACTCTCTGAATCTAGAGGCAGATTGAACTCCCTTAGGTAACAGAACACCCAGCAGAGCAGTCTGAAAGATACGTTCGTTTTGTGTTTCAAACGGAGATTTCCAGCTATTTTGGCAGTGGTTGCATTTGGCTGGGAAAATGCGTATTCCGCTTCTTCACAGAAAAAGTTTAGAAACTCCTGCAAACCAACGTCACTTTAACTCTGTAAGTTGAACGCACACATTGAGGGCCGTTCTGTTAGGGTGCTCCGTTTTGGTTTTAGAAGCAGATATTTCTCCAAATCGTGTTTACTACCTTACACTCTGGCATGTCAAAACGCAGCTCCGAGAAGCAACGGGCTTCTGACTCTCTGAATCTAGAGGCAGATTGAACTCCCTTAGGTAAGCGAATACCCTGCAGAGCAGTCTGAAGGATACGTTCGTTTTGTGTTTTAGACGGAGATTTACAGCTATTTGGGACATGCTTGCATTAGGCTGGGAAATAGCGTTTTCCGCTTCTTCACAGAAAGGGTTTAGAAACTCGTGCAAACACACATCAGTTTAACTCTGTAAGTTGAACGAAAACATTGAAGGCCGTTCTCTTAGGTTGCTCCGTTTTGGTTTAAGAAGCAGATATTTCTCAAAACCGCGATTACTCCCATTCACTCTGGCATATCAAAACGCAGCTCCGAGAAGCAACGGGCTTCTCACTCTCTGAATCTAGAAGCAGATTCAACTGCCTTAGTTAAGCGAATACCCAGCAGAGCAGTCTGAAGGATACGTTCGTTTTGTGTTTTAGAAGGAGATTTACAGCTATTTGAAAGATGCTAGCATTTGGCTGGGAAATAGCGTTTTTTGCTTCTTCACAGAAAGGGTTTAGAAACTTCTGCAAACACACATCAGTTTAACTCTGTATGTTGAACGCACACATTGAAGGCCGTTCTGTTAGGTTGCTCCGTTTTGGTTTTAGAATCAGATATTTCTCCAAACCGCGTTTACTCTTTTTCACTCTGGCATATCAAAACTCAGCTCCAAGAAAATACGGGCTTCTGACTTTCTGAATTTAGAGGCAGATTCAACTCCCTTAGGTAAGCGAACACCCAGCTGAGCAGTCTGAATGATACGTTCGTTTTGTGTTTTAGACGGAGATTTCCAGCTATTTAAGAAATGCTTGCATTTGGCTGGGAAAATGCGTTTTCCGCTTCTTCAGAGAAAGGGTTTAGAAACTCCTGCAAACACACATCAGTTCAGCTCTGTAAGTTGAACGCACGCTTTGAAGGCCGTTCTGTTAGGTAGCTCCGTTTTGGTTTTAGAAGCTGATATTTCTCCAAACCGCGTTTACTCCCATTCACTCTGGCATATCAAAACGCAGCTCCGAGAAGCAACATGCTTCTCACTGTCTGAATCTAGAGGCAGATTCAACTCCCTTAGGTAAGCGAACACCCAGCAGAGCAGTCTGAATGATACATTCGTTTCGTGTTTTAGACGGAGATTTACAGCTATTTGGGAAATGCTTGCATTTGGCTGGGAAAATGCTTTTTCCCCTTCTTCACAGAAAGGGTTTAGAAACTCCTGCAAACACCTATCAGTTTAACCCTTTAAGTTGAACGCACACATTGAAGGCCGTTCTGTTAGGTTGCTCCGTTTTGGTTTTAGAAGCAGATATTTCTCCAAACCGCGTTTACTCCGGTTCACTCTGGCATATCAAAACGCAGCTCAGAGAAGCAACGTGCTTCTCACTCTCTGAATCTAGAGGCAGATTGAACTCCCTTAGGTAAGCGAACACCCAGCAGAGCAGTCTGAAGGATACGTTCCTTTTGTGTTTTAGACGGAGATTTACAGCTATTTGGGAAATGCTTGCATTTGACTGGGAAAATGCGTTTTCCGCTTCTTCAGAGAAAGGGTTTAGAAACTCCTGCAAACACACATCAGTTTAACTCTGTAAGTTGAAAGCACACATTGAAGACCGTTCTGTTAGGTTGCTCCGTTTTGGTTTTAGAAGCAGATATTTCTCCAAACCGCGTTTTCTCTTATTCACTCTGGCATATCAAAACGCAGCTCCGAAAAGCAACGTGCTTCTCACTCTCTGAATCTAGAGGCAGATTGAACTCCCTTAGGTAAGCGAACACCCAGCAGAGCAGTCTAAAGGATACGTTCATTTTGCGTTTTACACAATGATTTATAGCTATTTGGGAAATGCTTGCATTTGGCTGGGAAAATGCGTATTTTGCTTCTTCAGAGAAAGTGTTTAGAAACTCCTGCAAACATACATCAGTTTAATTCTGTACGTTGAACGCACACATTGAAGACCGTTCTTTTAGGTTGTTCCGTTTTGGATTTAGAAGGAGATATTTCTCCAAACCGCGTTTTCTCCCATTCATTCTGGCATATCAAAACGCAGCTCCGAGAAGCAACGTGCTTCTCACTCTCTCCATCTAGAGGCAGATTCAACTCCCTTAGGTAAGAAAACACCCAGCAGAGCAGTCTGAAGGATACGTTCGTTTTGTGTTTTAGACGGAGATTTACAGCTATTTGGGAAATGCTTGCATTTGGCTGGAAAATAGCGTTTTCCGCTTCTTCCCAGAAAGAATTGAGAAACTCCTGCAAACACACATCAGTTTATCTCTGTAGGTTGAACGCACACATTGCAGGCCGTTGTGTTAGGTTGCTCCGTTTTGGTTTTAGAAGCAGATATTTCTCCAAACCGCGTTTACTCCCTTTCACTCTGGCATATCAAAACGCAGCTCCGAGAAGCAACGGGCTTCTCACTCTCTGAATCTAGAAGCAGATTCAACTCCCTTAGGTAAGCGAACACCCAGCAGAGCAGTCTGAAGGATACGTTCGTTTTGTGTTTTAGACGGAGATTTACAGCTATTTGGGAAATGCTAGCATTTTGATGGGAAATAGCCTTTTTTGCTTCTTCACAGAAAGGGTTTAGAAACTCCTGGAAACACACATCAGTTTCACTCTGTAAGCTGAACGCACACATTGAAGGCCGTTCTGTTAGGTTGCTCCGTTTTGTTTTTAGAAACAGATATTTCTCCAAACCGCGTTTACTCCCATTCACTCTGGCATATCAAAACGCAGCTCCGAGAAGCAACGGGCTTCTCACTCTCTGAATCTAGAGGCAGATACAACTTTCTTAGGTAAGCGAACACCCAGCAGAGTAGTTTGAAGGATACGTTCGTTTTGTGTTTTAGACGTAGATTTACAGCTATTTGAAAAATGCTTGCAATTTGCAGGGAAATAGCGTTTTCTGCTTCTTCACAGAAAATGTTTAGAAACTCCTGCAAACACACATCAGTTTAACTCTGCAACTTGAACGCACACATTGAAGGCCGTTCTGTTAGGTTGCTCCGTTTTGGTTTTACAAGCAGATATTTCTCCAAACCGCGTTTACTCCGGTTCACTCTGGCATATCAAAACGCAGCTCAGAGAAGCAACGTGCTTCTCACTCTCTGAATCTAGAGGCAGATTGAACTCCCTTAGGTAAGCGAACACCCAGCAGAGCAGTCTGAAGGATACGTTCCTTTTGTGTTTTAGACGGAGATTTACAGCTATTTGGGAAATGCTTGCATATGACTGGGAAAATGCGTTTTCCGCTTCTTCAGAGAAAGGGTTTAGAAACTCCTGCAAACACACATCAGTTTAACTCTGTAAGTTGAAAGCACACATTGAAGACCGTTCTGTTAGGTTGTTCCGTTTTGGTTTTAGAAGCAGATATTTCTCCAAACCGCGTTTTCTCCCATTCACTCTGGCATATCAAAACGCAGCTCCGAGAAGCAACTTGCTTCTCACTCTGTCAATCTAGAGGCAGATTCAACTTCCTTAGGCAAGCGAACACCCAGCAGAGCAGTCTGAAGGATACGTTCGATTTGTGTTTTAGACGGAGATTTACAGCTATTTGGGAAATGCTTGGATTTGGCTGGGAAATAGCGTTTTCCGCTTCTTCACAATAAGGATTTAGAAACTCCTGCAAACACACATCAGTTTAACACTGTAGGTTGAACGCACACATTGAAGGCCGTTCTGTTAGGTTGCTCCGTTTTGGTTTTAGAAGCAGATATTTCTCCAAACCGCGTTTACTCCCATTCACTCTGGCATATCAAAACGCAGCTCCGAGAAGCAACGTGCTTCTCACTCTCTCAATCTAGAGGCAGATTCAACTCCCTTAGGTAAGCCAACACCCAGCAGAGCAATCTGAAGGATACGTTCGATTTTTGTTTTAGACGGAGATTTACATCTATTTGGGAAATGCTTGCATTTGGCTGAAAAATAGCGTTTTCCGCTGCTTCACAGAAAGGATTTAGAAACTCCTGCAAACACACATCAGTTTAACACTGTAGGTTGAACGCACACATTGAAGGCCGTTCTGTTAGGTTGCTCCGTTTTGCATTTAGAATCAGTTATTTATCCAAACCGCGTTTACTCCCTTTCATTCTGGCATATCAAAACTCAGCTCCAAGAAAAAACGGGCTTCTCACTCTCTGAATCTAGAGGCAGATTCAACTCCCTTAGGTAAGCGAACACCCAGCAGAGCATTCTGAATGATACATTCGTTTCGTGTTTTAGACGGAGATTTACAGCTATTTTGGAAATGCTTGCATTTGGCTGGGAAAATGCTTTTTCCGCTTCATCACAGAAAGGGTTTAGAAACTCCTGCAAACACCTATCAGTTTACCTCTTTAAGTTGAACGCACACATTGAAGGCCGTTCTGTTAGGTTGCTCCGTTTTGGTTTTAGAAGCAGATATTTCTCCAAACCGCGTTTACTCCCATTCACTCTGGCATATCAAAACGCAGCTCCGAGAAGCAATGTGCTTCTCACTCTCTCAATCTAGAGGCAGATTCAACTCCCTTAGGTAAGCGAACACCCAGCAGAGCAGTCTGAAGGATACGTTCGTTTCTTGTTTTAGACGGAGATTTACAGCTATTTGGGATATGCTTGTATTTTGCTGGGAAAATGCTTTTTCCACTTCTTCACAGAAATGGTTTAGAAACTCCTGCAACAACACATCAGTTTAACTCTATAAGTTGAACGCACACATTGAAGGCCGTTCTGTTAGGTTGCTCCGTTTTGGTTTTAGAAGCAGATATTTCTCCAAACCGCGTTTACTCCCATTCACTCTGGCATATCAAAACGCAGCTCCAAGAAGCAACGGGCTTCTCACTCTCTGAATCTAGAGGGAGATTCAACTTTCTTAGGTAAGCGAACACCCAGCAGAGCAGTCTGAAGGATACGTTCGTTTTGTGTTTTAGAGGTAGATTTACAGCTATTTGTGAAATGCTTGCATTTTGCTGGGAAATAGCGTTTTTTGCTTCTTCACAGAAAATGTTTAGAAACTCCTGCAAACACACATCAGTTTAACTCTGTAAGTTGAACGCACACATTGAAGGCCGTTCTGTTAGGTTGCTCCGTTTTGGTTTTAGAAGCAGATATTTCTCCAAACCGCGTTTTCTCCCATTCACTCTGGCATATCAAAACGCAGCTCCGAAAAGCAACGTGCTTCTCACTCTCTGAATCTAGAGGCAGATTGAACTCCCTTAGGTAAGCGAACACCCAGCAGAGCAGTCTGAAGGATACGTTCATTTTGCGTTTTACACGGAGATTTACAGCTATTTGGGAAATGCTTGCATTTGGCTGGGAAAATGCGTATTTCGCTTCTTCAGAGAAAGTGTTTAGAAACTCCGGCAAACATACATCAGTTTAACTCTGTACGTTGAACGCACACATTGAAGACCGTTCTGTTAGGTTGTTCCGTTTTGGTTTTAGAAGCAGATATTTCTCCAAACCGCGTTTTCTCCCATTCACTCTGGCATATCAAAACGCAGCTCCGAGAAGCAACGTGCTTCTCACTCTCTTAATCTAGAGGCAGATTCAACTCCCTTAGGTAAAAAAACACCCAGCAGAGCAGTCTGAAGGATACGTTCGTATTGTGTTTTAGACGGAGATTTACAGCTATTTGGGAAATGCTTGCATTTGGCTGGAAAATAGCGTTTTCCGCTTCTTCACAGAAAGAATTTAGAAACTCCTGCGAACACAAATCAGTTTATCTCTGTAGGTTGAACGCACACATTGAAGGCCGTTGTGTTAGGTTGCTCCGTTTTGGTTTTAGAAGCAGATATTTCTCCAAACCGCGTTTACTCCCCTTCACTCTGGCATATCAAAACGCAGCTCCGAGAAGCAACGGGCTTCTCACTCTCTGAATCTAGAAGCAGATTCACCTCCCTTAGGTAAGCGAACACCCAGCAGAGCAGTCTGAAGGGTACGTTCGTTTTGTGTTTTAGACGTAGATTTACAGCTATTTGGGAAATGCTTGCATTTTGCTGGGAAATAGCGTTTTTTGCTTTTTCACAGAAAATGTTTAGAAACTCCTGGAAACACACATCAGTTTAACTCTGTAAGTTGAACGCACACATTGAAGGCCGTTCTGTTAGGTTGCTCCGTTTTGGTTTTAGAAGCAGATATTTCTCCAAACCGCGTTTACTACCATTCACTCTGGCATATCAAAACGCAGCTCCGAGAAGCAACGTGCTTTTCACTCTCTGAATCTAGAGGCAGATTCAACTCCCTTAGGTAAGCGAACGCTTAGCAGTGCAGTCTGAAGGATACGTTCGATTTGTGTTTTAGACGGAGATTTACAGCTATTTGGGAAATGCTTGCATTTGGCTGGGAAATAGCGTTTTCCGCTTCTTCACAGAAAGGATTTAGAAACTCCTGCAAACACACATCAGTTTAACACTGTAGGTTGAACGCACACATTGAAGGCCGTTCTGTTAAGTTGCTTTGTTTTGGATTTAGAATCAGATATTTCTCCAAACCGCGTTTACTCCCTTTCATTCTGGCATATCAAAATTTAGCTCCAAGAAAAAACGGGCTTCTCACTCTCTGAGTCTAGAGGCAGATTCAACTCCCTTAGGTAAGCGAACAAAAAGCAGAGCAGTCTGAAGGATACGTTCGTTTTCTGTTTTAGACGGAGATTTACAGCTATTTGGGAAATTCTTGCATTTGGCTGGGAAAATGCGTTTTCCGCTTCTTCACAGAAATAGTTTAGAAACTCCTGCAAACACACATCAGTTTAACTCTGTAAGTTGAACGCACACATTGAAGGCCGTTCTGTTAGGTTGCTCCGTTTTGGTTTTAGAATCAGATATTTCTCCAAACCGCGTTTACTCTCTTTCACTCAGGCATATCAAAACTCAGCTCCAAGAAAAAACAAGCTTCTCACTCTCTGAATCTAGAGGCAGATTCAACTCCCTTAGGTAAGCGAACACCCAGCTGAGCAGTCTGAATGATACGTTCGTTTTGTGTTTTAGACGGAGATTTCCAGCTATTTAAGAAATTCTTGCATTTGGCTGGGAAAATGCGTTTTCCGCTTCTTCACAGAAAGGGTTTAGAAACTCCTGCAAACACACATCAGTTTAACTGTGTACGTTGAACGCACACATTAAAGGCCGTTCTGTTAGGTTTCTCCGTTTTGTTTTTAGAAGCAGATATTTCTCCAAACGGCGTTTACTCCCATTCACTCTGGCATATCAAAACGCAGCTCCGAGAAGCAACGTGCTTCTCACTCTCTGAATCTAGAGGCAGATTCAACTCCCTTAGGTAAGCGAACACCCAGCAGAGCAGTCTGAAGGATACATTCGTTTCGTGTT
The DNA here is from genome assembly GCF_049354715.1 of Callithrix jacchus. Classification (NCBI taxonomy): domain Eukaryota; kingdom Metazoa; phylum Chordata; class Mammalia; order Primates; family Cebidae; genus Callithrix; species Callithrix jacchus. The sequence goes on along the minus strand of NC_133503.1, from coordinate 60,405,026 downwards.
TTAGACGGAGATTTACAGCTATTTCGGAAATGCTTGCATTTGGCTGGGAAAATGCTTTTTCCGCTGCTTCACAGAAAGGGTTTAGAAGCTCCTGCAAACACCCATCAGTTGAACTCTGTAAGTTGAACGCACGCATTGAAGGCCGTTCTTTTAGGTTGCTCCGTTTTGGTTTTAGAATCAGAGATTTCTTCAAACCACTTTTACTCCCATTCACTCTGGCATATCAAAACGGAGCTCCGAGAAGAAACGGGCTTCTCACTCTCTGAATCTAGAGGCAGATTCAACTCCCTCAGGTAAGCGAACACCCAGCAGAGCAGTCTGAAGAATATGTTCGTTTTGTGTTTTAGACGGAGATTTACAGCTATTTGGGAAATGCTTGCATTTGGCTGGGAAATAGCTTTTTTCTTCTTCACAGAAAGCCTTTAGAAATTCCTGCAAACACCTATCAGTTAAACTCTTTAAGGTGAACGCACACATTGAAGGCCGTTCTGTTAGGTTGCTCCGTTTTGTTTTTAGAAACAGATATTTCTCCAAACCGCGTTTACTCCCATTCACTCTGGCGTATCAAAACGCAGCTCCGAGAAGAAACGTGCTTCTCACTCTCTGAATCTAGAGGCTGATTCAACTCCCTTAGGTATGAAAGCACCCAGCAGAGCAGTCTGAAGGATACGTTCGTTTTGTGTTTTAGAAGAAGATTTACAGCTATTTGGGAGATGCTAGCATTTTGCTGGGAGATAGCGTTTTTTGCTTCTTCACAGAAAGGGTTTAGAAACTTCTGCAAACACACATCAGTTTAACTCTGTATGTTGAAACGACACATTGAAGGCCGTTCTGTTAGGTTGCTCCGTTTTGGTTTTAGAATCAGATATTTCTCCAAACAGCGTTTACTCTTTTTCACTCTGGCATATCAAAACTGAGCTCCAAGAAAAAACGGGCTTCTCACTCTCTGAATCTAGAGGCAGATTCAACTCCCTTAGGTAAGCGAACACCCAGCTGAGCAGTCTGAATGATACGTTCGTTTTGTGTTTTAGACGGAGATTTCCAGCTATTTAAGAAATGCTTGCATTTGGCTGGCAAAATGCGTTTTCCGCTTCTTCAGAGAAAGGGTTTAGAAACTCCTGCAAACACACATCAGTTGAACTCTGTAAGTTGAACGGACACAGTGAAGGCCGTTTTGTTAGGTTGCTCCGTTTTGGTTTTAGAAGCAGATATTTCTCCAAACCGCGTTTACTCCCATTCACTCTGGCATATCAAAACGCAGCTCCGAAAAGCAACGGGCTTCTCACTCTCTGAATCTAGAGGCAGATTCAACTCCCTTAGGTAAGCGAACACCCAGCAGAGCAGTCTGAAGGATACGTTCGTTTTGTGTTTTAGACGGAGATTTACAGCTATTTGGGAAATGCTTGCATTGGGCTGGGAAAATGCTTTTTCCGCTTGTTCACAGAAAGGGTTTAGAAACTCCTGCAAACACACATCAGTTTAACTCTGTAAGTTGAACGCACACATTGAAGGCCGTTCTGTTAGGTTGCTCCGTTTTTGTTTTAGAATCAGATATTTCTCCAAACCGCGTTTACTCTTTTTCACTCTGGCATATCGAAACTCAGCTCCAAAAAAAAACGGGCTTCTCACTCTCTGAATCTAGAGGCAGATTCAACTTCCTTAGGTAAGCGGACACCCAGCAGAGCAGTCTGAAGAATATGTTCGTTTTGTGTTTCAGACGGACATTTACAGCTATTTGGGAAATGCTTGCATTTGGCTAGGAAATAGCTTTTTTCTTCTTCACAGAAAGCCTTTAGAAACTCCTGCAAACACCTATCAGTTAAACTCTTTAAGGTGAACGCACACATTGAAGGCCGTTCTGTTAGGTTGCTCCGTTTTGTTTTTAGAAACAGATATTTCTCCAAACCGCGTTTACTACCATTCACTCTGGCATATCAAAACGCAGCTTCGAGAAGCAACGTGCTTCTCACTCTCTGAATCTAGTGGCAGATTCAACTCCCTTAGGTAAGCGAACACCCAGCAGAGCAGTCTGAAGGATACATTCCTTTCGTGTTTTAGACGGAGATTTACAGCTATTTGGGAAATGCTTGCATTTGGCTGGGAAAATGCTTTTTCCGCTTCTTCACAGAAAAAGTTTAGAAACTTCTGCAAACACACATCAGTTTAACTCTGTAGGTTGAACGCACGCATTGAAGGCCGTTCTGTTAGGTAGCTCCGTTTTGGTTTTAGAAGCTGATATTTCTCCAAACCGCGTTTACTCCCATTCACTCTGGAATATCTAAACGCAGCTCCGAGAAGCAACATGCTTCTCACTCTCTGAATCTAGACGCAGATTCAACTCCCTTAGGTAAGCGAACACTCAGCAGAGCAGTCTGAATGATACATTCGTTTCGTGTTTTAGACGGAGATTTACAGCTATTTGGGAAATGCTTGCATTTGGCTGGGAAAATGCGTTTTCCGCTTCTTCACAGAAAGGGTTTAGAAACTCCTGCAAACACCTATCAGTTTAACTCTTTAAGTTGAACGCACACATTGAACGCCGTTCTGTTAGGTTGCTCCGTTTTGGTTTTAGAAGCAGATATTTCTCCAAACCGCGTTTACTTTTATTCACTCTGGCATATCAAAACGCAGCTCCGAGAAGCAACGTGCTTCTCACTCTCTCAATCTAGAGGCAGATTCAACTCCCTTAGGTAAGCGAACACCCAGCAGAGCAGTCTGAAGGATACGTTCGATTTGTGTTTTAGACGGAGATTTACAGCTATTTGGGAAATGCTTGCATTTGGCTGAAAAATAGCGTTTTCCACTTCTTCACAGAAAGGATTTAGAAACTCATGCAAACACACATCAGTTTAACACTGTAGGTTGAACGCACACATTGAAGGCCGTTCTGTTAGATTGCTCCGTTTTGGATTTAGAATCAGTTATTTCTCCAAACCGCGTTTACTCCCTTTCATTTTGGCATATCAAAACTCAGCTCCAAGAAAAAACGGGCTTCTCACTCTCTGAATCTAGAGGCAGATTCAACTCCCTTAGGTAAGCGAACACCCAGCAGAGCATTCTGAATGATACATTCGTTTCGTGTTTTAGACGGAGATTTACAGCTATTTTGGAAATGCTTGCATTTGGCTGGGAAAATGCTTTTTCCGCTTCATCACAGAAAGGGTTTAGAAACTTTTGAAAACACCTATCAGTTTACCTCTTTAAGTTGAACGCACACATTGAAGGCCGTCCTGTTAGGTTGCTCCGTTTTCGTTTTAGAAGCAGATATTTCTCCAAACCGCGTTTACTCCCATTCACTCTGGCATATCAAAACGCAGCTCCGAGAAGCAATGTGGTTCTCACTCTCTCAATCTAGAGGCAGATTCAACTCCCTTAGGTAAGCGAACACCCAGCAGAGCAGTCTGAAGGATACGTTCGTTTCGTGTTTTAGACGGAGATTTACAGCTATTTGGGAAATGCTTGCATTTTGCTGGGAAAATGCTTTTTCCACTTCTTCACAGAAAGGGTTTAGAAACTCCTGCAACAACACATCAGTTTAACTCTATAAGTTGAACGCACACATTGAAGGCCGTTCTGTTAGGTTGCTCCGTTTTGATTTAGAAGCAGATATTTCTCCAAACCTCGTTTACTCCCATTCACTCTGGCATATCAAAACGCAGCTCCAAGAAGCAACGGGCTTCTCACTCTCTGAATCTAGAGGGAGATTCAACTTTCTTAGGTAAGCGAACACCCAGCAGAGCAGTCTGAAGGATACGTTCGTTTTGTGTTTTAGAGGTAGATTTACAGCTATTTGTGAAATGCTTGCATTTTGCTGGGAAATAGCGTTTTTTGCTTTTTCACAGAAAATGTTTAGAAACTCCTGCAAACACACATCAGTTTAACTCTGTAAGTTGAACGCACACATTGAAGGCCGTTCTGTTAGGTTGCTCCGTTTTGGTTTTAGAAGCAGATATTTCTCCAATCCGCGTTTTCTCCCATTCACTTTGGCATATCAAAACGCAGCTCCGAAAAGCAACGTGCTTCTCACTCTCTGAATCTAGAGGCAGATTGAACTCCCTTAGGTAAGCGAACACCCAGCAGAGCAGTCTGAAGGATACGTTCATTTTTCGTTTTACACGGAGATTTACAGCTATTTGGGAAATGCTTGCATTTGGCTGGGAAAATGCGTATTTCGCTTCTTCAGAGAAAGTGTTTAGAAACTCCGGCAAACATACATCAGTTTAACTCTGTACGTTGAACGCACACATCGAAGACCGTTCTGTTAGGTTGTTCCGTTTTGGTTTTAGAAGCAGATATTTCTCCAACCCGCGTTTTCTCCCATTCACTCTGGCATATCACAACGCAGCTCCGAGAAGCAACGTGCTTCTCACTCTCTCAATCTAGAGGCAGATTCAACTCCCTTAGGTAAGAAAACACCCAGCAGAACCGTCTGAAGGATACGTTCGTTTTGTGTTTTAGACGGAGATTTACAGCTATTTGGGAAATACTTGCATTTGGCTGGAAAATAGCGTTTTCCGCTTCTTCACAGAAAGAATTGAGAAACTCCTGCGAACACAAATCAGTTTATCTGTGTAGGTTGAACGCACACATTGAAGGCCGTTGTGTTAGGTTGCTCCGTTTTGGTTTTAGAAGCAGATATTTCTCCAAACCGCGTTTACTCCCTTTCACTCTGGCATATCAAAACGCAGCTCCGAGAAGCAACGGGCTTCTCACTCTCTGAATCTAGAAGCAGATTCAACTCCCTTAGGTAAGCGAACACCCAGCAGAGCAGTCTGAAGGATACGTTCGTTTTGTGTTTTAGACGTAGATTTACAGCTATTTGGGAAATGCTTGCATTTTGCTGGGAAATAGCGTTTTTTGCTTTTTAACAGAAAATGTTTAGAATCTCCTGCAAACACACATCAGTTTAACTCTGTAAGTTGAACGCACATATTGAAGGCCGTTCTGTTAGGTTGCTCCGTTTTGGTTTTAGAAGCAGATATTTCTCCAAACGGCGTTTACTCCCATTAACTCTGGCATATCAAAACGCAGCTCCGAGAAGCAACGTGCTTCTCACTCTCTGAATCTAGAGTCAGATTCAACTCCCTTAGGTAAGCGAACACCCAGCAGTGCAGTCTGAAGGATACGTTCGATTTGTGTTTTAGACGGATATTTACAGCTATTTGGGAAATGCTTGCATTTGGCTGGGAAATAGCGTTTTCCGCTTCTTCACAGAAAGGATTTAGAAACTCCTGCAAACACACATCAGTTTAACACTGTAGGTTGAAAGCACACATTGAAGGCCGTTCTGTTAAGTTGCTCCGTTTTGGATTTAGAATCAGATATTTCTCCAAACCGCGTTTACTCCCTTTCACTCTGGCATATCAAAATTCAGCTCCAAGATAAAACGAGCTTCTCACTCTCTGAATCTAGAGGCAGATTCAACTCCCTTAGGTAAGCGAACAAAAAGCAGAGCAGTCTGAAGGATACGTTCGTTTTGTATTTTAGACGGAGATTTACAGCTATTTGGGAAATTCTTGCATTTGGCTGGGAAAATGCGTTTTCCTCTTCTTCACAGAAATAGTTTAGAAACTCCTGCAAACACACATCAGTTTAACTCTGTAAGTTGAACGCACACATTGAAGGCCGTTCTGTTAGGTTGCTCCGTTTTGGTTTTAGAATCAGATATTTCTCCAAACCGCGTTTACTCATTTTCACTCTGGAATATCAAAACTCAGCTCCAAGAAAAAACGGGCTTCTCACTCTCTGAATCTAGAGGCAGATTCAACTTCCTTAGGTAAGTGAACACCCAGCAGAGCCGTCTGATGGATACGTTCGTTTTGTGTTTTAGACGGAGATTTACAGCTATTTGGGAAATGCTTGCATTTGGCTGGAAAATAGCGTTTTCCGCTTCTTCACAGAAAGAATTGAGAAACTCCTGCGAACACAAATCAGTTTATCTCTGTAGGTTGAACGCACACATTGAAGGCCGTTGTGTTAGGTTGCTCCGTTTTGGTTTTAGAAGCAGATATTTCTCCAAACCGCGTTTACTCCCTTTCACTCTGGCATATCAAAACGCAGCTCCGAGATGCAACGGGCTTCTCACTCTCTGAATCTAGAGGCAGATTCAACTCCCTTAGGTAAGCGAACACCCAGCAGAGCAGTCTGAAAGATACGTTCGTTTTGTGTTTCAAACGGAGATTTCCAGCTATTTTGGCAGTGGTTGCATTTGGCTGGGAAAATGCGTATTCCGCTTCTTCACAGAAAAAGTTTAGAAACTCCTGCAAACCAACGTCACTTTAACTCTGTAAGTTGAACGCACACATTGAGGGCCGTTCTGTTAGGGTGCTCCGTTTTGGTTTTAGAAGCAGATATTTCTCCAAATCGTGTTTACTACCTTACACTCTGGCATGTCAAAACGCAGCTCCGAGAAGCAACGGGCTTCTGACTCTCTGAATCTAGAGGCAGATTGAACTCCCTTAGGTAAGCGAATACCCTGCAGAGCAGTCTGAAGGATACGTTCGTTTTGTGTTTTAGACGGAGATTTACAGCTATTTGGGACATGCTTGCATTAGGCTGGGAAATAGCGTTTTCCGCTTCTTCACAGAAAGGGTTTAGAAACTCGTGCAAACACACATCAGTTTAACTCTGTAAGTTGAACGAAAACATTGAAGGCCGTTCTCTTAGGTTGCTCCGTTTTGGTTTAAGAAGCAGATATTTCTCAAAACCGCGATTACTCCCATTCACTCTGGCATATCAAAACGCAGCTCCGAGAAGCAACGGGCTTCTCACTCTCTGAATCTAGAAGCAGATTCAACTGCCTTAGTTAAGCGAATACCCAGCAGAGCAGTCTGAAGGATACGTTCGTTTTGTGTTTTAGAAGGAGATTTACAGCTATTTGGGAGATGCTAGCATTTTGCTGGGAAATAGCGTTTTTTGCTTCTTCACAGAAAGGGTTTAGAAACTTCTGCAAACACACATCAGTTTAACTCTGTATGTTGAACGCACACATTGAAGGCCGTTCTGTTAGGTTGCTCCGTTTTGGTTTTAGAATCAGATATTTCTCCAAACCGCGTTTACTCTTTTTCACTCTGGCATATCAAAACTCAGCTCCAAGAAAATACGGGCTTCTGACTTTCTGAATTTAGAGGCAGATTCAACTCCCTTAGGTAAGCGAACACCCAGCTGAGCAGTCTGAATGATACGTTCGTTTTGTGTTTTAGACGGAGATTTCCAGCTATTTAAGAAATGCTTGCATTTGGCTGGGAAAATGCGTTTTCCGCTTCTTCAGAGAAAGGGTTTAGAAACTCCTGCAAACACACATCAGTTCAGCTCTGTAAGTTGAACGCACGCTTTGAAGGCCGTTCTGTTAGGTAGCTCCGTTTTGGTTTTAGAAGCTGATATTTCTCCAAACCGCGTTTACTCCCATTCACTCTGGCATATCAAAACGCAGCTCCGAGAAGCAACATGCTTCTCACTGTCTGAATCTAGAGGCAGATTCAACTCCCTTAGGTAAGCGAACACCCAGCAGAGCAGTCTGAATGATACATTCGTTTCGTGTTTTAGACGGAGATTTACAGCTATTTGGGAAATGCTTGCATTTGGCTGGGAAAATGCTTTTTCCCCTTCTTCACAGAAAGGGTTTAGAAACTCCTGCAAACACCTATCAGTTTAACCCTTTAAGTTGAACGCACACATTGAAGGCCGTTCTGTTAGGTTGCTCCGTTTTGGTTTTAGAAGCAGATATTTCTCCAAACCGCGTTTACTCCCTTTCACTCTGGCATATCAAAACGCAGCTCAGAGAAGCAACGTGCTTCTCACTCTCTGAATCTAGAGGCAGATTGAACTCCCTTAGGTAAGCGAACACCCAGCAGAGCAGTCTGAAGGTTACGTTCCTTTTGTGTTTTAGACAAAGATTTACAGCTATTTGGGAAATGCTTGCATTTGACTGGGAAAATGCGTTTTCCGCTTCTTCAGAGAAAGGGTTTAGAAACTCCTGCAAACACACATCAGTTTAACTCTGTAAGTTGAAAGCACACATTGAAGACCGTTCTGTTAGGTTGCTCCGTTTTGGTTTTAGAAGCAGATATTTCTCCAAACCGCGTTTTCTCTTATTCACTGGCATATCAAAACGCAGCTTCGAAAAGCAACGTGCTTCTCACTCTCTGAATCTAGAGGCAGATTGAACTCCCTTAGGTAAGCGAACACCCAGCAGAGCAGTCTAAAGGATACGTTCATTTTGCGTTTTACACAAAGATTTATAGCTATTAGGGAAATGCTTGCATTTGGCTGGGAAAATGCGTATTTTGCTTCTTCAGAGAAAGTGTTTAGAAACTCCTGCAAACATACATCAGTTTAATTCTGTACGTTGAACGCACACATTGAAGACCGTTCTTTTAGGTTGTTCCGTTTTGGATTTAGAAGGAGATATTTCTCCAAACCGGGTTTTCTCCCATTCAGTCTGGCATATCAAAACGCAGCTCCGAGAAGCAACGTGCTTCTCACTCTCTCCATCTAGAGGCAGATTCAACTCCCTTAGGTAAGAAAACACCCAGCAGAGCAGTCTGAAGGATACGTTCGTTTTGTGTTTTAGACGTAGATTTACAGCTATTTGGGAAATGCTTGCATTTTGCTGGGAAATAGCGTTTTTTGCTTCTTCACAGAAAATGTTTAGAAACTCCTGCAAACACACATCAGTTTAACTCTGTAAGTTGAATGCACACATTGAAGGCCGTTCTGTTAGGTTGCTCCGTTTTGGTTTTAGAAGCAGATATTTCTCCAAACAGCGTTTACTCCCATTCACTCTGGCATATCAAAACGCAGCTCCGAGAAGCAACGTGCTTCTCACTCTCTGAATCTAGAGTCAGATTCAACTCCCTTAGGTAAGCGAACACCCAGCAGTGCAGTCTGAAGGATACGTTCGATTTGTGTTTTAGACGTATATTTACAGCTATTTGGGAAATGCTTGCATTTGGCTGGGAAATAGCGTTTTCCGCTTCTTCACAGAAAGGATTTAGAAACTCCTGCAAACACACATCAGTTTAACACTGTAGGTTGAACGCACACATTGAAGGCAGTTCTGTTAAGTTGCTCCGTTTTGGATTTAGAATCAGATATTTCTCCAAACCGCGTTTACTCCCTTTCACTCTGGCATATCAAAATTCAGCTCCAAGATAAAACGAGCTTCTCACTCTCTGAATCTAGAGGCAGATTCAACTCCCTTAGGTAAGCGAACAAAAAGCAGAGCAGTCTGAAGGATACGTTCGTTTTGTATTTTAGACGGAGATTTACAGCTATTTGGGAAATTCTTGCATTTGGCTGGGAAAATGCGTTTTCCTCTTCTTCACAGAAATAGTTTAGAAACTCCTGCAAACACACATCAGTTTAACTCTGTAAGTTGAACGCACACATTGAAGGCCGTTCTGTTAGGTTGCTCCGTTTTGGTTTTAGAATCAGATATTTCTCCAAACCGCGTTTACTCATTTTCACTCTGGAATATCAAAACTCAGCTCCAAGAAAAAACGGGCTTCTCACTCTCTGAATCTAGAGGCAGATTCAACTTCCTTAGGTAAGTGAACACCCAGCAGAGCCGTCTGATGGATACGTTCGTTTTGTGTTTTAGACGGAGATTTACAGCTATTTGGGAAATGCTTGCATTTGGCTGGAAAATAGCGTTTTCCGCTTCTTCACAGAAAGATTTGAGAAACTCCTGCGAACACAAATCAGTTTATCTCTGTAGGTTGAACGCACACATTGAAGGCCGTTGTGTTAGGTTGCTCCGTTTTGGTTTTAGAAGCAGATATTTCTCCAAACCGCGTTTACTCCCTCTCACTCTGGCATATCAAAACGCAGCTCCGAGATGCAACGGGCTTCTCACTCTCTGAATCTAGAGGCAGATTCAACTCCCTTAGGTAAGCGAACACCCAGCTGAGCAGTCTGAATGATACGTTCGTTTTGTGTTTTAGACGGAGATTTCCAGCTATTTTGGAAATGCTTCCATTTGGCTGGGAAAATGCTTTTTCCGCTTCTTGACAGAAAGGGTTTAGAAACTCCTGCAAACACACATCAGTTTAACTCTGTAAGTTGAACACACGCATTGAAGGCCGTTCTTTTAGGTAGCTCCGTTTTGGTTTTAGAAGCAGATATTTCTCCAAACCGCGTTTACTCCCATTCACTCTGGCATATCAAAACGCAGCTTTGAGAAGCAACGGGCTTCTCACTCTCTGAATCTAGAGGCAGATTGAACTCCCTTAGGTAAGCGAACACTCAGCAGAGCAATCTGAAGGATACGTTCGTTTTGTGTTTTAGACGGAGATTTACACCTATTTGGGAAATGCTTGCATTTGGCTGGAAAATAGCGTTTTCCGCTTCTTCACAGAAAGAATTGAGAAACTCCTACAAACACATATCAGTTTATCTCTGTAGGTTGAAAGCACACATTGAAGGCCGTTGTGTTACTTTGCTCCGTTTTGGTTTTAGAAGCAGATATTTCTCCAAACCGCGTTTTCTCCCTTTCACTCTGGCATATCAAAACGCAGCTCCGAGAAGCAACTTGTTTCTCACTCTCTGAATCTAGAGGCAGATTGAACTCCCTTAGGTAACAGAACACCCAGCAGAGCAGTCTGAAAGATACGTTCGTTTTGTGTTTCAAACGGAGATTTCCAGCTATTTTGGCAGTGGTTGCATTTGGCTGGGAAAATGCGTATTCCGCTTCTTCACAGAAAAAGTTTAGAAACTCCTGCAAACCAACGTCACTTTAACTCTGTAAGTTGAACGCACACATTGAGGGCCGTTCTGTTAGGGTGCTCCGTTTTGGTTTTAGAAGCAGATATTTCTCCAAATCGTGTTTACTACCTTACACTCTGGCATGTCAAAACGCAGCTCCGAGAAGCAACGGGCTTCTGACTCTCTGAATCTAGAGGCAGATTGAACTCCCTTAGGTAAGCGAATACCCTGCAGAGCAGTCTGAAGGATACGTTCGTTTTGTGTTTTAGACGGAGATTTACAGCTATTTGGGACATGCTTGCATTAGGCTGGGAAATAGCGTTTTCCGCTTCTTCACAGAAAGGGTTTAGAAACTCGTGCAAACACACATCAGTTTAACTCTGTAAGTTGAACGAAAACATTGAAGGCCGTTCTCTTAGGTTGCTCCGTTTTGGTTTAAGAAGCAGATATTTCTCAAAACCGCGATTACTCCCATTCACTCTGGCATATCAAAACGCAGCTCCGAGAAGCAACGGGCTTCTCACTCTCTGAATCTAGAAGCAGATTCAACTGCCTTAGTTAAGCGAATACCCAGCAGAGCAGTCTGAAGGATACGTTCGTTTTGTGTTTTAGAAGGAGATTTACAGCTATTTGAAAGATGCTAGCATTTGGCTGGGAAATAGCGTTTTTTGCTTCTTCACAGAAAGGGTTTAGAAACTTCTGCAAACACACATCAGTTTAACTCTGTATGTTGAACGCACACATTGAAGGCCGTTCTGTTAGGTTGCTCCGTTTTGGTTTTAGAATCAGATATTTCTCCAAACCGCGTTTACTCTTTTTCACTCTGGCATATCAAAACTCAGCTCCAAGAAAATACGGGCTTCTGACTTTCTGAATTTAGAGGCAGATTCAACTCCCTTAGGTAAGCGAACACCCAGCTGAGCAGTCTGAATGATACGTTCGTTTTGTGTTTTAGACGGAGATTTCCAGCTATTTAAGAAATGCTTGCATTTGGCTGGGAAAATGCGTTTTCCGCTTCTTCAGAGAAAGGGTTTAGAAACTCCTGCAAACACACATCAGTTCAGCTCTGTAAGTTGAACGCACGCTTTGAAGGCCGTTCTGTTAGGTAGCTCCGTTTTGGTTTTAGAAGCTGATATTTCTCCAAACCGCGTTTACTCCCATTCACTCTGGCATATCAAAACGCAGCTCCGAGAAGCAACATGCTTCTCACTGTCTGAATCTAGAGGCAGATTCAACTCCCTTAGGTAAGCGAACACCCAGCAGAGCAGTCTGAATGATACATTCGTTTCGTGTTTTAGACGGAGATTTACAGCTATTTGGGAAATGCTTGCATTTGGCTGGGAAAATGCTTTTTCCCCTTCTTCACAGAAAGGGTTTAGAAACTCCTGCAAACACCTATCAGTTTAACCCTTTAAGTTGAACGCACACATTGAAGGCCGTTCTGTTAGGTTGCTCCGTTTTGGTTTTAGAAGCAGATATTTCTCCAAACCGCGTTTACTCCCTTTCACTCTGGCATATCAAAACGCAGCTCAGAGAAGCAACGTGCTTCTCACTCTCTGAATCTAGAGGCAGATTGAACTCCCTTAGGTAAGCGAACACCCAGCAGAGCAGTCTGAAGGTTACGTTCCTTTTGTGTTTTAGACAAAGATTTACAGCTATTTGGGAAATGCTTGCATTTGACTGGGAAAATGCGTTTTCCGCTTCTTCAGAGAAAGGGTTTAGAAACTCCTGCAAACACACATCAGTTTAACTCTGTAAGTTGAAAGCACACATTGAAGACCGTTCTGTTAGGTTGCTCCGTTTTGGTTTTAGAAGCAGATATTTCTCCAAACCGCGTTTTCTCTTATTCACTGGCATATCAAAACGCAGCTTCGAAAAGCAACGTGCTTCTCACTCTCTGAATCTAGAGGCAGATTGAACTCCCTTAGGTAAGCGAACACCCAGCAGAGCAGTCTAAAGGATACGTTCATTTTGCGTTTTACACAAAGATTTATAGCTATTAGGGAAATGCTTGCATTTGGCTGGGAAAATGCGTATTTTGCTTCTTCAGAGAAAGTGTTTAGAAACTCCTGCAAACATACATCAGTTTAATTCTGTACGTTGAACGCACACATTGAAGACCGTTCTTTTAGGTTGTTCCGTTTTGGATTTAGAAGGAGATATTTCTCCAAACCGGGTTTTCTCCCATTCAGTCTGGCATATCAAAACGCAGCTCCGAGAAGCAACGTGCTTCTCACTCTCTCCATCTAGAGGCAGATTCAACTCCCTTAGGTAAGAAAACACCCAGCAGAGCAGTCTGAAGGATACGTTCGTTTTGTGTTTTAGACGTAGATTTACAGCTATTTGGGAAATGCTTGCATTTTGCTGGGAAATAGCGTTTTTTGCTTCTTCACAGAAAATGTTTAGAAACTCCTGCAAACACACATCAGTTTAACTCTGTAAGTTGAATGCACACATTGAAGGCCGTTCTGTTAGGTTGCTCCGTTTTGGTTTTAGAAGCAGATATTTCTCCAAACAGCGTTTACTCCCATTCACTCTGGCATATCAAAACGCAGCTCCGAGAAGCAACGTGCTTCTCACTCTCTGAATCTAGAGTCAGATTCAACTCCCTTAGGTAAGCGAACACCCAGCAGTGCAGTCTGAAGGATACGTTCGATTTGTGTTTTAGACGTATATTTACAGCTATTTGGGAAATGCTTGCATTTGGCTGGGAAATAGCGTTTTCCGCTTCTTCACAGAAAGGATTTAGAAACTCCTGCAAACACACATCAGTTTAACACTGTAGGTTGAACGCACACATTGAAGGCAGTTCTGTTAAGTTGCTCCGTTTTGGATTTAGAATCAGATATTTCTCCAAACCGCGTTTACTCCCTTTCACTCTGGCATATCAAAATTCAGCTCCAAGATAAAACGAGCTTCTCACTCTCTGAATCTAGAGGCAGATTCAACTCCCTTAGGTAAGCGAACAAAAAGCAGAGCAGTCTGAAGGATACGTTCGTTTTGTATTTTAGACGGAGATTTACAGCTATTTGGGAAATTCTTGCATTTGGCTGGGAAAATGCGTTTTCCTCTTCTTCACAGAAATAGTTTAGAAACTCCTGCAAACACACATCAGTTTAACTCTGTAAGTTGAACGCACACATTGAAGGCCGTTCTGTTAGGTTGCTCCGTTTTGGTTTTAGAATCAGATATTTCTCCAAACCGCGTTTACTCATTTTCACTCTGGAATATCAAAACTCAGCTCCAAGAAAAAACGGGCTTCTCACTCTCTGAATCTAGAGGCAGATTCAACTTCCTTAGGTAAGTGAACACCCAGCAGAGCCGTCTGATGGATACGTTCGTTTTGTGTTTTAGACGGAGATTTACAGCTATTTGGGAAATGCTTGCATTTGGCTGGAAAATAGCGTTTTCCGCTTCTTCACAGAAAGATTTGAGAAACTCCTGCGAACACAAATCAGTTTATCTCTGTAGGTTGAACGCACACATTGAAGGCCGTTGTGTTAGGTTGCTCCGTTTTGGTTTTAGAAGCAGATATTTCTCCAAACCGCGTTTACTCCCTTTCACTCTGGCATATCAAAACGCAGCTCCGAGATGCAACGGGCTTCTCACTCTCTGAATCTAGAGGCAGATTCAACTCCCTTAGGTAAGCGAACACCCAGCTGAGCAGTCTGAATGATACGTTCGTTTTGTGTTTTAGACGGAGATTTCCAGCTATTTTGGAAATGCTTCCATTTGGCTGGGAAAATGCTTTTTCCGCTTCTTCACAGAAAGGGTTTAGAAACTCCTGCAAACACACATCAGTTTAACTCTGTAAGTTGAACACACGCATTGAAGGCCGTTCTTTTAGGTAGCTCCGTTTTGGTTTTAGAAGCAGATATTTCTCCAAACCGCGTTTACTCCCATTCACTCTGGCATATCAAAACGCAGCTTTGAGAAGCAACGGGCTTCTCACTCTCTGAATCTAGAGGCAGATTGAACTCTCTTAGGTAAGCGAACACTCAGCAGAGCAATCTGAAGGATACGTTCGTTTTGTGTTTTAGACGGAGATTTACACCTATTTGGGAAATGCTTGCATTTGGCTGGAAAATAGCGTTTTCCGCTTCTTCACAGAAAGAATTGAGAAACTCCTACAAACACATATCAGTTTATCTCTGTAGGTTGAAAGCACACATTGAAGGCCGTTGTGTTACTTTGCTCCGTTTTGGTTTTAGAAGCAGATATTTCTCCAAACCGCGTTTTCTCCCTTTCACTCTGGCATATCAAAACGCAGCTCCGAGAAGCAACTTGTTTCTCACTCTCTGAATCTAGAGGCAGATTGAACTCCCTTAGGTAACAGAACACCCAGCAGAGCAGTCTGAAAGATACGTTCGTTTTGTGTTTCAAACGGAGATTTCCAGCTATTTTGGCAGTGGTTGCATTTGGCTGGGAAAATGCGTATTCCGCTTCTTCACAGAAAAAGTTTAGAAACTCCTGCAAACCAACGTCACTTTAACTCTGTAAGTTGAACGCACACATTGAGGGCCGTTCTGTTAGGGTGCTCCGTTTTGGTTTTAGAAGCAGATATTTCTCCAAATCGTGTTTACTACCTTACACTCTGGCATGTCAAAACGCAGCTCCGAGAAGCAACGGGCTTCTGACTCTCTGAATCTAGAGGCAGATTGAACTCCCTTAGGTAAGCGAATACCCTGCAGAGCAGTCTGAAGGATACGTTCGTTTTGTGTTTTAGACGGAGATTTACAGCTATTTGGGACATGCTTGCATTAGGCTGGGAAATAGCGTTTTCCGCTTCTTCACAGAAAGGGTTTAGAAACTCGTGCAAACACACATCAGTTTAACTCTGTAAGTTGAACGAAAACATTGAAGGCCGTTCTCTTAGGTTGCTCCGTTTTGGTTTAAGAAGCAGATATTTCTCAAAACCGCGATTACTCCCATTCACTCTGGCATATCAAAACGCAGCTCCGAGAAGCAACGGGCTTCTCACTCTCTGAATCTAGAAGCAGATTCAACTGCCTTAGTTAAGCGAATACCCAGCAGAGCAGTCTGAAGGATACGTTCGTTTTGTGTTTTAGAAGGAGATTTACAGCTATTTGGGAGATGCTAGCATTTTGCTGGGAAATAGCGTTTTTTGCTTCTTCACAGAAAGGGTTTAGAAACTTCTGCAAACACACATCAGTTTAACTCTGTATGTTGAACGCACACATTGAAGGCCGTTCTGTTAGGTTGCTCCGTTTTGGTTTTAGAATCAGATATTTCTCCAAACCGCGTTTACTCTTTTTCACTCTGGCATATCAAAACTCAGCTCCAAGAAAATACGGGCTTCTGACTTTCTGAATTTAGAGGCAGATTCAACTCCCTTAGGTAAGCGAACACCCAGCTGAGCAGTCTGAATGATACGTTCGTTTTGTGTTTTAGACGGAGATTTCCAGCTATTTAAGAAATGCTTGCATTTGGCTGGGAAAATGCGTTTTCCGCTTCTTCAGAGAAAGGGTTTAGAAACTCCTGCAAACACACATCAGTTCAGCTCTGTAAGTTGAACGCACGCTTTGAAGGCCGTTCTGTTAGGTAGCTCCGTTTTGGTTTTAGAAGCTGATATTTCTCCAAACCGCGTTTACTCCCATTCACTCTGGCATATCAAAACGCAGCTCCGAGAAGCAACATGCTTCTCACTGTCTGAATCTAGAGGCAGATTCAACTCCCTTAGGTAAGCGAACACCCAGCAGAGCAGTCTGAATGATACATTCGTTTCGTGTTTTAGACGGAGATTTACAGCTATTTGGGAAATGCTTGCATTTGGCTGGGAAAATGCTTTTTCCCCTTCTTCACAGAAAGGGTTTAGAAACTCCTGCAAACACCTATCAGTTTAACCCTTTAAGTTGAACGCACACATTGAAGGCCGTTCTGTTAGGTTGCTCCGTTTTGGTTTTAGAAGCAGATATTTCTCCAAACCGCGTTTACTCCCTTTCACTCTGGCATATCAAAACGCAGCTCAGAGAAGCAACGTGCTTCTCACTCTCTGAATCTAGAGGCAGATTGAACTCCCTTAGGTAAGCGAACACCCAGCAGAGCAGTCTGAAGGTTACGTTCCTTTTGTGTTTTAGACAAAGATTTACAGCTATTTGGGAAATGCTTGCATTTGACTGGGAAAATGCGTTTTCCGCTTCTTCAGAGAAAGGGTTTAGAAACTCCTGCAAACACACATCAGTTTAACTCTGTAAGTTGAAAGCACACATTGAAGACCGTTCTGTTAGGTTGCTCCGTTTTGGTTTTAGAAGCAGATATTTCTCCAAACCGCGTTTTCTCTTATTCACTGGCATATCAAAACGCAGCTTCGAAAAGCAACGTGCTTCTCACTCTCTGAATCTAGAGGCAGATTGAACTCCCTTAGGTAAGCGAACACCCAGCAGAGCAGTCTAAAGGATACGTTCATTTTGCGTTTTACACAAAGATTTATAGCTATTAGGGAAATGCTTGCATTTGGCTGGGAAAATGCGTATTTTGCTTCTTCAGAGAAAGTGTTTAGAAACTCCTGCAAACATACATCAGTTTAATTCTGTACGTTGAACGCACACATTGAAGACCGTTCTTTTAGGTTGTTCCGTTTTGGATTTAGAAGGAGATATTTCTCCAAACCGGGTTTTCTCCCATTCAGTCTGGCATATCAAAACGCAGCTCCGAGAAGCAACGTGCTTCTCACTCTCTCCATCTAGAGGCAGATTCAACTCCCTTAGGTAAGAAAACACCCAGCAGAGCAGTCTGAAGGATACGTTCGTTTTGTGTTTTAGACGTAGATTTACAGCTATTTGGGAAATGCTTGCATTTTGCTGGGAAATAGCGTTTTTTGCTTCTTCACAGAAAATGTTTAGAAACTCCTGCAAACACACATCAGTTTAACTCTGTAAGTTGAATGCACACATT
The DNA here is from genome assembly GCF_049354715.1 of Callithrix jacchus. Lineage (NCBI taxonomy): Eukaryota > Metazoa > Chordata > Mammalia > Primates > Cebidae > Callithrix > Callithrix jacchus. The sequence goes on along the minus strand of NC_133503.1, from coordinate 60,387,407 downwards.
GAAGGCCGTTCTGTTAGGTTGCTCCGTTTTGGTTTTAGAAGCAGATATTTCTCCAAACAGCGTTTACTCCCATTCACTCTGGCATATCAAAACGCAGCTCCGAGAAGCAACGTGCTTCTCACTCTCTGAATCTAGAGTCAGATTCAACTCCCTTAGGTAAGCGAACACCCAGCAGTGCAGTCTGAAGGATACGTTCGATTTGTGTTTTAGACGTATATTTACAGCTATTTGGGAAATGCTTGCATTTGGCTGGGAAATAGCGTTTTCCGCTTCTTCACAGAAAGGATTTAGAAACTCCTGCAAACACACATCAGTTTAACACTGTAGGTTGAACGCACACATTGAAGGCAGTTCTGTTAAGTTGCTCCGTTTTGGATTTAGAATCAGATATTTCTCCAAACCGCGTTTACTCCCTTTCACTCTGGCATATCAAAATTCAGCTCCAAGATAAAACGAGCTTCTCACTCTCTGAATCTAGAGGCAGATTCAACTCCCTTAGGTAAGCGAACAAAAAGCAGAGCAGTCTGAAGGATACGTTCGTTTTGTATTTTAGACGGAGATTTACAGCTATTTGGGAAATTCTTGCATTTGGCTGGGAAAATGCGTTTTCCTCTTCTTCACAGAAATAGTTTAGAAACTCCTGCAAACACACATCAGTTTAACTCTGTAAGTTGAACGCACACATTGAAGGCCGTTCTGTTAGGTTGCTCCGTTTTGGTTTTAGAATCAGATATTTCTCCAAACCGCGTTTACTCATTTTCACTCTGGAATATCAAAACTCAGCTCCAAGAAAAAACGGGCTTCTCACTCTCTGAATCTAGAGGCAGATTCAACTTCCTTAGGTAAGTGAACACCCAGCAGAGCCGTCTGATGGATACGTTCGTTTTGTGTTTTAGACGGAGATTTACAGCTATTTGGGAAATGCTTGCATTTGGCTGGAAAATAGCGTTTTCCGCTTCTTCACAGAAAGATTTGAGAAACTCCTGCGAACACAAATCAGTTTATCTCTGTAGGTTGAACGCACACATTGAAGGCCGTTGTGTTAGGTTGCTCCGTTTTGGTTTTAGAAGCAGATATTTCTCCAAACCGCGTTTACTCCCTCTCACTCTGGCATATCAAAACGCAGCTCCGAGATGCAACGGGCTTCTCACTCTCTGAATCTAGAGGCAGATTCAACTCCCTTAGGTAAGCGAACACCCAGCTGAGCAGTCTGAATGATACGTTCGTTTTGTGTTTTAGACGGAGATTTCCAGCTATTTTGGAAATGCTTCCATTTGGCTGGGAAAATGCTTTTTCCGCTTCTTGACAGAAAGGGTTTAGAAACTCCTGCAAACACACATCAGTTTAACTCTGTAAGTTGAACACACGCATTGAAGGCCGTTCTTTTAGGTAGCTCCGTTTTGGTTTTAGAAGCAGATATTTCTCCAAACCGCGTTTACTCCCATTCACTCTGGCATATCAAAACGCAGCTTTGAGAAGCAACGGGCTTCTCACTCTCTGAATCTAGAGGCAGATTGAACTCCCTTAGGTAAGCGAACACTCAGCAGAGCAATCTGAAGGATACGTTCGTTTTGTGTTTTAGACGGAGATTTACACCTATTTGGGAAATGCTTGCATTTGGCTGGAAAATAGCGTTTTCCGCTTCTTCACAGAAAGAATTGAGAAACTCCTACAAACACATATCAGTTTATCTCTGTAGGTTGAAAGCACACATTGAAGGCCGTTGTGTTACTTTGCTCCGTTTTGGTTTTAGAAGCAGATATTTCTCCAAACCGCGTTTTCTCCCTTTCACTCTGGCATATCAAAACGCAGCTCCGAGAAGCAACTTGTTTCTCACTCTCTGAATCTAGAGGCAGATTGAACTCCCTTAGGTAACAGAACACCCAGCAGAGCAGTCTGAAAGATACGTTCGTTTTGTGTTTCAAACGGAGATTTCCAGCTATTTTGGCAGTGGTTGCATTTGGCTGGGAAAATGCGTATTCCGCTTCTTCACAGAAAAAGTTTAGAAACTCCTGCAAACCAACGTCACTTTAACTCTGTAAGTTGAACGCACACATTGAGGGCCGTTCTGTTAGGGTGCTCCGTTTTGGTTTTAGAAGCAGATATTTCTCCAAATCGTGTTTACTACCTTACACTCTGGCATGTCAAAACGCAGCTCCGAGAAGCAACGGGCTTCTGACTCTCTGAATCTAGAGGCAGATTGAACTCCCTTAGGTAAGCGAATACCCTGCAGAGCAGTCTGAAGGATACGTTCGTTTTGTGTTTTAGACGGAGATTTACAGCTATTTGGGACATGCTTGCATTAGGCTGGGAAATAGCGTTTTCCGCTTCTTCACAGAAAGGGTTTAGAAACTCGTGCAAACACACATCAGTTTAACTCTGTAAGTTGAACGAAAACATTGAAGGCCGTTCTCTTAGGTTGCTCCGTTTTGGTTTAAGAAGCAGATATTTCTCAAAACCGCGATTACTCCCATTCACTCTGGCATATCAAAACGCAGCTCCGAGAAGCAACGGGCTTCTCACTCTCTGAATCTAGAAGCAGATTCAACTGCCTTAGTTAAGCGAATACCCAGCAGAGCAGTCTGAAGGATACGTTCGTTTTGTGTTTTAGAAGGAGATTTACAGCTATTTGAAAGATGCTAGCATTTGGCTGGGAAATAGCGTTTTTTGCTTCTTCACAGAAAGGGTTTAGAAACTTCTGCAAACACACATCAGTTTAACTCTGTATGTTGAACGCACACATTGAAGGCCGTTCTGTTAGGTTGCTCCGTTTTGGTTTTAGAATCAGATATTTCTCCAAACCGCGTTTACTCTTTTTCACTCTGGCATATCAAAACTCAGCTCCAAGAAAATACGGGCTTCTGACTTTCTGAATTTAGAGGCAGATTCAACTCCCTTAGGTAAGCGAACACCCAGCTGAGCAGTCTGAATGATACGTTCGTTTTGTGTTTTAGACGGAGATTTCCAGCTATTTAAGAAATGCTTGCATTTGGCTGGGAAAATGCGTTTTCCGCTTCTTCAGAGAAAGGGTTTAGAAACTCCTGCAAACACACATCAGTTCAGCTCTGTAAGTTGAACGCACGCTTTGAAGGCCGTTCTGTTAGGTAGCTCCGTTTTGGTTTTAGAAGCTGATATTTCTCCAAACCGCGTTTACTCCCATTCACTCTGGCATATCAAAACGCAGCTCCGAGAAGCAACATGCTTCTCACTGTCTGAATCTAGAGGCAGATTCAACTCCCTTAGGTAAGCGAACACCCAGCAGAGCAGTCTGAATGATACATTCGTTTCGTGTTTTAGACGGAGATTTACAGCTATTTGGGAAATGCTTGCATTTGGCTGGGAAAATGCTTTTTCCCCTTCTTCACAGAAAGGGTTTAGAAACTCCTGCAAACACCTATCAGTTTAACCCTTTAAGTTGAACGCACACATTGAAGGCCGTTCTGTTAGGTTGCTCCGTTTTGGTTTTAGAAGCAGATATTTCTCCAAACCGCGTTTACTCCCTTTCACTCTGGCATATCAAAACGCAGCTCAGAGAAGCAACGTGCTTCTCACTCTCTGAATCTAGAGGCAGATTGAACTCCCTTAGGTAAGCGAACACCCAGCAGAGCAGTCTGAAGGTTACGTTCCTTTTGTGTTTTAGACAAAGATTTACAGCTATTTGGGAAATGCTTGCATTTGACTGGGAAAATGCGTTTTCCGCTTCTTCAGAGAAAGGGTTTAGAAACTCCTGCAAACACACATCAGTTTAACTCTGTAAGTTGAAAGCACACATTGAAGACCGTTCTGTTAGGTTGCTCCGTTTTGGTTTTAGAAGCAGATATTTCTCCAAACCGCGTTTTCTCTTATTCACTGGCATATCAAAACGCAGCTTCGAAAAGCAACGTGCTTCTCACTCTCTGAATCTAGAGGCAGATTGAACTCCCTTAGGTAAGCGAACACCCAGCAGAGCAGTCTAAAGGATACGTTCATTTTGCGTTTTACACAAAGATTTATAGCTATTAGGGAAATGCTTGCATTTGGCTGGGAAAATGCGTATTTTGCTTCTTCAGAGAAAGTGTTTAGAAACTCCTGCAAACATACATCAGTTTAATTCTGTACGTTGAACGCACACATTGAAGACCGTTCTTTTAGGTTGTTCCGTTTTGGATTTAGAAGGAGATATTTCTCCAAACCGGGTTTTCTCCCATTCAGTCTGGCATATCAAAACGCAGCTCCGAGAAGCAACGTGCTTCTCACTCTCTCCATCTAGAGGCAGATTCAACTCCCTTAGGTAAGAAAACACCCAGCAGAGCAGTCTGAAGGATACGTTCGTTTTGTGTTTTAGACGTAGATTTACAGCTATTTGGGAAATGCTTGCATTTTGCTGGGAAATAGCGTTTTTTGCTTCTTCACAGAAAATGTTTAGAAACTCCTGCAAACACACATCAGTTTAACTCTGTAAGTTGAATGCACACATTGAAGGCCGTTCTGTTAGGTTGCTCCGTTTTGGTTTTAGAAGCAGATATTTCTCCAAACAGCGTTTACTCCCATTCACTCTGGCATATCAAAACGCAGCTCCGAGAAGCAACGTGCTTCTCACTCTCTGAATCTAGAGTCAGATTCAACTCCCTTAGGTAAGCGAACACCCAGCAGTGCAGTCTGAAGGATACGTTCGATTTGTGTTTTAGACGTATATTTACAGCTATTTGGGAAATGCTTGCATTTGGCTGGGAAATAGCGTTTTCCGCTTCTTCACAGAAAGGATTTAGAAACTCCTGCAAACACACATCAGTTTAACACTGTAGGTTGAACGCACACATTGAAGGCAGTTCTGTTAAGTTGCTCCGTTTTGGATTTAGAATCAGATATTTCTCCAAACCGCGTTTACTCCCTTTCACTCTGGCATATCAAAATTCAGCTCCAAGATAAAACGAGCTTCTCACTCTCTGAATCTAGAGGCAGATTCAACTCCCTTAGGTAAGCGAACAAAAAGCAGAGCAGTCTGAAGGATACGTTCGTTTTGTATTTTAGACGGAGATTTACAGCTATTTGGGAAATTCTTGCATTTGGCTGGGAAAATGCGTTTTCCTCTTCTTCACAGAAATAGTTTAGAAACTCCTGCAAACACACATCAGTTTAACTCTGTAAGTTGAACGCACACATTGAAGGCCGTTCTGTTAGGTTGCTCCGTTTTGGTTTTAGAATCAGATATTTCTCCAAACCGCGTTTACTCATTTTCACTCTGGAATATCAAAACTCAGCTCCAAGAAAAAACGGGCTTCTCACTCTCTGAATCTAGAGGCAGATTCAACTTCCTTAGGTAAGTGAACACCCAGCAGAGCCGTCTGATGGATACGTTCGTTTTGTGTTTTAGACGGAGATTTACAGCTATTTGGGAAATGCTTGCATTTGGCTGGAAAATAGCGTTTTCCGCTTCTTCACAGAAAGATTTGAGAAACTCCTGCGAACACAAATCAGTTTATCTCTGTAGGTTGAACGCACACATTGAAGGCCGTTGTGTTAGGTTGCTCCGTTTTGGTTTTAGAAGCAGATATTTCTCCAAACCGCGTTTACTCCCTTTCACTCTGGCATATCAAAACGCAGCTCCGAGATGCAACGGGCTTCTCACTCTCTGAATCTAGAGGCAGATTCAACTCCCTTAGGTAAGCGAACACCCAGCTGAGCAGTCTGAATGATACGTTCGTTTTGTGTTTTAGACGGAGATTTCCAGCTATTTTGGAAATGCTTCCATTTGGCTGGGAAAATGCTTTTTCCGCTTCTTCACAGAAAGGGTTTAGAAACTCCTGCAAACACACATCAGTTTAACTCTGTAAGTTGAACACACGCATTGAAGGCCGTTCTTTTAGGTAGCTCCGTTTTGGTTTTAGAAGCAGATATTTCTCCAAACCGCGTTTACTCCCATTCACTCTGGCATATCAAAACGCAGCTTTGAGAAGCAACGGGCTTCTCACTCTCTGAATCTAGAGGCAGATTGAACTCTCTTAGGTAAGCGAACACTCAGCAGAGCAATCTGAAGGATACGTTCGTTTTGTGTTTTAGACGGAGATTTACACCTATTTGGGAAATGCTTGCATTTGGCTGGAAAATAGCGTTTTCCGCTTCTTCACAGAAAGAATTGAGAAACTCCTACAAACACATATCAGTTTATCTCTGTAGGTTGAAAGCACACATTGAAGGCCGTTGTGTTACTTTGCTCCGTTTTGGTTTTAGAAGCAGATATTTCTCCAAACCGCGTTTTCTCCCTTTCACTCTGGCATATCAAAACGCAGCTCCGAGAAGCAACTTGTTTCTCACTCTCTGAATCTAGAGGCAGATTGAACTCCCTTAGGTAACAGAACACCCAGCAGAGCAGTCTGAAAGATACGTTCGTTTTGTGTTTCAAACGGAGATTTCCAGCTATTTTGGCAGTGGTTGCATTTGGCTGGGAAAATGCGTATTCCGCTTCTTCACAGAAAAAGTTTAGAAACTCCTGCAAACCAACGTCACTTTAACTCTGTAAGTTGAACGCACACATTGAGGGCCGTTCTGTTAGGGTGCTCCGTTTTGGTTTTAGAAGCAGATATTTCTCCAAATCGTGTTTACTACCTTACACTCTGGCATGTCAAAACGCAGCTCCGAGAAGCAACGGGCTTCTGACTCTCTGAATCTAGAGGCAGATTGAACTCCCTTAGGTAAGCGAATACCCTGCAGAGCAGTCTGAAGGATACGTTCGTTTTGTGTTTTAGACGGAGATTTACAGCTATTTGGGACATGCTTGCATTAGGCTGGGAAATAGCGTTTTCCGCTTCTTCACAGAAAGGGTTTAGAAACTCGTGCAAACACACATCAGTTTAACTCTGTAAGTTGAACGAAAACATTGAAGGCCGTTCTCTTAGGTTGCTCCGTTTTGGTTTAAGAAGCAGATATTTCTCAAAACCGCGATTACTCCCATTCACTCTGGCATATCAAAACGCAGCTCCGAGAAGCAACGGGCTTCTCACTCTCTGAATCTAGAAGCAGATTCAACTGCCTTAGTTAAGCGAATACCCAGCAGAGCAGTCTGAAGGATACGTTCGTTTTGTGTTTTAGAAGGAGATTTACAGCTATTTGAAAGATGCTAGCATTTGGCTGGGAAATAGCGTTTTTTGCTTCTTCACAGAAAGGGTTTAGAAACTTCTGCAAACACACATCAGTTTAACTCTGTATGTTGAACGCACACATTGAAGGCCGTTCTGTTAGGTTGCTCCGTTTTGGTTTTAGAATCAGATATTTCTCCAAACCGCGTTTACTCTTTTTCACTCTGGCATATCAAAACTCAGCTCCAAGAAAATACGGGCTTCTGACTTTCTGAATTTAGAGGCAGATTCAACTCCCTTAGGTAAGCGAACACCCAGCTGAGCAGTCTGAATGATACGTTCGTTTTGTGTT